>NC_086377.1:14175554-15600389 GCF_036588685.1 Mytilus trossulus | reverse complement strand
TTTTAAATTTCTATTTAGCTTTATGGGATTCTGCCACAGACACATGTGATAGTTTACTGGCAAGACTTGCTATAGTTCATATGGTACACGAAGCAAGGTAATGTCGTACTTAATATTTAGAGAACGTTTTTAATGCCTCCACTGGGGCATTAAATGTTACCCTTGGCTTTTCATACTTCCATCGTACTGTCTTTCAATCTTTCCACCTTTTCATATTTCCATCTTTTTGTTTGTGGTCCAATTTTTGGAGGTTTCTTAACTTATTTGTACTCTAAAAGCGAATTATTATTTCCTTTTTCACTTTCATTTCTGATTGAAAAAAAATATATTTTCTTTTTTTTCTTTTTATCTCCCTACACATATATCTTTCGTGCTTGCAAAGCTTAATAATGGAGGCATTCATAACACATTCTTTTTTCCCCTTATATTAAACATGAAATAAAAAGGAAACTATGTATTTTAATACCCAGAAAGTATTGTCTTGCAAAGGTAGCAGTCAAAGATTTAGAAATTGTAATGATTTGTTCAATGCAGTGAAAGAATACACTGTCTAAAGGAAATATTGGTATTTGTCTAATATTTGTTTAGTTCGCAGTAAGAATTTTACCTTAAGCATGTTAAGTGAACTGTTCACAGTTCATTAGGGATGTTCACTTCTTTGTTTAAAAAACCCCAGCTTTTAACAAGACTGTAATAAATTGAAAGTACTGTAAAGGGGGTTATTTTCGCAGGTGTTAAATTTCAGGATTTTCATTGAATAAGGTATGTGAAATCTTTTGACGGTTATTATTTTGGTGGATTCAAAATTTTTATCAATACCTTTGCATGTACAAATTTTAATTGGCAGTTTTTATTCTGGCAATTTTGCATTATACGCGAATATACGGAAAAGTTTACACCCCATGAAAATAATCCGCTATACAGTATATGAATACAGTAGCTTATTAAGATATAAACATTGAAAATTTTGTTGGATATATAGCAGTTAGACAAACACTCATTTTGATCAATGAGAAGCTTAATATTTCCTTAACAATACATGATTAAAACTTTTAGCGGATTTTACAGAGTTATGTCCCTGTAGTGATAGGTACAACCTAAAGTGTAATAATCTTTCAGAGGTCTGGATGTACAACCAAAGACTTTAGAAAAGTTTGCTAAGAACAACGATCCAGAGTCAGTGAAAGTTTTAGAAGTTATTTATAGAGATGAAATCACACATGTTGCTGCAGGTCTTAAATGGTTCACTTACATCTGTAAAAACTCTCAACCGCCATTGGTAGGTGCTTATATATTTCTATAATTATACGACCTAAAAATTAAAAATTTGTTGGTCGTATTTTGGTATCACATTTTTGTCTTCCTTGGTGTCACGATCATCAGCGTTGTCTGAAGACATATGGTTTCCTGATAATAACTTTAGAACAAGTAAATAAAAATCAATAGAATTTTAACACAAGATTTATAACCACTGTTTTCTTTTGAATTTCCTATTGTGACATCCTGAAAAAAGGTGAATTTGCCTGATGACATCACATATGAAGAACACAACTTTCTGAAAATGTTTGAAAAGAAAGGATAAAAATCATAAGCCTTATGATTTTTATCCTTTCTTTTCAAACATTTTAAGGGAAACAGATTCCAACCGATAACTCATGTATTACAATATTTTTCAAATCTCAAAAGTAGATATCACACCTAATTTTTTGGTGGGGTTCGTGTTGTTTATTCTTAAGTTTTCTATGTTGTGTCATGTGTAATATTGTTTGTCTTTTTTATTTTTAGCCATGGCGTTGTCAGTTTGTTTTAGATTTATGAGTTTGACTGTCCCTTTGGTATCTTTTGTTTAAATTTGAATAATTTAAAAAGCTCATCATGCCTTGGGCTTTAAATAACGTAATTTAACTGTATCTTAATTTTGCTGAGGGCTAGGGGCGTGCATAATACAATTTAATACAGGTTCAACATTTAAAGGGGAAATTGCTAAGCATGGGGTATCTTTGTGCAGTATACACTAATTCATAAGTGTCAGATGTTCTTTGCCAAATTTTCTAGAATTAGAAATGCAGGAAAATGTTTGAAATTGAAAAACTACAAAATTGATTGATAAATTTGTTTTATTTTTACAGGACTGTATACCAACATTTCATGAATATGTGAAGAAATATTTTAGGTAAATAGAAATTTTATATCTATTGAACTTTTTATTTAAGTATGCTGTACACCATGTGAAGGAGTGTTTTAACATTTGTTACCAGAATTCAATTTTCACTTTCTTTTTTTATAATTGAAAAATCACTTTTCCATAAATCATAAAAGTATGTTTGCAAGAAGCCTTTGGTTTGTTAAGAAAATTTACTGTGAGTCCAGCAAAATCTGTAGTATTTAAACCTTCATTGCATTAACTTAATTGACAAAGATCATTTAATGTTACCTACAAACAATTTATAGGTCAGATATATATATATGCTTGAAAAATATCACTATACTCTGCAATAGAAAAAAGTGAGAAAGAAAAAAAACCCAGATCTTATGCAGAAAAACAAAGTGCTTATTATATTTTCAGATCTTATTTGAAGCCACCATTTAATACAGAAGGCAGAAAAACTGCTGGAATGTATGAAGAGGTAAACATCTTCAATGTTAAGAATTTTATTTTATTTTGGTGGGAGGGGGGGGGGTGTTGTACCGTTTAACAAAAACGGTTCTTTAGTTTATGATACCCCCGCTTTAAAAAAGGGGGGGTATACTGTTTTACCTCTGTCAGTCAGTCCGTCCGTCAGTCAGTCCGTCCCATGAAACTTTCGTCACATTTTTCTCAGGAACTACACATCCACCCTTTCTGTAATTTGCTATCAACATTTATATATGTCAACCATACCGTGTGATGTGTTTTCAAATTCATCACTTGACAACTTTCTGTTTACCGAACACTTGCATATTTTTACACTATTAATATTATCCACTTGCGGCAGGGGTTTCATCAGTGAGCAGTAGCTCGCAGTTTCACTTGTTTATTCCAAATTTACTCTATTTAGCTATTTTCATTAAAAAAATCTGCAAGTAAACTTTATATAGATTAGATCTTTAGTACTCCTGTTTAAATTGTTTAACACTAATAACTTTGGGTCTTTATATAGCAGGTGTTTTGAGTCCTCTCAACACTCCCATAGACCTTCATCTTGGAAAAGTTGAAATAGCACTTAGTAAAGAACAAACTGTAAAATGAGTTGAAAATGACTTGACTCATTAAATTATCAGCACAAAGCACAAAAATCAAGTTACAGTAAGACAATAGGTACAGATATAAAAGCTAATTCAGAGCCATTTACAAATATTATTGCATAGCAATATAATATTTCCTACAGAAAGTAACCAAAAGTTAGCGTGCAATAAATTCTATTATCTTCAAAATTCCTGAGGTCTTCAACGACATAATCTAAGTTTAAACCAATTTTTTACCTTAAAATATTATATTGCTATACAATAAAAGATTTATTGCATGAATATTTGGGAATGTTGACCCTCTTAGAACATATATTGCACTTGCAAGCTCATGCAATATAAAATTCTACTGGGGACACTATTCCCCAATATGCATGCATTAACCCTATAATACTGTGGATCCAGTTATTTTCTAGTATACCAATTTTGTAGATCTCGGAAAACTCACACTTGTAAATATTAAAGTTCATGGTTTTGCCAAAGTCCTTAAACATGCCTTTTGAAAATTGAAACTTGTTGAACATTTAAATTCATGTATTCACAAAAAAAAAACAGAAATATTAAAAATATGATAATGAATTCATATTTGATAATTCATGTTTTAGGAAACTAAAATATCTACCATTACACATCCAATGAATTTAATGATTAGATTAATGAATATAAAATAAAAACAAATTTCCTCTACTGAGCAGAATTCATGGAAGCACAAAATCATGATACTTGCAAGTAATTAGTATCCTTGAAAATACACTTGTTTCTGACCCAACAAAATTGGTATTGATAGGAAGATAAATAAATCCACACTACTTAACTTTGTATGATAGTGCACATTTTGTTTAGGGGCCTGCTAAAGCATGCCTTTGAGTGCGGGATTTCCTTGCTGTGTTGAAGACTCATTGGTGGCCTTTGGCTGTTTTCTGCTTTTTTGTCGGGTTGTTCTCACTTTGACACATCAAGGGCGTAGCGCATGTTCATTCAAAGTGAGGCAATTTTTATTCGCTAGCCTATAAGTGTATATTAAAATTAATCTCTGTTGGTCACCCAAAACTTTCTGATTCTCCTGTGACCTGTACTAAGTATTAAGCTTCTAGAAGACCAGAACATGTTATAAGCAATCTCTGTAAACATTCTGCTGGAAGACATTTCAACCCTGGACACATTATTCTACCAATTTTTTAAGTCATTGGTTTGACCTACCAGGGTTCGAATACACGACCTACCGCACTAGAATCAACAGCACACGCTAGTATACAACCAGACAATGCTGATCATAATCAGATAAAAAACATGAAAAAAATATTTTCAAACAATACCAAAAATATATTTTATACTTTTATTAAAGATAAATAAAAAAATCAGGAATTGCCTTATACATCAAAGACTTCCATAGAAAAGGCGCTTCATGATTTTGTTTAAATTAATTATGAATAATTATTAATTTTTTTGTCAATGAATTATTTTATCAATTAGCATTTGTTGTTCAGTGAGTTGATAGTGTAAACATTGGTAGCAATAGCGTTATCGATTCAAAAATAAACCAAGGAAAGTAATAAGCCAGCATACTTATAGGGGGTGTTAATACTCAGGAGTTACCTCTTTCATCTTTTTTTCTCTTTAAAGAACCCGTCTTCATGGTCTTCAACCAGTTTTGTAACGACTTTAAGATTTGTTTCAATTTTTTTATTTTGATTTGTATTCGGAACACTTACTTTCTACCGTCACCACTATGGTAAAAGCTGCAATCGCTGCTGCAGATGGTACACAGTATGTAGTGTGCTGGTAGATAATTTGAAACTCGAAACTCGCATATTGATAATGTAAAATACATAATTAATAAAAAAAAAAAAAAAGACACTTCGAAAGTTTGGTCGTCGTTTCAAAAGTGAGGCATTTGCCTCATTTGCCTCCATTACACTACGGCCCTGCACATTACTATCTCAATTTTATTTGTATACCTTTTCTCTTTTCAGTGGTATATGCCTCTAGTAAAACCAAAATGATGAACCTAGGAACAATCCATATAGATCATGATCTGAAACTAGCACCATAGACAAAGAAGAAAGCTTTAAATGAAAAAAACTATGATCTAATACTAGTTTTAACTTTTGTTGAACTTTACCACTGGTATCTTATATAGATCGAGATTTAATATTAGAATAAAAGATACAAGGCTGGAAAAATAGTAAAAATAAATACTGATTAAGATCTTAAAATATTGGAGTTGTGGGCAGAGTCATATGTGTTACTTGCTTCTTAAATTAGAAAATAGAAATAATAAATTCTGAATTCTATATTTACTGAATTTACAGTATAAAATTATTGGTATTTTTTTAAAGATCATAAGATGTGAAATAATTGCAAATGAGTTCAAGTGACATAAAAGTTAACAACTATAAATCAACTGTAGCCTTCTACAATGCAGAAAACCGATACCACATGTATAGTAGCTTTAAATCTCCATGAAAAGACAAATTTTGCAATTTGCATAGAAAAGGGTATACAAAATATTTTGACGGTTAAAAAATTTTATCAACATCTTTGCATGTTAACTTTTAATTGGCAGAATTTATTTTGGCAATTTTATTCTATCTGTGAAAATAAGCAGCGAAAATTTACACTCAGTGAAAATAACCCTCTATACGGTATGAAACAATAAATAAAATAATTGCGAAGTGACAGTCTGATTTGTGTACACTAGATAAATTATAAACAAATATGGTATAATGCAACCACTGAAAGCTTGCTCCTGAATTGGTACATGTTTCCTTGTTTTAAACTGATCTGGATCAGGGGTGTAACAGTACAAATCAGTGGAAACATGCTTTACTCATTAAATTGATACAAAGCACCAACAAAAATAACAAACACAGAAGAGATACATATCACAAAATTGAGAATACTTACAGAAAGCTAGTTCAAAGTCCATTACTACAAATGAAGAAAAATATGTAGACTAAAATATCAACTAGCTCACATCCAACTCCCAATGGATTTTGTGTAAAGACATCATAAACAGTCAGAGAAAACCATGACCATGTGCTATGTCAAAATCTAGGTATCCACAGATTGTAGTACCATGAATTAACACGCCACATGTGTATAACAACAAAATTTAGAGGGGTTTTAATTTATTAAAAACTAAAGCAAAAATTCAACGATCTGATCACACTGTTGAATCGGTAGTCTTTTAAGGTGGTACCCAACACTTTGACTAAAATTCATTTGGCTCGTTTAATTTTCCTAAAATTTTGTCAAAGTTTTTACTTTGACACTTTTAACAAAAATATAAAAATTTAAAAAAAATTGAACCAACCGTTTTGTCAGAAAAAGTATACTAGTTATATAGCAATTTGACAAACACCAATTTTGATCATTGAGAAGCTAACTATTCCTTTTACATCACAACGTAATTAAAACGTTTAGCTTGATTTTACAGAATTATCTCCCTGTAGTGTTAGGTACCACCTTAAAATAAATTTATTGAAAAAATTCAAAAGTTTACCTGGATACTATTATAACTGAATTTACAGACTTTTTGTTGCCTTTGAAAGTTATTATTCTCAGCAACATGTTCAACAAAAAATATAAAACTGAAGTCTGTTATTGCTGCTTACTCTAACCATCTGTCCACATATATAAGAAGATGTGGTATGAGTGCCAATTTGTAAAAGTAAACCATTATAGGTCCAATTATGGTCTTCATCACAGAGCCTTATCTCACACTTAACAGAAAGCTATAGAGGGACCCAAAAATGACTAGTGCAAAACCATTCGAATGGGAAAACAAACGGTCTAATCTATATGAGAAACGAGAAACACTTTTGAACCACATCAACTAACGACAACCACAGAACATCAGGGTTCAGACCTTCATACACTTAAACCAGAGAACAGTCAATCCATTAATCTAATAATGCATCTTCTAAAAGTGCTCTTATAACATACAATGTAGATGTTAACCCTAATATTCCTTGCATCTATGATATACTGTCGGCATATATACATATACATTACAATGTAAGAAAGTCACACTAGTAATAGATGGCCTGAGTAAAACAAAAACAGGTCTGCTTGTAGACTCAGAGTCTGGTAGTGGGTTAGAGGTTAGGGAGCTAAATCGCCGGATGCCAACGAGTTATCGAGAATGGATACCATTCATTTTTATTAAAAACTCATCAGTAGCAAAATAATTTATACGTACAATGCATCACTTCTGTATAAAAGTACATGTCCTGAACATGCTTGAAATAGTTACCACTGGACGGTTAATTAAGCAACTCACAATCAATCAATCATTAGAAATGAGGAAATAAAGCATAGTTCAAACTCGGTGAACACGCACCGATCCACTTTACAATGAAACATAGTCTCACTGATTTTTAAAACTGAAAATGATCATCGTCCGTTATGATTAGTACTACAATTTGTAAGAACGATACGTCGGTAAAATATTTAGTCACGGAAAATGTATTATTTGATATAATTTGATAAATACGAAATCCTCTTTCCTAAAATATAAAAATAGAAGAGAAAGAAAGAAAGAAGGAGATGTATGCATAATTAAAACCGATATATCATTACTATTCACAAATGTGAATGACTACACGACAGGTCAATAGTCCAGTTGTTTCATTATTATTCCATTTTATATTGTATTTTTTTCTTTTTGTTTCTAATGTTTGGTTGTAGTATGTATTACATGCATTCCTAATATGTTTTTTCGTCATCTAACGTACTTTATGCTTATATTTATATTGGGAGAGGACGTCTCTAATGTTGCTATAACTTGTGTCCCGTGAATCACTTTTGCTTCTTTTGCAAATAAAATATGTTAAAACTTAAATAGCCAGTAAATACCGTACGTAAGTTACAGAAACTAAGCCCCTATAAGTCAAAACATGAAACTAATGTGAATAGTACAAATGTACGATTTGTGTAAATAGCAAACTGTCTATTTACTTTTAAATTACGATATTTTTCTTTTGTTTTCTGTAAATTTAATATGTACGCATTAATGCTTCATAATTTCTATTGTGATTTACATTTAAAACAATGCACGAATCACTTAAGAATAGAAGTGGATTTTTAAAAAGAAAGAACAAAAATGGATATTTAAAATCAAAGATCTATCTAATATTTCAAATGTCTGCGTTGGTAAGTTTGCCTTTTATACTTGAAACAAATATTTATCATAATACACTTAACACTTTTCAAACGTTTTCAATATAAATATTTTTACCACTGCTATTTTCTTTAGATAGACAAAAAATTGAAGGTATTCACATTTATTCACACTGCTTAATATTAAAACATGATTATTGCATAATTTTTAGTTTTTTTGGTTGGATACAACACTGACCAAAGTAAGCGAAAAAAAGATCACAGTTTATATAAGAAAATTCATGTATACATTCAAAAAAGACCTCATCTGGCATGTTAACGCAAGCCGAAATAAAAAAAATCAAACATCAAATTGATAGCACGGAATATAAAAAAAGATCTACAAGAGGCATCATTTTTCCGTACTGAATTTTGTTGCTTGCTTAAAGGAAAAATAAATATGAAAATGGAAATGGGGAATGTGTCAAAGAGACAACAACCCGACCATAAAAGACAACAGCAGAAGGCCACCAACAGGTCTTCAATGTAGCGAGAAATTCCCGCACACGTACGGAGGAGTCCTTCAGCTGGCCCCTTAACAAATATATACTAGTTCAGTGATAATGAACCTTTTCATAGATGAAAATGAACAATTTCCAGCAGTCTGGCAACATATTTTAACTCTACCACTTGTCCATCTTCCTTTAGCTCGTTTAGTCATTTCTTTGCAAGTTCTATATAATATTGAATATTTTTTTCCAGACTTTTTTTCTCTCTACATAAATAGCCATATTGTATCGACACAAGTCTTTCGTTTAGAACTGTATGGTGACCTCCAAATGTACTTGTCTCTTCAGTTATTTTTATGATATTGTTTCGTCAAAATCTTATTGACTCTTGTCCGACATTTTCGTTGATTCATTTTGAAATGGGGAAATACAAAAAGGAAAGCAAAAAAAAAAAAATACGAACCTAATTATTTGCTTCTATAATATTATAATTGATTATTTGTTGGTTGCTTAATGTCCAGAAGCAAAAATTGTGATATTGTGAAGTATAAACACGTGATTGGTTATACACTTTAGCAATGGAAGTATACAGTAGGGTCTTGATTTGATTTCCAGACTGTCTTCCATTTGCTTGAAAGAAAACAATGAGCAAAAAGGGAGGGCTAAAGGGTTTAAAAAAAAACAAGGAATAGAAAAAAAAATAGGCAAAAAAATATTACAAAAAGCGAGTATTTAGAAGCTATAATATTATTGATAGAGAATAACAGATATATTTAAATAAATAAGGAATAGAGAAGCATGTACATAAGAAATGTTGGACACCTATCCATAACCTTAAACAAAAAATAACGCTTAAAAGGACACAGTGACATTTGAACTATTTCGTCTTTAAATACATTTTTACCAAAGTTATCTAAGTGTAACAATTTATTTTGGATAATATTACCGTATGGGTTTCACGTGAATGCATCGTTAACTTAGATCAATTTAAACAAAATATACACTTTTATATATATGAATGTGTAAAATTGCATGCACAAATATTCAATAAAAAACTTAAATTTATCAAGGTTAGTGCATCATTTTGCAGAAATATGTCTCTGACAAACTTTAAAGAACACGACACTGCATTAAGATGAAGGCTCAAATGCAATTTGCCAATCTGCCAAAAATGCTCATACGTGTACTATATAATTATAGGTTATCGACTAAAAGATTAAGTGAATGTGCTTCAAGTTACAGCCTTAGATATAGAAAACCTCCTTCTGTATATCTTTAGAACAAGTTGTGTTTAAATTTATATTTTGCTACGACCGCACAGTTGACATTATATCATTCAAAACTTGATTGCACATAGGGCATATATAATGATGCACATTTCCGTCCGTCTGTCCGTCTGAAGATTTATTTCCGGATGATAACTAAAACACCGTTCGACCAATTCTGTTCATATTTTAATTTAATATCATACATTATACATCCTATTCTGAATCTGATAGTTTTCTCATTAACTGTTCCAGCATTATGAACCTCAGTTACTTAAAAGTGAGATTTTTCTCGGGTCCGGATAATAACTTACTTACATTCCGCAATATTTTAGAATTAAAACACAATGTCATGGATTATAAAATGTAGGGCAAATGCGATTTTTATGGTTTTACCTTTACCGTTCCAGGGTTTTGTCCTAATATCTATGCATGCATTGAATACTTGAATGGGTTATTTGTTTAAAATATTTGATGTTTGTTTAACACACAGTGGCAGATATTTCATGTATGTTCTTCACTGAAAAGTAATACAGTTCTTGCTTTTTTCTTCCAGCTTTATGCTCTCAGATGATCTTTAATTTCTTTATACCATGTAACCATACTACCTCACCTAAATGGATGATTATGATGACGAAGACTACAACAAAACGCCGACGCCACAGAACGGAGGACTGAATTTTTTCAGCAGGAACAGTAGCCGCGCTTCGAGTTCAACTCCTTCGAATAATCTTTTTAATAAGACAGCACGTGAACGCACAGACGCTTCTTCTGCATCTACACGTGCATCTGGAAAAGTTGGTTTCCAAGCGAACGTACCACCACGAGGTACTAACTCACGAGCTACACCAATCAATTCGGTTAGACGATCTGTTAGTTTGCGTACAGGAAGCTCCGCCGCGAAAACATTACCCGAAAGGAAAGCAAGCGGACGAAATAGTGTGATTGCTAAAACCACAGACGATATCAAGAAAAAAAGCACAAACGGAAGAAACAGTGTGTCAAATAAATTAGAATCTGATAATTCAAAACTTGTTCTCGATTCAAACGCTATAAACTCTTTGTTCTGTGAACCTTGCCAACAACAGTGTATAGACGTTAAAGCCGAATCTTATTGTAAAACCTGCGAGGAAGCGCTATGTGATAGCTGTGCTGGAACGCATAGAAATTCTAAAATCACGCGTGATCACGCAGTGCTATTGTTAGACGAAATGTCCAACCCAAGACCAAAGGCAAGAGACGATCAGTACCCGTCAAAACCAGGTAAGCCTGAGAAAGTTTCTATTGAATCCACTACATGTACTATAAGCTGGGAGCCGTCGACGGGCCCTGTTGACTGTTATGAAGTTAGATATAAGATAAAGACTTCTAAGACATGGTCCAAAGTGCAGACCGAAGGCCCACAGTGCATGTTTACTGTTCAAAATTTAAAGGGAAGGACGGCTTACAATTTTCAGGTGCGTGGTATTGCCGGTTCGATTGAAGGACCGTTCAGTTATGTCAGTGAGCCTTATGAAACCAAAGTTTCGTTAGCATGGAGATTGATGCAGTCAGCAAGAAAAATAGAGGATGGAACTCCTGCTAAATATAAACTGGAATTAGACGAAAAACTATCAGCAAGAAACGAGAAGGCAAAGACAAGAAAATGTGTACTTGGTGAGTTTGGTATACAACTGTTATGAAGTAATTGAAAATACAGAAAAAAAACTTAAAGTATTGTTTCATTAATTCTACTCGTTTTATAACATATAAACAAATATATTGAGCAAAGAATTATCATTATCGCTATTATAAGGAATGTTAGATGTATGTTTTATTATTTGATTCGCAACATGATGTGTCACTGGGATGTGGGTGGATGTCATTAAAAATCGTGATGGTCCTGTTAACAATTTGTTTTCATAAGTTTTAATTGTGTCTCCTAATGTTTTTCCAAAGGTTAAAGCTTATTAGTTTTTTCTATGTAAAAATATATTGATAACGAAAGAATCATTTGATTGGATTAGATTACGACGAGTACTTCACATTCCCCTCTGAGCATCAAATCCCCTTCTGAATGTATTTATAGAGATGTATCCGAAATGAATTTCTTTTTTTTATGAATATTTTGTAATAACAAATTAGAACTGCCGGTGTAAGAGTACAATATCAACCAAGTATATTTTATTTGCCTAACGTCCAATGGTATTATATACAAGTTTCATGAATATTCACTACAAGTCAATTCTGAATCGCGTTTTAAACGTTTTAAACAGAGTGTAGAATAATCAAATTTCTCGCTACATTGAAGACCTGTTGGTGACCATCTGCTGTTGTTTTTTCTATGGTCGGGTAGTTGTCTCTTTGACACATTCCCCATTTCCATTCTCAATTTTATTCAGAAACCAACGAACTCGATTGCACAATTTTGAACTATCGTGGACCCCTTGTCAAATTTTCATCTTCCAAGTACATGTAGCCCATTTGCCACACATTGTATAAGGAAACTAGTTTCGGATTCTTGAATAAATGTTAAGGTTCTATGTAATCTTAGATACCAAAATGGTTAGAATGGTATATTATAAAAAAGGAAGATGTGGTATGATTGCCAATTAAACAACTGTCCACAAGAGACCAAAATGATACAGACATTAACTATTATAGGTCACAGTACGGCTTCCAACAATGAGCAAAGCCCGTACCGCATAGTCAGCTATAAAAGGCTCCGATAAGAAAATGTAAAACTATTCAAACGAGAAAACTAACGACCTAATTTATATAAAAAAATGAAATAAGCCGGTTAAAAACTGAAATAAAGAAAATGTGGTATGAATGCAAATGGGACCACTTTCATCTAGAGTCGAAATGACAGTGATGTGCGCAAAAATATGTCACTTCAGGCCTTCCACATTAAGCAAAACACATATACCCTATAATAAGTTATGTAATGATAAATTAAAGATACGGCATTTGTTCATTGAAAAGAAAGACAAACGACAAAGTTTTTTTCCCAATCAAAAAAGGTGGACGTCCTCTACTCCACTGTTGAATACGTCACTGATAAATCCAACTCATTGAACCGTAAAAATGACGTGATTTTATATTCTAGGTAATAAACGCCTTGGTGTACAGGTAGGAGAAAAGACTATCATGATGGTGGGCGCCACCGGAGCAGGAAAGACAACTCTTGTCGATGGCATGATTAATTTCATCACTGATGTCGCCTTAGATGATGAATTCCGATTTACTATGATAGATTTAACGTCAGAAGAGAAGAACAAAGAAAGCAACCAGGTAAGGTTCTGAAATAATTTACAAAAAGGTTTCTCAAGGTGTATATCTTTGGATCCTTTTTTTAGCTCACCTGGCCCAAAGGGCCAAGTGAGCTTTTCCCATCACTTGGCGTCCGTCGTCCGTCGTCGTCGTCCGTCGTCCGTTGTCGTTAGCTTTTACAAAAATATTCTCCTCTGAAACTACTGGGCCAAATCAAACCAAACTTGGCCACAATCATCATTGGGGTATCTAGCTTAAAAAATGTGTGGCGTGACCCGCCAAACCAACCAAGATGGCCACCATGGCTAAAAATAGAACATAGGGGTAAAATGCAGTTTTTGGCTTATAACTCAAAAACCAAAGCATTTAGAGCAAATCTGGCATGGGGTTATATTGTTTATCAAATCAATATCTATCTGTCCTGTAATTTTCAGATGAATCGGACAACCGGATGGCTTATAACTCAAAAACCAAAGCATTTAGAGAAAATCTGACTTGGTATAATTGTATATCAGGTCAAGATCTATCTGCCCTGAAATTTTCAGATGAATCGGACAACTCGTTGTTGGATTGCTGCCCCTGAATTGGTAATTTTAAGGACATTTTGCTGTTTTTGGTTATTATTTTGAATAGTATTATAGATAGAGATAAACTGTAAACAGCAATAATGTTCAGCAACGTAAGATTTAAAAATAAGTCAACATGACCGAAATGGTCAGTTGACCCCTTTAGGAGTTATTGCCCTTTATAGTCAATTTTTAACCATTTTTCGTAAATCTTAGTTATCTTTTACAAAAATCTTCTCTTCTGATACTACTGGGCCAAAATAATCCAAACTTGGCAACAATCATCTTTGGGATATCTAGTTTAAAAAATGTGTGGCGTGACCCGGTCAACCAACCAAGATGGCCACTACGGCTAAAATAGAACATAGGGGTAAAATGCAGTTTTTGGCTTATAACTCAAAAACCAAAGCATTTAGAGCAAATCTGGCATGGGGTTATTTTGTTTATCAAATCAATATCTATCTGTCCTGTAATTTTTAGATGAATCGGACAACCCGATGTTGGGTTGCTGCCTGTGAATCGGTAATTTTAAGGAAATTTTGCTGTTTTTGGTTATTATCTTGAATATTATTATAGATAAAGATAAACTGTAAACAGCAATAATGTTCAGCAAAGTAAGATTAACAAATAAGTCATCATGACCGAAATGGTCAATTGACCCCCTAAGGATTTATTGTCCTTTATAGTCAATTTTTAACAATTTTGATAAAATTTGTAAATTTTTATTAACATTTCCTTTGATACCACTGGGCCAAGTTCATTATAGATAGAGATAATTGTAAGCAGCAAGACTGTTTAGTAAAGTAAGATTTACAAACACATCACCATCACCAAAACACAATTTTGTCATAAATCCATCTGCTTCCTTTGTTTAATATTCACATATACCAAGGTGAGCGACACGGGCTTTTTAGAGCCTCTAGTTTCATTTTATTTTATCAATGATCATACATTGTGTTTGCGTTAACTAGTTAAGTAACTGAAATACTAGAGAAGTTTTTAAAAACCCATACTTGAGTAGATAAAATCAACAACAGAGAATAACTTAAGATTTGTTGAAATGCTGAGGGTTATTTATTGGATGCTTTTTATTTTCTAAATCTGATTAATAGTAACCTACATAACTTTTTTGTTGTCGTATAAAAAAGAAGATGTGGTTTGATTTCCAATGACTCAACTCTCCACAAGAGACCAAATGACACAGAACATTAATCATGATAGTGGAATAAAACTGTACTTGTAAGTTTGATACTAAGTATATAGGTTTTACTATTAAATAAATTCAATATTTGCATATTTTAGGCTATATCTCAGACTGAGTGGATAACATGCTACCAGATCTGTCATCAGGAGGGATGTAAGGTACCATTCAGCGTCAACATTATCGACACGCCCGGATTTGGTGACACACGTGGTATAAAGAGAGACGAGGCTATTGTGGAACAGATCCGTAGTTTCTTTACAACGCCAGGCGAGATAGGAATCCAAACATTGGACGCAGTTTGTTTCGTAGTCCAGTCGCCATTAGCTAGGCTTTCGCCGTCACAGCGTTATATATTTCACTCAATTTTATCGATTTTTGGTAAAGATATTGTAGATAATATCTTCGTTCTAATAACATTTGCAGACGGAAACATCCCACCAGTGCTCGCGTCGCTGAAGGAAGCGGAAGTACCGTTTAAAGAACATTTCTCTTTTAATAATTCTGCTTTGTTTGTAGATCCTACCAAGAATAAAACTGCGCCAATGTTCTGGGAAATGGGACAAGAAAGTTTTGACATTTTTTTCCGAAACTTACAAACTGTACAGACAAAAAGTCTACAGTTGACGGCAGAAGTCCTTGTCGAACGACGACAAATTGAGCTGAACATAAAAAGTTTACAAGAAGAAATAAAAGTTGGTCTTCATACATTGCACAGAGTAGAGATTGAAAAGAAGATTATAAAAGATCACGAAAAAGATATTAATGCGAACAAGAATTTTATATTTACCGTTCCACAAGAATATTTTGTCAAGGTTATGTTACCACCAGGGCAACATACAACGACATGTCTTCGGTGCAATCGAACGTGCCATGACGACTGCACTTACCTCGACAACGACGAAAAACACAAATGCTTTGTTTTCAACAAACGTGGTTTCTGCACTATTTGTATCGAGCATTGTTACTGGCGTGAGCATGTCAACTGCAATTATATTTATCAAATGAGAGTACGTCACGTGACCGGGGAGTTAAAGGAATTACGACAAAAGTACCAAATCGCATCGAATGAAAAAGAGAAGCACGAAAAGTTTGTTAAAGCAGTAACCGTCGAGCTGAACAAGCAAGCAAATGAAGTTTGGAATAAAATGAAAACGGTGAGAAAAAGTCTTCAGCGTCTCTCTGAAATTGCTCTACGTCCTAATCCCCTTACCGACGTCGAGTATGTTAAACTTTTGATAGAAAACGAGAAGAGGGAAGCGAAACCTGGCTGGCAAACACGAGTTCAAATGCTGGAAGAATTGAAGCAGCGTGCGCAAATTATTACTGAAATGCCGGAAAAGAAAAGTCAACTATGGGAAACTGTCAAAGCAAAAGACTAGAGTATTGTTTGAAAAGCACGCAAAGAAACATATATATATGTCCTTTTGTACACAAGTTTGGCTGTATCACATACTATTTGTTTGTTTTTTTAGAAACAAAAAAATATCACTAGTAAATGATTTATAAATGTTTTTTATGAATATCTACTACATTGTAGTTATAAAATTTTGGTATGGCAAAATCGATATCAATTATACGTCATAATTTTCTCGAAATGACTACTGGTGGTAGGTTGAATAGCAACATTAATGACAAATCCGATGATTTTAATTTTCCGATAGTCAACTGTCCATTTCTGTGTAGCAACATCCCAGAGGCCCCAGCATATGGAGTATATGTGTCTCAATTGATACGTTACTCTAGAGCTAGCTCAAAGTACATTGATTTTGTTGAACGAGGAATACTGCTTTCTCAAAAGTTGTTAAGACAGGGCTATGAATCAATCAAATTAAGGTCATCACTCAAGAAATTTTACGGTCGCCATCATAAGCTGATTGGCCATTATGACAAAAGTGGTGTCAGAAATCATATCTGATAATCCTCCGCGATCATAATAACCTTCCATCATTACCGGACTGAACAAAGAAATAACACGACGGGTGTCGTATACAGTGCAGGAAATACTTACCGTTCCGGAGCACCTGATTTCACTCCCGGTTTTTAGTGGTGTTCGTGTTGTTACTTATTATTGTTTATAACGGTTGATGTAAATGTCCTTTGGTTTTGTGAGTGTTTTGATTGTTATTGTCTTACGCTATTTGTGATATCAAGTACATAAAAATGGTTAAAAAAACATATGAGAAAGTCTGGTTTTGGGCTAACAGTATACAGTTAGAATAATGGCATACATAACAGAATAAAGGTAAGAAGAATAACGTATAGAGAAAAGCTACCTTTAAACAAAATTATAGAGAATAATTGAGAGCAAAGACATAAGGCACACTTAATTGAAGACATGCCCTGGATTCAAACCCTATTTATATGTGTATGCTGTATGATATTAAAGTTGACGTGTTTGGGGTTCGTTACCTCTCATTGATTTTATGATGATGCTTACATAGCAGTAGATATTTACCCTTCATCGTATCTGGCCTTGAAGTCATAAAACCTTCAAGTAATTTTTTTTCAACTCATACTCCAAATTCAACCAATCAAATTGCTCGATTTCATGTTTCGCGCATGATTTTTGAGCTCCGAGCATGAATATTATAATCTTTTTGCTTTACGGTTCTCATAAACATATTAACAAACATATTAACAAAATTAGTATGAACATCAGAGTTGCCATGTGCATTTTTGCTTGTCTATTTGCTCCGAGCACTGAGTAAAATTTCATGACTTCAACCCCAGATATCTGTTCTCTTGGTACTCATGTGATTCCATCTTTTCTGTCTTTTAAGCTTGATTTTCATCTTGTCAATTGTCTCTTAATTACCTAAAGTATAGCACCAGTACTCTCTCTACATACGAGACTATAGTATATCATGTAAGAAAGGATGAATTTACATCTTAAACATTTAGTGTTTTTAAACAGCTGTTGTCTTCTACTGTCATACTTACATGTTGCACCCACTCCTTTCCCGAACCAAAATCTGATTTTTTTAAAACAAAGTTTTAATCTTATTTCATTGAACTGATTTCGAAATCTTTAGGAACAAAATCAGTAAACTGTAATATAGAAGATTAAATTAAGTACAAAATCTGCTGAAAATAGAGACGAAAGTTACTAGAGGGACACTCAAACTCATAAATCGTGACACACTGACAACGCCATGGTTAAAATTAAACTGAGACACAGATCATATTCTGAAATTACCCAGAAATCCGCACATAGTTATGAATTCTACAAGACTAAATCACTGATTAAAAATTAAGACGAAGAAAGGTTAACAATTGTTCAATGTTTTTTTAGTAAGAAGAGTTTTGCGTATCTTTTATTTACAAAACAAGGTTATCCTGTTTGTCTCCTTCACCTAGATGTTGTACTACTAATACGTCTTACAAATGTAGGTATCTTCCTAAACATGAATATATATATTCTTTTTTCCTTTACGACTCTCACAAACATATTTACAAAATTGATATGAACATCAAAGTTGCTTTTTGCGTTTTTGCTTGTCTGTTTGGTAAGTAAAACTGTTAACATAATTTTCTATAAAGCATCCCTCATTTGGGTTATAACCTTTGCATATTTCTCGTGCAGGTGGGATTTTACATGTGATTCAGACACAAGAGGATTTTTACAGTGTTCTTTCAATTTTTCCAATCTTGTATTTTTAATAAGAAAAATCCTTGATCGATACGTATGTTTTACATCTTTGTACTTTGTACTTTTTTGGCTTTTTAAGTATTTTGATATGATCGGCACTGATGAGTCTTATGTAGACGAAACGCGCGTCTGGCGTACTAAATTATAATCCTGGTACCTTTGATAACTATTATCAAAATCAAAAACGTTTTTATCGGATTTTTTGGCAATATACTATCTTATGTAAATGCCCGTTCCAATAGTTATCAAAAGTACCAGGGTTATAATTTTATACGCCAGACGCGCGATAATTCGTCTACATAAGACTCATCAGTGACGCTCAGATCGAAATAGTTAAAAAGCCAAACAAATACAAAGTTGAAGAGCATTGAGGACCCAAAATTCCAAAAAGTTGTGCCAAATACGGCTAAGGTAATCTACTCCTGGGGTAAGAAAATCCTTAGTTTTTCGAAAAATTCAAAGTTTTGTAAACAGAAAATTTATAAAAATGACCATATAATTGGTATTCATGTCAACACCGAAGTGCTGACTACTGGGCTGGTGATACCCTCGGGGACGAAACTTCCACCAGCAGTGGCATCGACCCAGTGGTGTAAATAGTTATCAAAAGTACCAAGGTTATAATTTTATACGCCAGACGCGCGTTTCGTCTACATAAGACTCATCAGTGACGCTCAGATCGAAATAGTTAAAAAGCCAAACAAATACAAAGTTGAAGAGCATTGAGGACCCAAAATTCCAAAAAGTTGTGCCAAATACGGCTAAGGTAATCTACTCCTGGGGTAAGAAAATCCTTAGTTTTTCGAAAAATTCAAAGTTTTGTAAACAGAAAATTTATAAAAATGACCATATAATTGATATTCATGTCAACACCGAAGTGCTGACTACTGGGCTGGTGATACCCTCGGGGACGAAACGTCCACCAGCAGTGGCATCGACCCAGTGGTGTAAATAGTTATCAAAAGTACCAGGGTTATAATTTTATACGCCAGACGCGCGTTTCGTCTACATAAGACTCATCAGTGACGCTCAGATCGAAATAGTTAAAAAGCCAAACAAATACAAAGTTGAAGAGCATTGAGGACCCAAAATTCCAAAAAGTTGTGCCAAATACGGCTAAGGTAATCTACTCCTGGGGTAAGAAAATCCTTAGTTTTTCGAAAAATTCAAAGTTTTGTAAACAGAAAATTTATAAAAATGACCATATAATTGATATTCATGTCAACACCGAAGTGCTGACTACTGGGCTGGTGATACCCTCGGGGACGAAACGTCCACCAGCAGTGGCATCGACCCAGTGGTGTAAATAGTTATCAAAAGTACCAGGGTTATAATTTTATACACCAGACGCGCGTTTCGTCTACATAAGACTCATCAGTGAAAGTCAGGAAAATGTAAATTTTGTCCATGTGTTCTGTTGATTGATGGCGTTAGATGTAATCTATTTTTTTGGGCATCCTGTTTTAGAATTAATCTAGGATTTGGGTATTTTTTTCATTCTTATCTAACTATATAGTTAATTGTAAAAGAGTTTATTCAATTCTTCAAAAAACTGTGTATACATTGGTATAACTATGGTTTTTATGTAATTGTCTTTAATAATTAGAAATGCAACATAATGTAAATGAACTAATACCAAACTATCGCACTTCTACGTTGAACGCATTTAGAAACTTGGAAATTTGGACATATTTTAACAAGCTAAGATCATACCATAAAAAAAGCATATCAAGTATTTAGTTTCAAATTGGCGTGTCTGCAGTTTATCGTAAAGTTCATCAATTCAAAATTCTTTCCCAAATCGAGACGAATCAGGAAAAAAAACCATACTGATCCTGTCTATCTTAGTAAGGGTATTTAAGTCGACAATTAGTCATTTTGTAGTTATATTTATAGAAATATTTTATTTAAAGCTTTTGTCATTGGTGAGCGATGTCTGCGAGATTACGATTGTAGTGTTACCACATGTGGGGATGGACACAGAGTTTCCTGTTCTCATGGCATGTGCATTTGTGTGACATTGACTGGCATTCGTGAGTTTTTAAACAACACTTACAATAACAATTATGACTCTTTGTTGAACATGTAAAAGTATTCCAAAAATTGAAGTCTGCAGCAAAAAATGTCCATCTTAAATTATCATATGAAACTAACTTCAGTGTTTAATTGGCGAAGAAGTTTGGCCAACTTTGCGGAAAAATAAAACTCACATGATGCACAATACTTACAAAGTATGATATATAAAAAGATGTGGTATGAGTGCTTATGAGACAACTCTCCATCCAAGTCACAATTTATAAAAGTCAAAAACCCGATACTAGTTTCAATATTACTTATAGACTTAAACAAATGACATCTCTAAGTAACGAATGTTGAATAAGCCAACTAAAGACAAAGATCTGCATAACATAATCTTAGCAGATGACCTAGTAATAAGAGCGCTTCGATCAACAGGCCCAATGAGTAAACCATACATTCCACCATTTTTTACATTTGAAAATGCCTGTATCAAATCAGGAATATGACAGTTCTTGCCCATTCGTTTTTGATGCGTTTTGGTATTTGATTTTGCCATGCGATTAAAAGGTACTTTCAAAATAGATTTTCCTCTAAGTTCAGTATTTTTGTGATTTTACTTTTTTTCTAAAAACCGGTAATTTATGACTATGACCATATCTACGATAATGTTTCATGTCAACACAGAAGTGCTTAATACTGGGCTGGTACAGGAAGGTGTGTTATTGAGAATTCTACAACACGCAAATCAAGTCAATAAATGAAACATAAAAACCCAATAATAGTTTTAATCGTTCTTATAGACATTTAAAAAAAAATAATGATTTTCATCCTAACTTTTCTTTTGTAGCCTGTACAAGTGCCATAGATTGTCATGATATATGTCACAGTTACAGTGCAAGTGCACACTGTGTTGATGGACTGTGCGTTTGTGTTAGTATTTCCTCATAAGAAAAAAAGAGAAGAACCTCACTAGTCTAGATCAATGTCACATGAGTTTTCAAAGTTAAACATTAAAATATCTCATTTCTTATCTTATATTATATTGACTTAAGAAATTTCTACTGTATTTCTTATTTTCACTTGAATTTATCTTTGTATTTGTAAAAAAAAAATATAAAAAAAAAGAAAACTATTTTTTAATGTTGTTCTTTTTTAGTTTTTTTTTTTATAGAATTTTTGTACTTCAAATATGACCTTTTCATAAGTCAGACTGTCTTACTTATAATTTGGCATGCTGCGTACATTTGCGCAAATTTGCATTTTGACTAGAATGTTTGCAGGATCCATAATATCAAGGATTTCTAAAGTTACAATATAAATCCTTGATAACGTTTATAAAATATACGTCGAATGTAGGCAATATTTTCTAATTTTTTTTTTAGAATTTTATAATATTTTATTTTATATATTTTTTAGAAAAGTATTATTATAAAAAAAGTAGTGATGTGAACTGATTTGTACATCTTAAATTTGGTCGGTTTTGAAGATTCGAAATGATTTAAAGCTGTTCTCATTTGTATATATAAAAATGCCCTTCGGTGAAGGTCTTACAGTTACAGTGCGATTCTATTAATAAAAAAAATTGATCGAACTTACTATAAAATGGAAAGGGTAGGATGCTGGATTTTTGACTCGGAAGGACAGGGTTAGCCAACTGGAATTTCTTTCCCTGATTTCCCCTGAATTAGTTTGCAAAAAGGCGGGCGTAAAAAGATCAACAAAAACCATTACAACTTCCAACCAGATGTCTAACTCAAGTTATTAAACTGTACTAAACAGAGGGATTTCTAATCAAGTGTGATATGACCACGAGCGTAAGAATTCCAACTCTATAGTGTGAGTTATGTTTCCAAAACATAATTGATGTGCAGCAAAAAGTATTCTACTAACGACGTCAACAATTTGTATCTGATTGACATGTCCGTAATCTCAAATTTAGTGGTTGCTGTTTGTCATATTTGTATTTTCGAAGATTGCTTTTTGTTTTTTATAATTCAGATTCTTATCTAATATACTATTGTTTTACCTTTAGAGTTCATAATAATGTATAATAAAGATACCAAAGTTTAAGTTATATTTACAAAGCGGATATATGAAGAAAAAAAATCAAACGTTAGACGTTATATTAACCAAGAAAAATAATGTTTTTGACCTGATTAAGACATTGTTAGAACAAAAATGGTGGTTGTATAACTAGCCAAACATCTTACTTAGTTATAGATTATTACCTGGCATTTTCCATATGGCCCTTGTATCAGCCATAGACGCCCATATCAAGCCAGAGGTCTTTAGCCCGAGGGCTTGAAAAAGGTCGTGGGCTGATATCATGGACCATGTGGGAAATGACATGTGATAATCTATTTATCACACATTTTCAAGCAAGAAAAGAAAAAAAAAGCATACACCAAATTATGTTTGATATTTCATAAAAAAATCAAAAAGATATTAAACGAAAAAAAGTTAAAAAAATGTATCACTGTGAGTTAAAAAAGTTCGTATCACAGTAGGTAAACAACGTTTTGTGAAAAGTTTCAGGAATAATAACGCCGACTTTAATGCTACGGAAGAATACCATATCGCTACGTGCTCCAGGGTGGCGTCATTTTCTAAATTCTTAATGACGTAAAAATTTTACGATAACTTTTGTTATTTTACACATACTATTTGTTTGTTTTTTTAGAAACAAAAAAATATCACTAGTAAATGATTTATAAATGTTTTTTATGAATATCTACTACATTGTAGTTATAAAATTTTGGTATGGCAAAATCGATATCAATTATACGTCATAATTTTCTCGAAATGACTACTGGTGGTAGGTTGAATACCAACATTAATGACAAATCCGATGATTTTAATTTTCCGATAGTCAACTGTCCATTTCTGTGTAGCAACATCCCAGAGGCCCCAGCATATGGAGTATATGTGTCTCAATTGATACGTTACTCTAGAGCTAGCTCAAAGTACATTGATTTTGTTGAACGAGGAATACTGCTTTCTCAAAAGTTGTTAAGACAGGGCTATGAATCAATCAAATTAAGGTCATCACTCAAGAAATTTTACGGTCGCCATCATAAGCTGATTGGCCATTATGACAAAAGTGGTGTCAGAAATCATATCTGATAATCTTCCGCGATCATAATAACCTTCCATCATTACCGGACTGAACAAAGAAATAACACGACGGGTGTCGTATACAGTGCAGGAAATACTTACCGTTCCGGAGCACCTGATTTCACTCCCGGTTTTTAGTGGTGTTCGTGTTGTTACTTATTATTGTTTATAACGGTTGATGTAAATGTCCTTTGGTTTTGTGAGTGTTTTGATTGTTATTGTCTTACGCTATTTGTGATATCAAGTACATAAAAATGGTTATAAAAAACATATGAGAAAGTCTGGTTTTGGGCTAACAGTATACAGTTAGAATAATGGCATACATAACAGAATAAAGGTAAGAAGAATAACGTATAGAGAAAAAAAAGCTACCTTTAAACAAAATTATAGAGAATAATTGAGAGCAAAGACATAAGGCACACTTAATTGAAGACATGCCCTAGATTCAAACCCTATTTATATGTGTATGCTGTATGATATTAAAGTTGACGTGTTTGGGGTTCGTTACCTCTCATTGATTTTATGATGATGCTTACATGGCAGTAGATATTTACCCTTCATCGTATCTGGCCTTGAAGTCATAAAACCTTCAAGTAATTTTTTTCAACTCATACTCCAAATTCAACCAATCAAATTGCTCGATTTCATGTTTCGCGCATGATTTTTGAGCTCCGAGCATGTATATTATAATCTTTTTGCTTTACGGTTCTCATAAACATATTAACAAACATATTAAAAAAAATAGTATGAACATCAGAGTTGCCATGTGCATTTTTGCTTGTCTATTTGCTCCGAGCACTGAGTAAAATTTCATGACTTCAACCCCAGATATCTGTTCTCTTGGTACTCATGTGATTCCATCTTTTCTGTCTTTTAAGCTTGATTTTCATCTTGTCAATTGTCTCTTAATTATCTAAAGTATAGCACCAGTACTCTCTCTCTACATACGAGACTATAGTATATGAAGTAAGAAAGGATGAATTTACATCTTAAACATTTAGTGTTTTTAAACAGCTGTTGTCTTCTACTGTCATACTTACATGTTGCACCCACTCCTTTCCCGAACCAAAATCTGATTTTTTTAAAACAAAGTTTTAATCTTATTTCATTGAACTGATTTCGAAATCTTTAGGAACAAAATCAGTAAACTGTAATATAGAAGATTAAATTAAGTACAAAATCTGCTGAAAATAGAGACGAAAGTTACTAGAGGGACACTCAAACTCATAAATCGTGATACACTGACAACGCCATGGTTAAAATTAAACTGAGACACAGATCATATTCTGAAATTATCCAGAAATCCGCACATAGTTATGAATTCTACAAGACTAAATCACTGATTAAAAATTAAGACGAAGAAAGGTTAACAATTGTTCAATGTTTTTTTAGTAAGAAGAGTTTTGCGTATCTTTTATTTACAAAACAAGGTTATCCTGTTTGTCTCCTTCACCTAGATGTTGTACTACTAATACGTCTTACAAATGTAGGTATCTTCCTAAACATGAATATATATATTCTTTTTTCCTTTACGACTCTCACAAACATATTTACAAAATTGATATGAACATCAAAGTTGCTTTTTGCGTTTTTGCTTGTCTGTTTGGTAAGTAAAACTGTTAACATAATTTTCTATAAAGCATCCCACCATTGGGTTATAACCTTTGCACGTTTCTCGTGCAGGTGGGATCTTACATGTGATTCGGACACAAGAGGATTTTTACAGTGTTCTTTCTATTTTTTCCAACCTTGATCGATACGAATGTTTTACAGCTTTGTACTTTGTACTTTTTTGGCTTTTTAAGTATTTTGATATGATCGGCACTGATGAGTCTTTTGTAGACGAAACGTGCGTCTGGCGTACTAAATTATAATCCTGGTACCATAGTCAAAAACGTTTTTATCGGATTTTTTGGCAATATACTATCTTATGTAAATGCCCGTTCCAAGTCAGGAAAATGTCAATGTTGCCCATGTGTTCTGTTGATTGATGGCGTTAGGTGTAATCTAGTTTTTTTGGGCTTCCTGTTTTAGAATGTATCTAGGAGTTGGGTATTTTTTTATTCTTATCTAATTATATAGTTACGTTGTAAAAGAGTTTATTCAATTCTTCAAAAAAACGGTGTATACATTGGTATAACTATGGTTTTTATGTGATTGTCTTTAATTATTAGAAATGCAAAATAATGTAAATGAACTCATACCAAACTATCGCACTTCTACGTTGAACACATTTAGAAACTTGGAAATTTGGATATATTTTAACAAGGTAAGATCATACCATAAAAAAACATATCAAGTATTTAGTTTCAAATTGACGTGTCTGCAATTTATCGTAAAGTTCATCAATTCAAAACTCTTACCCAAATCGAGACGAATCAAGAAATAAAAACCATAATGATCCTGTCTATCTAAGTAAGGGTATTCAAGTCGACAATTAGTCATTTTGTAGTTATATTTATAGAAATATTTTATTTAAAGCTTTTGTCATTGGTGAGCGATGTCAGCGAGAAAACGATTGTAGTGTTACCACATGTCAGAATGGACAAAGAGTTTCCTGTATTCATGGCATGTGCATTTGTGTGATATTGACTGACATTGGTGAGTTTTTAAACAACACTTACAATAATAATTATGACTCTTTGTTGAACATGTAAAAGTATTCCAAAAATTGAAGTCTGCAGCAAAAAATGTCCATCTTAAATTATCATATGAAACTAACTTCAGTGTTTAATTGGCGAAGAAGTTTGGCCAACTTTGAGGAAAAATAAAACTCACATGATGCACAATAATTACAAAGTATGATATATAAAAAGATGTGGTATGAGTGCTTATGAGACAACTCTCCATCCAAGTCACAATTTATAAAAGTCAAAAACCCAATACTAGTCTCAACCTTACTAGCTATAGTAGACTTAAACAAAAAGTAAAATCACAAAAATACTGAACTTGGAGGAAAATCAATTCGGAAAGTCCATAATCACATGGCAAAATCAAATAACAAAACGCATCAAAAACGAATGAATGACATATCTTAAGTTACGAAACGTTGAATAAGCCAACTAAAGACAAAGATCTGCATAATATATAAATCTTAGCAGATGACCTGGTAATAAGAGCGCTTCGATCAACAGGCCCAATGAGTAAACCATACATTCCACCATTTTTTACATTTGAAAATGCCTGTACCAAATCAGGAATATGACAGTTCTTGCCCATTCGTTTTTGATGCGTTTTGGTATTTGATTTTGCCAAGCGATTAAAAGGTACTTTCAAAATAGATTTTCCTCTAAGTTCAGTATTTTTGTGATTTTATTTTTTTTCTAAAAACCGGTAATTTATGACTATGACCATATCTACGATAATGTTTCATGTCAACACAGAAGTGCTTAATACTGGGCTGGTACAAGAAGGTGTGTTATTGAGAATTCTACAACACGCAAATCAAGTCAATAAAAAGAAACATAAAAACCCAATAATAGTTTTAATCTTTCTTAGTAGACATTTAAAAAAAAATAATGATTGTCATCCTAACTTTTCTTTTGTAGCCTGTACAAGTGCCATAGATTGTCATGTAATATGTCACAGTTACAGGGCAAGTGCACACTGTTTTGATGGACTGTGCGTTTGTGTTAGTATTTCCTCATCCGGTATACATAAGAAAAAAAGAGAAGAACCTCACTAGATCAATGTCACATGAGTTGTCAAAGTTAAACATTAAAATATCTCATTTCTTATCTTATATTATATTGACTTAAGAAATTTCTACTGTATTTCTTTTTTTCACTTGAATTTATCTTTGTATTTGTAAAAAAAAAATATAAAAAAAAAGAAAACTATTTTTTAATGTTGTTCTTTTTCAGTTTTTTTTTTTTATAGAATTTTTGTACTTCAAATATGACCTTTTCATAAGTCAGACTGTCTTACTTATAATTTGGCAGGCTGCGTACATTTGCGCAAATTTGCATTTTGACTAGAATGTTTGCAGGATCCATAATATCAAGGATTTCTAAAGTTACAATATAAATCCTTGATAACGTTTATAAAATATACGTCGAATGTAGGCAATATTTTCTAATTTTTTTTTAGAATTTTATAATATTTTATTTTATATATTTTTTAGAAAAGTATTATTATAAAAAAAGTAGTGATGTGAACTGATTTGTACATCTTAAATTTGGTCGGTTTTGAAGATTCGAAATGATTTAAAGCTTTTCTCATTTGTATATATAAAAATGCCCTTCGGTGAAGGTCTTACAGTTACAGTGCGATTCCATTAATAAAAAAAATTGATCGAACTTACTATAAAATGGAAAGGGTAGGATGCTGGATTTTTGACTCGGAAGGACAGGGTTAGCCAACTGGAATTTCTTTCCCTGATTTCCCCTGAATTAGTTTGCAAAAAGGCGGGCGTAAAAAGATCAACAAAAACAATTGCAACTTCCAACCAGATGTCTAACTCAAGTTATTTAACTGTACTAAACAGAGGGATTTCTAATCAAGTGTGATATGACCACGAGCGTAAGAATTCCAACTCTATAGTGTGAGTTATGTTTCCAAAACATAATTGATGTGCAGCAAAAAGTATTCTACGAACGACGTCAACAATTTGTATCTGATTGTCATGTCCGTAATCTCAAATTTAGTGGTTGTTGTTGGTTGCTGTTTGTCATATTTGTATTTTCGAAGATTGCTTTTTTTTTTTTTATAATTCAGATTCTTATCTACTATACTATTGTTTTACCTTTTAGAGTTCATAATAATGTATAATAACAGATACCAAAGTTTAAGTTATATTTACAAAGCGGAAATATGAAAAAAAATCAAACGTTAGACGTTATATTAACCAAGAAAAATAATGTTTTTGACCTGATTAAGACATTGTTAGAAGGAAAATGGTGGTTGTATAACTAGCCAAACATCTTACTTAATTATAGATTATTACCTGGCATTTTACATATGGCCCTGGTATCAGCCCTAGACTCCCATATCAAGCCAGAGGGCTTAGGTCCGAGGGCTTGAAATAGGTAGTGGCCTGGTATCACGGACCATGTGGGAAATGACATGTGAAAATCTATTTATCACACATTTTGCAAGCAAGAAAAGAAAAAAAAAGCATACACCAAATTATGTTTGATATTTCATAAAAAAAATCAAAACATTGAACGAAAAAAAGTAAAAAAGATGTATCACTGTGAGTTAAAAAAAAGTTCGTATCACAGTAAGTAACAACGTTTTGTGAAAACTTTCAGAAATAATTACGCCGACTAAATGCTACGGAAGAATACCATATCTCTACGTGCTCCAGTGTGCGTCATTTATTTTCAAAATTCTTCGTGACGTCAAAATTTTAGGAGAACTTTTGTTATTTTCACGAATGATTTTTATTTTTTTCTACTACAGCAGATTCGTGACTTTCTAAATTTCTTTTCATTTTTTCCCCATTTTTTTTATGAACTTACATGCATCGTCATTTGATCTGCGAGAAACATCTCCTTGTCGTTTTGCTTCTTCGAATGACAACTTGTTTACAAATATGTTTTGATTGACAGGTTTCCGGAAGTTAAACTCGGAGGCTTGATATGAATTTCCAGGGCTGATAACCAACCTTGACTTCCGGCTATTATTGGCCATGCAAAAAACGCACATATCAGTACAACATATGTGATAATTAAAGATTATTACATGGCATTTTCCATATGGCCCTGGTATCAGCCCTAGACTCCCATATCAAGCCAGAGGGCTTGATATGGGTCGTGGGCGAATACCACGGACCATATGGAAAATGGCATGTTATAATTTATAATTATCACATATTTTGTACTGATATGTTAGACATGTTATAATCCATTTATCACATACTTTCAAGCAAGAAAAAAAAGATAACATATACCTAATTATGATTGATATTTTCAACAAAAATTCAAAAAAACATTTGACGATTTAAAAAAAAAAGGTATCACTGACAATGAGTAAACAAAGTTTTGTGAAAAGTTCAGCAAATAATTAACAATACATATATTAAAGTGTTAAATTTCCAAATAATGCTGAGGAAAAAGACACAATATCGCTACTATGATTTGGAAATATGTTCCGCTTAAACGTTTGATGTCATACTGTTTACAACACTCACTTTTCCATATATTGTAAAATTCTTTATGACGTCAAAATTTTACGAAAACGTTTGTGATTTCTACTGTTGATTTCTACATTTTTTACTACTACAGCAGATTCGTAACTTTCCTTATTTCTTTTCATTGTGTTCTCATTTTTCATATAAATTTACTTGCATCGTCATTTGATCTGTGAGAAACCTCTCCTGGTCGTCTAGCTGCTTCGGATGACAACTTGTTTACAAATAGTTTCGATTGACAGGTTACCTGGAGTTAAACTTAGGGGCTTGATATGGATTTCGAGGGCTGATATCGATATTGTCCCCGAGGGCTTATAACCAACCTTGACTTCCGGCTATTATTGACCATGCAAAAACGTGCATATCAATTCAAAATATGTGATACTGTATGATATAATTTCGACATTGCTTTTCTCTGTAGAATTCGCTTATACGATTACATTGATTGTACTTTATCTTTAATAGGCGTCCGAAACTATTTTAAATTCCTACTATACAGTCCAATAAACATAATGGAGACTGTATACACTTGAGTCATCCTCAATGTTCTTCAACTTTGTACTTGTTTGGCTTTTATAACTATTTTGATCATGGGCGTCACTGATGAGTCCTATATATATCCTGCTACATTTGATAGTAACTATTTATACCACTGGGCCAATGCCATCGTGACAGACGTTTCTTCCCCGAGGGTATCATTTACCAAGTAGTCAGCACTTTGGTGTTGACGTGAATATCAATTGTACGGTTATTTATAAATTTCGTTCTTACAAAACATGATTGTTTTGAAAAACTAAGGATTTTCTTATCCCAGGCATAGATTAACTTATCCTTATTTTGCAAAACTTATTGGAATTTTAGGTCCTTATCGCTCTTTAACTTTGTACTTGTTTGGATTTATAACTGTTATGATCATATTGATGAGTCTAACATAGACGAAACGCGCATCTGGCGTATTGAACTATAATCCTGGTACCTTTGATAACTATTGACACAAAGAGAAAATTGTTCGGCAAATTAATCAAGTTCAACTATCCTTACATTGATAAAATTGAATAAGAAAATTGTACGGTGTGAAGTGCTGCTTCTGTCCATGTCGTTTGGTCACTGTTTTTTAATTGTCTCTTCGGCAATCATTTCCTAATTGTGTTATCAGAAACTGTACCAATTGATCCCCGCATCTATATATTTTCCCAAAGTAAATGATTTTTTTTCCGCAATCATATCATATTATATTTTGCTGTTTTCAGAACCATATGTAGAAATGAATACTAGTATGTCTAAATTTATAATGTACTACTTTATGCAGAGCCTGATTTAATCAATGAAAATAACTGAAATTGATTTTAGTGCGTACAAAACAGTTACTTTTTTATGCATATTGGTAAAGATGAAATAGTTTCTTCGAAAGTCATATGGACGTATTCACAAATAAGTTAGTCTGTGCTACAGGCGACCAAGAAAACATACAATTGTTTTAACCACTATCACGTTCCATTTTCACCGATGGTAAAGTCATGCACCGAATGAGACATATAGACTTATTTTGTACCTACAATGAACAACAGGACAAGTGCCACTAGTAGTCTGTTTGACCTTTTGCACACTTTTATGTGTTGTTCATTCTTTAGTTTTTGATAATGTGTTTTGTTTGTCTTTTATATATCGAGTGTTTTTTTTTATGACAATTTTAGTTCGTTTCCAATTTTATTTGTTTTTGAACGTCTCCCTTTTTTTCTATTTCTTTCTATTTCTTTCATTTGACATTATTTGGTACGCACGAGGCTGTGTTGAGTGGTCACCAACATGTTTAGGCTCTTTTTTCGTTAAGAATTAGGCCGTTATTTTGAATTGTTTCATATTTGTTATGTCGGGACCTTTTAAGGCTGACTATACGGTAGTTTTGTTATTGTTTAAGGTCACACGTTTTCATATAATTGCTTACATTAACTTCATTCCAACTTTGGAGGATAACTGTCCCATTGGCAATGAAACCACATCTCCTATTTATATCAAATTAATTTCTCTGAAATACCTTATGTTTTTGTTTTGTGTGAGAGAAAACAAGTATTAGGAATTCTACCTGATATATAGATTATGAGGTTTTGATGTAATTGCTCCTGTGACAAATATACCCTAAATATCAAATGATATGAAGATGAGACAGAATGAAGGTAATACTACGTAGCTAATGTATTATTTCTAACAGCCATATACTAAATTCTAGCTATTTTTATGAAAATTTATCAAATACGAAATGTTTCCTAATTTCCGTTCAAATGATGTAAAATTATAAAAAGACATCAGATAGCGCCAAGGTAAAAAAAACTTCAGAAATTGCATTTTCATGAGGCCATTGTGTTTTTTGAAAGCAGCTTTTTTGTTTATTTTATCTTTAATGAAATTTAACCATAACCTATCCTTCAGAAAACATTCAAATAGCTTTTAATAAACAAGATAAGATTTGTAAATATGGTACCCAACAACTATTTGGTTAGCGACCATAAAGACAATTCAAGAAAGAAGTTCATATTTTACACAAAATTGTTTTTATGCAGAGCTGCATTTTGAAAATAAATAGCACATTTTTGTGATGTTTAAATCAAACCTAGGCTCAGTACATACTATAACTGTATAGTACTTGTTGAACGATGTTTTACCCCCCCCCCCCCCACAAAAAAAGTACATACAATTTAAACAAGAGAATGAAAATGGGGAATATGTCAGAGTTACAACAATCCGACCAAAAAGTTGACAAAATCCAAAGGCCACCTGTGAGTCTGCAACGAAATGAGAAAATCCCGAACTTTGAGGTTGGCTGTAGCTTACCTAAACAAAATGTGTACAAATTCAGTGAAAATGGACGTCATACTTAACTTCAAAACATATTAAATGAACTGTAATTAAATAAACATTCAAGACTAGCTAAGGTCAGAGTCTCTTGACTTTGGAAAGGCACAAACATGCGGCGAGGTTAATCATGTTCTGTAAAATCTCAACGATTCCCCTATAAGAAGTACCTGTAGAGTTAAACTACCAAACCTCATAGAACCAGTGCGATCGTATACATTTAATTGCAAGAATGTTCCATGTTTCTGCAAATGTCTGGATACGGTTTAGTTTTGACATAAAACGACTGTCACTTTATTCAAACGTATAACAAAATACGTATGACTGCTTTGAATTCATGTCTCGATGAAAGTATGATGGTTTAAATTACATATATCAATTGCAAGGACATTTCGACAAAAAGCGCAATAAAAATTTCACTATATAACCAGCAATAACTTCAAAGGACGAAGAAAGAAAAACGTTGATCATCGTATCTGCATTCAAAAGTCGAGAATTGCGTATTTTGTTATTTACAAAACAAGATTTTCCGGTATGTCGCCTTCACCTTGAGTTTTTTTCTGCCAATATGTCCTTTAAATGTAGGTAACTTCCTTATCATGTAAATGTATTTGTATTTTGAAATTTTGTCTTTTTCTACGTCTCTTTAAATATATTTACCAATATTAAAACCAAAGTTGAAATTTTATTTCTTACTTGTTTCTTTTGCTTATTGATAATGTTATACTATTTATGGTAGTTATTATTGCATAATCGTACTGAAAGATATTTAAGTCAATAAAACAAACGCACATTTCAACAGTAAGATAACGTTGTCAAAACATTTAGAGAATGTTTGATATAAAAAAAAAATTTGCTCCTTATCTTAAGGAATATCTCACGAAAACAAACACCAATTTACACTGAAATGGAATAATTCAAATAAAAATGTGTCCATAGGGTTTCATGTCCCGCTCATGTTTTCAACTTTTCAAATTTAATGAATCTCTAAATATGGATCAAAACGTAATTTCACCATGTTTTACACTTAAATCAGTTGGGTAGCAATACAAGATGGACGAAAAATACAAAAGGGAGAGTCATTAAACTAATATCAAATAAGGTACAACGACTGGTTTGATATTTGATGATGCACCTGTTCTGAAATTTTTACCAAATAAGTTAACTTTATAGATGCTTTATTGAAAATCAAGACATAGCATGGAAAACGGTGTAAGAACGTATATGTATTGGCTAGTCGGGTATGACGTATTGTTACATATCAATTATAATTTCCTGTTTACTTCTTCACTAGAGTTTTTGATAGTAATGCGTATTATAAATGTAAATCTCCATTATATATACATACTTCATATTTTTCAATCAATTCTGTTTTATATATTTTTAAACATGATTACAACAGCTAAGATTTGCTTATTTGCTTGTCTGATTGGTAAGTAAACATTATGGATCCACTTAAATTATTTATTGCTTATATGCATTGCATATCAGCAAGTCATTTCATATAATGCAGTCATTTCATATAAGCAAGTCAGTGCATTGCATATAAGCAAGTCAGGTACACATTATGATTACGTTAACAAGATTCCGTCACGATGAAGCATGCTATATGGACGCTACACTTTAAACAACAATTTCGTTATATACACTTGCATACATCTTTTGACCGGTGTACATATTACAGGAAATTATTTTACCTTACTAACGTGTGATATCAACAAGAACAGAATAGATCAACATCTGATTTATATCCATTCGCAAAATTTCGCGGAATTTACTGAACAAGTATTAGGTCACTAGCACACTAATACTATGCAACACATTTGTAGAATTTCAGATGTATGTCTCTTTCAATTCCACATCTGTATCAACGCCAGACGCCGTTACGATCCTACAAGCCAGCGGAATTATATTGATCAATGGTTGATATGTGTATAATATTGCAAAAAAAAAAACCAGTATAATATACACGTTCTTATGTTTTTTAAACAGGTGTGGAAACTTTTAATTTGTTTTTGTCAGACGCAGTATCTTATTTACTTTAACTGAAGTATTGAATATTGCTTTTAATATTTTTAGATTCAAGCGTCATTATAGACGCAACGCGCGTCTGGCGCAAATATAAAATTTCTATACTGGTATAAATGATGATTTTATTTTGTCAATACACAATTCCATGTAAGCTCTATTTTATTTTATTTTACATTAACTCATTTGTCCATGTATTTTACTACACAATCTACTCTCGAATACAGACAAAACAATGTAATTAGAAACGTTTTAAATGAGGCAGGTTTTTTATGAATTTTCGTCACTGATGAGTCTATTGTAGACGAAACGCGCGTCTGGTGTATTAAATTATAACCCTGGTACATTTGATAACTGCTTAGATATATAAAATTTGTATGCATTTTATTCTCATGAAATAAATAAAAACTTTCCTGGGTTTTGATGTTCAATTTTTTAAAGTTTGCATAATATAGCAAAATAACAACAAACGCATGACTTTTATTTGATATGGTCAACTGAGTTACACAGTTTACATAAAATGTTGATGCATGTGATATGCAGATAACGATTGTTTCCTATTGTCCACACGAATCAATACAGTTGACAACATGCACTATATACTTCGCAAACCTCTTCCCCAAATGTTTCGTCTTGGCGCCTTCCACAGATATGAAAACAAAAACGCATAGCATCATCACGTGTTATTATAACATTGTTAAACTGGAAATTCATTTGAAAAGTATTAATGGTCCATAGCAATTTTTTCAGGTGCACAATTGTAACTATACTTAAAGAGAAATGTAAATGAAAATATGACCATGTTTGCCTTAGGTGTAATATGTACAACTGTATGACTATGTGTATTGATAGTTCTTTAAAGCATTTTTAATCCTTATTGCTTTCAAAATAAAATCACTTGTGATTAACATACACGTATAACATTCGAATAAAAAAAAAATCTATCTGCAAGACAAATCATATAATATGAATAAAAATCATGTCATATATGTACGGAAAATCCTATTATATATGAATAAAAATCATATTATATACGTATAAAGATCATATTAAATATGAATAATTTATGTTTGGGTCTTCTGATTGGCTGACGTTATTTTGTTATGAGCATATAGACATAATTTAGTAATGTGACAGTGACGTCATCAACGTTTTTTCATGATTTTCCACGGTTTAAAACGGAATTTAGAATCAAATTATAAGAAATGACTGTAATATTTTTTCTGTCTATTCGAAATAACATAAAAAATGTGGTGCACACTGTTAAATAACCCGCTACGCGCATTATTCAGTGTGCACCAAATTTTTTATGTTATTTCTTCATAGACAGAAAAAATATTACAGTCATTCCTTAAATAGAAATCAAATTATATATGAATGAAAATCATATTAAATATGAATAAAAATCAAATTAAATATGGAATAAAAATCATATTATATATGAATAAAAATCATATTAAATATGAATAAAAATCATATCAAAAATGAATAAAAATCAAATTGTATATGAAAAAAAATCATATTATATATGAATAAAAGTCCTGGTATATATAAATAAAAAGACACATCACATGCTATATTTCAGCCATTACCATGTGTCAGCCATGCAACGACGTAAGTGATTGTGAGACTACAACATGTATGATGCCATTTACAAAAGAATGCTTTTCTCGTATTTGTACTTGTGTGAGTCAAATTGGTAAGAATTAAAAGCGTATTTAAATGCAACAATGGGTTGTAATTTTTTAAAAACGGTGCTCTCTATAAAATATGAACTACGTCAAGACAATTGGCACAGCCAAATGTTTATATTTTTCTTACTTAATTACAATGTGTAAGGATTAGAAATTTTAAAGGTAATTATTAAATAGAGGTTTTAATATATAAAACCAATCGTCAGCAAGAAAGGTATATTTCTCTGGTTGGGAATTAAGCGTTAAAGAACAATCATTGAAATGAATCACAAAAACTTATGTTAGAATGATCTTGATTCCTTACACTTTTGAAGACAACTGCTTAGGGATGCAATCTAATTGTGATATATAGGTATTACATGCATGTGTGAGTAACGTAAAACATTTTTTTATGATTATTTGAATATTATAATAATGTTAACTAGGTCTTGATTACATATGCAAACATTTTGGCAAAGTATTGGCTATTACCATGTAAACTACAGTAGTTAAGAAGAAACTACAAAAGAAAAGAAATATCGAAAAGAATGTTTTTTTGACAATAAGATAGGTATGGTCCTTGAATAACGACGTGTTTCCTTTGTTATGGTTGTTTAAACTATATGGATAAAGGGAAATTGAAACAGGTAAAAAATATCACAATGTCAAAATCTACTGGTAGGTTATATTCAGTCAGTATTGTTTTATAGTCTTTGGGTGCATTTCTTTCTAACATAAACAATGCAAACGACTAAGCGCGCACATGTTTTGATCATTTTTTCTAACAGACGTTCGCAAAGTTTACATAAGCTTTGATAAACTATGCAATCGCTAAAGATGCGTCTACAGTTTGTCATTCGTCGTTTTTTAGTACAAACATTTCTAAATTGAACTTGATTAAACGATATTTCTTTTTCTACGTTTGTAAAAATAATCTGTTTAATACAACAACCTGACATGCATAATTGAAAGTTCAAACAGGACCAGTAAAGACTTATTAAACGTTGTATTTGTTTCTACTTTCGTAGCGTTTAGAGAAAAACAACAAACGCTACACAACGTTTACAAAATTGTGGTTAGAAAGAAATGCAACCGTAATTACTATAAAACAAACAGATATTGTTATTGTTTACCTGTAACTGTTGGATTCTTATTTAGTTAAATAAAGCTAAACAACTTATACAAGCTTATTTGACTAATTGTTTACTCATCTATTTGTTTTTGTAGAATGTGCATCCGAATTAGAGTGTATGCATTTTAATTTTTGTCATAGAAGTAGAGCATTATGTGCAGACAGACGTTGTGCTTGTACAAGTAATTAGAAATGCAAGAAGAAATATTACATATAACAATGCAAATGTTCAAAAGATTTATGTCATATGAAACGGCAATCAATGCAATTATCTCTTTTATCATATAACGTTATACTGACAGGATACATTATATGTACTAATGTATTATTTATGTTTTTACAAAAAGATGAAAATAACATGAAAAAAAAATTAAATTTAAGTCTAATAAACAACTGTTATGTATTCCACTGAATTTAGGTCAATAAACACGAGTTATAAGAATTTCAGAATGTTTTATTTCTATAGCTGCAGGTTTGCCAGTAGTGCGGTACATATATATGTTTTGTATAGATTTAACCACACAAAGCTTTAATCCTGTTGTATATGCTCACCTACAAAGGCTAATAGTACAACAAGTTCATTTATAATATTTATTCGAAAAAAGGATATAATATGATTTCAAGTCGAATTGATTTGGATTGAGGCTTTTGGCTCGGTACGTGTAAATATGTTCACCATTATATTTTGTTTGAAAAGTGCTCATAAACTCATATTACATATCACATAACTTTATTTTTCCAATGTTTTTTGATCAGAATAAATATCGGGTTTGAAGAAAAATGATAAATTGGCAAAAATTCTAGCTTTAAATATGTACAATTGAGCCCTTCAAAGAGTTGTTGTAGGAGTTTCCCAAGGTACCGAGGTTAGAACACGAAGTAACTAATTTGAAGGCGCTATTCGGTATGTGTCAACTTCAACCAACAGAGTCAAGTGATCTCGCAGACGGGACATGCTCAGCTGAAAATAAACATATAATCGTGATATTCGTTGAACATTGACGTCAGTTTTACCTTTAAGTTTGCATGAGAAAAACTTCCATAGATATAGGAAGATGTAGTGTGAGTGCCAATGAGACAACTCTCCATCCAAATAAAAATTTAAAAATTAAACCATAATAGGTTGAAGTACGGCCTTCAACACGGAGCCTTGGTTCACACCGAACAACAAGCTATAAAGGGCCCCAAAATTACTAGTGTAAACCCATTCAAACTGGAAAAGCAACGGTCTAATCTATATAAACAAAACGAGAAACGAGAAACACGTATATATTACACAAACAAATATCAACTACTGTACATCAGATTCCTGACTTAGGACAGGTGCAAACATTTGCAGCGGGATTAAACGTTTTAATGGATCCAAACCTTCTCCCTTTTTCTGAAACAATAGCATAACATCACAACATAGAGAAACATACGATAAAATATCAATTAGCAGACTTAACTCAATAAAAAAACGTATGATTACACAATGAACGAATAAATTTGATCTGCGATATCTGAATACAAATGCACAGTTAATTAAATATTAGAGACAAACATTCATGACCAAAAAGCTAACAAACAAATTCAAACACACTGAGAAATATTTAACCAATCAATGTTCACTTTAGAAAAAAACCGTTTTTTTATAATCTTGAAGTTTATACAAATGTAGTAAGAATAAGTGAAAAATTGAGTACTCACAGTAACTGACAGCTAGTTAAAAGCCTAAACCAATTAATAGTAAAAAATCATGCATCAGAGACCAAAATCGACTAAAACTCATCACAGGGATTTAGTATTTTAACGTCATTAATAGTCAAAGAAGACATGACTTGTGCAATGCCAAAAATAAATGTATCGACAGGTAGTAGTATAGTGAAGAGCGACTTCTATATAAATAAAAGTTAACGTGGCTGTGTCTCTATACATCTTGCCTCAAAAGATAATGATATTTAGTTATGTTTTAATTTGCTAATGACAAAATCAATATTAGTGCCAATGTGAACTATATTCAGAGATCTAATTACAATATTGGTACGATAACCCTTACTTATAAGTTTGTTTAAAGGTTCGATGAGTTTACAAGGATCACATAGTGATTTCCTCGCTTTAAGTACAATATTACCATAAAATTTAGGATGTGAAATACTATTTTTAATAAGCTTTCTACAGGTATAGCCAAATTTACTAATCAAATCTTTGTATCTATGAAAGAATTTAGTAAAAGTTTTAAGTAATTCATGGTATCGAAATCCCTGACACAACAATTTACTACTGATGCATTGATTACGTTCGTTAAAATCTATGACATCAGAACACACACGGGCAAACCGAACGAGTTGCGATATATAAACACCGTATGATGGAACCAAAGGCACATCGCCGTCTAAAAAAGGAAAATTAACAATAGGAAATGAAAAATCGTCTCTTTTGTCGTAAATTTTAGTGTGAGGTTTCCCGTTTGAAATTGAAATGTCTAAATCTAGAAAAGGACAACTGCTGCTGTTTATGTTAGATTTAGTTAAAGTAAGTTCGTTTGGGTAAATTTCTGAAGTATATTTAGAGAACTCTGGATTATTCAACGAAAAAATATCATCCAGATAACGGTAGGTATTTTTGAATGTATCAACCAAATGTAACAATGATGGGTCTTTACTGAGTTTTGTCATAAACTGAGATTCATAGCAATATAGAAATAAATCTGCTATTAAAGAGGCACAGTTGGTGCCCATAGGAATACCTACTACCTGACGATACACTTTATCGCCGAAACGTACATAAATGTTATCAAGCAGAAAGTTTAAAGCTTCAATCATATCCTCACATTTCCAGTAAGTGTATCTAGCATACTTTCCTTTTTCGTTACAGAAAAAAGGCCTTAAACGAGTTACAGCAAATAAAATTACAATGACATGCCCAGAAAAGCATACATAGATATAGGAAGATGTGGTTTGAGTGCCAATGAGACAACTCTCCATCCAAATAACAATTTAAAAAGTAAACCATTATAGGTTAAAGTACGGCCTTCAACACGGAGCCTTGGCTCACACCGAACAACAAGCTATAAAGGGCCCCAAAATTACTAGTGTAAAACCATTCGAACGGGAAAACCAACGGTCTTATCTATATAAACAAAACGAGAAACGAGAAACACGTATATATTACATAAACAAACGACAACTACTGTACATCAGATTCCTGACTTAGGACAGGTGTGTTCATTTCTGATAGAACGCGTTTGATCGCAACCAAGAGTATATACTTACGAATAAAAAATTCGATTTCAGAATTATGATAGAAAGACGTTGAAAACAAAATATTTCGATACCTGTGCCAAAAGGGGGAGGGGCTAAATCTGAGCTACTTTCCACACTTTGCATTTGTCCGTCATTCAATGACTTTTGGAAAAATTCACTGCTCTGTCATTTTTAACCAAACTCTGGACGTCTTTTATCAAATGTATCCAACAATCTCACCTCCTTACAGTATTGGTATTTCAAGGCCAGATCAATTTTAACGAGTTGGTATTCCGTTTAATAGTGGTGTTATATCTATTATAAAATAAAGCCGCAAACCTTCCATAAATAGTTGTGATATTGGAGCATTATGTAATCCTTCTACTGCAGTGATGAGATGCAGGGCATACGTAGAAATTGGGATTTCCTATAAGAATACTTATTCGTCAGGGGAAATAACTTTATCGTCAGTTTATTTGTAATCTCGCAAATCTTTGTAGCAGTTGTATATGATATTGTCCATTATATTATCAACATCATAGTATTCGGTATATTGTGATGGCACAGTACATTTAATTGCATGTTTACCTTTAAAAATTGTATGAACCATATTGAATTTAGTTATCTGAATTTAGAACAAGAGAGACTTTTAAAGCAACAATCTAGAATGTTGTTAAGAAAACACCTATAGAATTATATATATTTACTTTTGTGATAAATCTTTTGAAATAGATGTTCTCCTTAACATCTTTGACAGCATAAGTGTCATAAGTAGAACATCGTTTGTAACAGCTTATCATCATAGTTTTATCGGTGAAACAAGAATTACGTATTGATAACTGGCTTCTAAAAGCGTATCGTTATTTCACTATTTCCCGTTCATTATTGATTGAAAAAAAATTATTATTTTTCTTTTGTATATCATGAAGCTAATGCCCTTTTAAATATTATCAGCCAAAATATTTGTGGACGAAGGGGTGGGCCTCTGTTGATTTTGCTGAATTCTGTCCCCCTCCCCCCGTTTTTTTTAATGAAATTCCCCTTTACAATGACAAAATTGGTATACATATGATTAAACTAAAACGATTTAACATTTTAACATATGTTTTAATCAAGTTTTCATCACAGTGAAGAGATTTTAATTTTCTAACGGCTCTTTTTTTTTTGTCTCAAAAACTTCATGTTTACCTTTTTTTACAAGATAAAAAATGTAACGAAATTATTCAGTTAGATTGTTATAAGGAGGATTAAATGAAGAACAGTGTAGAGAACTATTTAGTTGGGCCCGAATGGAAAGAACATAGTACCTCTTTTACAGAAAATAATTATTACGCATAGTTGTGGCTTTGTAAATAAATACGTTAAACATAACTGGTTACTGTTGGTATCAAATTAAAGTTTAAACAAAAATGGAGGACTGTAGTATCCCCATTGAAAAAGTGTTTGCATTATAAAAGAATACATAAACTGAAAGTAAAATGGAATTTGTCGCTTGTTGCTTAGATCAGAAGAACCTGTTTATATGGAATCAAGTTTAATTAACCATTTTCTTCAAAAAGAAAATGCTTGTACCTATATCAGGTATATAACAGTTATTATCCATTTGTTTGGTGTGTTTGGGCTTTTAATTTTGCCATTTGATTAGAGACTGCCCGTTTTGAATTTTTCTTCTTTTTTTTTCAACTTTAAATATTTTATTTCATTCCTGGTTGTGAACAATGTCCCTTAGCGCTACAACAATGACGCTAAGGTTCCTCCCTGTGTTGTTAATTGCTAATAAAACCAGGGGATTTGATTAGCAAAATATACTTTATATTTATATCTTTTGTTAGTTGCATATTACAAAGTATTCATACGAGCACACTATACATACATATTATTCAGTGATCCTATATATAAACAATCATAAAAGAAAGAAATTAAAAAAAAAAAAAAAAAACCCTCAAAAAGACGGATTTTTGTCCGTCATTTGTTTTGATTATATAAAACTAGGTTAACCGAAAGTAGAATGCTCAAGAATGATCAAGCATGGTCGACCTCATGGCTTGACGAATAATTTCATGAAGTGGTGAGTAATTTATTGCAGCCATCAAGTGACTTATCAAATGTGTAAATTTTTAAACTTATGATAATCAAATATTTCTGGTAAGTAATAATGAAATATATTGAAGAGATCAAAGAAGGAGCTATTGACCCCTGATCTTGAATGATTTGTAAATTATTGATTGATTTATTCTTTGTTATTTAAATATTGACTGAAGTATTTATATTGATATAATTCGCCTAAAAAATAGATATAATCAAAGTTTGGATATTTTCCTGTGAAATTTTTTCATAAATAGACTATCTGGATGATATAACATTTTGTGTTTCAATCTCATTACATAGAACTGACAACATGTTCACAAATTTAGTTCTCTTTTCTGATAAATAAAAAAACATTTATAAATCACAAAACAAATCATTGTTATGACATGATTAAGTGGATTATATTCAATATCTTCAATTTTATATCCAAGCACAAGATTTTTAAGACAGAAGACATGTTGGTCTATATTGAAATACATAAATATGTCATAAATTATTGACCAATAATTTTTTACCCATTTACATTTAAAGAAAAAATTATTATAGTTATCACTTTTGGAACAAATCACACAATTTGGATTAACAGATATTTTCCAACGGTGCAAATTAAAATTAATTGCTGTAATATTATGCAGTAATTTCCATCTAAACATTTTCATTCTATTATCTTTTAAAAATTTCTTTTATATTGATTTCCCCATATAACTTGTTTCCTGATATCTAAATAGTTCTCAGTTTTTTTTTTGTCTTCCCGCTTTGAATTTTTCTATGAGTACAGTATTTTTGTGATTTTACTTTTTGTTGTACTATCAAATTTCATAGAACCAGAATGTATGTTTTTTACAGTGAATGACTTTTGACTTTATTCAAAAGTACAAAAAAATAATGAGGATGATTTGTAACTGCATAATTGAACAAAGAAAGCAACTGCCTTAAAATAAGCTGTCTTGTTAAATATTTTAGGATGCAAAAGTTTTGAAATATCAAAAACGGCTGTATATTGCAATTGATACTACGAAAAGTGTACATTTTTAAATCAGTTGATCAATGTATTTGTATTGGTAAGTTCATATAGATACGCATATGGATATAGATGAACAAGATTCCCCGTAGGTCTCCTTCACCTTAGGCTTTTTCTGATTATACGTCTTACAAATGTATATCACTGCCTCATCATGTACACGTATGTATATTCTTCGTCGTGTATATACATGTAGCTTCCGATTGATGTATATTTACTGTCTTTATTTCTAGACGCCATTCATGAATATACTACACGGAATGAATACCAAGGTTAATATTTGCGCACTTGCTTGTTTTTTTGGTAAGTGATTCTTTTATACTCGTTCTGATGGTTATTATTCTTTTACGGTACTAGAGAAAAATACAAATCTTTTAAATAAACACACGTTTTAATTGTAAATTTGCGTCGTTCAGATGCATCGAGTTTATCTAATATTTAAAAAAAAAACCAATATTTATAATTATATTCCAATAGTTTATTAACCATGTTAACAAGATAATTCTTTACACGAAACATTAAATTAGAATAAAATGGAAAGCGACTCTAAAATGAAAGAATTAAAAGATAGATGTCCACAAGACACCATTCCCTTCTCCCACAATCGTACTTCCATGTTCGAGGAACAACAAATTCTGGACGAAAAAACTGAATAATGCCCAAACCTGAAACTGTACTGATTCCTCAATTCATAATTCCAGAACACTGAAAGCTGGTACACAATCTAGATGTGGTACAGATACTAAAAAGTTCTTAACAAAATGAACATTCGTTGTAACTTGACTACAATTTCAAGTTTAAATACAGTTATTCAAAATTTTTACATGATACGGGACATAATAAGAGACGAATTTATAGGCAAAAAAACACATTGCCCCTACTATCGTATACCGGATTAAAAAATAAGTTTGTATCTTACCGTGCGTGTTTATATATGATAGTAACATTTCTATTTTAGCATTAACCCTTGGCGAACAATGTCGACATAGAGGTGATTGTACAAGGACGTCATGTAAAAGACCTGTTTTTGTAGGTTGTATTTATAACAGTTGTACTTGTGTTGTTCCGACTCACATTGGTAAGTTTTTAAAGTACACTTATCTGCAACAATACGTTATTATGTGCACATTATGATGCATGTTTACAAATAAAGAATAAGTACACAAAAAATGCTGGAGGTTCCTATTTTGGAATTATGATGTACTATTTTAAGCTTCAAACCGAATCATAATATAAAAATAATAGTCATATCATCGTTTAACGATTTACAAATGTATTAAGTGGGTTGTATAAAAAGTGATAATTATTTTTCGTCTCGTATTTTGTATAAGTATCTGCACATAAATCGCTACGTAGAGCTTTTAAAACGTGGGGAAAACCACACTCACATGAGTTAGTAATGCCACGTGTATTCAGGTTTGGTATATCATATTCCATTGCGATAAAACAAAAATATCTTCTTTATATCTTTATCTTTTCATTGATATTGAAACACAAGATAGAAAAACTGCAGCTAGAATCTATGAAAACGTCATGAATTCAACTTTTGAAAACTTCTCTCCCTATTTCTACCCAGAAACATACTTTCTGGCTCTTCGGATGGTGTTTACATATCTCAATTAATAAGTTCACTGGTGTATTTTCTTGCTGTACGGACTTTATTAAAACGGATGTATTATTTTATAAAAACCACTTCAACACAGTTATGAGTATGTTCTTCGAGATTCCGCCAGTATAGACGCACCCCTTGATTGACTGTAAGGGTACAGCGGATCCAAGTCACTCCCTAAGGATTAATGGAGACAATATTAACCCACCACCAGAACAATCCCAATCCCAACACCGACCAAGGGAGCATGTAGGACACCGGGAAGTCTGATACTAAGGTGGAGGAAGACGAAGAACTCGGAGAGAACAACCGGGCTTCTCGGCGGGAACATACAACCCGACGAGATTGATATCCAGGTCACGCTAGGAACAAGTTTAACCTACCGAGGCCCAGAAGTATCCAAGCTAATTTAAAGTTCGGTCTGGATACCAGAAATGTGTGTGTGATGAGCTAACATTTTTTTATTAGCATCCCGAGTGAAGATCAAACTCGGGACCTTCAGCACTGTAGTCATCGGTCTGAACCACTAAACCACGCACTCACCTAAAGAGTAAGAACGTCTACAATCGGCAATGCATGAAGTTTATGGTCACGATCATGAATTTGTTGACCGATTCAATGTGTCTGTATGACAAGCGACACATGTTCGTGGTTTTAGATTTTCAGATACCAGAAAAGACTTCTGATCTGTAAATTTACTTGTCTTATTCCCAATTAAGAAATTTGTACTGAATGAGTTTATGCATGGCGGTCAATTTATGCACAGTCTCGCTCCTTTGGACGCAAATCATACGAGTCCTCATTTAGTTTTTGCCTTGATTTGCATTAAAAGTATTAAGAGATTTGAACATCGGTATACTACAACCTTAGCATTGAATGCATATAAACGACGAGTGAATTTAACACTAAATGCCGTGAACTGTCAAACAATAATACGACAAGGTTAAAAAAAAATAAACAAAACCAATGAAATAAAGCTACAAGTGACAAAATATTTTGAAATATGCCGAATTATATTTCTTAATGTATATATAAAACAAAATATGCATTTTAACTCATCTTTTTTTTAAATTACAGATTGTGAAACACGAATTCAATGTCTTCCTGTATGTCAAGGTCATGATAAAGGAGCATCTTGTCTAGATGGAAGTTGTTATTGTCATAACAGAGATATGCAATAGAAAAAAAAAGAATATGCTTTCACTAGATTAATGTCATATAAGTTGGCAATTTTTGGAAATATCACTTTCTATATAATGTTTTATTGACCGAAACTATTGCATGTATTTCTTTTATAACTTATGTTGTCCTAAAAATATTAAAATGTACATGAAAGAGAAAACTACTTCTTTATTATCCATCCCACAATGACACAAACTGTATGCTTAACTTTTCGGAACGTTAAAAAAATTAAAAGAAACATAAGGCTAACAAGTACTTCCGAACAAAGACAAGGAACCTAAGCTTCTCGTGAGAGAGATACTTTGTAAGATTTAAACTGATTTCCTAAATTTTTAAGACAGGAAACATTATCCGTATTTTATTTTGATTCGGGTGCCGCTGATTAGCCTTATGTAAACGAACCCCACCTCTATTGTAACAAATTATAGTCCTGGTATCTTTTGTATTTTTTTTTTCTAGTACAATATTATTTGCTACTGGGCTGGTGACACCCTTAGGTATGATGGTCAGACAGCAAATGTTATACGTCAGATTAATTTCGTGACTTTAAATACTGGACCTCCTCGGGAGTTTGAGGGATTTGGCAAGGGGATTTCAAGATATTAAGTTTTTTCGCAGAGTATCGGAGAAGTATCTTTTTTTTTTTACTTAAGGTCTATTAAACAAATGTCCCGATATCCATGTAGTCTATGTATTCCTAAAAATGATCATTCGAGCATATAATCAACTGGTAACGCGTCAAAATATCAAACAGGAATAAGAAAAAATATCAATAAAATTAAACTTATCGATCATTTAATGTTTGTATGCATTATTTTATTACATGCAATTTCGTTAATGATATTTTACTAATATTTAAACAATATTAAGCAACCCTGGGATGACTATTTTGAAAAAGACTTCGTTATAATTTGTTGAAAAACCTGGAATTATTGATAAGATACCAATATCGAGTTTTAGGAAATTCCCCTAGTAAAATGAGGTAGAACATTTCACTGAGTACGAGAGATGGAAGATACCAAAGTCGATGATAAACTGAAAACGTTATTGCAAATAAAGGCAACAGTAGTATACCGCTGTTCAAAACTCACAAATCCATGGGAAAAAACCAAAATCGGAGTCTTATATTCGTGTGAATAATTTAATTATAATATTGACCTTCGAGATATTTGTCAACTGTGATTGAAATAATGTAAAGACACATGTTCACAAAAAAAATCGATTATGGTAAGTGCAAAAACATCAGAACCGTTTTGTGCATAAGCATAAATTCCGCCGAAAAATATCTACAGGGAGATAAAGAATGATCGTTTAAACCATTAATTTGCAACTCTGTCCACACGGCAATCTTTTGGAAGAAAATCATATAAAAATGGGCAATGATAATATCTTAATAATTTTAAAATAAGTCATAACAATAGACAGATGATAGAGTAGGTGTGATTGAATAACAAAAAAGTCTTCGGACTATTACATATGTCAACATTTGAGGAGTATTCTCAGTGATCTTCCATTTTATTTTCGTTCACTCATTTATTATTTGAAATTAGTCATATCAATTATTTAATTTATAATTGTACTAGAAAAAGAAAAATCAGACACACCGTGCACTAATACCTCTTTACATTTTAGACTTAACAAGTAGATAGTAAAAATTCATAACAGTTACTACAATAATTTCTCATTTTTTTGCGTATTATTTAGGGGAGTTTATCATCAACCTCTGAATTATTTTCGTATGCCTTCCATGAAATATTTAATTAGAATTGTTAAAATCGAAAATTATACCCTGACAACCGAGAAAGCCAAAAGTTTCAAGTTGAAAAAGGCCATAAAGTACATAATATAATGTTTAAAAGTTGGAAGATACATTTGTCATTTAAGATATAACAGTCATATAAAAACGGTAATGATTTTATGTTTTCATGAGCTTAACTGACTGTGCGTCATCCCAAAAATGACTTCCATTCTCGCGTTTGAAAAAAATGAGGTGGCGTAATGTGGAGATCATTTTGTCGAAGAAGTCTTAGAATCCTGACTGCTATGCAGTGTTTATATGATTATACTATAAATTTAAGTAGCTATATACACCATATTTATATGAGTAAATGACATATACACAGGTATCTTGCACATAAGAGAAAATTCATTTCGTGAACTATAAATCTTGCATAAATTATTTTATTTGAACAAACTTATGTACACTTATATTCAAATATAAGGATTGGTTGATTCAAAAATCATGCTTTCGTACGTATTGGTCAATGAAATACATGCAGTGTTTTAGCATAGTGGAGTGTACGGTGTTGTGTTTTCGCTAGGCTGATTTTGTTCGGAATCGGTTCACATATATGTTAAAAGTAGACAATTCAAGTACTTCTTCACTTTTGATGTCTATAGTGACCCGTACTTCTGTCGATAACGGAGTGGTTTATTTATGTTAAATTTGTAATTCTTTGTTATTTGAGTCCTGTCTTTGAGCTTTAGTCCTCGTCTAGGGGTAAACGAATTGATCTACCGTTATTGACGTCATTATTATCAAACAACTCCGAAAAGCTTCTATTGATATGTTTAGGTTGCATTGAAACATTGCTCAATAAGAGGCTTATTCTGTAATACTTGCACACCAGTGGTGAGACTTAATGTGTGTGCAGAATCGGGATTTTCAATTCACCTTCACCTAGAGTTTTTTGTTATATACTAATGCGTATAATAATGTTATGCTACTTCCTTAATATGTATATATATAGTTTGTCCTTTCTTTACGTCTCTTATAAATATATTACTAGTAACAAACATGAATACCAAAGTAGCAATATGCGTGTTTGCGGCTCTATTTAGTAGGTTTAAGTTTTATACTAACTTTTATAATGTATTCTTTATTTTAAGCATGATAACATTATTCTTGATTTTTTTCAAAATATTTACGACAGAATATTATTAAAGAATAATAAATGCACCTAATACCTAGAAATGCTGAGCATGGAATTCGTCACTGAATTTTGTTACAGAGAAGCCATTAACATGATTATCTCAAAGGTTTCTAGTCACATTGACTGTCACTGGGATGTTTTCGTTATGAATGCTTAGCTTCATCTCTTGTATTTCAAGGTATTATACCTAATGAACAATTTGTTCAGCATCAACAGAAAATGTCCGCCCGTTGTAAAATAGACTTGAGCAAGAAAAGTACAATAGTCGATAGTTGACTTAGATATTAACGATCACAGATTTACTTTACTGTTGGATTGCTGTTCTATTGACACGAAAACCAAACGACATGAGCAATTTTGTAAAATACGGAGTCGTCTCGAGGAAAGGAGATCGAAGGTTTCAATTTATCATCTTAAATTAATTCTAATTGGTTCTCTGTTGAGCACACATTATTTAGGATTCAAAAAGACGAGTTGGTTTGCAGCCAGTATGTGTTTGGTTCGGTCGACCTTTATATCTGTATACACATGCAAGCAAAATAAAAAGTCTGACTGAACGTGTTAGTCTTGTTCCAAGCAGGTTCCATATCCATTCCACTTAAAATGTTCCAGTCTTCATTGACATACATCCAATGTTTAATGGCTGTTGAAGCTTTTTAAATACACTTTGATCTGAACCGAAACAGACGGTCAACGATTCTTTTTACATAAAGGTATTCATTCGATTTCTTATATATTATTTACAAACAGTAATACGCAAAACGGTATTCATAATAAATGCATGCTTTGTTTTCAATAAATTAAATTCATTCTTAAATCACAGTTGTGATGTTAAAGTTAACATTCAAGAATCATTCTAGATTATACTTGTTTCCTTCAAGTATATTCGTATCGTAAATTATCTGAGGACACGTTGAAGATGTCGTTTGTATTAAAACAATGAAGTCTAAAAAAATGCCAGGGAACATACCATAAAAGTTTCACTTGTTTGACATTCCATGTTAAGCGAGTACAATTCTACTTTACGTTTTACCAATAGTGTTCAATGCTAAATAATTCCAGTTACCTAAACAATGTAGTGCTTCAAATGATTTTCAGAATCATCCAAAACCTGTTTATAGTTAACAGCAACATTATACCAAAATTTAATGATTTTAAGTTCAAGCATACGCAATGAATTCACCAGAAACCAACATTATTATTCTTTTAACATTTTTTCTGTTTCCATAAAAACGGCAGACATCTTGGGTATGTCAATCCTTATTTCCACACATGCACATTGGGGTTAAAATTATTGTATAGTTCCATTAAAATTAGTCCATACAATTATGAGAAATAAGCTGGACAAAACAAATTGTAAGTAAAATGAATAGAAAAAAAGCCAGCAACATAAGTAGTGTATATAAAAAAATTAGATTTTTAAATCTGTACGAAATATTAGGTTATGATGTGGCATGATTTAAAGTAAATTGAAAACTAGTTTGTAACTAGCATGCATATGATCAAGATTTTATTTAATTTCAGTATCCACCTTTGGTGAGCCTTGTAGATACGTGCATGATTGTCGTAACACAAGATGCATACACCGGACAGTGATTAATTGTATTACCAACTTGTGTACTTGTGTCACTGGTAAGTATTTAGAGACAATATTCAACTATAGCAGACATGAATGGACGTTTTGCCTTCAACAAATGTAGCTTATAAACACCTGTTGAATATTGGATATATAGACAACAACTGTTTAGTGTCTTTAAATATCAGCTGTATTTGTACAAGTCTATGAAAGAAGGTATATGCGAGCTTTTAGCGAGCTATAACACCTGTTTCGAGCCGAGTACAAATACAACTAATATTTAAAGACACTAAACAGTTATTGTCTTTATCTTGCAATTATTGGTGTATACAGTTGTTTCACCACCAACCACGCTTCTTTTGGGGAGATAAATAATATTCATATTTTGTTTTGTTTACGTCCTGGTTCTCATATATGATCTCTATGTTTCATCTCATTGAACGATAACTTCGGAATGTAGTCAGTAAAAGTACACATGAATAGCGTCGAAATATTGAGGTGGACCAAACGTGTAGGGGTGGGTAGTACATCATTTAAAGTTTAAACTCTTATAACTAGTTGAACAGGACTATGTGTGAACTTTGAAAAAAAAGAAGTGCATATGAACATGATGAACATCCAATTCTATGATATAATTGATAACGAAACTTTATAGTAAAAGTGGCACAGTTTTAGTTGTAAAAGGAGTTTCTATTGCATTGTCTATATTTACAGAAGTGCAACCTGACTGGTTTACTGAGAACATCATTGTTGTCTTGTCAGTACTGAGTTTCTCCTACTTTTCACCTTTGCAGCACCATCAGACGGTTCGGGCTCGAATGGTGGAGGAGGCAGCGGTGGAGGAGGAGGCGGTGGTGGAGCCTGTGTCAGTAGCGGTATTCGTAAGTACAGTGACATTTGAGAAAATGGATAGTTTTTGTCTAGTAGAAAAAGAACAATTTCCGAATAGAATACATTGTTGTATATGGGCGTCACTGGTAGGTCTAGATCTTGTATGGACAAAATGCACTTCTGGCGTGTAAACATTTTGAGCTTGTTGGCTGTTGTTCGTGTGATTATTTGTCAATTGTGTTCTCCAATTTATTTATATTGTAGTCCTGTGGTATTTTGTTGTCATTTTGATGTTATATTTCACATGGCCATAAAAGTGCGAGGTTTAGCATGCCACAAAACCAGATTAAACCCACCCTTTTTTCCTTTAAAAATGTCCTGTACCAAGTCAGAAATATGGCCATTTTTGTATTATAGTTCTTTTCTGTGTGTGTTACATTTCAACGTTGCGTCGTTTGTTTTCTCTTATTTTTTAGTATAAATTCACATTGCGATAAGACGGGTCACGGTACTTGTCTATCTCAAATTCATGTATTTGGTTTTGATGTTATATTTGTTATTCTCGTGGGATTTTGTCTGATGCTCTGTCCGTTTCTGTGTGTGTTTCATTTTAGTGTTTTGTCGTTGTTCTCTTATATTTAATGCGTTTCCCTCGGTTTGAGTTTGTTACCCCGATTTAGTTTTTTGTCCATGGATTTATGAGTTTTGAACAGCGGTATACTACAGTTGCCTTTATTTGTATATGTTTAGCATATTTTACTGTTTTTAAGTGATTTGTGTTGATTTAGCAAATATTGGTCTTATATTTGTGAAAATAAATGGAGAATGTGTCCATGGTACTCAGATAATTCCTCTGATTGCATATAACGTTATAAAGGAGCATAACTCGAGAACAATAAAAGTGACGCCACCTAAATTCTAACTTATTCTGTGTTTTGTGGTAATAATCATTATGTATAAGTTTTATCAACATTTGGTTGTGGCAAACTTAATTTTGAGAACGTAAACCAATTTCGGGACGTATGGACGAACGTAAGGACGGACAATAGTAACACTTAATAGAGTTCCGGTGACGGCGGGGACATCAAAATCATCACCTTCCTTCACTTGTCGAATTCATCTTTCTAACCTATTTGGAAAAAACAATTTCTTGTATTCAGTGTTTAATCATTGTCCGTTTTTTTCGAAAGCAACAGTGAAACCGTCCGGGTTTTTTTTAAAGAACATCTGATCAAGAAAAATTACCTTAAAGAATGACTTTTTCTAGTTAAATATACTTAATAACGTGAAGGATAATATCATATATTATCAATAAATCACCAAAACATATTACTACGTTAATCACAATTAACCGTTTTAATGCAAATCTGTTCAGAAAACGTTTTACCACAACTTTCCAGTATTAAATTATAAAATCTTGATCCTTTATAAAATGATCATTAGAACATAGTGCATCGAACTCATAATCGTTTCAACTTCATTTAATGCTAACTTTGTTGTCACAGTTAATAAAGTTATACTGTTCGTGGTGAACCCCGGAGTTTTATACGCCTGTTTAGTGCGTATCATGGTATACCGTCGTCCGTCCATCGTCAACATGTCGGACAAAAACCCAAAAAATGCATTAACCAATTTGAAAGAAACGTTGGTGAATTGTTAATAACCTTTTAGGTAAGGTCCCTTTCGACTTTATAATGTTTTCGGATTTATTAGGTTCTATCCATAAAAAGGTGGAAAACCCGATTAAATCACTCGATTAACCACGGTCCTATCCGGACACTATACCTACCGTAATTACATTCAATATATCAGCTTCTGCATTTAAACGAAAAACAAGTTTAAAGTAATAAAAAAAAATAATACTATATCTCACTTTAACTTTTAGATTTTTAATTCAACGAAACATTATTTGAGACGATATTACTTCCATTACATTTGATACAGTGTAATTAAATTTCTTTGACAGAAATAATTCTATTTTACTACAACCGAATTATAGGCTCTTAACTTGAAATGGCACGGACGGAGTTTTGTGGGGTTAAGCTTGAATGCGGGCAACCAAACCTCCTCTTTCCTGGGAACAAACTTTAAAAAGTATGGTTTTGTTGCACCTAATACTAATAGATCGTTGCAAGTTTGTTACTACCATAGGTATGCTATGATAAATATCAACATTTCATCTTGAATGTGAATGAAACTGCATCTCTATCATGAACCTACGTAAAATGAGTTACACCCTTTGAAAAAAATGTTACCGGAAAGTTGACGGCGGGAAATGTTTGACACATATTTGTGAATTTTACAAAGGAATTTTATACTTTAAATTCAAAAATTATTGCCCGGTTTTCAATAATGCGAACTCGTATTCTGATAATTATCTGATACCAGTATATAGATAAGTAAGCAGATTTTGGTGAATTATATTGAATCTCGCATTTTGTTCATCTTTAAAAATTCGCAATAATAAATTTACAGAAGAGCGTCTGAATTTACAGATTTTCAGAGCATAGTTTTGAAAGTATCAGAAATGTTTTATTAAAAAAAATATCATTTCTTTTTACTTTGTAGGTGGCCAAAAGGCAACATGTCTTCCAAATATAAAAGCCATTTTTTTTTATCTAAGTTATACCTTTGCAACTCTTTAATTTATAGAACGTTTAAGTGTTACTTAACAAACCTTTCGAATCCGTTAAAACAAAAGTTGTGTTCCTGGTTTTCGTTCGTCTGGTAGGATGTCGATAGACTACCATTGAAAAATACGACAAAAACATTGAAATTGTTCGAAATTATAATTGTATATATTTCTTTTTGGTTAAAACAACAATTATTCTGATTTAAATGAATTAGTAAAAATTCTAAGGTTTAATGAAAAAGGGGAAAGTCCATAAAAAAGACAAAATCAACCGCTATCCATCAACGTAATAAGTGAAAACAATCTGCTATTATTCATACAAAAAAACAACAATTATTCTGATTTAAATGAATTAGCAAAAATTCTAAGGTTTAATGAAAAGGGGGAAAGTCCATAAAACAGACAAAATCAACCGCTATCCATCAACGTAATAAGTGAACACAATCTGCTATTATTCATACAAAAAAACACTTCACTTTATAGTAACGATTAAATAGATGACGATGATGATGATGAATAACGAAAATGGCTGAGTAACGTCCATCTGCAATGTAAATGCATATTCAGAACGACAACATCTAAATACAATATAAAGATTAACACTGCTTTGTACTAGATTGCCATGCTGAACCTGAATTTTAACGTGTTTGTTTACAAGGTATAAACAGTCTACAGTCAGAAATGTAACACTACGTGGACACCTCAATGTCGCATTCTTAGTGTTGACAGAACACATAGCAATTAACGCTATCTCTTGCGCAAATTCTGTGAGCATCAGTATTTGGCCAGCTGTTACCAGGATAAAGTGTCCCTACTAATAAAGTTTATTTTCCAATATTGTATAAGTTTCATGTCAAATCTTTTATGTTCTAATTTGTTTCACTTAAACGAACATAAAATATTTATCAAATAAATAACTGGAACTCTCACATGGACTATAAACTATGTTTATGTCATAAACAAGAAGCGACGCTTGTCGTGGTGTGATGGTATCACTTGCAGGTCCCAGTGGCAGGCTTTAATATATAGGACTTATACAACTTATAAAATCCCAACAATTTAACACTGTAAAGTTCACTCAAAGTAGCCGTCAATTAACATTCTCTTCGCTGGACAGGGTAAAGGAAATAGAAATATACAAAGAAAACCACATGACATCAATTAATTGTGTACCATGATTAAATATAAACATGTATTTAATTAGCTGTAAAAAAGCCTGTCACACTTTATACTGACAACTCCATCCTCAACTTTATCATCATAAACAACCACAATGACACCATGGTCACCAGCTGATGATAACAACTTTCATGTATCGAACTCTGTGTATAACTTTGATAAATACATATAGTCGACCTACATATTGTACTAAAAAATTATGTTTTCGCCACTTACGTCGAGCAATGTCAACTTCATAAATTATTCCATGTCAGCTCCTGTAAATTATTGCCCTTGAATTAAATTGCATACTCAATTTTGCCTTTTTTTTAAACGATAATAAAAATAAACATCACAAAATAATCAAGTCGATCCGCAAACTAAGATCTACAAATAAATCAAAATCACCAAAAATCACCAAACAACTCCTTCAAGTATCATTTACTTATGAATGATATTTTTTTACCTCCAACTATCGGCGAATTGTATGCTTAAATATCAAACACTTTTTTTTTCTCTCGTTTAATCTTTATGTTATTGTTTTTGTAGACTGTCGAATGGAGACTGATTGTAGAGGAGTGTGTGGTAGCGGATGCGTATCAGTTTGTGTTCAGAAATGTTGTTATTGTGAAAATTGTTAGAATCGAAAATAAAGAAAAAAATATGTAAATTAATGTCATATGAAATCGCAATCCTGGCAATATTCACATTTCTCCAAATTGACCAAAACATTCTGTACTTGTTTCTCCATGTTATTGCAGTGTACAAATGTATGAAAATGGAAAATAAATGAACACTTAAACCATGAAGTCTTTCTCCTAATTTAAACAAGCAATTCAGAATTTAAGAACATTTTATTTATATAGTCGAATACCGACAAGAATCAATTTTATTTCAGACGTTAAAATCGTGAAAAGGAATGGAATTGTAGTTACGACAGCAATTTAATATATGTCTCTTGATGGTGTAGTTGATTTTTTTCATTTTTCTTATTTCTTTATCCTTCCATTGCAATGGTATACGCAGTGGTTTACAAAGAATTCGGATTTCCCTTTCGAATAATTTGTTGTCAATGAATAGGACTTTTTCGTATGTTTATTTAACATTCTTGAAAACCTTTGTTATATTTGCATATATTGTTTTCAAGTACGGCTCTATAACAAGGTATATAGTATAGTTCATATAATGACGTGATTACCTTTAAGTGATACAGTACACTACCGTGACGAACTTCTGAAATTAGATTTAGGTAGAGAAATTAGATATACCAAAGGGATGTTTCTGCCTCTGCATTAACAACAAAAAGAAGAAAAAGACAAAAAGATAAATAACCGTATACCAAACACCACATGTTAAACTACAGACTGTGTAACACGAACCGCAGACGAAAATAGGAAGTGATATCTGGTGCTCCATGAAAGTAAATAGGGCATGTTCCATATTTTGCATTCGTTTGAGACTGTTTAAGCAAAATACTAGACTTCTGTTTTGAAATCACTTAAAAGCATTTACTCGGGTTCAAAATTGCTTAAAATCTTTCTATTTTGGGAGAAATGTTAGCGCCACAAAAAAAAAAAACCAACCAAAACACTACATTTCAGCGTATCGTATCTCGGTAAAATGAGAATTAAGTACAGTAATATCAAAACCAAATTTCATGTATATCTCCTTCCCCATGAGTTTAATATACAAATACATCTTATAATTGTAAGTACTTAGTAAATCTAAACAGTATAATATATACTGTACGTAGGTGTTCCTATTTTACGTCTCATATATGAATGCCAGAGTAGCAATATATGTTCTTACTGGTCTTTTTTTGTAAATGAAAGGTTTATACGCATTTGAATAATTGAATATAAAAAATTGAAGATGCGGTATGATTGTCAATGAAACAGCTCTTCACAAGAGACAAAATAACACAGAAACTAACAAAAAGTATAAGTATTTATTATGACATTGTTAATAATATATTTCAAAATCTTTACAACATAATCTGTTCATAAATAAATAAATGCAATAATGAAATTTCAATGGATGAGTTTCAATGCATGACTTTCAATGAAGGAATACCGTCAATAATGATTTGAGTCGAGAACATCTGCTACCTGCGTGTTGGTTAGCAAAGATTAATTCGTTTATGTTTTTTGCATTTTTTGTTATTGCAGTATATTAGCGTTCATAATTATAAAGTTTTTTTTACTAGTTGTTTCTGTTTTTGAACTAGCTGTAAGTAACTGCGAGTAGCCTCAGATCTCTCCCAGGTTAGGGGAGGATCGGAATACCGCTAACATGTTTAACCCCGCCGCATTCCGTATGTGTGTGTCTGTCCCCAGCCAGGGGGTCTGTAATGCAGTAGTTTTTGTTTGTTTTTGTGTTAGATAAAAATTATTTGATTTTCGTTATTTTTTTTTACATAAATAAGGCCGTTAGTTTTCTCGTTTGAATTGTTTAAAATATCATTTCGGGGCTTTTAATAGCTGTCTATGCGGTATGGGCTTTGCTCTTGGTCAAAGGCCGCACGGTGACCTATAGTTGTTAATTTCTGTGTCATTTGGTCACTTGTGGAGAGTTTTCTCATTGGCAATCATACCACATCTTCTTTTTTATATAACATTTGCATACGGCAAGACACAACATTATATGCTTAAAAAGGGTAGATTGTGTCCTTAGCGTTACAGTTCAAAGCCGTTCTATGTTACCCTCCAATCACTTTTATAATGTAAAAGAAATTGGGAGTCTTTAACTGAGCAAAATGTTAATTGATTAATTGAGAATTGTTATACACATAATCATCACAAAACTAGCCAAATCGCTGCAATACAACATACTAAATTCTGATACTTTCTACATTAAGCAAATTGAATCTTAACTTGTAAAAAGCATGTGTATTTTCAAAAGATAATTTAATTTCAGTATCCGTAAAACCATTAAGATAAAAATTTCATATATGTGTTGACACCAGATGTGTAATCTTGAGATTGTTTGGTTATATTATAACTTGTGTACTTGTGTATGATGATTTTAATATCACTAGTGAATATCTAGCAACAGTATAACGTTCCAATTGTAATAAATATCATGATACCTAGAAAAGTTAAATAAGTGGGTTGTGATTTTTCTTTAAAATATATAAAAGAGTACAGATGTTCGACCTCATGCCTCAAAGTACAATAACAAAAATACCAAACCTCGAGGGAAATTCAAAACGGGAAGTCCCTATAACAAGATCAACAGCTCATACACATCAATTAAAATATATTGTTACATGTAAGTACCCTAAAAAATGACCTTTTTTAAAGCCTTCCATTTGATTTAAGTAAATAATTTAGCACATTGAGTTATCTACTGCAAAGCTTTAATGTCTATTTTTGCATAGCTGTAATAAGGTAGTGTAGTATGAACCTATTTTTCATATAAAACATGTACAATTTCAAGAATCTCACCGGTTTTAAGTGTTCTCTATTTTTATGAAGACCTTTCATCTTAAGTGCTAGTCTACCTAAGAATCAGGCAGTGGTGAAAACATGACAAACAAAAACCCATTCAGGTTGACATTAATTTATGCTTAAAATGTATAATGATGCAAAAGTATACCACTCGTTTTCTTGTCCTGGTCTGGTAATTGGAGATAAAATTTGGTTATAATGTACTAGAAATTAATTAAGGGGAGCTAACTCTGTAATTTGCTATCATTCTAACCAAAGTTTATGTGAAGATTTCTCAACAGACAGGCAGACACTAAAGACTTACCATTTCTAACTCAGGATGAGTGTTACTTTAACATAGGATGGCTAGGTAGGTGTTTTTTTTTCAGCCATATTTTGATTATTTTCATATATATCGACTTTGTTTACCCTTCGTTCGGTGTCAGTATGATGTGAAAATAGTGGGATCACACCTGTGTTTCGTGGTGTGCATTTCGCTCAGTCTTTAATATCATATGTTGTGTTTTGGATACTGTTATTAGTCAGTTGCTGGGGTTTTATTTATTATTCGCCATAACATTGTCAGTTTTTCTTCGACTTGTGAGTTTGAATTGATCTTTAGTATCTTTCGTCTCTTTTTAATACCTAAAATATAATTTAATTAGCTGTATATATGGGTAAACGACATATGCGTAGTTATTATAGATCGCGTCGTTTCGTAAATATGACTAACAATGAGTCTTGCATAAACTAATTTATTTTAACAAACTTTACATACATCTACATTCAAATATCTGCATTGGCTAAATCAAAATAGTATACTTTGATGAGTTCTAGTCTATGACATGTCCGCAGTGTTTACAGCATTTTAGAGTGCCATTTTCGACTGGACTTCCGCTTGCATTACCATTGGCCGATTTGAAGTCAGTAAATTGTGAAATGTGAACTTGGACGGTAGGGTTCTCTTCTTCGCTCGACTGATTTTGTTCGGAATCGGTTTCACGTATGTCATCTATATCACAAACACCATTTCTTTGGTCGTTCAAGGTAGACAATTCAAGTATTTCCTCAATTTTTGAGTCTAGCGATCCGTACTTTTGACGATTACAAAGGGGTCGATTTATCTTATATGTGTCTAGACTTTGTTGTTTTGTACTGTCTTTCAATTTTAACCGTCGTCTTGGGGACAAACGAATTGGTCTACCGTTAAAATCGGTATTTGTTATTTGTTTCGCAAATTCCACTATGACGTCATTGTTATCGAATAACGCTGCAAAACTGCCATTGATTAGTTTAGGTGACATTGGAACATTACTCAATAAGAGACTGATTCCGTAATCTTTCCGTTTCAACGGTACGACACGGGGTACGCGCAGAATCGGGATTTCCTTTTCAAATACTTCGTCGTCAGGGGAAATTACTTCCTCATCTGTTGATTCGTCATCGTGTAAAATTTTTGTAGCAGTAGCAGATATAATTTTCCAGTCACGTTCTATATCACAGTCTTCAGTATATTGTGACGTCACAGTAAATCGAATAACGTATTTCCCTCTGAGTAATGCAGGGACCATATGAACTTTTCCGGAACGATTAAGCCGTTTCAGTAAAAATTCGGTCAGTTCATTTTCACCCTAAAATAAGAATAGAAGCATATCGTGAATATAACATATTAGATAATTTTTTCTTGTGTTTAGATTTAAACCTTATTGATTTGTTTTTACATGTATCAATCAGGATGCAATTTCAAGGCGTTTATCCTGCACATGACTGTCTTCTAGTCACTGTTCAAATAGATTGGAAAATAGATGTGTAGTGCAACGACACATAAGCAGACACCTGTTTATCTTTTTCAAACATTTAAATTGATGGATTTTATCGATTAGTATATTAGGGTGACATAAAAGATGGGTAAACCATTTACTTTGAGGCACGATTTGCTGTTTTGAAATGAAAAGATTGTTGAAAGAGTTGTCTTCATTCGTTTACCATATTTATAATATGATAAAATCATCAACAGACTTCTGGCTATCATTTTAGCATTCAATAATACTTTTAAATTACCTTCAGTCGAAATACAACCATTCCCAATATTCGTTTGGCAGCGACTTCAAATCTACTATCATTTCGTACAAGTAGTTCAAATTTCGTTGCCAACCGTATGCCCTATAACATTCAACAGAAATATTTCAGTTAATTATTAAGCAAAACATCACCGATCTTAAATGAGTTGTCTTTATATTCATTCTTTACCTTATGTTGTGCAAATTCAATGTTCGTGTATTTTTCTTTCTTTCCATGTTGATATATATAAATGCTTTTGTTTTCTGTTCATATCTTATTGCCTCATATTAAATTATTTATATTTTTATTTAAAATTTAAAATAATGTTTCATGCTGGTTTTAACATGCTCCAACTTTTTAAGAAGAAACATCATTTAAAAATGAATTTCATGTTGTCATCTACGATCAAACTCGTATTTAGTTTACTAGAACCCGATTAACAAAAGCAGAAGTGAGCTACATTTCATATGCAGTTTTATACTCTTTTTTTTGTTATACCAAATAACATATTATATTTCATGTTTTAAGTATAAACAAATTGAAAATAGAACTAGAGGCTCTAAAGAGCCTGTGTCGCTCACCTTGGTCTATGTGCATATTAAACAAAGGACACAAATGGATTCATGACAAAATTGTATTTTGGTGATGGTGATGTGTTTGAAGTTCTTACTTTACTGAACGATTTTGCTTCTTACAATTATATCTATCATGAACTTTGCCCATTAGTAACAGAGAACTATATTTGGTAAAAATTTACATAAATTTACCAAATTAATGAAAATTGTTAAAAATTGACTATAAAGGGCAATAACTCCTTAAGGGGTCAATTGACCATTTAGGTCATGTTGACTTATTTGTAGATCTTACTTTGCTGAACATTATTGCTGTTTACAGTTTATCGCTATCTATAATAGTATTCAAGATAACCAAAAACGGCAAAATTTCTTTAAAATTACCAATTGGAGGGCAGCAACCCAAAACCAGTTGTCCAATTCATCTGAAAAATTCAGGGCAGATAGATATTGACTTGAATAACAATTTAACTTCTTGTCAGATTTGCTCTAGATGCTTTGGTTTCATAGTTATAAGCAAAAAACTGCATTTTACCCCTATGTTCTATTTTTAGCCGTGGCGGCCATCTTGGTTGAATGGCCAGGTCATCGGACACATTTTTCAAACTAGATACCCCAAAGATGATTGTGGCCTAGTAGTTTCAGTGGAGATTTTGTAAAAGATTACTTAGATTTATGAAAAATGGTTAAAGATTGACTATAAAGGGCAATAACTCCTAAAGGGGTCAACTGACCATTTTGGTCATGTTGACTTATTTGTAGATCTTACTTTGCTGAACATTATTGCTGTTTACAATTTATCTCTATCTATAATAATATTCAAGATAATAACCAAAAACAGCAAAATTTCCTCAAAATTACCAATTCAGGGGCAGCAACCCAACAACCGATTGACCCATTCATCTGAAAATTTCAGGGCAGATAGTTCTTGACCTGATAAACATATTTTTATCCCATGTCAGATTTCCTCAAAATGCTTTGGTTTTTGAGTTATAAGCCAAAAACTGCATTTTACCCCTATGTTCTATTTTTAGCGGTGGCGGCCATCTTGGTTGGTTGACCAGGTCACGCCACACATTTTTTAAACTAGATACCCCAAAGATGATTGTGGCCAAGTTTGGATTAATTTGGCCGAGTAGTTTCAGAGGAGACGATTTTTGTAAAAGATTACTTTAATTTACGAAAAATGGTTAAAAATTGACTATAAAGGGCAATAACTCCTAAACGGGTCAACTGACCATTTTGGTCATGTTGACATATTTGTAGATCTTACTTTGCTGAACATTATTGCTGTTTACAGTTTATATCTATCTATAATAATATCCAAGATAATAACCAAAAACAGCAAAATTTCCTCAAAATTACCAATTCAGGGGCAGCAACCCAACAACCGATTGACCGATTCATCTGAAAATTTCAGGGCAGATAGATCTTGACCTGATAAACATTTTTACTCCATGTCAGATTTGCTCTAAATGCTTTGGTTTTTGAGTTATAAGCCAAAAACTGCATTTTACCCCTATGTTCTATTTTTAGCCGTGGCGGCCATCTTGGTTTGTTGACCGGGTCACGCCACACATTTTTTAAACTAGATACCCCAATGATGATTGTGGCCAAGTTTGGTTTGATTTGGCCCAGTAGTTTCAGAGGAGAAGATTTTTGTAAAAGTTAACGACGACGGACGACGACGGACGACGACAGACGACGACGGACGACGACGGACGACGACGGACGCCGGACGCCAAGTGATGAGAAAAGCTCACTTGGCCCTTCGGGCCAGGTGAGCTAAAAAGGTAACAATAGATATAAGAAATGTGGTATGAGTATCAATTAGACAACTCTCTATTCAAGTCACAATTTGTAGCACAGTCTTGATTGTTCACATTTGAATATTTTCGTTTTCCAGATAAATATACTTGCTTTTCTAATATGCATCTGTAGACCCTCCACACCAAATGAACGTATTACAAACCATAGCTTCAGTGATCGGAATCTTTTACTCAGAGGTATTTGCCAGTGCTGTCAATTATAAATAATGTACATGAACTGAGTTCAACAAAATATGCCTCAATTGTTTTTAACTTGAGGACTATTCATTTTTACAGAAACTAGTACGCACAAGTTTATTGACATATTTGACACAGGGAAAAGCAAAAAGAAGAGTTCATTATCTGTGTATTTGCGAAATGGTGTTGGATTTGTCATTGGTGTATTTTCATAATCTACATTTTATTAAACATGTTAACGTCGTCTTAAAAGTGCTATGTAATTTTATTCTTAAATATTAAAATTATGAAATATATTTAAGATGAAAAATAAACATGCAGACATTACAGTAATCGTATCGATACTGAGTTTAGTGGGTTAATTTGCAGTCCTCGATTTCGGAGTAAACAATAATCGAGTTAATGAGTTGTTGATGTTATCTATCCTGTATTGTAAACTAAATTCAGTATGCAGCTGTTTGTATAATAGATATTAATATAAGGTTGCATTTGATTATTTACCTTTTGATCAAATAGCTCTTGTCTCAAATAATATAATTTATTAAAGAGTCTAAGAGGTTTCTAATTGTGTAATGTAGCACATTATAAAGTGCAAATACTTGCATATTGTGTTTTACCACTCACATCGTCACACACCATCTTTGCGATTTTTTCAAAATGTATTGTTTATATGCATGCTTTGTAAATATTCTATTGTTATAAATTGTTATGGGAGAAGATTTTATAAGTTTGATTAACTTATGTCTCATCCCTTTTGCACATTTACGCAAATAAAATATGTTTAAACTAAACTCAAAAAAATAGTTCATACCTTGATTGTTTTCATTTTTGTTTTAATTTTTATATTAGTCATGAATGATGAAGGTCAATATACAGAAAAGCGATTTAGAAAAAGCACAGTTGTTTTATATATTTTGAAACACATATGATATAAAATATATGTACCCTGTATTGTATACCCTTTATCCTAACCCCTGTGCATATTGGTTCTAGACTCACTATAACTAATACGACGAAATTATAGGTCAAGAATAACAATAAAGATATAAAACTATACATGAAATATGTGAAACAAGTACATTCTGTTTTATATTTGTGGGTTATACAATTGAAACCGTTTTATGAAATTACTTTTTTAGTACTTCGTATTGGTTTGTCTTAGTGATATATATGTTTACCTACCATATAGTCAATTGCAGCACCTAGAAAAAAAATAATTAACCAGTTAAAATATAAATGCCCTTATTTATAACTAATATACATTAATGTTCACTATGACAATAATCAACCCCTAGTATCGGCATAAGATATGTGGTCCCGATTGTTTCTGAAAAAAGATATTTTTAAGTGAGTGTATATTGCAAATTGTTGTTCATGTACCTATTGCCATTGAAAATTAATAGGTTTTACAACAATCTTGCATGATCATATTGAATATATTTTCCTCAACGATGACAGTGGTGATAGCCGGTACTGGGATGTGCTAACATTTAAGTATAAAACAAGAGAAAATGATCGAATGATAGTATGATACCTTATACAACTAGTATTTTAGTTATCTTAGATATAGTTTAAATGAAAATTGCCATAATTTTTGCATTTCCTTCCTATTTGTCATACATTTTTGAAACAGTATCGCTGCATTACAAAAAGTCTATAATACAAACATGTCATAAACCACCGCATATCAGTTTTTTGTTTTCTATGTTGTGTTTTGTGTACTAATGTTTGTCTGCTTGACTTGTCTTTTTTAGCCAGTGAGTGGTCAATATATTTTCAACGTATGAGGTTAAATGATTGTGTCATTTTTGTCTCGTTTTTATATACCAATACTAAGGTCGAGCTGACAAATAATAGTTTTGTCAATCGAACACCAAGGGGAATTTTTGTTAACAAAGTATTGCGACCTTTCACGTAATATGTCTTAATTCCCCTCCTTATCCCAGATTCCATTCCAAGTTTCAGTCGATTAATGATCACTTTACCTATTTCCAGAGAAATGTAGAAATATGATCAAGATAATGCAGTCAGTAGCCAAGACAATTCTTATGTAAGATATTGCTTTAATGTGTTTATAATTTTCCATCAAGTTGGTTATATATAGAATAAAAAGGAAACTGTTAAATATCAAAATTAGGGCACTGTTTTTGAAACGTTGCCGAGAAGTTTTACTCTCTTTTAATAATTTTAAATGAATGACACGAATTCAAATATTTACTTTACAATTCGGCGATATTCAATATTAAAAAAGAAGAAGGAAAAACAATTGCGAATTCTGAAGAAAATCTATGAGTCAAAACAGAACTTTTGAAACTTCACAAATCCTTTATAGTATACCATAAATTTGAGGGAAATATTGATAGTTTTAAAGATATGCTTCGAAGTCATTAAGAATTAAGGGCGACGTTACTAAATTTAAAACTAACTCGTTAGTTAATTGGACATACTTATACTTTATAAATCAACACAAAATAGGAATCACATGGAAAATATTTCAAAAGTACTCCGTGAAGACTCACATTTTGTATTTGATTAACCAACGTTTATTTTTGTAGTACAATTCTTTTAAGAGCATAATGTAAAACACCAGTTCATTTTTACGAATACTGTATTACGCGTTCAGTCCTTTCTATATGACTTCGCAGAGATTTATTTTCGTACTACTCGAATTTAATTGATGTAGTACTGAAAGAAAAGATCAAGGTTTGACATGTTCACGACAGTTTATATTTGCAATGTTTTGGTACTAGCGTATGCCGTTATTCGAATGAATAAATCGTTAGAGAAAATTATATGGTTTACAGAATTTTGGATCCTTAATGCTCCTCAACTTTGTACTTGTTTTGCTTTATCACTATTTTGATATGAGCGTCACTGGTAAGTCTTATTAAGACGAAACGCGCGTCTGGCGTACTAAATTATAATCCTGTTACTTTTGATTTTCAACTATTTACATATATGTAAAAATGAAATACACTTTTTTCTAATTTTCCAAACATGAAAGAATTATTAAGTTGTCTCTTCTGTATTGGAATTTCTATCATGATAGTTTATTCTGCTAACTTAATTATTTTCAGATATATTTATTAGTTTTTGTGTGTTTTATTCAACATGGCAATGGACATTAAATATATGACATGCAATAGAATGTCCCATAATTCAGCATTGTGAAATAAGTGGAATTCAAGACTAATCATAAACGTATTGCCATTCTCTCTTATCTTCAGTTGTCACATGGTCTTATATCAATGTCACATGGTCTTATATCAATTTCTTATAATAAGATTTCACTTTTGTCATTATGTCAAACAGAAGGGCTCTTTACCAGATTAATTATCTAAACATATTTTGTCAACAGTTTATTTCTGATTTACGCGAAGTGATAAGTCTCAAAACAAATTGACGATCCCACTCAATTCCCTATATTTATTGACCAATCAAATTAATTATATGTCGTGAGTGCAGATCATATTTAAATGGCGTTGCATGTGAGAAGCTGATAAGATGTCATTACTGATTGCAAATAATTTGTTCTATAAACCACTCGATGAAATAAAGCTGATGGTGATTTGTGACGAGTCTAAATGTCAAACAAAGACGGAAAGCTTATTTTCAATATTTTTCGTCTAAACGAAACAGAAATAAAAGAGAATTATATTGTGATCTCAAATTCATCTCTTGTAAATAAATAAGACCATTCTACAGCTGACCGGTATGTGATACTAAACCTGACTAAATATAGCGTTTTACTACTTATATGTTGTATAAAAAAAGAAGATGTGGTATGATTGCCAATGAAACAACTATCCACAAAAGACCAAAATGACACAAACATTAACAACTACACCGTACACCTTCAACAATGAGCAAAGCCTATACTGCATAGTCAGCTATAAAAGGCCCCGATAAGACAATGTAAAACGAGAAACTTACGTCCTTATTTATGTAAAAAAATGAACGAAAAACAAATATGTACGATATTATAAAAAAAATAGGCAACAACAGAAAAGGACCAAGAAACATAGAAAAATTAAAACTAAAGACTGAGCAACACCAATCCCCCCGCCAAAACAAAAACAAGAATGATCGCATGTGCTCTGGAAGAGTAAACAAATCAAGCTTCTCATGGGATATCCGTCATGTTGCTCATGTAAACAAACAGATCCCGTCTTTGAAAATAGAATTTTCAAAAACACGTGTCGCAAATCCTAAAATCTTACCTCACACATATGTTAATTACAAAATTGTAATTCTATTATCTTATTCATGTAATATAAACCAAATGACACGTTGATCAATTAATATATAAAAAACAAAGTCTCTAATAAAAAATGTTCACTGAAAACGCAATTGCTACATCTATATCTAATTAATGGAAACAATGAAATTAATTTTATATGTATAGTTTTCTAATGACTTGACGTGATTCTAATATGTGCAAATTAAGCGGAGGTGTTTAAAGACATTAAATCAACAATTAACAAGAAAAAAATAAACATAATATGAGAAAACTTTATACATAATAAATGATGTGCACTTTATGTGTGGTATGTATGCAACCAAAGAACACGAAATGTATTATTGAATAACCTTCAACAGGTTCTATTACAATGAAAAATAGAGGCACGTGCGTTAAACGATTAACTCCAATGCTTTAAACGTTTAACTCCAACAGGTTTAATTAAAGAAACAACAAATCTGTTAAAACATACAAGGCCTACTATTTTGTACGCCAAGGTGTGGTAATTCTATATTCGCTCTTATCTTAAACGTTACAAAGCCAAATCAATAGGTCAAGTTGGAACTAGCTATAGGGCAGTTGCATTCTTAGTTTAAGTAAAAATTTAAAACAACACGTTTAATAATTTAATGCGTCCAAAGCCATTTTCTGGATTTACCTTCACCAGGAACGCTTAAAGCCAAACATTGGAATCCTATGATGTACAAGTAAACTGATAATGCATTATCAGAAAAATACTCAAATGAATCAATTAATATCATTTTAAAATCCATGAATCTAACGTTTAAATAGTTAAATTATTGGCGACACTGGTCCAGCCAAAGTAATATAAGAAATTAAACTTCAGGATAATTTTAACCGAAATACATATCTTTGATGCCGTTAGATAGATTGTTTTAATAGAGTTACTGCGGATAATACAATGTTTGTTCATTTTGTTTTTGTTTATTTCAAATCGAAGATATGTAGTATGAAATAAAGAGATGACAATCTACCAAATTTCAAATGCATTGGGTGAAAGCAATTATATTTTCGGTTTTGGTTTGTTACCCCGATTTTGTTTTTTGTCCATGGATTTATGAGTTTTGAACAGCGGTATACTACTGTTGCCTTTATTTATAGACAACTGTACGGCCTTCAACAAATAAAAAAAATATACCTTGTTTATGCATAAATTTTGTCTTGAAAGGTTATATAAAAAAAATCAATACGTCGTTTTCAGTGTATTGGAATGTTTATATGTCACATTTCTTTTATAAAATATTTGATTTGATATAATATTCAGCAAACAAACCAAGTCAAACCGTTTTGTTTTCGTGTATTTTTATATCTGAATAAAAAAGAGTGCCTGTTCGTTTGGTTTGACTTTCTCTCATGGATATAACATCATAAATGGTTGTGATAAATTAACCATAACTTTTCTTCTTATATCGTTGTGAGAGAAGGTCAATTAGTTAGTGTTATTGTTAGAAAAGTTGATATTACAATCAAACAGATTTTCGTGACACGAGTAATTGTACACCGTAACTATGTCTTTAGTATGCATTGGCCTTCTATAAAACAGATGTTATCTTAGTAAACTAGAATATCAACATGAATAAACAATGTCAATGAACAATATAAGGCTAAATAAAGGACACAAGTTCGTTTCAGAAACGTTTAAGTATGATAATTAATCGAATAAGCCTATTATATGTCTGTATTAATCATTGTTAATCATCCCTTGAGATTTCGTGTTGGTGTAGGAATTTTAGAAAAAAAAGTTCTGGTATATCAGTACTAGTTTAATTCAGAACTGCATATATGCTTATAGTTATCAAAGGTACAAGGATTATAATTTAGTACGCCAGACGCGCGTTTCGTCTACATAAGACTCATCAGTGACGCTCATCAAAATATTTAAAAAGCCAAATAAGTAAAAATTTGAAATTCTATTAAAACAATTAAATCATTATTATCATGATTATACCGAGAAAGATTGTTCTTTAATTTCAACAAACATGTTAGGTTTTGCTCATTTTATTTAGTGTTATTAGATGAAGTAAAGACAGACGTGTTCAATTAAGTCTCTGTTATTAGTTGTCCTTTCGGCATAGATTTAGTATGATATACTAGTATGTGAATGCAATGCATTAAAACAATCTCCGAATTACGTAAAGAATAAAAATGACAAACCAAAATGGAGTTCCTGATAGGAAATTTGTTGTTAAATAATATTGCAAGGATACAGAATATAATTAGCATATTGTTTTTGTTTATTTTGACTTTATCTAACCAAACAAAGCAGAGTTTATAGCTTGTAGAGTTAAAAATTATCGTGACCGACCTGTCAATTCTTAAAAACCTTATGATATACAGCTACACCACTGTCCCAGTTTATGGGAGGGTATGCTACCTTCAAACATGTTTAATCCTCCGCATTCTTTATGTGACTGTTCTAAGTCTAGCCAGTAATTACATGCTCTTGGCTTTTTACAGGTCATAGATAATGGGGCGTGGTTAAATATGCTTGCTAGTGCGCCAAACCCTTTCAATAACCTGGGACAGTGATGTAATAGTACAACATAAAAACAAACTATACACATAAGTTGAAAAAGGTTGAACTCGTCAGATCAATAAAAATCAGAAATTTTTAGACATCTGACAAAATAACAGACCCAGAATAGGTTTAGATTGTCCTCTTTTGTTGACGAGAACAATGACCTTTTCTAACTCCATAGCTTTTGAATATGCTTTTGTCAGTAGATACTTTATAATCGACTTTCATTTTCACACCGCAAGTGATACTTAGAGTAAGCATTAAGTAACGTGTTGATGCAATTTGATTCGAAAAATGAAGCGAGGTGATATTTTTAAAAAATTAGACACCCACCAGAGACAAAAGGACGACAACTTCGTGTCATATTGGTCTGTGCACATGTACATGGGACTTTATGTTATTCATACTAACTTGGTTATAAGGTTAACACTTTGAAATCAGAATCTGACATTAGTACAAAATATTACTTACCAGTATTTTCATGTTGCAAATATAAAGGGTCAACGTTGAAAGTTCTGTGTAATGCTCCACTATTTTTTACCCTTTAATAGAAATGTCATACTTATGTTTTGCAAGTATCTAAGTAAGTGTATCCTAAATGCGTTGCGTTGCATTTGTATTAATAATATGGCGTAGTTATTATTAATATGGCGATGTAATGCTCGCCTTTAAATGTAAAAAGTAAAATACAAAATTTAATATCGAACTCAGATGGCAAAATCAAAAGCTAAAACATATCAAACAAATGACAAACAACTATTTTATAAATATACGAACTACCTGGAATTTGATTGCATGAAAGAATGAGTATGTTAATCTACTTAACTAGATTTATATAGACAATAAAGACATATTGTATGACCCCTAGTGCGCAGAAGAGCATGTATGATGTGTCAATATGCTTTGAATAAATTTGAACGAGAGAAAAAGAAAACATACAAAGGAAGAGGAATGACATGTTGTAAGATAATGATGAAGTTTTATTTGTTACTTCAGATAAACATTCAATTGACTACTGATTAGTTTTTAATACAATAGCGAAAGATTTTGCATATTCAATACTTCATTATGTATGAGTGCACTTGTTACAGTTGGCATTTTATATCACTGAAGGTCGCATGTTAACCTGAACTCATCTATTCGATCGAACTTGAAATCAATGATACAACATATACATGTTAGTCAGCCCTATATCGAGAATTACATCTAGAAATTGGTAATGAGGGTTATACAAACAAAACTTAATGACAAAGGAGAGGAGTAAAGGTGGTACGTAACACTACAGGGAGATAACTCTGTAATATCAGCTAGTGGTTTTAATTACGTTGCGTTGTGAAGGCAATAGTAAGCTTCTCATTGATCACAATTAGTGGTTGCCAAACTGCTATATAACCAGTGTGATTTTTCTGATAAAACGCTTGGATCAATGTTTATGATTTTTTTATATTTTTGTTATAGGGTCAAAGTAAATACTTTGTCAAAATTTTATGAAAATTAAACTAGCCAAATTAATTTTAGTTAAAGTGTTGGGTACCACCTTAAGCTTCGTAATCCTAAACGTTCCATTTTTGATATCCTGCATATTGTATATTTGTCTCCACCTGTTTATATCATATTCCATACATTGCATGTCGTATTTGTTATACTGCCTTTTGATCGTTTTCCTTTTTTGATATGACATTATCAGTTTGTTTGCGACTTTCTGAAAAACCAACTTATTTTCGCGAGCGATTTATTTTCGCGACTTTCGCGAGTAGAAAAATAACGCGAATATAAATTTTCGAGAATATGTAAACCTTGGATCTTTCCTTATTAAACTTCATCAAGTAAATAAAAAAATCGCGAAATTAAATAGCCGCGAAGTAGTCAAGAAAGGGTAAAACGCGAAATAAAGTATCCGCGAAAATAAGTTGGTTTACAGTATGAGTTTGAATATCTCTTTGGAACATGTATCGCTAATAGCTCGTTTACAAGTCTTTAATTTTTGTGTTGTATGATTTCTAGTTCTTTGAAATATAGTTGTATTCATTTTCTAGGCAGCAATATAAAAAGTGGTTGTGGAAAAATTGTGTTCATGCTTTTCTGTCTAATTCATTTAATAAAATTTAGAATGGAAATGAGGAATATATCAAAAAGACAATAACCCGACCAAACAGAGGATAATAGCCGAAAGCCACCAATGAGTCATGAACGCAGCGACAAAGTCCCGCAATCGGAGGTGCTCGTACACCAAATATTTTTTTATTTTTTTATTTTCTTCAAATCCCTTCGTAACATACAATATCCATTAAATGTTTGCAACATACCACAATGCCGTACAATCAAAGTGTACCATCATCCATTTCGAAGGGTTAAATGCAAACGAATTGGCATATTCAACCCCTTCCATATACTTCCTGAATTCTGGGCAGATGAATGCAGTCCCAGCATATGCTGCGTCGATGTGAAGCCACAGGCCTTCTCTTTCACCTGCAGTACAAAAATTAAAATCAGAAAAAATATTGAAAACCGAGGAAAATTCAAAACAGAAAGTCCCTATTCAAATGGCAAAACCGAAAAATCCAAAGCTCAACCAATCAAAACGAAAAAACTGTCAAATTGCCGCGGCCGTAGCACTTTTCTGGATTTGCTTTGACCAGGGAATCTGATACCAAAATAATTGACAGGCAAGGATTCAGAACACGTAACGTTCACATATATAATAAATCAAAATGACACTTTAATAATGCTTAAAAAAGTTTGCTTCTCTGCTCTTGATTTTTCATCATCGCTTATACACCAAAATGAATTGATAACTAATGATGCACTACTATTTTAACACATTAAGAGCTATTGTTTCAAAATGCCATATACTAATATCTTAATCCATATAAGTTCAACTATGTCTGAAAGAGTTGAACCCTTAATTGTTTTATAGTTTTTATCTATTCATGAATGGTCATATATATATACATGTACCACGTATCACTCCTACATATACTATAAGAAAAACTCGTCCATGAGCGATGTTATACTTGTATGCACATTATTATATAATTTCAGCAGAAAGTGTCAAACTTTTAATTTCATTTATGTTTTAACATTCATTTTACACTAGCTGTTCAAAGAAAAAAGGTTAAAATTAATTTTATTTTACAATCATTAAGACATTGTAGCATATATAATTATTTTCTAACATCGTCACAGTCGTGCTCGTACATTAATAAGCAGTGCTAATATAAAGTTCCAATGATTGTTTCACATTTAAACAGTTTGTTTTATAAAAACCAAGATGCAATAGAGTATATTTGCACTGTGCAAGATTGTAAATAATTCGTGTTATGAGATTTGTGGTTAATTGTAAAAGAGTATAGTTGAAGAACATGGTAGGCAATATCGCCAGAAGAGCCAGACTATTAAACTAACGTGTCAAATTACATTTTAAACATGTCAAATGCCAATATTTTTTTGCAGTGGGAGTTATTCCGAGTTTTTTACGATGTATTTTGACATTATATACGGTTTGATTTAATTATCTGTAAGCAGTTATACTTACAAATTGGTCCTAGTTCTTTCAAGTTATCGAACGCGCATGCACCTGTTGTTCCCAAGGTGGCACACACCTAAAAGTAGAATAACATGGATGTATATTTGATTAGTAGGCTCAAATTAGTACACAGATGATCACGGATTATACTCCTACAATCCGTTTTACTTTTTTAATTTCTACCAACATATCAACGAATTTTTACCTACCATTTGTACTATCTATTGATGGGTTCGTGTTGCACAATTTGTAATTTTCGATGTATTTTTGTTTAGGTATCAATGTTGTCTGTTTTACCCCTGTTCTTCTTCTGATGATTTTTTACATTGCCAACCAGGTTCAATTAAATTAAATCCTCTTCATCTTCTGAACCCTGATGTTCTTGGTGATTCAAAATTTCATCGATAAATATTACACGGACAATGTTATTGGCTATATTAAAATGAATACTTGCTTCGTGGTGATTCAAATGAATTCATGACATATTGATTACAGCAGTTTTGCTCATGTTATAGTGTAGATTTGAGACTAATGATGAACGTTAGCAATTTCAAAATAACAAATCGAGTATCACTTGAAGAACATTGAAATAAATTATATCTTACATAAAACGGTATCAGACCGTCTTCTCTGTCTTTGTCTATAACCTCTTGTATTGCATCACCGCGCATGCTTAGCTCGTCGTCACATTCAATGAACCTCATTTTCACAAGTGCAATCAATCCTGCTTTTTCAACTGATGAATGTGCCTGTAAAATTTGATTATATTTTTTTCAAAATGTCAGACGTATTCATTAATGAAATTGTAGAAAAGAAAATAGAAAATGAAAAAAAACACACACAAGGACAATTGGTGATAAAAACATTCGTTTTGTTGTACGTTTGCAGAACATTTTGTCGTCTTTACTTAAGAAATTAATCAGACTTTGATATTTCTTCAAATACAAATTGGTTGAATTTAATAAATGTAGCTTTTGACAAAATAAGCTCTGGTTCTTTCGAACGTATTTTTTTTCGAATCTTTCAGTCACATTTAATATAAAAAAATACAATTTCTACGATTGTTTTGAATCCTTACAAGATCTTACAAAACAGATCTTTTGTAATCAAAAGAAAATGTCAAATCCCATCTGTTCTCTGTCATGTAAAGAATCGTCTGACATTAGTGGTATCGGTATCAATTTGTCATGTGACATTAATGGCCGGAATATCAGTAATGTCATCTATTTCTCGTCAGGCGATTAATCAAATCTGATATTTCTATTGTAACCTAGAAAGCAAGAAGCAAAAGGAAAAGTACGAAACATATGGAATTCAATTAAACTGTGTGTCTGAAATTCAAATTTAATTACACATTCAACCAATTTCATATATATCTAGGTTAAATGTTCTATTTTCATAAGAGGTCGCCATTTCTTTTGAAGTTTGTTTAACCTGCATGGAAGGAACTCTTACATATTCGTATAAATCCCATCACTTTTATTTCATTTTACGAGTGAAATTAATCAAAATGTAAATAAATGTCATAAAAACCTGATTGTAGTATTAAATATTTCATACCTGGTCCGAACAATAAGCAACCAGCCTCGAATTGACTTCCATGTCTTCTAGTCCTGAGTTTTTGAACTTTCGGAGTATTTCTGTTCTAGCAGCCAGCAATGATATAAAGGTACAATCACTTGCTGTTACCTGTTAGATATTAAGAAATTTTTCGTTGATGCTTGATCAGAAAATTCGTACTTATCCCGAGCAATTCGATGGATGCTACTAGGGGAGCAGATTCTTGTTACCCTTTCAGAGCATCTGAGATCACCCATACTGTTTCTTGGGTTAGTGGGGATCAGTGTGTGGTTTTTATGTTGTATTTTGTAGACTTTTTCGTGTTATCGTAGTCTTTCGTTTTATTTATTCATTTGCCAAGATGTCTTTACTTGTTTATCTCTTCTTTTGTACCATTTTCCTCTAAACTGCGGTTTTAATTTTTTTTACTAATCAACCGTTGTATTTAAAAAAAAAAACACTTAATAAAAACCTTACTTCTGACATTATTTTTCTCAGAAAATAAACAAAATGCTTTTTGTTATTAACTTATTCTGTGATCATATAATTTGACATTCACTATTTCCGTACTTGTAAAATTACTTGCACACTGAAGCTGCTAACAAGTTAGCAAATGCTGCTCCAAATGTTGTGAATTTTCGAAAACAAAATCAGATTCGAGTGGAGACATTTACAAATATTATTAAGAGAAACAAAACATTGTCACGAATACAGCAAATATATGTAATGATAAATAGAATGAACTTAACTACCTGTATAACTCCTCCGCCCATTGTCTGTTTGTTACTATGTAAGAAGCCTGAAGGTAAGCCGATCATTTTACCAAGCCAATCCATAACTATGGTCTCCAACTCAGTACAGGCTGGACTTGAAGCCTAAATTTAATACCAAAAACGCATGGATTAACGAATTGCCTTATCGAAGGATAATGTCCAGTGGTAAATATTACAGATATGTAAGACGATAAGGTGTTACCGATATATTGTGATGAGTTGGGGTATCTTGATTCTGATACTGAAACGAATTGTACATTCTAACGCACAAATTGACAACGCGTAGAAAGACATGTTACTCCGATACATTATTCTGATCTATACTTGTTGAACTGCTAAAAATACCGCCTGTATCTTAGAGAAGCTACACATACAAACTATATATATAACTGATGTGTTTGAGATGGAGCCTGGAACAAACCCACAGTTAAGCAATATGTACTTATCGTAAATTTATTTGATATGGTAAGGTCAGCTGTTAAATCATAATGGTTAATATTATGTTTTGGGTGAAGCGATGTGACAACACATTGCAAGTGCTTCTGATAAATAGTGGTCTGCAATTGATGTGTGCTTATCATGACTTAACTATAAAATAATTCTCTTTTTCGTTAACTTTTCTTTTGAGATTGTAGCACTTTTTATTGATTGATGTGTCTATCAGAGGGATAAAAAATTGCAAATTATATAATATCACGTTTTTGTTGTATTTAGGAATATTTGGTTTTCAGCACTCTTGACCTTGGTCTTTGTACTGTTTTGACTAGAGAGCACCTGCTGAGTCGTGTGTAGATGAAGCACGCGCTTCGCTAAACGATGGTTTAGCCAAGAAACTTTGATGATTTATTTTTATTCTATCCACTCACTTATGATCCTTTGAATTCGTTTTGTATTAGCTGGTTGCGATAGGCTTGATATGATGATTCGCTCGTGTAACTAAAGCAATATCTTAATTATTTTTCCCTTTCATTAAAATGATTTAATTTGAACAAACTTCTTTTATTAATAGACTAATTAATTAATTTTCCTTTTACATTTATATTAGCTGACAAATATATTAAACGAATTTTGGCAGATTGAAGTATAATTGCTTAAATTTGAATAAAATCTGAAACCAAATTTAATGATTTGCGTGCTAGCACGGTATAGCAAGTTAGTAGATTATATCTCTAAAAGAACTTGGAATAAAGCTGTAGATTGCATCGCATACTCCAACATGCTACTTTTTATAGACGAGTTTATCCAAAGGCTTTGAGAGATTTTATCATGCTTACTATTTGCTTTTAATTTCTCGATTACAGTGTTTGGGTAATTATCTTGACAGAACTTGTAACACTTAATCCCGTGTAACTATAGTAATAAAATAAAAGTTTTTTCAGATAAAATAAAAAAAAAATACCAAAAAAAGAAGTATTTTACACTTCTTGCATGTTAATTTTTTTTTTACCTTAATGAGGTTATGCTAAAATCCATAAGAGAAATCAAGATAAATGACTGTGTGGTGAATAAATAATAAAAAGCGACCACACATAACGGACATGTTCCATATTATACAAAGTCTTCATTACAATATGTTGCTTAAAATGAAGAACAAACTTTAAGGTTTCACACGCTATTTATGCAAATACCGATACATTGATATACTATATAAAAGTGAAAAAAAGAAAGATAGATAGATATAAAATATGATCATTTATATTTTTGCATTCTGGCTCCCTCAAGTGCGATTTGAAGTTTGTCGAAAAAAATATTACATTGTACACTTGGTTTTATCTTTCAATGGTACACATCTTTTTAATTGGTATGTATAGAAATTACGTTACAATGTAATTATACATATTTGGATTTTAACCTTAAAAAGTTTTATACTGATTTTTCTTTTCATGTTCCTGCAATCACCGAATACTTACCCAGGTAAAACCAAGACAGCCAATGGCATCCGCTAACATATCACCTAGCAATGACGGAAAGGAATTCAAGGCCGGAAAATATGCATGCATGTATGGGCTCTGCCAGTGTGTTATCTGAAATAACAAAAACAACAAGTGATGGCTTTTCTTGTCTTGAATGACAATTTTTACTTGTAAATAGATTATGTTGATCGATGTCATATAACTTTTTTGTTTATCAATCCATATCACCGCCATTTTTTGTTTATCAGTCTTTAGTTTTCGATGAAGTTTTTTCTAGATAGTTACAAGTTTGGTCATCTCTTAGTTTTATTTCAATGGACAGTAATTAAAACGCTTTCCAAAGTAAGGTTGGCTGTGATTGATGCAGAGATTCGCAGACACGTTAGGTCTGAATTGGGTATGACGATTAAGATCTGTTTTGTGGAAAGAGTTTGACGATCTCTGCACGTGAAGAACTTATGCTACAACTATTTGAGGGATATGCAGGCGGTCGTTCCATATTCATTATACCTTCATCTTCAATTGCCCTTTCATCACAGTCGATCTATCACATGATCTAAATGTTGTTTTGTATTTTTCGTCCTTTATATGAATGAAATATTTGCAACTGGACGTAAAACAAACACAATCATTATTATAGTGACATGTGTACTACTGTATAAGAATAAGATTATTTCAAATTAACACGTCTGGTTCATTTGGTTGTGATTTTCTAATTTGAGTTTGCAAGAAATAAATGTGTACAAAAATAAGGCAGTACAGTGGTACATCCATGACTTGCAATAAATTAAGGACTTGCATGTTTTTGAAAAATATAATAAAAATCTATAGGTGAGTCAATTGATCACATTTTGTTAAAAGTGAGAAATTTTCATCTCCCGATTATTTGAATATAGCTCTCTCCTTATATCTCTATTAAATTCAAATTCGGTCAGAAATTGGATTTCATCTTTAACCTCTCGCCACTGGTCAATAATTGTTTGATGCATTATACCAACTTCCAAGCAAGAACTGAAGCTCATACACTCGGCAATCAAACGCAGGACTTCGAGAAAGTTCCGAGGGCCGACAAACTTGCTTCGGAAGTTGGCATTATACACAATATTATAAGAAATATGTCGCTTATTAAAGCACTTCAGCCGTGAACGGCCGTTACAAATTATCTTTATAAAAGATGATGATAGTATCAAATTGATGCTGAGACATCGTTCTTAGAATTAATAAATATACATTATATCTTAACTTCCCAAATGTTACACTAATTGATAAAATAATTTACTCTAGCAATGATCAAAATACGTGTGATTAGGTGTAAAATTGAACTATACATTCAGTAGGCATATTTAACAATATGTGTGACCCCTAAAAAAAATCCATTCGATCGAATCTGTCGTGAGAGTTTTTAATAAAGAATGTCTATTAAAAAGACCTTTGTTGTTAAATTGAGAAAATACTACTAATACAAAATATCAATTCGATAAAAGATTCGGTGTTTAATATACCGGAAATGGAATGAATAAAAATCTGAGTAGAAAAAGCGTCAGCTTTGATATTCAGCTGCCTATAGTATCATAACAAGTACTTATGTCCGCCTACAAAAATATAGTTTAATAAAAATAATATTTTTTTTTTTTTTATTTAAAAACATACCAATGATAAAACCCTCCAAAAGAGCCAAAATGACGTAAAAGTTAGTAATATTGGAACTTCAACAATGAGCAAAGATGATGAGAAGAAGTAATATTAAACAGACACGTGAAAAACCAATAATGATTTTAATAGTTGGGGAGCAATTTCAAGGCGGTTAAGATTTTGTCTACGCTATTAATATATTTTTTTAATGTGTCACCATACGTCATTTGGAAAATCTGGATTCGGAATATTTTGTTTTGTCATCTGCTTGACCACAATATTTTTTCCAATCAAAATGGCGATCAGCGTCTTTTTTTTTTAAAGAAAAACACTAAACTCCCCTCTTGAAGTTGAATTGTCGTTCTCTTAATGCTTTTTCAAACTGCACATAAAAGACAGAATACGTGGGTATTCATGATGCTTCAATTTGTCATGTAAGACCTATTTGGTAGCTAGAATTTAGCCTACAAAAACACTTAAAAAAGACATGGTTAGTTTATAGGCATACTATTTCATTTTGGTTTTCATTTTAATCAGGTGAACGAACATCTTGTAGATTATACGACAGAACGGTTTTTTTTTGGATTATTTTTAAGATTACAAAACAAGGAAGGATTTCAACCTCAGTCAGTTGGATAATTAGCAGATTGACGAAACACTAATGTTGATCATTGAGAAGCTTAATATTTCCAAAACAATAGAACGTGATTAAAACATTCAGCTGATTTGTACAGAGTTATCGCCCTCAAGTGTCAGGCACCACCTTTAGGTAAAATACTATACAGATTCATATCCAAGACTAATATTTATGTAGTATCTTAACTTACTCCTGGCATGATAACACGTTCTACATCCCTAAATATATCGTCCCATTGCTCTCCGTCTTGTGGTGCTGTTTCAGGTACCAGAGTACGCATGTAACCAGGCGAAACATTCGGAAACACTCTTCTTTGTCTTATATTTTGTAGATAATTTGCTATATAGTCTACCATCTCTTTACCTGAAATAAGAAGACATATGTTGAGACGTGCATTTTCGAAAAAAAAACCTGCATGTATGTGATCTCAATTGGTGAAAGTAAGGTTTAACTTCAAATCTGAAATAAATGTGGACATGCGTATTGACGTAATTATTAATTTATTTTTCAAAGTTTTGCTTGTAGTGGACAGTTACTGTATCTAGACCTATCTTTATTTGGTTACTTCGCGAAAATGCAAATCTTGGACACAGGATTTGTGTGTTAAACAGATTGTGCATATAAGTTTGAGCTTTAATTGTTCATTCTAACTTCAGACTTTCTCCTCCAGCATTGCATTGTATATGTGCCTTTTACGCTCTATTGCGTAATCTCCAACGTACAGGAAATGAATAAGAATGTTATTAGATAAAACAGATTTAAGACGTTCGAGATTATTTACAGACTTCAAATGAATTTTAACAAGCTAATTTTAAAATGAGAAGATGTGGTATGATTGCCAGTAAAACGACCATATCCACTCAAAGACTAAAAGGTAACGCATGTGATTCATTGCAGATTACCGTGCCGCCATTAAAATTAAGTCCATCTCATACTTTAATATAGTATGATTTAATAGCAAAATGTGGTACTATTCAAAAGAAATAAAAACAACGTCCAGATTACCACAAAAAATAAACAAAAACAAAACAAAAGAACAACAACTACTAAGGATAGCAGTTATTGCAGGATAGTTTGTCCCTGCATGGCGAGACACAGAAGCGGACTTGACAATGTCATTCTCCGTTAGTTCTTGACCCTACATTGAATTTGGACTAGTTTGAATATTTTTTAAGTAACATAATTTCAGGGATGTTTTTTCAATAAGCTAAGTATAGTAATTTTTAATTCATCACTGATCAAGTCAGCCTCAGAATGTCTAAGGTAATAAGGATATTTTTCAACACTTGTACACGGAAATACTAAGACTTTTTGGTACAACTCGGATATCTCTTTTAAACATAGCAAAATTCATTACTTATTTATATACATCATAATCGTTTTTTTATTAACTCGACATAAAATACCATTTGACAGCTAACATTTCTTCTACTGATATATGTAATCATTATCAAAAGAAGATAAAGAACAGAGCGTTGTCATATCATAGCATTTTGAAGAAGAAGAAACACTGTTTGCTTCTGTAAATCCAGAAATTATTAGTTTATAAGGCGAATAATGCGACTGAATGAGTATATTGCAATAACAAGAATTCGAGTTCTGAAAAATATATCGGTTGGCATTTCTTTTTCGAAATCGAAGTAATTAAGACCGCATTTTTTTTTTCATTCTTCAAAAATTGCAATGTGCACGCACTTTTCTGAATTTACAGAATCGTACATAATGTACAGAACGTGAGACGTGTCTTTTATTCCTTACTAATTGCAACTATTTGTAAATTATCCAGTACAAAGGTTGACAATTTATCATGACTTGTACATCTACTGAAGCAAATAAAGACGTGACAGACAATAAATAGACGACCGAAATAAACTACAATGGAGATAAAGAGAGAAAAGCGTTTGGAATAATCAAATATCTGTAGGCATAATGAACAACCTTAAGTAATCTTTCTTCCTTTTTTTTTCATTAGTGCACTTATTTTCTCCCCCATCAGTTATTTGAATGCTGAGTACTTTTAAAATTGCATGGATTTATATTGCTAGTAATATTTGCCACTGCACGTTATAAATCAAAATTATTTATCCATCCACCAATCTTTTTATTGGAAAAGACAACAAAGAATGTCGTTTGGAATGATAAAGTATCTGTAGGCATAATGCACAACCTTAAGTAATCTTTCTTCCTTTTTTTTTCATTAGTGCACTTATTTTCTCCCCCATCAGTTATTTGAATGCTGAGTACTTTTAAAATTGCATGATTTATATTGCTAGTAATATTTGCCACTGCACGTTATAAATCAAAATTATTTATCCATCCACTAATCTTTTTATTGGAAAAGACAACAAAGAATGTCGTTTGGATTAATAAAGTATCTGTAGTCACAATGACCGATCTTAAGTAATCTTTCTTTCTGTTATGTCATTAGCGCACATATTCTCACTTGAATGCCGAGTACTTATACAGTTTGATATATTCCACCTATTCCAAAAGATGGCATTCCGTAATCTTTTATTATTTTTTTTTGTCTTTAGTACATTTATTCCTTACAGGTTCAGTTATTTGAATGCCGAGTACTATTACAATAATATTTGATTTATCTTCCGACAATATCAAAACAAATAGTAACTTAAATCAAATGGCAAAATAAAAAAAGCACAAACAGATAACAACTGTCATATCAATGCATAGGAACGGGCATTTGTTTAATGTAAAAAAATGTTTTGTAGCTAGTTATAAACAGTCGCATACAATTCTATTATATTAAAACCGATGTCTATTTTTGGGATAATATTGTCTATATTATGCGCGGATAATTTAATTAGTATATGGTTAAAATTATCGACTGTGTTGGACTTGTATATTGCATGGCTTATAAGCAAGATTTTCTAGTCCTAATATGCAAGTAAAACTTTTTACTGGACGTTAGAAATAAAAAAAAAAAAAATTGTCCACCGAATCGTCTTATAAATTAGACTTTCAAATGTAATCCGTTTACCTGTCACTGTTTTAATATCAGTATTATAAACTGAAGTTAGCATGAAAGTTAGAAAATTAATATCATATAAACTTCAAGCCGTTAGTGAAGCAATACAATGTACATGACGAAACCAATAAAACCCGGCATATAAAACAGATTTTGAATGGTGGAAAAAACAAGAAAGTACATGTAACACGTGTATTTGTTGAAGAATTTGTTATCTACTATGCATAACGAATTGGAGCATATATGTATACCTTTGTTCTGATTTATACATAAAATCCAAATTTCATTGAAAAAAACTGTTTCGTTAAATTTGACAGTGGTTTATTTTGATCTGATTAATCATTTTTTAAGACTGTATGGTGCTTCATTTCTCTTCTTGCTATAACAGTGTCGAATTATCAGTACATGTATATCTGAATAAACAATTTTTCAGTGTTATCTTTAAAATAAACACACAAAACAACAACACTGAAGTGTGAACTTCTTGCAGTGCATCATCTGTTTTTCATGAGATTTGTGTCAATTTTATCAAATAATTATATCATTTTGTTTTGTTGCCTCCACTATCCTTCAACTTTATATGACGTGACGTAAATCGGTCGCGAGAAACTGTCAAGCTAGTTTCTTTATTGGAAGACCAAATTTAATTTTAGAAACACAACTCTATAAATATGAAAAGAATGCGTGTATTTTTCTTATGAAATACGATAAGGCTGAACAAAATTAATTTAAGATTCCAATCGTGTGACAAAATTGTGTGAGGAGGATGTCATTACGAATACACTGATCTAAGGGGTTGATCGCTGCATGACAAGTAATAAACTATATCACTTTTTGAGAGTGTTGGTGTGGTTTAGAGAATATAGAATAATTGAAAGAAATATATTGATACAAAATAGATTTGTTTGGAACTTATATAAAGTAAATATAGCATTATGGACAACAAGATGTATAAATAAAAGAGCAAAGAAACGAAGACCGGCCCCTTTAGCATTCCCCCTTTTTTGTGTTTTTGGGTAGTTCATTGGTGATGTATATCAAATCTATTTACAACTTTGTTAGACTCGTCGCACGCTCAATAAATTACTTTTTGTTATTAATCTATAGACGTAATTAGGTACAACTGTTTTTACATGGCTCTCATTCATTGAATCAAGTGTATCTCTTACAATGATGAAAATCAGTGTTCTTTCGCAACGGTATTTTAATGAGCAATAAAAAGGATTTTTTCTCTATGCGAGTTGTTTGATATGACATTGTGTAATGTTACCGAGCATGAATAAGTATGACCTGCTAACATACTATCATAGACGAAGCTAGCTATTGTTCCTTTTTACAAATCATGCAAGTCTATATTTGCTAGCGTTGTTATCTGATAGTATTATCTTGCAATTACGTATGTTATAAAGGTTTTCTAATATCTAACTCGAATACACAAGAACATTGAAAAACACTTAATGTCATGCGACGTACATTTGTTAACATTACATAAATACAAATTAAAAATAGAAATGGGAAATAAGTCAAGGAAGAGACAACAACCCAACAAATAAGCAGACAACAGCCGAAGTCCAAAATGGATATTTAACGCAAGACAATCCCGCACCCGGAGGCGTGCTTCAGCTGGCCCTTAAAAAAAGAAGATGTGGTATTAATGCCAATGAGAAAACTCTCCACAAGATACCAAAATAGCACAGAAATTAACAACTATAGGTCACCGTATGACCTTCAACAGTGAGTTAAGCCCACACCACATAGTCAGCTATTAAAACGCCAGTTCAGTGGTAATGGACGTGATACTTAACTTCGGAATATATATATTAAGTTCGTCTTCAAAAACCATACACAAGGCCAGTCGATAACCTTCGTGATACAAAGAAAATACAATCACAAACATTCATTAATTTGATTATCAAAAACAATGAAATATTAAACATGTCATTTGTACAATGTTTATTGTCATTCTATTTCTATAACTAAGAATGACGGTAATTTATCTTGACACGAATAGACACACGTGATGCGTCCGTCCCGCGGAGGAATCTACCGTCCGTAACAGATTGGAATTGCTAAATTAATGCTCAGACATTGTTTTTGTATATAAAACTGTGAATGACACAGTTCGGAGATTAATAGACAGATAACAATAAATATAATTGATGATGATTAATTACAAATCTGTAAAACCAGAATAATCAAATTGTCATATGTCGCTCACTGCTCTGTCAAAAAATAATGTTTACTAATAAAATTGAGAATGGAAATGGTCACCAACAGGTCTTCAATGTAGCGAGAAATTACTGCACATGGAGGCGTCCTTCAGCTGGCCCCTAAACAAATATATACTCGTTCAGTGATAAATTTGATACAAAATAAGGAGATATGGTATGACTGCCAATGAGACAACTATTGAAGATCTAACAACTATAGATAAACATTGTATAAACATTGTATCACCTTACGGCCATCAATTTCATATGAGCAAAACATACACGGTATGTTCAGCTATAAAAGGCGCCGACGCCGCAACTAATTGTGAAAGTATTCAGACGAGAAAATCGAACGATTGATGCTAAAACAATAAACAAAAACAACAATTATAGAAACCATGCAAGGCCAATCACCACTCTAACGACGATTCTGATTTGGGAAGTCACAAAGAATGTTTGTGGGGGCTCTGTTTTCCTTGCCTGGGACAGTCGTTTAACAGAATAACAATGATTTTATACAAACATTTTACTTTGTTATGAAACTTAGATAACACGAAAATTCTATAGTTTGCGTGTTGTCGCAATGTCATATATCTCCGAATAGTATACATGTGTACAATAAACTTGAATGACGTGAAGCAAGCGTTATATACATCACAAGACAGCAATTAAAATAAAAACAAAATAGATTTGGTACCTCAAGTGGGGAATATGTCAAATACTTCGACGTTAAAACTGATACATACATATTATAATAGGTTGTTTTCTTCCAATGTTTAGCAAATTATGTTTATACCTTATTTCGTCTAATGAAGTATACTTTTTTTTAAAGCAATATATCGTATTACAAAAGCCACATACGGTAATCAACATTGTTGGCATTGTGTGCACGTGCAGGATTAAGTAAAACAATAAAGACGTTAATAACTTTGGATAAAGTCTTTGATGTTTTAAGGTTCATATCTCCTAAATTAATTAGACAAATGTTTTCAAGGCATGTTTTCATAAATTCTGAATATCACTTCCGTAATTTTGATCTCTTTAAATTAGATACAGTCGCTGTTGGTTTCCCATTGTAGCTTCTTGTTATTTCTTCTTGTTCGGCTCACTAGTGTCTAATCCTTTTTGAAATATATTAAAAATGTGTTTAAACTTAACTTCCATTGGACATTCAGCAGGCACCACAGTGGCGGACCCTGCCATTTAAAAAAATGAGGTTTCAACTACATGTCCCCATTCAAATGCATTGATCGTCAAAAGGGGGGGGGGGGGTTCAGCCACTGCAACACCAGTCAATAATTTAAACTTATATAGTAAAAAATTAAGCTAGGTTATGAGAATATGTTTTTTTCTCTAATTTTTGTGCTATTTTCACATTTCCTGACCGGTGTGAGAAAAATAGTTCTCCTCACTAGTGAAAAATCTGTTCTCGGCAAATGATTAGTCGAAATTTGATTATGACGTCTAAATGTTTTGTTTTCTTCTCAATTTTCCTATTGTGACGTCATGAAAAAAGGCGACCTTGCCTGATGACGTCGCATATAAAGAGCACAATTTTCAGAAATTTTTTGAAAAAAACCCGATAAAAACCATTAGAGAAACAGATTCCGACACTTTAAACCATTGTGGTGACGTCAGCCTATTCATTTACCGTGGATTCTTTTTCTAGAATCAACGCTTCCTTAATCCGTCGCTGAAATGGACTCACCATTTTATATTCTTTTGTTACCTTTGTGTGCCTTATTACATTAAGGTTGAATTGGCCAATTTACTGATTTCTGTTCAGTTATGCAATTAGTTTAAAAACTTACCTTTATTTTTTGTAATTTCTATATGCCTGCACTGGGACTCGTCCATGAATTCTTGTTTGTATGCACATTGAACGACAAATTTATGTGACGTATATAATTTTTCTGACGTCGGACACTCAAGTAGATCCATGTGTTCGTGGATAGGTTTTTGTGTCCTGTTAAATTGTTCCTTTTAAAAGTTTTGGATTCTCATAAATTCTATGTATAACTTTTGGACTAGTTTGATTTCTGTAATTTATTCTTACATACTTTTGATTTTTTAACCCTGTCTGCGCTCATTGCCTATGTAAAATTTAAAAAATTGTTTATAATCCAGGTACTTTTGATAACTATTGTATTCACATTGAACGACAAATTTATGTGACGTATATAATTTTTCTGACGTCAGACACTCAAATCAATCCATGTGTTCGTAGATAGTAGATGTTGTTGTGTCCTGTTAAATTGTTATACGATGATGACTGATGTTCCCATATTTTGACTATTTTATTGATTGTGACTGTTTATTTAAGGCATCATGTAAATGTAACGGAATTTGATGAGACTGTTATTAATGTGAGAGGGTTAGCGCTATAGAACCAGGTTTAATCCACCATTTTCTACATTTGAAAATGCCTGTACCAAGTCAGGAATATGACAGTTCTTGTCCATTCGTTTTTGATGCGTTTTGTTTTTTGATTTTGCCATGTGATTATGGACTTTCCAAATTGATTTTCCTCTGAGTTCAGTATTTTTGTGATTTTACTTTTTAAGTGTCACTTACATCAATATATCGACGAAACCTCTCGGCTACCAATTGGTTACGATTTAATTGTCTAATATATATATTTAAATGAATATTTGATATACATCGGTACAACGGACACACATGGATTGCACCTTTATATATACAATAATAGGCAATCGTATAGTATGAGTTGGTAGCCGCGAGGTTTTATGGTTATGCTCAATGAGTTAGACATTGTCGGCTTAGGTTCGAATCCTGGTTTTGTTTTTGTTGTTGTTCCTATTCTCTAGTTTTCCTGTTTTGTTTCTTGTTTTTTTCAAGTTATTGTGGAAATGTTTCGTGTTTGGTCGTTTATAATCGGATCATTGTTAGCTATTCCACATGTTTCAAACGAAAATGTTTTCAAGTGTCCATTTTTGTTTTATTAATCAATAAAGTATGATTTAACTGTGTATTCGCAAATTCTTAAGCTAGAAAATCATGATGTGTCTAGAATAAGACATCTTGTTAAAAATTACGGATACATGCTTTATATATATGCTCTATATATATGTTTCTTGTCAAGTTGTTGTTCCCGGCTTTGACACATTCCTCATTTTCATTCTCAATTTGATTAGAAAGAAAATCAAAAATGTCTCATTTTATCAAAACATATAATTTGCAGATTGCTGATAAATGAAAATCTTTAAGGGCAGATGTCTTGTGTAAAACAGGTATTTGTGTTATTTTAACCATTTAAAATTGAAATTTATAATTTATTGTAATGCACCGTTTGTCACGATCACATGGTCATTTAAACTCACTTACAACACCTTCTAATTAAGAATAGGCTTTAATTTTGAAAAGACATTATCACAATAGTTTAAGTTATAGATACAATGGATAAGCGTTGATTCATGAAAAACAAACCATTCGCCCTGCGGGCTCATGGTTTCTTTTTCAAGAATCAACGCTTATCCATTGTATCTATATCACATAACTCGTGTATTACGATATTTCTCCACTCTCGACAGTTAAATTTTATTATTTAAAGGGCTCGGCAAGCCTCGCGCTTTAAATAATAAAATTTAACTCTCTCGAGTGGAGAAATATCGTAATACACTTGTTGCAGTGTAAGAATCTATATTTCTCGCTGTATACTGCTTTTTAATTGTTTCTTACTTTGTAATAATGGTGACAATTTTATAGCTGGGAATTATATATGCTGTCAATATATAGTACGTCCAACATTACAGACATTTGGATAGATTAGGGAAACACATCCGTTCAATAACAATTTAATTAGGAAGATAAATTAACGATTTACTCACAAAGGACTAAAATAATGTCTTTTATTAATTGGACAGATTGATAGGAGAGAGAGAAAAAAAGTTTTGGATCAATGATATTTAGCTGAGTTATATGACATCCAGACACCTCTCTCGTAAATTACTTCAGTCTCTTCAGAGGCTAATGTTTGCTGAAGGCGCAGACATATGTCCCGATTTGGAAATTAATGGGTTACCTGGAACAAATTATCGACCCTTTAGGCAGGTATGGTCTCTTAAGGTACAAATTGCTTTTGGTAAATTTTAAGAATAATTAATCCATGAATTCACATAAGATCCAGTTATGTTTTATTGGAACCACTTTATTTTTGAACTCTCAAAACCTGATATATTTTGTCATAAAAGGGAGCTGGAAAGCTTTCGGTAATGTGTAGTAACGGGATGTATATATTAAACAGTGCCATGTTGGATCGTGTTGCACAGGTAACGAACAGTATTTTCAAAATTAGGAGTATCATACATTGTATTTATGGCGGATCCAAAGGGGAGAGGGTTGCAGGGGTTTGCCCCCCTTTCTTTAAATTCACGATCAACGCTTTTGAATGGAGACATATGGTTGGAACCCACTTTTAAAAATAGCTGTATCCACCGGGAAATTCATTTGCATTAAAGCTCAAGACTCAACAAAACAGAGCCAACCAAGTCAAAGACCAGCACCAGTCAAAAAACAATTACTTGATGTTGCCACATCGGTCCCTACATATAAACAGACTATTTGATGAACAAAAACAAAACACAAAAGGAAAGCACCACAAAAGTAACGAGGATATTTATGGTTTATGTACGATTTTGCTCGTTATGGTCTTGAATAGATACAGGAAGATGGGATATGAGTGCCAATGAGACATCTCTCCATCCAGGTAACAATTTATAAAATTAAACCATTATAAGTCTACAACACGGAGCCTAGGCTCACATCGACCAGCAAGCTATAAAGGGTCCGAAAAATTACTTGCGTAAAACCATTCAAACGGGAAAACCAACGGTCTAATTTATATAATCCTAGACGTATATTTGCTTTGTCCACGTTATTTGGACCGTGTTCGTTTGTTGAATCATTGACAATCATACATGTAACTTATCTCATTATTTTATGAGAGTTTTTAACCACAGTCAATGACCTGATGAGCAAGAATACCGAATGAAACTGTTGAAGCTGTTTGCGTTCTGATATCTAAGCTATGTACTGGGTGTTTGTTTCAGCAATGTGTTTTACGCGTCAAGGTATTACCCTACACTTTCACTAAAATTAATTTGGCTTTTTTGATTTTCTTAAAATTGTTACATTTTGAAGTATTTACTTTGAACCTTTAACAAAAATATAAAAATTTAAAAAAAATTGAACCAACCATTTTATCAGAAAGATTACACTGGTTATAAAGCAGGTTGACAAACATCCAATTTGATCATTGAAAACTTAATATTCACTTTAAACCACAACGTAATTAAAACGTTTAGCTCACTTTACAGAGTTATCTTCCTGTAGTGTTATGTACCACCTTTATGGTAGTCGTCGACGGTACAGTATGAATACGGTAAGGGAGCTACCATTTGGTTTTATAGAGGGGGTGGGGGCTAGGATGAAATTTGAAAAATAGGGCAGGACATGAGTTTTGAGTAAAAAAAGGCAGGATGAGACACTAGCAAAAATAAAAAGTCAGGACGACAATTTAGGTAAAAAAAAAGTCAGGATAAACTAAAAAAAAAAAGCAGGACCGAACAGAGTGAAAAATAAAAAAAAAATCAAATGGTAGCTCCCTTAAGTGAATTTCATCGACTAATGGCTTGGGTGGATACTATGCGATGAACATGATTGTGCATGTAATGTTTCACAAAGATCTCTCAGAGTAACTAATATCATTGTTCTGTATTGTTAAATGACATAGAAAATGTCTATAATGTTATATAACCAGGCAGACCACTTTAAAATGCATAGTTTGTGTTCTAAATAGCAGGACATATCAGAGATGTCTCTGAACATGTATACTAATGTACACACAGTTACGTCACATAGTTATTCCATTTATGCTCCTGGCACGTTTATAATAAGTTCACGTGAAGTAGGATATGATTTCTGCGCCCCGCTCACGTTCTCTAACTTTAATGGAATTATGCTATATATTTCATTAATTGCAATACACCCGGAAATACATATCGTAAAAATTAACAAAACAATAACGGAAAATAGAATGTTCCGAATTTTTTATCGAATGTTTATAGTCGGAATGTAGTGCCGAATGAATTCAAATTACAAATAATTATTGTTAATTTCCCTTTTTGTGTTTTATTACTTATTTACAAGGAAAAAATTATTTCGACATAAGGTCATGCAATTGGTTTTTTTTCATAAATCGTTTAACCTGGAAACAATAGTGGATACATGTACACGTATAAAAAAAAATTACCGGTCCGCGACAACTCAGGTTCGAATCCTCGTCACGGCAAACAGCCGTGTTATGTCGCTGTTACGACAATGCGATATGAGTTTTGTCATTGTTGAAGGCATTAAAAGTTAGAGAACATATATTTATATTATTGTTTCGTAGTAGGCACACATAAAATTGTTCACATAACTTGCATTTGCTAAGATTACTTCTGAACACTGCTTTGGGGAGTCATGTGTAAATATGACAATGATTAGTTGGTTAGTTAGGGTAAATTGAAATAAAGTTTCAAAAGAAAATTGAAATAAACTTTGAAAAGAAAATTGAAATAAAGTTTCAAAAGAAAATTGAAATAAAGTTTCAAAAGAAAATTGAAATAAAGTTTCAAAAGAAAATTGAAATAAAGTTTCAAAAGAAAATTGAAATAAGAAAAATTATTTGTGTTTTATATTCTTGTCATCGTGAGTGGTTGTTAATCTTCGCATTATAGTTTTTAAAAATGTCCGCTACTCTAGATCTTGTTTTAGAATTTTTGCGAGATAAACTGAATCCTCTGGTTTTATCCATGTTGTACCACTAAAACAAATTGCCTACTAACCCCTTCTTTTCTATTCATAATTTTATAACATATAGTTTAAAAAGCCATATTTGAAAATCTTATAAAATCCTTGTTATTTTTTAATTATTTTTTTTGGAAGCAAAACGGTGTCAGTGTTAAATATATGAAAAATCAAGAGGCAATTATTTCCCACCAAATTTTCGATGGCTTATATCTCCAAAACAAACACACGGACCCTTATTTTTTCTGCCTTTTAAGTTCCTTTATTTATAAACAATCAATTTAGAACCGTCTTTCAAAAAGCCCCAAGGGTGACTGGGGTATAGAAATATGATCTCTTGGTCTTCTCCCTACCGGCAGTAAAACGCTTGCCGAAGTGGGGCGTCCGTTTGGCTGTGCGGGATGTATCAAGTTCGCAGTCACGTCCGGTCAGAAGGGGAAGTTTAATCCGATGCCTCATGTAAAGAGAGTACCACGCTCCAATGAACCCTTGCAACAACTCTTTGAGGGGTCCGTAGGTGGCCTGTTGCAAAGCAAAATTTCTGTCCCTATCCAATATACCCTCACTTTCCAGTGGCAGTCCAAATTTCCCCGACCATCATCCCAGATGGCCTCTATTGTATCAACCTACCTATTGTATTTATTGTGAACTTGTTCTCGTCCTGAATATGCATGAAATATTTGCCACTGGACGTTAAGCAACCAACAATCAATCAATCAAAAAGCTACTTAATTTGAAACAGAGAAGCGAACATCCTTAATAACCCTGTTGGTATATTATTTTTTTTATATTATTAATTATCAGAAAAATATTAAATAACGAAACAACAGAATATATTGGATTTGTTTGATTGTATCAGCAATGTTAAAAACAAAACAAACACGGTAGACAAAGAAACAAATCCGAGTACCTACTCGAGTCATGGCGAATATGTTGAGACGATCGCCTTCGACAAGAATGTTAAGAACATAATTGTATTTCTCCTATACAATACTACAGTGAAACCTGATTAAACCGAACCCTGAATAGACCAGAAACCTGCCTAATCCAAACTGGTTCTGAAGACCAATCATATCACATTTTATGTATTGTGAACCTGATGAAACCGAGTACCTCCCAAAACCGAACAAAATCTCAAGTCCCGAAAGGTTCGGTGTAGTCAGGTTTTACTGTATAAGATCGTACAACAATATAACACAACGAATCAGACTTTGAAATGACATTGTTAGACAATAGTTTTGTAAAGATTGAACCGTACTCCAGTGCTCGCTGTCTAATAATGCTAATCGTATTTACAACAGACATTAGTTTACTATCAACAAGACGAGTCCTTAAGAAAAGTAAAATGTAAACATCAGTGCTCTATTCGCTCTGTGTGGAAAATTAGTTTACAAGCAGAAAACAATAACGGAGGATTGTTGTTTAATTCAAATCAATGTATCTGATCGACAAATAAAATACTTCTTAGAAGACTATGAATGAAGGAAGTCGCCATGACATTTTAAGAAAGTGAAAGTATATATGCAGTACAGTTGTCATACCCGATTATTTTAAACACAACATCTCAAGTATATGCAAAATATCGCACAACTATATAGTAAAAAATTGAGAACAACACGTTTAATAATTTCATGCGTCTGAAGCGCTTTTCTCTGTATTTACCTTCACCAGGAACGCCCAAAATGAAACATTTGAAATCCGAGGGATATATATGTACCAAAAGCGTTGAAGAACTATAGGACAAAAATACCTAAAATACAAATTAAATTCATCAAAGGTCAACTTTGCCTGAGGAAGTTGAAACCTTAGTTTCTTTATAATTTCAAAATTTATAAACTGACAATTTTAGAAAAGTTTATCAAATCATGTCAGTTGCTAAGTTCTTACTACTGACCTGATGATACCCTCGGGGACTGACAGTCCACCAGCATAGGAATCACCCCAGTGATTAAAAAAAATGAAAACAACACGTTTAAAAATTTCATCGTGAAAGAAAGTGTGATAACGTCGAACTTGTATCTTTAACAAAGATCATATCAAAGAAACTGATGAGGAATATAAGTCTTTATTTGTACATTTTCGTGGAGATATCTCCTTGGAAGAATGTATGTTTTTTTCAGAGACTTTCTTTAGACTGTCCCTGTTTTGATACTAATACAGAACATATTTGAGCAAACTGAACTTGAACAAAATCTAGGTTTATTGGTATATTAGAACAATATAATACATCCATGCTAAAATAAATTTCTCGTCACGTGATATATTTCAAGAATTTTTTAATTTACTAATTGGGATTCAATATAAAGAATCTGTTTGTACAAACATAAATAAAACATAAAATTGTCAGCAGAAGGTTTTTATGACAACGTGTCGAAACCTCGCCATTATAATGATTGGAACGTGGAAATGAATATATTGAAATGCTCTGGTTACAAGGAAAGTTATGCCAGTGAAAGCTGTATACGACAAAGGGGGGTATGGATGGGGGGGGGGGGGGCTGTTATTCTGTAAACGTTTAATTTTCACCCCTTTTTTCTCTAATCTTCATATTTTTTGCCCGTTATTCTCCAATCTTCATTTTTTAAGTGCATTATTCTTTAATCATTTAACCCCATCCAAATCCTCACAAAGGACACTCTGAGACCACTATCCGTCTTCTATGCGATCTTATTGGGTAGTCCTTTGTAGATTGTTTAAAGCTTACACTATTGTCAATGTGATAATAGACACTTGAAAGTTTCTTCCAAGATATATCGAAATTCAGAAACAGAAAGATTGGCTTTATTTTAGAAATGTTTACCATAGTTTTATTATCACTTAACAGTTTAAGTAACTAATATATAATGATATGCATAAAATAAGATATATTTTTAAAATGTTCTTATTGTTATATGACTTCAGGCTTTATAGTATGACGCGCATTGAGAAATAAAATTTTCCATAGTATAGATGAGGGGGGGGGGATGCTGGACCTTTTTCGGGACGTCGGGATCAGGTTTTTTTAAGCTCGGAATTTCGGTATTTAAATTTCTTTAAATTTGGGACCTCAGTATTTCATGTTTTTAATCCCAGGATTTTGGGGATCAAGACCCCCCAACCCCCCTTCTAATAGATGAGATTTTTCCATGTTAATACTGTCGCTTCATTGAAGACCTGTTGATGACCTTCTGCTGTTGTCTTTTCTATGGTCGGGTTGTTGTCTCTTTGACACATTCCCCATTTCAATTCTCAATTTTATGACATAGTCGTTCTAGTTGAACTATGAACTAATTGAAAGAATCAATTATATACATACATGTAACAAATTATCTATAATTTCTTACGTTTATGTCACGGTAACATATGCACAAAGTTCATTCAGTTAACCACAAACTGTGAACCAATATTACTATCGTTTTAAGAAATGTCAACTAGTTCGTAAAAAACTAGTATCATAGAAATATCAACGTCATAGTATCATTTTAAATTGAAAAATAAAAACGAAGAGTTAACCTTTACTTATAAGATTGATCTTTAATTTCCTTATAATTTATAAATATGTTTATTGTTACAGGGACTACATCAAATCAAAAGATCGATGTAGGATAACAAAAAAACCTTAAATTAAATAGTTTGGGGGGGGGGGGGGGGATCAACATTGCTGCAATTTTTATTTAATCCAAAATCGATTTTACATATATCCCTATTCTTCAATCAATTTTTCCCAAATTAAGGTAAGAATGGGGGGGGGGGGGGGTGTTAGGGTCAGTGAGAAAACTACGTGAACTTAGTTTTTTTTTTTTTTTATCCTGCATTGAACTTTTGATGTGGTCCCTTAAAGAATGATATTGACAACTGCATCTCAAAATTGATTAAATGAAAGTGATTGGGTGAATGGCTGATAAACGTCCAATAGCAAATTAAATGTAAATTCAGGACGGGGACATGTTAATGTTATATGCATATAAATCCTGTTTTTTTTCTTATTTGGTGCTTGACCGACACTCTGGGCCAAATTTAAACGTGTGAGTCCGCGCGTTTGAATACCATTATACAAAACAAGGCGTTCCTCGTGTGGAGAAGCAGAAGGCTTTAGAAAAAACTACCAACAGCCTAGCGTCCGCAAATCACTAAGACAATATGCAATCAAATCCTAACAAAACCTGGTACTTTCATGTATTTTACTGTTATAAATTTAAATAACTTGTTTGTCTTTCGGGCAAACACACTTAATTAAGGTGGTACCTAACACTACAGGGAGATAACTATAAAATCAGCAGAACGTTTTAATGACGTTGTGTTCTTAAGGGAGTATTAAGCTTCTCAATGATCAAAATAAGTGTTTGTCAAACTGCTATATAACCAGTGTAATTTTCTGATAAAACGGTTGGTTGATTTTTTTTTAATTTTTATATTTTTTTTCAAAGGGTCAAAGTCAATACTTTGTCAAAATTTCAAGAAAATTAAACGAGCCAAATTAATTTTAGTTTAAGTGTTGGGTACCACCTTAAACACCCAAAACCTAAAACAAAATGTTGAAATGCCGATAAACCAAAAAGGAAAGATTGTAAACTCAAACCCTGACAAACTTTACATGTGCTTTATGGAGACATATTGCTTTAAAATTTACAAATATGAGCAGTAGTAGAAATAACTATATGCCTATTTTGCATAAGATCAAATTTAAAACAAGCTGCTTCGTTTTACCAAATGAAAACTGAAATATACTACAAAAAAAGGAAAGGTAATAAAATTACCCAAACAAATTTAAAGTTGTAAAATATTAGATTAGATTGCTTTGTTAGTAATAGAAAAATCCTTGTTGTTATTCAAACATTGCGAACAATTACATGTAGGAGTGAAAAGAAATTAATGGAATGGCGTCAGCGTCAAACGGGAAAGCCGTTGTACAACGTAGTCATAATTTACACGTATGTTACATAAAGGTTTTTTTTTTGGCAGAGACAAGTAGTATGTATATTGCAACCAAACCATCAGAAAGCATAAATTATGTGACTCCTTTGCCATTCTGATTTTCATATTGCAATATTTAATTTCAGAGAAAAGGGTTATGAAACCACATACTTAACAAATAATCAAGAAATGACAAAAACAAAGATTTTGAAATATTTGAACAACAATCTATTTTAATAAAATGCACAAGACTATAATTGAGCATAAGTTACTATTAAAATTTCTTCCTCAAATTTGAGGCTTTGATAAGGTTTTGTAAGGAAATATGCGATACATTGTACATAAGAGAAAGGTATCAAATTTCATTTTAGAAAAAAATGAAGTACAATTGTATATTATACCTATCTGAAAATGCATTTAAAAGTAAAGGATTTCAAAAGTGAATGAGAGTTTCAAAAAAAAAATGTTAATAAATAAATGAATAGATACAAAAAATAATGCTCTAAAAAGTTTTAAATTATATTTTGACCAACCTCTTTCTCTGTATTCCTCGAAGTCCATCTTCTCCAAATAATTTCACTTGATGGTTTGCTATAAGAAATCTGATGTGTTTCTAATTTCTTTATGTTTTCAACAAATTCCGTCACTACAGAATGATACGTCCCAAGAAGAAACACTCTATATAAAGTATCAATGATTAGTTACAAATCATCGCCTTTATGTGGGAGAAACTGATCAACCTCGTTTTCATTCGATAGTTATAAACTTTATTGATCTGTTACTAAAACGACAAAAGGAAAATAGTTTAAGTTTTAGATGAAAAAAGCACTCCGAGGTTTCATGTATTGTTCATGAAGTATTGTTTTATGTTCATTCGAAAGTTATAAACTATATTGATTGATCTGTTACTAAAACGACAAAAGGAAAATAGTTTTAAGTTTTAGATGAAAAAAATAAGGTTTATGTCCTACTTATGAAGTATTATCTCAATATGTTTATTAGCATTTTCTTAATTAATTTGTAAGATACTAGTAATTAGATTAGATATATGTCATTCAAACTGAGAACGTTATTGCAATAACTTTATAACTTAACATTGATACGCTTGAAATATTCCATGCATGACATAGAGAATATAAGATCAGTGGCGGATCCGTAGGAGGGAGGGGGTGTGGGTCCGGGGGTTGGAAATCCCCTTTCTTTGACTATCAATTCTAAATGGGGAAATATAGTTGAAATCCCCTTTTTTAAAGACTGAATCCGCCCCTGACGATTCAGGATATACGTATACAAGACTTCAAGTAGGAACGAGTTCCAGGTGGATTTGAGTGTGTTCATCTCCATGTTTGGTCTTAAAATAAAAGTTTCGTTTATTTTTGTATTACATGGTTGAAAAAATCTTCTTCCTACGCTCGTCTTCACTATTACCATTTAAGGCTTTACATACTAAGCCAACAAATCTATTATTTCATCTTTGCTAGCCAAGGGTTACGATCCACTCCCCTACAGTGGAGAGGAGGGGAGTGGATCGTAACCCTTGGCTAGTGAAGATGCAATTATATTAGAGATCTTCTTTATAACAATTACTTTATATTTAAAATTATAATTTAAAGTTTTCCAGTTAGAACGTTCTTTTTATATTCATTTTCGAAATAACATACAATGACAAATATTGTGTGTAAAATAAGATGTTTCTTTCCGAAAAGATTTAGAAAAAAAATGAAAAAAGTAAACTGTACAAGGAGATCTAGAGTCATCAAGTTTGTCAAAATAAAACATTCAATTCCGAAGACAATAAGAGCACTTAAATATTAAACACAGAGGTCATCTATTATCTACCAAGATAACTTCCTCAGTTTGACATATCACATGCGCCGGGCACTTATAAAACACTACTTAATAAACTACTTTGTGCGGAAGACACTAAGCAGAAGAACCGAATTACATATTCATACGCATGACATTGAGAGGATCTGAGAGCACCAAGATGACTTACTTTATTCTACAGACAAATATATAAATCTTGGTTCATGAAGAAAATAATACTACCAATCTTATTATAGTCTATGAATTCCATATCGTTCATGCAACAAAGCATAGTACTTAGTTGTATTCCTGATGACCTTATATTAAATGTTAAGTTACTTACATTGTACATCTGGTAATCCGAATCTCTCGTATGAACAAAACGTGAATATATTCAAACACGTATTCGAATTTATCAAAAGGTCTGGGAGATTTCTTGTTATGTAGAAAACGTATTTACGGTACATTCACGTCATCATTATCATCAACATCATCATCGATTTCAATGTTTACATTTATTTCTGTTTCCTTTTTTTTTCTCAATTGATAGACTCGTAAAATTTTGTTTATTTTGATATTGCATGCTCATATTAATATTGGATTGTAAATTATTGTTATTCGGAGAGTACTTCATAAGTATGGCTTACTTGTGTCCAATCCATTTTACTTTGAGTAAATAAAATATGTTTAAACTAAATTCTTACAAAAAAAAAGAACAATATTTATAATAATTATATTTTGCTTTATTGGGCGCTAAACCGCGTAATTGTTGGTCCTCAATGCTCTCAACTTTGTTCTTTATTTGTCATTTAATTTATTTTTCTTCAGAGCGTCACTGATGAATCTTTTGTTGACGAAACGCCCCTCTGGGTTTCAAAATTATTATCATGGTATAATATTTGATGAGTTTTATCATACATATAGAAATTGCATAGAAATGAAACTTTGTATAGGAATTAATTTTGTTCCGAATGCCAGTAGTTAAAATATTTCATCGACTTAATAAGAACGTTAATACTCACAAACGTTTGCCTAATATATTACTTTGAATTAATGTCATGTACAAGAATTTTACAACAGTGTAAATAAGTCAATACGAAAAACGGTCAATTTTTCTTGGATGGTTAACAATAAAAAAAGTTCTACAGTGTATACATCGTTTTCGGTTGTTCGTTTTTACACTTTGTGATGTAAATATTCTAAATCAATAAATTATAGATAAGTTTCAAATGGTCGCCCTTACAGCAATTAATGACAAAAATAGAGTGATGATCACCAGATTTAAAATGCTTCCGTTTGCATGCACTTGTAACAGCTCATTTGCGGACATGATACATTTGCTTCATTACTTAAAAAAATCTTTAGTACCATTGCACCATATTACGATTGCCCAAGTTCGGCTTACCAGATACCTATAGTACCATTGCACCATATTACGATTGCCCAAGTTCTGCTTACCTGATATCTATAGTACCATTGCATCATGCATATTACGATTGCCCCAGTTCGGCTGACCTGATATCTATAGTATCATTGCACCATATTACCATTGCGCCAGTTTGGCTGACCTGATATCTATAGTACCACTGCACCATATTACGATTGCCCCAGTTCGGCTGACCTGATACCTATAGTACCATTGCACCATATTACCATTGCGCCAGTTCGGCTGACCTGATACCTATAGTACCATTGCACCATATTACGTTTGCGCCAGTTCGGCTGACCTGATACCTCTAGTACCATTGCACCATATTACGATTGCGCCAGTTCGGCTGACCTGATATCTATAGTACCACTGCACCATATTACGATTTCGACGAAACGGCTGACCTGGTATCTATATTATCATTGCACTAAACCCGCTGACCTGCATACATGTCTGATTATCGGACAAATTCGTTAGGGAAGCTCTCTGTCAATTTTTAACAACTCCATACTAAAACAGAGGTGAAAGATACCATGCAGAATGACGTTGAACATCATAAGTTGAAAATAAACTGACAACACCATGGCTTAAAAAAAGACCAAAAAACAAACAAACAATAGTATGAAAAACACAACATAGAAAACTAAAGAAATTAAGTGTCTTATATGTTCGGTGTCATTTATGTTGCTTTCGTCTACAGAAAATTCGAAGCATTTGGCACTCTTGTACGTTGTGTGTGTGTCCAATGAAGATTCGAAGTGAGTTCCAAATGAAAATTAGTGCACCGGAAATTCATCTAACGACAGCAAAGCTTTAAAAATGCTTGTGTTGTTCAACACTGTACGGGGGTGCTTCTCTACTTCTCGGTATCCAACACACATTTGATAGATATGTATACATCAACTTCGTATTCTTGCGCAATTAGTACATTTCAGAAATTGTTTTGGCGCAAATGATATATACCGCAACAATGCAAATAACTATAGAGGTTCAGTATATAAAAGTTATTTAGTGACCGAACATAATTTTTGCGAGGAAGATGTACATCGGTTTTTATAAGCCGGATACGTATGATTTGATTTGTAAAAAAACAACAGATAAAATAACGATGAAGAAACAAAGAAAATCTGTGATTATCCTATATATAATCCTATATCCCTCAACTAGCATCAGGCAAGATTGGCCTTCAAATAATTTGGCTATGTATTGAGGTACTATTTGGCTTGGCCACATAGGTCTTTGACAGATGATATTTTTATACATCCTTGGCTTTCGAATATTCGGCTTTGAACGTTCCTGGAGAAGGTAAATGCAGACAATGCCGTCCAGAAAAGCGAAGGTGACATCAGAATCGACATTTTTTAATAAGTTATGTACATTACTGTACGATCAAACGGAAGACAACTCGAATGCATTTACCATTTTTTATTTATGAAATTAAATAGATTAATAGTACAAGCTATTTTGTTATTCATTGCGGTCGCTATAATCCATATTCCCTCTATATTAATTTGAATATTTGAATTTAGTTATTCTTTTTATAGAAACGCCTTTAAAATTGAATTAATTAAGGTGGTACCTAACACTACAAGGAGATAACTCTGAAAAATCAGCTAAACGTTTTAATTACGTTGTGTTGTTAACGGAATATTAAGCTTCTCAATGCTCAAAATAAGTGTTTGTCAAACTGCTATATAACCAGTTTAATTTTTCTAATAAAACGGTTGGTTCAAACTTTTTAATATTTTAATATTTTTGTCAAAGGGTCAAAGTACATATATATATACTTTTTCAAAATTCTAAGAAAATTAAACGAACCAATGTTAGGCAAATTAATTTAAGTTAAAATGTGGGGTACCACCTTAAAAAAAGGGTACACAATCAAGGAATGGTATCCTTTGCAGCATCTATCATTCTGTCTGAAACATATTAAACACGCCTATCGTTTATGACGCTTATTTCACTTACTTTTCAGTGAAATTGTGAATTTGAATAGACGCCACATAAGCGGATTGATGGGGTGTAGGGTTGCTGAGTTGCAGGGAGTCAACCCTTTGTGTAGCTACGTATATGGGTAATGCATGGACTCTTTACATTTCTAACGGTGCGTAGTTTGGGACCACTCCCCCTTTTCCCGCAATATCTCATCGTACCCAATGCAATTATTCTTCGGAAATTCGTCTATTACAATTTCATGAACATAGATACCTGTTTTCACTGAAATTAAACTGTAAATATTAAAAAAAAAAAAAAACGACAGTCAAATTTGGAACTTTAATTTTATACAAAAAAAAAAATGTGAGTTGATATAATTGAAAAACTAATAAGACGTTTCTTGTGCAAAAATATAGTGATTAATCAGATCCCGCGTGTTCGTATGCTTAGTGGCGCTTTTTTGCGAAGAGAAATCCTGATTTTTGACGTTCTCCGGGGATACTATGGAGGTACAATGTATATACTAAAAATTATGTAAAGTAAACAGGAAAAGGTCACTGATTTAGAGAACGTTACTTTCAAATCGCCCGTGAAATATATTCAACAAAACAGTCAAACTCATTTATATTTAAAATCTTCAACGTAATTAATGAGGTGCTAGTTTTCACGACAAGTTTATTGTGGCAATCATTATTAATTAAAAAAAAAAAGAAAAAGATCCAACCATATGAACACCCATTCAAAAATCTAAATACAGTGTATGACAACAAAACAAACTCAAAGTACATTTCAAAATTATTCATAAGTTGATAGAAATTTAACTGTTTTCTTCATCCTCAAAACATAGACAGAAACCGAATTTGAATCATAATAAGGCTACATTTCTTTCTAACCAAATTTTTGTAAAAGTTGTGTCGCGTTTGTTGTTTCCTAAACGCTTCGAAAGTAGAAACAAATTCAACGTTTAATACAATGTAAGTCTTTACTGACTCTGTTTGAACTTTCATTTATGCATGCACATGTTGTTGGTAAACAGATTTTTTACAAACGTAGGAAAAATATATCGTTTAATCAAGTTCAAGTTAGAAACAAATGTAGCGTTTGATCTAACAAACGACAGACGACAAACTGTAAACGCATCTTTAGCGATTGCATAGTTTGTCAAAGTTTGTGTAAACTTTGCAAACGTATGTTAGAAACAAATTATCAAAAACATGTGCGCGCTTAGTCGTTTGCACCGTTTGTGTTAGAAAGAAATGCACCTAAGTCCTCCTTGATTGAATAAACATGAACTTTAATAACGAAAGTACCAAATTAACACTTTAATAACGAAAGAACCAGATTAACCCTATCTTATAAAAGTTAAATAAACATTACAAAGCGAAAATAAAATCAGAATCTTAAGAATAAGGAATATTTTTTTCTTTATCAATTGTTTCCGGAATTCTAAATTAGATTTTAGCAGATTCTAATTATATGAAAAAGCTTAATGTATAACATAATTACTTTTCCTGCACGCAAAGTTTCTATTAATGTAAAACCCTCTTTTAATTTAATTGATTAGGAATGTTCAGCGTACTATTTTCCGGAGAAATATGCGTTGTCTTTTGTTTGAGGGCGTTGACAGAACGCCCTCATTTCCTTTATTCTTTTATATCATTTTTCTCTTTGATTTATTTATGTTGCCTTTTTTTTTTTATCTTTTCTTTATATTTTAGCGCCCCATTATTCTCTATTTTTTGCCTATATTTCTCTATTTTTAATTTGCCTGTTTACTATTGTCAATTGTTGACATTAGCACATACTGTAACTGCAATAACAGAGAGAAAGAGGGTAGAAGTGGTGTTAATTCAAAACATGGAGGGAAAAAAATAGTCCTTTTTTTCTGAACTCATTTTTTTATGTTTGATTATAGGTTTATGCTGAATTGAAACATATATATAGACTTTTTAAAAAATCTTGCATCGTTTCGGGATATCAATCCAGGAAAGTGAAAGGATATCATGTTTACTGGAAGTGGTGCGGCCTAGTAAAAATAGCTAGTATAGCAAACATAAAGAAGAAAACAAATGTTTTGACTTTAGGATTGCGTCACTTTTTATTCTTCGTGTCAAGACCCCCTTTTTTTCGACTAATTCACAATTTCACATTAATACATACATGATATGAACATGAATTTTTTCTTTCGATTTACCTTAAAGTTTTTTATTTTTTTATTTTCAAAGATCGGCTGTTTTGCATGTAAGCCTATGGAACAGTCAATTACAAGACTGCAACCTAAAGACATTATTTGTTTTATGTCAACATGTTATATCAATTCTGTTTTCATAAAGAAAATTATTGAAATACACTAACCAAGATGATACTATATAATATGTATTATTTGAATACAGAATTTACGGAACGAAAATAAATTGATATTTTACATGTCTTATCTATTAAACTTGTAATATTTGTTTGATAGGTATGGGAATATACACAAACGAAGTCAGAGTTTAAACGTACTTTCCAACCTGTTACAGGTATCCACGTCACTGATCTATTTTAAAAAAAATAATTAAAAAAACAACCCTAGTGACCGTAAAAGTTACGAATATCACATTCAAGCTCTTTTTTTGTTAATTTCTTATATATATGTTTAATGTCCCAATCATACCTTTCAATTCACTCATAGAACGCGTCAGGCAAAAGGCTAAAAGACGTGAGCACATATTGGACAATTGTTATGTCAGTTAATTGCTTGTAGTTTTTATTTATGTATTATTGTCATTTTGTTTATTTTCTTTTGTTACATCATCTGAAACCAGACTCGGACTTCTCTTGAACTGAATTTTAATATGCGTATTGTTATGCGTTTACTTTTCTACATTGGCTAGAGGTACAGGGGGAGGGTTGAGATCTCATAAATATGTTTAACCCCGCCGCATTTTTGCGCCTGTCCCAAGTCGGGAGCCTCTGGCCTTTGTTAGTCTTGTATTATTTTTAATTTTAGTTTCTTTTGTACAATTTGGAGTTTAGTATGGCGTTCATCATCATTGAACTAGTATATATATTTGTTTAGGGGCCAGGCTCGGGAATTTCTAGCTGCATTGAAGACCTGTTGGTGACCTTCTGCTGTTGTCTGTTCTATGGTCGGGTTGTTGTCTCTTTGACACATTCCCCATTTTCAATCTCAATTTTATTTCGCCAACATAAACACATTCAACATAGCACTCATTTGTAATACTATCAATTAATTTAAACTATAATAGAAAGTGTGTTGGGATATAAATTTGATTAACGACAAGACAAGACAAGACAAGACAAGACAAGACAAATTATACTTTATTAAACTTCTTTGAGTGAAACTTCACTATTGACATATATAATCATACACATATTATTCAAATCACAGTGCCATTCATAACAACAAGAGCCACTCTTCAAAGAGTTATGAGAAACAGTACAACCAAGTAACATATTCAACATAAAATATAAATTAAATATAGTTTTTTTCATCATAGAATACTCAAAACTTAATGGATAATTAAACAATAAAAATGTTTGCGTTATTTAGCAAAGGAAACGGTTTAAAAGTACAGAACTAGAGCATGCTATTCATATAATTAATGTTCATGCTACAACCATAAAATATAGTGTCATCACTAATGTTTCCATTGTTTTCCCTGCCTTGTTCTGATCGAATCTATACGAATAGTGCCTTTCAATTGTTTTCAGACAGTCATACATAGTTATTCTTACGAAACATACATGTATTGTGACTTTTACAGCACAAAACAAATTGAATAATTTTCTTCTCTAGCATAAATCATATTATTTATGTAACACACAATTTTTAACGTTTAGAATCCGTTGAAAAGTTCCGTTTAACACATGCTTACAGACAGTCTCAAATGCACACCGAGTTCAAACATTTTAGAACACACGCATTCAACGTTTTTGTACATGTGATCCGAGGGTACCCAGTACATATGAGTCACATGCTATTACCAATCAGATATCAGGGATCTGTCATTTGTTTTTTCTTTGAATGGCGTAATCTTTGCTAATTCACTTGCTATGCTAAATCTAAAACATTAACATTATTTCAATTAAATATTAAGAATCATGCAAAAAGCAACCATTAGCTATCGCCTATCCACATATTTTACTTGTGTCGGGTGATTTGGGTTTCCATGTTGTTTTTTGTATAATGTTGTCTGTCTTTCGGTCATATTTCGTTACTGTCATGGCATTTTCAGGTTATTTTTCGACTATTTGAATCTTTAAATAGCTCTATCAACTCGGTGAAAAGGGGTGGGAGGTCGGATTAATATCGATGAAATATTGAATTCTATCATCTTTCACATATCCAGTGTATGTAAAGTGCGGATCCTAAAATATCATTTTTACTGTATATGCAATAAATGTCTAATGTGGAATGATAAATAAACAGACGAACTTTTTTTAATTTTTGAAGAAAATGAAGAAAATTAGTTAAAATGTATATGTTCAGAAATACATAATACTAATAAAACAATGTTAGAGATGCGAGCGGGGTTTTATCGCGCCTAAAGTCATCCAGCTGTGAAATATATACCAAAATAGGTGAATATTTAGGACATTTCACGAACAGATCGTGCAGGTGCTTTATAACTAACAGGTGAGATGTTGTTGCAGTAAAAAATATTCAATTTAATACAATTATTAAAGTTGTATAACGTAGAATATGTTTTTGCTTTCAGTTTCTTCATATTTAACTAAATTCCACTATGATGATTTCGTAATGCTAGTCATGTTTACTGTCGAATAATGATACTATTCTTTCATTTTCACTGTGGAGCGAATCATTATTATTGTATATGCGGTGCATTATCACTGTATAATTATTTTTTTTTATCTATTACAGCTCATTTCTTTAGACATGTAGATCAAGACTTTAGTTGATTTGCTTGCTTTTTTTTTATTGGATAATCATTATGATAACACCCAATTTAATTCAAATATTAAAAATACAGGTTAAACTATGCCTATTCATATTGTTTAAAATTGTCAATCTTATTTACAAAGTTTGTATAAATAATTATACAAACAAAGCAAGCAAGCCAACCAAAGTTTTGCTTTACATGCATTAGGAAATTAGCTGTAAAGCCTTAATTTAGCCGACTTGCTCAAACAATAGATAAAGTAAGAGAAAGATTTGATAAAATTTAACTTACGGAGGAAAGTTTGGTTTTAAAACACTCTAATAAATTCAATAGAAATAACATTTATTTCAAATGTATTCCATTTAGTTTCTTATAAAGCGTATAGGGATCTTTATCCTTATTTTTTTTATCCATTTCCATGACACTTCACCACTAATTACGTACATCTTGATATAGATTGCACCTTTGTTTTCCGTTTAAAAGGTTTTACACTGGAGCCCTGTATAGCTTGCTGTTCGGTGTGAGCCAAGACTCCATGTTGAAGACCGTTTTTTGACGTATAATGGTCTACTTTTATAAATTGTGACTCGGATGGAGAGTTGTCTCATTGTCACATACGACATCTATATATGGCTCAAAAAACGAAACGAGACGGGATAAAAAAGGATAACAAAAATCTACGCTACTTTTTTAATATATTTATAATGGGCTTAATATGAGTCAAAATAGAGTAAAATAGTAGATCGCATTTGGGTATAAGCGTCACGCCGGATTGCTGATTTTTTGCAAGCGTGACATGTGAAAGTAAAATGATTGTGTAGTGGAAAACGGGAAATGAAGTCTAGCGGGACACAGATAATTACAAAGTATTAGAACTGCATAGTATAAGCGGGATACGGGAATCTGACAAAACAATAAGCGGAATACGGGAATCTGCCAAAACAGTAAGCGGGATCCGGGATCCGAACCCCCCAATGAGACCCCAGAATAAGATATTTTTGTATAGTTCATCCTATTGTTACAGTCATGCCTTCAAAAACAAATGTATCCGATGCATGCATTTTTTTATATTTTTGGTCCCTTTTTCAATTTTGTGGGGTCCAAATTTATAGACAAAAGTCCTTTAATATAGATATTTGGAATTCGTTGACATGCTGAATCTAACCGTGTATCTAGTTTGAGGATTTTTTGCCTAGTTGCTGAAATAGCCCACATAGAGTTCCAAAGGGTATAAAATCAACAAAAATGAATTGTAGCATGCATTTCGTGTACAATAACCCAAATGTGCATGGTTTTACCTCTGCGGTAGTATCCATTCTCGGATCTAGAATTTTTCATAAGTAGGGACCCACTAACTGCCTAAGAGGGCCCGCTGCTGTCACGCTCCAGTGATTCCCTTAATTTTATAAGTTAAAATCAAGGAGAAACGTAATCTGAAGAATACAATATGACATTTTGAGAATCGCTTTTGTTACAAGTTTGAAAAGCTATATATTTGATGATGAATGAATGAGGAGTTTGTATTTCAATTTGAAAATACATGTATCATAAATTCTAAAGTCATCAACTAAGTTTTTTTCATTTGTTGTAAGTGCATTTATCACATAATTCTACAATAAAAATTCCTCGCATCTTTGAAAATTCTACATTAATAATGACTGCACTAACAGTGATAATTCATCGCATCTATAGTTAAAATGGATCGCTTTCAATAATCGATATGCTATATTATGATGCTTTTATAACACTTATTTGAACTTTAATGCTATGTTTGTATATTATAAAGACATATCACAATGAAAATATGTTAAAACTTAACTTAAAATCCTTTAACTTGATATTTTCAAAACGTAAACAAATACAGTTTTCCCATGATCCTTTATTCTACAATAGACATACCCGCATATAACAGTAAAAATGAACTAGCTGGATTCGCACTTTATATACACTGATATCTATACGTAAGAAAATATATTAAGTTCCTCTACTCTGTGGTTTAATAATGTTGAATTGATGACATGTTCCGGCTCATCACTAATTTTTACATTTTATCTTACCTCCTATACATTTCTAGTAATATGATTGGTTAAAAGCATCCGCATGGATACCGTGTATATTTCATATTAAGTTAGTAGGGAGGCGGGGCTTATTTCATACACGGTTAGTAGTTCGCTCTCATCCCATATGGAATATACTTACCTCATATATACCGTATTAGGACACTAGCACGCTATGTAACTAATAATATGTCCATATATTTAATTCATCTCGCAATGTTATAACATGCAAAGTAAAAATATCAAGTAGATCATTGCTAAAGGAAAGTTGAGTGCCAGAAAATTTAAGACATTCATAAGAAATCCAATACTATATTATGAAAATTAAGGTATCAAATTTGCACCCAGCGTAGAAGCAAACTTGTCCCGAACAATATTAATCAATATTGTCGTCCCGTTTGGGATGAAAATTTCAGGAACTCAATTTTCGGCTCTCCCTTGACACCATCTGCGAGTATGGTCTTGAGGAAACGATGGTAGTCCGTCGGAAAGGGACGATAAATGGCTTACCCGTGTTAAGAGAGAGCCAAATTTCTTGCACGTTAAAGACACCCTTGTAGATTTCGAAAAAGAGTAGGCTAATGCCGCTACAAAGCAGCACTCGCACCCGCAAAGTAGAAAGGGATTAATATAAGTTGCAAAACTTGTTTCCCAATCCACTATAAATAAATATGTTCAAACTAATATTAATCAGAGAATTAATATTTTCTTGAATTTTAATATACTTACACTTTAATAATATTCCAAATAGCAAAACCACACATTAGAAATAGAATTAGAGCTCCCACTGATGTAATAGCTATGGCAAACGAGGAACCTGCAATATACATGTTTTATTTGGATAGAAAAAAAAGGAAAATATAATCCATTTCGGTGAGAGAGAGAAAAAAGTCTACTCTTTTCATGTTTTCTGGGCTTTTTACGATGCTTTCGTAAGAAGTTTAAATGTTTATAAACATATATTTTTAATTGCAAATAAAACAGAAAGTTCTGAATGATAAATGAGACATTTAATAATTTTCACAAACATCCCAAATATATGTACTCACTTACCATAATTTGATTCCGATTTATGTGTCCTGGGCATCGTTTTGACTGTAGTGGTATGTAATCTTGGTCTTTTACTTTTAACGGTCCTTTTCCTCGATGCAATATTGGTTTTACGGTTTTTTGTTGATTTTGATATTGGTGTTTGTGTTGCCGTCGATGCTGATATGGTTGAGGTCATTCGTGACCGCGCTTTTAAAGTAGTTGGTATTGATTTCATTACTATAACTGGTGTTGTCGTCCTTTTATGTGTTTTTGTTGTTCTCTTAAATGTTGGTGTGTTTAAAGTCGTTATTGGCAGAGAATTAAAAGGAGTTGGTGAAGTGCTCATTTGTGTAGCTGGTATTTTTATCCTTTTATGTGTTGTAGATACTGATAATGTCCTGACATTGATCAAAGTAGCTTTGTTTGATAATCTCGACATTCCTGTTTCTCTCAAGGGTAACGATGTACTTGTCGAAACTTGTTTCATGCTCACAGTTTTTGATTTTTTTGGCAAAGTTGTGGCAAATGTTGCTATAACTGGTGATACTATTACCATCGACGTGAAAGTGTTTCGTTTTGTTGTTGATTGTATTGTCAGAAGTTTCTTTGATGGTTTGGTTTTCCATATTGGTTTTGTTGATTTTGTTGTTTTGCTAATCGTTGATCCCTTTCGGGTTGATAATTTGTTCGTTGTTTTTGTGTTAGTTCCAGTTGATATAATGGCTGTTTGTGCTGTTTGCCTTGGTGTGTTCGAGATTAACGCAGATATCAATGGACTCGTTGTTGGTAGCTGAGAAGCAGTTGTCATGACTGTGGATGGTGTCAGATTCAAATTTATAGTTGACACAAATTTAGACGGTGTCATTTTCAAATTGATAGTTGACACAGATTTAGACGGTGTCATTTTCCAATTGATAGCTGACACATATTTTAAAGGTGTCGTCTTCTTATTCGTAGTTGACACATATTTGGATGGTATCGTCTTAACATTTGAAGTTGACACATATGTTGATAATGTCGATGATGAGTTTATAGTTGACAAAGATATTGATAGTGTCGTCTTTGTACTTGTAGGTGACACATATATAGATTGTGTCGTCTTTGTACTTGTAGGTGACACATATATTGATGTAGTCGTCTTTGTACTTTCAGTTGACACATATTTAGATGATGTAGTATTTGAATTTATAGTTGACACGGAAATGGATGGTGTCGTCTTTGAATTGATAGTTGACACATGTGTAGTTGTAGAAGCCAAGTGTTCTTGTAGAGTCGTTGGAGTTATTTCTTTCGTATTGGTTGCAGTTGAAGTTCTTTGTGTCGTGATGTTTGTTAGTACGAATATTGACAATGGAGTGATTGTTTTGATGTTTTGATGTACAGATCTGTTTCTGTTACCATTAATTGTTGTATTTTGTGCTATTTGTGTGAAAGACCCTGTTGCACTATGTGTTATGTTGGTCGGTCCTTTTTTCGTATTTGGTTTAATAGTTGATGATATTATAGATGGTGATGGTACGATTGATGTTGGTTTTGAAGCTGTATGGTTTGTTCTGGATGAAGATACTGACGTTGAAGGAGTTTTAGAATTTTGTGTGATTGTTGTCACTGGTACGATTGATGTTGGTTTTGAAGCTGTATGGTTTGTTCTGGATGAAGATACTGACGTTGAAGGAGTTTTAGAATTTTGTGTGATTGTTGTTACTAGTAAGATTGAACTTTGTATGGTTGCATCTGTTGGGGTTCCACTTTGTACAGTTGTTGCTTTCGATAAGGTTCTGTTTTGAATAGTAATTGTTGATGGCATGGTGATCTCTGATTTAGAAGCATTTATTGCTTGTGTGGTAGCTGTCGCTGTATGTAATGACATTGCTGAAGATGCCGTCCTTTGTAAATAGTCTATTGTCTGTGTTGTATTTGTTGGTAATGTTAGAATTGTTCGAGTAACTGATATCGTTGATATCTCTATTGTCGGTGGTAATGGTGGTAATGTTTGTGTAACTGATATCGTTGTTGTCGCGGTTGTTGGTTTTTCTGTATTTGTTACTTCAGATGTTGCAGTCATCGTTGGTATGGTTGTTGTTCTTGATTTCACTGTCGTCTTAACTGTATCTATTGTTTTAAATGCAATATTAACATGTTAAAAGGTTAACATATAATTTTATTACGTCATAACACTTCCGGTATTAGATGAGATAGTACTGCGCAACTGCAACCTCAATGTGTTGCTAACTTTGCTATCGAGCGGACGTGGTTTGTCTCGATGCGTAACCTCTAACTTAGATTTCATTATTAAAGACATATTAAGTCAATGTGATTGACTTGCACATATATTTTATTCATATTGAATAAAAGTATATGTCTTTATAAACAGATTTTTTACGCAGGTAACAATCTTATAATTATTTCGTTTGTGAAACGAGATTATTTAAGTTGACAAAGATGGCGGACGCCATGCTGCACAAAGAGAAAGGAGATAAAACTCCTAAATTTTCTATTGAAGATGACTTACTAAGGCTGGACGAAGATGAAATAGCATATGAAGGGAAAGATAAAGGTCCCGCTAAAAGAAAATGCTCAAAACCTATTGTCAGTAAAAGTAGTACAGGTAGCGGTCCAAAGGTTAATACAAAGGACGCTAAAGGAAAGACTCTGGTAAACAAGAGACACGAGGTGTCGGCTAGCACATCAGATAGCAATAATAATGTGATTATTAATATGCTTACTGACATGAGAAATGAACAATCTTCAACTAATAAAAAGTTGGAAGATATGAACAAACGTATAGATGTTTTGTATAATGATGAATATAATGATGAGTATGATAATGTAGGTGATGTAGAGGAAGATATGGACGAGGTTCATGAACCTGATGACGGTCAAGATATCGGTAATGAACAACCTTGTAAAAACAGAATACTGTCTCAAATAGCGAAGAGTCTAGGTTTTCTAGTATAAATAACAAGATTTAGATCTGGTGAGAAATGTGGGGATAAACTAGATGAACATAAAGCAGACAATATTACAGATACGTTCAGAAATGGTACTTCTGAAGAGAAATACAGAGAACTTATGAAAGATGAAAAGAATAATCGGCCTGAGAATTGTGAAGGACTTGTACCAGTCCAAACTGATCAGTTAGTATGGGATCTGTTATGGGCCAGAACTAGAACTAATGACAATAGAATGAGACACTGTCAGACTTCTGTAGTCAGAGGGGCAACTTATCTGTCCAAAGTAGTTAATAGACTAGACACAATTCTAAGTAAAGAAGATACTCAAAACAAACCTGAGTTGGAAGGTATTCTTGATGACTGTATAAAATCTATTGCTTTATTTGGTCATGCAAATAAAGAAATATGCTTAGCTAGGAGAGAACTCATGAAACCTGATGTAAAAGGTGAATATAGTCACCTGTTTAATAAAACACAAACTTTCAATAAATGGTTATTTGGTGGAGATGTCTCTAAAACAGTCAAAGACATTTGAGAATGTAGTAAGATTTCAAATTGCCTTTCAGTTGGTAACGGTTATAGCCAGTTTAGAGGCGGTTTCCGTGGTGGCTGGAGATCCTCATGGAATAGACGCCGTGGTAGAAGCAGAGGCAGAAGAGGCCGTGGTAGTGCCTCAAGGTCAATTGACAAATCTGAGTAAAAAAACTCTTGTTGGATTCACAACAAGTACAGGAATTAGATGTTGTGAGTATTAACACAAATGATTTTCAAGCAGGAAGATTGAAATTGTTTGTTAATGAATGAAGAAAATTAACATCTGATAAATATATTTTAGATGCGGTTCAGCACTGTTGTATAGAATTTACAGACAATAAACCTCCTATACAAAATAAAATGTCAATTAGAAATTCCAATTTCAATTTAAAGGAAGAAAAAATTGTTTATATTGAAATTTAAAAATTATTAAAAATGAATGTAATTCAAGAAGTTGAATCTGAAATAAATGAATTTATTTCCCCATTTTTTTTAAGACCAAAAAAGAATGGCGAATACAGAATGATACTTAATTTAAAAGAATTAAATAAACAAATTGAATATCAACATTTCAAAATGGATTCTTTTGAAAGCGCTTTAAATTTAATTTAAGAAAACGCATACATGTCAAGTGTAGATCTAAGACATGCGTATTATTCTATTAATATTGCTGAACAGCATAGAAATTTTTTAAGATTTGTTTGGAAAGAGAAATATTTTCAATATTCCTGCTTACCAAATAGTATAGCTATGGCACCAAGGCTTTTTACCAAAATTATGAAAGTTGTATATGCAAGTTTGCTTAAAATGGGTTATGTTAATGTTGGGTACATTGACGATTCACTACTATTAGGTGATACTGAACTCGAATGCAAAAATAATGTAACAGAAACTGTTAATATGGTGTCAAGTCTTGGATTTATAGTACATAAATATAAGTCAGTGTTTACTCCTAAAAAACGCATCAAGTTTTTAGGTTTTTACATTGACTCGGAAACAATGAAAGTTACTTTACCAGTTGAAAAACAAGATACTGTTGCTAAAGAATGCAAACAATTACAAAGTAAAAATAAATGTAAAATAAGAGAAGTAGCTAGAGTTCTTGGGATACTCATATCTATAGTCTCCCTGCTGTGGAATTTGGTAAACTCTATTACAGGAAAATAGAGAGAGAAAATTAAAGCATTAAAATTAGCTATGGGAGATTTTGAATCTGAAATGTTTGTAACATCAGAAATGAAACAAGACCTAAAGTGGTGGTCAGATAATATTTATACTCAAAAGAGGAAATTTAATAGAGGTAACCCACATGTTATAATTCAAACAGACGCCTCAAAATTATGTTGGGGAGCAGTCTTGAATGAACACAAAATTGATAGCAGATGGAGCAATGATGAAAATGATAATCATATTAATTGTTTAGAATTATTAGCTGTTAATTATGCTCTGAAATCCTTCAAGGATGATTTGAATACTGTTGAAAATGTCAAAATTCTTACAGACAATACAACTGCTGTAAGCTATATAAACAGTATGGGTGGTATAAAGTCTATTGAATGCAATAGAATTGCTAGAAAAAAATGGATTTGGTGCATTGAATACCAAATATGGCTGATTGCTACTCATATACCGGGGAAGTTAAATACAAAAGCAGAATATCAGTCAAGAAATTTTAATGATCAGATAGAATGGCAACTGAATAAAAACAATTTTGAAAAAGTATGTTTATTATGGAATAAACCAGAAATAGATTTATTTGCTTCACATCTAAATACTCAGTTACCAAATTTTTCTTCATGGAAAGCTGACCCAGACTCATCTTTTGTTGATGCTTTTACTCTTGATTGGGGTAGTTTTTCTTACAGTTATATGTTTCCTCCTTTTAGCATGATAGAACGTTGTGTAAAGAAGATTATAGAAGACAAGGCAGACGTGCTGTTTGTGGGACCACTTTGGCCAACACAACCGTGGTTTGTTCAAGTAATGAAACTGTTAATAAACAATCCAAATCCAAAACAAAAACCTATTGACTCTACCATACAAGGACATAGTTCATCCTTTAGAAAAGACATTGAATTTGACGGTATGTCGGCTATCCGGAACCGATTACAAAACAGAGGAATTTCAGAGAAAACCTCAAATATTATCATGGCAACATGGAGATCAGGAACTCAGAATCAATATAAATCATATATAGAGAAATGGTTTATTATCTGTCTTGAACGGAAAGAGGATAAATTTCACACGTCTGTAGAACTTGTGCTAGAATTTCTGACAAATTTGTTTGAATGTGGATTGAGTTATTCCGGTTTGAACAGTGCTAGGTCAGCACTATCTGCGTTTGGTTTGACTTTCGATAATGTGCCTGTTGGAAAGCATCCACTTGCGATAAGATTTCTCAAAGGAGTATATCATTTGAGACCTTCTGTACATAATGATGTAAATATTTGGGATGTTTCTATTGTTTTGAGATTGTTAAGACTTTTATCGCCAGTTGCTGATATATCAGTGAAAGATTTAACTTTTAAACTAGTTATGTTAATTGCATTGACGAATGCTACTAGATCACAGAGTATTCATTTATTAAAAATCAGCAATATGCAAAAACAGAAGGACTGTTTTCGTTTAAAGATATTTAATTTACTGACACAAAGCAGACCTGGATATAAGAATCCAGAAGTTATTTTAAAACGTTTTCCTCCAGACAGGAGATTATGTGTGTGTTTAGTGCTGAAGGAATATTTGAAACGTACTGTTGATATAAGATCAGAAGAAGATTCATTAATATTAAGTTATATTAAACCACACAAAAAAGTTATTTGCTTAACTATTTCTAGATGGATTAAGTCCGTTATGTGCCGTGCAGGACACAAGTATATTTAAAGCACACATTACGCGATCTGCATCTACTTCGAAGGCAAAGCAGAATAGTGTGTCTGTAACTGATATTTTAGCTAAAGCCAGTTGGTCAAGTTCAACGACTTTTGGAAAATTTTATGACAAGACAGTAACAACAAGTGATTTTGCAGAAAAAGTGTTACAAATCTGAATACGAGTTTATTAAATGTTTGATTTATGATTTAGTTTTTTAATAAGAAAGATCAAATGATCTACATATTTATGAGTGCTACATAATGCATATCACTGGCATCTGGTTGTTGCAAATTGTCTTAGTGTATCTTATGATTATCACAGGTATTCATTGTCAATGAGAAATAAATGTAACATACATTCAAAAGCACACCGGGGAAAAAAAAGTTGTAGCTTTGAAGTCTCATCTAATACCGGAAGTATTATGACGTAATAGAATTAACTAATTTAAGGATACTTACCTTGGTTAAGTTGAAGTTAAAGTGTAATTCTATGAAGACATAGCATAACACTGGAGGTGTTAGATGCCACCTCCCACCCCATCAGCTCTATTTATAGGGCTTGGTACATCTTTGTATATTGTAATTGGTAGATGTACTTTTAATACCAACTTTTTTTTGTTTTTACTATAAATATTGAGGTTCCAGTTGCGCAGTACTATCTCATCTAACACCTCCAGTGTTATTCTATGTCTTCATAGAATTACACTTTAACTTCAACTTAACCAAGGTAAGTATCCTTAAATTAGTTTGTAATGTAATATGTTTTATCTACTAGTATGATTTTTGTCGAGCCTTCGACTTTAGTCGAAAAAGCGAGACTAAGCGATCCTACATTCCGTCGGCGTCGGCGTCGTCGGCGGCGTCAACAAATATTCACTCTGTGGTTAAAGTTTTTGAAATTTTAATAACTTTCTTAAACTATACTGGATTTCTACCAAACTTTGACAGAAGCTTGTTTACGATCATAAGATAGTATCCAGAAGTAAATTTTGTAAAAATAAAATTCCATTTTTTCCGTATTTTACTATAAATGGACTTAGTTTTTTCTGCGGGGAAACAAAACATTCACTCTGTGGTTAAAGTTTTTAGAATTGTAATAACTTTCTCAAACTATCCTGGGTTTGTACCAAACTTGGACAGAAGCTTGTTTATGATCATAAGCTAGTATCCAGAAGTAATTTTGTAAGTAAATAAATCCGTTTTTTCCATATTTTACTTTTGAATGGACTTAGTTTTTTCTGCGGGGAAACATTACATTCACTCTGTGGTTAAAGTTTTTAAAATTTTAATAACTTTCTTAAACTATCCTGGGTTTGTACCAAACTCAGACAGAAGCTTATTTATGATCATATGATTAAATCCAGAAGTAAAGTTTGTAAAAAAATTACTCTGTTTTTTCTGTAATTTACTTTTAAATGGACTTAGATTTTCTTACAATCATAAAATAGTAACAAGAGGAATATTTTTAATGATTTTTTTCCTCATTGTTGTTGAGCCTGCAATTTACAGCAAAAATAGGCGAGACACTGTGTTCCGTGGAACCCTTACAAATTTTTTATAAATAGTTTTTATCTTGGTTATAATTTTTCAAGGCATTTTTCGAAATATCTGTGCGGTGTTAATAGCTATAGGTAGATATGGTGTGAGTGCCAATGAGACAACTCTCCAGCTTAAGGTCATTAAAATTTGGAAAATATGGTTTATATAGGGAAGGGACAGTAATTTTGCATTGCAATAGGCAAGCTACGGACCCCTCAACTAGTTGTAACATGGTTTCGTATCTAGAATGGAGCCTTCTCTGTATACACGAGGTATCGGATTTAAATTCCCAATCCCGACTGAACGTGGCTGCATACTTACAAATCATGCACAGACAAACGAACGACACAAATCGGAAAAATACTTAAGTTGTTTTTGTTGTTTATGCTAAAACCAACGTGAGACTTCGGTTATTTCAAATCAGTTTACTGACAAATTAATACAAAACATTGTTGATACCATTTGCTGTGTATGGTCTTGAGAAGGTATGGTAGTCCGTCAATAGACAATAAATGGCTGACCCGTGTTAAGAGACAGCAATATATCTTGCACGCAAAAGACACCCTTATAGATTTTGAAAAAGAGCAGGCTAATGCCACTACAAGGCAGCACTCGCACTTGCAAAGTTGAAAGAGATTAATATAAGTTGTAATAACTTGTTTTCCAATCCCCTATATATAAATATGTGTAAACTTCCAAAAACACTATCTATAATGTCGAAACGCTCTTAACTAAACATCTAAAACTCGTGTTCGTAAATACGAAAAAGCGTGTTGATGCTAATAACATATAAGACCAATAGTATAGTATGGCCAATATTCAAGTTTACCTGTTTGGCAGTTGATTCCTGTATACCCTGTTATACACGAACAACTGTATTTGTTGACTTTATCTCTACAGCTACCTCCATTTTGACACGGATTTGATGCACATTCATCAATATCTATCAAAAAGAGATAAGATTTGTTACTGAAAATGAAACATCAAATTCGTCATTCTGAATTAACCGTGACGTTGACAAGTTTGACAAGAATTTATCAAGTCATAATTTGGTAAAACAAAGATAAACTGCTGTTTTCTTGTAAATTATACAAACACAATCCGATAATGCGATTATCAGATTTACATCATATATATACTGTACTATATCAGCTGCTACAGAAAATATTAATCCTTTTGGACTCGTTTGAAGAGCGCACTTGACAAAAAGCTTGATATTTTTAATCATTAATAATTCCCTTTTTAAAGCCAGTAAAAGAACAGTCGCCAGTAAAACTGATTTGCGACCGTCAAATCCACAATTGACGGTGGCAACTTTTCAAACACAGTACAGTTATTTCTTAATTATATTATACTGGAGTGTCTTGATTTTATCGTTATTGAACATTCTTCCTTTTTTGTTTGTTTACATAGGATTTTTCTTGAAAATGTCAATGAATGTGATTAATCAAATTATAATCATGTAGGTAAGTAAGTAAGTAAATAAGTAAGTATCATATATTCAAAATATAACAATAGTTATACAAATATCTAGAAATGAATTTGGAGTGAAATTTAAAAGATAACTCAAACGTACAGATTGTGTAAATTTCAGCGAATGTGTTCACGTTCCTTGTAGCTTATAAAGAAGAGTTTTAACTTTTTCATCATGGTTTAGTTTTAAATATTGACAATACATTGTACCTATCCGACAGTTCGATCCAGCATATCCCGGGGTACATGTACAGTTGTATCCCTGTCCGTTAGTTGTGCATTTGCCGCCATGTTGACATGGATGGAATCCGCACACACTAAAATCTGGAACAACAAAAATTATATGCTGATACTAAATAATAAAACAACATCGAGTTTGCTCTCTCAAGATATTTTGTCTAAACAGACTGTAGAAAATACTCATTTAAGGTGGTACCTACAGGGAGATAACTCTGAAAAGTCAGATATAACCAGTGTAATTTTTCTGATAAAACGGTTGGCTCAAATTTTCTAATTTTTTTTTATTTTTGTCAAAGGGTTAACGTAAATACTTAGTCAAAATTTTATGAAAATTAAACGAGCCAAATTAATTTTAAGCAAAGTGTTGGGTACCACTTTAACCGTACGAATCAATTAAAGAAGATGTTGTTATAGTGAAGGACATGTTTTAAGTTTACACCGACAGGTAGACGGACGACGATGGCATAGGGCATTTTCCGTCAAAAACTAAGTCTGGCTATTTTATTGAAATTTTGATAACAATGCAAAAAAATAAGAAATCATCTGTTTGGGATAAATCACTTTCGGGAATAAATTATGATCAGAATTTCAGATCGATATATTTGTTTGCATTTATATTTCTGATCATAATTTATGCCGTGTAACCGGCGCACATAGAAACAGTAGATTATCAATATTACAATAAAAAAACTCGGAATTCCGTATAAAAGAAATGAAACCGAAAATGTACTTAAACATGTGACTGGACCAAGTAATTATGTTTGCTGTAAAATATTATGTGTAAATATACAACAGAAAGCAAATTTTTCTATAGTTTACTTCATCATTTTTTTTTATTTCTCCTTAAAAATTAAAACAAAATGTCAAATTTGTTTATCCAATTCTTTAAATCAGGTCGAAATGGGAGAATATTCAAGTTTTCTGTTCTACTGTTTCTACGCGAGTTAAATTAAATGTGTTTATACAAGTCATGTGGGAAGTAAAAAACGGAAAAAATATTTTTAATACAACAAATAAACTCATCATAGATACCAGGACAATCTCATAATAAAAGATGACTCGTTTAGAGCTGATTTTTATACAAAACTCACCATTACAGCAACTTCCAACAAAGCCTATAGGACATTTACATCGATTTCGTGTGGCATCAAATACTCCTCCATTCTTACAGACGCCACAAGTCTTGTCCTCGACGGCATTCTTCTGCCACCAACTGCTAGAAATGTTACAAGTACTCAAACATGTTGTCAATGATTTCGGCTGACAACACATAAATTTCTCTCTTTTTTGTACTCCAGTTCCGCACGTGGCATTGCATGCACTCCAATTCGACCAGCTTTCAATATCACAAAAATTTGACCGTTGCTCGCACGCAGTACAAAAGTCAATTAAAATATATACCACCATAGCATTAAATAACACAACTTTTACAATACATGTCATTCTACCAATTTACGTTGGATGTTTAATTGCTTAGTTTCGTCTTGTAAATAAGGGTTATCTTTTTCGGTATTACATTAAATAAAATTATCGATCTTTAAGAATTTTGGTCAATGTACTGATTGGAAGATTCTTTTTGACCCCAAATGACGTAATATCAACTCTCTTGACTTATCATTTCACCCGATAACAAGTCAATACAATAAATATCAACGGACAAGTACAAGAATAAAGATGACATGACACAAGATTAACTACCAGCAAATGCAATGACGTCTATTTTTTATGATAAAAAGTAGGGTATCAATATAATACCACCTGAAGAATATACAATGTTCCTGTGTGCAAGTAATACACTACTAGTGTAGTGTTTTACCTACTTTTGAACCACACAACCTATACTTTGAATTTGTTTTTGATCTCTCGTTGTACCAGGGTACCAATAATCAAAGTTTGAACAGCTTGTAAACGTTGATCATTACATAAAAAAATAGATTATATTGTAAATCTTTATAAATTTCACACTCAAGAAAAACTTCTTGCTTATCCTTCAAGTCCCAGATTACAGAAAAAATAAAGACTTTAAATTATAATGGCCTTTGAAATTGGCATGCACCCCAGTCCCCATTTCCAAATGTTGTATTCCTATGTTTTGTGATCTAGGACGTATGCTGGATGAGTTATGTAAGAAACAGAGATCGTGGCACTATTCAAACACGAAAAGTCGGAGTAAACACTCCGTTTCATGCAAGAGGGAATGCATAGTATGTACTATACATCCCGTGCATCCAAATGGGTACATCCAACAGGCCCCTACTTCAGGACACTAAGCGTCAGGGAGACAAACTATTAAATACCTAATATTGTTTACTTGGTAAAATATCTTATACAAATACATACATTTTGTAACTGCCTTAATAATAACTACACCCCTGTAATATCACAACAAGAATTCCTTTATTATATTAAGTTATTTGATATACATTTTGAATAAAACATTTATATGCAATATCTGTTTTTGTTTGTGGGATTGCTGTCTCCATTACAAAAGCTTATTTTTTTATGTTCGTTTATTGAAGACACCTAGATCATCGTGATAAATCTTATTATAGTTGTAAAGATGAATGCTGCATGATTTAGATTGATTGATTGATTGATGGTTGCTTAACGTCCAGTGGCAAATATTTCATGCATATTCAGGACGAGAACAAGTTCACAAAAAATACAATAGGTAGGTTGATACACCATCTGGGGTGATGGTCGAATTTGGAAATTTGGACTGCCACCGGAAAAGGAGGGTATATTAGATAGGGACAGCAATTTTGCCTTGCAACAGGCCACCTACGGACCCCTCAAAAGAGTTGTTGCAAGGGTTCTTTACGTGCAAAGAGCGTGGCACTCTTTTTACACGAGGCATCGGATTTAACGTCCCCCTTCTGACCGGACGTGACTGCGAACTTGATACATCCCACACAGCCAAACGGACGCCCCACTTCGGCAAGCGTTTTACTGCCGGTCGGGAGAAGACCAAGTGACTATATTTCTATACCCCAGTCACCCTTGGGGGTTGCATGATTTAGATCTAGTGGCATATATTTAATGAATATTAAGAACGAGAACAAATTAATAATACTGTATGTTACAAAATACTCGAAGTAAAGAAAGCCATCAAGTATCTATGTCACATTGATACTGAATATCGTCCAAAATCTTTAAATAGTTTACATAGTGCCATATAAAACTGACTCGTGGACAGCAAGTACAAAACTGTTAAAGTTTTGCCTATCGATTGAAAATGCATATGAATAGCACATTTATAATTTTTAGCAGTGGTAATATGTATGCCATATACATTTTGATTTTGATTTTATTTTTACATAGATTATATATAATTATATAACTTTTAGTTAAAAATCGACACATATGATTTTTATGTATGATTTAAGGATATGTAAAGTCTATTTTTTTTTTAAGTTAAGGAATTTACATTCTTTGAACGACACATTCAAACTGACACGCTCGAAAGAACCATATGGCTTCCATGTCAATGCTATTTATTTGTTGAGATGTACCAATTGTGCCAAAATTAATTTGTTTAAAATGTGGAGACTATCATTCGCGTTAATTCGATAGGCTTGTTATTCTATTTCATTGCAAATGAGTTTTACTAATTGCAAGGAAACAATTCACATTGATATATAGATATTTAAAAAAAACCAATAATATTGATTTTTATGATAACATGAAAGACTTGTATTTCAATATTTCAATATTAATCAAAGTTTGCATAGTAATTGCACTCATATCCAAGATGCGAACATTTCGAGACATTTCGAGGACATATTTTAATTATCAGTACCCATGCATTCCGCGGGTGAACAAAAATCAAAACAATATTTTATTAACGGTCCATGCGTACTCGTATCCATATATATGTTAAAAGTACAAGACTATTACGACAGAAAGCACGGAAGTCAAAGACCACCTGGATGGTCGGTTAAATCACTTGTACTATAACGGACAGTAATGATCGGAGGACTTATCTCTATGTGCGAAATATCCCCCCATTTAACTTATGAACGTACAAATGTATAAGCGAAGTCTTCGTGCAACATTCCAATGGACATGATTGTTCAATGTGAAGTTAAGCTCAATTTAAATCTTTATAATTCGAAAAAATATACCAATAATCCAATGAGGATAAAGTCACATGGATAACCATCTTTGATCAATTCATTGATTTAACTTTAATCAATTTATTGAATTTTGATCAATAACAGGTTTAAATTGTGGAATTATTTTTCGTTGTTTTTCAATTCGTTTTAAACTAGTCTAGATTTGGTCATACAACCTATACTCTTATTAATGCAATTTCAGCAATAGGTAAATTTGGTCAATAATCGTGTCGTGGTTCATGTCTGCCATATATTATTTGTTTTTCGTGAATTATTTTATTTTAAATTAGATCGATAGTTTTCTCATTTGAATTGTATTTCATCCTTCATATACCATGGCCTTTAGCCTTAGATGCAAGATTTTTTTATTAGTTGTTAGTGGCTTTGCACAAGCTGTCAATAACTGCGAGTACTCTCAGATATGTACATGGTATAATTTGTTGCTGGAATATACAAGTAGCCGTCGACGTCCACTCTGTGTTTTTGTTATATGACTTTCTATGTGTATCAATCGAATAAGTTAAGCCTGCTTGAACTTGATGTTATGGTTCGTTCTAATGTTGTACGGTTAGATCACATGCGTAGTTGCGTTCTAAAAGTCATGTACGTTCGTACAACAAAATTTACACTGAAAATTATATAATTGTCCCAAATAAACAGCTGTCACGGATGCAAAGAGCTATTGGAGAAACAATTATTTTAATAAAAATAAAAATCTTTGAAATATCTAGTTCAAACATTTATAGTTTTCACTTGCTTTCCATCACGATATAAATAACGAGACGTTTTTTTTCAAACACAACCAAATAACCCACCATGACAGCATTTTGTCCAATCACAGAAAGGATTTTCGAGCATGCGTATTATGTTGCCATAGTTGAGCGTTCTTGAGTTCAAAGGGCACAAACCGAAACTATACCGACTACGTCGGAAAAAGGGGTTTTGTTGTTTGGGGATCTGTTAGACTCAAACAGCTGTATTCTTTAAATACAGTTGTTCTGTATCTTTAAGATTTTTAATACGGTAGTGAATGTTGTTTGGGTAATGTCCAGTAACCAAAAATAAAGCATAATCTATTTAACATTGTAAAACTATGTTGTTATAAGAAATAAACACGGGAATATATTTACCACGACAGGTTTTTCTAAAATACAACACAAAAAAGAATTTCAGGCAAGCATAAGTCTCAGCTGAGAGAGATAATATTTTACAAGCGCAAAACATCCTGAGTGTACTACAATGTTTTATAAATGCACTTCTATTTGTTTGGATTTTTAGCTATTTTCATATGAGCGTCACTGGCGAGTCTTATGTAGACGAAACGAGCGTCTGGCGTACTTAATTATAATCCTAGTACCTTTGATAATTATTTATATATATATCAGATACTTTTAATCGTAGAAAATTTTGGAGTACATGTTCTTGACATTACAAGTATAAGCACCAAAATGTTCATGTATACAGTTGAATTTATCTTGCTTAGGTATTCAGTGAAGAAACTAATTCCTAACAGTTAATAAATTCAGAATTCCCATAACTAAATATAGGCAGCAGTAATATACCGCTATTCGAAAATCATTTATCGATTGAGAAAAAACAAATCCGGGTTACAAACTAAAACTCGGGGAAACACATCAAATATAAGAGGAAAACAACGACACAACAGCAACACTAACATGCAACACACACAAAGACGAACTATAAGATACTATAAGCCATTTTTAAGACTTTGTACGGGACATTTTTAGAAAAATATGGTGGGTTGAATCTGGTTTTGTGGCTAGCCAAACTTTCCGTTTTAATGACAATGTTAGATATTACACTAAAAAAGCTACACTACATTCATAGACAGGACTACCATACACAAAAATAGAAGAACATATAGGACAGAGAAATGGTCAAATATAAACAATACAATAGAACATTACGACAAGCCAATATTTATTAAAGGCACCAGACTTATAATTTATAACGCCAGGCGCGTGTTTCGTCTACATAAGACCCATCAGTGACGCTAATGATAAACTATCAAAGAAAACCAAACGAAGGTGAAAAACATTGCTGACCCAAAATTTAAAAAAAACATGGCTAATGTTATCCGCTTATACTTGATATACATGTTAACACCGAAGTGGTTATTAACTATGCAACTGAGATATGTAAACAACAAACGAAGGAGCAAATGGTATGTTACTGCTGAGAAATGGGAAATTGATAACTGGAAAGTTGAAATGGGCGTATGACATTTGCGCCGATTTTGAAAATTTTCATTCTTTCATTTTCGCCGATTTCAATTTTTCCTTTGCGCCGATTTTATTTTTTTCCTAATTGGATTTACAGGTAAGTTGAATATAAGTTCATACTTTTAAATTGGCCGAGCACAGAGTATAAAGACAAATGAAGTGACATTGCAATTGGTAAATGGCTATCCCAATGTTTCGGGTCACCATTCCTTTCCCTAAATAAAATCGTTGACTGCTTCACGTTTGGCATTGTCTGACGCTTCGCTCCTTCTGATGACAAATTTCATACATTCGTAGACAACGTACAAGTACACATTCCAAAACGGTCAACCAATTCGTGATGGCTACCATAAAATTAACCAAGGGATGATTTCAACTTCACCATGTGGAACTCTTGGTTTAATAGCTGCGTGAGAAAATGCAAACTCTAGAAATGCCCCCACCAGTACGTATGCCAGACAAAGAAAATATGGCCTTCTTTATCGACAATTACGCCAAATATAGAAGAGACGAAATCATAAAAAAGGAATATATTAGATGTGCTGCCTACTATACATACTCGGCAAAAACAGATTTATCCTTTGAATGTATGCCGTTTTTATGGATTTAGATGCTGTACATATATTTTTTATTCGTCATTTTAGTATGAACAAAGTGCTTTTATCTTAGGTTTTTACATTTTGATTTAAAACAGGAGACAACAGTTATATGCATGTTATGATTGACAATTCATAACATATGTACAACTGGCTAACGGAAGAGGTCTTTAATGATAAATGAAAATAACATTATGGGATGGAGAGTTGTCTCATTGGCACTCATACCAATTCTTCTTATATCATTTCACCTGTAATTTACCTGTTATTTACCTGTAAAAAAATCGGCGGAAATGAAAAAAAATCGGCGCAAATGAAAGAAAAAATCGGCGCAAATGAAATGCAGATTGCGCAAATGCAAAATGCCGGTAGAAATCATTCCATTTATCATTTTGTTTGGTGTGAAGTCGCTCATCTGTGTCAATATTGAGGAAAAGATCAAGTAAGTAGCAGTCCTTCTAGTATCAATTGTGTCCTAGATTTTCGGTTCAATGGGATATATGAGATGCAATATTGTCATTGTTGTCTTTCTTTGCATACATCCATTTAATAAGTAAGTATTAAGACTAGCGAGAAAAGGCGATTTCTACGGGGCGCCGAATGGGACTCTTGTGGTTTGTACAAAATTCAATTCTGTCATAACAAAATCATGTTTGTCTAACAAAACTATGTGATACAGACTTGTTTTATTAGAACTTCAATTTTGTAAATTCATTTTTGTGATAACAAAATTCATTTTTGTGATGACAAAGTTCATTTTTGTCATGACAAAAGTCAATTTTGTCAAAAACGTATGCAAATATAAACTTATTTGCATACAGAATTGACTTTTGTTACCTGATATCGAAATTAAAACACAAAAGTCGTTTGTGCGAGACAAAATTGACTTCTGTGAGACAAAATTGAATTTGGGACACAAATTTGAGTTTTGTGAGACCTAATTGAGTTTTGTGAGACAAAATTCAATTTAGTCAATTTTGTCTCATAAAAGTCAATTTTGTCACGACAAAACTCAATTTTGTGATTACAAAATTCATTTTTGTGACGACAAAATTGACTTTTGTGACGACAAAATTGACTTTTGTGAGACAAAATTGACTTTTGTTAGACAAAATTGGCTTTTGTGAGACAAAATTGATTTTATGAGACAAAATTGACTTTTGTGAGACAAAATTCAATTTTGTCAATTTGTCTCACAAAAGTCAATTTTAGCAATTTCGTCTCACAAAAGTCAATTTTGTCAATTTTGTCTCACAAAAGTCAATTTTGTGTAGCAAAAATCAATTTTGTGTAGCAAAAGTCGATTTTGTATGCAAATTAGTTCACAGAATTCAAACAATACTAATTGAGTTTTGTCGCCCAATTTTCAAATTAGGTAACAAAAATGACTTTTGTCCACTGAAAGATAATTTTGTATGACAAAATTTTAAATTTGTAGTTTGCTACAAATTTTGTTAAACTAAACTCATTTTTTTTTAACAAAAGTCACTTTTGTCCGTACAAAATTGAATTTCGAGAACAAAACCACAAGAGTCCCATTCGGCGCCCCGTAATTTCCATGGTACATTTTATCAATGGTCTTTGATTCAATTATTAATATTATTTCCTGCCAAAATTTTTAGGCAAAATATTTAAAAAAAAAAAAAAAGTTTTTAAGACGAAACAGATCATAATTATTATAAGAAGGTTTAAAGCATAATAATGTTGTAAAATATTAACTGCGAGTCACATGAATGTCTTTGTCGACTGAAAAACAGTGAACTAGTTCAAAAATTATTAAGATTATAATTCTGGTACCTTTGATAACTATTAGTTTTATGTCGAGTAACTGAAATCTTATAATTCAATAAGACAAAAATCTGATAAACAATGTATCAAAATGTATGTTTATGTGCAAATTTCAATGATAGAAGAACTATTTTCATTATTTTATGCCCCAAACAGAAAGATAGCTTGATTTGTTAAGGGCAATCTCAAAATGTAGGCTTACATATTAAAAAAACATTTATAAGTTTAAGTCAATAGATATAGGAAGATTTTAGGTCTATATACGGCCTTCAACATGGAGCCTTGGCTCACACCGAACAACAAGCTATAAAGGGCTCCAAAATTACTAGGTGTAAAACCATTCAAACGGTATATATTTGACGCTTCAAACACTTAGATTACAAATTGTGAACGAATTTTGTAAGCAACGAGATACAGAATTGCAATTTGGTCAGCGCACTTTAATTTATAAATCTATAGTCGTTGGTTGCGTGTTTAAACCAACAAACAGAGAGTAGGTACTCAGGGATGCACGTCAATTCCAAACGTCAAACAAAAATAGACATACAACGCACTGTTTAAGCTAGAAAAAAAACAGATGGATAATCAGCTACTGTGACACCAAAATTTAAGACTAGGGATATAACCAGGTATTTTTCGTGACGGTAGTTTTGCTCCAATTGTTACAACCGTTGTGTAGCTAAATGCTCTACTTCTTCAAAAATCTAAGTTCGGAAAACAAGATTCTTCTTCGTCATTAACTTTGGTTTGGTTTCTTGACTGCATTTTTGCAAGGGATACTAAACAGGACATGTCATTTATTCTTGTAACTGTAAATGTGAATCTTTAGAAATATGTTGATACTTTTTTGATTGCATCAACCTATTCGAGCGGGGCTTATGTTTTCTTCAAATGATAAATGTTTAATACACACCAGTAAGGTTGTTTTGAACCCGCGCAATACTATACATGTGTACATTTGTTATGTTTGCTTGGGATTCAAACTTTGTTTTAAATTTTAAGGAGTCTGTGTTACAAAAAAACCCGATTGGTAACTAGTTGCTGGTGTTCATTTACGACTATTTCATACATAAAAAGGACAAGAACATAGATACAGTTAATGATTACAAGTAAGTTTTGCAAAAACGAGAGGTTTGATTACTGAATTCGACAGGAAAGTGGGATATGTTGAATAGGTGTTAGACATCATAACTTTTTAACTAGTCGTCTACAGACTCATGCCTTAGATTTTGTAAAAAACTTTTCATACGTGTAGAGGGCGTATCTCTTTCTTCTTTATCATATATATGTGACACTTTATAATTCTTATTCCGACAGAACAGAGTATTCAAACGTCTTGATGTTCCAATTAAGCAAGCGATTTACGCTTGGACATGATAAACACCATATTCTTACATTCCAGTAAACTTAAAAGTTTTTTTTCCTTTCAGGCTTTGTATAACAAGCAAGTAATATGTAATGCATATAAGGGACACTTAATGACTGTAAGTTCTGCAAAACTAGTCAAATGGAAAGAAGGGTCTGAATTCTAAGCGCTAATGGAAATTGAAGTATGTTGGTAAGACACATAGGGGCCATGCGATACTTGAAGCTATATACTAAAATATGCAGCGGGCATAGCCATTGAACTATGTAAACACATAGGCAAACACAGATCACGTATGCTACAATTTGCGTTAGAAAGTGGTTGCAGCAAAATGTAATTCTTATTTTGCTTGGTTCATGGTGACAAATCTTTAGATTCCTTTGTATTGCTTTTTAACTTTTGATTGTCTTTCGATTGTTTTTTTATGGTCATGTTACTTTTCTCGTTTGTATTGGACTTCTTTTTTTGGTTTGTCGAATAATATCTTTTATCCCTCTGATTTTCTTTTACAAAAACATATCAGCTATCCTTATTCTTTCAATACAACAAAGTTGGTAAATTGGAGGAAAGTACATATACTTTGAACATTTCAATCATTATGATAATACATTAGAAAATACATAGAAAATAATGTGCAAAAAATGAAAAGAGATTTAGAAGAGCTTTTATATAAAGTATAGAGACATTTGGGAAACACCGATAATTTCTTTTTACTGAATAGGTTTTGTAAAGGTTATGCTTAAAATTTATTAGATTTAACAAATTTGTATAATCTATTATGTTTGTTTTTTTTGCATTTCTGCTAAGTGTACAGTAGTGACAATTGAGATTTCAAAAACAAAAATCAAGAATCAAAAATCGGAGTTAAAAATCATTCTCACTTTGGTCTTCAAACAATTATTCCTTAAAAAAAATAAAAATCAAAGTCGTATTCGTTTTATCATTTTAAACTCATTTACATTTTGCTTTTTAATAATGTTTATGCAATAGAACGTCAGCTAAAAAAAAAGATGTGATGCGTTTCTATTGATATGAAATATATTAATTAGACAATAAGTAAAGGCAACACCGCAACATCCGCAAAAGATAAATAAAAGACCATATATAATATTGTTAATATTATGAAAACATGTGTAATGAAAACCATGTTTTTGGATTCGATTTGTAAGGAGAATAGGACTATAAATGACAACTAATAAATATTGAATGAATTCACTCATTCATCAATTTAATAAAATAATTTGATCATCAATACTTTCGAATCATCATCTTTGTTGACTTTAGTGAGTAGTAAAAATCCTTCCAGTGATACCAATTAATACCGTCACCCCTTGAAAGGTGGTGTCCCGCAAGGTATTTGCCATTTAGATTTGAATTAAGACAACCTGAATGGTACCACCATGCTCCTTTAAACAAAACTGCGCAGTTATTAGCCGTATTTGGATCATTATCCCTGTCAAATGTAGTGAACTTCATACCATTGTGGTGTACTAAGGAGTCACCTATACCGAAGGAAAATATCTTTCTAAAATATACACAAGAATGTGTCCCCTGTACACGGATGCCCCACTATCACTATCATTTTCTATGTTCAGTGGACCGTTAAATCGGGGGTCAGATCTCTAATTTGACATTACAGTTAAAAAGATCATATCATAAGGAACATATATACTAAGTTTTAGGTTGATTCGACTTCAACTTCATCAAAAACTACTTCGACCGAAAAATTTAACTTGAAAATGGACAGACGAACGAACGAACGGACGAACAGACGGACGAATGCATGAACGGACGCACAGACCAGAAAACACAATGCCCTTCTACTATCGTAGGTGGTATCGGATGTGGGGCATAACAATGCAAACATTGCTTTATGATGAGATTATATTTGCTGTAAACGATGGAGGAACCGCAAATAAAATAACAGGAACACAATTGAAGACGCTTTCAACTAGCTCCGTCAGTATTACAAAAACACTTAAATTAGTGCTTTGTATCTATTGTTTTTAAATATGTCACTTGTTTTATGCTAATCGTACCGATCTATTGAGTTAAACCATCTACATTATATACACATGCTGTTTCACCACTGTCGTGGGTTAGAAAGAGGGTTGAGCTTCAACACATATTTTTTCTGTATATTCCTGTCCTAAGCCTTTAATTTAGTGGTTTTCTTTGTTTAAATAATTTCCTTTCTATATTTTGTCATAAATTGTTTTCTTGGAAGTTGGCCATTTGGATTTTTCCTTTAAACTATTACACATTTTTCATGTGGGGGATTGGGGTGGTGGTGGAGGTTTAACCTGACTATATTCGTTTTGTTTTCGTTGTTGAAGATTGTATGGTTACCTATAAATGCGTATATCTTTGTAATATAACTCCTGTGGATGTAGTTATCTCATTGGCAATCTTTCTACATGTCCTTATTTTAAAATTGTTGAACGGAGATAGATAAAATTTTATTCGTGAAAAACACTCATGACACAGTATTTTGGATGGGCAATTATCAAACAGGGATACAGGCCACATGTTTTTATTGGTGATAATGTGCTCCTTTGTCCTTAAATACTGATAATTGAAACAGCTTCTGTCATCTCTTTTTTACAATATCAACATCATCGTTTATGAAAAGACCACATTTTGGTGCATGTTTTCCAAAATGAGACAGTTTTATTCAAATCTATTATATAAAAAAATGATTGCGAATGAGACAAATATCCACAAAAAAACAAAACGACACAGACATTAAAAAAACTATAGGTCACCGTACGGCCTTCAACAATGCAAAGCCCATACCGCATAGTCAGCTATAAAAGGCCCCGATAAGGCAATGTAAAACAATTCAAACGAGAAAACTAACGGGCTTATTTATGTAAAAAAATGAACGAAAAACAAATATGTAACACATAAACAAACGACAACCACGGAAGTACCGGCTCCTGACTTTGGACAGGCACATACATAAATAATGTGGCGGGGTTAAACATGTTGGCAGGATCCCAACCCTCCCACTAACCTGGGACAGTGGTTTAACAGTACAACATAAAAACGAACTATAAAAATCAATTGAAAAAGGCTAAATCGTCAGATAGACAAAAAATAGTCAGACATTTGCTAAAAATATTGATACAACTTTAAGGATGCAATATGTAGGATACTAGAACATTCAGCAAATATTACGAATACTCTTAATCTTTTACGTTTTCATATTCATATGTCCATATCTTTATTAAAAATAAGTGCCAAGTGTATTACGTATTCGTGTTTTATAATTTCTGAAATAAGGCTACTCTTATTAAATCTTTGCATGACTGGCATTTCATCATACCTCCTATAAATGTCTAGGAATGTGATTGGTTAAAAGCGTCCGCGTGAAGACCGTGTATATTTCATATTAGGTTAGTAGGAAGACGGGGCTTATTTCAATCCTCGGTTAGTAGTGGAGTTTTGACTTTGACCCTGTCTGATTATTTAAATGCATTGGAAGTTCTGTTGAATATTGTTATATCAATGTTTTTGGTATTAGATTGTTATTGTTGACATTAGTTTTTTGTGTGCGGAACAATCGAAGAAGGTGTTCTTTAAATTGAACACATGAATACATTAATGTAAAAATAATAAGGTATGGTATGATTTTTAAATTCAACAACTAAAGATAGTCAGTAAGATAAATGCGATACATTGTGTGCTAGTGACCTAATACGATATATACGGAGTCAGTAAATTTCATATAGGGTGAGATTTTATATCGTATTAGGTAACTAACACACTATTTAACTAATAGTATAAGTGTTGTGTCATGTGTACTATTGTTTGTTTATTTGTCTTTTTCATTGTTTGCCATGGCATTGTCAGTTTATTTTTGATTTACGAGTTTGACTGTCCCTTTGGTACCTTTCGTTCCTCTTTAATATTAATACCTTAGTTTCCGTTTTGTTTTCAATTGCTCATTTCAGATCTGTTGATCATTAATCAAACACTTATATTCGAATAACCTAACCAGTGATAAATTGGCTTGACAACGTCATCATAGTGTGTGTTAATAATCATAAGGTGATGGGAAACTAATACACATAATTACGAATGAGTAAGAGCAAACGAAAGATGTTTTAAGTAATGTGAAAGTGTAAAATGTTATTTTTCTACATAAAAAAAATCGTGTCTTTTTCTTTGGTTTGGTAATGTTGATAACGCAAGACTCACTAAATCTATATATTTGTTTCGAATGTAAAATTTTAACCACAACCTACCAGCGTTTCCAGAGTAGTTATACAAAAGCAAACGGTAGCCGCTCCCTTCGTCACCAACACTGAAAGTTGTATATTCTGCGTATCTCATGTTTCCATCAAAATCTTCTAATTCTATTCTCAGATCATGGTTACTATGGGAAGTTATCTCATGGATGTTATCGTTGCCTGAAGAAGAATAGGATAGACATTCTCGCTGAACTAAACAGTAAAGCAAGAATGTTTATCCTTTTTTAATTTTTTTGAAATACTAAGACTTTTCTACCTCAGGCATAGATTATTTTAGCTGTATTTGGCAAAACTTTTATGAATTTTGGTCCACAATCCACTTCAACTTTGTACTTTGTTTGGCCTTTTTAATTTTTTGGATTCGAGCATCACTGATGAGTCTTTTGTAGACGAAACGCGCGTCTGGCGTATATACTAATTTTAGTTCTGGTAGTTATGATGAGTTTTTTTCAAACTTTAAGTTCAAAATTGCATTGATTGAATACAAATATTTTCGAATGGATGTTTAATACATCTTCAAATCCTGCCCCCTAAACAATCAAAGTTGTTAAATCCCAACATTGATAAATACTTCATGCATCATGTCTATACAGATGATATATAAGGCGTTTACTTGTTATAGATACATAAATATAAATCAGATGAAACTATGAAAACTGCCTGACATGTGTTAAGCTGTCAACAAATATATCAAAAGTTAACAACATGACAGAAGGAATGTCAAATTGACTACTGTACAATTAGTTTTTTATGCATTCCAACATCTGTCCAAATATTTTCATACGCAAGTATATGAACTTCCACTCAATGAAACCATTATTATGTTTTAGCTAAAAAAAATGTTTCATCATTGATGATGTGATATGTTCCATAAGATTTTTGGAAAAGCCTAAATCACACAGAAGCAACACGATATGTAATTTTATTTGATGGCTAGGGAAATTCATGAGAAATTGTTCCGAGAAAAGTAAAAAAGAATTCACTGCGCAGATGTTAAAATAAAAACCTTTTCCACACATTCAGGTCCACTAGGAAGTATTATCAAGTTAATTTGAATCTCTGGGCGTATTGCTTGCTTATGATAATATTCAACTGTACAATAAATGCAACGTTACAAAAAAAGATAAAGACTACTTTGTAAAGTTTCTGGTCATTAACATTTCACATCTCTTTACTGATACGTACCCAACCAATATTCACCGTTAACATTACCAAAACCTTCTTTGTAGGCTGACCATCCTCGGTAGAAATCAACAAATCCATTTATTCTTCTCTGTATAATCTGTCAAAACATACATTAAAATATATACTTTTACGCGTTTTAGTCAAGTTTGTTTCTATTCGATCCATCGTGATCTCTCTCCCTTTCTCATGCACTTCAATTCAGGATATCAGGTAAGTTATTATGTCGTTCATAAACAATCTTATGGAATGTATAAGGTCCAAGTTGTAGTAATCGAATATATTCTGAAAACTTAATGCTCTTCCATTTCTCTTAAGACAATCAAATATATCTGTTTATGATATTCTTGATCTAACAAACCAACGCCGGGTAGGTCTACCAATGCACTTGTATTCTCGCGAGATTTCTGCCTTTAAACAAAACTACCTGTTGTTCGACTGAACGCCAGGAGATTATTAGTTAAATGTCTTGTAGTTGTTGGGTTAAACAGATGTTTTGGTTGCAATGTTTCTAAGTAATATTAAAAAGGTATCCGCGTTCGAATATTTTGGGTAGATATCGCAGTCTGAATGTTGGCAGTTTTTATGAACAATCAAAAGCACCAGATATCAATGTATTATAGGTTAATAATGATAAATAGGGTATTCAGTATTCAATACGCTTTTCGAAGTATAATGGGTGTTTATGGGTTTTTGTAAGCATAATGCAACTAGCCAGTGCAGAGCGTATAATTTATAAATGTTTTTAAGGAGGTCATCTGAGGGTGTAGCATTAAATGTGCATCAAAACAAGCGATACTTACTGTCCATCTGAAGTGTTTAGTTGTCATATCACAATATACAGGAACAGCTTGTCGCCCGTCAGGATAAATAGTGTATACACCGTCTGCATGACTTTTAACTTCAATATCAGAACAATCACGTGGGAGGTTTGTGTCTGCATGGGAAATAAAAATAACGTATATTTCAAAATCCTCTGTTTAAAAAATATAAAAGCTTGGAATTCAGTTGTTTATTTCTTAATTATTTCTATTAACGTTATCTTTCACACACCTGAAATGGACACTTTATATGAGTAAGAGATATATTTCGCAAATTATCGGTTGTATTTCAAATCAATGAAAAGGCAATTTGTTCATTAGCTATCATGTGAAGGATGAATTTTGAATGAAAACCACATTTCTGAAATCTATAGTAATGTTAGAGACAATTTTTCTTTGTCAAAACATAACATGTAAACATTTTTTACATTTAAATATAATGGAAAGAAACAATTTATTATAGTCTGACAAAAAAAATCATGTTGAAACGAAATACTTCAATCATAACAAATCATATGTATGCATGAAATGCATTACAAAGGAAGCCAGAATTTGTGATGTTTATAATCTTGTTTGAACATTTAATTGATTTTGGGTTTTGTACCAATATGTTCAATTTATATTAAGCACACAACAAGGCTGGTTTTCTACATAAGAAAATGCCTGTACCAAGTCAGGAATATGACAGTTGTTATCCATTCGATTTATTGGTTTGAGCTTATGATTTCACCAGTTAATAAGGGTTTTAAATTCTCATTAAAGTTCAGTATTTTGTTGATTTTACTTTTGAAGTTACTACAGGCTCTTTTTTAAATCATCACATTCATTGACATTATTGTTGAGAAAAACATAATATTAGTGATCATATTTCCAAAAGATTCAAATGATTAGTGAAATTCAAATTACAAATATTTTATCGAATGTTTTAGATTACAGCTTCTTAAAAATCAATGAAAAAAGGAAATCTGTCTTTCTATATGCCTAGAGTTATATTACTTTACTCCTTAAATCAAGACTGTCATCGAATGATAGGAAATACAAGTTAGCATACTTACTTGTAGGGGTCACACCCGAACATGAAACATCCTGATTGCAAAGCCTAGTAGTATTACAGCAGGTGGAGCAAGTGAGGTGATGACCCTCTGACCTTCGTCCAAAAATAGATCCAATCAGGTGATTACATGTCTGAAATATTGTGTTTCGAAAGAGAGCAAAACGATAACATGGATAACACGCAATTTGTTTATTTCTGACTGCTTATTTTTATACTTATGTTCACTTTCAATATATGTGCATACAAGTTTACTGTATTCATTCAAGAGAAGATACGATAAGCTCACCATTGGCCTCTTACAAAATGTGTTCTAAATCTATCTACCAAACTAAGAGATGTTTTTGCGACATTGATTAAAAATTACTGAATTAAAATTCTGAAGTAATTTTATATTTATTAGAGACAAAATATCACATCAAAATAATTTTATGATTAAAAATTTGTAGTACATTTATAATGTGATATTTTCCCTACACAATTCCGACCTTGGCGTACCGGCATGGCAAATTAAGTTCTTGTCTCACGTTTAGAACTGTATTTTGTAATCTCCCATTTTTAAGTAGTTTATGCAATCGAACAGTCACTTAAAAGCAACACGACGGGTGCCACATGTGGAGCAGGATCTGCTTACCTTTCCGGAACACGTGCACCTGAGATCACCCCTATTTTTTGGTGGGTTGCGTTTTGCTCATTCTTTAGTTTTATATGTCATGTCATGTGTACTATTGTTTGTCTTTTTTTTTTTTAATTTTTAGCCATAGCGTTGTCAGTTTATTTTCGATTAATGAGTTTGACTATCCCTTTGGTATCTTTCATCACTCTTTTACATTGTATTGTTATTAATAGACATACCTCTAGCTGTGCACATCCAAAATCATAATTTACTCCTCCAGACTCTGTGACATACTTGTGTTTGTAACAAACCTGTAAAGAATTTAGTGTGTGTGTGATTGTCATCTATCATTAAGCATTTGACCTATAATAGTTTTCCTTTAAAAAATGTCAATTAGATGGAGAGTTGTCACACTACATCCCAGCTCCTTTATTCTAACAGGGGTGATCTGAACCGGATCACCCCTATCAGATCAACCCAGTTTGAGTTTCTTTGTTATGCATGCTTTCCTTTGATCTGTAACATTTTGGCGGGAATGTCAAATCCACTATAAAACTTTTAATTAATTATACGGAAAAGACTATCTATCAAAATTCACGTAGAACAATCCAGTGTATATGCTGGGATTCGAACTCAAGACCTTTAGCATATCAACCCACGACACATACCACTACACCAGGACGACTGGATACGAACTAATTATAATTTGACATACTTAAAGGAAGCAAGATCATTTTATAAGTAGGGCGAGTTCTCAGACCTTTATTCAGTGGTGTTTAAACCTTTTTCATTAATAAATAAGTTTTCAGACTGATTGTTCAATTTTATTTTACACTTTTTAAAAAGTGGGGCGAATTGGCATTGTCTGATATCTACTCATCGTGTGTGGGGGTCATAAAGGGTAAACATCATATAGTAATATATAAAGTATATTATAATGGTTGTGTAACGTTCTAAACTAGATTTTATGAATAGTAAATGGTTTTTCGTCTAATCTAAAACAGCTGGGATGTAAAATAGTTATCCCAATCAGACTTGGTGTGTCAGTGTTAAATTACTCTCTGGCATCCGGCCATCGGGTTGATATAACACTGACACACCGCGTCCTTGTGGAATAACTATTAATTGACACTAATTCCAAGTCATTTTATATTTATATTCTTCATATTTGACGAATAATTTGCATCCGAAATTTACTTCTGTCTTGAATTCTTAATTAAACACATATACTTCTTTTTATTTGTAGATAACTATACCATATGCATATACAATACCAATGATGCATTTGAATGAGAGCACACGGATGCATTTAGAGTACAAAAGTAAAATTTATTTATCATGCTTAGTATTTTAGTTCCGCACTATAACCAAAACATTCAAGCTTAGTCAACGCCCCTGGGAAAACCGAGCAAGTAAACTTTACACAGCTAATAGAAAATACTTTACACAATAATAGCTAATAGAAAAGTCACAATTAATTATTGAATTTTTAAGAATCTGGGAACTGAATTTACACAATGTGTTCTATTACTTCCTCAATTAGTTATTTAATCATCACATTTAAGAGACTAACTACATTTTAAATACAAGAAGTTTAACAATCATTCTGTATCTGATTATGACAAACTAATACCTCGGTATTGCTACAAAATATGTGGTGTTGGCAACTTTGTGCAGATTCTACATTACTACATGACAAACACTGTTGTCCGGCATCTAAGAGAAAACAATGGTATAAATTTGAAATAAAAAAAAAAAGTTTTATTATTTTCATGTATATGCAATTTTTAGTTAACTAAAGCTTACTGATTTATTGGTCACCTTTATGTCAAAACAATCTTCCCACACAAAGACATTCACAAGCTAACTTGGAACTCGCCAAATGGAAGAGAAAAAAATAAAATAGACCACATTATGATCAATGGAAAATGGAAAGATCATTACAAGATGTCAGGGTAAAGAGAGGAGCTGACATTGCAAGTGATCACTTTTTAATAACAGCCAATATAAAGTTGAAACTTAAAAAGATGTCTTCACCAACAACCATTAAAAGAAAATTTGATATAAATAAATTGCAAGACACCAAAGTAAAACAAGAATTTAACCTGCAAATAAAGAACAGATTTCAGGTCCTAGAGGACACAATAGAAGAAACAGCAGAACCAGCATCGATAAACAACAAATGGCTGAAAGTAGAAGAAATATACAAAGAAACCAGTGAAAAAGTTCTTGTCTATAAAAGACAAATACATAAAGAATGGATTACACAAGGAACATGGAAATTGATTGACGAAAGAAAAGAAATAAACAACAAACTATGTCAGACTTATTCAGAAAGAATAAAAGATAAGCTGAGGAAGGAATACTCAGAATGTAATAAAAAAGTGAAGAAAGCAACACGAAGTGACAAAAGAAAGTATACAGAAGACCTTGCAAATGAAGCAGAACATGCTGCATCCAATCAGAGAATGGGACAGGTTTACCCAGTTGTAAAACAGCTATGCAACAAGAAAACTAATAAGAGCATGCCAATTAAAGACAAACAAAACAACACATTGTCATCCGAAAAAGAACAAAAGGAAAGATGGAAAGAACATTTTCAAGAAGTTCTCAATAGAAAAGAACCAGAAAATACAGTTAGCATCGATATCACAGAAACACCATTAGAATTAGATATAGATCTTTATGCACCAACCAAACTATAAATCCAGAGAGCACTAAAAAGTTTAAGGAATAAAAAGGCACCAGGCATTGACCAATTAAATGCTGCACTCTTTAAAGCTGATGCTAAGCAAACATCAGATATCCTTTACCCAGTTTTAAAGAAATTTGGGAGAACAACACCATTCCAGACAACTGGTCCGAAGGTGACATCATAAGGATACCAAAGAAAGGTGATCTTACTAATTGCAATAACTGGAGAGGTATCACTCTTCTTTCTATTCCTAGTAAAGTATTTTGCAAAATCCTAATTTCAAGAATTAAAACAGCTATAGACAGAACACTACGACAAGAACAAGCAGGTTTTAGACAAGGACGAAGCTGCACAGACCACATATTTGTCCTCAGAAACATCCTCGAACAATGTGCAGAATGGCAAAGAAAAATAATCATCAACTTTGTAGATTTTGAAAAGGCTTTTGACAGCTTGCACAGACAGGGATTATGGACCATCTTAAAAAGCTATGGAATTCCTGAAAAAATAATACAACTCATCAAAGCCTTCTACGACAACTTTAAATGCACTGTAGACTCTGACCCAGACACTAGTTTTTTGGTAAAATCTGGAGTGAGGCAAGGATGTATGATGTCATCTCTTTTGTTTATCATTGCAGTCGACTGGGTGATGAAATCAACAATGTCAAATACCAACAACGGAATAAGGTGGACACTCACTTCAAACCTAGAGGACATAGACTATGCAGATGATCTAGCATTAGTATCCCACACTGAAAATCAAATGAAAGAAAAAACGGAGAGATTAGAACAAAATGCCGGAATGATTGGTTTGAAAATCAACTCTAAGAAAACACAAATAATGACAGTTAACATGCCTAATACACCAGACATCAAAGTAAATGGAGAACAACTGGAATTGGTACAGTCTTTCACTTACCTAGGTAGTGTTGTAACATCAGAAGGTGGAGCTGAACAAGACATCAAAACTAGAATTGGCAAGGCAAGAGACTAAGAAACATCTGGAAAACACCATCAATCAGAAAAAAGACCAAATTGAAAATCTATAACAGCTGTGTAACATCAGTTTTACTTTATGGAGCTGAATGCTGGAGAATGACCGAAAAAGACATTAACAGGTTATCCAGCTTTCACAACACCTGCCTACGTGGAATCATGAAGATATACTGGCCAAACAAAATAACTAACGAAGATCTTCATAAGAAAACAAAAAGCCAAGATATTGAAACCACTCTGCTACAGAAAAGATGGAGATGGCTTGGTCATGTTCTAAGAAATCCACAAGGAGATATGACCAAAGTTGCATTAAGATGGACACAAGAGGGAAAAAGGAAGAGAGGACGACCAAAAACAACATGGCGTAGAACAATAGAAACAGAGCTGACGGAGAGAGGTTACACCTGGGGAACTATTGAGAAAAAAGCAGAAAACAGAGAGGAGTGGCGGCAACTTGTCCGTGCCCTATGTGCCAAAAGGCATAACAAGGACTAAGTAAGTAAGTAAGTAAGTTTATGTCATAATACGACTGTGCTGAAGCCCATTGGTTTATTTTCTAAGTTGTCATAGATATGTGCAATTCGTACTAAAAATTTCGAAGCTTAATGATTTACATATTCTGTTCTTTTAAGACTGATTTCAAGACGATAGGAAGATGATTTCGTCAAATGATTCAGATTGATTGATTGATTTTTGCGTACGTACTGACCATCCAGTTGCAGGCATTCTAGGGATGTTTCAAGAATATAAGTACACAATATTTATTTTCAGATGAATAGTTGAAGAAATATTTTTGAGTTGATAGACATCATGTTAAATGTATCATTAGATATTCATTGTTTTGTTGGTTAAATCTTCTGACACGTTTTAATTTGAAGGTAAACAGTCGCATTTAGTGTGAGTAAGAGGTAGTTGTAAGCACTTGCAAATGTGTTGTGAAATGCGTTATCATTGATATAGTTGTAGTTATAATATTAAATGTGTTCAAAAATTTAAAACATTATGCTGTTTTATCATTTATTAAAATACAAAAATGTAAGTAGATTAATAAAATATTATAACTCTAGAATTTATTCTTATTTTTTACACTGACTTTTCTTAATGTTTTAAAGAACAATTTCATCGAAAATGTGGATCGAGATGTGACGTAATCTTAACACACGTAGCATATACATGTACATATTGATAACTTACTGGAAATCGTTGACTGCAGTAATATTACCACAACAAATAGGCATACGTGAAAGTACATGTCCTTGCACATTTCTGCAAAACAAAACATATTTTTATTTTAGAGCTTGAGGCAGTAAATGTTCAAATGTATGCATTGAATGTTGTATTATTCATCACTGAACAAATAAAGAAATTTTCAACAACTTACCAATCATTTCAAAAATGTTTTCAACAAATTATTTCTAATGATTACATTACACTGTTTCAATATAATCAGTGTAAGTAAATGGTTTACATAATATAAGGCAAATCTATTACAAGACTTTAAGATAAGATAAGTGAGCATTCTTAGTGCAACTTTTGGTTTTGAATCGTTAATGGTTTGTATCCATATATATATATACCACTATATTATCTAATAATCAAACGTGAAATTATTGTATAATCTCTGTCATGAAAGTTTGTCCGTTCAAACTTTGAACCGAATGCTCTAACTTCTATTTGTAAATAATACTCCTAGCCTGTTTCTATCTAAACAAAAAAGCAAACATAGGCCAGAACAGGGAGCATGCATTCAATCGAGAAGGTATCTTCTGAGATTACACGTGAACATTCGTTCATTACGAGGCCAGGTATACTCATTTGATATATACCTGTGATCTTCCTGTTAACAATATCGAATTTAAATATGGTTTTGAAAATAAATAAAAATAAGAACAACACGTTACATAAGTTTCATGCGTCTCATGCGCTTTCTAGATTTACCTTCATCAGGAACACTTAAAAGCCAAATATTTGAAAACCGAGGATGTACAAGAACCGAAACAATTGTAAGCAGTCTTAGTGAATGCTGACTGTAGATTATGTGTATGTACCAGAAATATATCTAACTAGAGGTTTTCTATATATAAAAGAGGGACGAAAGATACCACAGGGACAGTCAAACTCATAAATCGAAAATAAACTGACACCGCCATGGCTAAAATTGAAAAGGACAAAAAGACAATAATAGTACACATGACACAACATAGAAAACCAAAGAATGAACAACAAGAACCTCACCAAAAACTAGAGGTGATGTTCGGTGCTCCGTAAGGGTAACCATGTCCTCCTCAACATGTGGCACCCGTCGTGTTGCCCTTGTTATAACAAATCCAGTAAATAGTCTATGTCAGTAGGTCACATTCATAAAAGGGAAGGGGATTATAGTCACGACGTAAGGAACGTATTCGATATCATCTGTGCAACCGTTATTCCATTTAACCAACTCGTGATGGCATCCGTAAAATTTACGAAGGGATGATTCTAATTCACCATTTTGGTTAAATGGCAACCTTGTGAGCAACAAGTCTCTATAAAAAAATCATGATAGGAAATACAAGCATATATGCATTATACTTTAACATATAACTCATTTAATGTTGTTTTTATGGTAATAATTAGTACAAAAACATGTAAATACTTATAATGGTTTACTTTTTAAATTGTTTTTGGATGGAGAGTTCTCTCATTGGCACTCACACCACATCTTCCTATATCTATATACAATGACTAATAAAAGTCGTGTAATCGTTTATTTACGATATTGGTTATGAGAATGACTTAAGGCCTTATTTTAAAGTCTCGTTTGCAATATTAATTCTGAATTTATATATTATACACCCACATGAATTCTCTTGGATCAAAACTTGAATAAAAAGAATATACGGAGTGGAAATCACCAGTCATAAGTCAAAACAGACAAAAAGCAAACAATGATAAAATATGACTACATGTACATGTGAACAGCAAAAACACACCGAATATAATAATTAAGTTAGGTGGTGAAAAGGGTGAGCTGTTCCTGCTAAATTTTTTGTAATAGTCGTTTTCCTTTATGATTCATGGTAAGGCTGGGTGTAACAAAAATGAACTATTAAAATATTATTTTTTTTAAATTGATATAAAGGTCATTAAAGTATCAACAAAACATGTGGTGAAACGAAATCTTAATTTTGAAAATTGATTTATATTTTCTTTTCCTCTGACCTGTCGCTGTGTTTGTGGGGTAGCGTAATTGCGAACATTTCTAATTTTGCGGAAGGTAACGTACTCACAGTAACACTATCCCTAATTCCATCTAAATTCAACAGAAAAATTCTGATATTCAAAACTTATAAATCTTTCACGAATATTTCACGAATATAAAAATTAAAGAAAAATCAAAAACTGAAGTAATCAGGAATGACCAATAGCAGGTGCTTTGACAGGGGAGGGATGTGTTGACAACATTTGTTATCTGTGTATATCTATCCGGTAATTAGTCACGTTCCGTTATTATTAGTAAAAAGTGGAGAGGATTGGTCTACGAAAAAGTGACACTGATAAAAAATCCCGATCCAATAGCTTCAGGTAACCCTGTAAAATTATTAAAAATATAGAAAACCTGTATGTCTATGAATTGCATTGGGATAAGCACACACAACTTAATTCCTTATATATGAATTTCAACCTTTTTTCTGTGCACAAGTTTTGGTAACTATATAGCCACTAGTTTTCAAAATATTCGATAAAAACACCAAATAAAAAAGAATAGTGTTTTGAAAACACTAAAGATATATTTTTATGAATTGTAAATGCAATAAATAGTAGAATTAAATTCATACAACTGTTAAATTGATGGAAATTTTTCGTATGCAATGTGGATGTTATACGATTTGGTGGTATTACACCTTTTAATGAAATATGTGTCGCCCTCAGTTGCAAAATTTGATAGATGCTTAATATTTTGTCATATATGTAATTGTAACTTCCTTTTATTTCGAGCAATTACGAATATTATCCCGAATATTAAACAACGGAAATGTGAAACTATTGTCACCTCAGTATGATTTAATAGAATGTAATATAATATGAAATAAAAGAAGGAAATATTAAGTACTTGCAGACTGATGCAGTATTCAAATTGACATTCAGAATGGTAGGCTTACATTTTTGTTTTCGTATTTTCATTTTTTCATTTGCAATACATTTTCTAATTATTGCATCCTAATTTCATTTATCTTATCGTACAGTGATGTTGTTTTTGATTTAACATGTCGGTATATTCTGTTCATAACGTTTTTCTTGCAAATCCAATGAGTCATTGTCTTGTTCATGGAAAAATGTGAATGGACATTTGGTAAGGACAGAAACAAGACAGGAACACTCTACTCTATAAAAGGAGAATACATTGCGATTCATCAATGTTATGTATGATTTCTGCATACATGTCTTGTGTTTAAATTAACCAACTTTCGAATGTATGCAACTTAACAAGCTGACCATATCAGCTAAAGGAATAGCTCTCTATTTAACAGCTCTTTATTCCTAGAATTAAGCTTAAATTATGACATATGAGTGCAGGCATAAAGCTTATTGCCTAAAATATAATTATGTCATCTCCTGGATTGAAATCACTGATAAAAATAAAATGTATACATATTTTTAAAAACTCATCAAATAATACTTTAAGAATATGAAACTTGATAGAAATTTGTGTTAAAATTATTTGTTTTCACAATTTGTAGAACTGTGACACTGACATTTCTTTTACAGTTGTATTGGTTGTTTTTCCTGATTCGAAATTAGACCGTAAAAATTTTAGAATTTTTTCCTCAATACTCATTGATAGCTTTATGCTAAACAACAGATAAAGAATTTAAAAAAAAGACAAGATGGCCTAGGGGTATTTAACAAAATTTTAAACAAAGAAAACTTACTGATATCCAATAGAATAAAATATAGGAAAAATGGTGTGAGAAAAAAACCCCATATCCTTATTCTGTTTACTTTTGACCTGGTCAATTATTATAATAATTATATAGAATCTTATCCCCTTGTTGTATTAGATAAAAAAAAATTAAGTCTTTTTTATATTTTGTAATGCCACAAAGAAAAAGCACAAAAAAGCATCAGTTGATTCTGTTTTGAAAATAAAAAATACTAAAATTTTAAGATCTGTGAAATGAATGTAGATTGTAATTCATTGTTATTAGGAATATAATTCAGAAACTGCTTTATATCAAGAATAAATTACCGAATAAACATAGTTCACTTAATGTACTTATTGCCTTAAATTATGTTTGGAGATATGTTGAACATGTTGAATTATCTTCATCAGATTTCAGTAAAAAAGCTTTATGCTTGAACATTTCAGGCAATAACTTAACGCCTATGAATTATCTTAATGCCTAGGATTTAAGCTGAATGCATTATTTCACTTATTGCCGCTAACATATACATTTATCATACCTCACATTAAAATATCATATTTTGATTGGCTGATACAAAAGTAATAATTTACTTTATCACATGTTTGAGAGGGTGACAATTTTTTGAATGTCACTCTCTGGTCTAGACCAATCAAAAATCTATAATCTAAAGGAAACTGAATTGAATGTACATCAAGTTATTAAAGACAGTGCTTGAATTCGATATTTTGGTTCAAATTCTATAATAATACCCGTAACGTTGATATGTACGTGACGTCATGCAAAATAATATTAAATAAATTCATCTGTAAAAAGCAATAATGATAGGATATTCAGTATAACAAATTAAACAACACAATGCTAAGATGGTGATATATATCGATTGGTTCACCTCTAAAAAGCATTGTCAGCTTTGGCTTCGCCACGGTTGACCATGTTTTCTCGGGATAACAATCTGATTTAACACCATCCCAACCATGTGTTTTTTATATAGTAACTTCATAAGCAATCAAAAAGACGTAGTGTGCTTGCAAATTATACAACTATACACCAGAGTTTAAAAGATGTAAATATTTACAATAATAGAAAATCGTACTAGAAAATTAACTCCGACATTCTATTCATGAACATGGCATCACTTTTGTTTTACTTAAAAAACAATGATTCAACACTAGTCTTTACCTGACAGATTAACTGTCATTTTTTTTTTATAAAACATGTAAATTGTTGAAATCAATCGCACACTCATCGAGATTTTTCATTTACAATACTCTCCGACTTTAAATTAAACTTTGACGTCTTTTTACTAGTGCATCGGTATTGTTACAAGTTTTTGATGATTTTCTTCCTTACACTTTAGTAATGTAAACATTGTATTTTATTAAAGGTGTTGGAGAAACTGTTTCTTGTTTGGTTATTTTCACAAGGTGAGAACTTATATTTATATATAAATTAGAAGCGGACATTCTGATCCCAAAAATTGTTCAAAAACTGAAAATGCGATAAAAAACAAAACGAAAGGCAATAAAAAGATTGTGTTAACTACAAAAACCGGGATCCAAAAAACTGCACAATACTGATACATTGGAAGACTAGGTAAAGACTTTAGAATTTGAAGCAGATATTACCCTCTATAGCATTGATTGACATGTTGTGTATATACAGCAAACACTTTACTTGCTAAAACATTTGTAAAAGACGTTAGCTTGTATTTCATGTATGTCAATAAGATCAGATGTGAGTAGTGTAACACTGATCATATAAAACACATTGTATTTGGAGACAAACCATAATATTTGTGTTATATACTGCAGCTGTGCTATTTGAGCAGTCAAATTGCATTGACCGTATATTCATATGTCATATACAGTCATTGACCGTATATCACCTTGTTTATGACGTTGACAATGCGTTTCCGTAGAGTTTTATTTATGACGTCAATAAAACATACAGGTTCGCGGAAATTTTACGTCGTCCGCTTCAAATTTAAAAATGAGGTTTTTTTCCTAAATATTTCATTGAGAACAGTTTTAAGAGCTGCAGCATATAAAGATTACCATACATTGTCTCGAAATATCAATCGGTTATTTGTACTTGGCTCGAAACAGGTAAAAATGCTCGGTACAGCCTTGCTTTTACCTGTTTCTAAGCCTCGTTCAAATAACATTGATATTTTGAGACAATGTATGGTTATTCTATATATATACATGTACAATCGCACATGTATATGACTTTTAGTAAAAGAATTAACTTTATATGAGGAATGTTGGGTTTGGATTTATTATATTTTCAATTGTATATGAGTTTGCTGGAGACGATTACTGATACGATAACCGTATGAAGATTGAAATACAAAGTGGTGTCATTGAAATATCGCATACAAGCGTAACAAGAGTTTGAGTCTCCGAAATAATCAATTGAACATTGGATATGTCGTAAGGCTGTGTCGTTTTCTGTATGCATGCGACAACGTTGCGAAAATTTGATTAATCATTACCCAATGTCTTGATAGAAAATCACCTAATTAGCATATCCAAAAACACCATCATATATATATTAAAAAAAAAAGGGTTGTGGTGAAATTATGGAAGCAAAGTCGCAAACTTGAGCTGTGCAAACAAGCTTTGAGTTCATGACGATCGAGCATTTAGAAAGGGAAATATACATGAAGATGACAAAAAAAACGAATCCAACCTGCATTTCCACACAACAGTCATCTATATAAAAACTAGAAAATTCAAACAACTATTTGTCTCTGATTTTAACCCTTGGTGTCATTGACTTTTAAACTGTATCCATTACCTCGTATTTCTATAACATTCGGAACTATGTTGTGTGATTGTTAATGCGACTTTTATCCACCAGAGTTAAATGACGTGGATATTAGCAACTGTAGATCGTCGTCAATTATTTTTACAATATCTTGGAAAAATTAACCTACCGGTTAATGATAACCTCACACCAAGTAACATATACAAAATGTATATTCATAAAAAAGACTGTGATTAAGACGTTTCAATTACAAACAAATTTAGAAATTTACTGTTTATAAAAGTTGTTTAATATTTGACATACATGTACTTTAAAAAGATTCGCTTGACTCGGATTTCTTACATTCTAACATTACATTACTATACATTCTAACATTACAGTTGCATTCCACTAGTGTTCACGTCTTTTTCAAAGACACCTTAATTCATCAAACATACAAAAAAAGTCATATTATTTACCCAAATCGTCCTACCTTTTTTTTTTACCACTTATTGTCAAGTTATTGTTGAAAGACAAGTCAAATCTGTCCTTAAACAATATTAAATATAAAAAAATCAAGTAGAATCATATTCTATATCAAATGGGAGACTATCGTAGCAATTAATAAATATTTTTTAAGGTTGCTCCCATATACAATAAGGAGATGTGGTATGATTACCAACGATACAACTAGCCACCAGAAATAATGGGACACCGAACGACATTCAACAATTAGAGAAAAAATGTATGCTGTGGAAGGCTTATTTTAACGACAATGATACTAAATCATGATCTTTATCTAAAAACACTTTGAAATTGATTTGTTAACTTTTTGCAGCCTTCTCCATTGCCATACTTGCAGATTCCATGACCACAGTTTACATTTTAGAAGGGTCAACGGTGAATCTTACATTTAACGTCATCATTCCAAAGAGAGATTTGCTTTACCAGAAAATATGTTTATCATATTACATAAACCCCTTGAGGGTGAAACCAAAACAATACGACACGATATTACATGTGAACAGTTTTCCATTTCCAATTATAAATGTAACAGAAAGACACGAAGGAGTTTACTAGTTGAATTATGGGAATTTAATAACTGTTTCAGAGCTTAAAATAACAAGTATGTTATCATTAAGTATATAAGTGTTATCGGACGGGTTCAAAAAGGTTATTTGATAACCATCACTGACGAATAATATTAGTTGTATGGTTTGCTACTAACCCCTACGAATTCATATAGGGTTAGTTAATCCATAAAGGGTGAGGCATCTATGGTCAGTAGGGGGTTGGTAGTAAAGTTTATAACGAATGTATTGCACGGGGGACTTTCACTGCTTCGTTTTTAATAATGAACTATAACAACATTAATAAATGATGTCACCATTAATAGTAGACGTGAACCTTAAAAAATAAAATCATTCTCAAGTAAGTTGACATGTTTCATTTGTGTATCGAGAATTTTTTCGGTTTGATTACAAAATGGATGCTTTTTGAACGCCATTATAGGTCCGTTTCGAACTACAACAGTCCTACATTTTCATAATATAATCAATATAAATCTATCATGCCATGCTCTATGCTGATTTTAACATAAGTAGGTATTATATTTGTCAACATTTTACACCTCATTTACGCTAGGTATAGAGATATTGACAAATAAAAACATTTGTTGACTAGAAATTACCATAGCTCATGGTAATAAATAAATATCTGTTAAATTACAAAGTATGAATACAACATGAATATATCAGAAGAGCATGGTGTCATAATGACACATGTTGTTTGATAAAATCTATTAATTTCTCCTTATATACAGTATATGATGTATGACTATTAATGGGATGCATCTGACCTTTTGTGGAAATATAATTGACGCGGCAAGAGGAGAGGCAAATAAAACATAACTTTGTTTTCTGAAAAAAATAGTTCATGTATTTATTTAAAACATTATGAAATAATGCCTAACTGTGTCAGCTGACAAAAGAAATTAACATTGTATGAAGTTTTATTTAAAAGTTCGTTTCTTAGCTTCATAAACTGAATTATAGCCTGAATGATTTGCAAGGAAAATATTAAACATATTATATTGTTAAGACAACCATATAAAGGTTTAGATGTATGTTGATGTACTTTGATGTTTGTGTAGCACCGATATATATTGTGCAAAAACATATAATTATATACTTATTTCCAACTATAGATATGTCCTGTTCATCTCGTTCAATTGAACATGTCTGTGCAATTGAAGGGTCATCGCCAGTACTTACATTTACAATCGACGTGTCTGTTTATCATAACATAGTTGATGAAGACTCCTACAGTATAGGCAACTCTCTAAAAGTTCGATATTCTACAACTGATGTACATCTTCAAATTTACAATGTTACCCTTGAAGACGAAGGATTTTTTAAATGTTATTTAAATCCATTGTTTGGAAGAGTAAAGCTGGAAGTAGTAAGTAAGTAGAAATCTGTCTGAGGATGAAATAATATATTTATACATAAAGTTGCAATTTCTATTTTATAGACAACGTTTGTTTTATAACGAATTGATTTAGATTATTATCTTTATTTGAATCCCTCATTAATTGTCAGTTCAGTTTATACGTTTGTAATAAAATAAAGTTTTAATAAATTTTAGGTTTTAATGCCAAATATTTGTTAACTAATACGTGGGAGATTATTTACTCTTCCCCTAGCTGAGCAAGATACCTTTTAAGAGTGCTACTCTCGCGTGTAGACCAATAAAAAATCATTAAAACAATGATTTGAATTTACATCAAATAAATAAAAAAAATTGGCTCAGAACTTTTTCATAAACTAAACAAAACCGACACCTTCTTTCACAACTATTATCCCAAAATTACAGGTAATGTTGATTGCCACCGTTAGTTAAAAAAAAAAAAATACAGATTCAGATTCAGATTCAATATTGTATTAAAGTCTCACTACTTGCAATACATAAATATACAGTACATACAAAGTATATACACACTATAAAATAGGCAATACACAAATATAAATTACAAGTACCATTATATTAAGAATTATGAGAGACTACAAAACAATTTCTATATAAAACTAGTTAAAATAATACGATTATTAAAATAATTTCATTTTAAAAATATAAAAAGGTATTTTTTCTACTTAAAATATCAAAGCAGGTTTTGGCAACCATATCATAACAACTAATGTTTTTAAATAAATACACAAATTTATCATCATTAGACAAATCAATAAAATCTACATTATATTTCAAAGCTTCGCTATATAAACAAAAGCGCAAATCTGCATATAAAGTACATGATATTATTACATGTTTTTCGTCTTCTATGTTATCATTACACATAAAACACACTCTTTCGTCTACATTTTTTATTTTCATACCGCTCTGTTTCAATTCTCAACGGAGCTACTCCGCATCTAAATTTAGCAAAAGCACTTCTGTATCTATAGATGATGTTTTAGATAAATATAATTCACTTCCATAACTGTTTTTAAACAATTTATAAGTCCGCAATTTTTTACCAAGATTTTGTGTTAATATTCTATTTTGCCAGTTTTCTATATTCTTATCAAGTAAAAATTCTTCTATCTACATGATATTTTGTTTACACATTACAATATTTAAATCAGTATACAAAACTATATAACATTCTTTAAACTTAGACATAATCCTAAAACACCAATTTCTTCTCTTATTAAGAGCATTTTTATAACTCCATTCTATAATTTAATCTATCTGCGCACATTATGTTACACCTAGCTCAGTGTCGAAAAACACAAGTCCACTGCTTAACACTTGGAGGTCTCCAGCCCATATCCCCTTGAAGTGCATCGTTCGGGGTATATTTACCCACACCCATAAAAGACATGATAGCTCTGTTCTGGACAGCATTTATACATGAAAAATCTCTGGTGCCCCAAATGGCTGCACCATAACTTATTACTAGCCAGACCAGGCTATCAAATAATGTAGTTAATGTACTGTACTGGAAACCTCCATGGGCCTTACTCTTTACAATAATCAAACTAAATGCCCTGTTCGCTGATTTGGCTACAGCTTTAGCCATTACATCATAATTTAAAAATTCAGTTACTAGTAAACCCAGATATTGATAGCTTTGTACAACACATATCTGCTTATCATTAAATAAAAACAATGTTGTTGTCTGCTATACAGAAGGATTTCTAAAATGTTCAATTTTAGTTAACATTTAATAACTTATTTTTACACCATATTTTTAAAACATCTAACAGAAATTGCAAATCGCTTTCATTCTCTGCAATCAGTACAATGTCGTCTGCATATAACAAAATGCCAACTTTTCACCGTCAATATCAATACCAATATCTAATGCTTTAATACTTGTAACTAAGCTGTTCATACAAATATTGAATAAAATTGGCGACAAAACACAGCCTTGTTTTAGGCCTGAATTTACACTAAACCATTCAGTCATATGCCCATTTAATTTTTTATAGCACATTCAACTTGAGAAAAAATAGCTTTAAGGTTCATCATAACCTTTTGGCTAAAATGGCCGTATTTACACCCCAAATTTTACTCTGAGTACAGACTAACTTATACACCTGCAACAGTTTTAAGGGATGGCAGGAACTAGATATATAAATTTTAAATGCATTTTATGTTTCAGAAAATTATTAACTTTTCTAGATTTTGCTATCCATTTTTTTTCGTTCCTGCAGAAGGTGCAAAAATTAACTAAGTAGTGAAAACGATTGAGAAGCTCCCCTCATATAATCAATGTTGTGAGTAGTATTGGTTTAAATGGACAATAGATGGACAATAGACACTTGTAAACAATAGGTGATTTAACAGGTTTTAACTGTGTAACTGAGTGGACCGTATCAAATGAAACTCGGGTGTTTGTTTATTTTGCTATATTCTGCAGACTGGAAAAAAATGCACATCAAAATGCAGGTAAGTTTTTCATTTTCTGAAACGTAGACTTCATAAAACTTTTAAATATCTAGTTCCTGCCATGCCTTAAAACTTTCCTAAATGTACCAGTTTGTCTGTACTCATAGTAATTTTTGAGGTGTAAACACGGCCATATTTTTCAATTCCTTATGATGAACCTTAATAACACACAAAAAATGTTTACAGTTACTTATACCAACATCATTAAGATCATTAAACAATAAATTTCTATTAACCGTGTCATATGCCTTTTTAAAATCAACAAACACTGCAAACGTAGATATTTTCCGTATTTTTCTGGTTTCAATAATCGATGTTAACGTACTCAAATGATCAATAGTACTTCTGCCACCACGAAAGCCGTTTTGCTCATCGTGTAAAATATTTTTAGTTTCTAACCAGTATACTAGTCTATTATTTAAAATGCTACACATAATTTATAACTACAAGGTGCCAATGTAATGCCCCGACATGACAAAAGATCCCTAGTGTCTGTTGTAGAACACTTATATATAGGTGTTATTATCCCTTTACTCCACATGGATGGGATTTTACCAAATTTAAAACACTAATTAAATAAATTATGTAAAACATATACAGCACCATTCAAGAGGACCAACTCTCCCACACCCTACACCGAGGAAAATGTCGGAGTCACTCCGAAAAACTCCGATAATCCTCCCAAAATGTTGGGAGGAATTTGGGAGTAATCTCTCCCAAAATCAGGTAAATGTTTATTGTGATAGCGAGCTCACTCTCTACACCGAGGAATTAATTGCCCTTATCCTTCTTTGATCTCTACCGGCACACCACTGATAGGGTAATTGGATTACCTGACAGGTAAAGGTTGAAGTAATAAAGAATTATATTTCCGGTCTACTGTATCATTTTAAGTGTCAAACAGGTGTATAATTTTAAATGTCTTTTATACTAATTAAATTTAATTTGTGGTAATAATAAGTCAAAATATTTTCGTATTTTTTGTTAGCCAATCTAAAAATATCTTTACCTTTTTGTACTTGCTTATAAAAAAAAAGGATTATAAAATATAGTGGAATATGTTAAAAACCAAATATTCTACTTCAAAGTTAAAGTCTTTATTTAAAAAATTGTGTCTAAAAGTTTTCTGTATATGCAAGTAAAAAGGTAAATTTATTTACCATTCATTAGGCATAATAATAGCCCCGTAATAATTGTGTAAGTCTACGGCAATTTCTTTTTACGATTATCTAATTGCTGGAATAAATAAATGATTTAAAAGCAAAAGGTTGTTGTCAATTCTTTCAATTGCATTTAAGTTTTATAAAAAAAATGAAAACTACTTAATTTTGACCTTGATGTCTTCACAAGTAAATTGATATTTTATTTACGAAATGAAGATACTTAAATTGTGTAAAAATAACCGGAAACTTTCGCTAAATTAATGAGAGCAGTTTAAAGAAAATCATAAAAATAACGTGTCTGAAAGTTTTGTATGTTCAACTAAAAAGGGAAATATTATTTACCATTCGTTATGCTTAATAATTACGGCATTTTCGTTTTACGATTTGTTGGCAGTTCTGTATGATAATAAGTCATTTCGGTTACATCAGGAATACTTCTACAGCTGCAATAATTCGTTGTTGTAAAATATTTATTTTCTCACAATGAATGTAAATTTGTGTAGTTTAAACAGTGATCATATAAAAGATTTTAAAAACAATTATTTGCCGTGCGAAGACAATTCCACGATACACATCTCAGTTGTCAACAGTTTGGGTTGAACTTGTACTTGACTTACTTAACAATGTTAAATGCTATAAATAGTTAACATCAATTGTATCCTCGGCACGAGTTTTTAAAGGGCGGGAAATAATATCGCGTACCAGTAAACTCGGGTGACCTTTCTAGACGACCGTGGGAAAATTCTATTCAAGGTTTCTAAAGTTGCAGAACGACATTTTTGTGCAATCGTATTGAGGAGGTTCTTTTACAATTGATTAATAGGAATCTATAATATAATTCTTATCCGAATAAACGAGAACAAATCTTTAACTATATGAATCTTAATGTTTATCTTTCAAAAAAGAAAGTAGACCTGAACATTAGTTATACGTCCATGGTTAATAATATAAATTCACGGTTGATGATGTATTAATTGAAATTATGATGGAAATTGTCCGGGGTGATTTTAAATTGTTTTCAAATGACAATAATACGATAAAGAACTGACAATTTTAGGCGGGGGTTTGAAAAATAAAATGATGACTGCTTTAACTGGAATAATAATTATGATGGGCAATTATGAGGTTTAATAAATTTTATTAATAATTAAAGGATTAGTGACCTATCGGATAGCATACGCGGATTACTTATCATCACAACTTTTAACATCTTTTGTAAACGTAAAATGATTGAGCGTCATAAACTTGTCAAACATATGGAGACCGGTAGAATTATAGTACTTTAATGTGAAAATATTTTTACACTTTCCAAATTAAAATGACGAAATTGATTTAAATACTTTCGTAAATTTGAAAACCGTTCCGTAAAATACGAAATTGACGAGCGCTATCAATATCACTTGAAATTATTTCCTTTGTTCAACAGAGTTGTCATTTTACAGTTTCTGTTCGTAATTTAAATTATTCAAGTCTGTATAAATGTACCGAGTCGGTGAAACATAATATTTCACATTGCTTAGTAAACTAAGTTTACTTGATGATCCGAGCGTAAAAACAACATGATTTTATTAGCCAGTTGATTTTTAAATAATGAACAGTTAATGCGCCGATATTGCTTATTGAATAAGTTACAAAAGATACTAATTGTGGCAAAATCGTCCTTGTTGAAAGAACACAATGTATGACCTGACTGGACTGTAATAGAAACACAAAATAACAAGTATTTTCTTCATACTTTTTCGTGATTTCAAAGCACACCTGTGCAACCAAGATCGATTAAATGTTCAAAGGTAAATTATCTGGGTAATCCAATTATGTTGTCACGCGTCGTTAATTTTAAGTACATCCGATGGGCAATAAACCAATTAACAGCCACGCGGTGTTGGGAGAGAATCTTTGGAGGATTTTAGAAGTGAAATCCGCGGTACGCGGTGTGATTCCGAGAAACACGGAAATCGGACAAAAAAGATATCGAATCGATATTGTTGGATGGTACGCAGTACCATTCAAGAGGACCAACTCTCCCACACCCTGCACCGAGGAAAATGTCGGAGTCACTCCGAAAAACTCCGATAATCCTCCCAAAATGTTGGGAGGAATTTGGGAGTAATCTCTCCCAAAATCAGGTAAATGTTTATTGTGATAGCGAGCTCACTCTCTACACCGAGGAATTAATTGCCCTTATCCTTCTTTGATCTCTACCGGCACACCACTGATAGGGTAATTGGATTACCTGACATGTAAAGGTTGAAGTAATAAAGAATTATATTTCCGGTCTACTGTATCATTTTAAGTGTCAAACAGGTGTATAATTTTAAATGTCTTTTATACTAATTAAATTTAATTTGTGGTAATAATAAGTCAAAATATTTTCGTATTTTTTTTGTTAGCCAATCTAAAAATATCTTTACCTTTTTGTACTTGCTTATAAAAAAAAAAGGATTATAAAATATAGTTGAAAATGTTTAAAACCAAATATTCTACCTCAAAGTTAAAGTCTCTATTTAAAAATTGTGTCTAAAAGTTTTCTATATATGCAAGTAAAAAGGTAAATTCATTTACCATTCATTAGGCATAATAATAGCCCCGTAATAATTGTGTAAGTCTACGGCAATTTCTTTTTACGATTATCTAATTGCTGGAATGAATAAATGATTTAAAAGCAAAAGGTTGTTGTCAATTCTTTCAATTGCATTTAAGTTTTATAAAAAAAAATGAAAACTACTTAATTTTGACCTTGATGTCTTCACAAGTAAATTGATATTTTATTTACGAAATGAAGATACTTAAATTGTGTAAAAATAACCGGAAACTTTCGCTAAATTAATGAGAGCAGTTTAAAGAAAATCATAAAAATAACGTGTCTGAAAGTTTTGTATGTTCAACTAAAAAGGGAAATATTATTTACCATTCGTTATGCTTAATAATTACGGCATTTTCGTTTTACGATTTGTTGGCAGTTCTGTATGATAATAAGTCATTTCGGTTACATCAGGAATACTTCTACAGCTGCAATAATTCATTGTTGTAAAACATTTATTTTCTCACAATGAATGTAAATTTGAACTTGAACTTGACTTACTTAACAATGTTAAATGCTATAAATAGTTAACATCAATTGTATCCTCGGCACGAGTTTTTAAAGGGCGGGAAATAATATCGCGTACCAGTAAACTCGGGTGACCTTTCTAGACGACCGTGGGAAAATTCTATTTAAGGTTTCTAAAGTTGCAGAACGACATTTTTGTGCAATCGTATTGAGGAGGTTCTTTTACAATTGATTAATAGGAATCTATAATATAATTCTTATCCGAATAAACGAGAACAAATCTTTAACTATATGAATCTTAATGTTTATCTTTCAAAAAAGAAAGTAGACCTGAACATTAGTTATACGTCCATGGTTAACAATATAAATTCACGGTTGATGATGTATTAATTGAAATTATGATGGAAATTGTCCGGGATGATTTTAAATTGTTTTCAAATGACAATAATACGATAAAGAACTGCCAATTGTAGGCGGGGGTTTGAAAAATAAAATGATGACTGCTTTAACTGGAATAATAATTATGATGGGCAATTATGAGGTTTAATAAATTTTATTAATAATTAAAGGATTAGTGACCTATCGGATAGCATACGCGGATTACTTATCATCACAACTTTTAACATCTTTTGTAAACGTAAAATGATTGAGCGTCATAAACTTGTCAAACATATGGAGACCGGTAGAATTATAGTACTTTAATGTGAAAATATTTTTACACTTTCCAAATTAAAATGACGAAATTGATTTAAATACTTTCGTAAATTTGAAAACCGTTCCGTAAAATACGAAATTGACGAGCGCTATCAATATCACTTGAAATTATTTCCTTTGTTCAACAGAGTTGTCATTTTACAGTTTCTGTTCGTAATTTAAATTATTCAAGTCTGTATAAATGTACCGAGGTGGTGAAACATAATATTTCACATTGCTCAGTAAACTAAGTTTACTTGATGATCCGAGCGTAAAAACAACATGATTTTATTAGCCAGTTGATTTTTAAATAATGAACAGTTAATGCGCCGATATTGCTTATTGAATAAGTTACAAAAGATACTAATTGTGGCAAAATCGTCCTTGTTGAAAGAACACAATGTATGACCTGACTGGACTGTAATAGAAACACAAAATAACAAGTATTTTCTTCATACTTTTTCGTATGAACGTTTTATTTTAAAGATAATGGCACAAGACAAAAACATATAAGGTAATAATTATCTTATTCTAAATGATATTGTCTTACCTTTATCTTTCAAAGAAAGGAAAACATTTGCTCAATTTATAATACCGTGATTTTAAAGCACACCTGTGCAACCAAGATCGATTAAATGTTCAAAGGTAAATTATCTGGGTAATCCAATTATGTTGTCACGCGTCGTTAATTTTAAGTACATCCGATGGGCAATAAACCAATTAACAACCACGCGGTTTTGGAGAGAATCTTTGGAGGATTTTAGAAGTGAAATCCGCGGTATGCGGTGTGATTCCGTAAAACACGGAAATCGGACAAAAAAGATATCGAATCGATATTTTTGGATGGTACTGTAAAAGTATATCATTTCTATACAACTCTATAGGTATCAAATCATTACCTGGCGCTTTGCCATTTTTTGCTTTAATCAATACATTTAAAACTTCGTCAATAGTAATTTCCCAATCTAAAAAATCATCGGAATTATTATTTGTTATACTTTCATTGGGCAAGTTATCTTTATCTTTATAATTCAATAAATTATCAAAAGAAATTTTCCATTTATTTAAAACAACATCAATATCAGTACAAATTGAACCGTCATCCTGTAACACTTCCATCGGGATGTTCTTCTGTCCTCCATTTCCAACACCAATTCTTCCTATTTTCTTCCAGAACTCCCGGGGGTTACCATTTCGGACGGCACAAATTTCTTCTTGACTACGATACCAGTATTGTCTTTTCGCTTGTTGGCAGTTTGTCAAAAGTTTTACGCGTCTTTACAAATACATGACGTGCACTTTTCCTTTCGTTACGGCTAGGATTTTTACGCCAAATACGTTCAGCTGCACACACTTCATTCCATAGTACTGTAAGGTTGTCATTCCACCAAGGCTTCTTCGTCTTCCTTCTCTTATTACTGATACCATCCGCGCAATACGCATACCGCTTATCTCGTGTGGAGTTCATTTCATCTTGAATAACATTAACAAGCTCGTCGTATTTATTGTCTATTTCTAATTGATTGTTTTTTAATGTTCAAGATGAGTTGGTTTACCTTAGATACTACTTCAAAATCTGTTAACCAATCGTTTGGCAAATTTCGTGTATCAAATTTCACATGTTCAGTTGTTTCGTTATCGGTCGACCGAGCATGACGAACCGTAAATTGGTCATCATAAACTAAATTATTAAATGTCCAGCACATCAATGAGTGATCAGGAACATATTTTGGGTCGTACGCTCCTGTGGTAAAAGTACTATTATCAAGACTTTGAGCTCTATTAACTTCGAAATCTACAAATTTATTCAAATATGCATATGGCACTATACAGTAATCAACGACAGATGTTCCTCTAGTAGATATAAATGTATAATCATTGCTTAAAAAGTTCCTTCCGTTTAAAATACAGCAATTAACATTACTCAAAAACTCACAGAAAATGTCTCCGTAACTGTTGTTTGTAAAATCAACAACAATGAGCTCTGGTAAAATATCTATTCCTTCTATAAAATCCGGCATGTCGGATACTCGACTGTTTCAATCTCCAAACAAATAAAACGGGCTACCATTAGGGATTGTATATATATCGGAAGAAAACTCATAAATGTTCACCGATCGTGCGAAGTTTTCTGGAGGCAAATATATCACACATGTAAAAAAAGGACGATTGTCCGGGTTGTTTTTTTCGGAAAAAACGTATCCATAAAATCCCATCAACAAAATCACTCACTTTATCAACATTATAATTCACTAAAACATCGTTTCGTACTATTACACCAACACCTCCCGATCCTGTTCTTGCACGCACGTGTATATGTTTACGGTTATGTCCAAACCACGTGTAACCTTCGATATCAACAACTGATTGACCAACCAGGTGAGTTTCGGCCAACCCTAATATATGCAAATTACTCTTATGTATACATTAAGCTAGCATAGAATTCTTTTCGCTATTTATAGTTTTGCTCCACCCTTTAATGTTCCAAAACCCGCATGTAAGCTAATACAACCTCCCACGACCACGCCTACTGTTACCTTCGTAGCTCTGTCGTCCATCCGAATGATCACGGTATTGATCTCGATCATTATGTCTATTTCTATCGGTACGGGAGCGTGGATAATTGTTTGCTCGTTGACCGTTGACCTGTGGCAAATTGTGAACACTAGTATTATCAGACTGTTTCCTCACTACACGCCCAGATTTAATCATGAAATCGTTATCCCTGCCTAAGGCTTTTAATAGTGTACTATTGTTATTGTTACTAATTCTTTGTTGGAGTGGTAAATCTTTCTCAATATACACACGTGAATATTTAGTTGAGTTTTTCAGTACACGTTTAGCTTTTAATACACCTTTCTTGTGTTCAATAGTAGCGAAAGTTATAACCACAATACCCGGTCTATCGTCAGATCTGCTTGTTTTCCTGACTAATTTAGCTACATTTATATCTGCCGGTTTCAGACCATCCTTTAATAAAGCAAAAACCTTGTTTTTTAGTATTGAATTGTCATTTTCTTCTCGTTTGTCGAAGGGGAGGTTTTTCACAATAACATTAAGCTGATGTTGGTCTTTTAGTTCAGAGTTAATAACCTTACCGCTAGATGCCGCAATTTCTGCATATGATTTTCCTAGTGAAACAACCTTTTCTTTCAATTCATTAACTTCACTAGAAATTTGGTCTTTCAATTTACCTACTTCACTTTTTACTTTATCATGAATGACTTTGTCGAATTTAACAGTTAGGCGTTTTCCCACATTTCCCTCAATTTCAGACATTCTGCTCTCTAACCTGCTAATTACACTATTAAAATTGTCTGTCTTGAACAATTGCATTAAACTGGGTGTTGTCAGAGTTTGGGAAATGCGTGGAGGGGGTGGCGGAAATACTGGAATGCTTCATCTTCTTATGTTCGACCTGATCTTGGTCTGTTTCTGATAAATGACGTTTTCTAGGAGTATTTGTTGTCGTTAGATGTGGTTTATGTATCTGAGCTACCGTAGTTAAAGTACTCACATTATGATCTGCATTTTCAATTGGATTTGGCGCCATTACTTTTTGAACGAAATCCGTGGCTCCAAATTGACTTAGAGGACTTCCATCAAAACACTCAAAAAAACTGGATTCAAATTGGCTAAGAATTATCATCAAGTCTATAATACACTAATATATATCCAAAAGTTCAACTTGAGTAACACGTTCAAGATTTAAACTAGGAAAATATAAATATTTTTCCTTACAGATATAAACGTATTTATGATCCTAATATATTTTAATGACCCCGGGGATAGCCATTGAAGGAAAATAACATTACAAGTGTGCGAAAAGCTTTCTTTTTTATCTAATACTTATTCATGTTAAACATTACTAAGATATTATTTTTCTTTATTTTACGTTTTTTCATTGAGTAAACAAATTTTATCACTATGTCAATTTCAAGTAAGTTGTGTCAATACATGAGACATACACAGCATCTACTTCAGAAACTGGTCTTTTAAAAGAATTATTGCCCCGTAGAAGCGGTGAATGTCAAACATTTCCAACCCTAGATATCTATTTCACTAGAAATTGCTTCTATTGTAAAATAATCCTTTCTGGTCGAAAATTGTGGTATTCGATTTTTCTAAGGACAATAATTGCAAACCGTTTGCAACGTTCATAACCACGATCCGTGTTATCTAACATGAAGGTATAGAAAATATAATCGTCAAAAGTAACCAAAGGTTCAACCAACTTTAGATACATTTTTTTAAACTCTTGGTTAATACGCTTCCTTGTAATTACAAACGCTCTATCAAGGAAATTTTAATAAGAATTTGGAATGTTGTACACATAAAAATGAAGATTACAATTGGGAAGCTACTTCCATCCTTTTAGAACAACAACACATATAGAAAGTTGAAATTATGACAATATATATATACAGATATAGAACGTAAAACAATCTTTAATTAGACTAATTTAGCTACATTTATATCTGCCGGTTTCAGACCATCCTTTAATAAAGCAAAAACCTTGTTTTTTAGTATTGAATTGTCATTTTCTTCTCGTTTGTCGAAGGGGAGGTTTTTCACAATAACATTAAGCTGATGTTGGTCTTTTAGTTCAGAGTTAATAACCTTACCGCTAGATGCCGCAATTTCTGCATATGATTTTCCTAGTGAAACAACCTTTTCTTTCAATTCATTAACTTCACTAGAAATTTGGTCTTTCAATTTACCTACTTCACTTTTTACTTTATCATGAATGACTTTGTCGAATTTAACAGTTAGGCGTTTTCCCACATTTCCCTCAATTTCAGACATTCTGCTCTCTAACCTGCTAATTACACTATTAAAATTGTCTGTCTTGAACAATTGCATTAAACTGGGTGTTGTCAGAGTTTGGGAAATGCGTGGAGGGGGTGGCGGAAATACTGGAATGCTACATCTTCTTATGTTCGACCTGATCTTGGTCTGTTTCTGATAAATGACGTTTTCTAGGAGTATTTGTTGTCGTTAGATGTGGTTTATGTATCTGAGCTACCGTAGTTAAAGTACTCACATTATGATCTGCATTTTCAATTGGATTTGGCGCCATTACTTTTTGAACGAAATCCGTGGCTCCAAATTGACTTAGAGGACTTCCATCAAAACACTCAAAAAAACTGGATTCAAATTGGCTAAGAATTATCATCAAGTCTATAATACACTAATATATATCCAAAAGTTCAACTTGAGTAACACGTTCAAGATTTAAACTAGGAAAATATAAATATTTTTCCTTACAGATATAAACGTATTTATGATCCTAATATATTTTAATGACCCCGGGGATAGCCATTGAGGGAAAATAACATTACAAGTGTGCGAAAAGCTTTCTTTTTTATCTAATACTTATTCATGTTAAACATTACTAAGATATTATTTTTCTTTATTTTACGTTTTTTCATTGAGTAAACAAATTTTATCACTATGTCAATTTCAAGTAAGTTGTGTCAATACATGAGACATACACAGCATCTACTTCAGAAACTGGTCTTTTAAAAGAATTATTGCCCCGTAGAAGCGGTGAATGTCAAACATTTCCAACCCTAGATATCTATTTCACTAGAAATTGCTTCTATTGTAAAATAATCCTTTCTGGTCGAAAATTGTGGTATTCGATTTTTCTAAGGACAATAATTGCAAACCGTTTGCAACGTTCATAACCACGATCCGTGTTATCTAACATGAAGGTATAGAAAATATAATCGTCAAAAGTAACCAAAGGTTCAACCAACTTTAGATACATTTTTTTAAACTCTTGGTTAATACGCTTCCTTGTAATTACAAACGCTCTATCAAGGAAATTTTAATAAGAATTTGGAATGTTGTACACATAAAAATGAAGATTACAATTGGGAAGCTACTTCCATCCTTTTAGAACAACAACACATATAGAAAGTTGAAATTATGACAATATATATATACAGATATAGAACGTAAAACAATCTTTAACCAGATGTTAGCTGTATGAAGAAGCAATGTCTATAATTTCAGAACTACGGTTCATTAACCAATCAGATGAAAATACAATTATTGCACAGGAAGGTATAGAAATGGACATCAGTTGTTTCTCTGACACAGTACAAGACCTAACTTTGATGTTAGAATCAAATGGAATAGTTAAAGCTGTTGGTGATAAGAAAACTGTGATATATTCTTTCATACCCGTTCGCACAGATCATCTGTCAAACTATGAATGTATGGCTAGTACGCACTCATCAATAATGATTGCAGTTAAATTAAATATAAGGTGTAAGTATGTACGATAATGACAAATTGAATTTTTTTTTCATCAGTAATTAAAATATACCAAGAACCTTATTTTTTTTGTCTTATTACACAACGGGTGTTTTTAGTCCTTCTGCTGGATATTCACATATTTAACCAGTGATGTAAAAAGTAAAATCTCAAAAGTACTGAACTTAGACGAAAATCAATGCGGAAAGTCCATAATCACATGAACAAGAACTATCATATTCCTTACTTGGAATAGTTCATGTATATATAGATTCTGAATAATTGTAAAGTTTTTCTGCAAAAAAAGCAATTTAAATTTTTACAATTTTGAATTAATATCACAATTCGAACTTTTATACTATTTACTCTATATGCCCTCCGATTATTTTACTAGGTTTGCTAAAATTATAAGTATCTGACACCGCTTCATTGTAATGAATGTCTCAAAGACTCTTTTGAGTCGTCGAGTTTTCAGCATATTGAAGCACTTTTTAAAAGTAAAAATTCCATCGGCAAAAGTATAAATGACAAAAAGAGAAGGTAAAATTGATGGTTGATGGTTGTCAGATGTAAGCAAAAATTAGACACATGATTTGTATGGAACGCGAACACTGTCTTGGTATGTGCATTTATCTTTATATGATGTGCAAACACCTTTATGTGTTGTGCAAAAACCTTTATATGATGAGCAAATATCCTTATATGATGTGCAACCATACTTATATGATGTGTAAACATCCTTATATGATGTGCATATATAACGTTAAGCACGATAATGCGTTCGGATTAAAGTTACGTTATTATATGATTTTAGAACAGCAACCATTTGCCTATAAACAAATAAAATCACCAAAATCCAAATATCAACAGAATGGCCCGGACATGTTTTTCTTATTTTAAGTTAATTCTTTAAGTTTTTGCACCATACATTTATTTTATTGAACTCACAAATCTTACTTTTGCTTTGAAAATTGCATGTCCGGCGTAACATTTAAAATTAAATTAAATGCATTTCTCTATGTTCCGTTGTAATTTTGCACATAAAAGCAGCGAAATTTAGTATATCTGATTCCTACTAGATTTATATTATAACATCACACCCGTTTTTTTGGTATTGGCTGAAATTTGAACCAAGCCTTCAACGAAATATTCAGAAGGGGAACCTGTCTTAATGAGTTTTGAGGAAAGTTTATCAAAATTTCAGTTTTATTATGTCCCTATAAAAAAATCAAATCATATTAAAACTATACTCAATAGAAAGTTAAAAGAAAGATAAAAAATTTCAAAGTTTCAAATGTAAAAAAAAAACTTTTTTTTGAAGCAGAATTTTTAAAAATCGAATGTCTAGCCACTTTGGTCAAACGTTATTTTTGTCCATTCCTTGGGTGAAACATGTGGTATAAATGCTGTATGTGCATTTATAATACAAAACTAACATATTTATAAGATACAAACTATAAGTGCATACAAATGGTTAAATGAGTCGGGTGTTTTCACAAACATTATGACCTTACAATTTTTTTCGGAAAGTATTCCCTATGTCTAGCCATGATGTCCAAGGGTGTCATTTTGACGTTTCTGCACAGTGGCGTCTTTTATACAAATACACACTATTTATGAACTGTTTAGGCAGTTAAAATGATGCCGGGAAATGTTCATTCCAAAATGGTCTGATGAATCAAAATAACACTCAGATTAGAAAAACAAACACACATAAGGAATAAACCCTTATTGACACAGGGAAAGGGGGATGGTGGGGTAGGCGAAGGGATCATTTGTTATGGAAAAAGGTTTTCACGAAAATCTAAAACACCTTAATAGATTAGAAACCGATTAGAATCCGAGTTGCAATGGTCTTATAAAATTTAAACAACTATATAAATACGTATTTGTAAAATTAAACCATCAGTGCTAAAAAGATAGAGAAATAGTCTGAAAACTCGCACAGATATTGGACAAAATTGAGTTCAATCAAAATAAAATAATTTTCAACTAAAATCATAAAAAGAAATATTGCTAAATTATTATATGAAAGATTTTTATGAAATAAATACCATATTTTTTTATGTTCAATTATCTAAAAGATGTTCAGGCTAAAAAAAATTTTTAAAGGTTGCAATGTACATTTGTATTTTATCCAAAATAAAATTGGATAAATTTGCATTTGTTTTTATCTAATCACAGATCAGAAAATAAAAAAATATCCTTACGTAATGAATTGCTTTATAAATTTTGAAACATTTCTTCAGTTTATTGTATTTATTTGATAAAAGTCGATCGAGTAGGTACCCGGCTCTTGATAACAAAATGTCAAAGTTAGTATATGGCGCGTTACTCGCTACTCTAACATTTGAATGTCACATGCTTGGCATAATGCAATAAATTATCAAAATCATTGCCTTCTTTAAATGCGATTTGGTATGGAATTCACGTCCCCCATAACATAACCCGAACTTAGAATTAAGGAAGCAGTTGTACATTGCTGTTGAAAGTTTTAATCATTGTGTCTATTGTGGATTTTTGGTGTTCAGTAAATGCAAGATAAACAAACTTTTACGTTTCGAAACAACTATTTTTCAAACCTCTTTTCTTACAGCGTTATAATGGTTTTGTTGAAGCTTAGTATATACTAGAACACACCCGTGATATCGCGGGTCCGTGACTGAATTAAAGTATATAACTATGCGGAAGCCTTATTTCAGTATTGGTATTATCATCTGATAAAAGTCGTGCCGATTATAAGATACAGTTTCTCTGCTTTCAAATCTTTCTGTTTGAACCCGTCGACCTAGAACTCTTCAATTATTGGTAATATTCAGGTCCATGAATTGAGTATTTTTAATCAACAGCATTGTCCAATAAAGTTCAATTCTTTGATTCGCTGTTTTACGTCATGCCCGCTAACAAATTGAAAACTGTACCTATATAAACGCCTTATTTCAAGTTAAGTCCACATTTTTAGTATTCGTATTGTTATCTTAGAAAGTCTTACTAATTAAAAAACTACAATGGGGAACAATTTGACAATGATTGAATTTAGTTGTGTCGACCCTGTGATTATGACCCGTGTTTAAAGCAAAATCAAATACACCATTTGGTGGTGCGCCTGTCAGATGTGGAACGTACATATAAGGTTAAAGTAACAGGTGAATATACTAAATTGGTATCGGTATCGGATTCGACCCGGAACTTGTTAATTATTGGCAATATTAATTATCTGGAAAACAAAAGGGTCTGGAGTGGTGTAATTTTTAATCTACACCATTGTACTTTATTAGTTATAAATAAAGTTGAATTCTTTGATTCATCGTTTTAACGTGATGCCGGTTGATAAAGTGGACCTCGTAATTTTAGTATTATAGATAAGTATAATGTGGAAAGAAAATAAAACTAAATTTCTTCAAAAAAAGATTTAAACTCGAATTTTAGATCCGCCTGCAGGTAGAGTTCTTTACACTAATGGAACGATTGAGTGTGAGTGCGATGGAAACCCAGCAATTTATACTGTTTACAGATTAGATCAAATATCTAAGCATGGGGAACTTGTTCATTCAGTAAATCTGGTTAATGAAACATTCACATTCGACACTGATCCTTTTCCATACCAAAGAAATGGAAAATTTAGATGCGTTGTTTGTAACGGTATACCAGACACCAATGGGAATATACTACAGACTTGGTCGAGAAATGTGAAATATGAAGGTATGAAAGGTATTATTTACGCTGTATACATTGTGTACGTTAGGAAACTTAGAAAGCCTCACTAGTAATGCTCAACCATTTCAACGCCAGAGATGTATAAATCCATATTCGACTTTGTGATCGGTTCAAAATGAAGATATTGGTATTGACAATGTACATACTGAGTTAACGTTTCTGGAATATATCAATAGTTTAAATTTTATTATTTCACATATAAGTCCTATTCCCGATTGTGATTTTCTTTGTGACGAGCTATGCATCCGTTACTGGAGATGTGGGTGCACTTAGAAAAAAATTAAACAATAATCATGAATGTTATTCAATACAATAATCCAATCTCATAATGACAAACAAACACTTGCGTAAAGCGTGATCGAGGAAATTTTTCTTGCCTAGAGTAGATTGGTTAGAAATTGTAAGTTATTGTACTTGGAGTACATGAATTAAACTGTCAGTTTCTTTCTCACTGACATATTTAATTTTGATGTACATATACAAGTTGAAACTCTTACCAGCAAGTCATTGTATTTTAAAAGAATACAAGTTTACCATTTTTTTCTTTTAATCTATAATTTGCCATCTAACAATTGCTTACTGATTTTTTCTTTGCACAGAAATGTATTTTTTTACATGATGATGTTATATTAAAAACAATATGTGCCCATAGTACACGAATCACCCACTCGCAGTATCATTTTCTATTATCAGTGGACCGTGAAATTGGGGGTCAAAAATCTAATTCGGCATTAAAATTAGAAAAACGATATCATAGGGAATATGTGTACTAAGTTTCAGGTTGACTGGGCTTCAACTTCATAAAATACTACCTTGACCAAAAAACTTTTAACATAAGCGGAACAGACGGACGAATGAACAGACGTACGGACAAACGAACAGAAGCACATACCAGAAAACATAATGCCTCTTTACTATCGTAAAAGTCAACTAAAACATTCCACCGAATTTGATTACTGGCGGAGAGTCTTCAATATCTAAAACAACACAAACAGGAATAAATATTTAAGTTATTTAAGATAATTTTCAAATTAATACATATGTATTAACACAATGTTTGCATATATTTTTTAGGTCCACCTGTTTTTGCAAAAGAAAATAGATATGTTAAGGTTGGAAAACAGAGAAAATCATCAATGACGATGTCATTTAAAGTCTACAGCTATCCTGGTGTTGAAGAAATATTCCTGGAAAAAATAGGACATATGGAAGACAACAAAATGAAAATAACAAAATACACTTTGAAACATATCTTGATATACAGTGAATATGACAACTCAAATGGAATCGAAGGTTATGATATTTTGATTGAAAGTGAGCTAGTAGATATAGATGATTTTCAAGCCTATTGTATCACGATAACGAATCGTCTTGGCGCAAGCAAGTTTAATTTTGAAATCATAAGGAAAGGTGGGTAGAAATTAAGAATAAGCCACTTTAGAGTAATTGATAGATTGGGGTGGTTAAAAAAAGATTATGTTCAACTATTTACTTAACGTTTATATCTAATTCGTAAAACCGAAGTCAAGTACAATCATGACCTATACGAAACATCTGTTATTCAAATTTAGCCATGTAAACAGCTTCATCATCGTTTTCGTTCTCAATAGGATTTCTATGCCGAATACGACTGTATTATAAAATATTTGAAACGATACGGATCTTCTTTCGAAATTAGGAACTGCTAATCAACGTTTTGTGAGGAACTGAGTAGAGCATATATTTAATAAGTTTGTAGTACTTTGTGAACTCTTGTTTGGCTATTGACAATATGCACGTGAATTGTCCCCACTGATGCTATTTTAGTTTCATGTTGAGTTTGAACAGAACGTCGTAATACTTCTGTTTTGCAATGATCATTGTTATTTTTATGTTACAATTTGTTTGCTCATATTAAAACATATGTCACAGATAGTATATGCAATTGCCATACTACAGTCCACAATAGTTATCAAAGGTACCAGGATTATAATTTAGTACGCCAGACGCGCGTTTCGTCTACATAAGACTCATCAGTGACGCTCATATCAAGATATTAATACAAATTGTGTTTAAGTAATAGAAGTATAAAGCATCTCTTTGATGATATGCAATTCTGATAAACCTTCAGTCTTAATATGCATCAGCAATAAATCAATACCAAACATGAAATTAATATGGTGGTGGTAATTATGATAAAACCGATCATTACTCGAATACTTGTTATCTTAATTGATTGCGATCTATGATTTTACGAAAAAGAAACAACAATATCATACACATACCTTTAAACAAATGTCGTTGTACGAAAGTATAAACAAAAACAATATTACTTTGACCCGAGGCATTTTTCTATTTGGTCATTTAATTTACATAACTATATGAAATGCTAGAACTGAATAAAGATACCAAAATAATGTTAGAAAAGTATCCATTGTAGATGAACGTGTAATTAACCAAGAGAAGAGTACGCATCTAGTCACACTTTACATCGTAGGTGCGGTTCTATTAAGTTTGGTCATTGTGATTGCCGGCTTCTGTATAAATCACATAAGGAATAGAGTTCCAAAACGCTTTAATGTGCATGAAGACTCTAATTATCATATTTATGATGAAATTGGGTCAATAACGAACCTTGCTGCCAGCAACTTACATTCAACAAACTCTAACAACGATAATATAGTTCCAAATCAAACACAACTACGAGCAGTTGGTATTTCAACTGACGATAATGCAATGTCATGCAATAAAGAATTTATAAAAAAAAGTTTATCACAACGTGACATTACAAGAGTGCAAGAGCAGCAAACGTCTATAACTTTGGATGACACAAATATTTTAAAAGATTTATCTCCAATACCTTTCCCATTGATACCAGACATGAACAAAGAGGCATCAAGTGACCAAAACAGTCGAGTAAGTTATGACTCTGACAGTGAAGTATCAAATAGTGTTATGGTAGGCAACGTTGGAGATGGATATGAACACGCTTATGAAACAGTAGTCCAAGATCGTCCAAAAAGTCATCAGTACATTGGGATCACGAGAGAAAAAAAAAGCAGCATATCATTAACTGAATCTTATCAAAGTGAATAGCAAGCACTTGAAACAAGGTACTTTAATGCAACAAACATTATTCTTTAATTCTTATGCACATTGAAATGGATTTTCAGACGCAAATTTGAAATTAAGTGTGCAAAAAAAGAAATGACATTGCTACAATGTTCATGATATTGTCGTAGTCAACTTGTTTACAAATACAGTGTTTGCCGACATGCTTTCAATATTAGAATATTGAATAAATGTACTTTGATTGTGCTTTCATTCACTCAGAGAATTCAAAAGACAGTGTTTAAAGAAGTTTTTATTTTATATCTGTTTCAATGTCCATCCTACCGGATGGCGGTTTATTTCGCGGGCGTAAACTTTTGCGATTTCCATTGAATGAGGTATACGAAATATTTCGGTGGTTATAATTTTGGCGGATTAAATTCTTTTATCAGCAATGTTGCATATGCATTTTTAAATTGACGGAATTCATTTAGAATCACTGATATTCACATTTAAACAGTCATCTGGGTCTAACGAATCGATGGTTTTGGTTGAGTTTTGTGGCATATCATAAAGTAATAGTCGATAGTGTAATAAATAAAATTTGTAATGAAAAAAAAATGTTGTAATTTTTTCGGTAATTTTAGTACCTTCAAGCCTCCTTGAGCGTAAAACATTTTTTGTATATTGATATTTATATGATTGATTTTTGTTTTGTTAAGATGTTATTGTTTTATCTACTGAATACTATTATTATCTGTATAGCTGTATTTTTATTGAAATGATGAAATGTGAAGAGATGAAAGCTAAAATTACTTGTCCTTCAAAATTACAGGCTTATCGAAAGATGTATTTCGTATGATATGTGACATCAGTATTCGTATTGATTATTTCTTGTGACAATCAATGTCAAAAGTCCTGCACATGTATGAAAGTTTTGCCACTTGACGTTAAGCAACTAACAATTAATCAACCAACAATCAATGTGTTATTTATCTCAATATTAACTTGTTAGAGAATTGATTATTTGATTTCGATGAAATATGATATTTTAGTCTTTGTTAGACCTGTTAACAATATCTAAGTTTTAGAACTGAATGTTGGAATATAATTGTTGTAAAAGTTAATTAAGGAAAATCACTACTTAGAAGGTAATACGCAATTGCATTTCCCAAAGAAATGAATATAGTACTCTAATATGTATAAAGTGTTATTTTACTGTATATAGGAAATCTAGACAATTTGATTCATTTTTAGTTTATATGTATATATTTTGCTGTTTATCAGACTTGCTGTAACTATATTTTTTCGTATAATGCTCTTGTCAGACTAACGTGCAACCTACAATGGATATTGCTTTACTTAATGTCAATTATATTAAAATTATTTTCTTAACAGTTCGAGTTGAGGTTTTGGTTTAAATTTTTTATTGATATACCATATAAGATATCTCAAAAATTATCAAAACATATATTTTAAGTTAAAGATGACTGTCACAATGATAGCAATATTTGTGGATAATGAAATGTTAAAATCAGACATGGACGCACTAATTATTACTGTAATATTTCAACACTTAAAGTAAACATTAAAATACATATTAGCACAAATTATATTTTCAAAAATAAAAATCGCATGTGATGGAAAAAGCACTTGGAACCTGCAAACATTAAATGCTTCAACTTACTGAACTATGGTAATTAAGTCCCATATTCCGGGCTTATTATAGGCCTTTTTTAAAAGGGATGATGGGTGTATCCATGGTTTTATATGTAGATAAAGCTCCAAAGTGTATGTTTGTTGCTTATAGATGACAGCTACAACATTTGATTGCTCATGGAACATTATCATAATAGGGATTCCTGTCGAATAAAAAACAATTAATGCACAACATTAAAAACTGAACAATTTTATGTACCGGAGATCCTCAGCAGCTTTCCACAACAAAGCAGCCAGAGTCTATAGTACAGAATCAGACTACTGTTAATTATTTATTTTTTCATGGATACCAAATTTTATATTTTTTAGAAACAGTATCTGTGAATCGGTCGTTTCTTTGAATGTTGCACTGTTGTTTGTTTGTGTTGCACTTCTGTGTTCTGTTGTTTTCCAATTATGATTGATTTGTTTTTTCTCGGTTTGGGTTTGTAACCCGGATTTAATTTCTCTCAATCGATTTACGACTTTTGAATAGCGGTATACTATTGTGATCTTTATTTCAAGGGTTAAATGAAACAACCACTGAACTGAAAATGTTGCAGGTTTGAGATTTATTGTTTTTTATGCGTTATGGTATTTGAGAATATTCTTAGTTTTGTTAAGAGCAACTCGATATAAACTAAAATTTCAACTGACAATTCATCAATCTAATTTCAATAATTTGATATAGAAATTTGCCAACATAAAAGACTTATATCTTATTTTTTTGTAAATGCAGAAAACAGCAACACGCTGACGTAAGATAAGGTGTGTCGCATTCCTATTAACAAATACTAGTACTGTTTGAAAATCGTATGCAATAACCCACTATTTTAGATTACTTGCTTGTTGCATTGGGCCTTTTAATTGATTTATCTTGACACTTTAAACCACATCCTCATCAACATAAGATAATGGGTTGCAGATGGAAAAATAGAAGTGAATATCAGCAGGTCATCACGCACATGAGGAACATTAATTGAATCTGGTATGACATCATAGTAAATGCCTTGTAAAACATACATGGACTAAGAATGAAATTGTTGACGTCCTTTTGTAAGAAACAATGAATCAGATATCACTGCAATTTTTAACATTTCATTGGTATGCATTGTTTTATGCTCGACAATTAATGGTCCTGCTCCTGTGATAGTTGGACATTATTTTTCTCTTTTACACATTATAGCATTTTGATAGGCGTAGCATGCCCAAAAATATTCGTACGGTTTTGTCAATTTACACATATTGGACGAATTGTCCAATCCAACCTCGCATAGCGAAGACGTCAGGGGGTATGGGGGCCTTGAGCGGCCCCCAGAACCTCAGTGGTTTATAGCGTTAAAATCCTGCAATTAAGTGTTCCTAGTACTGAATTTTTTTTTTGAAAAGCAGCATTTTTTACTCGACAATTTGAACAAAAAGATATGAATGTCTGGATCTTGCATGTTTTGTAGTTAGTTTCCCATTTTTGTGTCATTTGCATAGCAAGATCGGCGAATGGGAACAATACTGTCATACTATACCTCGTCACAAATCATTGTGCAAGATTCATGATTTTTAAGAGATTCCTGTCTGTTTATTTGATATAAGATCTTATTATTTTTAGTGAATAGAAAAAAATTCATGGAAATCAGGAATGTGTAAAAAAAAAACATACCGGGGAAGGCTACTGCCGGTTTGGTAGTTCTATAAGATAAGACTTCTGAGGTTTATATCATTTACACTCAACATTTTTTATCAGATATATTTTTTTACTATTATTGTTGAAAACAATACAAGAAAAAAAGGCCAAAGGTTCCTTACTTTGGACAGGTGCAAATTTGCGTTGGGGTAAATATGTTTTAATGTGAACTTACAAGGCAACCATTTAAGTCGACACTAGGGTGTCGTCTTGACCTTGTAGGATATACATTTTGAAAATCATGCTACGAATGTCAAGATGATAAGTTGGCATCTTGTATATAAGTATTGTGTACGATTTTGTTATATGCACACATTTACTAGAGAAAATGTCGTAATTGCCGTGATTTTTTGTTTGGACAGCGGTTGTCTTGCAAGAAGGAACTAATTACCCTTCTGGAGCGCCTGAAGTCGAACCAGTTTTTTTATCGGGTCCGTGTTTCTAATTTTATTTTAGTTTTCAATGTTGAATGGTGTTGTTTGTCCTTGTGCGTCTTATTTGTTCCCTGATTTGTCTTTTGTCCAATGATCGCCATTTTTTTTATAAATACAATGTACTTTCTCAACCATTCCTACAGTTTTTCTAAATTAATGAACAATGGAAAGAGTAAATCGACGGTCTCGGGAAAAGCATAGATATGTGAATCATTGATGATTTTTCCTCGGGGGTTATGTCACAGAAGGACACTTAAATAAAGGCACAATGCAGAAAGGGGTATAAAGGGGTCTTGCGAAGTCTTGAACATAACCTATCCATACTTTTAATGAACAATTCCGGAGTCGCGATAAAGGTTATATCCCCCTTTTATAATATGGTATCTTACATTAAAAAAATCCAGACCTCTGATTTCAATTGGAATTATGCTTAAAATATTTGCAACTGGAGGTTAAGAAAAAAACAAAAAACTATCAATCATTCAACTTATTTTAAACTTGACTTGTGGTAGTTTTATTTAAAAAAAAAAACGAGTGAAATCATTACATAAATAAGTTAATTCCTAAACCTCAGATATGGAATTGTGCAAACAATTACTATTTCAAGTTGTTTTGTGTGCAATGAGGCTTGTATTTACATCATCTGGAATCAAAACTTGCAACAATTCATAAAAAAAAATCCAAGCTGAAGCGTCAAACCTATGTGTGGAGATTTCCCGAATTAGCTGGCTATTGGTGCTGGCTATAGCGTTCTTCAGATAAGCCAGCATGACATTTCAGTTTATTCAGTCTGTGATATGTGCATTGAAATTGCACAGTACTTTTAATGTTGAAAGACGACGAGAACAGGCAGAAGTATATGTAAAAGGTTTATTACATATAAGTTTGCATAGTATTCAAAAATATATTATTATATATATCGGTTTTTTTTATGGAAGGGTTTTCCGTCCCTACAATTAAAATTTGGTAAGGTCGGAACCGTGTGCTACGCTGAGTGACTGCGCTTTTCTACAGTGGATACTAAATGCAAAGATTATGTAGAAATATCAGAGTGTTTCAAGAGCGATGAAGGACACTGGTTTACGCATATTGACCTGTCTTTTTTATTTTAAAGTGTCGTTGATAAATCAACATAATTTCGCGCAAAAATTTGATTATTGATAAGAATGCTTCTAAATAAAAAAAAAGTAATCATTAAAATCATATAAGATTTAATTCAAAGTTTTAAAATCTAGAACAATGTAGTATTTGAACAATAAACAATTGGGGAACCGACATGGCCATTTCCTGTATAGATTTCCAAAACAACTTTTTTTTAAAGTAGAGGAAGTTAACAATACACATCAATATTGTTTCGCCTTAAATATAACTATGTGCGCAATAAAAATTGATTTGTAAGTTTTAGTAACCTTTGAGAATATAACCTTGTCCGACTTTTTATTCTGTGAATGAATTATTTGTCATTGATTGAATAAACAGTTATGAATACCTTATCAAAAACAGGAACTGTTCATATTAGTTTCTAAATTTAGATAGTTTATCATTTAGTCACATGTTGCTTGCAGTTGTTATATATAAATACATATATACACTAGGAAAAACATTAATCCCCTGATATATGTCGTGTACATTTTAATTTTTTGTAAGAGTAATTACTTAATTTTTTTTTTAAAGGGAAACAATTTGTTGAGAATACCACATTATAGACCAAGGAATAATAATGTTTTGTACAAGTTAATATCTTTTTCTCTGTAAAAATTGTACTAGTGATTACTTGTACATATTATTATATTTTTCTCAATAAAAATTGTACTTCAAGCAATTACTTGCACAATTGCATGTGTCAAAGAAATAACTTGTATGATGACGTTATACAAGTGATTACTTGTATACAGCCATCCTACAAGTGATTACTTGTATAAAGCCATCATACAAGTGATTACTTACTTGTATAAAATGTTTGTACGAAAAATATCCTGTACAAAATAATAGCATGTATACAAAATATATGTAGCATGTCACTCGGAATTTAAATAATTGATTTTTTGAATTCCATTATTATATTTAAAAGAAGTGAAGATGCAGGTATGACGTTTACTTTAAGTTATTGAGGTATTCTGCACGTGAACCAAGCTACTCGTGCAATTGTATAATTTTGCCCTACCGGTTACTCGGATAATCGTTCGACCGATTAAGCGATTAACCGGTAGTTTAAGTTGGTGTTTGTAAGCCTGATCTATAGAACCCTATACATAGATATAAGGTGTGGTATGAGTGTCAATGTGGCAACCTTCCTTCCAAGTCATAAATTTACTCTTTTAGAATAGAAGTTTGTCCTTTGGCATTATAAAACTTTCTGACGAAGTTTGACTTTTGATAATCAAATACACCGTATCGACTATAGCGTTTGTATCAACTTCAGATTGAAAATTAAAAAAAACACTTTTTGATCTCGTAGCATAGAACATATCTGAAACCGATTATTCTTTCCTTTTATCTTGTTGACTCCGAAAATAATGTGTAGTGTTTCAATTTGAAATGAGAAAGTATGTAACTCGTAATATCACGTATACATTGAGTAAATTCAACTTGGTTTGCATTTCAAATTTTTTTAGTTAGCATTTCGTTTAAAGTAAGGATAAGCCTTGCACGACAGAGATTGCACATTTAGGTAAAGGTCTACGAAATCATAGATAAAAAACGAAACAATGAAGTAAATTGTGAATTAATCGTATTTATAAATTTAATGATTAAAAGTTACGGTTAAAAAAACATGTAAATTAATTATGTTTCTTTAGGATCTTGCCCCTATCTGAGAGAGAAGTTCTAATTATTTATATGTTTTTGGGTTTAACAATAGCAAATCAATATATTGGACAATTTATCTATCAAATTAATTACAACGACGACAATTTTTGAATAAAACATGACAATTTAATGATTTCAATACATTTTTTTTTTATCAAATCTATCAAAATTGAAAAAAGGAAGGTTAACCGGTGAAAGATTTGGTATTCGGTCGTTTGACCGGTTAACCGGTGAACCGTTGACAACACTAGTAACAAGTCCTGTCCTTAAAAAAAGTCCAATGATTGCAAACTCAACATCTATTATAATTAACCAGAACAATGAGAAACTGGGTGAACATTTAAAGACCTGGTACAGGATCCATTGGTTGAACGACAGCCGGTTCCTACTGCATTTAACAGACCGTAGATTGAGAGTTTGGAAACAAAATAAAATATGAGATATACCCCAAGGATCACCAATCCAACTTTCCCTGACAGTGGACGCTTTGTTCACCTTACAATGAAACATTACATGTGATAAATATTTCTGAAACGATTTTCAGCAAGTAGTTGACAAATATTTAGTGAGTGCATGGTCTGTGTTTATAGATGGCAACAAGGTCGTACCCTTCTACTTTAAGATAAAAGATATAAATTATCTTCCATTCTCAGCCATGAAATTGAATTTTAATTTGATAGAGCATGGTTTGGTCATACTATCTGTGTTTAGACACCGCAATAGACTTGTTTTTGGGTTTGTTTTAATATGAACAATACGACGGTCGCCAGATGTGGAGCATGATCTGCTGATCCTTTCGGAGCCCACCTCCAGTTGTTGGTGGGGTTCTTGTTGCTTAGTCTTTATTTTTATATGATGTGTTTTGTTTACTATTGCTGGATTGTTTGTCTTATTCATTGTAGCCATGACATTGTCGGTTATTTTCGATTCATTAGTTTGACTGTTCCTTTGGTATCTTTTGCCTTTTATTTTCATACAATTATTTACAGGCAGTCGCACCTCATCTACAAAAAACGTCAGTTTGAAAAAAATATTAAACAGGGAATGGCAACAACTTCCAGATAAATAATTCCGACGACTGACTGGAGGGATGGGACGAGGGGTTCAGGGTTATCCAAGAACGTGATTGTTTCGCTCGATACTAAACCTTGAACCATAGATGGATTTATATGACGTTCACCATAAAAGTTAAATATTCTAATATGACGTCCTTGTTACGCTTTGTTAACAAAGCCGTGTTCTAATGAGCACAAAAAATATGTTTGACACATGCGCACGGACTTTTTATATAAACGTTATTTCCATCGTTATCCTTTTGAATATTTACATTTAAGCAGCAAGCATAAACTTTTATTATATATTTTTATCAAACAACATATATGTTTTTTAAACTTATCAAATATGAAATGTAATATACAAACTCCTCGGGGAGAAAACGGGAATAGCCAAACAGTCTTACGGTATTTTCGAACGCTTCGACCTATACATATATTATATTTGTCATGTTAGAATCGAAATAATTCCTTCATGTCATGCTCTATGCTCATTTTAACATGGGTAGGCATTATATTTGACCACATTTTACACCTCGCTAACGCTCAGTGTAAAATATCGACAAATATAATGCTTACCCATGAAAAAATGAGCATAGAGCATGACATGAAGGAGTTATTTCTTGAATATAATATGACAATCTCATATCAAACAGAAAAGGACAATACTCTAAATTGACATACTGTAGTTTAATTACCTGGCTTCTTATTTTGTTATGATATATTCGTATTGCTAATAATGTAATGTACTTAAAGTGGTACCCAACACTTGCACTAAAATTGATTTGGCTCGTTTAATTTTCATAAAATTTTGTCAAAGTAAGTCCTTTAACAAAAATAAATAAATCTCAAAAATTTTGAACCGACCATTTTGTCAGAAAAATTACACTGGTTATATAGCAGTTTGACAATCACTAATTTTGATGATTGAGAAGCTTATTATTCCTTTTACAACACAACGTAATTGAAACGTTTAGCTGACTTTACAGAGTTATCTCCCTGTAGCGTAAGGTACCACCTTTAAGCAACATTGGTATTAAAGCAACTGTTTGGTCCGTAATCCTATAAAACAATTCAAACCAATTACAATATTGATACATTTTGTAGCGCTTAATATTTTCTTTGTGTATATATCTTGAAAACAGATAAGTACAGTTAAGTACATGCAAGTACTGTCTATATTATGTCCAGTCTATTCAAGTAAAATCAAATTGTCCTTCCAAACGAAGAGCAGCTTGTTGTGGAATCTACTTTTAAATTTTACACGCACCTCAACGTTGCTTCCCATTCCGGAATACCTTTATTCGTTCCCAGTGTGTGGTGGGGTTTGTATTGCTCATTTTTTTGTTTTCCTATGTTTTGTTTTGTGTACTTTTGGTTGTATGTTGGTCTTCTTTCTTAGCCATAGTGTTGTCACTGTATTTTCGGCTTATGAATTTGAAGGCGCCTTAACTATTTTCTCCCTCTCTTTGGACGATGATTTGAGTCTTTAAAATGTAGACCTTTGACATCACAGAAGAGGAATTAATTGTTTAAACGAAACATCTGCCTTTCTACGTATATATATAAATTGTATGCACACTTGAACAAAATCCTTGTCCAATCTTTAAATGACAATTTATCAAATGGTTATGAAGTAATTGATTTCATTTCAACTGAGGCTTATACAAATATTTAGACTTTCAGGTTCTTCATTCATCAATGCTTTCGAATCATCATTTTAGTTGACTTCGTGGAGAAGTGCGAGCCTTTCCAATGCGTCCACTCAATACCGTTATCGTACGATATGTAATGTTCCGCCAAAATACTGTCCATTTAGATTTGAATAATGACATTCTCCATCCCACAATGCTCCACTATAACTTACTGCACAGTTTGAGGGACTATAAGGGTCGTTTTCCTTATCGAATGTTGAAAACATCATACCGTTATGAAACGAAATAGGTAGAATTTGAAATAAGGTGACATAAATTTCTAATATCCAATCATTGTTTCTAATAAAAGGTATCAGTCCATACAGCTTGAAATTATTATTTGTCTTGTCAGGAATTTGGAGTCTCTTTATGAAGTACGTGAGTAAAAATAAGTTTTCCCTTGTTTTATAAATAAATAAGAAGAACAAACGACAAAAAACCATCATTGAATTTTTACAAATAAAAATGAATTACATTTTGTGATATTAAGGGTTTTGACCTTAGCAAAAAAAACACTTAAAACAGTAATTAGACAACAATTCACACTGTTACCAAACGTTGTAAAGCTAATTTAAGATTTATGGTAAATTATTAAAATATTGTTTAATGTGACCTGATCTATCGTTAACATATTTAGTACGTAAAAAACGAATACAAAATAATTTTCAAAATGATGAATAGTTATAAAAATGTGAAAGCGGTGAGTATTTTGATGGTTATCCTTGATATAAAAAAAATATTTTGTGCATTGATGAGCATCGAAAAATATAATTTTAATATTACATAATACATTAAGGATTGGTCATTACCGCGCTTCAAATCTGACAATATCAGTATGAAGACATGTTATGGGACAGTCCCTAACAGTTCTCCAGGTAGATGTATTATCATTTGCGATCAACACGCTCATTTTCAATATCTGTAACTGCTAGTTTCTTTCAGTTTTTTTTCATTCATTTATTTTCTTTTCTCTTTTCAAAATTATTATTTCACATCAATAACTGTCTATGTCATCATGCTTATATTGAATAACTTTTCACAATTCTTTTTAAAAAATATTCATTCAGGATTTGTTTTAATAAGTGTTTTACATTACATTAAATTAATTAAATAGATTTATAACATTGTTACTGGGAACGCATGGCAAAAATCAAATATGTATACTCAATTTACCAAATACCTTTTATTGCATACGATTTTCAATCAAACTACACTAAAAATAAATAGAATCTGTAAACAAACTATTCTACGTGTATTAAACATTGAAGATAGTGTACCTCATATGCAGTTAGCTCACGCTATGTATACCACAATTGAATAACAATAAAAAAAAAAGTGTTTTGTCATTGTTAAAAACTGCAGAATGTTAACATAAGACATATAGTATTTGGTAGATAGTCGCACTAATACTAATATCTTAAAACGAACAAGGTATCGGTTGGTTGTAATTTTCGCAATAAGTTAACATGTTTAAAGTTTGTTTTGTTCTATTTGTCGTAAACGGTGTTTGATATTTTTGCAATTTTGTAGTTGTATAATTCGCTGATTATCATAATGTTTCATGGCTGTCAGATGTAACTATTTTTTAACTGCTTACCAGCGTTTCCAGAGTAGTTGAAAACGATAACGTCGTTTGACATATTATAAAACGTCGTTGGACATATTATAAAACGTCGTTGGACATATTATAAAAAAAAAACACAGCAGTGGGTTACCGTTTTCCTATGAAATTACCTTTGGTTCGTGTTATCAGTTTCAATGTCCTTTTGGTAATTTTCGTAGATCTTTTTCAAGTTTAAAAAGAACTGACCAGACTCTGAGAAAGACCTAGTGATATTATGTTTTTTTTTTAAATTCACTGTTATGTACTGATTATTTGCTTTCTTTTTTTCTTGTAAAACAGAGGATAATTGATGTTAAAACATATTAGCAATCGTCGTGTTCTGTCTTTTTTTTCTATTTTCAGGAAAGTATGTTATCGATTCATGAACGAAAACAAAATTCTGAATGTTTTTTATTAAATATAAATTGGAAGCGGATAATAAAGTTAACTATAGTTCCAAATTATTTTCAATACTTTCGAATCATAATCTTCGTTGACTTCATAGAGTAGTATTGACCTTTCCAATGATACCATTCAATACCGTCATCGTACGATGTGTGATGTCCCGCCAAATACTTTCCATTCAGATTTGAAGTATGACGTTTATTGTACCACCAAGCTCCACTGTACGCAACGGCACAATTTGCAGGGCTATACGGATCGTTGTCGTTATCAAAAGTTGAAAACATCATACCGCTATGGTAGGAAAACGAGTCACCTTCAATTTGAGATAAGGTGACATTAATTTCCTAATTCAATTATTGTTTCAAACAAACGGTATAAGTACATACATCTTGAAATTGTTAAATATCTTATCAGAATTTTCGAGTTGACAGCCTTGTTTCGTCTCTATGAGAGGTACATGACTATGATTAAGGTCTCCTTTGTTTTATAAATAAACGAAAAAGACATAATTGGATTCTTACAAAGAAAAATGGATTACATTTTTGATATCAAGTGGTTTCACATCAGTAAAAAACTCAAGTAAAACAGTTTTTAGAAAACAACTCACACTATTACTAAACGTTGTAAACTAATTTAAGATTTGTGTTAAATTATTGAATAAGTATCTTGAGGTGTTTTGACATTTTTAAAGACTGCAAGATGTTTACATCAGACACATATGCTGTTTAGTAGATATTCGTATAATTGTTGGCACTAATACATTTTTTGTAATGCTGATATCTTACAACTAATAAGATCGCAGTTATTTGTAATTTTCACAATAAGGTAACATGTACAAAGTTTGTTTTGATCTAGTAGTATTTAGGGTTAACTGTGTTTGATAGTTTTGAGATTTTTGGAATTTTGTGATTCTTTGATTTGTTGATCTTTATACTGCTATTAGTTAGCCACTAACCAGCGTTTCCAGAGTAGTTATACACGAGAAGACGAAAATTACTCTCTTCATCAGCAATGGCAAAAACTGTATATTCTGCATACCTTTTGTTTCCCTCAAAATCTTCTAATTCGATCCTGATGTCATGATTGTTATGCGAAGTTATCTCATGAATGTTAACATTACCTGTAAATTACACAGATAAGAAAAATCCATCAGTAGGGAGGAAAATATTAAGTACATATCTAATACAACACCATATTTCATTTTGATAGGTGTTACATTATACTGTATTGCATAGAGTATATTATCGAACATTATTACAATACGGAACGTGTTCTAAGTTAACAGAATGGTCGTATATTTGATGCTTTAAACATTGTTAAACCTTTCGAAAGGATTTCACAGGGATAGGGACATCTGAAAAATAATTTTGAAAGTCAAGAAACAGGACACAGCTCGGCTGAAAGGACATGTATTTATGGCTGAACAAAGGGCCACAGGGTTGGGATTCATCATGTCACAAAACATAGATCTGAGGAACAGGGCACAGATTTGAAACTGGACATAACTTTAACCCAGGCATATATATTAATTTATTAAATGTATGTTCCTTGGTTTATCGGTAACTGCCTTGTCTTTTGTAATTTTTATAATTATGAAATCCCAGCCTTTTTATGTAGTATATATGTGTCTGTAAGTAATTTATATTTTTACTTTTTATTTATAACTGAGTTGTGCTTAAATGTCCAAATGTGTAAATATAATGATTATGCGAACCTTGTTTTTTTTTTTCTTTATCAACACGCTGATTGCTAACATGCAAGATCACAATGTGGAACGAGTACATGTATGCATGCATGATTTTTTTTAATAATGTTTGATTTATTGTTATATCATATAAATATATAACATCGCTATCAACATGCAATCTGTATGAGGTAACCGGGGCGTATTTGAAGTCACGAAATAGAGCCTGATTCAAAACGGTTGTGAATGTTAAAGCACTATAGCCATAAATGCTTGAAATATTACTAATCGTGTTATTGGAATCAAAATATAATATATCCAAAATATGCATGTACAGGTATTTCAAATTGTGAGGGAAAATTCTTTGTTGATTAAAAAAGGGATAGTAGAACATGTAGAAAAGAAAAAAAAATGCTTATAAAAGTAAAAAAGAGAGAGAGGGGCGAAAGATACAAAAGGGACAGTCAAACTCATAAATCTAAAATCTGCAATCCATATTCCTGTAGTTTGTCTTGATTGAAGTGTCAAAGTTACAATTTACAAAAATGATAGGCTTCGTTAAATGTAATTTTTATGTTAATTTGAGTAATGAAATAAAAGTTGTTTTTTTTCAATAAAACATACGTAGTGAAGTCATACCTACCCAACCAATATTCACCACTAACATTACCAAACCCCTCTTTGTAGGCAGACCATCCGCGATAAAAATCAACAAATCCGTTAATTCTTCTTTGTATTACCTAATTTCGTAAAATAATAAAAAAAAAATGCATATCAAATAAATAGATAAACTATGGGTTCCAATCAAAGAAGCTACCGTAAATTTGAACTTTCTTCGGATATTTTACGTTGGAGAGATGGACTTGGAAAACTTTCTGTTTGATTTTATATTTTCTTCTATTAGAAATAACATTCGTTTGCCATATAGGTTCAGTTAGGTGTATAGTGATAAACATGAATTGGGGTTTACAAGTAATTTTCAATATTTTGTGCAAGGTACACATAATGTCAATTGGTATATCATCCATGGATTCAAAGCTAATCAGTCTTACTGTCCATCTAAAATTTGCAGTGGTCATATCGCAATAAACAGGTACAGCTCGTTTTCCGTCAGGATATATAGTGTAAACACCGTCTGCTGGGTTTTTCATTGTAATGTCGGAGCACTCTCGTGGAAGTTTTGTGACTGAAATGCAAAAAGGATTGATATATATCCTGCAATCCTACAACATTGATATTGGGTAAACTTAGATCAAATTTGGTTAGAAAAAATAAATAAGATAAAAAGCTGTATGGAAATTTGGAAATCAAGAAAAACTCACATTTACGGGGAAAGTTTTAATTATTAAATCCTTTCAACTGTTGGTCATTGGATACGAAATTGGAATTAGAGGTATTCCGGATATAAACGAAAAACAAATAAATAATATTATATTGTCCTTTATATGGGATGGGAAAACAAAAAAAAGTATGTAAAGTATTGTCAAATCCAAAACACAAAAATGGAATGCAAATACTGGTTAACGTCACTAGATGAAAAATATGATACAGACGTTTTATATGTTCTTGTTCGGACACTACATGTTTAAGGCAAATACAAATGTCTAAATATTATAAAGAACTTTTATTTTCCTGGACTGACAGAAAATCCAAAAATCGGTCACGAAAGAGGACCTTTTAGAAAAAAATATATTCGGCAATTGTAAATTTAAATTCAAGAGAAATGCATTATATTTTGCAAATTTTGCCTCCAGTGGAATTTAAAAAAAAAGATATATGGGACTTGCACAATAAAGCCCCATGAAATCTTCGTTAACAACTCAACACATTGACGTTTTAAAAACGGAATATATCATACAAAGTCAATTTGATGGACCTATAAATAGTAATCAAGGGTACCAGGATTATAATTTAGTACGCCAAACGCGCGTTTCGTCTTCACAAGTGCCAAAGTCGGCTATGATAAGCTATATAACTGGTGATAAGAAAGCATGTGTGTACTTTTCGTTCTACATTATGGTTCTTTTGTTATATTCTTTATCTTTGTAGGTTTTGATGATCATGAAAAACAAATACATTCATTTGTTAATATTTGATAGTGTAGCTGTTCCTCACTTCTTTGAAATAGAAAATACAATCTTTCTTTTTAATATTAACCTTTAAGACAATGTAGCTTTTCTCGCAAGGAAAGTATGCACTTTAATTGAATATACTGCAATGTTGATAATCGAATATTTATTTTTACTATACGAGTTTTTGTGAGTTGTATAGCTGATACGAAATAGGATAGGATATGTGAAATCCTAAACCATTATATATAGGTTCTTTGGGAAAACAGGTTCTCGATAATATTGAAATACAAAAGCATACTAGCCATTAGGTCTCATGTTAGAGCACGGGATATCCTGGTTGCATAGCCTAGTAATATTACAACATGCAGAGCATGTAAGGTGATGGCCTTCTGATCTTTTCCCAAAAATAGATCCAATCAGGTGATTACATGTCTGAAATAACGTTGATTAAAGATGAAAGAAAGACACTTGTGAATGCTACATCTTGTTTATATTTAATATCACAGTTAATGGTATCTAACTTAATTCGTAAACCACTGTACATAAATCATGAAAGATAACAAAAACAAAATGACAATTAAACGAACAATATTTAAATCCTATTTATCACGAATACTAAGATTTTATAAAACAGACTGTTTAGTTTCTATAAGTTGTGCGGAATTCGGTTACGATAAGCCATACCTAAGGATCAGAAAGTATGCAGGGTTAGTGATACCGTAGGAGACGTATAGAATTGCGCTTCCGCTGGAGAAGAATAAGTATCCGTAATGTTATCAATACAGTGAGGTATTTGAAGGATTGATTTTGCAGTGAAATATGAAAACCTCACTGAAGTTTTCTCTGTTGCAATATATATTTTAAAAATTACCTCAGGCATTGCACATCCAAAATCATACCTTGATTCACCAGACTCTGTCATATATGTGTGTTTAAAACAGACCTAGTAAAAACCAAAAACTCCCTTTAAGATTATTGCAATATGATTCTAAGTATTGGAAATTGATATTGATCCCAAAACAACATATAGGATAACTAAAAAAAAATTGTGATATGAACTCGAGATATAAGTCCTTGTTCATTTTTGAAACCAAAATTACACACATTATCTGTTCAACCGAATTTTCACATCTTTCTAAATATTTTACCTTAATTTTAACTTCATAGAAACCAGGTATATCCTGAATCGTGCATGTATCAGCTTTCTACATGCCAATTTTCAACAGATGTTTAAAGTCATATAAAAAAGAAAAGGTTTTCCAAATAGAGGTACCACTAAAAATAACCCCTGGTTTTCTGGAAATCTTAAATCAGTATACTGTGCATTAATCCTCAATTTTGAATGCAAATTAAAAAACAAGTAAATATTAGCTCAAACTGGTCTGAATATATTTCTCTTTCACCAAAACTTTCATTTCTGTCAATTTGTTGGTTAGTTTAAGTAAACAATGGCATCAAATGCACTATTTTTTGTCCATGCAAGAAGGCCTACTTTCACTTACGTTCTAAATTTGAGGGAGTAATTGGTGGTGTGACACCTATTAAGATATAACAAATAAACGATTTTTACTTCATTCCTTAGAGTGTTTTAGGGAGTCTTTTTCTCCATACAATAATTGACATCAAATACAGCATTACACAAAGTTAAATATTTCTTTAATAGTGCAATAATTTTGTGTAAATAATATTTGTTTGACTACATTTATAGGCAGCTTGTACCTAGCTATACTGGTTAAAAATCTAAATATAAATAAAAGGAGAGTGAGATAAGCATCGATGAATAGGAAATAATAAAACAAACCTCTAGAGGTCAATATACAGACACAACGTAAACATAACACTTTTAATTAACGTAGCTGAATAACATTGTCATATGTAAAAAAAACACAACCATTTCCATCCTTCGTCATTCTCGTTTAGAGTTGATATAATGAAGGACAACACAAACAATAGTCTACGAACCACAGCTTAGAAATTAAAAAAAAAGTACCTCAGAATTGTCACAAAATACGTAATGCTGGCAATCTTGGACAATTTCAACATTACTACATGACAAACACTGCTGGCCTGCATCTAAATGAACAATAAATAAAAGTAAAACTGTTTTTTTTTTCTAGAAAATATTCAATAGACATAAATCGACTTGTCAAAATGACGTTCTAAATATGGTTTCTTTGCGGATTAATAAAAAAATGACTTGTTCGTACATTAGAATGTATCATTCGCAGTTTTAGCATTGATATTATGTTATAAACATGAATGTAAAAAAGATACGAAAAATACCAGAGGGACATTCAAACTCATAAGTCAAAAATAAACATTGTCCAAGCTGTACTTTCCTGATGTTTATTTTGTCATGGTTGCAGATGACGCCATCCACATTAGGCCGTCATAAAAACATCAAACATTAAAAAGACGGGAAAGTTCTTAATTGCATGTGCTATAACCATGATATCAAAGAAAACAAATTTTGACATGGTTCATGAATGACGGTTTAAAATTATACAGTTGAACCATTTTCTATTTGTAGACTACAATCATTAAGCTACTTGCCAGAAAGAGTAACTTGCAATAGTATCATCAAGAAGTTGACCCATCTGGACATATATTGATCTGCAATGTACACCTAAATGATATAGTTTTGTTTTATTGTTCAAACACGGGATACTATTTTTACAGGTTTTCACTAAAAGCATATATTCATTGTATGTTCATTTATATGAAAATATCATTAAAATCAAGAATATAGAAATTACCATCATGTCAATTACAAATAGAATGTCATTCATGTGTACACGATTCTAAAAAAAAATTAAAAAAAAAAAATGTGCTTACTCCTTGATTTCAAATATTGTATAATAAATTGTTGTATTATTTTTGAAATTAAACTTGATGCTCAATTACTATATCACGAATATATTGTTTGTGTGGATTTTTTTGTTAAAATGCTTTCAATGCAATTTTATATTCGCAACAACACACTACGCTTAGTACATATGTCAAAATGATAGTATATTTGATTTACGAAAAAACTTAATGTACTTACATGTTAGATATTACGGGCGTCTACGTTAGCGCGCATTTTGGGATTAAAATGCTTTCCGTTTGCGCACAGCTTTTTATTACATTTGGGCGCATTATATTACAGGTAAACTCAGGTAAAAAGGGTATATAATGAAATATGAATAATATAAATATTTATTAACTTTGAAATATATTTTAATCATATATATTACTCATATTATTTTGTATTCAAAATATAAAGTGTGCATGGTAAATTCTGTTATAACTAAAAGAGGGACGAAAGATACCAGAGGGACTGTCACACTTATTAATCGAAAATAAACTGACAACGCCAAGGCTAAAAATGAACAGGCCAAACAGACAAACATTGTACGCATGACACAAGATAAAATACTAAAGAATCAACAACAAGAACCAGCATATAATAGAGGCATACATGTAACTTCATTGCGAATTTTTCGGGGTGAACCAGGACCCCGAATAGTGATCTCTTTTTAAAAAATTTGAAATAATCTTAGTTAGTTTTTGAAGTTTTGTCAAGGCACGAACATTTGAAGTTGTTTTGTTTTATAGCAAATCGAGGGTAAAATCATTAGTATATAATGAGTATTAAACTTTCCGGATTGATAAAATATAATGCAACCGATTTATCTTGCTTTTATCCAACTTCTACCTCCTCGTGGGTGAGTAGATGACTTAGACTAACGGAAAGGGTAATTTTACTTAAGGTAGATCATACGCAAATGTTTTTTGAGACAAAATTTTCTTATAATTTGCCAAAATGAAGATTTTACTATGCTTTTTCAAAAATATAATAAAAAGTTTTGGTCACAGTGCTATTTTTCAAGCTATGAGTCGTTGAAAATTGCCTAAATTTGGTTAGTTTGTTCATGGAAAAACACATAAGTATGCATAAAAAAAGTTCTGTGAAGTGTGCATAAAAAAAGTTCTGTGAGATAGAATTTTGAAATAAATTGTGAGAAGATAGGTTCCGTAATATGTTTTACGAAAATAAAAAGACAACATGGTGTCACCGAACTTGTTTTCTTGTCACAAGTAAAAATAAAAAAAATCCCTATTAGCCCTGTATAAATTTTGTTCTAAAAGAGTTATCTCCTCTTAAATGGCTCATTTGCAAAAACCTGATTTTAAAAACCAAAAAGGTTGTTATTTGTCAAAATATTTTGGATAATACAATAAATTAACAAGTTTTCTTTGTATAAATAAACAGTCTAACCATAAAATTGCAAATCTGTTTCCAAATTTGCTGATTTGGCCAAATAACTAGACTGATTGTGTACTGTGATTGTACAATCCAAGATTGCGGAATACCATCAATCTACCTTAAACATAATTAAATAAATTTATAGATAGATAAGGGTTATTGCCTGAGCTTACCTTAGTTTACCTGTCAAATAAATGCGCGCAATCTAAATGAAAAGCTGCACGAAAACGTGATGATTTTTGCGCGCAAATGTCATTGTTATACGAGCAAACATAGTGCACCGCATTTAACAGTTATAATTTGAGACATTACATCGCTGCATATGATAAATGTAAAGATGTGTGATATGCTACTACAGAATTGTCGATCAAACAAATTGTGCAACACTAATAATTATGAGCATTGTGTCGCCATGGACTATCAATAATCAATTATTTACTGACCAATATTTTTTTCTTAAAAACTATCCGTTTTATTGTTGAGAAATGTTATATATGTGTAATTGAAATTGTATATTGTCTAGTTAACTCTCCAAATAACGTAATTCGAGTACCTTTTAGATGTTTTTGTACAAGGAAATTGACTTTCCTAGCACTAACTACTGTTTCAGAGCAAGTACATGCAGTACACATGTGCTGACCAACTTAATCATGATACTATTACAAAGTCTTTATATTATAATCACTAGGAGAATGCATGTCCAAAATCTAAATCGGAATGTTAGATTTAATGAAACGTATTTGTTTCTAAAGTAAAGTTATTTTCGTAAAGTATACTATCAGAGCATATTTTAATCCTATTTCTTGCTAATAAAAGGTTGTAAATTGAGACTCTTTAAAGGTGTTTTATTAACAAACAACAATGCGTTCCGTTTTATATTCTATGATGAATTTTCTCGAGATATTGGTTTTGATATCATTTTGTTTGTGAGATGTCTACGAACTTACCTTTCATTTCAGTATTTATAATATCCCTATCAAATCAATAACATGTACATTCAATCTTATATGTAACGTTAATTACAAAGACCATGACATGTCTACAAAAGATAAGATAAAGGACTGTGTCCTGTGTTCCCTGCTGTTTGACATTCCTCCAAACAAATTGATTTAAAATCAATGATTTAACACTTTAATTGTAAACTGAGTTTTTCCATTAACTTTATCATGTATATTTCTAATTTAAACTTAAGCAACAAATATTGAAAAGAAGACAGGTTTAAAAACAGAACCTAAGGAAGTTGCATTAACCCCTGAAGGTGATAGACTGTTTAATCAACAGGTTGATAATATGCTTCAAATTAATAAGGGAAAGTATAATTTGGTAAAGCGAATTCTTTTTTTTTTACTAACTTAAGATCTAAGATGTCGCTAGTTTGGAGTGTGTATACACATGAAAGTCGTGTAGGTCAAATTATTATTGATTTTAACGGTAAACAATATGTTGCATGTAACGTCGATCATAGGTGATCTGTGGAGCGGTCTTTGGAAGAAGCGAATCGATAAATACTTTTCTTATAGCACATAGCGATATTGTCTAATATAAATTGTAAATATGCAGACACTCCATACGGAAAAACTTATTGTTCAACTATGAACAACAATTGAGTCTAAATATACATTCAGAAGTTAGTTAGAAGCAAACGTTTTTGTCCGTGTAAGATTTGTGCTGCGTTTTTCTTATATACATAAATAAACAAATGCTATTTGTTCTAATATCAATGCGATACTTTTTAAATATCATAGCGGTTTTTTTTTAATTATATCAATATTAGTACTTATTAGTATTATTATTTGACTGCTGTACCCATATTTTGACAATATTACCTAGTATGTCTGATTTGTTTACGCATCGTTGTAAATATGACAGAATTTGATGAGACTGTCATACACGTGAGAGGTTTAGCGCTATAAAATCAGGTTCAATCTACCATTTTCAAAATTTGAAAATGCCAGTACCGATGGGGTTTAATAAACAATGTCGTAATCAAATGGCTAAGTATCAAAGTTATTATTCACATATAAAACATTTAGCAAATTTCAAAATGAATCACCGAAATAATATATATCTGATATGATCGCAAAGCATGCATGAAAGACTTTCTTTATTGACAACAATGAAACTAACTTGTGACAAAGATGAATCAAATTTTCCTCGTTCAGATTCATTCGACAAAATCTGACCTGTACTTTTGAATCTCCTTTTTTTATATAAATTAGACCGTTGGTTTTCCTGTTTGAATGGTTTAACACTAGTATTTTTTTTGTTCATATATAGAGTGGTGTTTGCTGTGAACCCAGGCTCCGTGTTGAAGGCCCTACATGTGTAACCCCGACGTATTTTAGCGCTTGTCCCAAGTCCGGAGCCTCTGGCCTTTGTTAGTCTTGTATTATTTTAATTTTAGTTTCTTGTGTACAATTTGGAAATTAGTACGACGTTAATTATCACTGAACTAGTATATCTTTGTTTAGGGACCAGATGAAGGACGCCTCCGGTTGAAGGAATTTTTTGCTACATTGAAGACCTGTTGGTGACCTTCTGCTGTTGTTTTTTCTATGGTCGAGTTGTTATCTCTTCGACATATTCCCCAATTCTATTCTCAATTTTATGCTAAACAAATTACTCTTTTGGTCAACACTTTTAATGTGCTAACTCAAAACTTAAATCTGCGAAATACTGATCTAGTCTTTTGCACATTCAAGTATGACGTCATATGCACATGTCAAACTCTAACGTTCAGACATTTATAGACTTTTATACACCTTCAGAATGTAAAAACAAAAGGCAAATAGAAGATGATGACATGAAATGTTGGTATTTAGTATATTATTGAAGAAAACCGGATAGAAAGAAGGATTACTTTATGGGAAGTATAGTAAAGCAACATTAGCAAATCGATTTTAAAACTCGTAAGTCTAATTTGAACTTTAAACAAAATGAGAGTATATGTCGTGAGAGAAGCGCCTGAAATAGAAAGAAATACGGGTGTACGACATTTGCTACATTGTATGCATGAATAAATATACATGTTAATTAAGAAATAGTCAAATGAGTACGAAAAGAAACAAGAACAGGTTAGTTATACAAGATGTATAGACGACTCTTGTGTCATAAGGTTACAAGCACAACCATTGGTTATTTTGGGCGCAGCAATTTTAGGAATTTTACATGTACATGGTATTCAGAATTAAAAGAATGGACTATCTTTATATTCTCATTATTAAACTGTCGATATGCTGATGTTGTCATTATTTATTAAGAATAGAAACAATCAGTAAATGTCCTGTTTTGCTATTATTTTCATAATATTCAATAAATGAATTTCAACTTACTTTACACTGACAAATCATTCATGTACAGTTTATGATGACTAATTATCAATCAGAGACTTCTGACGAGGTCAATACGTTATATATAGACGTTCTGTCTAGATGTTATTGACGAAGTCCGATGTTCAATATAGTCTAACACGTCAATATATAACGCATTTGTATATTATATGTGTCCATAGTATAACATGTGTTACATGTGTAAATTTGATAATGATATTTACTCGCTGTTATTTTTTGTAAGAAGTATTGCCTCGATGTTACTATTAAGTCGATATCGTCGAGTCAATATGTCAAAACAGTGATAACAAACTTAAAAATATATAATGTTAAACTTTGGATCAATCAAACAAATCTATGAGAAACAAGAAACATAAAACCATATGTAAAAACAAGTAAAAGCACAAAAATGCTAAACGGAAGGTCCCTCATCAAACTACAAAATCAAAACCTCAAACACATCAAACGAATGGATAACAACTGTCATATTCCTTACTTGGTACAGGCATTTTCTAATGAAAAAATAGCTTGAACCTAGCTAGCTTAACCTCTCATATTTATGACAGTCGCATCAAATTCTATTATATTGACCACGATGCCAGAAACAAAACAAACATACATAATTGGTAAAATGTCGAAAATAAAGCAGTCAACATTGTATAATTGTGTAATATTGACTCACCGACGAATTTATACAAGAGTAAAGTGGCTGTTAAGGATTATGAAGAGGAGCTGCGATTTATATGTTATTTGGTTTAACATCAGAATTTCTAGTACATAATCTAGGGTATTTGTGTAGACAAACATACCCCGATTGATTTTAAAAATATAACACAGTTTTGGTTTTGTTTCTTACAAAGAAATTTGTCCAAGAAATGTCTGCATTCGTGTAGATTATTGTGATAACGCAGATATAGAGGTGAAACAGAAAAGTTTTAAAACAAATGAAAACATTTAAGTGTACGTGATTTACTGTCAGTATCATGAAAGTTTACGTTCAATAATTTAATATAAAAATGGTAATATCAAGGATAGACAATTTCTTAATGTCATTTCATCAACTAATCTATCATTAAGTATACCAAATCTTAAAATATGTTTAACACACAGTATTGCGTTTATTATTGTTGTTTTGTAGGAGAAATGCACGTCCTGCGTACCAGAGTTTAAGACGTATTCTATTGTGAGTTATCATTAAAAGAAAGATAGTCATGAATATTTCACATTCTTCTTAATTATCATTTAACATGACTGTTTAGTACGGACGTTCTCGCTGCTTTGGAATAAATTTTGGTCAGCACTCATCTATACTGAAGGCACTGAAGAATTGCTAGTTGTTATTAGGTATGGGTGCGTATGCTACTTTAAGAACGTATTGCACATTATATAGGTATGCTATTAGTGTAAAAAAATCTCTGAATATAAATGTAACTATTACCGTCAAATGGCATGTGATTATCGATAAATCTTCATTATGTACGCATTGAAAGAAGAAACCCACCTTCATTGCTAGACGTATAAATCATTTATCATAGGCATTAGTTTTACGTGATACAAGAACACATCGATTCTCACATTTTTGTTCAATCTTTATTTTTCAAACAAGATGTATTATGTATTGTTAAAAACTTGTATTAACAACAATTGTGAAATGGATACAAATGTGTCTACATACTAAAACTCGAAACAGTGACAATTCTTGATATTGTACCTTTCAAAAGAAAAACTAAGGATTTTGGGTATCTATTCAGGACAGAAGTTCAGAGTAGCACCGCCAAAAAACAGGACAAAAGCAAAGGAACTACATCACTGTTGGGATCTGTTTAGAAAAATCAAGTAGTTTTTGCATTTCTTCAGTATATTATATTTCAAACATGGTAAAATCTTTAGTTATATTACCGGCAGGGGCATAGTATAAACGACAAAACAAACTAAGAGAATAAAATTGAGAATGGAAATGGGAAATGTGTCAAAGAGACAACAACCCGATCAAATAAAAAAAACAACAGCAGAAGGTCACCAACAGGTCTTCAATGTAGCGAGAAATTCCCGCACCCGGAGGCGTCCTTCAGCTGGCCCATAACCATATATATACTAGTTCAGTGATAATGAAAGCCATACTAATTTCCAAATTGTACACAAGAAACTAAATATAAAATAATACAAGACTAACAAATGCCAGAGGCTCCTGACTTGGGACAGGCGCAAAAATGCGGCGGGGTTAAACATGTTTGTGAGATCTCAACCCTCCCCCTTATACCTCTGATCAATGTAGAAAAGTAAACGCATAACAATGCGCACATTAAAATTCAGTTCAAGAGAAGTCCGAGTCTGATGGCAGAAGATGTAACCAAAGAAAATAAACAAAATGACAATAATACATAAATAACAACAGACTACTATCAGTTACTTGACATGCCAGCTCCAGACTTCAATTAAACTGACTGAAAGATTATGATTTCATCATATGAACATCAGGCACAATCCTTCCCGTTAGGGGTTAAGTATCCTTCCATCATAACATATATGAGAAGAACATAACCCGTGTCATGCCAACTACTGTTTTTAGAATAAATGTGTTTAGTTCCGACGCAAAGACCTTGTCAGTGACTCAATATTAACGCCAAAATATGCAATCCTTAATGACTTGACAACAGTATCGTAACTATATACCTTCTTAATAAGTCTTTTCAAAGGTTTTGAGGTGAATACTGACACCTTTGTGCTTGATAAAGATATTTCCATAAAAAATTGGATGTGAAATACCTGAACGTATAAGAAGTCTGCATGTTGAGCTATATTTACGACTGATGTCTTTATACCGATGATAAAATTTTGTAAACGTTTTGACTAGTTTGTGATATCGAAAACCCTGGTGTAATAATTTTTCAGTAATACATAAATTTCTCTCGTTAAAATCTAAAACATTGTTACATACACGAGCGAATCGTACAAGTTGAGATATATAAACACCGTAAGATGGTGCGAGGGAACGTCACCATCTAAAAACGGATAATTAACGATAGGAAATGAAAAATCATCCCTTTTATCATAAATTTTAGTACTCAACTTTCCGTTAGTGATATATACATCAAGATCGAGGAAAGGGCAGTGGTCGTTGTTAGTACTAGCTTTATTTAAAGTAAGTTCAGCAGGATAAATTTCATTAATATACATACTGAAGTCGTCATTATTGAGAGCCAAAATATCATCCAAATATCTAAAAGTATTATTAAATTTGTTTATCAGATGTTATCAGATGTTGTTTGGATGGGTCTTTGCTTATTTTTGTCATAAATTGTAACCCATAACAATACAAAAAGAGGTCCGCAATAAGTGGTGCACAGTTAGTCCCCATTGGAATTCCGATAATCTGACGATATACGGATTTCCCAAAGCGAACAAAAATGTTGAAATTATATAGTATCAAAGCATGTCCAATTGACATAGTGTTTTTGTTTATTGCTACTAAAAAATGACCTAAAAGAGTTTGAACATATAAATTCACATTCTGATTTTTTGAATGCCCATTTATTTAGGTATGTGAATTTTTTCTGAATGAGAATGTGAGGCAATGTGGTATACAGGGTAGAAAAATCAAAACTTTGAACAGATTCAAAATCACCAATAAAAGCATGCAATTTATTAAGTACTTCCAACGAGTTCTTGACACTCCAAAAGTAATTTATTCCACTATTTTTGAAGGCCTTATTTGAACAATTTATTATCAGGTTTTTAATTGTACCAAGTGTGTTGGTAAGAAGAATAGAAAATTTAGTAGTTGAACAATGGCTTGAAGACGAAATAAATCTATATTTGTAAGGGGTTTTGTGTAGCTTCGGAAGCAAATACATAGTTGGGACTTTCATTGTATTTGGCTCTGCTTGTAAAGCGGTGGCTAAAAGTTTATGTTTGTTACAGATTTCGTTTTCTGAAAATTGAGTCAGTTGGAATGTTGGTGAATTGGTGATTTCCTTTTTCAGAACCTCAATGTAAAATTTACGTCCGGGACAAACACAAATTCCTTGGCTAGTTCTTTTAGTTTATGTTTGATACGAGAAATATGTTTATTGTGGTTATTGTTAAAAGTAAAATGTTCTTTAAAATGTTGAATACGTATATCAACTATCTTCATTACTGAATTAAAAAAAGAGTCCAAAGATTTTTTGTCAGCTTTTTCCCGTTTTATCCATTTCATACAGTAAGTATGAAGTTAGTCGAGGATGATATTACGACATTCATTCCAATTAATAACTGACGGGGGACGATATTTAGGTCCTTTACTGAGGAATGATTTTAACTCTCGGTCTTGACCGATGTGAAGATCTCCTGTTATAACATGGGAAATGGGTCCATAAATATATTCGGAATTACTGCAATTACATGAAGTAAGTGTATTTTCACTGATATTAACATCTTTACACAATTGACTATAATTAAACACAAATTTCCGGGTAGACTTCTTGTAAATATAACAAATAAGAGGTTGCTCAGTATTGTCAAAATATCCAGGAATTTGTTCTTTAACAGAATGGTCGTTAAATATACCGGCAATATTTACAAAATCAAAGCCTTTATTGACATCCTTAATTTTAATAAAATGTTTTTTATGATCATCAGGGTGATCAATTTTGGGAAATAATCTAGAATAACAATGTGCCATAATAATTTGAACAATTTAATACTTAGGACTGCTATTTGAAATTATGTTGCAATCCTCCAAAATTTTATTTAACTTATTAACCGGTAACGAACAGAGTTTTGTTAACAGATAATGTCTGCCGTTGTTTTTTGAAATAGAAATTAGGTCCGAAATATTGGTATGATTGGCCCGAAATTTTCTTTGATTGCAATTTGTTCTACGACCGTGAGAACGGTTTTTACTAACATTTTTAGAAACTATATCCAAAATGTAAGCGGAATTGGTTCTAGATATATTACCAATTCCCATGCTATTATCATTTAGACCGAGAGGGTAAACTGTCTGTAATTTTTTAATCCAATTTAATTCAACTATTTTCCGTGATCGTACAAACTTTGAATGCGATTCACCAGGCTGCTTATTTACTACTTCTAAAGGTCGAACTGCTAAATCTTTAAAAGGATGGTTGTGCTTCTTAAGGTGTTGGTAAATGATACTTTTGAATGTATTTGGTCTTTTAAAACGATACAGATGTTCTTGAGTGCGTTTAGATAAATATCGTCCAGTTTCTCCTACGTACTGAATACCACACCCCGGTTTGTTTCATGTGAGTAAATATATAATACTGTTTGTTTTTCAAGTTATATCAGTTTCAAAATTTAAAGAAAATGTGCGACCATTAAACGTGGACCTTATCGTATTGTTGGTGGAACGACGGGAACATGTAAGTCATTTTTTGGCATGACACTTATCGATAGAAGGGTAACCACGATTTGTATTGTTACAAATGTTAGCGATGGTAGTATTTTTAGATAACCGATTTTGAAGATTGAGACGTGTAGATACCCTTTGAACAAGTTTAGTATTTAGTATTTTTCCATTTCTAAGCTTCATAATTGTTTAGTTAGTGAATTACATAATAAAGGAGCAAAGATTGGCGTCCAGAATATGAACCAGCATATAATAATTCAAGTTATGTAAAATTGATAAATTTGTTCGGCTGAAAATGTCAAACGCTATCAGTATAAGTTATCCGAAAAAGATAGTGTATATCAGGGTAGGACTGATGGCTGACTAAATAGTAGAATGGGGCTGAATATTGAAATACTACTTTTTGATAAATATTTCTAAAGTATTGAACTAGAGCAGTTCTCGCTCAGACACACACTCCATATTCTAGTATATTATAAGAGCACAAACCTGAAGCACGGGGAGGCACTCTACTGCTTCCACACGGCACTAAAGACAAACTCTGTAAAAAATAAAATTGAGAATGGAAATGGGGAATGTGTCAAAGAGACAACAACCCGATCAAATAAAAAAACAACAGCAGAAGGTCACCAACAGGTCTTCAATGTAGCGAGAAATTCCCGCACCCGGAGGCGTCCTTCAGCCGGCCCCTAAACAAATATATACTAGTTCAGTGATAATGAAAGCCATACTAATTTCCAAATTGTACACAAGAAACTAAAATTAAAATAATACAAGACTAACAAAGGCCAGAGGCTCCTGACTTGGGACAGGCGCAAACATCATCGGGGTTAAACATGTTTGTGAGATCTCAACCCCCCTATACATCTAACCAATGTAGAAAAGTAAACACATAACAATACGCACATTAAAATTTAGTTCAAGAGAAGTCCGAGTCTGATGTCAGAAGATGTAACCAAAGAAAATAAACAAAATGACAATTATAATACATAAATGACAACAGACTACTAGCAGTTAACTGACATGCCAGCTCCAGACTTCAATTAAACTGACTGAAAGATTATGATAAGCCAATCGAATACAGAAAATACTACATTGAAAACTAAAAGACAACTATGTTATACTCACCTCATTAAAACAGATGCTGTGCAAGTGCTTCGAAAAAGTATGCACATATTGCTCCACTACTGCAACCCGTCGTGCTTCTCATGGTTATTATACATTGCGTGGTGATAGTTGGAAAAGACGGAATTGTGTTTATGAAAATTGTAACTTATCTTGAGTATCGTCGCTAAGGATGTATCACACAAAGGTTACGTAGTTTTCTATGACAAGGGTCGTTGAAACATGTCATCATCGTAAAGAAAACATAATTTGAAAGTAAAATGCAATTAGAAGCTTTGTAATGGTGGTCTAAATGACATGAACTATGTCCGGGAGTTCAAATGACGTTGACTTATACATCTATGTATCACTGTACAGTTTGCAACAATGAGCAAAACCCATAAAAAGTTGTGAAACAAATAAAATGAAAAATGATAAACAAAAACTAACAAAATCAATCGGCCTAGTGCATGTAGTGTATAATAAAATGATAAACAAAAACCAGACATGATATACAACATCACACAGCAACCACGGGAACAGGCAAAAATAAAAAGTGGTTGCTTTAAATGAATTTGTGAGAAATAAATCCTCACATTAATGGGGGAAGTGTTGACACAGTACATAAGGAACAAACTGTAAACAATCATTTGTAAATGTATTGTCTTATTAGATTATCATAAAGCTCAAAAACGAAAACTGAAATTAAGACAAAACACAACGCAGCTTAAGGTTCTTTCATTAAGTGAAAGCGTCGATAGCAACTGACGAAAAAATTAAATTGTCTCAGACTTCAGTTAAATTCAGTATGAATAGTCCAATGGACTTATTTTTATTATCAATATTTTCTAACCATCATCTTGGTGGACTTGAGTGAGTAGTGATAACCCTTCCAGAGATACCATTCAATACCGTCAGCAAATGATGTATGGTTTCCAGCAATGTATTTACCATTTAGATTTGAACTATGGCAACCACGATACCACCATGCTCCTGTATACAAAGCTGCACAATTGTCTCCACTTCGATCATTATCCTTATCAAATGTAGTAAACATCAAGCCGCTGTGGACACCGAAGGAGTCACCTTTTATATATAAGAAAACTGTTCCAATTTGTGAGAAAAACAAGAACTAGTTCTGCTTCAAAATTATGTTTTTGTAAAGATGTTTCGCGCCCTAAATATATGGTGTGCTTATAATTATAGATTGTTATCATCCAAGGTCCTGCTTTCCACTTGCTGTTAATGACATATTTAAACTTTATCTGTTCGTTTTGGACTACAAATTTATATAAGTGTATAACTAAACGTATCAGTAGTATATGGATGTAAAACATTATTCATTTAGTTGGTATTGGTTAAATACTAGCGGGACGTGAATATGAGTACGTCTTCATATTTTTTCAGTACGCGTTTGGCTCATTAAAAAAGCCGTAAATGGACACAAAATTGTTAACATACACGTTTAGTATGTTGTGGGTATTTATTTAGAAAACACAACCATAAGTAAACATATATCTAGTGACGTATACCCTCCATAAACAACTAGTTTTGTATGGACTGTATTAAAGATTTGTTGAATTAAACCGAGATACAATAACAGGTAGATCTTAATCGGAAACCAAGGGTCAATCTGAAATTTGTTAAATAAAAAACAGTTAACAACATGATCGATCCCAAATGGAAAACAATAATTCCATCTTATTCACAATCTACCACGTACCAGCATTACCAGAGTAATTATACACCAGCAAACGATAGCCGTTTTCTTCATCAGCAATGTTGAAAATTGAATATTCTGCGTATCTTTTGTTTCCATCAAAATCTTCTAATTCGATTCTAAGGTCATGATTATCCCGGGAGGTTATTTCATGAATGTTTTCATTTCCTAAAAAAGACGAACTTTGATATTATATTTTTCAAAATATGTTTTTGACTGTGACAGTTATTAACTATATGATATACAGACAACTATTTGTAATACATATTGATAAATACTAGTAGTCAAAAAAGAAAATGTTATAATTGTTTTTATTTCAAAATATCGTTAAAATAACATTTTGAATTGTCACACAAAATGTTGCATTACTGAACATTGGTTATTGACTGTATTTTTAACAAATATATTCACTTACGTTTTAGGCTATTGCAATATACTAAGAGTTATTGTGTGCATTACACATGTATAAGTACCCTTTACTATTTTTTGTCAAAAAATTCCTCTGCAACAATTCAAAGTGCTGCCCTTCTATATATTTTACAAAGCCTATTCCTATTTACTACAAAAATGATTCTGTCAATCATATCTATAATACTGATTTTTTATTTGTGAGTTGTTAGTAGTCGTTTGGGGTTTTTTTTATCAAAAGGAGAACTTGCATCATATGTTGGGTCGTCATTTTATTTACTTAAATTTGTATACATTGAAAGCTTAAGTTAAGAAGTTTATATTTATGTACTTTTAGTGTTGTTTATAGGGTATGCATTTAGGATTCGGAAGGACTGGTAAATATTTTTGAAAGACGAAGAAAGAAATCTCGTTTTTCATTTCTATCAAAACGAATTGGGTATATCTGGCCACTATGTTTATGTCAGATAGTAATGTCGACAAATGTTAAATAATGTCACAGTAATAGTCCGGCCGATCGGTGAAAAAAATACTCAGTTAATGAGGAAAGCACCAAATTTTGCATATAGGCACATTTGGTGTAGTAAACAATAATTGCTATGGACCTATCCTCAACATTCAATATGGCGGCTTATTTCAAGATGGCTATCATACATTCTTAAAAAAAATCCAGTATTGCACAAATCACAGAGGTTTTGATGCTGGAAGCACACAAATCAACGTATTTGAATGACGTATTGTTCTTAGGGAGATATTGTTTTGATCTATCTTTGAATTTATTCAGAATGGCGGCTATTTTCAAAATGACCGCCTTGAAAAATAAGCAAATATTCATTATTGAGAATTGACCTAAATTTAAGCATTTTATTGATATCAATGATTTAGTCTCTGTCGCAGTTTTTTTCTTTTTAATTTTGCATGGCTTGTCATTTCTTACACAAAGTATTAGTTTTCAGAAAAAGCTGCAGTAGAAGCTTTCATTAAAACCTGCATGATGTGTTGAGTCACACATTAAAGCTGTGATTTGAGATTTATCTGCCCTAAGATATTATTCAGTGCCTGTCTTATTTCTTGGGTTGCAGTATTTTGCAATTTGAGATATTATACTGTGAATTGAGAATCTTTTAAACACATGTAATGATTAGTACTTTGAAACTATCCAGTTCACCAACATTTGATCGACCATGGGTGGTACCTACCCAACCAATATTCACCGTTAACGTTACCAAAACCTTCTTTGTATGCTGCCCATCCTCGAAAGAAATCAACGAAACCATTTATTCTTCTCTGTATAACCTGTGTTTAAAGTAAATCTTTCATTATAGGATGTAATTATATGCTTGCAATTCCTATTCATTGTGTTTTACATGACACGTACTTACAAAATATGAAATAAAAGACTTTTCAAACATAAGTAACGAAAATACAGAGCTTCTAGGATTCGGAAGGACTGGTTATTATTATTAGAAAAACTAAGGATTTTCTTACCCCAGGAGTAGATTACCTTAGCCGTATTTGGCACAACTTTTTGGAATTTTGGGTCCTCAATGCTCTTCAACTTTGTATTTGTTTGGCTTTTTAACTATTTTGATCTGAGCGTCACTGATGAGTCTTATGTAGACGAAACGCGCGTCTGGCGTATAAAATTATAATCCTGGTACTTTTGATAACTATTTACACCACTGGGTCGATGCCACTGCTGGTGGACGTTTCGTCCCCGAGGGTATCACCAGCCCAGTAGTCAGCACTTCGGTGTTGACATGAATATCAATTATATGGTCATTTTTATAAATTTTCTGTTTACAAAACTTTGAATTATTAGAAAAAATAAGGATTTTCTTACCCCAGGAGTAGATTACCTTAGCCGTATTTGGCACAACTTTTTGGAATTTTGGGTCCTCAATGCTCTTCAACTTTTTATTTGTTTGGCTTTTTAACTATTTTGATCTGAGCGTCACTGATGAGTCTTATGTAGACGAAACGCGCGTCTGGTGTATAAAATTATAATCCTGGTACTTTTGATAACTATTTACACCACTGGGTCGATGCCACTGCTGGAGGACGTTTCGTCCCCGAGGGTATCACCAGCCCAGTAGTCAGCACTTCGGTGTTGACATGAATATCAATTATATGGTCATTTTTATAAATTTTCTGTTTACAAAACTTTGAATTATTAGAAAAACTAAGGATTTTCTTACCCCAGGAGTAGATTACCTTAGCCGTATTTGGCACAACTTTTTGGAATTTTGGGTCCTCAATGCTCTTCAACTTTGTATTTGTTTGGCTTTTTAACTATTTTGATCTGAGCGTCACTGATGAGTCTTATGTAGACGAAACGCGCGTCTGGCGTATAAAATTATAATCCTGGTACTTTTGATAACTATTTACACCACTGGGTCGATGCCACTGCTGGTGGACGTTTCGTCCCCGAGGGTATCACCAGCCCAGTAGTCAGCACTTCGGTGTTGACATGAATATCAATTATATGGTCATTTTTATAAATTTTCTGTTTACAAAACTTTGAATTATTAGAAAAACTAAGGATTTTCTTACCCCAGGAGTAGATTACCTTAGCCGTATTTGGCACAACTTTTTGGAATTTTGGGTCCTCAATGCTCTTCAACTTTGTATTTGTTTGGCTTTTTAACTATTTTGATCTGAGCGTCACTGATGAGTCTTATGTAGACGAAACGCGCGTCTGGCGTATAAAATTATAATCCTGGTACTTTTGATAACTATTTACACCACTGGGTCGATGCCACTGCTGGTGGACGTTTCGTCCCCGAGGGTATCACCAGCCCAGTAGTCAGCACTTCGGTGTTGACATGAATATCAATTATATGGTCATTTTTATAAATTTTCTGTTTACAAAACTTTGAATTATTAGAAAAACTAAGGATTTTCTTACCCCAGGAGTAGATTACCTTGGCCGTATTTGGCACAACTTTTTGGAATTTTGGGTCCTCAATGCTCTTCAACTTTGTATTTGTTTGGCTTTTTAACTATTTTGATCTGAGCGTCACTGATGAGTCTTATGTAGACGAAACGCGCGTCTGGCGTATAAAATTATAATCCTGGTACTTTTGATAACTATTCTAGGAAAATACCAGTCGGAAAATCCCTTGACAAATGGCTAAACCAAATATTAAACACATCAAACGAAGAACAATACTGTCATATGACTAATTAAGTAGTAAATGTGGACTAACCCCTGTCTAGCTTAACCTCTCACTTAAATTGAAAACTTTATGTGAACTAAATAAACAGACATGAAACATATAGGTCAAAATAAGCAAAATTATAAAAAATAGAATAAAAAATAACCACAACACAACTACACATTAGTTGAAAAAGAAGTACCGAAGCACAACAAAATGATATTACGTAAAATTGACTAATTTTAGAATAACTAATCGAGGAGTTCAATAGAAGAAAAAAAATCAACAAGTGACCCAACAACTCATCAATTCAACTCATTACAACTTAATTATCAGTGTTGTTCGGTCTCGAGTTGAATGTTTTTCGATTTTTGGATTCTTTGTTCCTTTTTTATGTATAGTTATTCTTTTTGTAACATTGGCAAATATATTTATATAAGGAACTATATCATTTGTCTACGCTTTCACATTTTTTTATCCAACGTTATCGACATCTTGACAACGCCTATTGATGTATGACGTCAGATTAGTTAAATAGCCACGTTTATTTCACATATGAAGTTATCGGTTTTTATTTCATTGGAAAATCCATGTAATTCATTCCAACCAGTGTAATAAACAGTAGATATAAATAATTTAAAAAGAAAAAGAAAAGAACAAAATGACACGTTATAATGGTGATAAAATACGTCAGTGTCTAGAATCTAAATTTCAAACCATCATTTATTATTTGAAAATTTGACCCAGAAAATATATCAACAATTAAGGTCTTGAAATCTTCCAAATGACATTTCTTTAGAAAAAGAGACGAGACGTTGACATAACTATCTTTAATTTACGTTGTACTAATACACTTGTAGCGTTTTATTACGTAACAATTGCAGCTGCAAGCTCTTGAATAATACATGCATTGGAACATGAATATCCCATACGCAGGTGCAATTTTTATATTGCTATCAGGGTTATGATAATTTCAAATTTAAAGTCATCTCGATTGTCGTTGATTCTGGTAATGGAAGGCCTCTTATGTCAAATTATAGGTATAAGTATCAAAATTAGGCGGAGGAAGCCGTGTTTTTTGTAATTTCTACTTATGGAGGATATACACTTATTAAAACCAATCAGAAAAATTTGGAATATTGATGGGAAGAATATCATCTGAATATCTATATTGAACGAAATGATTTGGCTTCTTTGGGTGTAAGTAAAACACAATTTCCAGATTTTTCTTTCAAGGTATCAAAACTAATTTTTACTGATTGATTAAACGGAATTTGTTCAGGTACAAAGTCAAGCCATAATTAGCAATAGTGATCATTTATAACCTACAATCCTCTGAAAACCAATGTATTTCTAAAATGAATCTAATCTATTACTTTTTCAAATTCAAAATAGTCCGTACAGAATCAGTTTATTTGATTTAAGTTGTCGAAATGATAGTTATGCCGTCGAAGCAATTGGCAATACTCACTGTCCATCGCGCGAAATTAGTCATCATATCACAATATACAGGAACACCTTGACGTCCGTCAGGATATATAGTGTATACACCATTTGGTGGGCTCTGAATGTTTATTTCAGAACATTCTCGTGGAAGTTTTGTGTCTGTAAGGGAGAACAGAATTTTAAAAGACACACTCATGCGAATGAATAATACCAGGGAGAAAATGTATTTACGTCTAACCTCACTCACGTATAATCGATTTATGAAATAAAGCACCCAACATGGTTTGGACCGCAAAGTATCTTTTAGTTCGCAAATATTGGTCGCATTTTGGCCACACTTAGCACCTACCGGATATTCAACTGTAGCAATGATTGAAAAGACTTTTGGCTGAAAATGTCTGAGATATAAAAAAAAAAAAAAGTCAAGCAAAGTATGCACATCTTCAGTATATGATTTAAAAGACTGATAACTTGAAATAAATACAGTTGCATTTATGATATAAATTACAGAATTATATAATAATATACATCACTACACTAACGCAACATTCTATGCTCCGATTTAATGATTGTGAGAAAAGGGTCACAAAATTGTTGTCAATTCAGGTTCAGGTTGTGTCTTTCTTCTCTTCATTTGCTGATTTATGACAGAATATATGTGTTGTGATTTTATAATTTAACTTAACATGCTAATGAAACAAGTAAGCAAACAATGTTTATGAACAAACAAAGAAAGAAGGCTGATTTAATTTGATTGTAAAAAGAATTATTATTTAGCCACAGCCTACGGGGCTCCAAATGGGACTCTTGTGGTTTTGTACTCGAAATTCAATTTTGTACGGACAAAAGTGACTTTTGTTAAATAAAATAATTTCAGTTTAATAAAATTTTCAGTATACTACAATTTTTAAATTTTGTAGTACAAAATTATCTTTCAGTGGACAAAATTCATTTTTGTTACACAGACTTGACTTTTGCTACCTAATTTGAAAATTGGGCGACAAAAGTCAATTTTGTATGCAAATTAGTTGAGTTAAGATTCTATGAATTAATTTGCATACAAAATCGACTTTTGTAACACAAAACTGACTTTTGTGAGACAAAATTGACTTTTGTGAGACAAAATTGACTTTTGTGAGACAAAATTGACTTTTGTCAGACAAAATTGACTTTTGCGACACAAAATTGACTTTTGCAAGACAAAATTGACTTTTGCAAGACAAAATTGACTTTTGTGAAACAAAGTTGATTTTTGTGAGACAATACTGACTTTTGTGAGACAAAATTGCCAAAATTGAATTTTGTCTCACAAAAGTAAATTTTGTCGTCACATAAGTGAATTTTGTCGTCACATAATTGACTTTTGTGAGACAAAATTGACAAAATTGAATTTGGTGTTTTTATTTCCATATCAGGTAACAAAAATCAATCTTGAACGCAAATACATTTATATTTGTAAACCTTTTTGACAAAATTGACTTTGCCATGACAAAAATGAATTTTGTCTACAAAAATGAATTTTGTCTACAAAAGTGAATTTTGTCTACAAAAATGAATTTTGTCTACACAAATGAATTTTGTCTACAAAAATGAATTTTGTCTACAAAAATGAATTTTGTCTACACAAATGAATTTTGTCTACACAAATGAATTTTGTCTACACAAATGAATTTTGTCTACACAAATTAATTTAGTCATCACAAAATTTAAATTCTCATAAAACAAGTTTTGTATGACAAAAATGATTTTGTTATGACAGAATTAAATTTTGTACAAAACCACAAGAGTCCCATTCGGCGCCCCATACAGCCAGAGTATGATAACAAATTCAAACAGTTTCTTAAATGATAGAAACTTCAATGAAAGACAGACTTACCATTTGGTTTTATATTAGAACAAGAAATATCTTGATTGCAAAGTCTTGTATTATTACAGCAAGCAGAACAGGTAAGATGGTGACCTTCAGATCTTTTTCCAAAAATGGATCCTATCAGATGAGTACACGTCTGCAACATTGTCAGTTTATATGTAAATTAAAATTACTACCAAACTGTATATTTCATTCGACAAACAATGAATTTTTTATTCATCAACTAAATGATTTATGTTCATGTGTATTTTATTGGATACATGTATTTGTGCTAGCTTCATATATCAAACAGACAACAGTTTTTGCGAGCATCAGCCAGCCAATTAAAACATAATATTGATTCTAATACTACGTCTCATGTAACGTTCATTTTGATAACATTGTATATAACGTCACAAATTGACAACTGATGCCATGAAAATATACGCGCAAGCGCATATAAGGTATTGCAGATTTTAAATGGACGATTTAACGTTCTTTTCTGTTAGTTTCATTAGAATGGAGATCACAAATACTAGCTGTTTTTTTAGTCTCCGACGGCATCAACTAGGGATTTGATGGTGGCAAACAGCCGCAGATATAGCAAGCATGGTGGCTGTGGTTTTTAATTGTTTATTTGATTTGAATCGTTTTCAACAAATTATTATTAGTAAGCTTCTGTTGCAGACATACCTCCAGCTGTGCACACCCTAGATCAAAACTTGTTCCTCCGGACTCAGTTGTGTATTTGTGTTTGTAACAAACCTGCATGAATTAAATGATATTTCAATGTCCGCACACTAGTAATTTTTATTAGGTTTTGAAAAAAACGTTTGCAATGACGATTGTCAAGAGAAATCATAACATATAACTTATAATATCAATTTACCCAAAATAAAATTAAGCACTTATAATTTGTGTGAAGTCGTTTTTCTTCGTTTCCTTCATCAATACCAATCAAAGCAAACAGAATTGAAAGCCGTGGTTGTATAAATACTACAATACTGCAGGAGATTTCTGACGAAATAAGAACTTCAAAAGTAGCAATATATACATGAACTTAGTAGCCAAAATACACCTAAACTTAAAGTTACCTAGAAACATTGGAACCTTAGTTTTGTTTTCATCATTGGACAATCGAAAGAAAGTATTCATAACATAAGACATGTCGGTTCAATAAGTAGATACAAATCTTATAATTTGAACATCATATAAGACTCTCCAGTGGAATTGATATTTAAACAGTTAAAATTAGATAAAGGCAACAGTATTATACCGCTGTACGAAATTCATAAATCGATTGAGAAAAAAAACAAATCCAGGTTACAAACTAAAAAACTTAGGGAAATGCATCAGATATAAGAGGAGAACGACGACACAGCAGAAACACAACATTAAAATGTAACACTCACAGAAGCGAAATATAATATAACAATGGCCATTTTCCTGACTTGGTACAGGACATTTTAAGAAAAAATATTGAGAGTTGAACCTGGTTGTGTAGCATGTCAAACCTCCCGCTTTTATGGCAATGTTGAATATAACATTAAAATGACCACATTACATGACAAGACTACAATACAAATAAATAGGAGAACATATAGGACAGAGAAACACACGAATAATAGCTAACGACAGGTACCAGGTTTGAAATTTAGAACGCCAGAGGACGTTGAAGAAAAAGGAAAATAAAACTAATACCCAACTCCAAGGAACATTCTAAACGGAAAGTCCCTAAGCACATAGAAAAATTAACAGCTAAAACACGTCAAACGAATAGATTAGAACCGTCATATTCCTGACTTTGTACAGGTGGTATCCTATGTAGAAAATGATGAATTAAACCTGGCTTTATTGATATCTAAACCTCTCACTGACAGTCGCATAACATTTCATTTGATTGACCCTGAAAAGTAGTGAAAACCAACACATCCAATATGTTGTACAAAATAGTATACATTATCTATACCTTTGAGTATATAACGTTAGTGTTTCGAATTACTCAATGGTAAACATGTAGAAACAACACCTCCCTACCAAACTGATATTGCAATTAATATTTATTATTTTTTAACTGAATAGATTTTGTGAATCTCGAATCGATTTGCTCGGTCATTTAGTCATTTATTTTTTCCTGACAGAGCTTGTAATGCAAACTTCTATGAAATTCCAAACATGTGACATTATGTGTCATTCAAGAAATTAAATGACGTTGTTTATTATCTGTCATTTCGGAGCCTTTCATAGCTGACTATGCGGTATGGGCTTTGTTCATTGTTGAAGACCATAACGTTACCTATAGTCGTTAATTATTTCTGTGTCATTTTGGTCTCTTGTGGAGAGTAGTCTAATTAGCAATCAAACCACATTTATATCAAAACTGAAAACTTTTTTTTTATAATATCAAATTGGATAACATAAATATATGAAAATTCATCATGCATATCATAAATGGCAAATATACCTCAGTATTGTCAGAGACTATGTTATGATGACACTCCAGTACAGTTTCGACATTACTACATGACAAACACTGCTGTCCTGCGCCTGACAATCATAAGTGGAGTTAGGTTATGTGTAAGAAAAAAATAAATCACAAAAGTACTGAACTACAAGCAAAATTCAAAAAGGAAAGTCCCTAATGAAATGGGAAAATCAAAAGCTCAAACACATCAAACGAATGGATAACAACTGTCATATTCCTAACTTCGTACAGGCATTTTCTTAAGTAGAAATTAGTGGATTGAACCTGGTGTTATACATATAGCTAGTTAAATTTTTCACCTGTATGACAATCTCATCAAATTCCTTTTTATTGACAACGATGCGTGAACAAAATAAACAGACACAATAGGTAAACATGTCAAACGTAGGGGTACAGCAGTCAATAAACTCATCATAGATACCAGGACTAAATTTAGTATATACACCAGACGCGCGTTTCGTCTACAAAAGACTCATCAGTGATGCTCCAATCCCAAAAAGTTAATAATGCCAAATAAAGTACGAAGATGAAGAGCATTGAGGACAAAATTTCCAACATTGTGTTATCATCTTAATCACTATAAAAACAAACATGTGTACGCACAAAAAGGCATACAACAAAGTCAACATCCTCATTTTATGCTTTTATAACCTGTCTCGAATTCTTCCGTAACTGCTTAGCATATGTTTTCTGATCTGAATTAACATTTGCCTTTCCTATATATTTTTTTCAAATTTAGTCTCGATATCGCAGAAAAAAATAAAGAAAAAATAGTGAAAAGCAAACGAATATCAGGAAATGTGTGTTATATCGAGAATTTGTACAGTCAATCCTTGGCTATTTGGAGACAGAAAAAAAAGGTACAAATAATAAGCATGAAAATCCTTTTTGAATGACTAATAAATATTAATGGTTATTTAAAGCATAATTCGTCTTCATTTATAGATTAATGTCGAACGCAAGTCTATTTTATGTTTATAATGTGTGAGTAGCTTGCTTTCAGTGCTTTGTCAATATAACTTGTTTCCCTTTGTTCACATAATTGTTTGTTCTTATAGTCACTAAAATTATAACATAGTGTTGACTTCTTTACCCCTATTTTAACATTTTTACCTATTATATCGGATTGTTTTGTTCACACATTGCTATCAATATGATGGATTGTAAACGACTGCCATATAAGTAAAAGGTTTAGCTAGCTATAACACTAGGTTTCAACAATCATTTTATACAAAAAGAAATGCCTGGACCGAGGAATATGACAATTGTTATCCATTCGTTTGATGTTTTTGAGATAAAATTGAGAAAGGAAATGAGGAATGTGTCAAAGTGTCAAAATGTGACAACAACCCAACCATAGAGCAGACAACAGCCGAAGGCCACCAATTGGTCTCAATGTAGCGAAAAACTTTAGCTGGCCCTTTAAAAAATAGCTATACAGTAAAGTGATAATGGACGTCATACTAAACTTCGAATTTTACACAAGAAACTTAAATAAAAAATCATACAAGACTAACAAAGGTCAGAGGCTCCACACTTGGGACAGGCGTAAAATTGCGGAGTTTGCTTTTATAATTTGATAAGGGAACTTTCCGTTTTGAATTTTCTTTTGAGTTCGATATCTTTGCTAGTTATCATTTTGCTTAACCAGTAAAATGTCAATTTCGCAGAATTGTTCAGTTTTCAATAAACATTAGAATGGAAACAATTGCTGTCCTAGATGCATTAGCGTAAGCATTAGATCAGAAGTAGAACATATATATATATATATATATGCATTAATATAAATATATGTATTATCGGTTTTAGGATAAGTCAACGCAATGTTTTTTCAAAGATAGTTACAAGTATGATTTCTTTGTATAAATCGAATTCAGCAAAACAATTGACTGTAACACATTCTATATCGATAAATTTAAAACTTATATACTTAAAGATGTGCATTACAAGAAGACCAAAGGAATATCCTCCTAAATTTTGACTTTACCATAAATATAAGACATACGTTAGACTTAGTTTGTAATTAAGTCATTTTAACTCACCAACAAGCATCGGCTTCTGTAGTATCATCCCAAAGATATAGAGGCATTTGTACTTGTCTGTAACAATAAAAACATATTTGTTTATTTATCTGACCTTATATAGATTTTAAGGGGTAGTGTTGTATATATATTTGGTATAGGGATTTATAGAACTACTTCCCTTTTCAAACAAAAAAGAAATCTGAAGGGTTTTAACTGACAAAGAAACTGATAATGAACGATTGTAATAAATGTACATTCATAAAACAAATTTAAAGCTAACACGCTGTTATTGTGGGCTTTTATTTTTTTGTTTATATAGACAAACAGAAATAGGTTCTTAAACATGTAAAAGTTATGTTTTGAAGACTTACTCACTTTGATAGGCCAATAGTCGTAATACAACATGTGAAGACAGTCAGTAAAATGAATTCGTTATACGGTGTGCTAGTGACCTAAGACGATATATATAAGATTCGAGTTGCGCTCTCGTCCCATATGCCATTTACTGACCCCATATATCGTATAAGTTCACTAACACACCATATAACTATCAATATAAAGGATCTAAATATTTAAATTGTTTTCATGGTTGTTACATACATTTATCATCTTACAATGTTTTTGCGAAGTGACTTTTAAGAAAAATGTACAGTAGTAAGATATTTATTTGTTGGTTAACCATTATATATTATGAATTCAAATTTTCAATTTTCTAAACGCTTCTTTCATATGAAAACATGGGTTCATTGTAACAAAAACTGAGTACTGGTATTGGCATTGAAATATTTTTAATGCAACCCCATTGGTGATCTATGAAAATTAATTTTTGATAGGTAGGCAATCTCAGACATACCTGGGTGAATTGGGTTTTTTGGAGGTTTTTTTTTGGGGGGGGGGGTTCATTAAAAATAAATGGTTTATATCAAAAACTTACATTTTAAATCTCATACCGTTGACAAATGATTTCACCGAAACTTTATCAATATGCTCCTAGTTTTATATATTATGACAACAAAAAGTAAAATCACAAAAACCCTTTGAAAAATTCAAAATGGAAAGTCCGAAATAAAATGACAAAATCAAAAGCTCAAGATATGGTATGCATGATTGTCAAAAAGACAACTCTCCACAAAAGACTAAAATGACACCGAAATTAACAACTATAGGTCACCATACGACACTCAACAATGAGCAAAGCCTAACCCACATAGTCAGCCATGAACGGCTCTAAACTACACTGTAAAACGATTTAGTCTGTGATAAAACTAATCTGAATGATCATACAAATATGAAATATGCTATAAGAAATGCGGTTAATATTATAAAAAATGTAGGCGTTAACTAACTTACCCCTCATTTCAGTGAGTGATATTTTACTATTTCTAGCTTGAAATTACAAAGTTTTAATATAAGATTTACAGTAAATGTGTGCATACATCTTAAGGACACTATTTGACAATACTGTTAAAGATAAGATAGGAGAGTATTTTGTGAAACCTATGATCTACAATTCTCAATAATGTTCTACGTTCTATTTTTCATTTAAAAACTTCGAATCGTACCGATGATCAGAAAAAGTTATTCAACTTAATTATCACTGTTCTTCCAGTTGCATAGTGCTGATTGTCAAAAGGATCTAACAAATCAAACGCTTTAAATTGTATTTCCTTATTGCGCTTTAAACTGACAAAATATCAAACATTAATCAGGTATTTAGGTTTACATTTAGGATACCGCTTATATGTTTAACCCCGTCACAAGGGCCCCCAAGGGTGACTAGGGAATAGAAATATGGTCACTTGGTCTTCTCCTGACCGGCAGTAAAACGCTAGCCGAAGTGGGGCGTCCGTTTGGCTGTGCAGGATGTATAAGTTCTCAGTCATGTCCGGTAAGAATGGGGACGTAAAATCCAATATGTCTTGTGGAAATAGAGTGCTACACTCTTTGGATGTTAAGGACCCTTGTAACGACTCTTTGAGAGCCCGTAGGTGGCCTGTTGCAATGCAAAATGTCTGTCCCTATTCAATATACCATCATTTTCAAGTAGCAGTTCAAATTACCCCGGCCATTATCCCAAATGGCCTCTATTGTGACAAGACCTACCTATTGTATTAAGTGTGGACTTGTTCTCGTCCTGAATATGCATGATATATTTGCCACTGGACGTTAAGCCACCAACAATCATCAATCAAGATTTTAGTACCTTGTCAGTTTTCATACAATTACCAATGTCCCAGGTTACGGGAATGGTTGGGACCCCGCTAACATGTTTAACCCAGTCACAATATTTATGTATGTGTCTGTCTCAAGTAAGGAGCCTGTAGTTCAGTGATTGTCGTTTGTTTGTGTGTTACATATTTATTTTTCGTTCATTTTTTATATATATAAATAAGGCCGTTATAGTTGTCTCGTTTGAATTGTTTTACATTTTCATATCGGGGCCTTTTATATATAGCTGACTATGTGGTATAGGCTTTTCTCATTGTTGAAGGCCGTACGGTGACCTATAGTTGTTAACATGTTTGTCTTATATTGGTCTCTTGTGGATAGTTGTCTCATTGGCAATCCTACCATATCTTCTTTTTTTTATATTAACCAATCATTTTTGTAAAAGGCGAATTAAGAAGTATATAGTGTATATAAAGAGCGAATCCAGTTAGTTCATTTTCACTGTCGTATGCGAGTATGTCTAAAGTTTGAATCTGCTGTGAATGTTTTTCTCATATTTCTATTGTTTACAGTATCTGCTGTGATACAATATGTAAAAGTTTGCATTTTAATGTTACACCTGCCCATCTATGAACATTAACAATTTCATACGTCTAGTGATAAAATTTGTCAGTTAAAAAAAAGAGAAATATGAAATTAAATTGATGAATAAAACTTGTTTTTTTCCATTATTTTTTTTTTGATAAAGCTTTGAATTTTATGTCGATTAATTTGTGTTTCATCCAATACCTCATTTTAAATATATTCTAAGCAACCGGTTTATTCTGGACATTGTATCTAAAACAAAGGATCATAAGACTCCAAATCAACAAGATATTCCAAATCAAACTTTAGATAGAAGAGAGGCGACAGTTTCCAAAGAGATATTTAAACAGATGAAAACAAACTGGCAATCAGATGCCATTTCAGAAGACGATAAATGACGTTACATCAAACAACAGCAAATTAAAGACAACATTGTAAACTTACACTAGACAATACGAACCCCCACCTAAAAACAAGGCAAAACCGAGGGAAGGGGGTCTAATGTGCCCTAGAATGGTATTCATATCATATTCCACATGGGGCACCCGTCTTGTTACTCATCCAGGGACAAATCGATGCATGATAAGTCAGATTTTACGGAATAGTGATGACAACAACGTTTCTCTTTACATTGTTATGATATAAAGTCAGGTGTCATATACTGGTATAGATTTAACTTGAAATCTGCAAACTGAATTCAGTCTATTAAATTCGGAAGACGTTTATAAATGCAGACAAAAGCTTCACAAATCTAACACATGTTCTTCGATCGCATTTGTTAAGACATTATTAGAAATATTTGAAATTAAACAAGAAGTTAAACATTTGTGACAATTATAAAGATTTGAATAAATCTTACAAACTAATCCACACTCAAGATATAAACAATTGGTGTATTTAATAGTTAAAAATATGCTTCTGATGGAAAATTGTTCAATTATTTGAAATTTAAATTATTTCACTCTAGTTTAAAATTGAAATTTTTAAAGAGCTTTTTGTATCTGCCCATAATCTTCAAGCACTCAAATATTTGGCCATGAAATAAAAGAATGTTTAATGCATGCATGTTCCTTTGGCTGTATGCAACCTGTTCAGATTAAATCCATTTTTTACTTCATGTTAAAATTTTAACTATGATATAGATTCTTTCTTTGTTTTTTGGTGGTTTTTTAGGGGGGGGCATAAAATACCAAAATACCAAAATAAGTTAAACAGCAAAAACATTTATTTATCGAACTGAGAAGACAACTCAGACTCTATACGCTGTTGCAAAATTTATTCAGTCAAGTCAGTATGAGTTAGATGACCTTCGATGTATTTTATTTCTCATATAAACTGCAAAATGTATATGTAATTTTGAGGCCCCTCATGGGGGGGTCCTAGTAATCACATAATCACCATTTTTTGGCCAATATAATCACATAATCATTAAATATTTGCTTATCTTTAGTAATCAAATAATCATAAACTAAAAATACAGTCCTAGGTAATCAAATAATCATGAAATATTTGGCTAAATAATCAAATAATCATTAAAAAAACGGCCAAGTAATCACATAATCAAAAACCCCATGAGGGCCCTCAATTTTGGGGCCCAATATAGCTTCCTGTTCGGAGGTAGACCAAGATTCTGTGTTGAAGGCCGTACCTTGACCCTTAATGGTTTACTTTTATGAATTGTTACTTGAATGGAGAGTTGTCTAAGTGGCACTCATAGCTAGCATATTGATTAGCATAACCAATGTCTTTTTTCCTTATAAATGTGCATTCTCTATATATATGCATCTTCAATGATAAATTGTGGGCCTTTATTTGGTAATAAACATATGTTTTCTGATCTTTTCTATAATTAACAGCGACATATAATACAATATGTATAATAAGAATAAGAATAAGAATAAGAATACTTTATTAATCCAATTATGGACCCTTGCGGGTTTTAAATTTCATACAATGATTACAATGATTTGTTATAACAATGAAATAATAAAATGAAATACATGACAATAGAACTCTGAACAGTTATTGCATGCACATGGAATAGAAAGTAATATGGGAGACAATCAATCAATTTCTGTAAGGATTATTCCCCTTTAAACAGATATGGTGTTTTGAGTTGCATACAAATGATATGCAGCCCCAACTGATTAGATATAAGGGTATTTTTCTCCCATGTACACACAGCAACCAATTTCTAGATATTTATGTATATAATTATATTTTTTGACAATTGCAGGAATATGATAAGCACCTTAGAGTTTTACTGCAGTTTGTTTATAAGCATTTACATATTAATAGAAGAAACATGCATACACATAGAGAAATGTGCACTTAAATTAAATTTTTGAATTTAAAATATATATATATAGATAAACTAAAAGAGATTTAGCCATTAACAGAATTTGTGGATCTCAATTGAAAACTCTGGATAAGAAAAATGCATAACTTTTTCAGTATATGTTGATCTTCAGTGGTCATTAACCATAAACATTTTGATTTGCAGTCCAAGTTATTGAAATCATTTGACAGTGTTCATGAGCTTGTGCAAACAGTGATTCTCTACATTGATTATACAATGGACAGTTAATTAAAAAATGAAACTCATCTTCAATATCATTATGAGAACAAAAATTACAAGTTCTCTGTTACCTTTCTATAGGTTTGTTCTGATGTCGCTCTTTTTCTACTCTTAATTGGTGAGCACTTATGCGAAATTTACATAAATATTTTATATTATTATTATATTTACATATAATATGTCTCTGCCTTTAACAATTGACCATTAATTATCTACGATTCTTGGTAGATTAAATGATTATCGCATAAATTACAAATCTACAAATAAAAAAATGCCCGGAATATTTTACGGTTTTGTAACCGAAACCGATCAATCAACTATTTTATTTGTGAACTGGTTTACCAATAATAAAGAGCTAAATCAAATAATATTAACATTCTGGAACCAGTACGACCTATATTTTGAACTCAACTCAAGCATCAGGTCTCTGACATTGGACATGAATTTAGTGATAAACTCCTCTTTAAGAGTGAATAGAGTTGCTGTTATCAATCTTCACAAGCTTATAGCTCCAAACGTTTCGTTTATTGGTGCTAAAAGTAGCAGTTATCCGTTGAAAATCTGCAAATACACACATCAATTCTCAAACCGGCAAACATTTCACACAACTGCATCTCTTAGAACGAGAGGGAGAGATAAATATACCGCATTAGGACCAGCAACAATCTATATTTATCGACTTGGTATACTTTTTGTATTCCTTCTTATTATAAACAAACTCACAGCTTACCTCTTTGTAACCTCTGATTTTGGTTATTACGACGAGGAGGCACACAACAAGAATGAACTTTCTCCTAAACAAGAAGTGGATTCAAAAAATCTAACCCAGAAATAAATAGTTATTTTATAATAATTTGCTGTTGGATACTCTTAGTTTTGTTGAATGATTGACTACATATGAATGAGCATTGAAATATAGAGATATTTGAAAAATAAGAATTTAAAAAATATTTGTAAATACATTAAACTGGTACATGCATGACATGTAATATGAGAACTTTTATAAACAAAGATATATACATTAAATAAAATTTAGTGTATGTGCATTACCAGCTATTATCCTGGTTCTTCAGAATCTCAACAATGACTTTTAGGAATATGTGGCATGTAAGGGGTCAGTGTTTAATGTCTATAGTTAGCAAACCTTTTATCATGAGGCAAATATCAAATCTTCATATATGTACCTTCAAAAACAGCAAAAAGATACTTGAAAGGAGATTTTTACAAAGGAAACACTACCAGGATTACAAACACACAGATAGATTTTCAACATATGGACAACATTTTAATAAAAAGGAGTCTTGGTCTAAAGTTTTAAAAGTGATAACATGCATTGGTGTTTCGGTATTGGCTCTGGCAAAAAGCAAGCGAGTATTCTCTGTTGGTAAATGTGAAGAAACAGATGTAGTAGAGGAAGAAAAGTCCAGAGATTTCAATAATACAATGAAAATGTCTGAAGCAATAAATAAAGCAAGAGACCTTATCCAGCGAATAAAGGTAACTGTCATTTTATTTGCCACTTTTACTTTTTTTTTTAACCTATTTGTATATTTTGTTTGCAATGTATACATGATATATGTATAGAAAATAACTTGTGTAAGAGACCAAGCTTTTAATTTTGTTTCAAGATAAAATTAGTTTTAATATTTGAATTATCTCCCTTTAATCATTTCTAAAAATTTAATTCACAAGTTTCAAAAGGTTTAATATTAGTTAAAACTCATAGGCAGATCCAAAGGATGGCCCTGACACCCCCTTTCTGTGAGAAAATTTTGGTTGATTATATATATAATAAAACACTGAAGCATGAATGAAGCACCCCCACCCAGTGTTTTGATGATATTTTCATTGTCCATGAAATTATACCTTTAAAACTATTGAAGAGAATTATATCAAATGAAAACAAACTAAACTCTCATTTACAGAAATGTACATAATGTAGTTTGAAGAAATTTAAGAAAATAAGAAAATAGGACTTTTTTTTTACATATATATAAATTTAAAAAATCTTACTGTCTATGAGATATAACATCATCCCATACATGTTAATCTGCCTCCCAAACAATTCACCTGAACATGTGTATTACCAAGTACATGAAGCACAATATAAACACTTTTGTAAATGTATGTACCTTACCCATTTGTTACCTTCTATTTTGTTTTTCTACTTGAAATATTTTTGGGGACTATAGTCATGATACATTGTAGTAAACCAAAATTAAAACATAGACTTTTTTATTATTTTATCTTGACCTGCATGGGATGCCTATCTTATGCATTTGTAAAATGTATATTCAATTACTTTGTACATGTTGTATAACTCCTCATGAACTTCTTGTTTAAACTTATTAATTTTTTTACGACTCAGGAATAAATAAAAATAATGAGATGTGGTATGATTGCCAATCATACAACTTTTCATTGCTACATGTATTCAAATGAAGATGATGTAAGCTAAGCAATAACATTACTGTGATTACAACTGTATAGCCTTCAACAATGAGAAAAATCTGTACCATTATATATACAGTTGGCTATCAAAGGCCCACCATGAAAAATGTAAAACAGTCAGTTTAAAATTCACAATCCCCTTGTATATATAACTAATATAACATGACTAATGGGAGTGGCTTAGGCCTAAATTAGAATATTGTTTGTTTCTGCCAAGCCAGGTGTGGGTAGGTAGGTAGGGAAATAATTTTATTTTTTCAAAAAACTTAAACATTATGGGATGATCCAACAAGCCTGAAAATCCAAAATGAATAAAAATAATATTTGACTTAGTTTTGTCATTTAAATTTTATGAGTAGCACCAATTTTGCAGGGTCGATCAGGATTGGGGAAACAAACAATATCTTATTTTATGCCTTATATATAAACATGAAGGAAGCATTTCTTATAATTTCTTTAATATTTTACAGGATGAAACAGGAAGTCCAGGAATTGTTGTTGGTGTCAGTGTGAATGGGAAAGATGTATGGAAAGAAGGTATAATAAATGTTTTACTTTTATTTTATTTTGGAGTCATTAGGCAGTGGCAGATCCAGAACTTTTCATAATTAGGGGAAGCCCACTGACTGACATGAGAGGGGGGAGGCCCCAGTCATGCTTCAGTGATATAACCAAATTTTTCCAAAGAAAGGGGGGCTCCGGGCCCCTTGAACCCGCCTATGTTAGGCTACTGTTTTACTAGCTATTATATTTAGCAATTTTCAATTGATTCTTTTGAAATATTGACATGATTAATGTAATATGCAACATGTACAAAATGATGTACAAAGCAATAATAAAACATCCTAAGAACTTCTGATTTTTCCAATACTGATCTGGGTACTGTGGATTCATTTATTTTCGTGGGCATCAATTTTCGTGGTTTGAGGAAAATTTACATATTCATGGATATTTAATTTCGTGGTTTTGGCAAAGTCTACACTCAATCCTTTAGAAAATATGTTATTCGTTGAACATTTGAATTCGTGGTTCTCCTGTACCCACGAAATCCACGAAAATTGGTATCCAACGAATATTAATGAATCCACAGTATTTCAGATATTATGGTACAGTACATGTAGCTCAGGGATCATGTCTTGACCATGTCACAGTTCAATGGTAAAAATAGTTGAATAATGTCATTGAAAATATTCTAATACTAAACATGCTACTTTTCTGCATACTGTGGATTCATTATTATTTTTAAGATACCAATTTTCATGGATATCATCATGATCATGGGTACAGGTCAACCATGGAATTATATGTACAGTACAATGAATAACAATTATTTTATTAGCTTGTATGCAGACGTTGGCAAAACATCACAATTGAAATATCCATGAAAAGAGTTTTCCTTGATGCACATGAAAATAAATGAATCCACAGTACATGTACATGTATGTAAAAGTTATTTTATGCTTAAACAATATAAATGTACATATATTCTTTTTTTTTTGCACACTCACACACATGGCAGGCGTGATATATTTCAGGTCTTGGATATTCTAATGTAGAGAACAGAACACCATGTACAGCAGACACAATATTCAGGATAGCTAGTATCAGTAAATCTATCACCATGGGAATGGTTGCTAAGTTATGGGAAAATGGTGCCCTTGACCTTGATAAACCAGTTCAACATTACCTGCCACAGTATCCTGTTAAATATTTCGATGGTCAGAAGGTAATATTTAAATCAAATTAAGAACTCCAGACTTTTTCATTTGCAAATAAAACAATGAAGGAAATTTGGCATTGATGGCAGATCTTCAAAAGTATAGCTTATTTTGGAGCTTGTCAACACAACTGTCAACAGGACATTTTTTTTGCTGTTTGCTATTGGGTTTTTGTTTCATTGACATATACCCTTCAAGTCCTTTTATTGCTGTAGACATGGTAGAGTGTCAACCAAAATTTCTACAAAATATACCAATTATATATCCTACTGTACATGTTCTAGATGTTATATGCCAAGCAATATAAATTATATAATTTTAAGTACAATTTTCTACTGTTACCATTAGTCAAGTTATTGATTTTTGCCACAATTTGAGTACTGATGTCCTTTTGAGTTCTAGATTTTCATTTTTCACAGTTATGATATTGGAGCTATTGTTTACATCTGTAAAGTGATTTTTTTGTTCATATAATAATGTACGAGTTATCTTTCTTAGTATTGGTATAAAATTAAGATGTGGAATGATTTACAGATACTAAATGATGTACAAAAAAAATGTAGATGTTAGTAACCACCATTGGTCACTGTATTGCCTTCAACAATGGACAAAACCCATACTGAATACCAAGCTATAAAAGGCCTTACATGACAATGTTAAACAATTCAATCCAGGAAATCAACAATCAATTTCATGTATAAAAGGTTGAGAGAATAACAAATATATATGATATACAGCATCAAACAACAATGTCAGGGTTAAACATAGTTTTATGTTTCAATAGGGTCTTATTCTGTTCTTAAATCATTCTTAAAAGAAAACTGTTAACATTGCATTTTTAGTGGCCATGTGATTAATGTTGAGATTAAAAATAATTAGCTTCTCAGCCTTCTGTGAAAAGTATTTTTATTCATGGGTATTTATATTCATAGTAAGACCAAAACTTACAAGTTTGTGGGTTCTTAAATTTGTAGATTTTGTTTTTTTGAAGAAAAAAAATCAAGTGAAAATGTAGAAGTCTTCAGAAACAAATATTCTTGAAATTAATCATACCGGTATGTTGATTTATTACATTGGTTGCAATGAATTACATTGATTTCCCAGTTAGATAAAAACCGATAATTTCACATGTGAAATAAACGTGGTTATTTCACTCTTTGACGTGATACAACAATAGGCGTTGTCAACACGTCGATAACGTCGAAACAAAACATGCGTAGGAAAAACATAAAGTTCCTTACATTTTCTACATTAATTTCATGGAAAAAAGCAATTTGACAATGTAATAAAAAGTATAACTAATCGCCGTATTTGAATATAAAAAATAAGACAACTTGTGACTGAACGCTGCTATGGATTAAACTCCTGCTGCACATTTGTTAAATTCATGCGTCGTTCGGTCACACGTTGTCTTATTTTTTTATATTCAAATACGGCGATTAGTTATAAATACTATAATTATCTGTAATTCGTATATATTTTTCCTTTGATCTTTCTGACCAATATTTTCAAGTATTAAAGTACTGGCTGTATCACTGAAAATATTAGGCAATACATTGTGTGACGTCATAATTACCGATAAACAGAATAATAGGTAGTTTCGTTTTTGATCCTGACTATATCATGTAAAATATCTAATCTCGCCAAGGTTGGCAAAAACCTGGGTTTTATGAGTATTGTCCAGCCCATTGGGAAATATTAGGAAAACCGGGTTTTACTGGGTTTTAGTGGGATACATCTAATACTGGGTAATACTGGGTAATATAAAATACTGGTCTGAAGGATTCAGTGATCAAACACAAATTTTATAAAATATATAATCCTTTTTTGTTTGTCTGAATTTGTAAAACTGTAAATCATAAAACAAAAAACTTTTTTTAAATAAATATAACTCCTATTAAGAATTAACAATTACATGTAAGAAAATTTACATTTAAATAATGTGTATGTACTGTCACTAATTAGTAAGTAATTATTCAGATTAGAATGCAGATTTTTTTATGAAACAATAATCGGGCGTATGACATTTGCGCCGATTTTGAAAATATTCATTCTTTCATTTGCGCCAATTTCATTTTTTCATTTGCGCTGATTTTATAATTGCTCCTAATTAGATTTAAAGGTAAGTTAATACTTGTACATGTACTGTAATATACCATTGGTAAAATCTGGTTATAAATATTGTTCATTTATGTTAATTTTAATTCTGTTGTTCTGGAACTTCGTGGACATATTGCACACTGAAACGGGCCAAGGAGTCAAGTCTTTAATCATCGAGGGCCATACATATCAAATGTCAGTGTCCTGAAACATAGCAACATATCTTACAAATGTACCATAAAATCGTGTAAAACCAGAGTCACCACGGATTCTATTGTCAAAACAGAGAACAAGCATAACCATGCGGCAGATGTCAGACAGACAGAGGCTAAAGAACTACAGATACGATCAAGGAAAAGTCTGGTGGTGAGGAGGGGACATCAGTTATATACATGTTATGATTGATAATTCATTAAATTTGTGCAAGTGGCTAACGGAAGAGGTCTATAACGAATAAAAAACAACATGACTTGAATGGAGAGTTCTCTCATTAGCACTAATACCACATCTTCTTATAACTGTTCACCTGTAACTAACCTGTAAAAAAATCGGCGCAAATGAAAATAAAAATCGGCGCAAATGAAAGAAAAAATCGGCGCAAATGCTAAACGCCGCAATAATCAACCCTTTCAATTCTATAAGTGTTAATGGCATGACCCCTTAGGGTGTTTATCTAGCAGTATGACAAATGTATGAATGTAAAACATTTGAAATTAACAATTCACTTAAACATTGCAATAATTTTTATTTTCAAAGTATGGATTATTGAAACAATGCTTGGTAATCATAGTTATTGACAAGGTTTCCTTAAATGTGCAAATCTTGTATTTCGGCTACATAGAAGGGAATGAAATTGAGACTTTACTATTTTGTGTTAAAATAAGCTTAAAATATCATATTGCCCAGTAATGCCCAGTATTCCCACTTTCTGGGAGTACTGCCCAGCCTGGGAAAACCTGGGTTTTCCTGGGCAGGTAATACTTTGCCAACCCTGCAAATCGCCGTAATGGGCTCATCTAGATATTCCACTTGATATAGTCAGTATCAAAAACGAAACAACCTATTATCCTATATTTATCATAATTTATGGGACATTGCGAAATAAAGCGTTATTTATCATGTTATTTATGTGTAATTCTTAAAATAAAAATCCAGCTTAAAATGTTGTTTTTTCACTTTTTCATATGAAAACCAGGAAATAAACACTTATCTCATATCATCATAAAAAAATCTTACTTTTATATTTAAAAACATTTTTTAATGGGAATTAAAAGATTGAAAGTAGTGCAGTTTAGATTTTTTTAAAGATTAAATGGGTAAAATCCAGTCTGAAGTGTTGTATTTAGGTCATAGTGTGTTGACTGATATTTGATGAATTCTCTAGATTATATGCCTGTATCCAAGTAGTAAAACCTACATGGTTTACATATTTCTCCTTAATAAACTGTTTTGTTATAAATTAGGTTGTTGTTTTTCTCTTTTTGATTGTTTCATATTTTTCAGGTCATGGACTTTTAAAGCTGACATACAGCATGGGTTTTTCTCGTGATTAAAAGGCTGTACGTACAGTTTGAATGGTTTTTCACTAGTAATTTTTGGGCCCTTTATAGATTGTTGTTCGGTGTGAGCCAATGCTCTGTGTTGAAGGCCGTACATTGACCTATAATGGTTTACTTTTTTAAAATTGTTATTTGGATGGTGAGTTGTCTCATTGGCACTCACACCACATCTTCCTATATGTAGTTACTTGTAATTGCAAACATCCACTTCATTTGAACTTTTGTAGATAGTTGTCTCATTGGCAATCATACCACATCTCCTTAATGTTATATGGGGATCTTTCCATGTCTAGATAGAATTTGGATAACAGTTGTTATATTTCTTTTTACAGTTTCATTCGTGGATAAAGCTATCCAATAAAACCATGAAAATTAGTACCCTAATGTTCTTTGGCAGTCATGGCAGTATTTTCTTCTATTTTTTCTACAGGTTGACATAACAACAAGACAATTGGTTTCCCACTTAGGAGGAATAAGACATTATGAAAAAGACTATATAAACAAAAATAAAACTGTAAGTTTGGATTAATGAATTGAAATACATAGTATACAATTATTTTAAAACTTGTCTCCAGAAGAAATGGCAAGATGGGTATTATTTAAGAATTGAATGCTTCTTTTTGTAACTTCATTGGGTTGAAAAAGCATTACCGAAATACATTTTATATGAAGTGCAGAAGCGCTTTATTTAAAAATGTGGGCACTGTCAACGCTTTCCAACCCTTTATACTTGTAATAGAATATACGTAAAATTGAGAATGGAAATGGGGAATGTGTCAAAGAGACAACAACCCGACCGTAGAAAAAAAAACAGCAGAAGGTCACCAACAGGTCTTCAATGTAGCGAGAAATTCCAGCACCTAGAGTCGTCTGTCTGTCCAAACACCCATATTCCTCATTAGCATATCATGTACTTCTAAAGGATAAAATTGATAGAAATGATGAGACATAATAAAGTTATAGAACACCATGTCAGGATGTGCTCCAATATGTTTAAGGGATATGATCTAAATTTGTAAACAAGGGAGATAATTATATCAACTTTTTAAGGAAATTTTGCAGTTTTTATACCATACTTGCCCCAACCGTTCAGGGTTCAACCTCTGCGGTCGTATAAAGCTACGCCCTGCGGAGCATCTGGTTGGTTATTATCTTGAATATTATTATAGATACAGATAAACTGTAAATAGCAAAAATGTTAAGCAAAGTAAGATCTACAAATAAGTCAATTTGACCAAAATTGTCAATTGACCCCCTAAGGAGTTATTGCCCTTTAAAGACTTTTCACAATTTGTTCATCATGTTGACTTACTTTAAAAAATCTTCTCCTTTGAAACTGCTGTATCAATTTCAACCAAACTTAGGCTAAATGAGTTTCAGAGTATCTAGTATAAATTTTATACTTCATTTCCTTATATGTCAAGAAACATAGCTCCTATGGCTAAAATAGAACATAGGAGAAAATGATTTTTTTTTTTGCTTTTGAAGAAAATAGGACGATTCAAAGAACATTTAAATAAATTGAAAAGCCAAAACAATCATTGATGAGAGATTTAACCCAAAAAATTAAGGTTAGCGATTCCTGCTCTTGAGAGCCTCTTGTTCTAATTTTATTGCCAAATTAGAGTTTTTACCCAAATTTCACTGTCCACTGAACATAGAAAATGATAATGCGAGTGGGGCATCCATGTACTGGGGACACATTTTTGTTGTGAAACTAATGTAGAGCTCTGATTTTGTTACCAGATCAAACAAAACTTTTAATATGACATTTTTTAAAATTTTATTTTCAGAATAAAGATATTGAAAACATAGAAAAATCTCCACACAAGAAAACACTAGATGTTGTTGACAAAACAGTAAAGAAAGACAAAAACCAAACATCAGATAAAAAGGTAGAGGAACAAAGAAAAGATGGAAAGAAGAATAAAAATGAAGAGAAGAAATCTGAATTTGAAAACAAGGAGTATTACATACAGAAGGCTTATAAATCTATAACAGAGAGTCTGACTCTTTTCCAAGATGATCCTCTGGTGTATAAACCAGGTAAGCCATAGATAGTTGTTATATTTATCCTTAAACCATGAAAAACATCATATTTAAGATTGAAATGAACTTTTCCGTTTGAATGGTTTTACACTAGTAATTTTGGGGCCCTTTATAGTTTGTTGTTCGGTGTGAGCCAAGGCTCCGTGTTGAAGGCCGTACTTTAACCTATAATGGTTTAATTTTTAAATTGTTATTTGGATGGAGAGTTGTCTCATTGGCACTCACACCACATCTTCCTATATCTATTTTGTAGAGCACGAACCATGATTATACTGCAATCCGCTATTTTACTATACAGATAAAGCTACAAATGTATACGTATAAACGTTAGCTTTATACGTCAATGACCTCAACTAACCTATAAGACCTGCCTCCTTACCTGAACTTCTGTATTACATCAACAACGTCACGTCATGACCATAACAACGTTAAGTAACAATGGTCAAACTTTTATGAATTTAAACTTTTATGTCTTCACATTGGTTATTTATATACTGTGTTTATCAAATATTATTAATTAAGTTCATTTTCCCTTTCTAATTCTTTAATATGTCAATGTCTTACCGCATGGACTACGCTCATAGGGAAATACCCCAAAATGGCACCCCAAGAGGGAAATTCCAAACACTTTTTTTAACAATTTTTGCTACATATTTTTTTCATTTTTCATTTATTTTTTTTGGATTTCAGTATAAAGACAAAGAACCTCGCATTTTCCTGTTTCTAAGCCTCATACAAATAAATTTCATATTTCAAGACACTATACTTATATTGTCTTATTATTCTCTTATAAATTTCTATATAAAATTTATCTTATGATATTGACATGTTGTAATTATCTTGAATTCAGGAGGTAATTTAAGCTCAGGAGATCTGATATATAGAATAATAGGTAGTTTTGTTTTTGATACTGACTTTATCAAGTGGAATATCTAGACGAGCCCGCTAGGGGGAATTAAGCTATTCAACATGATATAGTCAGTATCAAAAACAAAACTACCTATTATTCTGTTTATCGGTAATTATGACGTCACAAAATATATTGCCTAATGTTTTCAGTGATACAGCCATTACGTTGATACTAAAAAAATATTAGGCAGTAAGATCAAAGAAAAATATACGAATTACCGATAAAATTACAATTAGACCACTATCCACCAGAAACAATAAACAAGAATAAAATAAGAAGACAAGATATTATTTCCAATGACACAAGTATAAAATAAAGACATATATATATATTTACAGGCAGTAAATTTCTATATACCTCACATGGATGGACTTTAGTTAGTGCTGTGATGGAGAAAGCTGCTAGTAAACCATTTGATACCCTGATGAAGGAGTACTTTAACACATTAGGACTTCAACATACATATCTAGAGGAAAATGATCCACTAATCTACAACAGGGGGAGGTAATTCAGGATTTAAAAATGTATATTCAGAACTTATTGTGAGGTTTTTAATAATGTGAATATTGTGTCTTCTTGAATATTGCAATAATAAGAGCACTCTTATCGGTCTGTTGCTTTTCCTGAAATGACAATAATTAAACTTGTATCTTGTTTTTTTTTTCAAAAAAAGCAATAAAAGTTGTACACAATAGTTTCTGAATTTACTGTATATTATAAACTTGTAGTTGTGATAATTAGGGCGTCCGATGAATGGGCCCCGCCCAAAGGCAGACAGCCTATAGTGATTGGTCTGTTCAATTCAGGGTTCTAACTAGGATTTTTGTTTCCAGGGAATCATCTTTTTTGGCCATTATGAGTCAAACAGTGAGAAAAAGATGTTTTATTGCAATGAAATGACGTAACACTCAGATTACTTATAAACTTTTGCAATAAAATAATGATATGCGTGTTGATTATCGACAAAATTATTATACAAAATATTTAATCTTGATGTATCTTTGGAATCACCAGTTTTGAAAATAGTGAGTCCAGACAGATTTTCATGAGTCCTGGACACATGGACTCGCCTTAGTGAGAACCCTTTTGTCTGTCGGTCTGTCTGTAACAAATTGTGTCCGCTCTTATGTCTAGAGAACCGTTATGATATCATACTTTATCCTTAACATGTATTTTAACTAACACCAGAGGGTGTGTCATAATATTTGTACAACTTCCTTTATCAAAGGTCATGGTCAAAAACTTTGGTTCTAGTTGACTACTCGGTGTATGTTCAATAGTAAAAATGGTGTCTGCTCTATATCCTGAGAACTGTTATGATTTTAAACTTTATACTTGTCTTGTAAATTAACCAACACCAGAGGGTGTGTTGTAATGTGGTCCAAGGACACAGTTATCGTCCTTTGGTTTTCGTTGTCTACGAATATAGTCCCTAGTGTAAACAGTGTTTAACTTGCATGTTTTATTTGATACACTTTCCCAATTTATTTCTTGATATTAAATGCATGAAATATTAAATAGGGGGATGTAATTACATGTTTAAAAAATTTGAGTGCTGAATCTTTATGTTAAGTAGTGATTTGGTCCAGTTCAAAAAGGTCAAATTTTATCACGTCTGAAGCTGTCAAACTGAATTTTACACCCCCTTAACACAGAATTGTCAATATTTTGAGTTAGAGCTTGTAGAAGTTTCTATAATTTTGATATAATTTGTCTCACTGGTAATACACTACACTGTAAAAATATTTTTGTGAAAGAGCAGGCGCTATTTTTTTAATTTGAATTTATTGTCTAAAAGAAATGCACTACAACATAACTGTTCTCGGGCCTAAGAGATGGATTCCTGAAATCTAGATTCTGTACCTTGGCAACTTTCCAGAATGATTTGCTGGTTTCAATTTGTCAAACTCAGTCTAAGTAAAGGTTTCATCTTTGGTTTACAGAAATTCTGTTAAAATGTGCCATTTTGGCATTCTACGGCTATAATAAGCATTTTAAAGCAGTTTGCATTTTATGCCTAAGAGGCATGCTGACTTTCTATCTGACAGCTTTTCTCATCACTTGGCGTCCATCGTCGTCCGGCGTCCGGCGTTGTTAACCTTTACAAAAATCTTCTCCTCTGAAACTGCTGGGCCAAATTTAACCAAACATTGCCAAAATCATTATTAGGGTAACTTATTTAAAAATTTGGTCTGGTGACCCGGTCAACCAACCAAGATGGCCGCCATGGCTAAATATAGAACATAGGGGTAAAATGCAGTTTTTGGCTTATAACTCAAAATCCAAAGCATTTACAGCAAATCTGATAAGTGGTATAATTGTTTATCAGGTCATGACCTATCTGCCCTAAAATTTTCAGATGAATCGGAAAACCAGTTGTTGGGTTGCTGCCCCTGAATTTGAAATTTTATGGAATTTTTGCTGTTTTTGGTTATTATCTTGAATATTATTGTAGATAGAGATAAACTGAAAACAGCAATAATGTTCAGCAAAGTAAGATTTACAAATAAGTTAATGTGACCAAAATGGTCAGTTGACCCCTTTAGGAGTTATTGCCCTTTATAGTCAATTTTTAACCATTTTTCATAAATCTTAGTAATCTTTACAAGAATCTTCTCCTCTGAAACAACTGAGCCAAATTAAACCAAACTTGGCCACAACTATCATTTGGGTATTAAGTTTAAAAATTGTGTGGCATGACCCAGCCAAAAAACCAAGATGGCCGCCACAGCCAAAATTAGAACATAGGGGTAAAATGCAGTTTTTGGCTTATAACTCAAAAACCAAAGCATTAAGAGCAAATTTGACGAGAAGTAAAATTGTTCATCAGGTCAAAATCTATCTGCCCTGAAATTTTCAGATGAATTGGACAACCTGTTGTTGGGTTGCTGCCCCCGAATTGGTAATTTTAAGAAAATTTTGCTGTTTTTAGTTATTATCTTGAATATTATTATAGATAGAGAAAAACTGTAAACAGCAATAATGTTCAGCAAAGTAAGATTTACAAATAAGTCAACATGACTGAAATTGTCAGTTGACCCCTTTAGGAGGTATTGCCCTTTATAGTCAATTTTTAACAATTTTTCGTAAATCTTAGTAATCTTTTACAAAAATCTTCTCCTCTGATACTTCATAGCCAAATTAAACCAAACTTGGCCACAATCATCATTTGGGTATTTAGTTGTAAAAATGAGTGGCGTGACCCAGTCAAACAACCAAGACGGCCGCCACGGCTAAAAATAGAACATAGGGATAAAATTCAGTTTTTGGCTTATAACTCAAAAACCAAAGCATTTAAAGCAAATCTGACAAATTAAAATTGTTAATCAGGTCAAAATCTATCTGCCCTGACATTTTCAGATGAATTAGACAACCCATTGTTGGGTTGCTGCCCCTGAACTGGTAATTTTAAGGAAATTTTGCTGTTTTTGGTTATTATCTTGAATATTATTATAGATAGAGATAAACTTTAGATACAATAAATGTTGGCAAAGTTAGATCTATAAATAATTCAATATGACCGAAATTGTCAGTTGACCCCTTTAGGAGTTATTTTCCTTTATAGTCAAGTTTTAACCATTTTTTCATAATCTTAGTAATCTTTTACAAAAATCTTCTCCTCTGAAACTACTGGGCCAAGTTAATTATAGATAGAGATAATTGTAAGCAGCTAGAATGATCAGTAAATTAAGATGTACAAACACATCACCATCACCAAAACACATTTTTGTTATGAATCCATCTGCCGCCTTTGTTTAATATTCACATAGACCAAGGTGAGCGACACAGGCTCTTTAGAGCCTCTAGTTTGTTCCTGATATTTGTGTTACTATCACTAAATCAAATTTAGTTTACCATTTGTGAACTCTGGATATAGAGAAAAGTAGATTATCACAGAAAAAAAGTGCAAATGTTTTGTATTCACGGCAATGGTCAAACGGCCTAATAGATGTATGTAAAATGTGAAGAGCTTTGTACAACAAATCTGTAGTCCATCACAAATATTTCACTAAATCTGCAAAAAAAAAGCACTTTACTATATTCAGTACACCTTACTTCTTTCATAGAATACCATTTTTTTTCTCTGTATGATAGTAAGTGGTTCAAATTTATGCCTATTGAGACTACATTGTATAACTAAATGCAAGTTTTCCATTGAAAAGTGAAAAAAATGGCCATCAGACCATTTTGTCTTTCAAAAAATTTAAATGCAACAGTCCTTTTGCAATTAGACTTCTTGTATCATAACACCTCAGCATAGAAATAAGCAAAAAGTAACACATTTTCATTTCTAATAGCTTCTGTGTGCATTTTTATATGTCAATATGGGCTACCGCCTAAATCGACTCTAAATAATTCTCAGTACTACATGGCCCAAGACCATTTTATACTCATGTGGTATGCTTTTTGTAACTTTTCTATACATTTAAAGTACATTTAAAATATATGAAAGAATAATTAAGGCTTAAAAAACTTCAAAAACTTCAAATTGGCTGAGAAAAATGTATATTTATATAAGGCGTCCCTAAATTGGAAAATCCCTATTTTCTGGCATAGGCTCAAATAAATTTAACTTTGGAATATTTACAATACATCTGATAAATAAAATGAGTGTTCAGATGCTTTTAATACTTAATATTTGATATTCAAGAGCATTTAAAAAGCAAATTTTTGCACAATGTACATGACATGTAAATTAACCAACACCAGAGAAGGTGTCATAATGTATGTACAACTTCCTATGTCAGAGGTCAAGGTAAAAAACTTTGGTTTCAGTTGAAAACCCCATGTCCTATGGTAAAGATACAAAATATTTACCACACGTTATTAATAGAAGGGCCCTCAGAGATGGCTCCGATCTTAATAAAATCTAGTTTGATCAATTTGTTTAAAGATTCAGACTTTACTTTATGAAGATGAAGCACACTTATAATTTTGATATGCATGAGATAAAAACAAATGGAAAATTTAGTTTGTAAAGTCAACACCAATTCATCCCCCCTCAGCTTTTTTATGGGAGAAAACTGAAAAAAACTTCAGTCTCCAAATCCTTCTGTTCCTTATTTTTCAGAGTGCCGTTTAAAACATTCTTGGTCTGTTTCTAAAGCCAACACCTGTGTACATGTATGAATGTTCATATTGGATGATGAATGAATAATTTAGAGAATTTAATAATGTTTGCACTCGTACCAGATTCAAGGATAAGCATTCAAATTGTTGAATTCATATACCTGTATAAAATAGTGTATTAAAACCAATGTAGACTATCAGATTTAGCATTTTTAACATTAAATGACAAGAAAGTGTTTGTCATGGCCTGTCAAATGGGCATTATGTTTTCTGGTATGTCCGTCTGTTAGTCTGACGGTTTGTTAGTAAATATATTCTTATGATATGATCTTTCTAGTTTTAATGCTTAATAAGAGTTTTTATCCCAATTTGACGTTCCACTGAACATAGAAAATGATAGTGCAATTGGGGCATCCATGTACTATGGACACATTTTTGTTTTTATTCTGAATTAATGTGGTTATCCAATATTTGTATTAAAACACTATCTTTTTTTTTTTATTGCAGCCATTATGTGAAAAATAAGAATGGAAGACTGGTTAATGCTCCATATGTCAACAATTCTTACAAGTGGGCCGGAGGTGGATTTATATCAGATGTCACTGATCTGCTGAAATTTGGAAATATAATGTTGTACAGCTATCAGTATGACGCAGACAGTGTTATAAATGGAAATATATCTAAGGGAGATAATCAAACTAAGGAAGATAACTCTAGATTAAAAGATAATTCAGAATCTGTGAATTGTGTTGTAGAAAAGGGACATAACTCAGATAGTAAACTTTTACCGGGATATTTGAAAAGAAAAACAATGGATATGATTTTTGCTCCCGTAGATAAAACAGAGTGTCCATGGGACAAAGATGGGTTTTATGGTATGGGCTGGGCTGTTGTTCCCGAAAAGTATGAAAATGGTTATTGTAAACAACAAAGGCATTATGTGTCCCACACAGGGGGTGCTATAGGTGCTAGCAGTGTCTTACTTATCTTACCATCTCAAAACTATGGCAAGCAAGAAGAGACAAGCTCAGAAGAAAAAGGAAAGCAGTCTGATCCACCAGAAGGGATTGTTGTTACTATTATTACTAATATGGGGTCTGTTGGGTTAAATAGAGTTGCACTTGAAATTGCAAAATCATTTGAATCTGTAGAGTAAAGATTGTATAATTATAGGTACAAATGTACATGAGGGTCTGGATGAGGTCAACAAATTAACATACTGTAAATTCTGAAATTAATGCAAGGTTTTTATTATTGCGAAAAATGCTACTGAGTTGTAAACTCAATAATTTACACTCACATTTGATATATTTTATATGAATTTAACAGGATTTTTCTCAAAATCGTGAAAATTAAAATTGCGTTTAAGTCTAAAATGAGAAAATCGCAATAATAAATGCGGGCAATAATTTCTGAATTTACAGTATAGAAAAACGGGAAAAAGAGTGCAGGAAGATGTGAAAAAAATGGGAATCTAAAAATTTGATTATAAAATGTGAAGACTAAACATGCTTAATAAAGATCAGAGATAAACAGTGTAAAAAATGATAAAAAAAAAGATAAAAATTTGAATATAAAATAGACTGTCTAAACATGCAATAAGAAACTAGAAAAAAAAGTAAAAAAGGAATACCAAATCCCCACCATCCAGACCCTCAAATATATATATAATTGTGAAGTGAATGAAAGTAACACTTTATAAATTTGATTCAGAAAATATGTCAAACAGAGTAATATATCATGTATATAACCAGCATTAACAGATAAATGTTCTAAACATTTGGTTTTTGAGAGTCAGAGACAGCAGTATTATTTTAGCCAGTACAAAATGTAGTAAAATTTATGAAAGACATATATAATTAGTTTATATTATATAGAAATGATTAATGAGTCAAATGAACCAGTACAACCTGATTTAGTCTGATTCAAACTGGTAATTAGCTTTAACATACATGTTTAATCAGGATGGATAAGTATTATGCTGTGGTTGACTTTAAACCTGATACCAGTAAATCCAAGTGCAACTTATAAAGATGTATAAAGAGACCACTGTTACGTACTGCTTCCTGGTTACAACAAGGCCACCCTTAACAAATTTCTTGTTTGATGTTGACTATCCATGCCTTGTAAATTGTTTATAAATTGTGACTTGGATGGAGAATTTTCTCATTGGCACTCATACCACATCTTCTTATTTATACTTATAGGGTTGGGTAGGTAGATTTGTATTTTTAGCCTGTATAAGCCTGAGAACAGAATCATGATGATTTAACACAAAACGATGTTAGATTATGATAAAAGGATACTATTTAATTTATTGTCAAGGTCAACATGGTTCACCACATTGTGAAATCTTCAGGTCAATAGAAACATGAGAAAGATATGAAATAAAACAATGGATTTATTTTGATCAATCTAAGTATTTATACTTCAGGACAATGTAAAGATAGAAAAGGATTAGAATTACTTCAGTGCTTATTTCCTCTGTTTATATTGTTCTGATGACCCTAAATGGTGAAATATGTCAACACAATCAGGACAAAGAATAATTTCCCTGCTGAAACCAGGACATTGTTTGTTCTTTATATGTAGTTTATGTTGAGTTTATATATAAATAAAGAAGTTTTCAGTTTAACAAGTCAATATTTATGATAGTGTAAATTCCCAGAAATATCTGTAGTATTTCGGATTATTGAATTAAAAGTTTAAACTAGGAAATAATACTACTGGCCTCGTTTTTGGACTAGTGATCAAGGTTCATTAATGTGGGAAAGTTATATATCTAAGAAACAATGATATGGTCAAATTAAATTAAAGATTTATAAAATTAAACCATTCTAGTTCAAGGTACAGCCTTCAACACAGTGCCTTGGCTCACACCGATCAAAAAGCTAAAAAGGGCCCCAAAATTACTAGTGTAAAATCATTCTAACGGGGACACCAACGGTCTATAGATATAGGAAGATGTGGTGTGAGTGCCAATGAGACAACTCTCCATCCAAATAACAATTCAAAAATTAAACCATTATAGGTTAAAGTACGGCCTTCAACACGGAGCCTTGGCTCACACCGAACAACAAGCTATAAAGGGCCCCAAAATTACTAGTGTAAAACCATTCAAACGGGAAAACCAACGGTCTAATCTATATAAAAAAACGAGAAACAAGAAATACGTCTGACTGCTGATTTTCATTGAACTTGTTGATCTCATTTTCAAGATTCAGTGGTTTTGTCTATTTCTAACATAATATAAACAATAGCACTACTATACCTTGTGTGTGGGATGATTGTAAGGGGCATATGTCTGTCTGGCAGGCTTCATTTAAACTTGACCTTATTTTTTGGTACTTTCATCATGGATTTTGTCAGTTTATCAAAAAGTATTAGCAATAAGTCATAATTAGTGTATGGAATGATGATAGTGAACATTTTTGCATGGAAGGGTTTACATGTCCTTGACCTCATTTTCATGGTTCATTGATCAACACTATTTTTTGTATAACAGTTGTTGTCAGATCATTATATCACAACATTGAATGTAAAAAACGACCAGTCACAATACACCAAGTCCACCAAGCATGGCAATTTACCAAAAACAGCCTTGATTTTTTTTGTAGAGACTCAAAAAAGGTAGTGAACAAAAATGGCTTGTAACTAAAATATAAAGACAATAAGAAAACCTAGGGTACACCATGTACACAGTCCTGTGCTTCGTGTCACAATTCAATCTTTAACATCAGTTAGAAGATGGATATAAAAATTGACATTTCTGTGGGAGATGAACTTAAGAAAAAATACTATAGAGAGAGTCCTAACCTTATATTCCTTGTGCACTATTCATCTATGTGTTCCCTTTTTATGCCCAATTAGTATTCCAGCAGCATTTAATTGTAGAATTGAGAATGAAAATGGGAAAGGTGTCAAAGAAACCCGACATAGAACAGGCAACAGCAGAAGGTCAGCAATAGGTCTTCAATGCAGCGAGAAATTCCCGCACCGGGGGCGTCCTTCAGCTAGCCCCTAACCAAATATTTATACTAGTTCAGTCATACTGAACGCAATTCTACACTCCAAATTGTAAACAAGAAACTAAAAATAAAAATAATACAAGACTAACAAAAGCCAGAGGCGCCTGACTTGGGACAGGCGCAAACATGCGGCGGGGTTAAACATGTTTATGGGATCTCAACCCTTCACTATACATCTTGCCAATGTATAAAAGTAAACGCATAACAATACGCACATTTAAATTCTGTTCAAGAGAAGTCCGAGTCTGATGTTAGAAGATGTAACCAAAGAAAATAAACAAAATGACAATAATACATAAATATAGCAGCATCTAACTGTACATGCTTGTATAAAGATAAGACGTGGTATTGCCAATAAGACACTTATCCACCAAGTTCAAATGAAATTGATGTACTCAATTATAGACAACTGCACAACCTTCAACAACGAGGAAAACCCATTGTATTGTTGGCTATAAAAGGCCACATCAAGAAATTTCAACAATTCACGAAGGCCTTATTAAAAACACAAATTTACAAAACACACAAATATGACAGACTTGAACCAATGACAACTACTGAACTACGAGCTCTGTAGGACTGGTTCACGAAAAAATAACCTACATTATCAATGCCAGTTTGATAATGTAGGTTTTATTCTTGATTGATAAATGTCCAGTGGCAAATAGTTCATGCATGTTCTGTAGTGAGTTGAGAAATGCTTCTAGGGAATCTAAAGCAGCACACCTCTTCTGTGATCATTTGTTGAACAGCTCTGTGGAGGTAAGGTAGAAGATAAATTTGGTGTACACAGTTTTTTTAACCAATTTTGTGTTGATAGCAGAACATTGGTAATTACTTCTAAGAGGAATTGTGGCATATAATTGTTGATATATGTCATACATTATTGGCGCATTTTGATCCTTTAATGTCAGTTTTAGAATTATACCATTACTAGTTACACCAAACACTTATTTTAATATTTTTACTATGGTTTTTGTATGTAATGTTTGCTGCTGGAAATTGAAGCACTGAGCAATTTTCGGACATCAATGATAAGCAAGCGATGTTGTTTTTATTGATTAGGAGAGAAAGAGAAAAAGTATAATTTCGTCACAAACATCAAAAGGATGTACCAACACGAAATATCTGACACCTGCTGATATAGTTTCCTTATTGTAAAATACATGTGACCTATTGTAGCATTGAATTACAACATGTATAAATATAAATTATCATATATATGCTTCTTTTATTAATAAGATGTATTATATAAATTTGAAATGAAAAGAATACACATGACTTCCGTGCACATTCAGGCATAGTTGTCAACCGTGACGTCCGTGCACATTCAGACAAAGGTGTCAGCCGTGTCGGCTTCCGTGCACATTCAGACAAAGTGGTCAACTCACGTAGTGTTATTGTTGCAAGGAACGAAAAGCTATACACATGCGGACTTCCGTTCACATTGATTCGGACGGAGTGGTCAATCGTGTCTCTATGCACATGCATACGAAGTGGTCAGCCGTGACTTCCGTGCACAACCTGACAAAGTGGTCAGCCCACATTCAATTCAATTCAAAGCTTTATGTATAGTCGGCATGTTACATAACAAATAAACATAAGCTATCTGAGCTTTTAAAACCGACAACTACATACATTTACATAACAATCATACATAGTAAAAATATTAAAACATAAAAGACATAGAACAGACATTTCATGCTCATGATTTAATAGTGCCATGCTTGAACCAGGAAGATATATAACAGTTATTGAATGGTGTTGTAAATGTATCTTTCTCTGTAATAAGGTGGTGTGATACATTGTTAATATAAAAAAAGAAGATGTGGTATCATTGCTAATGAGACAACTGTACACAAGAGACAAAAATGACACAGAAATTAACAACTTAAGGTCACCGTACTGCATTCAACAATGAGCAAAGCCCATACCACATAGTTCGTTATAAAAGGCCCGATATGACAATGTAAAACAATTCAAACGAGAAAACGAACGGCCTTATTTATATATATGAACGAAAAACAAATATGTTACACATAAACAAACGACAATCACTGAATTACATGCTCCTGACTTGGGACAGGCACATACATAAATAATGTGGCGGGGTTAAACATGTTAGCGGGATCCCAACCCTCCTCCTAACCTGGGACAGTGGTATAACAGTACAACATAAGAAAGAACTACATTTTAAGTTATTTTATTTTTGCGCAAATGTCCAGATTTGATATATTTACTTTGCGTCTGTCTCATTGTTTTTCGCCGTAAGTTAAAGTACGTAAATTGTATTTCGAAATCGAAATGATTACACTATTATAAAGCTCTTTTATCGAATAATTCGTCTCATATTTTCTCTTTAAAAAAATCTACTGGCGCGACTACCATATAAATATCAATATCGATGACATTTCAAAACTTTACTAATACAGTAAATTTCATTAAATGAAATTAAACTAGGAGACTTCGTGCACATGCAATATATTTTTTTTATGATAGTCAATTTTAAACCACAGTGTAAGTGACTATAACTTAGAATTAGAAAAAAAAATAAAAAAAGTGTGCAAAGTTTGTAAAATATTTAGATGAAGAGGATAACTTTTTCCTTCATTGCCAAAATAAAGTTATATTATAATCCCCCTTGAAGAAGCAATTCAAATCCATTATCCTAATTTTTACTTGACTCAAACTCTTAACATATAACTATTTTAGATCCAAAAAGGATATTTTGTCTAGTGTTGTAGGCTATATAAAGCAATACTAATAGTACATAGAATTACAAGTAATTAGGTTCTCATTGGCCAATTATCTATTATATATTTATCTTTCTATTGACTTGTGTAAGACTTGTATTGTATGTATATGTTCCAGACCGTATGAGTATTTGGACCGTACGCGTACGGTCTGGACCGTATGCGTACTTCTTCAAATACTCATACGGTCGGACCGTACGCGTACGGTCGGATTATTATTAGGAAGTTGGTCATTACAAGTTAATTAGATACACATGCAAATAACAGATCAACATAACTTAACTCACAAATTAATATAAAAAAGTTCAATGGGAATTGAAATAAAAGCTTTATATTTTAACTATTTTCAAAATTCACGCTAATTAAATATGTTAACCAAAATAGAATTCAGATATTCAATTAAACAAACATTTAATTTCAATTGTTCGTTTGTTCATTTTATCCATCTACTAGTAATTGTAATAATAACAATTTGTAAATCTAAAAATAAAGATTGTGATAAATGCTTGTTTAAATTTAACTCATATGCATGATCCAATAACATGTATGGTCAGCTCGTACTGGACCATACACGTATACTCATACGGTCTGACCGTACGCGTATGGTCGGACCGTACGAGTATACGTATACGGTCCGGACCGTACGCGTACGGTCCAAATACTCATGGTCTGGAACACATACAAATGAGAAAGGAAATGTGGAATGTGTCAAAGAGACAACAACCCGACCATAGAACAGACACCATGTAATCCTCAAATCTTGTTTACGACTTTTATAGACGCATGTTTTTGTGTATATCATGTTTGCATTTCAACCCGTCAGGGTTTTACTTTTTATACATCGATATCAGATTTTGGTATCTTCTTGTTAGGGTGTATACAAGTACTCGATTTTATACGGATCAACTGGCCTATACTCGGTCCGACAATGCATGATTGGATCTAGATGGTGTCAATGTTTCTATGCTTTATTATCTTTTCTGTTGTTTTTGGTTTTCGTCAAGGTACATCAATTAATCTTACTTCAAATAGAAAATAGAGAACGAATATGCTGGTTTTTTTCTTACTTTATCAAATAGAGAGAAACAACAGCAATATTGGCGAAGATGATGACTGCTCGACAACATTTATCTTTCAATACAACTTTCGAAAAAGATGTTGGCCAATTTCGTTTATAACATTGTAATTGCCAAAGTATATCCTCCTGTGCTATATCCATACAAGTAATACGAGACGGAGTTGGCACCAATTCAAAGAGCGAAAAACGTTTCTGTTATTGCAGTTGCGGATCCAGAGGTTGGGTTCCGGGGGTTGGAACCCCCCTTTTTTTTATCGATCAATGCATTTGAATGGGGACATATAGTTGTACCCCCCCCCCCCTTATCCTGGGTTGGAAACCCCCCTTTTTAAAAATGGCTGGATCCGCCCCTGTATTGCGTTATCGTATTTACATAATAAGCTTTTATAATTAGCGCTCTGTATACGTTCCTAAAACTAAGTTGGTAATTTTTCCAACTAATAGCTCCGAGCTCAACAACTGCATGCATATCAGAATCCCCGCTCTAGAGATTGTACATAAAGCGTTCTGATGATACAGCACTCCAAATACAGCAAATATAGATCAGGATCGAATCTCCGGTCTGAAATGAGGTATATAGTCTATATAGACTTCCCAATGAGACAACTATCAATAGAACACCATAATACAGGGATGAACATGAACACATGTCTTTATATGTCAGTTAGATTTAGATAAATGATTAAACCTTCTTCTATACAAGCGTTTCATATCGATATAATACCTCAAATATATAAAACAACGCATTATGTTAAGGGAAATAGACATATTGAAATAAATATTATTTCCTCAGTTTATTTACATAATTTGCCCCAAATATGTCCTGTACGTATAAATCTATTACCTTTCACAATTTATTGTCATTACAAAATTACGTAAAAAACTAAACCTAATCGAACTTTGTATTTCACTAGTACTATGTGTTAATTGGCTATGATTGGCTTCACTTTTACCATGTTTACAATCTTTAAGTTTCGCATCATGATACTTGTGTGTTGGAGTAACATACAATGTGCTTTAGAATGCGAATGTTGCCACGTGAAAGCTAAAGTTTCATTTATATATTTTTAATCTGTGGAAATTACCAATGTATTAATTTGCATGGGACGAAAAACTTAGAGGTTCGACGAGGGTTGATGGAATATTCAAAACACAACAATTAAATTCATACGTATTTAGTTTACATATTTGTGATTAAATCAAATTTAATACGTAATACAATGTATATGCTGCCAAAACATAGCAGAACTATATAGGAATATCTATGAAAAAAAAAGAGTTTCTGAAATTTCCCCTGAAGAGGCCATAAGATGAACTTTGGCTTACTGTTAATATATATCATATTTCTACAAGAGGGTTACAGAAATGGAAATAACCGTTATAATTACTTACGAGGAAAATATTATGACAAATCAGTATTACGACACAATAGATAATAATTTCAGTTGCTATTTTAGTCATCGCTGAGTATATAAGTAAAGGATAAAGAATTGATTTATTAAAACACTTAAAAGTGTTCGCTTGATCGGCCATTGTCATACATGTCTTTGTGACGAGAAAGAGGCTGTGTTCTTTACAACATGGCTGACTGGGAATGTTCGTCTTGTACCTGGTTAAATAAAGCAGAAGTCGATATATGTCCTAAGTGTCACTTCAGAAATCCTAATGCAGTATTAACTTATCCTGATAATAATGGCATGGACCAAAATGGCGCTAGCTCGGAACTTAATTATCCAGGATCAGATCCGACTTCAGACAAAGGTATGTTCATCAAATTTATGTTCTTTTTAATTTATTTTGTTATTGTCAGTTTGATTTAGAATCTAGATGAAACATTTAATTTGCAGCGACCGACAGTTTGCTTAGTCCATCTTTGGACCATTGCTATGATTGTATTGACATTGTAATTAGAAATGAAATGTGTCTCCAATCTTTGACGTAGTGTTTTTTGCCGAATGTTGTATTGTTTGGAATTTGTTCAATTTGTTGGTTGGTTGTTTTTGTAGTTTTTTCGGTGATTGGGATATGTTTTGTTTATTTAAAAAACGTGTTTTTAATGAACTCCAAGGTATTATTTTGTTAAGTTCCTTTCCAATTGACGTTGTTATACATCTCTGTCATATTACTTTTTAAAATGAAAAAAAAAGGTACATGCTTCACAAATTTAATTTAAGATGAAGACAATAGGTAAAGGCCCCTACAGGTCACACTAAAACCATAATCCCGTGTAATACATGTACATGCACTCATATATGTACCACATCTTCTTCTTTCTATATACTGGTGGATGTTGGTATCCATATAATTTACGTGCGGTGACCTGTAGAAAGTTGTTTGAATATCTACGTTGCGTGGTCTCTGGTGGACAATTTTATGATCGGCAATACTACCACATCTTCTTATTTACATATTGAATATCATCGCCAGGAGAAGGTTATATTTGAATAATAATGTATTTAAAACCGGCATGAATACCGAAAATATAATTCTAAATGTTATTTTATCTTGTAAGTTCATTTCGTGCTACTTTTGAAAAGAGACTCACTGATGAATCTCCGCGTCGAATGCCGAACTTTGACCTATAGTTGGATTCACTTTTTACATACTGTACTTGGACAGAGAGTTGTTTCTTGGCACTCATGCCACATCTTCTTATTTCTATGATTTTTAAAAATGTTAATAAAATGAATACTTAAGACTTGATCAACAACTATTGATTGCCATGTAGCTGTGACTATTGAACAAGGTATCATGAAAAAAGAAGGCGAAATTATAACACTTTCCCATTTTCCGATTTTGTCCGACTTTTTCATGGTGCTTCTTTAGTAATGTGCAAATAATAAAATAAAAAAAAAACAATTACTGTTGCAATTACATGTACTTTGAGTTTATCCACTGTATTGACTGGACTAGTAATGTACAATTCTGCGAAGCACCCAGTATCGTTTAAGATGAGGCTCCTCATGGGGCTGCCTAAGTAATCACATAAACATTACAAATACTTTATTTGTTGCCACTACAATTATATACTCATTAAATTATTTTTTAACAAGATAATCAAATAATCGTTATAAACAGTCCTAGATTATCAAATATTGGTCTGGTACTTGTAATCAAAATTTTTATAATCACTATAAAGTAATCAAATAGGCCAAAAACCCTAGATGATCAAACTTATAGTAACATATTTTTGCCAAATAAAGGCATTTAAGTTGAGTCTGATAGATATAGGAAGATGTGGTATGAGTGCCAATGAGACAACTCTCCATCCAAATAACAATGTATTTATTTAAAAGTAAATGATTATAGGTAAAGGTACGGCTTTCAACACTAAACAGCAAGCTATAAAGGGCCCCCAAAACTACTCGTATGAAACCATTCTAACGGGAAAACCAACGGTCTTATCTAAATAAAATCGAGAAATGAAACTAGCAAATAGTTTATATTTCCTGCTACCTCCTTTGTTTTCTGTCCAGAGATATCTTTGTTATTTCCGAGAACTTTTTAAGACCATTGTTTTATTTTGACTATTTATATCCCTTACATGTGATGTTTACATTGTTGATGGTGCTGAAACACTTCAGATAAAATCTTGTTTTTCAACAAAGGAACTAGTGTTTTGATTTAGAAGAGTGATTTACATTCATTTTCATTCGTTTTCAGATTGGACATGCAGTGATTGTACCTTTCACAATTCTGTATCAACAGCATGTGAAATGTGTGAAATTTCAAAATCAGAGTCGATACGGAAATCCCAGACACCAGTGCTGACACCATCAAAACCTCCAGTACAAAACATGTCAACGGGTTATGCCACAGGTTAGTATCTTCCTACACTTTATAATATACTATGTGGTATGGTGTTTTTTTCATTGTTGAAGGCCGTAAGGTGACCTATTGCTGTTAATTTCTGTGTGTCTTGTGAAGTTTTGTCTCATTGGCAATCATACAACATCTTTTTTTTTATGAAGACGAGTAACCCTATATGTGTCACCGAGTCTACATGTATATGTAAAGGTATGGATCGTTTACCGAATTGAGGAGATTATGGGTCAAATCTTACAGCAAAAATGATCAAGAATAGAAAAAAACTTCTTAATGATATATTTTTTTTCTCACTTAACATGCTTTATATGTTATGTGTTCTTGCTAATTTCCATAATTTAACAATAGAAGTAGTTTCTATACATATATCATGCCCTTTATTTTTATTGTCCATTTTAGCCCATCATATATAAATTACTAGTATACCGTTATTGTTAAGCTATTATGGAAAAAAGAGGGGTATCAAATCTAAATTACTTTTATTGTTAAATCGTATAGAGAAGGGCTAGAACATATCAAATAAGTGAAAATGAGTTACAATAATAACGAATGTTAACCAAAGAATAAAGACTAAACCGAAAATGAATTAGTAAAAAATTGACGATCCATTCCCAACGCACCAAAGCGCTTGCGGTTATTATAAATTACACCGTGTAATTTAAAACCGTGCATTTGTATGTTATAAAACAGATACCAACTATTTAGCTTATCTATCAATAATGATTCGTAGTGAATTCTGAGCTTCATGTGGAGGGGGGAAAGGGGGAGGGGGCTTTGAGAAACGTTATTTGAAAAAAAGGTTAAAACAAATATCTGTTTGGGATTTGTCTATAATGACCCTATTAAAATAATCCTGACAAGTAATTTTAGAAAGACTTGAATGTTGACAGGACATTTTTTTTCAGAGATAATAGAAAAAGATGTATTTCGATATTTTCTAAGTTCTTGACCACCTGCATTCAACATAATATTCAATATCAATAAAGATCGACGTTTTAAGCAGAAAATGATTTATTATATTGAAAAAGTCGTCTTTTTTTTTTTAAAGAGGAAGAAGATATTAATCGTTTATAGAAATAAGCTAAATAATTTTTAAGGTCAGCAACTTGAAACATGGAGCGTGAATAATAACAGAAAGGAAGTTTTCTTTCTTTGTACACTCTTCAAACAATAATAGCAAATATTATGTTTTCCTGTCCGAATGATAATTTGTCCGTCCCGTATCCGGTTTAAAATGTTTCTTTTCTCTTTGATAATGTATGCCTACGTTGGAAAATGTATAAAGTAATAGTAATAGTAACGCACATTTGTTTTTTGTTTGTTTTTAGAGGGTGAAAAGGGGGGGTTAAGGTGTGCGATCTTGTATCTGTATCTGTGCCTCCGTCCTTTTGCGCTTCTCATGTACAATTTAAATCAAAGATTAATAACAACATATAATTAAAAATATGTGCATTGAAAATAAAATTGGACAATTGTTCTTTTATGATTATTATGTGGAAAAATTTCATTCAATCTTTTATGTCATAGTTTTGTATTGTTTCTCCAAGTTAACTCAGAACAACCTGTAATAATGTATCTATTCACGAAGCATACAAGAGTCATGGACGGGCGAGGCATCTTTTTTTGGGGTTCTTTTATTTTCAAAGCTATATGTCCTTTTTCTTTCATTTTTCTAAATTGTAATATTCTGAATTCTTATTACGTTCGCCCTTTTCCCTGTACTAGTTTATTTTTGTCCATTCACACTTAATGCAATTGACTGTAAAAAAAAATCTAATAATTAGGTGCTAAAATATTAAGAAAAGATAATAATGGCTAAATGTAAAAGAAAAGTTGATATTGAAAATATAGAATACAGAAATGAAAATCCTTTCATTCAGACCGTAATCACTGGCGGATCTAGAACTTTTCATAAGTGGGGCCCACTGACTGCCTAAGAGGGGGCCGCTCCAGTCACCCTTCAGTGATTCCCAATATAAGCAACCAAATTTTTTCCCAAAAAGTCTAAATACGCCTCTACTAATGTATACTCTTCTAGACTCAGGTTGAGTGAGAGCTTGAAATTATAGGTTAATTTTTATCAAGTTTTTAGCTGCTGCACCCTAACGTGAAGGCCACAACTTTCCTTTTGTTTTACATTCGTTCATGATATGGGTATGTATATACAATGCGCAAAAAAAACCCACCCGGACGAGAAAAGGTAGCGAACTCTATTAATAACGTGAAGTATGTATCGATAGGCGTGTAAAAGTTTAAATAGTACGGAAATAGTTGATGAACTATTGACTGGGAGTTCAGTTAAACGGAAGTTTCTATTTTATTTTAGTTTTTATTTCAGTGGGTGTTAATCTTAAATGAATGAATTAAGATAATCAGTTAAATACTTAACCATATTCCATAAATATTGAAAGTAAACATTATTAGTTTCCTGGTATCTTTGTTCAATACTAAATGACGTATAAGGATGGAAAAGATATTTAACTTTTCATAAAACTATATTCAAGTACATGTGAAAAAAATATGAATAACTTAAAGATTAAGATATCATTGTTTGATTTACAAGAAATGTCACAAATATTTTATGCATTTATCGTTTTCGTGTTTAACAATATACATGTACCTGTTTTACTTTTGTCTACTCGATACTTGATTTTGCTCATTTAAAGCAATTTCTTAAAACATTCATTAGTATTTTCTGCTATTTAATTAAAAATATATATTATTAGTTACATAGTGTGCTAATGCAGGCGCGGATCCAGCCATTTTAAAAAGGGGGGTTCCAACTATATGCTCCCATTCCAATGCATTGATCGGCAAAAAAAAGTGTGGGTCCAACCCCAGGACCCGCCATTCTAATGATGTATACGATATATACGGGGGTCTATAAATTCCAAATGGGTGAGAGCGAAGCTCGAATATACTCGATTATAAGGAAATTAAGTCTGTAAACTGTTCTCAAATTCTGGGTTAACACATGATAGTTAATGTTGTTAACATGAACATTTATTATATATCATGACATATCGATACATTCATTAAAAACATCATCTTAATACCTTCCCTAAAACATTCTCTTTTTGCTCTCGACAATAAATATCAATATACGGAAATGTAAGTTTGCAAACGGAAGTTCCCAAACTTCTGAATATACTCGTGATAGTATACGATTTTAATTATTACCTCATAACATCAGGATGTTTAAAGTATTATATTTACTCTTCTGCATGAGTGACGTCAGATACGAAGACATGAGATGGTGGCGTCTAATAAAATTGAGAATGGAAATGGGGAATGTGTCAAAGAGACAACAACCCGACCATAGAAAATACAACTACAGAAGGTCACCAACAGGTCTTCAATGTAGCGAGAAATTCCCACACCCGGAGGCGTCCTTCAGCTGGCCCCTAAACAAATATATTCTAGTTCAGTGATAATGAACGCCATACTAATTTCCAAACTCTACACAAGAAACAAAAAATAAAATAATACAGGACTAACAAAGGCCAGAGACTCCTGAGAATATACATTAGAAATTTGTTTTAATAATACATTAGAAATTTGTTTTAATAACACAGGAATAGTGTCATTGTCTTAAATTTTCCAGATGCCTTAATTAAAAAAATCTACACCTCCATCTGCCTATTTCTCTGCATTAAATTGGTACATTGTCACTGCTGTTGTATGACAAAATGAATTGCTGTACAACTAACTTGTCTTTATTATCTGATTTATAAGCAACAACGTGAACTTTTTGTTTATAAAATATAATGGTTCTGTGTAAATTCATAAATTATTACGAAGTTTTTATCAATAAAAATAATGTATCCGGTTCGAAATAATAAATACGTGTAGTCATAATTTCAAAAGTGATTATACTTCATGCAACTATTCCAATCGTATTATTTAGATTTCACATTTCCCCTTGTTGTTTTACGGATTCGCAATAATAAATGCACTCATTGAATTCTAATTAAACAGTATTAAGAACAAAATGAGTAAATAAATAACAATCTAAAATCGCCCTGAACATGCATGAAAATTTTGCATAGTCGTCATCCCTTATCCCTCTCCACCTCTCATAATTTGTTATTGGTTGAATGGTTGATATAGTCTAACGTTTGATTAAACATGTAAGGCAGCAACGACTGATTTTCGGGGGGGGGGGGGGGCTATGTTTTTTTTTGGAAAACAAAATTTGTTTCCATTTTTTGGAGAAAAAAATAATTTGTTTTGATTCTGAGAAAACATATTGTTTGTTACACCCTCAGCTAATTTATGATGGACTTCCCTATTTTTTAATTTGCCTTTGAGTTCTGTACATTTACTCTCTACTGTTTTAACTGCCGGTTTTTATGTACGTTTAGATCATTAACTAATGTTCTATTTTAATGTATAGAAGACCTTACCAAATTGAATAACTTGTGTATAATCCATTTGTCCTTTTTTTAACAATAAAATATGTTTAAGCTGCTATAATTTCATTAGATGAATGTTTCATTATAATACGTTATTCTTATTGGCAAAGAACAATTTATCGTCATTCTGACATTTACATTCATGTTGACATGAACCTTTACAATAAAGTGCACAGATAAATAAATGAAAAACATGATTGTATTCATGTTTTCATGATCATAGCAAGCAAATGTAATGATAAGTATTGAATGCTTCTTTTAGTCATTTCATAGTGTTGTCCTAGCGTTGACCGTGTACACATTTTTAGAATAAAGCGCTGCCGCGGTTCATACAAAATGTACTTCGGTCAACGCTTTTACGACCCAATGGATTTACAAAAAGAAGCATAACATTCTGAAATAATGTTCACGACTACACACTGATATCTTGGCCTTATATTTTGTCGATATGTTGTTGTTTCACTCAGATAAACAACACATCTTCGTTTGTTCATACACAATTGTACCTTGAAATCAGTTCTCTAAAGCAGATATTTTAATACTAGAACAATAGTGCAATTACATTATGGTCAAAAAGACAATAATTAATTGACAAGAAAAGGGACCATTTGGGTCCGAACACTTTCCAACTATTCACACAGTGACAGAAGCAAAAGATAAATACATTTAAATATAGCTTGAGATAACTATCTTTTCATTTTTTCGTTTACAACGTATAAAATTTAGATTTTTGGAATAAAAATATACAAGTATTTGTTTTAAACATCTATGTATATAGAAAACAATGCATTCTAATTTCAGTGAGTCTATAAATAGTTTGGATTTAACATTTTCCTTGAAAAGATTTTAAGATAATTTATCGAACTATCTCGTGATTCATGCGTCATATGTATATATATATTTATTTATATGATTAGCTTTAAGGAAGATAAAAGAACTGAAACTAAAGAGACTGGTATTTCCGTCCGTTTTTGTTATTGATAGTTTAATGTTGTGTGAGGGAATTAAGACACGACGCACATATTTTTAATTAAGCGACTTTTATCTAAAACTACTGTTGAGTTGAGAGAACAGTGACAATTACTTTAGCTAATATGTCTGTTGCAGGTCTGTTTATCACATATATCAGTTGTCATGTATTCATTCGTTTTGTTATTTCATGTATTCACCCGTTTATTTATATCATGCATTCATCCGTTCAATAAATTAATACAGCTGCTCCATGAAAATGAATATATAGTATAATTAATGTGTAAGTAAAATTAGTCTAAAAAGGTAAAAACTTGAAGCTACATTTTACTGTTATTATTGCCTTTTTTGTTTTAAATATTAAGTGCCATTCACTATTCTGAAGAAGATGTAAGCATCATACCACATTAAATTGTTCTCCATTTTTAAATTATTTTTGTCAGCGTATTTATTTTTACTCTAAGTATTTTCTTTTTAGCAAGTCGATCTGTGAGTCGAAGTGACATAGAAACGGATTGTGCCGAAGATGGTGGAGAAGTACGAATGGTGCTAGTTGGTCGAACCGGAAGCGGAAAGAGTGCCACTGGTAACACAATTCTAGGAGAAAGCAAGTTTATAGCAATGGTCTCCGGATCATCAGTGACTGTCAATTGTAGCCGGGGAGAAAGTTATCATGGAAATAGACTTCTTTTAGTCGCTGACACACCAGGGTTATTTGATACAAACCATTTAAATTTTGAAGTCACGCGCGAGATATCAAAATGTGTTGGTATGACGTCACCTGGCCCTCACGCTGTTCTACTCGTAATCGCAATCGGACGATATACTAAAGAAGAACAGGATACAGTCCAACATTTTATACAACATTTTGGGAAGGACGTCATCAGGTATATGATGATAGTTTTTACCGGTGAAGATAGGTTAAAACAAGAACAGAAGACCATAGAAGAATTTCTACAAACTGCTCCATCTGAACTAAAAGAGCTTGTACACAAATGTGAGAACAGATATATTTGTGTTAACAACATTGCTGACGAATCTGAAAAGAAGAATAAAGTTAATGAACTTATTGCAAAAATAGACGACATGGTGGAGAAAAATGGCGGAGTATGTTATACTAATGAGATGTATGCTGCTGCCGAAGATGTATTGGCAAGACGCATGGAACAAATTAGGGCAGAATTCGAACAAAACCAAGAACGCGAGAGACGTAAACTACATAACGATTTTGACCAAGATATTCATGCTCTGACCAATGAAAGATCTAAACTAGAAGATAGAATGGCAAGAATGCATTGGGAAAAAGATTACTCCGAGAAAGAGAAACAAACTTTACAGATGGAAATGGTACGAATTCAGCAACAAAAGGAGATCAGTCAAGGAGAAATGGACGAGGGTGAGAACCGACAATTATCTGAAAGAATCGCAGCACTGCGCAGGCGTGAAGTTCTTCTTAATCAGCAGCTACAACAAAAAGAACGTCAACGACTATTGATGCTTTCCGATTTAGAAAGAGCCAACCACGGAATCAAACAAAAACGAAAAGAAAAGGGGAGAGGATCATCCATGGGTTCTTATCCAAGAGGACATCTTGATGAAAAAACTGCAAGACAAAAGGCACGCGATGACGTCGAAAACAAATCCCCAAACATTTTTGCAGAACTTTTGGATTCACTAAAAAACGTTGGAAAAACATTCCTCAGTAAGGCTATCAATTTTTTTAGCAATTTGATTTGAAGTCGCATTTTCTGTTATGTGTACATTTTTGGAATGTTCTATTTCTATCATGAACACGCATACGTGTTTGTGTAAGAGAACAAAACGGTGTGTATATATATATATATATATATATGTGTGTGAGAGAGAAATAAGCATGTGTAAATTTTGAACATTAGCAACTCTCATTGCCTCTATCCGATAACATCAAACCAATTGCTCGGACGATTTACGCATACCAATGCATGTTTTGATCAAAACTTGTACATAAAAAAATCGATACAACATAGTTTATGTTTATATTTGTATTTGAAAAGTTGTGCCAGTATGCTTTCCTTTTTGACACTTTAAGTTCTGATATTTTCCGTTTTGATTTCATGTTCTCTTTATACGCCTTGTTTGTCTATTTGTATACCTGTACGTACATTGTAGAAGTTATGTTTTGACATTACGGTAAAACTACCGTCAAATTATTAATTATTTATGTTAAAATGTTTACTAGGAAAGATATGTTTCTAAAAATTAAATCTCCATTGTTGAATCTAGCAAAGTCTTTTCCGCATTTTTATTTTCATTTTGTTCGCTGTCATTCATTTTTAGATTTTCATTTCCCTACAGTAGTTTCTCATTTTATTGACATACTTACCGATATGTCAGCATATTAGCCTATTGGAAAAATTAAAATCACAAAAATACTGAACTTAGAGGAAAATCAATTCGGAATGTCCATAGTCACATGGCAAAATTAAATATCAATAATAATTCAAAAAGTATAATTTCTATGTCAAATAAATCTTAGAGTTTAGAAAACTGATACCCATAAATATAGCATAACTATTAGTATTTAAAACGCGGAAGATTTCACTTTAAAAAAATTTTCTCTCCCTATAAGAAAATACATAACTATGAAATGTGTGCTTTAAAGGTTGACATAATGAAAACAAATATCAGGATTGGAAACAGGGCAGCTTTCGCTTTTACTTATTCCTCTCTCGATAAAAATATTCATAAGTATGAAGTATGTGCTTCAAAAGTAGTCATATTGAAAATTAAACGATATCAATGGCTGAAGTAGGTAACTGTTTAATAGAAAACACTGTCCTTTTTATACCAACGTCCAATCTTTATTTGAATTTAACGACGCCCCTTCCGTAGTATCACATATAAGCGATACACTAGTTGAAAACTGGTTCAAAGTGGATTTTGTTTTGTTTTGACCATGGGCTGATAACAGATACCCGTAAATATAGCATAATATTAGAATTGGAAACTGTTGAGCTATCGATTATACAAATTCCTCTCCCGATAAGACTATACATAACTTTGAAGTATGTGGGCTCCATAGGTTATTATAATGAAAATTAGATAATTGTTTCAATTTAAAAAATCTAATTTTTAAACAAACATCTATTTTAACTACACCCCCTTTTGTAGTATCGATACGTAAGTGGAAATCTGGTTCAAGTATTTCTTTTCCCCTGTATACATTGAATGAATTATATAAAGAAGGAAGATTTTAATTGAAAGATTCAATTGCTTTATTTAAACGTTTGTATTAGTATTACTTAACTTGTACATGTTGTAATATATTGCTGTTATAAATGCTAGGATGTGTGAATGGTTTTATCTATTAAATCAGTTAAGCCTCCAAATTATCTGTTTCATTTAAAAACACCGAAGTGTATAAAAAAAAGTAAAATCACAAAAATACTGAACTTAGAGGAAAATCAATTCGGAAAGTCCATAAGGCCAAATAAAATAATATGTGTGTTTCCTGTTTCATCTTTGAAAAAAATAGGGTAGGTAGGTAGGGATTTTTTTTTATTTTACCATTTTTTTTTACATTGAGTCTATGGGAGAGAAATCCTGACTTTAACAGTGCTTATTGAAAAATGACCAAAAAAACTTTAGGGTAGGCTTTTTCTAAGCTTAAAATATAGGGTAGGTAGGGAAACAGGAAACACACATGCTTTTTTATTTGGCCTAATCACATGGCAAAATCAAATAACAAAACGAATGGACAAGAACTGTCATATTCCTGACTTGGTACAGGCATTTTCAAATGTAGAAAATGGTAGATTAAACCTGGTTCTATAGCGCTAACCCTCTCACTTTAATGACAGTCTCATCAAATTCCGTTATATTTACACTGATGCGTTAAATAAACAGACACAATAAATAAAATAGTCAAATATGGGTATATCAGTCATAAAAAAAAATCGATGAATAATCATATTCGTCCGTCCGTCCGTATGTTTGTCAATCAGTGTGTTTATGTGAAATGAGTAATTGCCAATGAGACAATTATCCAACACTGGCTAAATGGCGTAGAGTTACTACGACCTTTCCACTTAACAAACCTCATACATACCGTAGTGTTAGTTATAATAAGCCCTAATATGACAAAAAGTGAAACAAATAAACAGAAAAAAGATGTCTGATTGAAGACAAAAAAAAAATGAAAATGAAAAAAAAACCCATAGATATAGCAGACTGCAACCAACTACAAACAATGACTAAAAGACTGACTCCTTTGACCAGGAGAAAATAGAATATGCCTTATTAGCACAACTCCTTCCTTAGAAAGGGTATGAGTTATCTGTTCGTTCTTGGTGTTAAAGTGGAGAAAGAAACTGCAAGCTATGTATATTTGATGATTTATAAATTTGTTAAACATTAAGGATGTTGTTTGCCAGATATTTAGAAGCGTCTGGGTTTATTCATGTAGTGTCAATAAAAGCTTTTGTCCCACTAAACATAGTTTTAAATGCCAATGTTAAATGCAAAAGTAAGCATGTATAAATTTTGAACATTACCAACTCTTTTTGCCTTTATCCGACAACATCAAACCAATTGCACGGAAGATTTACGCATACACATGCATGATTTGATCAACATCATGTACATGAACCCAATACCTAGTGTAGTTGTAGGAATATGTGGCGTGAGTTCCAACGAGACAACTCTCCATCGAAATAACAATTTATAAAAGTAAACCATTATAGGTCAACATATGTATATGCAAATATGAACCAGTCAGCTTTCCTTGTTGACGCACCTGATTTTCTTGTTTGATATCATGTCCTATCGATTTAATACTACTTGTTTGTCTGTTTTTGTACAAGTACATACACTGTAGAATGTTTACTGACATAGCCTCTTTTGGGAAAACTATGTTTTAAGAGTTAAAGCTCAGTTCGTGTTAAATAAACGAGCGTTGTCTTTTCCACGTTTTGTTTTCATTTTATTAGCTACCCTTCATTTTGGGATTTCCATTTCCACTCGGGTAGCCTTCAAATAATTCTATGAAAAATGAATCTTAGCGTTTGAAACACAGATACCAATAAATATAGCATAACTATTAGAATTTGAAACAGAATATGGTGTAATTTAAAAAAAAGTATAATTACTTATTTAGTATTACAAAACACTTTAATCCACCATTTTATACATTTGAAAATAGCCTGTACCAAGTCAGGAATATGACAGTTCTTCTCCATTTGTTTTTGATGCGTTTTGTTATTTGAATTTGCCATGTGATTATGGACTTTCCGAATTGATTTTCCTCTAAGTTAAGTATTTTTGTGATTTTACTTTTTATTATGCGGGTAATGTGTACATTGTTTTTTTCGTATCTTGATTAAATAAAATGGCTTAGATGTGCACCTGTGACTACAAAGTAACAGAAAATTTGATACAAAATGACAAAACTCTTCAGATCACATTACAATGTAAAATCATCGATACCAAAGCATTTAAAAAAAAAAAATCGGATGTGAAATCTTACTCCATCCAAAGCTTATTGTACACCTAGAATCTGAGATAATTTTGTTTGTGTGCTCATATTAATTATGATAAAATTAAATTCAGAAATAAAAAAGTGAAAACAACACGTTTAATAATTCTTTGCGTCCAAAGCGCTTTTCTGTATTTACTTTCATCAGGAACGCTCAAAGCCGAATATTTGATATCCGAAGAAGTACCGACACCGTTGAAAAGCTATATGACAAAAAGACCAAAAATAAATAGCCAAATTCGTCGAAATTTAACTTAGTCTGAGGGAGTTGAAACCTAGGTTTCTTAATAACCCTACAGGAGTGTAGAGCTACGAATAAAGTCATAATGATGTACCGCATAGTTAACCACCTGGTTGCAATGCCAAAATCTTTCTTAATCCCAACAGCAGCAACACTAATAGGACACAACCAACGATTCCTTGTTCCATTCGCAAGAACGCAGCTATACCAGTACTCGTTCTTCCCAGACGCCATCAGATTATGGAACAGTATGCCACCAACTACTGTAGCCTGCAACTTAATTGACACATTCAAGTATGAGTTGCGGAAGACCAAGATGTATTAAGGACTGTGCTCAATTTTTAACTGTACATACTTTTTTGTAACGGCACTGTAAATATTGGTTTGTCTGCACCACGCATCAGTTCGATAATACACCAGATGATGGTATGAACTGTATATGGAATAAGAAGAAGATGTAAAAAATTGAAAGCGACAATGCGCTTTTCTGGATTTACCTTCGTCAGGGACGCTCAAAGCAAAACATTTGAAACCCGAAAATGTATAGGTACTGAAACCGTTGAAGAGCTATATGACAAATTCGTTTCGGACACACACAATTAAAGTGGGTTTTTTTCTTCTTTAATTTTCATTAAATGAACCCAACAATCATTCTGTTGAAACAGAAACAAATGGCGAGTGCAAATTTAATTTGTCATAATAGTTAAAATTTGGGTTACGATGATCATAACTATTAGTAGGCACATATTGTTTAGAAGGTTTTCAGACAGATTTAGAAATGTCTAAAGGAAATTAACAAATTAACCTGTAACGAAAGTACACAAAAAATCAGTTTAGAAAAACTAGACCTCACTACCATTTTCCTTTAGTTAGTTTAAACATATTAATTTAGTTTCAACAAATTTATTTAGAGTGGATTGGGAAACAAGTTTTGCAATTTATATCAATCCCTTTCCACTTAGCGGGTGCGAGTGCTGCCTTGTAGCGGCATTAGCCTACTCTTTTTCGAAATCTTTTAGTTGTATTCATAGAAATATACTATATGCGTTAAGATCAGAACTATTCCTGCAAACACTATTCGTAATAGTTGTCGTACCTATGTTAATCTATGAAGACGTGAAAATACAGGCAAAATGTAAATGTCTTGGATTGAACCAGAAAATCGAAATGTTTAGACCGTACGCAAACAAAACTTTAAAAAAAATCATGGAAATTTATATCGGTCAGTAGGTCGATACAAGTTTACTGATACAGTGTGAAGGAAAGGTTCGTTTTGCTGTGTTTGAACTTTTGATTTTGCTTTTTGATTTTGGACATTCCTTTTTGAATTTTTGAATTTTTTGTTTTTTTTTGTTTAAACGGACAAATATAGTGATTACTCATACATTGTCTTAAGTGCGCAAATTGTGTCCTACTGATTAATCCAGCTTATTTCTTTTAAATCTAGAAAGTAAAGTCATTTAAATTGATATCACACGCTGTTTTAAAATAAAATTACTCGGCACTTGTTAATAACAATTAACTAGTGCTTTAATATCTCCGACCGATTTTTTTAAGAATATCGTTTTTAAAGTTCACACACATTCGTGTTTTAAACTTTGTGGTATTATAGTGCATACAACCAAAACTATGTACTAGTTAATACCCTATTGTTTTATTCATTAATAAGACTGTCAAACATTAGAGAGATTTAGCTAGCTATGAAAACAGTTTAATCCACTATATTTTGCACCTGTTTCAATTCAGAAATATAGTGAGAGTTGTTTTTCATTCTCTTGATGTATCTATGATCTATATCTGAATATAACATTTTGCCAGAGTACTTTCCATTTTAAACTTCCCTTGGAGTTCGGATGATTTTATGAGAATTAGGTTACATTAGGGAAATGTTCTTAAGAGATCAATTACTAGTAATGATTTTTCGATGAAAATCAAGATATGATCGAAACAACGGTTTCAGTTTAATGTTTATGCATGCACATGAAATAGATATTTTTATAAGATAAACTAGAAAAACAGCGGACTGATTAAAAGTTATATGTCTCTTGTAACATGTTAAACAGAAAACTATTCAAAACACAACGTTATGAATATTATATATGAAGACATTGGTTTTTCAATGAAGTTATTCCGTCAGTTTAGTATATTGGGAAAACCGTAGTTATCTATAAGTTTAAGGGATGGCATAATTAAAGAAATATGTAAAAAGTGTATTTTTAACTTTGTAGTTTCGTGTATGTACAAACTTGTGTAATTTTGTTTTAACATATAAAACTGGTTAAAGTGTGTGATAACATTGTGTGCGGAAATTCGACGTTTGTTGTACCGCTGTTCACCCCAACGCAATTTATGACGGTACCACTGCATCAATCTGTATGATTATTTTGGCAGTGTTTTAAAAATTGATTAATTATTCTTTGTTGTCACGTATTATTTGTGAATTATTCTATGTTTTAAAAAGGCAAATTTTCTGTATAAAGCCAATAATTATGTTGGTTTTTGAAGCCCAAACTTTCTACAGCCTTAAATACACAAATAAAAGATTAAAAAAACTATACCAATAAAGAACCACATGTTTATTGAATTATAGCAAATCTTTGAGTTTACAAATTTTAATTCGTTATTGCAAAATAATGAACGTAAAGTATCTGACATTTACTCCCTACCCAGTTTACCCCTATTATTTTTTAATGATGTGGACTGGTCATTGTTATTAATTCGTAGGCAATTTGATTGGATCAACTTGTTATTAGTTTACCTTTAAACTTGTGTATGCTTTTCATACATGACTATTGATAATAAGAACGTGCATGCATGTGTATGGTAACTAAAATGACCTACAAACTGACCACTGGACGAGTCAATATTTTGTTTTATCAATGAAAGTTAAGGTATGAAAGGTAAGAATTGACACTTCTTCTATTTTCACCAAATTTTCCGAATACAAAGTTGAAAGATTATTTTTGAAAGCCTATTGTGGAGATAAAAGCGAAAGTTTACAAATAAGACATTTCGTTCCATTAAACAAGTCATTTTCTGAAGAGAAATGCCGAAATACATTTTACGCACGGCTACGGCAGGTAAAATTATTATTTATCATAACCAAAAAAAGCATTTTTCAGTCTCATTGGAATATATTAATAACAATGAATCCCAAACTTAAGTAGTAGGCAAATGAAGTCAAAATATGTCCGATCTGCCTATTTGTGGTCATCAAAAGTCAATACGATCGTTTTAAAGTCGATTTCGTCTACCTCACAAAATCTTGTTAGGTACTATAGAGTAATTGCAGTACATAGTGCGCTACAAAAATGCCGTGCACTAATGGTACTACTACTACTAATAATAATAATAATTATAACAATAATGATGATATTGATAATAATTATAATTATAATAATAATCTTAAAAAAAATAATAATAGCATGTCGACAAAATATAGTCAGCAATTCCTAAATACTACTGAAATCAAAACATTATATAAAACATCAAATACATTCACATACTAATTAAGCAAGTTAACATAATAAACTGTGACACATGTCTTATCGAGTCAGACAAATAGAAGAAATTAATTTCGATCTAATTCAGTTTCTACAAACGGTTGAAATAAGATATCTCCAAGTTAAATTTTGATATTTAAGTACAAGGCTTGCCGAGTTTTTTTAATGATTAAGATTTAGCTGTTTAGAGTGTAAAAATATCTTACTACACGAGTTATTATGGTGGAATCGGTTTCTCTAATGATTGTTATCTCCCCTTTTTAACATTTGCATAAAGCTGTGGTCTTTGATGTGAATTCATCCGGCATGGTCACCTTTTTCATCGACGTCACAATAGAAAAATCAAGAAAATGTAAAATTATAATTGAATCCGAATATGCATTCGCTGTGAACAGATATTTTACAGAAATATATTTCTCACACTGCTCAAAACATTTGATCAAATTAATCCAAAATTTTTGCTGCCTGAAAAAATAGATCTATTAAGAAATTTTAATGGAACATGTTTTGTAATGATGCGATCAGTTGATGGACATTGCATACTGTTTATATATAAATGTATACAAGTAAATCTTTTCTGATATTGAAACTTTTAATGAGGAAATTGTATTGCTATACATAGAAGTAAAATTCCCAATTGCTATTCTAGTAACCGTTAAGTGTATAAATGAGTTATGCATTACTAATTGATTTAATGTATTCTTTCAGACTGTCATTGTCACGTCATACTTTTTGTAATGAGTTAGACAATACAACATGTCTGAGTGGGAATGTTCGGTTTGTACTTTGTTAAATAAAGAAACTGATGATATGTGTTCTGCTTGTAGTCTTAGAAAGCATAATGCTGTATTAAAATATCCTCCGTATACAAGTATGGATCACTATGGTGCAAGTTCCAAACTTACATATACAGATGCGGTGAAATCTGAATTAAAAGACACCTCGGCAGATCCTGTAACTGACAATGGTATGTTCAACACAGTTATGTTATCAAATATTATATTTATTATTAACTTTATAATTATTATTATTATAATTATTATTAATTGCTTTTTTTGTTTTGTTTGTGGACCTATATTTTTTGTTGTTGGAACATTCTCTGCTTTAAAATCGTGTTTTTATTTTATTTCACTCTAGTATTTTGTACTACTTTATATAGCACTAATTTCTGATGGGGCCGATCATTTTTTCTTTCAGAGAAAAGATTCATAAACTCAAGTTAAGATGTAAAAACTTTAAGCAGATGTACAGGTCACTAGAAATCCGTTACCCCTTGCTATACATAGAAATTCATGATTATATGTATACGGCAAGATAAAGTTTACATCATCGTTATTTTGGTGCGTCTTGGATAATTAGGCAATCATACTAAATCTTGATATTATCATATTAAAGTATATTATATTATGCTAGTTTAAATTTCCAACTGTCATAAGTTCAATGTCCTTGAATTCATTAACGTAGTTCGGCGACTTATTGAACACAAGTTGTCATGAGAAATACTCATAGTCAAGGAACATTTAGATAACGTTTCTGGGTATATTGTATTCTTGGAAGATTTACATATCTTGCCGATCGGCCTCACATTTCTTCGAGCTCATTTTACGAATCAGTGATCTAGGGAAAAAAGTTTGTATCCGATTCTCAGATGCTTCAGGCGATAATAGGATGATCATATTTCGTACCAAGACAGATTTGTAGTTAGATACGGACGACTAACAACTTCCCTCTGGTCTTGATTTCATTTTCATTGATCATTGGTCTAATGTTAAGTTTTTGGTTTTGTCCACTTCTCAGATAGTAAAAGTATATAGTACTAGACTATGTCAACCGAAAGAATGAAAAACAAATGTCATATTCCTTACTTGTTACATGCATATTCAGAAGTCATCAATTGGTTTATGAGACAAAAATTGGGAGCCAGAAGGCATCATCTGTCTAACATACATCTCAGACATGCAGCACAACTGGCTCAAAATATCAAACATACACACACAAATCTGACAAAGAAGCAACCAAATAAAGATTTTGAAGCGATAGTTATATCAGTATGTTAAACCGTTATGCTAGATTAATTCAAATAAAAAAAAAGACATCTAGCGTGCTGGCCTCACGGTCATAAAACTTTCTAGCATGATTTTTGTACTCAGACTCGAATATTAACCAATCAAATTGCTGGATTTCATGTTTCGAGCATGATTTTTGAGCTCCGAGCACTGAGCAAAGTTTTATGCCTTCAAGGCCAGATCGCTCCTCGTATTTGTCTCAGCTGCACTTGAAATGCCAAAACCAAAAAGAAAATAAAACCATAAAAGTAGGCAGGGTTGGTCTGTCCTGTCATTTTCACTTTTCAATAGTTTATGTTAAGTTTGTATGGTTGTGTCTGTTTCGAAGATCCTTCAATTAAAAAGTCTGCTGTATTTGGTGTATAGTATGATTGTAAGGTGTCTGTCTGGTAGGATGAATATTACCTTGAGCTCATTTACATAGATCATTGATAATGTTAAATTATTTTCATAATTGTAGCAAAATCTTTACAGAACTGACTAAATTTCGTCGTTTCTAAATGTTTTCAGATTGGACTTGCAGTGACTGTACCTTTCACAATTCTGAATCAACAAAGTGTGCAATGTGTGAAATCTCAAAAACCGATTCACTTCGAAAATCCAGGACACCAGTGAAAAAATCATACAATCGTCAAGAACAAAACATACCTCGTGGCTATGCAACAGGTAATTAGTTGTATACATTTTACAGACGACTACCCCTTACTACATGTACGTTTACATGTATATATGTCGTGTACAAGTTGCGCTTTTGTACAGATTATAACATGTACAAAAATATTGTGCATGTTATGACTTGTATAATGCAGAAATACAAGTTAAAACATGTACAAAATCTTGCTTAAAAATGGTTTTAACTTTTTTTTTTAAATAGAGATATGTTTCTACTATAGCAACAGATGTTATTACTCTCAATAATATTTCCATCACTTTTTTATTATTCATTCAAGTTAGTGTGTTTTGTCCAGAGGCGGATTTAGGGGGGACCAGGGGGCCCGGGCCCCTTTTTTTTGGGAAAAAAATTGGTTGCTTATATAGGGAATCACTGAAGCGTGACTGGAGCGGGCCCCCTCTTAGGTCAGTCAGTGGGCCCCCACTAATGAAAATTTCTAGATCCGCCACTGTTGTCTGATACAGGTAATGCCCAGGGGTCGGTATGATGTAGCATGCCTAAGACCTGTCATAACATATATCTTATGACATGTCTTATGATCCTTTTATGACTATCTATGGACATATCGCTAACCTAGTCTCAAAGCTGTCTTAGGATGATCTTAGCAAATATATACTTAAGGTTGTCACTTTATCAGTTATGACAAGGTTCAATGATAAAATGGTGCATCATTGCTTAAAATCAATACATTGAAGGTTGATTGTTGACAACTCATAACCATCTGTCAACCTACAAAGATTTAGCAGGAAAATGAAAACTGATGATAAGATAATAAATGAGTGAAATTTATATAAATAAATTTATGACTATCAGAAACCCCTCAGATGCAAAGTTTTAATACTTTCTTTATGCATTTTAAACCACACATTCAGTCAACAAACACTATTCAGTATTCTTATCTGAAGAATTGAAATTATGAGTGTCCAATTTGAAGGCAATAATAAAACACTTTCATTCTAGTTGCTCCTTATAGACGTATAAGAGGATACCCAGGATAGATTTCTCTATAATTAATTTGAAAATGGAAATAGAGAATGTGCCATGGAAACAACAACCCGACCATAAAGCAGAAAAATGCCGAAGGCCACCAATACCTGCTTTCAAAGTAGAGGATATATATTTAAAAAAATTCAAAATGACATTCGCCTCATGCAATGATCTGAAGTATATTCCAATGAAAACAATTTCAGCTCTCTCTTGCTTTTAAAGAGAAAGCATAATGATATGAGACATTGATTTAGTTTTTGAATGCTATAAAATGAGAGGGAGGAGTAGTGTGAAAAGCTTTTTAGGCATTGAAGAATTTAGTTACTACAGTATCTAATGCATTGTCATTTTAAAAGGAAATGTATGCTTTAAGTAATTAGTATAACACTGATGTAAGCCATAATGGACTGCATAAAATATACGATTACAGGAAAATACATTATGCCAACATAAATAATGAAGAATACATTTCTGAAACTTTGTGATCATCGTCCTCTACAGAAAAAAAACACGTTCTAGTCTATTGATTGTTGTTTTTATTCATTAATAAATTTAAATGTCTATTTTACTTTAATTAGATTTATCTTAATATTTGTACAAGTTAAAACCGAGTTAACCAATATTTCGTACATGTTATACCATGTACGAGGTTCTTTTGTACATGTTATTACTTGTACTTTTGCTTTATACAAGTTATACAGTGTAACATGTAGAATATTTTTGTACATGTTATAACCTGTACAAAATCGCAACATATACACGACATATATATGCCATATTTACGTCTTTCTCCTTATTCAGAAATATAGATAAAGTATTTTGTTGGTTTCGGTTATATCTTTTGGCATTTTTTTATTTTTTTTTATTTCATTCCGTGTTAAAATAATATGTCGATACCAGAAATCTACCCTTGGCAAGTAAGAGCTTGAAATATTCTGTTGACATCATATGTTGGCATTGATGTGTCTTTTGTAAGTTTTCTATATGCAAGGATTGGAACCCCATCAACGTAACCCTCATAGCTGCTTTTGAAAATACTCCTTCAATATGGATTTATAAATGTATTGATGAAAATATCTACCCGGACGGAATAAAAAATGTCATTCAATATACTAGTAATGCTAATCAATTGTCGATGGACTCACAGTAATAGTACGGAAGATAATAAGAAACTAGTGGAAGATCAGTGAAACGGATTGTTTTCTTTTGTCGGGTGATAATCTATAACCTGTTTTATATATCAAATTTTCAAATATAATACTAAACCCCTAACAAGAGAGATTATGCCTGATATTCATATGATGAAGCCATAATCTTTCAATCAGTATAAAGAGGTCTGAAGCAAGCATGTCAGTAACTGCTAGTAGTCTGTTGTTATTTATTTTTTTATTGTCTTTTTGTTTATTTTCTTTTGTTTCATATTCTGACATCATACTTGGATTTCTCTTAAATTTAGTTTTACAGCGCGTATTGGTTTTTTCTACATTGACTAGAGGTATAGTTGGAGGGTTGAGATCATAAAATACATGTTTAACCCCGCCGCAATTTTGCGCCTGTCCCAAGTCTGGTTTTGTTAGTCTTGTATGATTTTTAATTTAAGTTTATTGTGTATAATTCGAAGTTTAGTATGAATTGGACAACCTGTTGTTGGGTTGCTTCTCCTAGATTGGTAATTTTAAGGAAATTTTGCTGTTTTTGGTTATTATCTTGAATAATATTATAGATAGAGATAACCTGTAAACAACAATAATGCTCAGAAAAGTAAGATATACAAATAAGTCAATATGACTGAAATGGTCAATTGACCCCCTAAGGAGTTATTGTCCTTTATAGTCAATTTTTATAACCATTTTCATAAAATTTGGAAATTTTTACTAACATTTTCCACTTAAATTACTGGGCCAAGTTCATTATAGATAGAGATAATTGTAAGCAGCAAGAATTTTCATTAAAGTAAGATGTACAAACACATCACCATCACCAAAACACAATTTTGTCATGAATCCATCTGCTTTTTTTGTTAATTATTCTCATAAACCAAGGTGAGCGACACAGGCTCTTCAGAGCCTCTAATTTAATCTAATTACATTTAAATTAATAGTGATGATCTTCATATACCTGAGTCATATGATGTATATTCTTTTTCCATCAGTGTAGAATAAAGAAACAGCTCAAACTGGGTTTTCCGTTTGTTTTAGTAATTTTTGTTTTTTGTATTTCATTGTGTCATAGGTAAACTACAGTATAAAAGTAATAATAAGCGATATATACATAGTATTACTTGATTTATTTTACTTGAATGGGCGGGATTTAACCGGTTCGCTCATCAAAGATCAGTCCATTTATTAACAGGTATTTTGGGATAAATTCATAAATGAAGTGTCCAGTTATTCGTCCAATAACTCACATTCAGTTCTTTTGTATATTAGTTTAATGACACTGATAGGTGATAAGATATAAATGGTATTTATAATGACAATCATCCCTATCAAAAACATCTTCAAATAGACTGTTCCTATGCAAATTATTACGTAAGCTCCGTCCGATCAGTTGAAATAACATTGGTTACTGTAAACCAACTTATTTTCGCGGATACTTTATTTCGCGTTGTAGCCTTTCTTTTCCACTTCGCGCCAATTTAATTTCGCAATTTTGTAATTTACTTGATGTAGTTTAATAATGAAAGATCCAAGCTTTACATTTTCTCGACGATTTATATTCGCGTTATTTTTCTACTCGCGAAATAAGTTAGTTTACAGTATACTTGTGCCGAATTAAGAGCAGCTTGCAAAGAATCATCATCTGAAGACAACCCTTGTCTATTGCTGGTCTTTTTTTATATTATGTATTCATCCATTCAATAAATGAATTAAAATAAACCAGTTGTAAATACATAACAATTAAATAAGTAGTATGTAGAATAAATCAATAATTTATTCTTATATTTTTTTAATGAAGTTAAAACAATATCCAGTTATTTTGTTGTATAGTATTTTATACCATGCGATGGCATTCATTTTCCTAATACTTCTCATCTGCTTAAAATTGTTGTTTGTATTGTTTTCCCTTTCATAATGTTTTTGTCGTATACATGTATGTTATAATTTTCTTTGATTTACCTTTAGCGAGCAGATCCATGAGTCAGAATGACATAGAAGCAGATTATGTTAAAGGCGGCGGAGAAGTAAGAATAGTGTTATTAGGTCGCACCGGAAGTGGAAAGAGTGCTACTGGTAATACAATTCTAGGGGGAAACAAGTTTATAGCAATGGTCTCGGGAACATCGGTGACTGCCAACTGTAGCAGGGGAGAATGTTATCGCGGTAATAGACTTCTATTAGTCGTTGACACACCTGGATTATTTGATACAAAACATTTAAATGATGAAATCAAAAATGAGATAAGCAAATGTGTTGGTATGACGTCACCTGGTCCTCACGCTGTTCTTCTCGTCATCGCAATTGGACGGTATACTAAAGAGGAACAGGATACAGTCGAACATTTTATACAGCATTTTGGCCATGAAATCATCAGATATATGATGATAGTCTTTACTCGTGAAGATCGTTTGAAACAAGAACAGAGGACAATTGAAGAGTTTCTAGAAACTGCTCCATCTACACTAAAAGAGATCGTAAGCAAATGTGAGAATAGATATATTTGTGTAAATAACCTTGCAAATGAATCTGAGAAAGGGAGAAAAGTGGATGACCTTATAACAAAAATCGACGCCATGGTTGCCGAAAATGGCGGAAATTGTTATACTAATGAGATGTATGCTGCTGCAGAAGAAATAGTAACGCAAAGTATGCAACGGAAAGAGATGGAATTGTCCCTGAACCATATGTCTTCAGAATTTGAACAGGACATTCATGCTCTGACAGGTGAAAAGTCCAAACTAGAAGATACCATGACGAAAATGCGATTCGAAAAAGATCATTCTGAGGAGGAAAAGAAGATTTTACAGATGAAAATGGTACGACTTCAGCAACAAAAGGAGATTAGCAAAGGAGAGATGGGCGAGGAAAAGAAACGACAATTAACTTTGAAAATCGCAGAACTTCGCAAAAGTGAAGTTCGCCTTAGTCAGCAGCTACAACGAGAAGAACGTAAACGACTCTTGATGCTCTCCGATTTAGAAAAAGCCAATTACGAAATCAAAGAAAAACAAAACGAAATTAAGAAAGGATTCTCTAGGTGTTATAGACGACGAGGACATATTGATGAACATTCTTTACGACAACAAGTACGCGATGATATTGAAAACAAATCACCAAACATTTTTACTGAACTGTTGAAGTCAATTAAGAACGTCGGAAGAAAATTTCTTAGCCGCGCCATCAAACTTTTTACAAAACAACTGTAATAAAAACGATATACATACTTGAAGGATATAAATAAACTTAAACAATTGCAACTCTTCTTACTTAGCATTGAATTTTATTAAAATATGAATGCACTTAAAACAACAGCATAGTATGTTAGGCATACAATGCTTGGCTGAACGAACATGTATAATTTATACCTATACTACATAGTATGGTATATATTTGCCAATAATGTCCCGTCACTTATCCGGTTGAAACCCTTGGTTTATTCTGTTTGGATGTCCTAGCACATAAGTTTTGTGTTGTTTGTTTGTTTTGATCTAAAACTAAATATAACATCTTTCTTTATAATTAAAGTATGTTTGTCATGTTTGTATTTAGACCGATATACCTTATTTTTGAAAAGTCAGAGATTTTGAAAAATAGTTTAGATCCCGCTTGAATATTATTTGAAATATTTCTCAGATTCGAGAGTCACTGTACGGTCTAATGTAATACTACAAATAAAATATGAAAAAAAGAAAGTAGATTACGAAATCCGTATAACGATCCGGCATTGATTTGTCTCATTGTTGAAGGCTGTGCAGGTGCCTTTAAGTTCTCATATTTGCATTATTCTAACTCTTACAGATAGTTGTCCCATTTGCAATCATTTCACATCTGATAAATATTATACTATAGGGGAACTTCCGTTCGATTTATTAGAGGTTCTAACTCAACGTTAGCATGACATTTATAATGTGGAGTTATATTTCCTTTATAAGAAATGGGTATTTGGCACTGCTGGTGGCTAATTAGTCCCTGTGTGTATTATCAGCGCAGTAGTCAATGCTTCTCATAGTTACCTAATTAATTATAATTGCCTACGTGAAAAATCAAGAAATTAAAGTATGAACCTTTTCTGTGTATTAAAAATTCCCCGGCTTTCACACTGATTCGTTAAAGCATCAAATGATGGAGAATCCATAAAAGGAGCATATGACGTAAAACAAATGTTGCTTACACTCTAATTATAAATTTCTCTTCGATTTGTGTATACAAAGACTATTGTAGGGAAAACTAACAATTTCAAGGAAATATCTCAAGGAAGTTAACTTATGATTTTTTCCTTGAAAATAAGATCAGATTTATTTTTAGTCAAACTCTTGAATGAACGGTGAAAGGTCAGTGACATAACCTAAAATAACAACAAATCTGAAAACGAGTTTTGTATCTTATCAAAGGTAAAACAAAAACTGAAGTGTCTTCTTGACACCACTGATTTTTTAAAGATGAAGTTAATTGTTTTAAGTGCACATTAATTTGGTTGATATAAATGGAAAAGATTTTGAATAAATAACAATATTGTCAGACATAATAAATGCATTTGAAATAATTTTATTTAATTCAGAAGTCCGTTAAGTGACCTTTAATTAGATATAGGAAGATGTGTACTTTTACAAATTGTGACTTTGATTGAGAGTTGTTTTATTGGCAATCATAACATATCTTCTTATATTTATTAATTATTGTTGTTTTTTAATAAAGCCGTTGTTTTACACCTTGTAATAACATTCAACATAATAAATAAAACACATTTGATGAAGGAACAGAAATTGGATATATAATACTTTTAACATGTTATATCCTGTTTGATCTTTATAAAAATAGAAAAATAAGGGCAACAGCAGTATACCTCTGTTCAAACTCATAAATCTATGGACAGAAAACAAAATCGGGGTAACAAACTAAAACTAAGGGAGAACGCATTAAATATAAGAGGAGAAAAAAGACACAACACTAAAATGTAACACACACAGAAACGGACCAAGCATCAGATAAAATTCCACGAGAATAACAAATGAAACTATAAAATGAGGTCACAGGAAGACCTCAAAATGCAAGAATCCAAAATTATAAAAGCAAGTTCCTGGTGTACCCATATTCGATATTGTATAGCGTGGGAGAAGATACATATATTTATTTTATGATATCACCTTTCTCATAGAGTCAAGTGGCGTCATTCGTTTGTTGTCCGTCGGCCGTCATCGTCTTGGTTGTCGTCCGTCATCGTCTTTGTCGTCGTCCGTTAACTCTAAACAAAAAAAAATCTCCTCTAAAACAACTGGGCCAAATTAAACCCAACTTAGCCACAATTATCACTAGCGTATCGTGTTTAGAAAATGTGTCTGTTGACCCCCGCTTGCCAACCAGGATGGCCGTCATGGCTTAAAATAGAGGTAAAATGCAGTTTTTGCTTATATCTCTGAACTGAAACTAAAGCATTTGGAGGAAATCTGAAATTGGGATTATATGTTTATCTGTTCCAGATTCATTTGTCCTGAAACTGTCAGAGCAATCAGACTAGATGTTGTTGGGTTGATGTCCCTGCAAAGGTATTATTTATTTGATAACTATTAAGAAATTCTTGCAGTTTCTGTTTATTATCTTGAATATTATTAAAGATATAGATAAACTGCAAACAGTAGTAATGTTCAGCAAAGTAACATCTGCTAAGAAGTCAAATGACCAAAATAGTCAATTGATGGCATCAGGAATTATTACACTTTAAAGACAAATTTAACAAGTTTTCGTAAAATTTGTGATTTTTTACAAAATTCTTCTGAAACAACTAAAGACAAATTGAACCAAATTTGGCGACAATCAGCATTAGGATATCTAGTTTAAAAAAAGGTGTCCGATGACCCTGCTTGCCAATCAACATGCCAACCATGGCTAAAAATATAGTTTTTTGGGAAATTGCAGTTTTTGACTTATATCTCTGAAGGTTGCACTTTGTAAAGACAGCTGTTTCTAAAATCGTATATCGTCAAGTTATTGGAATTCAAATGGGGCTAACTGTGCACCACTTATCGCGGACCTGGTTTTTGTATTGCAATTTATGAAAAAAATTAGCAAAGACCTATCGAAACAACAATTAATACAAAAAATTAACAATTATCTATTTGGATGATATATTGGCTCTCAAAAATGACGACTTCAGTATGTCTACTAAAGAAATTTATCCTGTTGAACTTAACAATGGCCACTGTCCTTTTCTCGATCTTGATATCTATATCATTAATAGGAAGCCTAATACAAAAAACTATGATAAAAGAGATGATATTTTTGTCGAGCCTGCAACATTTGTTGCAGAAAGCTCGACATAAGGATACTGATCTGGCGATGGCTGCTGCGGTTGCGGTGTTGCTAACTTCTTAAAAGCTTTGTATTTTAGAAGGTGGTAAACCTGGATGCTTCATACTTTGTATATATATGCGTCATGTTACGAAGTTTCTATCAGTCACATGTCCAATGTCATTGACCTCATTTTCACGATACAGTGACTACTTGAAAAAAAAAGTTAAGAATTTTTGTAATGTTAAATTCTCTCTTAATATAAGTAATAGGATAACCATATTTGGTATGCGAGTACCTTGCAAGGTCCTTGTGCCCGTCAGACATTTTTCACTTGACCTCGACCTTATTTCATGGATCAGTGAACAAATTTAAGTTTTGGTGGTTAAGTCCATATCTCAGATACAATAAGCAATAGGTCTTGTATTTTCGGTGTATGGAAGGACTGTAATGTGTACATGACCAACCGGCAGGTTTCATCTGACTTTGCCTCATTTTCATGGTTCAGTAGTCAAAGTTTAATTTTAGAGTTTTTGGTCTTTTTTTTTTCTTATACTTTATGCAATAGGTTAACTATATTTGGTGTATGGAAATAGAGTATGATCTATATATTAGTCGTGCAGGTTTCATTTGACCTTGACCTCATTTTTACGGTTCATAATTGCTCAGTGTTGAATTTTTAAGTTTTGGTTGTTTTTTAAAACTATTAGCAGTAAGTCAACTATAATTAATGTATGAAAGAACTGTTAGCTGCACATGTCTTCCTGAAAAGGTTCATCTAACTTTGACCTCAATTTCGTGGTTCATTGGTCAATGATTAGTTATTTTGGTGTATGCTAAGTTTATGTGACAGTTGTAATAGAGCTTTATATTTAGGACTATCATCATAAAATCATTGAATAGTAAAGAAGGCGAGACATTTCAGTGTGTGCATTCTTGTTATTTCATATCGTTAATTATCAATTTGCAGATGGTGACGTTCCCTTGTCACCATGTTATGGTGTTTATATTCTAAAGTTGTACGATTTGCTCGTGTATGTAACAACGTACTAAATTGGACAAGAGAAATTTATGGATTACTGACAAATTATTACACCAGGGTTTTCGAAATCACAAACTAGTCAAATGTTTACTAAATTTTATCATCGGTATAAGGTAATAATTCGTAAATATAACTCCACATGCAAACTTCTTTTACGTTCAGGTATTTCACATCTAATCTTTTATGCTAATATTCTTTACAAAGCACAAAAATGTCAGTATTCACCTCTAAAACTTACAAAACCTGTAAACAGACTTATATAGTTACGATGCTGTTGTCGGGTGATTAAAGATTGCATATTTTGGCTTTGATATTGATTCACTTATAGGGTCTTTGCATCGGAACTAAACACATATATTTAAAAAAAAAAACAGTTATTGGCATGACACGGGTTATGTTCTTCTTATATATATTATGACAGTATGATACTAAACCCCTAACGGGAGGGATTGTGCCTGTTTTTCATATGATGAAGACATAATCTTTCAATCAGTTTAATTGAGGTATGGAGCTGCATATGCATGTCAGTTAACTGCTAGTAGTCTGTGGTTATTTGTGTATTATTTTCATTATCTTTATTTTCTTTTGTTACATCTTCTGACATCGGACTCAGACTTCTTTTGAACTGAATTTTAATGTGCGTATTGGTATGCGTTTACCTTTTCTACATTAGCTAGAGGTATAGGGGGAGGGTTTAGATCTCATAAACATGTTTAACCCCGACGCAATTTTTCGGCTTTCCCAAGTCAGGAGCCTCTGGCCTTTGTTAGTTTTGTATATTTTTTGATTTAAGATTCTTGTGTATAATTCGGAGTTCTGTATGACGTCCATTAACACTGTACTAGTAAACATATTTTTAAAGAGACCAGCTGAAGGACGCCTCGGGTGCGGGAGTTTCTCGCTACATTGAAGACCCATTGGTGGCCTTCGCCTGTTTTCTGCTCTATGGTTGTGTTTTTGTCGCTTTGACACATTCCCCTTGTCCTTTCTGAATTTTATAAAAAAAAACCAATTGTGTTTACATACTCGTTCCTAGTTCTTATCTGAGGTTGCATCTCATAGAGACATTACTAGGAAAAGTAAGCAGAACATATACACGTGAATATTGTTAATATTGAAATCTAAGGTAATTTTACAGTCGAGGTAGGGTTAGTTAAGAAATTTAGTGTTAGTTTAAACTCTTAGAAGTTTAGGGCATATAAAAGTTGAAAATATGCCGCACAGCCCTACACTTTGACTTTTGAAAAAAATAATAGTGCAAATGAACTTTTCATTCTAGGATATGATTTTGTTCAAAACGTCATAGTAAAGGTGGTACAGTTTTAGCCGTAAAGGGGGTTCATATGCATTGGGAACATGCATTGTCAATATTTAGATAAATGCAATATGAAACTAAAGCAAAAGTATAACGGTTGTATTATTTTATGCATCCATTGCATATAACAACATGAACAATATCAGCTTTAATTTTGTTTACAAACAATAAGTTCCAACATTGAATAATTTTTATTGAATAATAATTACATAAGATGTATGTTTCATTATAATACGTTATTCTGATTGGCTAACTGCACATCACATGTTATTCTGTAAACAATTGCATCATACAATAACATTTATAATTCGTGATGACACGATGTTCCACAATAAAGTGCACAGGTGAATTAACAAAACTTGATAAAAATCGTGTTTTCATGATCCTAGCTAAAAAATTTAATTATAAGTATTGAATGCTTTTTTTTTGTATCTTTGTAGGGTTGTAAAAGCGTTGACCGTGCGTACATTTTTAGAATGAAGCGCTTCCGCGCTTCATACAAACTGTACTTCGGTCAACGCTTTTACACCCCAATAAATTTACACAAAGAAGCATTCAATTTTTAAATAAGATGAATGTGTACGCCTTTCTGGAGTTCTGATAATAAATTATGTTATCTTCGTTAAAAAAGCATGGTAGTTAAACATCACTTATCATTATTTGCTAAGTAGTTGAGGCGGGGGGGGGGTCCTAGTAATCACATAATCACCATTTTTTGCCAATATAATCACATAATCATTAAATATTTGCTTATCTTTAGTAATCAAATAATCATAAACTAAAAATACAGTCCTAGGTAATCAAATAATCATGAAATATTTGGCTTAATAATCAAATAATCATTAAAAAAACGGCCAAGTAATCACATAATCAAAAACCCCATGAGGGCCCTCGTAGTTAGGTGGTTAACAAGACCAGTTTGGCATGTTGTATAAATATACAATAATGTAAGGCTGAAACCATGGGTTATTCAACAAGTTGATGTACATTCAAAGCTGATGTCGTTTTAAAATTACATTATACAAAGACAGTATAAGTAAAGACAACAGTAATTTACCGAACCCAGTATCAGTTTCCTTCCGTATTTATATGAATGCTACAAACACTTTACATCTCTGAAACTAAAGCAAAAGTATAACGGTTGTATTATTTTACGGGTGCCACATGTGGGGCAGGATCTGCTTACCCTCCCGGAGCAACTGATATCACCCCTAGTTTTTGGTGGGGTTCGTTTTGTTTATTCTTTGGTTTTCTATGTTGTGTCATGTGTACTATAGTTTGACTGTTTGTCTTTTTTTCATTTATAGCCATGGCGTTGTCAGATTGTTTTAGATTTATGAGTTTGACTGTCCCTTTGGTATCTTTCGTCCTTCTTTTATATTTCTGTGTCTTATATTTATATACAATTGATTTGAAAGAAAATATGTCTTAGGTTATTCTATCCTTTTCTATAAAGCCTATTTAATTATCAGATAATTAAGTATTAATATAATAACATTACTTCTGTCCATTTTTAGATTCATATGTAAGGTTGTCACCACAAATGTCTATCTCTTTCATTGCACGAAAATTAGTTCAGTATTTTAGCAGTAGTATAAAGATCGTCATTACAGTTATTAGAACCACTGTTTCTTATCTGTTTGTTTTTATTTGGAAATTGATTTGATTCGAAAGGTTTAATGTAACTCACGCCATATATGTACTAATTTATAAGTGTCTGTTGATTATTAATTACTTTTTGTGTTATAACTAAACAAAATTGTTATAATATAGATACAATAAAAAAAAAAAGTAGATTAATAAAACATTATAACAATCCGCGAAGGATTTCTCTTCATTGTTGAAGGCTGCGCGGGTGTTTATAAATTTTCATATTCGCATTATTCTAACTTTGACGGATAGTTGTCCGATTTGAAAGCATTCCACATCTGATAAATATTATACCAAAGGGGAACATCCCTTTCATTTATACGAGGTTCTGACTCAACGTTAGCAGGACACTAATAATGTGGCACTATATTTCCACTACAGGGTCAATACCACTGCTGGTGGACTGTTAGTCTCTGTGTGTATCGTCAGCTCAGTAGTCTGTGCTTCTTTAATAACATAACTGATTATTATTGCTACGTAAAAAAAATGAAGAAATGAAAGTATGAACTTTTGCTGTTAATTTGAAATTCCCCGGCTGATTCGCGAAGGCGTACCAAATGATGGGGTATCCATAAAAGGCGCATCTGACGTAAAAAGATGTTGCTTAAACTCTTTTTGTAAATTTCTCTTCGCTTTGTGTACAAAAGACTAGTGTAGGCGAAATTATCAACATCAAGGAAATATCTCAAGGAAGTCAACTAATGATTTTTTCCTTGAAAATCAGATCAGATTTATTTTGAGGCAAATTCATGTTTTATCTGCCCTTGTCATGGCGGCACCCACGACATTTACTAGCTAAAGACAAAAGTAATATGTTCACTAGGAAAAAGTAATTTGTCGGGAAAAAGTAACAGTTGACAACTCAAAAATTACGTCTGCTTTAATTCAGAATAATGTGTAAATATCTTTAATTATATGATTACATAATCAACGTCAGATGTGAGAACATTGATTATTTACATCGGGTCTGCAAGGTTTACTTCACGATAATATGGCGACTTTAGAAGCTATTGCCGATCTTAAGTCTGTTGTCATGGGTATTGATTCAAAAATAACACTCTTTACATCAAGGCTAGACTCTGTCGAACAAAACTTAACACATCTAATTACTGAGGTCAAGTCCGATGTGGTGCAAGTAAGGTCAGATCTTAGTACTACGCAAACTGAGGTGGAAAAGCTTAGAACAGATCATAACGAGCTAGAGAGAGGTATAGGGCACATAGAGTCACAACTCAATACTCTAGAAATGGGGAAAAATGGAATGTCTGAAAAAAAACCCTTGATGACAAACTTTTCGCATTGAAAGAAAATCAACTTTTTCTAGAGAACCATGATCGCAAATACAATATTCTCATTTATGGTATAAAACAAAAACAAGATGAAAACATATGGCAAGTTGTAGACAATTTCTTTGTGAAAGATTTGGGAATAGAAAAGTTCAAAGCAGAGAGTTTCCCACTTGTAAATGCCCACATGATCCCATCAAGAGCCCCAGTAGTGGGCCAAAAAAGACTAGATGCTAAAAGTGATAATGCAAAATGCATACAAAGTTGCAAAAAAATAATCAGAATAGTTGAGGATTTACCTGTCATAATGAAAGAGGCACAAAATGATCTCGCAAAAGCTGTATTTAAATAAGAAATGACGAAAAATTACAAACCAGAATAAAAGTAAGAGGCATAGCCCTGGTCCTAGTAACACGACTCAACTCAAAGGATGTGTGGAACACGCGCAAAACAATTAATTGTGTGAGATGATACAAGTTAATTGTTTATGTACATGTATGACTGTGACTAGTTATATAAACTGTAACTACAGGCTACATCATAGTATATTGTGCTTTTCTTTGTTGTTTCTATGACTGAAATACATCTTTTATATATTAAATTTGTTCAATCTTTTGTAGGAATTGCTTGTCAGTATTAAAATATATTGCTGTGTTGAATTTGTTTTTGCTTGTGAATTTGTTTTTTGTTTACATTTTGTGTGCTTTTATTTCATTTATGCTTTTGTTTGAAGTTGCAATCATAAAGTACAATGCATATATACATAGACTGCATGTTAATTCATAGTCTTATTATTTTAGCTTATTTTATTCCCTCTTTAGTTTAAAATATAGTACATGTGTTACTTGTCATCTTTCTATGGTACATACAGGAAGACCCAAATACTGAAGAAAATGCCTTATTTAATAAGTCCATTTTAAAAACAGATGTTTTAAAAAGGGAAACAAGAAAGAAAATGATTTAAAGTTTATCTATAGATGAGTAAAGAAATAAACTAAGATCTTAATATTTTAGCATTCTAATATTTATTGCTTTTATAATGACCAATACTGTGAGATTTGAACTACAAAAACACGCCATAAGTCAAACAAACTCAAAGTGTTAAACCTGTAGTGTTTTGGCTTTGAAAGGGATATATTCTTTGAACAACATTGTTGATATTGCAAACTTTCAATTTTCTTTACCTAGCATGTTTTACATCAGCATCTGCATCAAAATTAAGACTACATAGTACTGTATATACCAACCATGTTCCTCCTTGATATATGTATGTACAAAAATATACTGTTATTAGTTTTAACAGGATATTTGAAATGCTATTCATTGCTCTAATATAATTTAATGCTTCCTTATGCTGTATGTTTAGCTTTTACTTTAACTATTAAGTGCTATGTTGCTATACTTAGGTTTAACATGTGCATTTAACAAGAGCCGCGACTTTGCAAGTTTCTTGACTACATATATACATGCACTATTTATAGTCTGGTCAAAATCAAACTATATATTGTTTTAAGATAAGAAATATTAACTACCGGGTAAACAAACTATGAACCTGAATGCATAAAGTACCAGCTTTCTTTCTCTCTAAAACATATACAGCTGGGCAAAAGAGTGAAATCTCTGTACACACAAATCATACATAGATAGCTGATTTTTGATATAAAAAAGAAATAATTTGTTTTTCTTCACTACCTCTAACTTTTAAAAAAAACCTTACAACAATGTATTTGAATAAATTAATGTAAGAAAAAAAATGACTGAGTTAACTATCATATTAATCAATGACTCTCACAAATCATTATACTGATTTATGATGTAAGGGAGATAATCATCTCTAGTTTTAATGATACAGATATCACACATAGAGAACATCATTTCTGTAATTTAAAAGAAAATAGAACAATATTGGATATGTTACTTTTTGGAACAATATAATTTGTTTTTAACTATTTGATTTTCTTGCTTTGTCTCTTTTTTATTATATATGAACTCTTTGTTTTCTTCTTTCTATTTTTACACTTTACAAACTGTATGTCTTTTTTCTCTACTTCATGTTATTGGCACAGTAATTTATAATATATTATGCATCATCGTTGGTGTTTTCTGGTTACAATTTGAATTCTTCTCAGACATGGCAGGTGAGATCAGACATCTCTAAGATATTTTCACTTCATACATTTTAAGTACACAGCTGCATGTTTTTTTTTATGCGCTTAACACATTCATATTTTTGCTTTTTTCAAATAGAAATATCACTTGAATCTTGAATGTAATAATAGCATAAAATTTGTCTCATACAACTGTCAAGGTCTTAATTAAAGAGAAGCGAAGAGATGTTTTTGATTATCTTCGATAAAAAAAACTAATATATATTGCTGCAAGATACACATTTTTCAGAAAATTAAGAAATATCAATAAAAAATTTATGGAGAGGAGAGTGCATTTTTAATTCATTTGCTACAAATCAAAGAGGGGTAGCAATTCTATTGACAACAGACTTTGAGTATAAAATACATAAAATAAAAAAAAAACGATCAAGGAAATTTGTTAGGAATTGATATGGAAATCGAAGGAAAGAGAATGACCCTATAATCTTATATGGTCCAAACAAAGATACACCAGATTTTTATATAAAACTGAGTGGAATGATAGAAACTTTAAACAATCCATCAGTTGTAATAACTGGAGACTTTAATTTAGTACAAAACCAAAGTCTTGATACATATAACTATCAAAATATTAATAACCCAAAAGCTAAGGAGAAAGTTCTAGACTTAAAAAATCTTTATAATTTAACAGACCCCTTTAGGGAAATTAATCCAGATTTAAAACAGTTCACATGGAGAAAAGCTAATCCCATAAAACAAGCAAGATTAGACTTCTTTTTAATATCAGAAGACCTTAATCAAATTGTAGTTGATGTACAAAATCACATCAGATATAGATCAGATCACTCCCCAATTATATTAAGTCTGAAGATGCATGATTTCATACTTGGAAAAGGATTATGGAAATTTAACAACTCACTTTTACATGATATTGAATTCTCCAAAACTATAAAAGATACTATACTTAAAGTAAAAGACCAATATGGATCATTAGTATATAAAAGAGAAATGTTAGAAAAAATTAATGATTTAGACATTCACTTTACAATAAATTTCCAACTTTTTTTTTTGAAATATTACTTACAGAAATCAGAGGAAAAACTATTTCCTATTCATCTTATAAAAAGAAGGAAAGAGATAAAGAGGAAAAATATTATCAGAAAAAAATGAAATGGAAATGTTAAATTATGGTCCAAGAATTAAAGAAATTGAAATTATAATAAAAATTTGGTCTAAAGAAACATTAACACCAGTTAAAATAACTATCCTTCAGACACTAATTATTTCAAAATTGAAACATCTGTTTTTAACAGTACAAGCACTATGCAAAAATACTTTAAAACAACTAACTGACAAAATTTATTCATTTATTTGGGAAAACAAACGTGACAAGATAAAAAGAGAAATATTATGTTCTGAACACAAATTAGGAGGGCTGAAAATGATAGATATTGACAAATATATAAAAGGATTGAAACTAACTTGGATAAGACGGTTGTTGAAAAACAATCCAAAACTAAATAAGATATTAGAAAGTACTAAAAAATTTGGCCCAACAAAAAGATGTAAAAAACCTTTTTGGGAAGAAGTTTTTAAAGCTTGGACAGATTTACAAAATAAATTCATACCAAAAAATGAAGAGGAGCTTTTATCAGATTCGCTCTGGAATAATGAAAACATAAAATAGGAACAACATCTATTTTCTATAAAGACTGGATAGATAAAGGGATCCTTTTGATAAATGATTTATTAAACGATGAGGGAAAACTAATGACTTTTCAACAATTCCACAACATTTATAAAATTAGGTCAAACTTGCTTACTTATAATTGGGTCATTTCATCAATAAAATCATATAAAAATGCTTTAAAATACTAAATATCCATAAGCAATTGTTATAAAACACTGGATCAATTATGCCGAATAATAAAAGAATATTTTTTGTATCAAGAGAAGGCTCAAAATATATATAATGATTTAATTGAAAAAAAGCAGTACACAACTTAGATTTGAAGAAAACTGGTCCTTAACTCTCAACAAAAAGTTTGATTGGAAAACTGTGCATAATATGTCTTTTTATTCCACAAAAAGCTCAAAACTCCACTGGTTCCAATATAGAATAATACATAGAATATTTGGCACAAATACATTTTTATTTAAGATAAAAATAAAACAAAGCGATAAATGTACTGCAGTAATCAGATCCGGACAAGTCAATTACAACAAAATTTTCAGACATATAAATTTCCAAATAAGGCAGGGATTAAATATTATTATGTGCAACTGCTGAAAGTGGAGTCGACACACAGGAAGCAATAGCATAGTATATAACTTGATTGATTCAAGCTTGAAAAAATCAGGAAAATGTCGTAGAGAGGTGAACACAAAACAGTAAGAAGGATGATAAAAGTACAATAACAATCATAATTATAAAAAGCAAAATTTAAAATTTAAAAACTCACGACGATTATAGGTATCACACCACCAATTCACTCTTTCAAATTTTGAAGATATGTAAAAGAACAAAATGGAGTAGTCCTACTCGGATAAAAGAATTGTGCTTTTTATATCATTATTTGCTTACACTAACCAACTAATTTGCAGAAATGAAATTTTTGGTGAAAGAGAAATATATATAGACAATTGTGAAAAAAAAGTGAATATCAGTTCTTTTTTTTAAGACTTTAGCGTTAGTTTGATAATGAGCGTGTACAAATATGTTATATGTACGATGTAGGATATTCATTGTTTACTTAGTTTAAACATATTTTATTTACTCAAAGTAAAATGGATTGGACACAAGTAAGACATACTTATGAAGTCCGCTCCGAATGACAATAATTTACAATGCAATATTAATATGAGCATGCAATATCAAAATAAACAATAATCAGTCTATCAATTGAGAATACAAAAAAAAAATGAAACAGAAATAAATGTAAACATTGAAAACGATGATGATAATGATGACGTGGATGTACCGTAAATATATTTTTCTAGAAATCTCTCAGACCTATCGAAAAATTCAAGTACGTGTTTGAATATATTTACGTTTTGTTTATATGAGAGATTCGGATTACCAGATGTAAGTAACTTAACCTTCAGTATAAGGAGGGACAATGGGTATATAAAGGCAACAGTAGTATACCGTAGTTCAAAACTCATAAATCCATGGACAACTGTTATGCTGTTATAGTGCAAATTAATTCTTTGTTATCTGTTATTCCAAAAATATGTTTGCTGTTAGCTGTTATTGTCTTATTCCTTGTTAGCTGTTATAGGACATTATTGTTTTTGTTATCTGTGATTCTGACTATGCAATTGTTATCAGTTATTGAAAATTAGAATGTTAGAATTTCGACAGCCTTTTTTTTGGTGAAAATTGAAGAGCACTAAAAATTGGGGTCCTACCAATGCTAATATAGATCAATATAGTGCTCCTTACTCGGAGAAGTATGTTTGTTACATACCCATCAAAGACCATCTTGTCTTGTCTTGTTGTAATTCCGTCCTATATAAGACAACCTCCAGTAACCGGAGTAAATTATGGATTCACAAGTTGTTTTGTTTTAAATGTTTTTGTTTAGGAACGGTAATTTACAGAGGGGTGGCTGCCCTTATACCCTTTTTATTGCTACTAGGCAAAACGTTCAGCATGTTATTTCTGGCTACGTGCAAAGAAAAGCGTAGTCTACGGCTAACGTGTTCTAGCAGGTTTAGTTTTTGCGTACAGCTACATTTACAATCACAACCACAAAATACAGCACTCGGGTTCAGAATACATAGTGTATCTACTGTTTTATTGTTGGTGGAACACTTAGTACACACAGACATTTGAAGCAGATTATCATATTCAAGCAGGAAAGACATGCGTAAAGATGATAAAGCACTACATTTGAAGATAAAGTGCTCTAGTGTTTCTGACTCTAAGTTGCAGAGCTGGCATGTAGGGTCTACTTCAAAGAGTTTCAAAACTCAATGGAGTCTATTACGACTTTTTGAATATCTCTTCTATAAAAGGACTGTTTTTGGATCGAATTTAATGAGGACCATATTTGAGTTTGTTTTAAAACAGGGGGGTCAACTGGAGATCAATCAGACTTCATTTAGATGGACGTGTCTTAAAAAGTAATACAGTAGATAAAAAGAAGGGGGTGCGGGGAGTTAAAGGTTTTGAAAGAGAAACTTATTTCTGTTTTTTAAACATTTTAAATTTAGGTAATATACTCCTCCTCGGTTCTTTTTTTCTCTGAGCATATCATTGAGGGAACGAAATTCAAAAGCAAATAAACTAATATAAACTCAATAACCCTTGAAGTTATGTTTTTTTCTATTCATACACATATTTGAAAGTACAGTTTGTCAAAGTATTAATCGTCACCAATTTAATAAAATTTGGGAATAAATTTAACGGAAGCGATAAAATTATACCATTAAATCGTAATTTTAGAATGAGTTTAAATATAAACAAAAATATTAATTTTAAACTAACCAAAGTCGTAATTCTCCCTTTTTTTACCATACAAGAAACTTTCCTAGGATCCGTGTATTTCGGAATGACGTCAACATTTCTAAAACGTTCACGTAAATTGATTGCGTCTTGGTTAAAACAGTTATTGGCCAATCAAATCGATATATGTAATTTAATCTGCGCAGCACGAAGTGACCCAATAACCCGAACTACTACGTCGTTCGGGTTATTGGGTCATCTCGTGCTGTGCAGATTAAATAACATATACCGACTTGCTTGGTCAATAACTATAACTTAGACATAATAGCTATTTCTTTTTCAATTGAATTCTCTGACCTGCATATGGAGGCGTACATTTCAAGGCTCTCTTGTGGATGTTACTTTCTAGAGGACTTGTTCCTGCCAAGATGTAAGTTGCTGGATCTGGTGTTGTACTTGGAATAGATTTGTTTAAGGGGTTTTCTGTAAAATGTTTCTAATGCCTGCAGCTCGTTTCTGGATGGAAGAAGAATTTCTAATCCATATAACAGGATAGAAAGCACGTGTATTTGTAGTAAATGTAGGCAGGAAACAGGGTTTAATCTATTTTTTCCATGGAGACCTGCCCCCATCAGGCTATATAGTGTTCGTCTAGCCTTTCCTATGTTGCACTGCACGTGAGTGAACATTTTTTTTAATTTTTATTCCTGTTATGTGTTATACCAAGATGTGCACAGGTTTCTGATTGTGGTAAAATATTATTTCCCAAACTAAATTGATTGCAATCTTTGTCTTTGAAGTTTATTGAGATGACAGCACATTTCGTCGGCTGAAGTGGATAATTTTCTTGCTTACTGTAACTTTCTGCGATATCTAGAAGGATTTGGAGTTCTTCTGGAGTATTAACTGAAGAGACACATCATCTGCACAGGTTGGTGCGGTACAAGGGATGGTGCCTATATGTGCACCAATAACTGATTCGTCTACTAGTATTTGATTTAACAGAGAGTTGGCATATACCTTATATAGGTCTGTACTAAGAACATCACCTTGTCTTACTCCCTGTAAGATTGAGAAAGGGTCTGTCAGTTCACTATCCCATTTGACTGAAGTCATTGCTCCCTGGCTCAGAAGATATGTTAATATCCACAACTTCTCAGTAACTGCTGCCAGAAATAGCTTTCTGTATAGGCTTGAATGGCCCACAATATCAAAGGCGGCTTTTGCATCCAGAAAGAAGACATGCAATGGCACTTTTTTATCCACTGCTTCCAGAATTGGTTCATAAAGGATCAGCGCGCAGAAGAGTGGTGAGACTTTAGGTGTAAATCCTCTCTGTAGCCTATTTTGAAGGGTATCAATCAGTAATCGCAGCCTCTTTCGAAGAAGGAATTCTAGACATTTTCCTATTACTGATAGGACAGTGATACCTCTATAGTTCTTTGCCTCTAGTTTTGTATCTTTCTTTTTGAAGACTGGTGATAGTATGCCTAGTTTTATCAGATCTGGGGGTGTTTTCTACCTCACAAAAGCTGTTTATGATTTCCGTCATACAGTTCAGTATTGCTGCTCCACCGAATTTAAGGTGTTCTGCTGTGAGTCCAAATACATCCGGTGATGTGTTTCTGTTTAGCGTTTCAATGGCTTCTTTGACTTCTTCTGTACTAAAGACTAGTTCCTGGTCGTCATTTATGCATAGACCAAAGATTACATCCATATCAAAGTCTGTATCTGCATAACTAGCGGTTTCCCTATCTGCTGGGGTTGCCAGGTCTTATATTAACTCTTCTAGTTGTACCTGAGGTTTTACTCTGTGAGCATTGATTAGCTTGTAAAAGATTTTACTGTCTTGGGATTTTGCTTTCATAATCTTATCCAGGTTCTCATTTCTTTGTCTAGCGATCTCTTGCCTCATGGCACTTCTGGGTTTCTTTGCTGTTTTCTTTTTATCATCTCTTAGTGGACTTTCCTGTGGTCTTCCGTTATCTCTCCACGCAAATAGGGCTTTTTTGTTATTTCTTAGTGCTTTTCCTATTTCGTCACTCCAAATGTGACAGTGTGCTGGTTTTCGTTTCGACTTTGGTGGAGCCATTTCTAGTCCTGTTTTAATATGTATGCGGATGAGTTTTTCTGTGTTTATGAACTTAGGGTTCTCTTCTAGTTTTAGTGTTTGAAGCCTTTTGTTTAAACTTTGATGGTATTCTTCTATGTCAACCTTGTCCAGGTTGATTTTATTCATGTACTGTTACTTTTATTTCTTGAGGTCTGATGTTTGCTCTAAATTGTCCTATTATTGGGTAATGATCAGATGTGTTACTAGCAATGAGGTCTAATTTGATTATCTTTTTGGGCTGAATCCGGCAGGAATATGTTATCTATGGTTGAGCATTCCTGGCCAATAGAGTTTATAAATGTGTGGCTAGTAGGATGCTTCAGGTATCCACATTCCGAGAGGAACTGAAGTAGTTTACATTGTCGCGTAGTCCTTTTTCCAGTTAAATCAAAATTCCAGTCTCCACAAAGTATAATTCTATGGTCGGTGTGGTATTTTCTGGTTATTTCGTATAACATATCTAGACATTCACTGAATTCATCATCTGTCTTTCTACTTTCTCTACATGGCATACAAGTTGAAACTACTATTATTGGGGTTGGAGCAGTGTCAATCATAATGCAGACTATTCGTTCAATTCCGTCCTGTAAAGTATCATCCACTGTGTGATCGATTTTATTAGACCAGACAACAGCAGTTCCACCATATCCTCTCGGTTTCTGTATAGGTGATATTGGGTTATTATCATCAACAGATATGATTAAGTAGTTTATTCCCTATACTGATTCCCCCAACAGGTTCTGTTCAAAGTTGAAAAGCAAGTGCTCCTGTAAGCATAAAACATGAACCATAGTGTTCAAGGTATCTATAAAACCTGCACTATTTAATAAAGTTTTACAGTTATATGAGGCAATATTTATATACATATTTACATTCTCGTTTGATTCAACATCCTTTATTCTCTTTTCTTTTAAATTTGGTTGTAATCTAAAAAATGGTCCTTCTCTTTTTGTTGTCCCTCTTCCCCATCTTCATGTTTCTGATGGGATATGTTAAACAGGCTACCTTACAATAATTCAAATCTTAAATACTATTTATAAGGTTTTCAGTCTGATCGTCCGTGTCAGTTGATATGTTTTTATTCGACAGTGGGCTTAGTTGTGGCGTGTTTAGGTAACTGCGGCTAGATTCTAACACACTATTTTTAGGTGATTCTCTACAACTTCTATTTATGGTTTGATCCAAATCTGTCAATTCTCTATAGGATGTTTGCAGCTTTGTGTTTTTGGTAAGGGTGAGTTAATTCTTTTGGATTTATATCTTATGGTTATTTATCCTTTCCCCTTGGTGTGGTAAGTACTGTGTTAAGCCTTTTGGGTCACATGTTACTTCTTCCTGGTCTCTTGTAGCATGCTTGTAAGTAGCTCTAATAACCTCCATAGTCTTTGGTGAACATGCTGTTGTCTAGTTGGCTGTTGGTCTTTGTGTAGGTGATTCTTTAGAAGCATTTTAATCATCAGTCTTGTGATTTGTTGGATGAAATCTACTGTTCCTGTTATTTTGGTCTTGGAACTGATGATGTGCGTACTTTGGCTTTGTGATATTAGTTGGAAATCTCCAGTTTTGCGGTGTACTTTGATGCAACGCAGTGTTCTGGCCATATGTAGGTACATGTTTATAAATTGGCGGTGGTGGGCTTTGGGTCCTGGGTTGGTTTATTCATTTAAGTTTTTCATTTCTTAGACACTCTGATGTGAACCTGTTCAAAGATCAGCTATTGTTGTAGGCTCCCATTTGATTATTATAAATTTTAGATTTTCATTTCCAAGTTGAAGAATTTCATTCATAAAAAAGAGGTATTTTCTATTTTTTCAGATAATATCCCTAAAGTGCTATATACATACATAACAAATGGAAAATGAAGAATGTTTCAGACCATATCAATCCGTTTTATCTTTGTTATATTTTATTTATTACAGGTGCATCAATACTGAGTACTTCAACGCCAACTGATCTCCGTACTATAATGTGTGGTAGATGCGGAGGAAGGTATACCATATCAAATGCTTACAACATGATTCCTTAATCTAGAGTACTTTATTTTAAATCAAGTGAGTTACTGTACTCAATATAGGACAGTTTATCCACCAATTTAAGTTGGCTTGTGTAAATCAATTGAATTAGGACTTATCAGTTGATGTTGTCAATACTTAAGCTCACAAGCTGGTCAATCATGATGAATAAAAGAGGGACGAAAGATACCAAAGGGACAGTCAAACTCGTAAATCTAAAGCAAACTGACAACGCCATGGCTAAAAATGAAAAAGGCAAACAGAAAAACAATAGTACACATGACACAACATAGAAAATTAAAGAATAAACAACACGAACCCCACCAAAAACTAGGGGTGATCTCAGGTGCTCCGGAAGGGTAAGCAGATCCTGCTCCACATGCGGCACCCGCACTGGCCTCTAGAAATCTATCCCATCAGCTTTTCTTAATTTGTCATTTAGAGCACCTTGATGTGTATCATGTTGTGTCAGAGATTTGCTAAACATATAATTGTTTATTCTTTTTATACTGTGGCTTCATTAATATTTGTTGGATACCAATTTCAGTGAACTGTGTGGGAGCATGGGAACCAGGATTTTAAATGTTTAATGAAATACAAATTTTATAAAGGAATATATGCAGACTTCTAAAACCAAGAAATTTTGAATTCAATGAAATGCAAGTTTTCCTAAATCCATGAAAATAAACAAATAAATCGACAGTAACACAACATACCTAGCTACAACCGTGACATTCAGTAATTTTTCATTTATCAAAATAATTAAGGAACAATCGAGATCATCCAATATATGGTAGACCCTACTTTTTCTGAAATGCCAGATAGAATTAGTGACAAATGAAACTATATTAAACAAAAAAATAAGCCATTGTCCTAATAACTTATCTTTTTTTTAGCACACTATGATAAGACATGTTTTTCAGTACAGACAAAGGCAGATTCAAAGGATAAGACAAAGCATCAACTGAAACAATGATGCATTTCATGACAACCTGGACAAAAAAATCTGAAAAACCTGTGATAGAGGAAAACCAAGATGATTCAGATGTAGATAAACTTGATGATGACGAAAATTTGCTGTGAGTCGGAAAAATTTAAACATGAAGATGTCTAGCATTACTATTTTTTTTTGTGACAGTGTTATGATTAGATTGTTTATTCATTTTAGGTCAAAAAAGCTGAAGTTTTAAGTGAGCTATTGTTATCTATTGTCATAACTTGGCATTTGTTGTTGTTATTAGTGAAACTTTTTTCAAAGATATTCTCCTCTGTTCTCCAGAACAAAGGGTGTGTATTGCTTACAATGTTACAGGGGTTTAATCTTAATAGTTTAAATGGCATTTTGATTTTTTATATGAATAAAATAGGATTTTTCTCTATATCTCAAAAATTAACATTGTATTTTAGTCTAAAATGACAAAATTGCAAAAATAAATGCACAGTAATTTATTAATTACGTCCTACATCATAAAAACAAAATAGGTTTGAATATGGAATATTTAAAGCTACACGTTTAACAACCAATGTTTGAATAGATATATCTTGATATTTTTTCAATTCAATTTGCTCACAAGGAAGCCATTATACCAATAGTTCCAAATAATGAAGTTGAAATCATCCCTTCGTAGATTTTGAGGACGCCATCACGAGTTGGTTGACCGTTATGGAATAACTGTTTCACAGATAATATCGGATTTATGTCTTTATGTCGTAATTGCGATCCCCTTCATTTTTCACGAATATGACCCACCGAGTTGGACTTTTTACCGAGTTTGTAAAAACAGGAGCAACATGACGGGTGCCACATGATTAGCAGGATCTGATTGCCCTTTGAAGCACCTGATATCACCCCCAACTTTTGGTGGGTTTCGTGTTGTTTAGTGTTTAGTTTTTCTATGCTGTGTATTGTGTTCTATTATTTGTCTATTTGTCTTTTTTTAACCATGACGTTGTCAAGTTATTTTCGATCTACGAGTTTGCCTGTCCCTCTGGTTTCTTTCGCCCCTCTTTTAATATGCTGATTCATATTTAGTAACTTTTTGTGACTTTTTTAACTGATCGTGGGTTTGAACTCCAACCATGTCCAACCTAAGTCTTTAAAATGGGTATTTGCTACTTCTTCGCATAGCATATAGGGCCAGAGGTTCCGGACAGGCGCAAAGTTTGCAAGTCTCTTTCAAACTGTCACAGGATAACAGTCTAAATGAGAAATAATCCGATAATTCCTCTTTAAATAATAATCCACTCTACAGTACATGTTAACATGAAAGTGATTTACAAGTAGTTTCATTACAATATAAAAATGTAAAATAAATAATCCAGTTCAAGTTGTGCGAATATGCATTATAGATAGAAAATGAAATTAAACTTGATACATTGACCCTAAAATTATAACTATTTCTTTCTATTTATAGTGTTTAAGAATTATACAGATATGTTTAATGAAAACATTAGAAAACTTAAAGTGGATGTCAAAAATGCATCAAAATCAGGTCAAAATACAGAGAGATATACAAAAACTGGTAGAGAATTATAATAACAATACCAGGCTGAAGATTGGGAAACTTGACACAAAAGATATCGTGGTTCAAAAACAAATCGATGAAATAGTTCGGACACAAAACACTTTTCAACAGAAGCTGTCAGACTTTTTAATGGCAGGTATGAAGAGATTACCATGATTATTATGATACTTAATTTATATTCTTAATTTTAATGTTCTACTTTCTAAATTATTAAACACTAATATCGCATTATGTTTTTTCTGATGATCTGTTTATTTTTATAATAAACAATTACAATCATAACAATAACATTATTTGTATTCTGATATAATATATACATTTATATACAAATATTTACTGCACAATACTTTCAGTGGCTAGCCCTTTCCTTTAACGCAATTATCAACACTATTGAAATAATTCGTAGCAATAAGTTTTTATTGGCAAAGAAAGCAGAAGAGACCACCGACTATCTGTAGGAAAACTGAGCAGACAATCCTAGTCAATTAAGATGAGAGTTAAATGCACCTGCCCCGTGTGGTTTTTGAACTCACAACATCGGTGGTGACCGGCTAGTGATACAGTAGATCGACTTCGTTGACCACTCGGTTACAATCGATGACAATACAAAATATATTAGTGTTCATTTGCGAACAATCCTATGAAGAACTGAAATAATGCCATGCAGTCACCTATCCTAAAGTAATATAAATATTGTCATATCTATACATGAATTCAAACATGAATAACACTTGCAAATATTATATATACATGACACTTTATGTATTATTTATCGATTTCAGGATCTAATACAGGAATACGCAAACAAAAAACAAACGATAGTCAATGGATCTCTTTCACGTCAGGAGTACACACAGTGTTATTTTTATTTATATTGCACTCGTTCTACTTTCGTAGTGAAAATGTGTTCACTGTATATTTCTCTATTATATACAGTCACTGTTCTGATATCAATTTTCCTGGTGAAGTTTTAAATAGTAGTTGCCTACACTATATTTAATTATTCATGACGAACTCGTTCAACATGTCTTTCTTTCCAATGTAAACAACGGCGCGTGGAACGACTCAGCTAGACTTATTTCTGTTACAATTGTTGAAAAAAAACATATTTCACTTGTTAATATGTGTCTTTTCTGGGTTTAGAAAACCTTAGTATTTATAATTACGAAACTAAAACGATAATACCGTACTAGGACGGAGAAACAACTGGCTTATCAATACCAATCCATCAAATGTTGGTTTATAACTTTCCACAATACGCACAGGTTTAATACAAAGAGACAATTAAATACAAAAGATCTTGCTATACAAGAACAATCCACTATTAAGACAACTACATCATCAAATAGTATGGCATATAAACATGCTTTTAAATAATATATAAAATTGAAATATAACTCAAATGAACTGCCTTCCAGAGGTGCCGAACTGGGAAATAGAAATATGGACACTTGGGTTTGCAGAAGAGAGACATACATGTGTCTGTGCGGAATGTACAAGTACGCAGCCACATTCCATGCTCTCTGAAAGTAATGAACACCCAAACAGTTTGATGCATATGAACACCAGCAATAACTCTTTAGGAGGTCCGTAGGTGGTCTGTTTCAGTGTAAAAATTATGTTACTCTTCATTTTACAGTTGATTAAGCATTTCGACGAGCTTAAACCTGGAAAGCGTTATTAGGGACATACTTTTCATATTAATTCGTTTAAGTCCTTAACTTGCATGAAATACTTTTCACTGGACATTGAGCAACCAACAATTAATCAATCGGTTGGCCTGTTTAATCATTTTGATGAAAAATTATCGTAATAGAGAAAATGAAAGTAAACGCACGGAAACGTTTTTAAGAACAAACATTCATTTATTGCATCGCAGCACAAAGGACAAATTCTATTATTATATCGGAAGAAAGGATATGGATGCTGTTTATTGTCTGTTGGTCTTTTGTTTCTATATTTTGCCATTGGGTTGCCAGTTTATTTTGTCCTGAGAGTTTGAATTTCCATTTGCTAACTTTAGCCTCTCTTTTAATTTAGGATACAAAATTACTTGACATAATAAAATTAACGGTACTAATTTTCTTGCACCAGATGCGCATTTCGACAATACATGTCTCTTCTGACATATTAAAGGAGGGGAAATTTAAAGAACACAGTGCTTTATTGCTAAACTTTATATGAAATGGAGGCCTTTAACACAGATAAAAATCGTTCATCTCACCACAAGTTGAAGATATTCATAGGCTTCCAATTTGAGCGAAATTCCTAAATCCATATATAGTTCTTTTATATTGCATATTAATTACGATTAAAACTGAATCTGCACATCTTCAATAGAGAATATATCCGCAATAAAAATTATCTCAAGAAAATAAACCATGATAATTGAGCGATCTGAGTAGACATATAGAAATTGAAAGTTAGTGTTCTACTACCGTAACGATCCATGTAGATTTGATTGGATGTCAATTGTCTGCATGGTTTGTGTCATACTTTTCTTCTGTAGTTTTGGCCGTAATAATTTTTGTAAATGTTTTGTTTTGTGACTTTTAACATTGCCGGTTTCAAATGATTCATGTATATAAACCCTTGCTTTTCCAATTTTATAGATATTTATATACCCATGGCTTTCATTTTGTTTTGATTTAGCGATACTGTTGATGGTAATTTAAGAAAATGGCTATGAATACACCACAGGCAAGATTTATTAAGTTAGAGAACCAATCTTTTAACAATGCAACACCTTACTAATAATATACCAAACGTAAAATAGAAAACATTACCTTTACTATAAAACTAGACAAAAGTATGTCAACTTCGTAACGATGAGACAAAAGATAAGGATTAAAATCTATCGTATACATTAATCCTTTTAGAATTTCCCTTATTGATTCCAATTATAACTAAATAAAGGCAACAGTAGTTTACCGCTGTTCAAAACTCGTGAATCTATGGACAAAAAACTAAATTTGGGTAACAAACTAAAACTGAGGGAAACGCATTAAAAATAAGAGGAATTAACGACACAACATGAAAATGTAACACACATAGAAACGAACTAGGCATTAGACAAAATCCGATGAGAATAACAAATATAAAATAAGCAATTTTACACTTTTTGTAACTATTATATATATACAATTGTGTTCTGTTACGTTTGTGTTTATACCGCTAAGTCAGGTGGCCTTGATAGGCAAATTAAATATGGTGTTTTATAATGATCCGTTCAGAGCCCTTTAGTTATGATAACTTGTTCTAAATCTAGCAAAAGAATAACTGGGACAGGAAATTGTCTTGTTACGTTTGTTATTATACCGTTCAGTCAGGTGGCCTTTGTAGACAAATAATGCTGAGTTCACACGTAATTCGAATTCGATTCGCATTAACTAATTAGAATTAGTTTAATTCGTATTCGAAACGTTTAACGTCCTAACGTCAGTTCTAATTCGAATAACAATGTGTATCAAATTCGATTAACTGTCCAAACGACGTTTATAACATTTAATTCGTATTAACAAATTAGTATTTCTAATGCAAATTGGATAATTCGAACTAGCCAATTCGAATCAATTGGAATTGGATTCGCATTCGATTCGAATTAAACGTACGTGTGAACAAGGCATAACATAATATGGTGTTTAGTTATGGCCCGTTCAGAGCCCCATAATTACGATAACGCGCGTTCTAAATTTAGCACAAGAATAACCCAGACAGGAAATTTCCACATCATCTATTTTTACATGCACTTATTCTAAATTGACTTGTGTGTTATCGTATTTAATTTCATTCTACTACTACAGACAAAGATGTATACAGGTAAGTAATTATAATATTTACAAACAGATAATTTAAGGAACACCTCATTGTGATCTTGGGGATAATAATAAATAAATCAGATACAGAAAGGAATATGGTTGATATACAAGTATTCAAGAAAATGGCGGAGATTTTAGTCGCAGTTCTTACGTAGATCTAATGTAAGAAAAATACTGAATAAAAATAAGCAATGCAGTGTGTATATATATATAGTGAAATGTTGGTGTATAAGATAACACGGCTGCACCTTATTCAAGTTGTTGTTTTCTACAATTGTTACTTTTTACATTTAAGATATTTCTTTAAAACCTTTAATATGGGGTGACGGGTAGAATATTACATCTAAGTTAACTGGCCTCTGTTTGGATAGGATGGAGTGTGTTGAATCAGGAACATATATTCTGTTTAAAGTAAAATATGTTGTACAGGTTTTTTCAAGTTAAAAAAAAGAACCCTTTCACCAATCGAAGATTCTAGATCTGTCGGTGGCAAATTAATATAAATTATCATTTTAAAATTATAGCTGCCAGGGGCGGATCCAGCCATTATATAAAGGGGGGTTCCAAACCAAGGACAAAAAAAAGAGGGGGTTCCAACTGTATGTTCCCATTCAAATGCATTGATCGGCCAAAAAAAAAAGGAGGTTCCAACCCCTGGATTCCCCAATGTAGCTGATGTTTTTCTTAAATGGTATTAACCATGTTAACTACGTTGTATAATGCAATATTGTAGGTCGCTCTCTTTTATGTTATGTTTGTTATAGGAAGTAAAAGAAAACCAAAAATGATGTTTGCGCTTTCATATAACATTGTTTGATCTAAAATGCTTCACAAATTACTTCTAACGATGAGACATATAAGGGGGTCTCCTTGGAGGGTTCCGATCCCGGATCCCGCTTACTGATTTGTCAGCTTCTCGTATCCCGCTTACACTATGTACGTAAGGTAGCAATACACAGTTAGGAGTTTAGTTTTCGCATTATGGCCCCTGTGGATTTTTCAAATAGGACAGTTATTGTGTAATAAAACTCATTTTTAGACAGATGAGTGCTAATTTAGCCTTCAAAGGTGGTTTATAAGAGCATCAAGATTGTTTTTTTACATGTTTTATGGGCTGTTTTCTGTTTGACAGTCCGTATTTTCATAGCTAGACCGTCCATCGGTCCAGAAATTAATGTACTGTTTACAAACACCCTTTTTCTACACGAAGTTTTTGACGCAATTTTACAAAAAAATGAGACGAAAGACATATGATTTTCATTGGATTTGTTGAATGATATATGTACACAGTTTCAGAAAAGGTATTACTTCAAGCGATTGAAATTCTACTTTTAGACAAATTTTGGGGAAATACGTGACATCTTCCCCCCCCTCCCTTTTTGCAATATTTTATAACAAATAAATGCAGATTGTTTGTTACCATGGATACACCAAAATGAAATTGTATTTTACCATTTTATATACTAGAAATAAAATCTATGGAAGATTCTGATTACATACATATGCCCATATATGACACAAACAGTAAGCTTGATATTGCAAGAAAGCAATGACAAGGGAATAGTAAAATTCATAAGGGCAAATTTTAGTATTTTTTCCTAACTGTTTATTGCTACCTAAGCAATTCTCATGTTTTTGTCATTTCCCGGGTCACGCTAGACCTTATTTCCCGTTTTCACGACACAATAATTTGTCTTTCACGTGTCACGCTTACAAAAAATCGGCAATCCCGCGTAACGCTTAGACCCCAGTAAGACCCACATATAATAAATCTATTAATTATTGAACTGACTACATAATTCAACAGTGTAAACACACAAACATGTTTGTAAAAACTACTTTCACTTTCATATTAACTTTTGGATTCCTCTATTCAAAATATATTTTCAGAATTATTATATTCAATGGAATTAACAATTGATTTATTATAAGTAAATAATGTAGTTATTTTGTTTTTGTTTACTTTTGTCGGTGACATTTCATACAATTATTTGTATTTTATGGAACTATACAAGTTGACTGCATTTAAATGCAAACTGAAGTATGAGAATTGTGACATGTGATTATTCACAATGCACCTTTACAACTATGAAAATGAAACTTAGCTTTAACAATTTGTTAAGACATAATTATGTAAATAAACTCACCATAGTAAGTTAGGTTTTACAATTAAATTTGAAAAAAAAACATGTGTGTGTTTAATTGTCTCCTTTAGATTAAGGTAGTGTGGAATTACTGATTGCTTCGGCACATTTGACTGTCATATTGATTGATTGATTGTTGGTTGCTTAATGTCCAGTGGCAAATATTTCATGTATATTCAGGACTAGAACAAGTTCACAATAAATACAATAGGTAGGTTAATACAATAGAGACTATCAGGCATGATGGTCGGAGAAATTTGGACTGCCACCGGAAAAGGAGGGTATATTGGATAGGGACAGACATTTTGCCTTGCAACAGGCCACCTACGGACCCCTCAAAGAGTTGTTGCAAGGGTTCTTAACGTGCAAAGAGCGTGGCACTCTCTTTACACGAGGCATCGGATTTAACGTCCCCCTTCTGATCGGACGTGACTGCGAACTTGATACATCCCACAAAGCCATAAGGACGCCCCACTTCGAAAAGCGTTTTACTGCCGGTCGTGAGAAAACCAAGTGACCATATTTCTATACCCCAGTCACCCTTAGGGATTTTGACTGTCAGTGTCAATAAAAAAAAAATAATTCAACATTGTGATTTAAATGCGGCAAAACAAAATGTGATGGTAGTAAAACCAGGAAAACATTATATTTACTTTGCCTCACATCATAACTACAGTATGGTAGAAAGACTTGTCTACGAATATAAATGCATTTCGAAACGTTGACAAGATTTCGAGATTTAAATTGAAATAAATAAATAGAATGATTATGTAATAAACGCATAGATATAAGTACTTGTATCGAGAGATTTGTCAAGTACTCCGCCACCATATAAACTTGATTGTTACAAACTGTGCTCGATTGTGATCTTTTTAGTCATAGATATGTAGTGTTATTACATTGTACTAATTTCTGCAGCTTTCAACGAAGATCTGGATGGAGTTAAAATTATCGTCGCATTTGTCTTGAAAAGGCATGAACTATTTGCCACTGGTCTTTTAAAGGAAGCAACCACCGTGTAAAACTAGATTCACATGGCTTATAAATGAACAATATTATATTGATGGCTAAAAGTAAGACCGCTTTCAATTATATACTATATTTTTTCACGTTGCATTTTAATGGTACATAACCAAACATGATCAGACGGTAGAAGGGACGCAGGAAAGACTTGCTAAATATATAAAAAGATGTGGTATAATTGTCAATGAGACAACTCTCCACAGGAGACCAAATGACACAGACGTTATTAACTATAGGTCACCGTACGGCTTTCAACAATGAATAAAGCATATACACCAAAGTTATTTATAAAAGGTTCCTAAATGATGAATGTAAAACAATTCAAACAAGAAAACAAACAGCCTAATTAACACATTAACAAAACGACAACATCTGAATTACACAATGCTAATTTCACAGGCTAATACATACAGAACGTGGCGAGTTTGAACATGTTAGCAGGATCCGAACCCTCTGCCTAACTAGTGAAAATGGTGTAACATTACATCATGAGGAAGAACTACAATCAGCTGAAAAAGGCTTAACTCATCAGAGGAATATAAATATAAATGATACACAGAGTTGACATTGCCGGGTACTTATATACTTTACTTTCAGAAATGAGAGTTCTCGTAGTTACAGTCATTTAGTTCAAAGCCAATCGTTCACAACTAATTAGAAAATCATAAATCTGTTAAGTAAGTCTGTGCCAAACTGTTCCGGTACTAGTCTAGTATTACAACTCCGGTTTCTGGTGCATGTCAAAACATTAGCATTTTTTTCTGAATTTTTTTCCGAACTCGTTTTTTTCTGTTTGATTATAGGTTAATGCTAAATTGAAACATATATATAGACTTTAAAAAAAATCTTGCATCTTTTGGGGATATCAATCCAGGAAAGTGGAAAGATATCATGTTTACTGGAAGTGGTGCGGCCTAGTAAAAATAGCAAACAGAAAGTAGAAAAAAATGTTTTGACTTCAGGATTGCGTAACTTTTTATTCTTCGGGGCAAGACCCCCCCTCCCTTTTTTTTTTATTGAATCACAATTTCACATTAGTACATACATGATATGAACATGATTTTGTTTCTATGTAGCATTTTTTTATTTTCAAAGATCAGCTCTTTTGCATGTAAGCGTATGGAGCAGTCAATTACAAGACTGCAACCTTCCGGGGTTTGTCTGACCGAAAAGGAAACTTGATGTTTTTCAATATAATTAACTGATTAAAACACTACATTGCTCTCTGACCGAATGAGTTTTACATATCTTTTCTTTGGCGCAATGTTTTAATTCTCAATTTTGACATTTTAGACAAAGACGACCATGAGTATTCAGATCCCTCTGACAAATTACTTAATGAGAAGGAAAGTGATTGTGTTGTTGGTATGAAGTCCAATGGCGGGAAACAGACGAAAAATACACAGCGACAAATATTTACATGTGTTTGGATTAAAAAATGGAAATGGAAAGTTTTGTTTGGTATCATAGCAGTGTGTAGTATCGTCTCCGTTGCATTATCATTATACAAAATGGCGAATTTGTCCCTTGATGAGAAAAGTACGTCAATAAATATAGTTCTCTTATTACCAATTCGAAGTGCTATGTATTTACTTAAGGTTTTAGCATAGAGTTGAGTCGGAAAGAAATCGACCTTTTGTACTTACATATATTATTTAATACATACCGTAACCTAAGTTCGGGAAAAAATCTCACTGGAAATTTAGTTAGAAAGTTTAACTCTATAAACAAAATCAACAAAATAGACCAACATTCATATTTAATTTGAGTGTATCAAAATGAACTCTTATTGTTATGCGTTTACTTTTCTACATTGGCTAGAGGTATAGGGGAGCGTTGAGATCTCATAAACATGTTTAACCCCGCCGCATTTTTGCGCCTGTCCCAAGTCAGGAGCCTCTGGCCTATGTTAGTCTTGTATTATTTTAATTTTAGTTGAAATTAGTATGGCGTTCATTATCACTGAACTAGTATATATTTGTTTAGAGGCCTGCTGAAGGACGCCTCCGGGTGCGGGAATTTTTCGTTACATTGAAGACCTGTTGGTGACCTAATCTGCTGTTGTTTTTTATATGGTCGGGTTGTTATCTCTTTGATACATATCCCATTTCTATTCTCAATTTTATTATAAATGTACTTGTATAGGGGCACCTGCGTTAGGTAAATTTCTATCCGATGCAGCTCAATTATGTCAATCTGAAAGTCATTCCTTATCTATATAAGTTCAATAAATGCTACAAAGGCCCCCTCTCCTTCTGCAATATGGATGAGTTTATTATTTATTTTTTGCTCAATTTTTAAATTAAATATGACCAAATTTTTTGAAGAGGAAAAGAGGCCGATGTATATTTTATTGACGGGTTGATTTTTAACGCCACTTTTAACAGTGGCGTTAAACATCAACCAGTCAATCATTTCTACTTTTTGGCGGTCAGTTTTTATTGATGGATGTAGCCGGAGTGAAATTAAAAAAAGAGCATTGTAAATAGGATGATTGTTCTATAGTCCTCTATAGCTTTATTGTCTTTTTTTTTTAATATTTTGGTTTCATAGATGTACTTAATGTAAAATGATTTTCATTGGTCAAACTCTTAATCATTTGTATATGGTAAAATAAAATATAATGGAAACTGATGCGACTGTCGTACAAGTGAGAGGTTGGGCGCTATAAACCTAGTTTCAATCCACTATGTTCTACATTTGAAATTAATGCCTGCACAAATCAGGAATATGACAGTTGTTGTTCATTCGTTAGACGTGTTTTATCATGCGATTTTGCCTTTCGATTAGGAACTTTCCGTTTGAATTTTCTTTGGAGTTCAGTATTTTTGTGATTTCACTTTTTACTCACTCTGTTTATTTTCAGAGATATCCAGTATGGAAAAAGACATATTAGATATGAAACAACAGAAGACAAAATTTGAAAATGACATTAGATTATTGTATGCTGGGCATTACGATCAAAATGACAACTTGGACACATTAGAAACAGGTACGTTGTATTTCTGGAGTGTTTAGGGAGCAATCATTTTACTTCAAGGGGACGGGTTATTGTTTGTTTTATGTTTCTGTCAGAAATTTGTTTATTTTTGTCATCTGCTTGACATTGAAGAATACGTATTTTGGATTAAATTAAGGATCGGAATATTTTGTTTTAGAAGAAAAACTATAACCACCCCCTGTTTAAGATATATAGTTGTTCCCTTACTGATGTTCAGGGAATTAAAGATATTGTCTTGAGTTATAGAATGTGTAATGCAATACTGATTGATTGTATCTTGCTCACTTCCAACGACAAATACTTCACTCATATTCAGGGCGAAAATGAACCTGATGCATCGAGATAATATAGAAATAAGAAGATGTGGTAGGAGTGCCAATAAGAAAAATCTTCATCGAAGTCACAATGTATATAATATAAACATGTACCGTTGGTTTTCCCGTTTGAATGGTTTTACACACTAGTAATTTTGGGGCCCTTTATAGCTTGTTGTTCGGTGTGAGCCAAGGCTCCGTGTTGAAGGCCGTACTTTAACCTATAATGGTTTAATTTTTAAATTGTTATTTGGATGGAGAGTTGTCTCATTGGCACTCACACCACATCTTCCTATATCTATGTATAGACCAATGTACAACCATAGACACGGAGCATTATATTTATATATAATAAATATGCATCAATATATGTACATATGTCCCATTCTCAATTTTACATGTAACTTCAAACTGTTACATCTACTCAATATATAAAAAAGAAGATGTGGTATGATTGCCAATGAGACAACTATTCACAAAAGATCAAAATGACACAAACATTAACAACTACAGGTCACCATACGGCCTTCAACAATGAGCAAAGCCCATACCGCATAGTCAGCTATAAAAGGCCCCGATAAGACAATGTAAAACAATTCAAACGAGAAAACTAACGGCCTTACTTATGTAAAGAAAATTGAACGAAAAACAAATATGTAACACATAAACCAACGACAACCACTGAATTACAGGTTCCTGACTTGGGACAGGTACATACATAAATAATGTGGCGGGGTTAAACATGTTAGCGGGATCCCAACCCTCCCCTAACCTGGGACAGTGGTATAACAGTACAACATAAAAACGAACTATAAAAATCGTTGAAAAAGGCTTACTTAACTCATCAGATAGACAAAAAATACAAGTTAGTTTCAATGACAGCATACTATAACACTAAACAGTGATAAATATGAATATGTCAATGAGGCTGTAAAAATTTAATTAGTTTCACTTTTATTATTAGATTTATATTTAAATATATTTTCTGAAAATTCACGAAGTTGACAATTTATTTACACATGATAATTTATTTCGTTGACCTTAAACCATATCTCCTTTTATTTGTATTAAAAATTGTTTGCAAGTAATAAAACTACGTTTTTACTACATTTTAATATTCATTCAGTGTTTTAGAATGAAATATGATCAGCAACTCTTTGAACTTGTATTTAACTTTACAACTGTGAATATGAACTTTTGTTTTAAGTAACTGTTAGAAAAAATAAAATCGTAAGGTATAATAATTAATAGACAATTTATACGTTCAACAATTCCTAAATATTTAAAATATCGCTTAAACGATCAAGTATTTGCTCAATGTGTTAACTATCTATCTGAGGAACATCGCCAATTTTCATTTATCAAATATATTAAAAACCTTAAGGTATAGATTTGAGACAACAATAAAAATATCCATAAACTATTATTTCATATTTTTGGAGAAGGAATTTTATATCGATATTGGCATTTCCCCATATTTGAATGCTGAACGTTTGCCCAAAATTACTTGACTCCACTTCATTAGAACTTTGGTGGATATTCCACATTTCCATTTTTTTTTATCTATATATATATAAATTGAAGGTTAGCTCATTTAAAAGAATGGCCTTAACTACTTGTTCTGTTATAGTGTTCCCTAGCCTGAGAAGTTGAGGTTGCGAGTTCTGACCATCGCCGATGTTCATACACAAGACTTGTCTGTTTTTCAATTGGACAGGTGTTCACATTTATATTATTTTAGAGCTATCAGCTACATTACATGTATGTCATACGTTGTTATGCAAAGGTGTTCCTCGACGATTTATGTTTACATCAATGTTTCAATTAATGATTATTAAAGTTCTATACGATCATCTTATTTTCTGGCAACGAAAGTTTGAATATACAAGAAACGACTGGTAGATAGCTGTTGTAACAACATCCAGTAAAAAATAAAATAAGACGATTTTTATATTTCTTTTTAGTTCTTCAGAATATAACTGTGACCTTTAACGAGCGCATCAATAATCTTACAACAGAACTAAATACTTTAAATTCAGAATATGAACGTCAAGTTAGACATCAGGAGGAAATGCAAAAACAGATTGATGTCATGGGAACAGAAAACAGAAAGAAGTTTGAAGAATTCAACCAAAAGATGATCGTTATGAAGCAAAACTTAAATGATATGACTGCATCCCAGGAAGTTCTGAAAAATGACCTGAGAGACACTCAAAGTAGTTTACGTAGGGAAACCAAAAACGCAGTCGATAAGATACGGAATGATTTCAGAGCAGCACAACACAAGTTAGAATCTGACTATAGAGAGACTCGAAACTCACAGAATGAACTTAAAGCAGAGCAGCAATCTCTTCGCAGTATGTTACTGGGAAAACGTAAGTTAAATTAATAAAAAAAACCACTTAATCTTGGAACGACCATTTCACTTAAAAAAAAGGGGGAGGGGTATATGTTTTTTTCCTTCAAAACATATTCTGATCACCAATTTGATGTACAAAAATAGTCTAGTCAAACTTCAGGTAATCGCTTGAATGCAAAACACAAATAATATGACGAAGCACAAAAGTCTTTACATTGTCCGAGAAACTCGAGGTTACTAGAGGTTAACGGTTTAATTTGAATCATATTGAATTCCGATTTTAGGGCAGTAGATTTTCATGGTTAAGAGTGGTAAAAAACGAGGGTGGACAGAACATTTATAGTATAACTAATCGCCGTATTTGAATATAAAAAAAAATACAACGCGTGACCGAACGACGCATGGATTAACCCTTTCGGTGCCAAAACGACATTTTTGTCGTTTACCGCTAGCACGCCAAAACGACATTTTTGTCGTTTTTCAGTAGAACATACAAAGCATTAAAAACGTATATAAAAAACTTCATTTGACTGCCGAAACCATATTAGGTTTAAAGAAAAATAATTGACTTTGTTCTGTTATTCAAAAATAAACATAAAAGTCTCAAATTATTTATTGAATTTTGGGGTTGAAAACTATTTTTTTCTAAGATAATGTGCAAACTTTTACACAATCTATACTCCAATTATAAACTTTGTATGCCTTTATTTATTAAATTAACTGAATGAAAATAGCTCACATGGTTGACTGTAAAAAAAAAAGTTGTTATTTTATTTTTAAATTGTAACGTTTCTCTGAATGACGTCATCAAAATTGATGCTGTGTGTGACGTTTATGCGGATAAAAATGGCAGGTACTTGATATTACTGGAAACGTTTTGCAGTAAAACCATTGAGTTTTTACCGATTTTTACAATGTGAAGTGTTACAGATCGAAAATCATTCGACAATTTGTTTAATAGTTTGTTGTTTGTAAATTTATTCAATAAAACTGTTAGTTCAAATTTAGAAGGTTAGCTCTGCAAATATAGTCGGTGGAATTCGGGAAAATCTCTTTTTAAATGCACTATTTTACCCATCAAATTTACCCATTTCGGGTTGGCTTAAACGTGGTTTGACTTCACTAGTTTTAAAAACAACAAATATTTAAGTTATAACTTATAATGAATAATTTTGACAATGTCTGTCTTCTCATTGTAAAATAATATTCTGCTAAAACCAAATAAACTGGACCCGGATTTTTGTATTTATTATTCTAATACTTAATTATGGCATACAATCTGCATATTGATATTCCGCCTTATGTGTCCATGTGTCTCACGTTGTTGTCAATTCAATATTAGAATACATATTCAATTTTGAATTAAGATCGTGTTTTGATTTACCCATCACTTACTGAGTATTTTTGGATTTATTTTTATCCTTTGTTACTGTGTTTTTTGTTTGTGCTTGGTTCAATTTTGACAAGCAAAGCTCCTTTTAAAAGTTTTTTTTCTATCTGTTCTAATATTAAACTGGTACCCGACAGTTCTAGATTAGAGGAGGGAATAAATGCCTACAAAAAATGCTGAGTTGTTCCAAAGCCAAGAAGAAGCCATTGGTAAAGTGGCTGTCGTATCACATACCTTTTGTTTTCGTGGTTTTTTTTTCGATCCTGCAATGCTTAAAGCTAAAACATGTCGTGCTCATATCATTTGAAATGTTTCACATTGAATTATATAGTGACCAATCGTGCATACGAAAAGAGAGGCAAAAGATACCAAAGAGATAGTCAATCTCACAAGTCAATGCCATGGCAAAAAAAATAATACTGACCACAAGACGAGTTAAATTTACACAGAAAGAAAAGATTACTATTAAAAGACTGAACAACATCAAAAACTGGGAGAGATCATATATACATAACTATTGTATAAGGCAGTACGATGACCCGTAGCCTTGTCCCGATGACTTTAGTGGCTATAAGTGACTCATTTGTAACCATAAGTACAGCTATCATGGCTTATTATAACGAACTCTTTCAAATATAATACTGGTGCCAAAAGAAATTTCTGAATTGTTTATTTTAACAACCATTAGTGTTAAAAAAAAACCAGCTAAATAATAAAACAATATATAAACACGGTTGGCAGTGCACGATTTTATATATTTAAATTACATACAAGCTAATACTAGTACTGACAATTCAACCCAACTCACGCAACTGATATACGAACTTAATTTGTTCATATACAGAAGTTAGCATGTAGATTAGTCCATCTGATCCATTAAAATTATTACACTATTGCCGTCATTTTGAATCGGGTTTTTTCGTTACTAAGAAAGACTAAACAAGACTGCAATATAGCTACTTCGTATGACTACATATGAAAAGGATTAAGAAATAATCGAATAGAGCTATGGAAAATGGATAAAAAATATAAAAACATATAATGAGGCATCTCTTGTAATTCCAGTGTTTTTTTAATGTTGCCCGCGGTTTGGTTTAAAAATCAAATTTTCAACTTGAAAATAAAGGGTCGTCTAAATTTTCATATTATTCACACAAGTGCAATCTTCAATCTTACTATGAATGGGATATGAATGATTAAATTTTAACCCAGGACCATTTTAATATCTTTGTCAGTCAACAGCTTTGTTTTCCACTCATGTCTGAGAGTTCGTTTTATTGTCCCAGTCCATTCGTCGTTTTCGATAGTAATTGAGTGGTTTTTTTTTCATTGACTAACAGTTATGTTCGTTTATATCAGACTGCTAAATCTTAATTTAGGAAGTTAATGGTATAACAAATATGTGTAGCCTCCAATAATATATTCGCAGCCAATTTATACTTATGCTTTTATTGTTTGAAATATCGTATAATGCATATGTCCGACTATCTTCTTCTCAGACTGTAAGTTGACCTCGACATATATCTTTGTAAATTTGTTTGTGTACTGGAGTTTAAGTCTCATTTTCACTGAGTCTGGCATGCATGGATCTCTTTTTAAAATTGAGAGAAGGGCTTTTAGTGTAAGTCGGCCAGTTTGTGATTATAATGTGTGCATTTATTAAAATCAAATTCATTACTTGAAGAATTAATTACAGTAAAAAGGAAAGTACATCGGCCGTAATTATGATTGGAGTAAACTATTGGTATCAACATTTACCTATTTTATTTCATTAAACTTCAAACTAACTGTGTACATGTACTAGTAATTAGACACTTTACATCATGATGTAGGAATCAATGAAGGAAAATAGTTCAAGTATTTAGGGCTATATCTATTTTAACGAAATCCCTTAATAAACTCTTGTCAAAAGCATGTGTCTATACGATGAGATAGTTTCTCCTCATTTTCTGCCTATATCACACCAGAGAAAAAGGGGTTCATATCAGATTTTCGATGTCAACGATCGCAACAATAAACAAAATTATTTTAGCGACAGGCCCCATTTAATGACATAACTGAGGTTAAGTCAGACATGTAATTAGCACAGCAAAGTATTTCTTAAACCTGTACCTTAATTGTACACTTTTTTAAAAACAGTACCTGGAAAAAATCGGCTTTCTCTATATAAAAATGTCAAGACAGTTAGAACCACAGATATTAATACATTAAATTTAGACACCAAGTGCTGCATAAATAAATATTTAGTGAAATTATGAAAATTCGCATGCCGTTGACATGTAAAGCATTAATTGATTTGAATTGTAGAATTCCAAAAAATAAATAATTTTAGGCTATATAAAAAAAGTAGCAAAAATGCTAAATATTCACAACTACATGTACTGGTCTAGTCAGAAAAGTGACATTCTTCAAAATCAAACCGGCAAATCAAAATGAAATATAAGTCACACAATTGTAATGTTAAAGCAAACTTATTTTTCAAAAAAAAAGATAGGTTATTGTTGTGTATTAATGAAATATTTGCCGCAGAACAATTTATTACTCAATAAGTTGGGACTCAAGTTATATGATGGTTGAATTATTACAATGCTATATACTGGTATCCGTTATTTTGTGGTGATATGCAAAGATCTGCAAAGTGTTCAGTTGAATTTTTCATCAATGGTGCTTAAGAAAAAACAGACCTGCGCCAAGTATGAAGAAACTGAGAACACTGCTCGTTTTTTTTTAATCATTTGATAATATCAAATCTTACATTTGGTGATGCTTTATAGAGGGGAGTAAAGAGAGGGGTAACTACACGAAAGAAGGCGAAATAAAATTGCCATTTAACGATGAACGAACAATTGAAACTTTCTTGCACGTTTATCTTTTTACCGATTTCACAAATTACGATGAATAACGACAATCTTTTTTCACGGCTACACTTGGAATAAAAATATCAAAACATGTTGCACGAAAATAACCGTTTAGCACCCTCTTCATATCAAAATACAGAAATTGAGCTATATTTTCATCAATATATCTTCATTGTTAATGATATCCATCTAGCTATAAGAATCTTCATTTATTTCCATATTATCGGTTGTTTTAAATAGTATTCTAGAAAAGAATAAATAAAAAAAAAATAAACTTCGAATTCTAGCCTGAAAAGTAAACAAAAATCGCTACGTGAACTCAAGTTAATTCAAAGGTGGCCGGAGATATGGGACATTTCTCCGCATATATGAGATGTTCAATTAATCGTCCTATAGCGTGCATGTGCTTGTAGGTAATGTGTTGACGTTACGTTACGTATCATTTAAGTAACGTCATTGAAATATGTATGGCAACGTAACCATGTAAAAAAACAACGTCTCGGCGCTGAAAGGGTTAAACGAGTGCGCAGCACGAGTTTAATCCATAGCGGCGTTCGGTCACAAGTTGTCTTATTTTTGATATTCAAATACGGCGATTAGTTATACTTTTTATTACATTGTCAAATTGCTTTTTTTTATGAAATTAATGTACAAAATGTAAGGAACTATATGTTTTTCCTACGCATGTTTTGTTTCGACGTTATCGACGTCTTGACAACGCCTATTGTTGTATGACGTCAGAGGGTGAAATAACCACGTTTATTTCACATGTGAAATTATCGGTTTTTATCTAACTGGGAAATCAATATAATTCATTGCAATAAATGTAATAATTTCCAGTATTATTCAAAGTGTTATACTTCAAAATCAGAAATTAAACACAATTGTTCAGTAAACCATTCTGTCACAGTAAAGATAAACTACATGTATTAATTGTAAGGAGATGTGGTGTGATAGATCCTCATCATACATCAAATGACTAAGATGTTATCAACTGTAGACCCCTGTAAGGCAGTATACACGTACCATGAGCAAAACGCATATCGAATAGTCATTTATAAGACACGTGACAAAATATGAAATAATACAATTGTCAATTATAAGGGTTTAAACAAAGTCGGATAAGGTCTTACAGTTAGATTGAAATCAATCACAATTATGAAAAGACGTAATGATTTATAGAAATATTTAGACATTATTATATTTTATTTAATTGTTTAGTTTCAGATCTAAAGGAACAAGTTCAGTCCAAATCAAACGCCGGTCCGATTACTCGAAGCTCGGTTGGACTCATTTTTGTTTTACTGTTATCCATCCGTTTATTCTTTTGATTGGTTCTTTATTCACCGGGCGAGACGAGGATCCTGGTGAATGTCTTCTCTGCACCTTGTGCAACGACGGAACTGTCGAAGATGAGAAACATTTCTTACTATACTGTAAAGCTTACAATAATGTGAGTCTGTATAAGAAATGAACTTCTTTACAAGTAAAAGTTTCACATTAATTTTGCTTACTGAACATATAAAAATCTAAGTTTTAAGTGGCTAATGTGTAATTTAAATTAACTATTGTATTATTAGTATGTAATAATGTTTTTATTCTTATGTACACATGTCACTATAATAACGATCTTCTTAATCACTTTTCACAACGATATACTATATATTTGATATTTTGTACCTTTGCAATAAAGTCAATATTTTTATTTTTAACACGAATTTATTATCTTTATTTCAACGAAAAACAATGAAGATATCGTATGGTTGTCAGTGAGACAATTCTCCAAAAGAGACATAATTACAACTACTATAGGTCACAGTACGGCCATGTATACAGTCATGTATGAGTTCCAAATGGTGAAATTGAAATCATCCCTTCGTAAATTTTACGGACGCTATCACGAGTTGGTTGACCGTTATGAAATAATCGTTTCACAAATGATATCGGATATGTTCCTGACGTCGTAACTACAATCCCCTTCCCTTTCATTGATGTGACCTCCCGAATTAGACTATTTACCGAATTTGTAATCACATAAGCAACACGACGGGTGCCACATGTGGAGCAGGATCTGCTTACCCTTCCGGAGCACCTGAGATCATCCCTAGTTTTCGGTGGGGTTCGAATTGTTTATTCTTTAGTTTTCTATGTTGTGTCATGTGTACTATTGTTTTTATACGACCGCAAATTTTGAAAAAATTTTCGTCGTATATTGCTATCACGTTGGCGTCGTCGTCGTCGTCGTCCGAATACTTTTAGTTTTCGCACTCTAACTTTAGTAAAGGTGAATATAAATCTATAAAATTTTATCACAAGGTTTATGACCACAAAAGGAAGGTTGGTATTGATTTTGGGAGTTTTGGTCCCAACATTTTAGGAATTAGGGGCCAAAAAGGGCCCAAATAAGCATTTTCTTGGTTTTCGCACTATAACTTTAGCTTAAGTTAATAGAAATCTATGAAATTTTGACACAAGGTTTATGACCACAAAAGAAAGGTTGGGATTGATTTTGGGAGTTTTGGTTTCAATAGTGTAGGAATTAGGGGCCAAAAAAGGGCCCAAATAAGCATTATTCTTGGTTTTCGCACAATAACTTTAGTTTAAGTAAATAGAAAATAATGAAATTTAAACACAATGTTTATGACCACAAAAGGAAGGTTGGTATTGATTTTGGGAGTTTAGGTCCCAACAGTTTAGGAATTAGGGGCCAAAAAGGGACCCAAATAAGCATTTTTCTTGGTTTTCGCACCATAACTTTAGTATAAGTAAATAGAAATCTATGAAATTTAAACACAAGGTTTATGACCATAAAAGGAAGGTTGGTAATGATTTTGGGAGTTTTGGTCCCAACAGTTTAGGAATAAGGGGCCCAAAGGGTCCAAATATAAACTTTGTTTGATTTCATCAAAATTGAATAATTGGGGTTCTTTGATATGCCGAATCTAACTGTGTATGTAGATTTTTAACTTTTGGTCCCGTTTTCAAATTGGTCTACATTAAGGTCCAAAGGGTCCAAAATTAAACTTCGTTTGATTTTGACAAAAAATTAATCGGTTGGGTTCTTTGATATGCTGAATCTAAAAATGTACTTAGATTCTTGATTATTGGCCCAGTTTTCAAGTTGGTCCAAATCGGGGTCCAAAATTAAACTTTGTTTGATTTCATCAAAAATTGAATAAATGGGGTTCTTTGATATGCCAAATCTAACTGTGTATGTAGATTCCTCATTTTTGGTCTTGTTTTTTCAAATTGGTCTACATTAAAGTCCAAAGGGTCCAAAATTAAACTTAGTTTGATTTTAACAAAAATTGAAATCTTAGGGTTCTTTGATATGCTGAATCCAAACATGTACTTAGATTTTTGATTCTGGGCCCAGTTTTCAAGTTGGTCCAAATCAGGATCTAAAATTATTATATTAAGTTTTGTGCAATAGCAAGTCTTTTCAATTGCACAGTATTGCGCAATGGCAAGAAATATCTTATTGCAAAATATTGTGAAATAGCAATTTTGTTTTTAATTAGAGTTATCTTTCTTTGTCCAGAATAGTAAGCAAGAAATATCTAATTGTAAGAATTTTTTTTATTTGGAGTTATCTTTCTTTGTCCAGAATCAACTTAAATCTTTGTTATATATACAATATACAATGTATATTCACTTTTTACTACCAACTGATAAATTAAAATAATCTTTACCATTCAGTGATAACAAGCAGTTTTTTTATATCTTAATATTTTATGATGTATTTAAATGAGTAGTAATTGTTGCAAACTCCATTAGAAATTTTAATTGAGATTAGTTTTGGAATAAGGGAAAGGGGGATGTGATTAAAAAAATTGGGTTCAATTTTCTCATTTGAAATTTCATAAATAAAAAGAAAATTTCTTCAAACATTTTTTTTGAGAGGAATAATATTCAACAGCATAGTGAATTGCTCTAAGAGAAAACAAAAAATTTTAATTTCATTAGAACACATTCATTCTGTGTCAGAAACCTATGCTGTGTCAACTATTTAATCACAATCCAAATTTAGAGCTGAATCCAGCTTGAATGTTGTGTCCATACTTGCCCCAACCGTTCAGGGTTCAACCTCTGCGGTCGTATAAAGCTACGCCCTGCGGAGCATCTGGTTCTGTTTGTCTTTTTCATTTTCAGCCATGGCGTTGTCAGTTTGTTTTAGATTTATGAGTTTGACTGTCCCTTTGCCTTTGGTATCTTTCGTCCCTCTTCTATAGACTTGGGTCGATTTAATCATTGACAAATTGTATGTACATTTGTTTAGACAGAATGTGGCACACTTGATCTTTTTTTGTCGTTCGTTTTTGTCTCGTTGTCGTATACACCACATGATACGTTTTATTTTTCGCTACTTGGCTGAAGCCTATATTGATTTTACTAACTGCATATGAACCTTTACAAAAATGTTTACTTTAAGTTCGCATTTAAGACCAGACATTTATATTGTTTGATGAGTAACATCCAGTGGCAAATATTTCATGTATGTTCAAGACGAGAAATTTTACATAAATATAATGTATTAGGTCTTGAACATGAAGGCGGGACGAATAAGGTCGGGTATAAATTTCGAGTGTCATGTAAAAAATATGATATTGGATAGGGATATACATTTAGTTTTTCTATAAGGCACATACGGAACCCGCGAAGAGTTTGCCTAAAGTTCTTAATGTACAGAGCGACTCTCTCTACAGGCTGCACTGGGTTTAACGTCCCAATTCAAAAAGGACGTGACTGCGTACTTGTTTATCCTTCACATTCTAATGGACGCCCAACATTGTCTAAGACTTTTCCGACAGTCGAAAGAAGGCCATCATTCTATTCACCAGTCATCCTTGGGAGTCAGTATGATATAAGAATTAGTTTGGCCATGCAAATGAAGATAGTAGTGATATTCATTGTCAAATACAGCGTAAACGTGTCAACCCTATCGTCTAATAAGGTCAACTAAGATCATACACTCGATAAATATTACCTACATATAATTCTGATTTTAAATCATTTTGTAGAAAGTTAACATTGACTTTTGTTCTACCTGATGTCCAGTGGCAAGTATTACGTCATTCAACAGATGAGGCAAATTTAACATTTCATTACATTTGAATGATGCCTGTTCGACAGATAAATGTAGATATATCTTAAATCTCATTAACTTAAAAACATAGTTACAGAGATGATAATATATTCAATACAACATATTTTGGCATGTGTGAAATATACATAAATAAATGTAGTTTAACCAGGAGGACAGACTTTCACTGATATATACTTTTAAATCTACACAAATTTTCTAGCAAGACAATGTTGACTGTAGTGAATACATTTCAAAATTTAAGAATATTAACATTTGTACAACAATAGTGTGGAAAATATATATGTCGTTCTTTAAAAAAAAAGAAGAAGGATAAAACATTACATACTGGAATTCATCAGCAGATTCACAAAGGTGACATAGCCTATCGGGTCTTTGAACATTTTGCCACCTCCCTGTCTCCACTGGCAAACGGTGATTGCTATATTTAAATTTTTATAGTTTCAGTGCATTTTGTTGCGACAAACTGAAATATAATTTTCAATTTTAAGTTCTGTTTTGAATAATTTATAACATAGACCTTTTGAGGATTGATTTACCTTTGCAAGCCATTCTTGTCTAAACTGATCTTTTAATTTTTTTTCAATACTTATTACAATCCATTTTTGTTTAGATACAATATGTCACCGTACGGCCTTTTGTAATAAGCAAAGTTCATACCGCATAGTCAGCTACAACACGACTCAAAAATCACAAAATTTAATGTAAAAATAATCAAACGAAAACCCTAATTAATGAAACAAAAAACCTTCTCCTAACATTGGACAGTGGTGTAAAAGAACAACAGGAGAACAAACTAAAAAAATAAGTCGAATAAGGTTTAAACTGATGAGATGCTTACACATCTTAAAGGTTTCAACTCCCTCAGGCAAAGTTGGCTTTAGATGAATTTGGCTATTTATTTTAGGTATTTTTTACATACAGCTCTTTAACGGTTTTGGTACTTATACATCTTCGGATTTCAAATATTTGGCTTTGAGCGTTCCTGATGAAGCTTGTAAATCCAGAAAAGCGCTTCGGACGCAAGAAATTAATAACGTATTGTTTTCAATATTTTACAAAACAAAACACAGAGTGGATGTGACCAGGTACTTGTACATCCCAACAACAAAAAGACACCAAGTACATATCTAAGAGCACTAGCAGTTACAGGCAGCTATTGCAAAGCAAATAACAGCTAATAACAAAAATTCATGCATCGAAACTTAAGTAATTGTTGGTGTTTAGGTCTTAATGTTTGGTACACAACTGCAAACTTAAATCAAATCAAGTCAAATCATTTATAATTTTAGTTGTAAAATTCAAATATTTGGATTTTTACCACGACAAACATGACAATCATTACAAACATACTTACATATTAAATTTTAAACAACATGCTTATTCTATGAGACTATCATTAATATGATTAGATGTTTTTGAGGAGGTGATACTTTTTCAAATTTGAATATACAAAAAATCATAATTTATAAAATTTATCATAACAAATACTCCAAGAAAAATATAAAATAGTCATAACTTCGTTACATTGACTAGTTTTCTTATAAGCTAGGCTATTTTCTCAATACATATAAATCATTAACTCCATTGACAATAATTCTAGTTACGTCATTCTTATTTTAAAAATGTTTTTTTTTCCTCATTAGACATTCTGGTAAAATATAGAAAAATGTCTACTTGCTGAAAAAGTGTTGCCTACATTCTTCTAAAATTTGACATAAATAGTCGGTAAAGTATTAGTCACGTCCTCGTTTTGCGATCTTTTCATGAAATAGATATTACGTACATTAATGTGTCACTCTTTAGTATATCATGATCATTGACATTAATGTTTGTCTAAGCCTTTATATTATCAAATAAAGATAATTGAACATTTGTTTACATTCATAATAACATGTTTAACATGCCAATACTTTTCAATCCACCTTTTATACACAGTTTCCTGAAAATCAACTTTCTGAAATCTGATATTTATCAGAAGATGTTATGACATTCTAAAAATAGACTGATAAATCTATGGGAAGCAATTATACTAATAAATATATGTTGTAGTCTATATATTTTAACACGTGCTGGCAGATAAAGAAATTAGTTCTGATAACTGAAAAACAGTTGATAGATTGAAAAGGCTTGAGACCAAGTGGGATTAAAAAAACAGTAATATTTATTAGAAATGAGCCTAGGAGGAAAAAAAAACACTGTGACAATTTACTGTTGAAATATTGTGCTTTTGTCTGTTGGTTCTTTTTATTTTTTAGCCATGGCGTTGTCAGTTTAGTTTCGATCTATGTGTTTGACGGTCTCACTGGTATTTTTCTCCTCCTTTTTACATTTTATTAAGTCCATTTTATTGTAATGCTTACATCCCTAAATAAAATTGTTTTTTTATAATTAAGATTTGATTATTTTGCTATCATTAAGATTTAAATATTTTGCTATCATTAAGATTTAAATATTTTGCTATCATTAAGATTTAATTATTTTGCTATCATTAAGATTCAAATATTTTGCTATTATAAAGATCTACTTATTTTGTAACTCTTACAACTATCTTTCAAAAGGTTACTTTATGGTCAATCTGAATATTTCCAGTTTTTTTGTTATAAATATAATTTTATTATGCATTCAACTGGAAATTTACTAAATCGATCTTCTGACAACTTATTATTTTTTCATTTGTATATAAGTTTGAATTTTCGCTATTAATTAATTATTTTGAATTTAGCTTAATTGTCAGCACTTCGGTGTTGACATGAATATCAATAATATGGTCATTTTTATAAATTTTCTGTCTACAAAACTTTGAATTATTCGAAAAACTAAGGATTTTCTTACCCCAGGAGTAGATTACCTTAGCCGTATTTGGCACAACTTTTTGGAATTTTGGGTCCTCAATGCTCTTCAACTTTGTATTTGTTTGGCTTTTTAACTATTTTGATCTGAGCGTCACTGATGAGTCTTATGTAGACGAAACGCGCGTCTGGCGTATAAAATTATAAACCTGATACTTTTGATAACTATTTACTTTTCATTATTTTGTTTGAAATCCTTGATAAAAGAATTACGTTTAATGATTTGAAAGTGACTTATAGACCCGATGGGTCGGGTGTATTTTATTGTGTATATAGTATATTGTACTTTACTGAAATGTGATTACACATGTCACTATAATAAAAACAAATTACTTACTCACTTATTGATAATGCATTTTAGATGCGAGTGTCTGGATGGGGGTCTCTTGCATTATTTAAAAAAAAGTCAGCTTATTTTGTATAATTCTCATTACAAGGATATAACATATTCGTTTTCTAGTCAGATGATTTATTTATTCACACGTTGTTTATTTCTTTTTTTTCTTCTAGTTATTCTTTGATACTTTTGTACCCCTTTCTTCTCTTTTCTTTTTTTTTCATTCCTCACTTTCTTCTTTATTATTTGAAGGCCATAATTCTGTCTTTTATTATCCCCGCCCAGACCCTCAGAATTACTCATAATAAACAATTACCATCCAACCTTGATACAGCGACATACATTTGTAATGTAAGGAAGTTTCCAGTTATATATATAACTTGCTTATTGATTAAACCTTCGTTATGTATTATAATACGTAATATATAGGTAAATACGTAACATTGTTTTCAACTCTGTGTTTTCTGGTCTGTGGGTCCGTTCGTCCGTCCCGCTTCAGGTTGAAGTTTTTGGTCGAGGTAGTTTTTGATGAAGTTGAAGTCCAATCAACTTGAAACTTAGTACACATGTTCCCTATGATATGATCTTCCTAACTTTAATGCCACATTAGAGATGTGCCGCCATTTTCACGGTCAACTAAACATAGAAAATGATAGTGCGGATGGGGCAACTGTGTACTGAGGACACATTCTTATCAATGTATAAAATGGTGTTTAAAACTGGTTTTACAGTTAGCGGATCACTTATATGACAGTCGCATACAATTCTAATATATATTGACAACAATGTGAAAACAAACAGACAGTCTAAATATCAGTAAAGGAATGAACCATATGAAATCCATGAAAGCATAAGTACAAACACACGTGAAGAGTTGTATCATGTAAAAGGGATATTAGAATAATAGTCAAATTCCGATGTATAGGTCAATTTTGCCTCAAGAAGTTGAAATCTTGTGTTTATCATAATCACTTACAAATTTATCTATGGAAATTTGAGATAAAAAGGAAAGCAAACGATGTATAATTACATGCACACAGTACTTTAGGAGCCTTTTGACAATATTGACCATACACTTGATAAATATAATAGCAAATCTCATCTATAGGCGGTTACTTTCTCCCATGCCAAGAAATTGCCTCCGTTGACATTTTGGAAACAAACCATAGAGAAAATTACTTGGATGATTAATATTTACCATTTGGTATATGGCAATGTTCTATGCGACACATACATATTCAGTGCATACATTTATTTACTGAATGTAGTCAAATCTAACTGTTAATGGTCGCCGGAGGAGGTTCGCTGGAATTTTTAGCGAAGATTTCTTGACATGAAATACCATAAAAAAATCAAAAATAATAAATAAATTCAATTAACATTGAAATCAATATATATATACTAGTGATAACTACGTTTTCACTTCTTTTTTTTTTTTTTTTACATTATTTGCGTTTGCTCTGGTTTTTTTTTTATTGCTATGTCATTGTGCATGGCGATTTTCGCAAAATGAAAATCAGTTGACCAAAAAAAAAATTAATACGAACTTTGTCCTCATTCACAGGTAATACCTGCCGTATAAAGGAAAAACACACTTTATCACTTGTCTTATTCATTCATAAATCATGGCTAATCTCTGACATCAGTGATTATATTATAGGATAATAAAAGTGATCACTTGATCTAAATTCAGAAACTAAAATTTACCCGAACAAATCTATTTTTACGTTCATTTATCAGGGTTTGTTGTTAAATTGTGGTTTAGTCTGCGACGAATATTAAATATGAATAAAGGTAAGATCCTTGAAATATATTCGAATTTGTCGAACAAATAAGTTCTTTCCGAAAAAACCTTATTTACATATGCGCTTTTGACTTAACAAAAAAAACGTTATAAAATTATATTCAAGAATGATAGTTTAAACGCAAATGGAGACTTTTATCATAGGGGAATTCAAATTTTAAAATATTTATAAGATAACTAATCGAAGGATTCAACGCCTATTGGGGTATGACGTCAGAAGAGTTAAATTTAATAAAAGAAAATTTATTATATAAGAAACTATCAAGTGGTAAGATACTATTAGTTACATAGTGTGTTAGTGACCTAATATTATATATACAGGGTCAGTAAATTCCATATGGCGTGAGAGCGGAGCTCGAACCCCATATGTAATTTACTTACCCTGTATATATCATATTAGGTCACTAGCACACTATGTAACGAATTTATCTTACCGAATATCTTTATTTGTTGAATTTAGACACAAGTTCTCTTATTTGCTATCATAACACATCTTAGTTCTGTATTAAAGTGTTCAAGTGTTCAATTTTAAGAACCTTCTTCAATTGTTCTGCACTAATAAACTAATGTAAACGATAAATATCTATAATCAATAACCTTATATAACAATATTAAACAGAACTTTCAATACTTTTTTTTATATAATCAAAGAGTGTCTTAGTCGACTCGTAAATCCACTACTAACTGTGTATTGAAATAAGCCCCGCCTCCCTACTAACCTAATATTGAATATACACGGTCTCAACGAGGTCGCTTTTAACCAATCATATGCCTAGAAATGTATAGGAGGTAAGATAAAAATGGTTCTTACGTATATGTGCCTTACGATACAACCTTATAGTCACATGTCCGCCACATTTGAGATATTATTTTTTTTTCTATTTCTATTTTGATTCACTTCCCTAGACTATGCAATACTTGAATGATAAACCTTAAAACACAATTTAAACAGACAACAAACGCCTCTGTCAACAAGCAAAACTTTTTCGACTTTGATAATGATTTTGTTAAGTTCAACATATTAAATAAACAAAGCAGTACAATTTAATATCTATGCAACTGAATTTATCAAATTTCGTGGATATTTAATTTCGAGGTTTTGCCAAAGTCTATATACAAGCCTATATACCATTTGTATATCGCCGAAATCAACGAAAACTGATATCCATTAAATATGTAGGACTCAAATGTATGGTGGGTTTCGAATCTATGGCAGATCCCTAATCTATGGTAAATGTAACGTCATGCCATCCCAAATCTATGGCAGATATTCACAACCTAATTTGGCAAGTTTTGTAATTTCCTAATCTATGGTGGAATGATGTTGTTTCAAAAACTTATGGCAAATTTTGTGCAAATGGATATCAATGCAGTACATTTTCGACGAAATAATTGTCTTAAGCAGGTAGACATATACGACAACGGGAGCATGTCTATAAACCTTTTGTAAAATAAACATTCCATAATAGTCAACCAAAATAAATCATAAATAATAAATTCATTTGCAGACTTCAAGATTTAAATGATGTGCTTTGACAAAAATAAACATTTTGTTTCATCTGTGCATGGTTTTAAAATTAAAAATAAAAAAATAAAAATGAACAGTTTGAATTTGCAAATAATATTTATTTCACCGATTTTATTAATACATCTTTTACATTTGATGACGATTTAAATCAAATTTGTATATAGTAAATTTATATTTCACTTTATAAAATGTGCCAGCCGTAGTCAGCAACTTCGACTAAAATTCCTTTCCAAGAATATGTGATAATGAAAATAGTAATGCGGACATTTTGTCCCATCTTCCGTTAAACCATCCGCAAATTGTTGTTAGGAAAATACCCTCATCTCGGTTAAGTGTTCACATCTATGGGTTATGCCATCCTTAGCGGCAGCGCATTTGTAATATGGTGTTATTCAGTTGAGACGGTATATGTTACTGTTTCCCCTAGGACTGCCATAGATTTGATGAAAACAAAAATCTACCATATATTTGAGTTGTTTGGCGTTTGTTGCGTCACATTTGTCATAGATAAGGAATATGCCATAGATTTGGAACCCACCAGAGATTTGAGTCCTACAAATATACATATAAAGTCATCGATATTTTTTTAGATAGCTCTGAAAAATTCCTGACCGAGGATTCAGGTGACATGGTAGTGGATTTAACGTCACATGGTGAAGAAATAAAGGAAGCACAGCAGCAAAGTGCAAGTTCTGTTTATAGAAGATACAAATGGCCATGTTTCGTTTGTATTTTAATAGTTTGTAGTATTGGCACTGTTGTTGGTTTAAACTAAAAACTCCGTGGTCTGTCTCTCGACAACACAGGTACGTCTATAGTGCTGGTATTTATGCAGTAAGAAATTTCAATATTTTATCGTCCCGTGTATAGCGAAGTTGTGATTAACTTAAACAGAACATTGTACTAAGAATTTTCTTATCCCAGGAATAGATTACCTTAGCCGTATTTGGCACAACTTTTTGGAATTTTCGATCTTCAATGCTCTTCGTCTTTGTACTTGTTTGGCTTTTTAACTATTGTGATCTGAGAGTCACTGGTGAGTCCTATGTAGACGGAACGCGCGTGTGGCGTATTAAATTGTAATCCTGGTACCTTGATATATATTTAACGATGTAGATATAGAACGAGATTTATAAACAACAACAAACCAAGGGCATACTGAGTGATATTGCTACTTAACGGCATCTACAAATTTTACCTGATTGATGAAAAATGCATTTCCTTGTTTAAAGGTGATCGACTGTTCTGCTTTATATCAATGGATCAATGCGATAGTGAAACGATCATGGTATATTAAATTATGGTAAAATTGAGAATGGAAATGGGGAATATGTCAAAGAGACAACAACCCGACCATAGAAAAAAAAAACAACAGCAGAAGGTCACCAACAGGTCTTCAATGTAGCTAGAAATTCCCGCACCCGGAGGCGTCCTTCAGCTAGTTTCTTGAATATAATTTTATAGTTATTGTGAAGAAAAACATAATTTGAACGATAAATCTTTGATTTACATGTATCGTTAAAGTTTTATATCTTTGTATTATTTTAGACATATCCAGTATGAAAAAGGACATATTGCAGAACAAAGTTCAAAGGAAAAAATTCGAACATGATATAACATTATTGTTTTTTGGGCATGGCCGCCAAAACAAAGATTTAGACAAAGCGGAATCAAGTATGTAAAATATCAATTACTACAGTACATACAATACATAACGAGTGGTATTCAATTTTGTTTTTTCAGTCCTAGATATACCTGATAAAAGTTATCAAATATTTAAACATAATTTTGTCATCATAGACTCTCCCCTCGCATAACAACTCAATGATGATAAAAGACTACTGGAAAAAAATCACAAAATACTGAACTCGGAGGAAATTTCAACAGATGGTCCCTTATCAAATGACAAAATCAACTGATAGAACACATCAAACGAATGGACAACAAATGACTTGATACAAGCATTTACAAAGGTAGAAAATGGTAGATTGAACCTGGTTTTATAGCGCTAAACCTCTCACGTGTATGACAGTCACATCAAATTTTGTTAATTTAACGATGCCTGAACAAAACAAACATAAAAGTAAAATAGTCAAAATATGGGTACAGCAGTCATCTTGATCATGATGGTCATCACTATGTTGCAATCTCAAAGCAAACACATATTTCACAAAAAAGTAAACTTAGTATGCTGCAGTTGTGAATCAACTTTAACATCATAAACTTTTACTTTAAGAAGCTACCTTTTTCAAATGATCTGTAGTGATTTTGCCATGTTATACTTATAATTTCTTTGATAATTGACTGTTTTAACATCACTCTTTGAGACCAAAGCGATTTGTTTTCAAATTAGTTCAATATTAGGTTCTTAATATAATGTTTGTGCTGATTAGAATTTGAACTCTTTTCTAATATTTAAAGTTTTAGGGGTCTGATCTTGAACACATACCTTTATACAGAATAAAACCAATAGATTTGTCGTTTGTTTGATTTCTGCCTAATATAAAATATAAATATATATCACTATATCTGTCGCACCACTGAATTGGACTATTCGTTTTTCAGTGATAAAGAATAACACAGTGGTTTTCGATGGACTGACAAAAAAACTGAGTAACTTAACTTCAGACTATGGACGGCAGATCAAACTTCACCTGAAAATGCAATACAATATTGATAATATAGAAACTGAAGATAGCAAGACGTTTGGTGAATTGAAACAGAAACAAATCAATCTAAAGCAGAAGTTGAATAATATGACAAAAGCACAAGACATTCTTAGAAATGATCTAAGAGAAACAGGAAGTAAATTACAGAAGGATACGGAACGAACAATACAAAGTCTACGAATCGAATTCGAAGCAGCACGTAGCAAGTTTGAAGCTAACTACAGAACGAGTCAAGACTCACAGAACGAACTAAGAGCAAATCATCAAAATTTACTTCAAACAAGTGAGTCATTAAAAACAAAGTTGTTTTAAACGTTTTTCACTTTTGACTGTAATTTTTTATTGTAAATTGAGAAGTGAACCATCCAGTAATAAAATGAAAATTGTTTAAAGGATGAATATCTTAAAGGTAAGTAGTCAACAACAATGCAGACTTTTTTCTGAGAAACATTTATTTCCATTCTATTAAAAAAAGATAAAATAGACATACTAATGACAAGACCATATGTTTTTACATTCTGTGGTTTTGAGGGTAAATCATAAGTAATAAAATATGACATTGTACACGTTGCATGCTATATTACAACCTGCTCACACTAACTTATTAATATATGAGTCAGTAGGAAGATACTAAAGAGATATTGCGACTTACATATATACAATAAGAAGTAATGCTATCTTATGCCAAACCTTCAAACAAAACATCTAAAGATACAATATGCTAAAATAATTTCAAAAACCAAAAATTTCATTTTCCTAAAAATATATTATTGTTTGCTTGAGGTCAACGAATAGTTAATGGGCTTAATATCACAAATGTATATATTATTGTGCCTACAAATATTTGAACTATGCAAAAAGCATCAATATCTCTGTTCACTTCTTCTATATAAAACTAGGAAGAATTTGTGTATTTGATATTTAATATATTTTATCTTGTTTAGTTTCAGAAATCAAGAACTATATGCAAAAACAACCAAATGCTGGTTAGAATACTCTAAGAAAGTGTTGGAATAAACAATTGTTTAGACTGTTATCAGTCCATATAACAGCTGCATAAAGTGTGGGTGTGATTAAATATTGACAACTGTATATTCCGCATGTCATATTTACTATAATATATATATATATATTTTCATAACTCTTACTCGATTTACGCTTTTGTTTGTTATTCTCGTGAGATTTTGTGTGATGCTTGGTCCGTTTCTGTGTGTATTACATTTCAGTGTTGTGTCGTTGTTCTCTTCTTATATTTAATGCGTTTCCCTCGGTTTTAGATTGCTACCCCGATTTTGTTTTTTTTCCATGGATTTATGAGTTTTGAACAGCGGTATACTACTGTTGCCTTTATTTATCCTGGTCAGATGATTATTTTTATATAATCAATGTGAGGAACGGACGATGGAAAGGACACAAGTAAAACGATATCCTCTCGGTAGTTTGTTTAGAGAGCAAAATATATAAGCATAAATGATGTATTTTTTGATAAGTCATAACAATAACACCTTCAAGTTGTTGAAGTTATAGGTTATTGCATTCTCAAGTCATACTATGTTTCAGAACAAAACTTGTAAGGCTTAGATATGTATCCTTTGTTTATAAAGGAATTAACAAGGGTTGTGATTTAAAGCTTTAAAAAAATCTCCAAATGTATTTTATATAAAATTAAAGAAATTGATTAAATAGAATAATATATTGTATTAGTTTATGTAAAATTGTTATTATTTTCTAAGTATGTTCCTGGCAACTCAGAAGTTTTTTTCACAGGAATACTCCACTAGCACTTGAGCAGTGAAGTATAATCATAAAAAGCATTGAAAAATATATGTTTTGTTAACAATTGTGTGAGTAATAGGTTGATTACATTTGGTAACAAAATTGACGACCATATCATATGATTCAAGTTTCATCCCGTAGCATCCTGTAAATGGCCTATTTTGTTATCAGAGGCATCGGTTTGAAGTATGAAAATGTCGGCAATTTTAACACAGGAGCTTGTACTAATGCATTCTTCAAACTTGAACAGACTTTATCATGACTATCTTCTCGCTACATTGAAGACCCATTGGTGGCCTTCGGCTGTTGTCTTCTCTATGATCGGGTTGTTGTCGCTTGGATGCATTCACCATTTCCTTTCTCAATTTTATCAATATTTTTGAAATTCTCATGACTTTCAAACCAAAGTTATTTTGATATTTTCTAAGTTCTTATTTCATTCAAAACAAAGTTGATTAATAATTTGTACATTCTTATGACTCACAAGCAAAAATTTAATCAAAATCTAATGACTTACAAAACAAAGTTAATGTGATATTTTCCCCATTTCAATGATTTACGAAAAAATTGTTTTTATATTCCAAAGACTAACAAAGTTAAATAACCGTTTTATACATTCTAATGACTTAAAAAACAAAAGTGAAATTAATATTTTTCATATTCTTATGACTTACAAAAAAAGATGATTGAATATTTTTTTTAAAAAACAAAGTTAAATATGATATGTATAACAATACAATTTTATATTTTTGTGACAGATATACTTTTACAACATTTTATGAAATTAATTTTAGTGAAATTGTTTGGTACATGTACCACCTTTTAATTTTTTACATGCTTATGGCATACAAAACAGAGTTTATTTAATATGTTCTACATTCTGATGAATTACAAAACAAAGTCAATTTGATATTTTCAATATTTCAATGCCTTACGAAACATTTTATGGCTATATCTTGATTCTGTCCCTTACGGGATTGAAGAAATTTGTCAATGAAAAAGCATCACTTCTGATTGGTTGAAAAATAAAAATGAATAAAGGAAATATTTCAAATTGAAAATAGAAAAGGATTTAAAAAAGTTAAATTATATAGTCTTCATTCTATCCCGTAAAAAATCATTCTGATACATAATTAATACAAGTATGCTTTATTCCGTATAATGCATTGTTTAATTTTCACGGGACAGATCCAATACTATATATATTACGAACATTCTTTCATTTTTACGGGACATATTCAAGACTATATATATATATATATATATAACGAACATTCTTTCAAATAAACGGGACAGATTCAAGACTATATATAAGAGTGCGTTCCTTAATAAATTAAGAATTATGCTTTATTCCGTATAATGCATTCTTTAATAATTACGGGACAGATTCAAGACTATATATAAGAGTGCATTCCATAATATTTTCGGGACAGATTCAAGACTACTAGTATGTATTAGATCAGTGAAATCATTATTTTTGTATAGTTAAATATGAATACAACATATTAAGTCATTTATTTGCGCGATGAAAGGGTTTTCCTTTGGGGAGAGAGTATATATAAAAAGGGGTATAGAATTTTTTGGGGGTGAAAATATTATAAAATGCATTTTCACAAGGGACAGAAAAAACTCGTAACTTTATAAGATTTATAAAATTGAGAAAGGAAATGGTGAATATGTCAAAGCGACAACCACCCGACCATAGAGCAGATAACAGCCGAAGGCAACCAATGGGTCTTCAATGTAGCGAGAATTCCCGCACCCGTAGGTGTCCTTCAGCTGGCCCCTAAAAATATGCATAATAGTACAGTGATAATGGACGTCATACTAAACTCCGAATTATACACAAGAAACTAAAATTTAAAATCATACAAGACTAACAAAGGCCAGAGGCTCCTTACTTGGGACAGGCGCAAAATTGCGGCGGGGTTAAACATGTTTATGAGATCTTAACCCCCCCCCCTAATACCTCTAGCCAATGTAGAAAAGTAAAAGAATAACAATACGCACATTAAAATTCAGTTCAAGAGAAGTCCCGAGTCCGATGTCAAAAGATGTAACAAAAGAAAATAAATAAAATGACAATAATACATAAATAACAACAGACTACTAGCAGTTAACATGCCATATATCATGTATATAATAAGTCATTGTTATGGTTAAATGACTATCTGACTTTGTCAGTATTAAAGGGTGTTTACGGTAAGTACTACTTACTTTTAAATCTTTGTTATCAGGTAAAAATATAGATGAACTGATATCGTACGGAATAAAATGCATGTTTGAGTAAAGAAAAGTTGAATGTGTAATTAAGATACGTTTTATTTCGTGAAAACATATCCATGGAATTTGAATAGGTAAATTTTTCATATAAATGAATTGTCATTAAACAAAATTAAATCATTAGCAAGATGAACTAACAAGAGAAACGTCGTAAGAAACATGGGGAGGGCTGTTTTGAAGACGCCATCACGAGTTGGTTGATCGTTATGGAATAACCGTTTCACAAATTATATCGGATATGTTCCTTACGTCGTAACTACAATCCCCTTCCCTTTCATGAATTTGACCTACCGAATTAGACTATTTACCGGATTTTTAATCACATAAGCAACACGACGGGTGCCGCATGTGGAGCAGGATCTGCTTACCCTTCCGGAGCACCTGAGATCACCCCTAGTTTTTGGTGGGGTTCGTGTTGTTTATTCTTTAGTTTTCTATGTTGTGTCATGTGTACTATTGTTTTTCTGTTTGTCTTTTTCATTTTTAGCCATGGCGTTGTCAGTTTGTTTTAGATTTACGAGTTTGACTGTCCCTTTTGGGTGTCTTTCGTCCCTCTTTTGATATATGCAAGAGTGACCCAATAGATATTCAGTTTAAAGATTTCCGTAACATTTGGACATTTACAAACTTATTTAGACAAGATAATTCAGTTGTTATTCAATGGTTAAGGGACCATAACTTGCTGGTCGATGACTTAATATGCCCAACTTGTATGGATGTTTGTTCACTGTACAAACGCTCAAACAAAGCAGATGGGTTTACATTTCGCTGCAAGAAGGGCCATGAGTATGGGATGCGACAGTATTCCCTTTTTGAAGGTTCCTGATTTCACATAAGAGACATCATAGTTTTCATTAAATGATACATAGAATGCCACACGTTGTTACAATGTTCCAAGAGTGCCAATATCGATTATAATAACACCTCAGTAAATTGGGCTAGTTATATTAGGGAACTATTTTGTCAGTACGTATCCACATTATAAGACTACACAGAATTCGAGGGAGAAGTTGAACTGGACGAAAGTTTGTTCGGCAGAAAGGTCAAATATCATAGGGGGGAACCAACCAACCCCAGTGGTTTAAGAATTTGGATATTTGGTATTGTAGAACGTTCGACCAACAGAATAGTATTATACCCAGTAGATGACCGCTCAGCAAATACTTTAGTACCTCTCATCCAAAAACATGCCAAACCAGGGTCAAGATTTTTTTCAGATTCATGGGCTGCTTATAACACATTGGATGATACTGGATATGATTATTTCAGCGTTGTTCATAAGAAATCTTTTAAGCATAAATATGTAAGTATCCAGACGGGAGAAGAAGTGTACTGTTGTAGGAACAGGATAGAAGGTGCATGGAAGATCGCAAAGGACCATTTTAGGGCAATGCATGGGACAAACACTAAAGTGTTTTAACAGCACTTATGTAAAATCATATGGAGAAACCACAATTACCAGAGTGACCTGTACCAGTCTTTCTTTAATTTTGGTTAATTCCTTCTACACCTTGGATGGTCCCTCAAGGTTCAATTATCAGAAACCGGTTTTCAAGACATGGACACCACCAACAAAGGAGGACGAGAAGGCCCACAACATAACCATTGTTCCGGATACGGAGGATGAATTGGTTGAACCTTCAGTTGAAGTGTCTCCTGTAGAAAATGATTCACAACCAGGTCCAAGTTTACTCCAAGCTACACCAATAATGTCAGTAGAAGAAAAAGAAGGGTACCAATTGATGTAACCTGTGATTCGGTTTCTATAAGCACCTTAGGTAGTAATGGTATTGACCTGTCTCATAAGCCCGGGGACACTGATGATGAAAACTTGACAAAACTCTTCTTTCCAGACAATTTCAAACATATGAAAAAGTTAAAGACACACCAACAATTGCAGAATCCTCAGTTGGCAAAGGAAACGGAAAAGATGTCAAACCCCTACGGGAAGAATGCCTTCCTGTGGTCAGATGACGACGACTTTGTGTTATAGTGGGTTGAGTACTATTAAATTTACCGTAATATAAATAGTAATCGCCTTATAGTGGTTGATTTATCCCCAAGATGTCTAGAAACAAGGCAGTTTATGAATTATGGAGCGATTTGCAGGATGTAGTTGGGCCAGCAAGAGTATTGCCTTACAACATTAGAAAATTATTTTGGAAAAAGAACTTAAAACATTGGGAAAGAATTTTGCTTGCTGCATTTGCATACGTGAATGGTGTAAACCCAGAGATGTTTGAGATTGGGTTAAATTAATTGGGATTATGTCGGAATAAGACATTTCACAGCTTTCTTCGGTCTTGTTGAGGGTGGCAGAATGTACAAAATGTATGCCTACAATGTGACAAACAATAGATATGAATATCTAGACGGTACTATTTGTCATTATATTCATAGAAACAGCAGACGTTAGGTGAGTTGATAAAGATTGAACAAAACAGAATTGATAATATTTCCGATTTTTTTGTGTCAATTATTTGCCCAATTATTCAGTTAAAATTAATGTATGTTTCTTTTTATTTCAGTTTCTATGAAGATTTGTACATATGTATATACGTTGGATCGTTTACTTTTGGATGTTAGATTTCTTGGTGGTGGTGATAGATTTTAACCTGTGAATAACAATATCCGAAAAATAAAGGCAAACGCAAAGTAATTTATTCCATTAAAATCTGTCTTTTATTCATATTTTTTCCCACTGATACAAGCGATCTGTATATCAATCATCTGTTTTAATCTATCCCATATTTATATTTCACGGGACAGAATCAAGATATAGCCCATTTTATTTAACATTCTAAAGACTAACAAAACACAGTTAACTTAATATATTTTTACATTCTTGTGACTTACAAAACAAAGTTGATTTAATATTTACTACATCTAATAACTTACAAAAACAAACTTAAGTTAATGTTTTCTTCATTCTAATGATTTACAAAACAAAGTTAGTTTAATATTTTTACAAAACAATTAAAGTTCATTTAATATTCTAAGAAACTTATGACTTACAAAACAAATGTCAATATAATAATTTTAATAATTCAATAATCTAAAAAAAACAAATTTAGTTAATATTTTCTACATTCTAACGACTAACAAAAAACCGGTAATTTTATTTTCTACATTCTGATGACTTACAAAACAAAGTAAATTTGATATTTTTTACATTCAAGTGAATTACAAAACAAAGTTAATTTAATATTTTCTAAGTTCTTATTACATACAAAACAAGGTTGATTAAATATTTTATACACTTCAATGACTTATAAAACAAAGTTGATGTAATATTAATACATTCTTATGACTTATTAAAAAGTTAATTTAAAATTTTCTTCATTCTTATTATTTACAAAACAAAGTTGATTTAATATTTTCTATATTCTAATGACTTACCAATCAAAGTTAATTTAATACCTTCTACATTCTAATGACTTACCAATCAAAGTTAATTTAATACCTTCTACATTCTAATGACTTACCAATCAAAGTTAATTTAATACCTTCTACATTCTAATGACTTAAAAAACAAAGTTTATTTAATATTTTCTATATTCTAATGACTTACCAATCAAAGTTAATTTAATACCTTCTACATTCTAATGACTTACCAATCAAAGTTAATTTAATACCTTCTACATTCTAATGACTTAAAAAACAAAGTTTATTTAATATTTTCTATATTCTCATGACCTACAAACCAAAGTTTATTTAATATTGTCTATATTCTCATGACCTACAAACCAAAGTTTATTTAATATTGTCTATATTCTCATGACCTACAAACCAAAGTTTATTTAATATTGTCTATATTCTCATGACCTACAAACCAAAGTTTATTTAATATTTTCTTAATTCTAATGACACTATAATGACTTACACAACAAAGTTAATTTAATTTTTGCTAGTTAAATGAATTTCAAGACAAAGTTTATTGCATATGTTGTACATCCAAATGACTTATGAAATGTTTGACTCGTTAGCCGACATTTTGAAACCGGAAGTCACCTTAAGTTTCATTAATGTATTGTCTAGTCGTTATTTATGAACTGTCATTTTCTTTTTATCAAATCTTACAATGGATTTTACATATAACACACCTTTCAAAGGATTAACAAATATTGGCTTATTTGTTATGACGCAATTTTCAAAATGTGTGGTGGCCATCTTGAAAAAATTATAATTTTTTCTGGCCAGCAGCAAATTTTTTATAAGTATCATTTAGTTAACCTTTATACCAAATTTCATGCTTGTATCACGATTTGCACAATTATGTCCATAATATCTCCCATTACGAAACAAAGTTGATTTATCATTTTCTATATTCTAATGACGTACAAAACAAAGGAAATTGATGTTTTCTACATTCTCCTGACTTACAAAACAAAGTTAATTGAATATATTTTTTTTAAAAAATTGTAATGACTTACTAAACAAAGTTTACCTAATATTATCGACATTCTAATGACTTTAGAAACATTTTTCTTTAACATCCAAACGACCTACAAAAACAGTTTATTTTTTTGTCTTTTTTACACTCCAATGGCTTACAAAACAAAGTTAATATGATAACTATAACATTTCAGTGATTTACAAAACAAAGTTAATTTGATATGTCCTACACTCTAGTATGACTTACAATACAAAGTTAAATTAATGTATTCTACATTTTTATTTCTTACAAAACTAGTTAATTTAAAGTTTTCTACATTTTAATGGCATACAAAACAAAGTTGGTTTAACGTTTTCTACATTCTAATGACTTATAAAACAAAAGTAATTAAATATTTAAAAAAAATCTAATGACTAAAAAACAAAGTTAATTTGATACATTCAACGTTTCAATTTTACGGATGAATTAATTACTGATTGTGAACCTGATTATAGAGTTGAAAGGAACACTTTGAAATGGAGACATGAATACAGATCGCAATGCAAAGAAGCACTGTCTAATAATATTGACAATCTCAACTCATTGTGTGACAATTAAAATTTTGAATCACAGGATGGCATAGATAAAACTGTTTACGACTTCAGTGAATTATTAAATGGAATCATGTCTCCATACTTTAAAGTTAGGCCAAAAGTGAGTACGTCTAGGAAGAAACAGGACAGAAGTATGCCTGTACGTGAAGACAAACCATGGTTTAGTGATGAATGTAAACGTCGGTATCATCTTTATAGAAAATTTCTAAATGTGTTTAACCATAGCAAGTGTAGTACACATCATCTGAACTTAGTAACAGCAAAACGAAATTATAAATTACTTGATGATTGATTGTTGGTTGCTTAACGTCCAGTGGCAAATAGTTCATGCATATTCAGGACGAGAACAAGTTAACAATAAATACAAAAGGTAGGTTGTTATAATAGAGGACGTTGGTCTGAGAAATTTGGACTGCCACTGGAAAAGGAGGGTATATTGGATAGAGACAGAAATTTTGCCTTGCAACAGGCCACCTACGGACCCCTCAAAGAGTTGTTGCAAGGGTTCTTAACGTGCAAAGAGCGTGGCACTCTCTTTTACACGAGGCATCGGAGTTAACGTCCCCCTTCTGACCGGACGTGACTGCGAACTTGATACACCCCGCACAGCCAAACGGACGCCCCACTTCGGCAAGCGTTTTACTGCCGGTCGGGAGAAGACCAAGTGACCATATTTCTATACCCCAGTCACCCTTGGGGATTAAATTACTTGAAGCAAAACTGAAACGGAATAATAAAAAGCAACAAGGAAATATGTTATAAAGCTTAAAGAGACACAATCCTAAATTATTCTATAGAAAATTTTCATCTAAGCGTGAAGTTGAACCTAAAGCTACGAGGAAGGAATTTTTTGATCATTTTTAACGAATAGCGTCCGAAATTAATTCAGAGGAAAATTCAAGAAATGGAAATTCAAATAATAATGAAAGCCCGGTGTATGGGGAATTAGATTGTGTTATTACCAACAGAGAAATACTATGTGCTATATCTAGTTTAAAGAGAAATAAGAGTCATGGTATTGATGAATTTATAAATCAATATTTCATCGAATTCCAGGATATTTTGTTGCCATTGTTTATTAAATTATTTAATGGTTTATTGGTTTCAGGACTTTTCCAGAATCATGGTCTATTGCAGTTATGGTACCAGTCTTCAAACGCGGTGACCCAAGTGACCTGAATAACTTTCGAGGCATAAGCCTAATCAGTTGCTTAGCTAAACTTTTTACACACATTATAAACAATAGACTAATTAAATGGGCAAGTACGTATGATACAATAACTTATGCTCAATTTGGATTTAGAAACGGACTTTCCACTGTTGATGCAATTTTTGCTCTGCAAAGTATTATTTCAAAAACATTGTCCGAAAAGAAGAAACTGTATTGCTGTTTTGTCGACTATACAAAAGCTTTTGACACTATTAATCGAATGAATTTATGGTTTAAATTGTCTAAAATTGGTATACAAGGAAAATTACTGTCTGTTATTAAGTCTATGTATTTAAATGTCAAATCATGTGTTACAATAAATGGGTTTTATACAGACTTTTTCCCAAAACAATGTTGGTTTAATGCAAGGGGAGGTATTATCGCCCATTTTGTTTGCTTTGTATGTTAATGATTGTGAGATGGAGTTTATAAACAATAATTGTAAAGCTGTAGAATTAAAAGAATCGAGTTTATTTTTATTAATGTATGCAGATGACATGGTATTTTTTTCGGAAAACAAAGAGGGTTTGCAGGAGATGTTAAATGCATTGTATATTTATACCAAGAAATTGAAATTAACTGTTAATATGATAAAACCAAAATTGTAATTTTTAGAAATGGTGGCGTAGTAAAGGATGAAGATAAATGGTTTTATGATAATGTACAAAAAGATATTGTTAACAAATTTACTTATCTAGGTATTGTTCTTAATTGTAATGGAAAATTTGCTGTTGCACAAAAAAAAAGTTGCAGAACAAGGTAGAAAATCTAGGTTTTGTTTATTTAGTAATATTAGACGATTTTCATTTAATTATGCAACGTTATTGTAATTATTTGATACATATGTGAGTAGTATTCTATGTTATGGTTCTGAAATATGGGGTTTTCATGAAGCGCAAGACGTAGAAAAGATACATATTGATTTTTGTAAAAGAATTTTTAATGTTAAAACAAGTACACCGAATGTCATGGTCTATTGTGAACTTGGAAGATTGTTTCTAGTATTACTTGGCCTAAGACCCTTTTAAACTAATATGACATGTCGATTGTAACTTTTCTTTCCATTCTAAGTACTTTCAATACATATGTAAGGATTATTTATAACCAAAAAGCTTCACAAATTTTGAAATTGCTGGAAAATATTACATCTTCATGTAAGGCCCCCCTTCACTGAAAAACCTCAATTTTTAGGCGCAGGCTTATATAAATTAGACCTTTGAATAATTATGCCAAGTCTGATAAATCAACTGAGTACTCTTTTGCTTTTAGTACACGATAACTTATATATTAAGGCGTGTTTTTTTTTGCAATATTTCAAATTTTACACACAAAGATGAGTATAGAACTTAGTTTAATGTCTAAAATATACATCCTATTGTCATGAAACTTTGTAAGCAGTGTTATAATTCATTAAGCTTTGGTCATACCAAGTTTTTTTAAGATTTGTCAACTCTTTCTATTGTACGTTTCGTCCCCGAGGGTATCACCATCCCAGTAGTCAGCACTTCGTTGTTGACATGAATATCAATTATGTGGTCATTTTTATAAATTTCCTGTTTACAAAACTTTGAGTTTTTCGAAAAACTAAGGATTTTCTCATCCCAGGCATAGATTACCTTAGCCGTATTTGGCACAACTTTTTAGAATTTTGGATCCTCAATGCTCTTCAACTTTGTATTTGTTTGGTTTATAACTATTTCGATATGAGCGTCACTGATGAGTCTTATGTAGACGAAACGCGCGTCTGGCGTACTAAATTATAATCATGGTACCTTTGATAACTATTTACACCACTGGGTCGATGCCTCTGCTGGTGGACGTTTCGTCCCCGAGGGTATCACCAGCCCAGTAGTCAGCACTTCGGTGTTGACATGAATATCAATTATGTGGTCATTTTTATAAATTTCCTGTTTATAAAACTTTGAATTTCTGTAAATATAGAATTTGTACTCTGGCAACTTCCCTAAATGATTTGAGGGTGTCAACTTATCAAATAGCATAAAACTAAAGGATTTAAACTTTTATTTTATAGAATTTCTGCAAAAATGACAAATTTTGCCATTTTATGGTCAAAATAGGCATTTTATAACTTTTTCAATATTGATGCATAAATGGCATCCTGACTTTCTATCTGACAGGTTTTCATGTGTCAATATTTGTATTTCTATGCCTTCGTCTATTTCTTTTACTTATTTCTGAACTCTGAATCTACAGAAAAGAATTTTATCTCAGACAAAATGTGCAAAATATGTTGTATAAATGACCCTTGTCTAACGCCTTGTTTGGATGAAGTCAGTAGTGGGGAGCTTGGTACATAAAATTTGATGTCCATGTTAAAGACCTCACTAAATTTGTATCAAATGCACTTTACAATGTCTATTGTACCTGTTCCATTTCACATAATATCTCTTTTTCTTCTGTAGGATAGCAAGTGGTTTAAATATAAGCCTGTTGAGAATAAATTACATGCAAGTTTTTCCCTAAAAAGGCAAAACTCTTTGTATCAGCCCATACTGCTTGTAAGAAAAGTTAATTGCAAGAGTCTTTTTGCGCTCAGATTTTTTGTATTATGTCACATGAGTATAGAAATGATAAAAAAAGACACAAATGTTTATTTCTTATAGCCTCAATATGCATTTTTTAATGTAAATATGTGGCACGGCCTAAATTGACCCTAAATTGTTTCTAGTCTTACTTGGCCTAAGACCCTTTTAAACTAATATGACATGTTATTTGTAACTTTTCTTTTCATTTTAAGTACTTTCAATACATATGTAAGGATTATTTATAACCAAAAAGCTTCACAAATTTAAAATTGCTGGAAAATATTACATCTTCATGTAAGGCCCCCCTTCATTGAAAAACCTCAATTTTTAAGCGCAGGCTCATATAAATTAGACTTTTGAATAATTATGCCAAGTCTATCAAATCAAATGAGTACTCTTTTGCTTTTAGTACATGATAACTTATATATTTAGGCATTTAAGTAGTATTTTTTTGCAATATTTCAATTTTTAAAGCCCCAAATGTTGATAGTTGAAATTTTTCAAATTTTACGTCAAAATTTTACACGCAAAGATGAGTATAGAACTTAGTTTAATGTCTATAAGATACATCCTATTGTCATGAAACTTTGTAAGCAGTGTTATAATTAATTAAGCTTTGGTCATACCAAGTTTTTTTTAAGATTTGTCAACTCTTTCTTCTCTATTTAAAGAGGTGAAATCTGTAAATATAGAATTTGTACTCTGGCAACTTCCCTAAATGATTTGATGGTGTCAACTTATCAAATAGCATAAAACTAAAGGATTTAATCTTTTATTTTATAGAATTTCTGCAAAAATGACAAATTTTGCCATTTTATGGTCAAAATAGGCATTTTATAACTTTTTCAATATTGATGCATAAATGGCATCCTGACTTTCTGACAGGTTTTCATGTGTCAATATTTGTATTTCTATGACTTTATCTACTTCTTTAACTGATTTATGAACTCTGAATCTACAGAAAAGAAGTTTATCTCAGACAAAATGTGCAAAATATGTTGTATAAATGACCCTTGTCTAACGCCTTGTTTGGATGAAGTCAGTAGTGGGGAGCTTGGTACATAAAATTTGATGTCCAGGTTAAAGACCTCACTAAATTTGTATCAAATGCACTTTACAATGTCTATTGTACCTGTTCCATTTCACATAATATCTCCTTTTCTTCTGTAGGATAGCAAGTGGTTTAAATATAAGCCTGTTGAGAATAAATTGCATGCAAGTTTTTCCCTAAAAAGGCAAAACTCTTTGTATCAGCCCATACTACTTGTAAGAAAAGTTAATTGCAAGAGTCTTTTTGCGCTCAGATTTGTTGTATTATGTCACATGAGTATAGAAATGATAAAAAAAGACACAAATTTTTATTTCTTATAGCCTCAATATGCATTTTTTAATGTAAATATGTGGCACGGCCTAAATTGACCCTAAATTGTTTCTAGTCTTACTTGGCCTAAGACCCTTTTAAACTAATATGACATGTTATTTGTAACTTTTCTTTTCGTTTTAAGTACTTTCAATACATATGTAAGGATTATTTATAACCAAAAAGCTTCACAAATTTAAAATTGCTGGAAAATATTACATCTTCATGTAAGGCCCCCCTTCATTGAAAAACCTCAATTTGTAAGCGCAGGCTCATATAAATAAGACTTTTGAATAATTATGCCAAGTGTGATAAATCAAATGAGTACTCTTTTGCTTTTAGTACATGATAATTTATATATTTAGGCATTTGAATAGTATTTTTTTGCAATATTTCAATTTTTAAAGCCCCAAATGTTGATAGTTGAAATTTTTCAAATTTTACGTCAAAATTTTACACGCAAAGATGAGTATAGAACTTAGTTTAATGTCTATAAGATACATCCTATTGTCATGAAACTTTGTAAGCAGTGTTATAATTCATTAAGCTTTGGTCATACCAAGTTTTTTTTAAAGATTTGTCAACTCTTTCTACCCTATTTAAAGAGGTGAAATCTGTAAATATAGAATTTGTACTCTGGCAACTTCCCTAAATGATTTGATGGTGTCAACTTATCAAATAGCATAAAACTAAAGGATTTAAACTTTTATTTTATAGAATTTCTGCAAAAAGGACAAATTTTGCCATTTTATGGTCAAAATAGGCATTTTATAACTTTTTCAATATTGATGCATAAATGGCATCCTGACTTTCTGACAGGTTTTCATGTGTCAATATTTGTATTTCTATGCCTTTATCTACTTCTTTAACTGATTTATGAACTCTGAATCTACAGAAAAGAAGTTTATCTCAGACAAAATATGCAAAATATGTTGTATAAATGACCCTTGTCTAACGCCTTGTTTGGATGAAGTCAGTAGTGGGGAGCTTGGTACATAAAATTTGATGTCCAGGTTAAAGACCTCACTAAATTTGTATCAAATGCACTTTACAATGTCTACTGTACCTGTTCCATTTCACATAATATCTTTTTTTCTTCTGTAGGATAGCAAGTGGTTTAAATATAAGCCTGTTGAGAATAAATTGCATGCAAGTTTTTCCCTAAAAAGGCAAAACTCTTTGTATCAGCCCATACTGCTTGTAAGAAAAGTTAATTGCAAGAGTCTTTTTGTGCTCAGATTTGTTGTATTATGTTACATGAGTATAGAAATGATACAAAAAGACACAAATTTTTATTTCTTATAGCCTCAATATGCATTTTTTAATGTAAATATGTGGCACGGCCTAAATTGACCCTAAATTGTTTCTAGTCTTTTGCTTTCAGTACACGATAACTTATATATTAAGGCATTTAAACAGTATTTTTTGCAATATTTCTATTTTTAAAGCCCCAAATGTTGATGTCAAAATTTTACACGCAAAGATGAGTATAGAACTTTGGGTTCAGTATTTTAAAGGAAAGTAGTGATTTGGTCAAGCTGAAAAAAGGTTGAAAATGAGCACTTCGGAAGCTGTCAAAAGATTTCAAGAAGCCCTAAACATAAAATTGTCCATATTTTGAGTTAGAGGCGATGAACTTTTCTAACATTTTGATATAATTTGTCCCAAAAATAGTACAACTCACTGTAAAAATTTCATTAAGAAAGCGCAGGTGGGATTTTTTTATTTTCGTTTATGTGTCATAAGGCTAATTTGGACTTATATTATATTAATTTATTATTTTATTCAAAAATTGGACTTTTACAAAAAATGTTTTTACAAATTTAATAATTCACATGTCAAAACAAAATGTGAGTTAATTAGTGACATTTGATATTTAAGGATTTGTGACAGATCGAGAATTAATGTGAGAGAATTAAGCATATAAGAGAATATGTGTTAAATGGATTATATGAGGAATTATAATTATCTTTTATATAAATTATGCGAAAACTGTTTCTTATTGCTAGGTGTTATGAAATGTCAGAGTAATTCAAATGAAGTATTGTCTGATTAATAGTATAAATAGTGTGTGAAAATAAATGTAAATCAGTAGAAGGAGAGACTAGAAATAGTGTGGATAACACATAAGAACAGAGAGTCGAGATAGTTACAGTTAGGAGTCGTACTTTTGATATTGACATTGTCCTATGTTTATTTCTTAGACTTGGAATTAAATGATTATCAAATGTTAATCTGTTTGATCTTTGATAACTGCAACAACTAGTTCCTGTCATTGGTGTAAACGTTTTTCTAATGATTTTTCGCATAAAATTATGACCCCGTAACAAGGCGTATCGTCTGAGCCAGCAGCCCCTTTGTTACATATGGTGGAGGACCCGGGCAAGTTGACTTATCATCTCAACAAAGATATCAGATACCTTTTACTCTAACAAGTGAGTGTTTCCCCTATAAAAGCAACAACTGACAATGTGGAATTTAATTTCAGACCACAATGGAGATTATCGAACTTTCGAAGTCAAAGACCAGTATGTGGTAAATGTGGAATTGGGCATAGCAGATTATGTTTTGCTACTTTCAAAAATTGTTATAAATGTTGAGAAAAGGGGCATTATGCAAGAATGTGTAATATTCATAAACCATCAGTGGAAGTGAAAGGACATCAGAAGTGTAATGACATCAGTGAAAAGTAAGAAGAGAGCAGACAGGGACCGATCCAGATTCAATGAACATTTTGACAGAAAACGACAAATGCTGGAATTACCATTTACAAACACCAGAAATACAGCTTTTGTAAGTGCTTTGGACACATCATATTCAGTTAAATAAGAATTGAAAAGAATTAAAGAAAAATTAAAAGAGAAAAATATTAACAGTGGAAAATTTAAATTTCAACATTGCAAGAAAGATGAAGAAATAAGTGATCTGAAAGAAGAGCTAAAATCAATCAAGACAAGTTTAGATTCACATTCACAATGCTTCTAGGAAAATACTTGACCAATTGGTCTTATCTTAGGTATAAAAAGAATCGATTTAAGACAATTGACAGACAACGATTTTATCTACTAATATGTTATTTCAAAAATCATGTGTCTTACCTAAAAAATAAAAAAATCGATATCAGAAATTAAATTCTTCAAACGTCAAACATGCTCTGCTTTATACTTTGAATAAATTTGCAGATTTTTGAATACGTAATTTTCATCTTCGAAATTAAATACCGACTTTATTTTCCGCAAAGAATAATTGACCCTTGTGTTCAATAAGGCAATATATCTAACTTTCCAATTTGGAAAGATTATTTTATTCATATTTATTTATTATATGCAAAATTTGTTGTAAAAAAGATAACACTATTACTGAGCCATCTAAATTAGGAAAAGGTGTGCGACAAGGTGATGGCTTAAGCCCCCTCTTATTTAATATATATGTCAATGACATTGATTCAATTTTCCCCCAAGAATCATGTTTTCCAGTGCAGCTTATAGACACTAGAATGAATTGCTTATTATATGCTGACGATTTACTGTTACTATCTGAAAGCAAAGAAGGTCTTCAATCCTGTTTAAATTCTCTAAAAACATACTGTGATAGATGGAAGCTAAATGTCAATTTAAATAAAACAAAAATTATGATCTTCAGTAAAGGTAAAAAAGTTTTAAAAAATTTAATTTTTTTTATGATAACAAAGAAATTGAAATTGTTGAGAAATATAAATATCTGGGTATTATCATTTACTTTAATGGAAATTTTAAACATGCAGCAGAACACTTATACAAACAAAGCCTAAAGGCACTTTTTTCTCTGCATTCTAAGACATTTGGATTCAATACTATAGATCATAAACTAAAATTAAAACTTTTTGATACTCCTATAAAACCCATAAGTACTTATGGATCTGAAATATGGATTAGTGACTACAATATAAAAGACTCAAATATTGATAAATTACCTTTTGAAAAAAATCATAATTAATTTTGTAAAAAAATTTTAGGAGTTCACAAGAGAAGTTCAAATATGGCAGTGAAGTGTGAATTAGGAAGACAACCTACTTAATCATATACTAACCCTAGCCCTTAAATATTATGATCGACTTAAACAGCTTCCATCTGACAGATTGCTTAGTGAAACATATAAATTAGATCATTCATTATATACTGATGGACACAGATCTTGGCACAAATTTATCTCTAACTCTATTGAAAAACATAATTTAACAGACAATAATCTCAATTTAAAGAACTTAAAGGAAAATATTAATAACCAACATTCTAATAACACTCTGCATAATCTAGAAAAATTACGTTCAATTGAACAAGACAATAAATTACATATCTAGGCCAATATTTATTCAAAAGAATTTATATAAATTGCAAAATTATCTATCTTATAAATGTTCTCCTAATATAACAAGAAATCTTACAAAATTAAGAATTAGTTCCCACCCTCTTTTGATTGAGAAGGGTAGATATTTCAGACCAAAAATTAAGAGAGAAAACAGAATATGCTCTAACTGCAATCAAATAGAAGATGAAAAACATTTCCTTATTTATTGCAAAAAAATTGAAAATTATAAAAAACAACTATTTAATAAACTAAATTTTAATTCACAAGATCTGTGCCCTGAAAAAGTTATGGAAACCATTATTAGTTTACTTAACCCACAAAATATTGATGATACAAAAAATATATGCCATTACATACAATTATGCTTTGAATCTTTGTAATTTTATTCATTTAACCTTGATTTGATATTTTGTCATACATAATATATATTTATTCATGTGATGTAATATCATGTTAATGTGGGGGAAGACATCATTATACTTGTATTGATTTTCCTGATTTAATAAAAACTTGAAAACTTGAAACATATTTATTTGATTTGTAAATGATTTTTTTTTCATTTTATAATTGAACAATAATTTCTAGCTTTAATATTTTATTATAAATTTGGGTTTAACTACCATACAAAAAAAGAAATGCACCACACCTTCAAATTGAAATCCGAATTTCAATTGTATGATATGAACTGTACAATGATAAAAAAAATATCTGATATAATAAATATTTCACAATCAAAATTTCTCTTTTTTTCAGTTTAGCTGACAGTACTAAAAAGAAAATTAAATGGGCATATAACCTGTTCGACATCTGGAAACCCAAAGAAATGCTATAGCCGTGGCTGATCTCCGTCTTAGCATAAGCATTATTTCGTCAAAGCTAGAAGACATGACAAAGGACTAAATGTGTTTTGCTCTCTTTAAGTTCAAATGTGAGATAAAAAAAAGAAAATATCCCGGTCAAACCCTTTATGAAAATTTGATCAACCTTCAGTTATATTAAGATTGATTGATTGCTGGTTGCTTAACGTCCAGTGGCAAATATTTCATGCATATTCAGGATGAGAACAAGTTCACAATGAATACAGTAGGTATATTGATACGTGAAAGGCATTCGCCAAGCGGTTTCTGAGGAGTTGGGTCCACAATATCTCAAAGAATTGAAAAGAGTCTAAATCCCATAACTCCCGACAAAATTTGTCAAATCAAAAACACATTAAAGAACCAGTAGTAAACATTTATTTATTGTAAGAATGTTTACCTCTTTATTCTTTATTTCCTCCATATATATGAAGATTTTGCATACAAAAAGAAATTAATAATTATGAATACAATAAACAAAATATCATACATTTTGAGATAAATACCCAATGAATAATAATAAAAAAAAATATTTAGATAAACACACAATACACATATTCTAGTATACACAACAAAAGTCGTTCAATCAAAGTCTATTCAAGATTCAAAGTTAAATCTGTTTTCAAATAATACATGTCTGAATTTTTCAAATATTGGGTACACATGTTTTGCTATGTAATACATCACTCTAGACCAATCTATAGTTTCGAGATCGTATACGATATCATTAAAAGCTCCTAATAGTACTTCAAGAAGGTTATCGTCGTCTAAATTGAAAATGTCCACGGACTTTTAAATGGGAAGTTCATCTACAATTTTATAAAACATTACATTAATCTCTGTTAATAGAATATGACACTCAATAATAAAATATTTAACGATATCAAAAGACTGTTTGTTACATGTAGCTTTCTTAATGGCTTAATTTCGGAATACCTTTTGAGTTCATTTCTATTTTCTAAATTTCTTTTCCATCTGTTCTCTTCATAAATTTCAATAGAGTGAAGGACAATTTTCGACCACAGCACTTTTTCTGGTATGTAATCCTCATCTACATAAGTTTCAATGAAAGAAAATAAATCGTATTTAACAAGAGTTGTTAAAAGATTGTATGTAAGAGAGTGTTCGGCATTTTCATCCAGAATAAATTGGTTGATGCACATGTTGGAACAATTTTTTTATGAGTTGTGCCAGATTTTCGCCTACATAATCGCTCATAGAATAAAAGCTTGAATTTGTGGATTACAGCTTCCAATGACCATAAATCGAGGTTGCTTGTAGTTGAGGCTGTTGGTGATTATTGTGTTTTTTTTACACCAGTTGCCTCTAGTTCATCATATTAGCAGCATCCAACTACCTCCAATTCATCATTTCATGAGCCACCAACTGCATCCATGTCATCATATCATGAGCCACCAGCTACCCACATTGCATCTTTTCCATCACAATCAGCTGCCTATAGTGGATCTTTTGTTGTACATGCTTGCATACCAACTGTATGTTGTAATTGGAAATTTTATTTACTTATCATTGTACACAAGAAACTAAAATTAAAAATATACAAGACTACCAAAGGCCAGAGGCTCCTGACTTGGGATACTTTGTTTCAGGTTCAGATGTAGTTGCCCAATGCTTTGAAAAAATGTGTGGTTCGTGCTGACAGAGAAGTTGACACCATTCTAACACCCTGCATCCACACACTATGTGTGCTGACATAGAAGTTGACACCATTCTAAGACCCTGAATCCACACACTATGTGTGATGTGTGCTGACAGAGAAGTTGACACCATTCTAACACCCTACTTCCACACACTGTGTGTGGTGTGTGCTGACAAAGAAGTTGACGCTATTCTAACTTCCTAAATCCACACAATATGTGTGCTGACAAAGAAGTTGACACCATTCTAACACCCTGCATCCACACACTATGTGTGCTGACAGAGAAGTTGACACCAATCTAACACCCTGCACCCACACACTATGTTTAGTATGTGCACAACATTTGTTTGTGAATAATGAAAGGTGCCCAATGTACGGGGAAATATCACTGATGTGAAAGAAATTCAATATTGATAGTTTTAGTTTTTTGTCAAGATTGGCATTTTGTTTTGCTCTACAAGCATGAATATTTGTTCCTTTGTCTTTGTTTTGGAAAACACTATCTGAGAAATGTTTAATTTCCTGTAGATGGTGCATTGAAAGCATGTTATTCAAGTTTAAATTTTTTTATGTTAGCTTTCTGAAAAGAAGGAAACGAGCATGTGGCACAGAGCAAAGACATATTAGGTTATACACCATTATCTGTCACTCTTCCACTCTTTTCACAACTCAAAACTTCCCGTAGTATCAGTTCATATGTATTCGTAAAGTTCTCTCGATTGATTTTGAAAAAGAAATTAAATTTCTGTGAAAAAAGATATAAGGCACACTTTAACTTGTAGCAAGTTTTATAAAATTTATACAAAAATTTTGTGTCAATTGTTTTAGGTTCCCTTTCACTTTTTGGTAAAATTTTACCATTCTGAATTTTGAATTTTTTTAAAACTTTTTTTTTTGAATTTTTTTTAAAACAAAGTTTAAAAAAAAAAATCAAAACAATTCAGAAAAAAAAATGGTAAAATCTTTAGTATATGGCCTTTTAATCAGATTAATTCTAAACCTCAAAACATCTTTGTCTTCTTTCTCAGAAAAACAGAAAGCCGTAGATATCTTTGATGTTTAAGGAGCCCACACAGGAGAAAAGCTGTTTTAAGAAACTACATAATTCCCTTGTTTGTGTCTGCAGCATCTACTGGCAAACTACAGCCATTAGACTTATCTGTTAGCCAAGAATATAAAGAACAATTTAAATCTTCTTTTCATGACTGGTACTCAGCACAAGTAATGCAATAGCTAAACAATAAAGGATACATCACCGGTGCACAAACAGCAAAGGTCGCCGTAGATTTAAAGTTAAAGGCATCCGTCATGAAACCAAGTTGATAGTTTCAACACACCAGATCATGCCTAGTTGATAGTTTCAACACACCAGATCATGCCTAGTTAAAGTTTGAAGACACCAGATCATGCCTAGTTAAAGTTTTATCACACCAGATCATGCCTAGTTAAAGTGTCAACACTACCAGATCATGCCTAATTGATAGTTTCAACAAACCAGACCATGCCTTGTTAAAGTTTCAACACACCAGATCATGCCTAGTTAAAAATTCAATACACCAGATCATGCCTCGTTACAAGTTCAACACACCAAATCATGCCTTGTCAAAGTTACAAAAAACACGCTAGATCATACCTAGTTAAAGTTTCTACACACCAGATGTCCACCCGTACTGACATAATCAAGTCAGGCTTCCGTAATGCAAGTTTATTTAAGATTTACATTAGAACATTATATCTAGTGCTTTGTTTCGAAATATGTGAACTAAGTCTGGTTAAAGATTGTTAAAAGTATGGGTGCAAATGTTTCGTTGGGAGTATATGAGCAGTAATATATATTAGGGACGGGCTACTGTTACCTGGAAATGTAACAATAATAAAAATAACTATATCTAAACATATTAGGTGCATGGCTTTAGTGTAAGGTGTGCAAGCATTTCCAGTTCGGTTATCGGATCTTGTCTGATAAATGTTGCGTTGTTTAGAAGGAGAAAAATAGAATAGAAGGAATTATGAAGTTCATTAGACAGTTGTGATGATAAGATGTCATTTGCTTTAATCATGCAGAATAGAAATTCTGTACCACAAGAGAGAGAAAGTAGAGGAGTAAAAAGAAAGCAGATACCAAATATCAGTGACTCAGTAGCAACGACGATGAAAGTTCTATAGAACCAAAAGAGAATAAAAACTATCAAAGAAGATTGATTGATTGTTGGTTGCCTAACGTCCAGTGGCAAATCGTTCATGCCTATTCAGGACGAGAACAGGTTCACAATAAATACAATAGGAAGATCTTGTTATAATAGAGGCCATTTGGGATGATGGTCGGGGAATTTGAACTACCACTGGAAAATGAGGGAATATTGGATAGGGACATCAATTTTACCTTGCAACAGGCCACCTACGGACCCCCAAAAGGTTGTTGCAAGAGTTCTTAACGTGCAAAGAGCGTCACTCTCTTTCCAAGAGACCACGGATTTACGTCGACATTCTGAATGCGAATTTAATACCTCCCACACAGCCAAACGGACGCCTCACTGCGGCAAGCGTTTAACTGCCAGTCGTGAGAAAAAGACCAAGTTACCATATTTCTATTCCAGTCACCTTTGGGGCATGTAGCATTACACATCACATGTAATGCATACTATGCAATACAAGTTCAAATTTGCATTACCCCATACCTTGTAGCAGAGAGTCGGAGTCAATACAGTATATAAATGACATATATTGATATACAGGTAAAATTGACATTTGCATTCTACCATAATAAAATATAAGTTATCAAACAAAGGTAACAGATTAATAAAAGTTTATTATACATTTGTTTACTTCTGGAAGTTTAAGAGAACATAATTAGTATAAGTTATTATAACATTAATTTGAGTATATACTTATACAACTGTTTTTGTAGGCAATGTATGCTGCTAATCTTCTTGATACACAGCGCATCATTAACCATGGTTTGAATAACTTTTCTACATATGTGGATATAAATGAATACAAGTATGGTTCCAACATGGTCATGAATGCTTTGCAGAAGGAAATTTACTTCACAATTGTTCATAAGGTAAGTTAAATTGTAACCATTACTTTATGAAAGATACTCTTTGTGTAAATATAGAAATAAGGAAATGTGGTTTGAACGCAAATGAATCGATAACATTTTATATCCTTCAGATTTCAAATTATGTAGGTGTAAGTTCATTTTAATCCTGGGTTATCATATCAGTTTTAAGTTTGGACAAAACACATCGTGAATGAAATTAAACTTATGTATCTTGCATATCTGACTTAGGTTTAGTTGTATACATGATACACCTGGACAAAATATTCACTTACAATGTTTTGGTCACACTCATGGTCCTATTGGGAAGCACATTTTTTATGTTAAGCAAGTCATTTATAATTTCAAAATATAATTGTTTATTTTTCGTTTTACATAATTCATTTCTACCAGATATATTTTACATCCAAGCTGATAACTGTTTTCGTGAAAATAATATATTGATTGATTGATTGTTGGTTGCTTTACGCCGCATTAGCACAAACAGGCTATATCGCGGCGAGAGCTAATTCGACTATTTTTACAATTTAAAGCATATTTTTAAAATAAGACAAAAGGTCCTTCAATATACTAAAATTCTTGACTAAAGCAAATTGAGTATAAACAAATAAAAATCAACAGTAAAATAACGTGATAAAAATTAAAATCGATTTAAATATAATAACAATTTTATATTCTATAATAAATTCCAATTTCTTTTAAAAAAGCAACAATATTTGTAAATGGAACATTATTAAATAAATCATACATATTATTGACATTGAAATGCTTCTTACGAATATCAGCAAAGTCAATACAATTAATTAAAACATGTTTAATAGTATACTTGCAGTTGCAAGAAACACATTGTGGTTCATCTTCATTTTTTAAAAGATACTCGTGTGTTATTCTAGTATGACCAATACGGCATCTAGTAATAACACACTGATCTTTTCTGCACATAATATTATTAAAAGGTTTGCCTAAATTAGGTTTAATTTCATGCAATTTATTATCATCTTTTTTACTCCATTTATCATATTCCCTAATATTAGATTTAAAATCAGTATAAGGTATATCACAGTTCGATAGAGGGTCACCCAGGGCATTCTTTGCCTCAAGGTCTACAGCTGTGTTTATAATATATGCTTGCATTTTGTCTTCAATGCGATGAGATACAAGGTTCAATCTTTCATGTCCCTCTTAATTGAGTGAAACTGGAAGGGCTGAAGTAAAAATCTGGTAGAAGAATTGATTTAGAAATAGTGTAAGGTACAGGACTTGTTCATTGGATTCATTTTTTTTAATATAATTTGCAGAGCTTTCAAATTTAATAATCGTCTTATATAACTTACAACTCACACTATGTTTTTTTGTGTAGAGTATTTCCTGTAAAAATAAAAATAGCCTGTCTGTACTTCCGTTACAAATAATTCCCTTTATTCAAACAAAGGATCCGCTAATTAAGTTCGAAAACAATTGGATTTTGATTGATTGATTGATTGTTGGTTGCTTAACGTCCAGTGGCAAATATTTCATGCATATTCAGGACGAGAACAAGTTCACAATAAATACAATAGGTAGGTTGTGACAATAGAGGCCATCTGGGATAATGGTCGGGGAAATTTGGACTGCCACCGGAAAATGAGGGTTTATTGGATAGGGACAGAAATTTTGCCTTGCAACAGGCCACCTACGGACCCCTCAAAGAGTTGTTGAAAGGGTTCTTAACGTGCAAAGAGCGTGGCACTCTCTTTACACGAGGCATCGGATTTAACGTCCCCCTTCTGACCGGACGTGACTGCGAACTTGATACATCCCGCACAACCAAACGGACGCCCCACTTCGGCAAGCGTTTTACTGCCGGTCGGGAGAAGACCAAGTGATCATATTTCTATACCCAGTCACCCTGGGGGGTAATTGGATTTTGATTGTCTGGAAACAATTAGTTAACTATCAAAAGGGATTCCTCTTACCTAGGATATAAATAAAGAGTCGTTATCTAATCCGAAAAAACAAATATATTATAATTAGCATTTGTTTACCCTAATCAGGATTAAAAGGGTTAATACTCGGTTTTCTAATCCGAAAACAAATAGATTATAATTAGCAATTGTTAACTCTAATCGGGATAAAATAAAGGAACAAAACATTGAGGAGCACTAATATAGATTAAAAGATAAGGATTATCTTAATCCGATTGATTGCATAATACGCTGCTTAAAGGAACAAAACATTGAGAAGCACTAAGCTAGATTAAAAGATAATGATTATCTGAATCCCATTAATTGAATTATAAGCTGCTTAAAGTTGCATCATAAGCTGGATTAAGAATATAGAAGATTAAGCTCCTCAATTTAAATTTAAATTGAGGAGGGCAGTCTCATAACACACTACTAGCGGAATATTACATGTTGAGGTAAAGGGGTGACAGAGTTGATCTTAATATGATTGATATATATTGAATCAGATTTATCACACAGAAATAAATAACAAATTTGAAAAGGATTTGTTCAAAATGATGTGCAATTCTGTCTTTGGAAACACCATGGAAATCTTGCGAAATAGAGCCAACATCAAATTCGTTAACAACGAAGCTAGTCTACTAAAAAATGTCTCGAAGCACTCCTTTGAACGATTTCTAATTTTTAATGAAGATTTGGTTGGAATTGAAAACAAAGTGACTAATCTCCTCTTGAACAAACATATACCTGTTTGCGCCATCTTGGACTTGTCCAAAACCATTGTGTATGACTTCCATTATAATGCTATGACACAGCAGTATGGCGAGGATTAGAATTTATTATTTACGGATACAGACAGTCTCGTGTATGAAATATTTACGGAATATAAATACCAGGACATGGTACAGTTCCCAGACTAATGCGATACCTCTGACTATGACCCAGTCACTTTCTATACAGTATGAAAGATGAACTGGCAGGTAAATAGTTTATTGATATTTTTAACAATTTAAAAAGTTTAACTTTAAGGTTCATAAATTGTGTAGAACTGAAAAACCTCGACCATTTGTGCTTCCTGGATTTGTCTTGCTGTTGTTGTATAACTTTATGTAAAAGTTTCCTTACACATTAGTCAACACTACGGCTTTTTGGATGCTGAATATTGGTTCTCATCTCCATATTTTGTTGTAATTTCAAGACATCTATAATTTTTTTTATTTTAATTGCAATATATTTTTCAGGTACACCCATCAAATGCAAGAAGAACTGAATGAAAAACATTGTCAACCTGTTTATATTTAGACCCTGTATAGCAGGATAAGTTTAACGAAGTTTATTGGTCTGATGATGAGGATGTGGATGCATACTTGTATCAGGAATCTCTTTATCAAATATATCACTTAGATGATGAGGATTTGGATGTAGCATTGCAGATAATGATGACTATGAGAGAGGAAGAAGATGATGAGGGAGTTTATGAAATGTTCAAGGCAAAGATGAACGAGGAGATTGAGGAGGAGGTAGGTGATCAGGAACATGTGTAATACATGGTGTTTTTTTTAATTGTATTTGATTACGAGTCCAACCCAATCCTTTAGTACTAAATGAATTATTTTTAGTTGTCTAAATATTCCTGGCAATGAAATGTATGGACCAAGATTGAACATTCAGAACCGAGGAAGTGTTTCTTGCCGACATTTTCTGTCAGATCAACAACCTACCAAAATTCAACTTTAACATTTTCGACAACTTTGGCCAAACATTTATTCATTCTATACTTCATTTGAAAATAGTAATCAGTAAATTAACTGCAGAACAACAAAACATTATAAAAACTTTTGAAGAACAAAACGACCGTTTTGGATTATCTATTGGATGTATCTAAGCTAAACCTACTAAAGGCTGTCGATGCCCATTTTCATCTTGACCAACTCATGGTAAATACCGGATTAACTGGTATCCATCTGACCTTTGTAGGAAGATGGCTGTGATTGACTATTTAGGAAGACTGCCCAAGGCCGAAATGATAAATGGATAGAATATAGCTTCTTCCGGATGTTAAGAAATATTACAGGAGAAAGGATTAAGGTTCGTGTTGTTTATTCTTTAGTTTTCTATGTTGTGTCATGTGTACTATTGTTTTTCTGTTTGTCTTTTTCATTTTAGCCATGGCGTTGTCAGTTTGTTTTAGATTTACGAGTTTGACTGTCCCTTTGGTATCTTTCGTCCCTCTTTTAAAACCTTCAATTATAAAGAATTTTCAAAACTTGGAATTTAAAAGCTAGAGTATTTCATGAGTCGAATATGTTAGGAGAAATAATCAGGGATACTTTCGAAATTTTCCTCCAAAACCGAGAAATCAACTCGACCCCCTTTAAAATTCGTGACTTGGTCAAGGGTGGGGAAATGCCGATTAAAGGCGTGGGGAAACATATTTATCTGTTTAAAATAGGCGTGGAGAAACAAATTTATCTGCTAAAAGGCGTGGGGAAACATATTTATCTGCTAAAAAGGCGTGGGGAAACATATTTATCTGCTAAAAGGCGTGAGGAAACATATGTATCTGCAAAAATCCTATCTGCTTAAAAAAAAACACTGTTCAATTGCGAGATTATATAACCATTTTGTAAGGAATTATCCTGTATATGCAACCTTTGAACAGTATATGTTTTTTTTTTCATTCGGACGTCACATGGCTGTAGTGTTGACAAAAGTGAATGACTTTCATTATATTAACTTGAATGATTATAATTCTAGGAATCCCGAAAGATGTTATCTTGGCTGAGACGACTTACTAGAGATGGTCAACATGATTGATTGATTGTTGGTTGGTTGCTTAACGTCCAGTGGCAAATAATTCATGCATATTAAGGATGAGAACAAGTTAACAATAAATACTATAGGTAGGTTGTTATAATATAGGATGATGGTCGGGGAAATTTGGTGTGCCACTGGAAAATGAGGGTATATTGGATAGAGACAGACATTTTGCCTTGCAACAGGCCACCTACGGACCCCTCAAAGAGTTGTTGCAATGGTTCTTAACGTGCAAAGAGCGTGGCACTCTCTTAACACGAGGCATCGGATTTAACATACCCCTTCTGACTGGACGTGACTGCGAACTTGATACATTCCGCACAGCCAAACGGACGCCCCACTTTGGCAAGCGTTTTACTGCCGGTCGGGAGAAGACCAAGTGACCATATTTCTATACCCCAGTCACCCTTGAGGGTTGGTCAACATGAAGGAAGGTTCGAAGTGGCTATTCAACCAATTGGAGTGAGTTTTGGTAATAAGTTTATTAATTGTTGTTAAACTACTTTGATTTCCTTAATCTATAATTTCTAGTAATTTTTTGAACTTTAAATTTATGGTGTGTATCTGTGTTTCAATTTACGAAAGTTCTGTGATTTCATACTTTTACGATAGAAAAGAAAATGGCAATTTTGGATGGCCACGTATTATTACTAACATGCCTTAATTCTGCCACAGCCCTAAGGCTTTGCTTTTTAAAAAAAAGTGTCAAATACAACCTTATCATCTCCCGTCGTCACGAGTCTGCCGTTGAAACTAACCTCTGACAAAAAGAGCCGTATAAGAAAAATCACTCCCTTAAGAATTTACAGATGCGTAAAACGTGTAAATGTTGTATACCTATGCGCTAAAAGAGTTGTGAATTAAAACTAGGTGGAAACAACTTTCTGGTAGATTAAATATCCTTCTATAATAATAAATTAACTGAAAGTATTTCACATTGCCGTTCAAAATGGCACAAGCACAGTTAGGTACCGATAATGTTGTCTTCCAACAATATACAAACAAACAGGGAGAAACGGAATTTAGAACGCGTTTTGGGCGACAAAAAGCTATGGTTTTTAGGAAACATTCAGAAACTGGATATTTCTATGTGAACCTTTATGATAACAAGCCGGGGAAAATGAAGTACTACGGGATGACGTTTGGAATGGATGAGTTAGATTGGATTATTGCACTGAGAGGAAATTTAGATCCTTGATGTCTTGATTTCCTCAAGTAAGTTGATGTAAGTTTTAAAATTTCACATATTTTTTATTCGTATTTGCGTTAGATAATCAAATGCAGCTTGAACTACCACTCTTCATTTTAAACTTTGTAAGCTAAACATGTTTTACTTTTCAACCTAAATTATTTCAATATTGACATATTTCATTTCATTTTCAATTTAAAAATCTAACTTTTTTTCCATTAATGTTAATTAAAAGGGTCAACATTTCAAAAATATAGACCCTGAGTTGAAGTTCAGGTATTTCTTACTTTTTTTTTTATTAGCAACCTTCTAACACACCACAATTAATGTAGGCTCAGATGAATTAACAATCACTCCACCAGCTGGGTCAAAATCTAACTACATGGATTTCAAATCAAATATATCCTCATTTTCCAATGGCAGTCCAAATTTCCCCGACCATCATCCTTGATGGCCTCTATTGTATCAACCTACCTATTGCATTTATTGTGAACTTGTTCTCGTCCTGAATAATCCCCAAGGGTGACTGGGGTATAGAAATATGGTCACTTGGTCTCCTCCCGACTGGCAGTAAAACGCTTGCCGAAGTGGGGCGTCCGTTTGGCTGTGCAGGATGTATAAGTTCGCAGTCACGTCCGGTCAGAAGGGGGAGGTTACATCCGATGCCTCGTGTAAAAAGTTACATCATCCGACACTACCTGCACACGAAGACTTTTACTGCTTTATCAAAGAAAGCAACATCTCGCCGGAAGACTATGCTTATTGTCAAAAAGTGTGGACCGAGAACAACATGTCAACGTTCCGAGATTCCCTGGTGTGGTATAACAATCTCGACGTCGCACCTTTCATACAGGCCGTGGCAAATTTGAGGAAATTTTATTTCGCGCGAGAGATCGATTTCTACAAGACCAGCATTTCCGTCCCCGGACTTACACGCCATATGCTCTTCGAAACCGGTCGACGGGCCGGTGCCTCGTTTGCCTTGTTCGACGAAGCCAACAGTGACCCCTACTTCACCCTCAAGAACAATTTGATCGCGGACCATCCATAATCTTCAATTGCCATCACGAAGTCGGGCAAACGTTGGGCATAGACATTTTTATCAATAAAACTGGAACGCACAATGGCTTGAACTCATACCCAACATTTCAAACAATCATGGCACAACACGTGACTTTTACTAAAAGATATAGGAATGATAAAATGGTTGATTGATTGTTGGTTGCTTAACGTGGCAAATATTTCATGCAAATTCAGGACGAGAACAAGTTAACAATACATACAATAGGTAGGTTGTTATAATAGAGGATGATGGTCGGGGAAATTTGGATTGCCACTGGAAAATGAGGGTATATTGGATTGAGACAGAAATGTTGCCTTGCAACAGGCCACATACGGACCCATGAATGATAAATATGGAGATGAGAACATCGTTTGGGAGAAACATGGCTTTTACCATGACTAAAACAAATGGGTATTTCTACATCAGCCTTTACAACAATAACCCATGGTGCAAAGGACATTGCCCAATGGGTCTTGATGATTTGGGCGAGTTATGCTCTGTCATGAGTATTCTAATTCAAGTAAAATAGTTTATGGTAAATTTATGATTCTAAAAACAAAGTAAAAATCTGCACGTTTATGTTTTCTATATCATTTATAGCTTTAATTAATCGTAGTCAAATATAACTGAAAACATGTTCTTTTCTACAGGAGGAAGATCAAATACGACACGACGAGAAACGGGTTAAAACTTAGTTTGACTGGACTATTGTGGCAGCAATTGTATTTTCTGTCTGTAATGTTTAAAAAAAAAACTTACCATTTTGTTAAAATAACATTTTTGTTTTATTCTCTTATTTACATGTACATACTAAGAAGATATCATTATTATTGTGACAGATATTTGAGATAAATATTGGACATAGCTGACGTTGCAAATATTAATTTTATTTTATTTAAATAAGAAAGAAACATTTTGACCTTTATTTCGGACAGTAATCATAGTAGATATGTTCTAATCAAATCGTGACAAAGAAAGCCACGTTGGCATAACATCAATTTAATGATTACTATATAAGTAGAAATTCTGCCTTGAGACGTCAAAGTTTGAATTTTGAAACTTATAGGTGTCAGTCGATCCCGGCCTGCCTCTACATCACCAACAACGACCGGCGGCCCGCCTTTACATCGGCAACAACGCCGGACTGCCTTTACAGCGGCAGCAATGCCATGTACCATCCAAGGCATTGTCCACGACTAGTTCCCCCACAAAATGTAAGATTCCAGAATCAGCTCTCACAGATGTTGTTCGTCTGTCGAGAGTCCGAAGATCAAAGAACATCAAGCAGAACATGTTTCAGAATAGCCGAATATTCAACATCTTTTTATTATAATAATTGGTGAGGACCTTTTTGAAGCTGACACCTACATTAACATCTAAACTTAAAGCATGCCAGAAACTAATACAGTGTTTCGACAATTAGAATGGAAGATTTACAATTGGACATTATTTTTATACCGTTCGGACTATTTATTTCTATATGTTTCCAGTAGATGAAATATCTGTGAATAATCAAAATACACCATTGAACAACGACATCAGCTGATTATCAAATAACATTTTATTATACGTGAACATTTATCAACATCAGTAACATTAATATTAAATCTATATTATTGTGTATTTGAATTGTAAACATACATTTTCATGAAACTGTGAGTACATTAAAAGCTTGTTTTTAAAATCTAAATTTTTAATTTAATTTTTTTAGCTATGAAACAAAATGTTCATTTTTATTTCACAAATCTTATTGCGTTTCATGTCTTAAAATTTTAAGATAAACTTTTCTAAAAGACTGTTTAAATATTAAAATGATTAAATAATGTTTTTCATAAAATGTTGTAATATTTAATTCATTTAAATCATCCATTGAATAACTTTTCAGAATGAATGATGTTAATGAGAACTTCGTTTTTACAAAAATGTATTTCAAACGTATGTCAATATTAATATTTGCAATAAGTCGTCTCTAAGATTAGGTTCAAACTTCATTAAGAGTTACGTAACGTAAATATCCTTGTTTGTAAGTTACCTATTAGGAACAAATTAGTCAAATTCTTGTTGCCGTTTACTGTACATTTTGGAAAATCAGAGTTATAATAGTTTAATATATACATATATAGGCAAGCATAATGCTCAGGCTACCTGAATAGCAAGAACGCCACAAATCATAGATAATGGGTCACCTCAGCAGAAGGGACGCCACACATAATAGAAAATGGGTTACCTCAGAAGAAGGAACGCCATACAAAATATGCGCATGGGTCACCTCAGGAGCAGGGACGCCACAATCAATTCACAAATGGGTTACCTCAGGAGCAGGAACGCCATCAAAATGATAAGACAGTAAATTAGAGACTGCAATAAGCAAAATCAAATTCTGTTTAAGATTTATTCAAATTTTCATATTTCATATATTTTTGCAACATTTTGTTTAAACACTTTTCATATATTGATATCTACGTTTCATCAACTGTAAAGATATACGTTCTTTTGTAAGCATGTGGGTAACAAACTTTAAAGAACAACTATTTATAATTGATACGTTATCGTATTTTATCATCATAACATCAATTAAATTAAAACAACAAAAGGCAAATTAAAGAAAAAATAAAAACACCAATTGAATAGTATGATTAAGGAATCTAAAAAATGAAAAAAAAAGAAAGAAAAAGAAGAGAAAAATATTACAATAAGTTCAAAATTGTTATCGCTTAAAATCAATTACTAAATGATATATGTTTATACATCCATTGATTTTTCATCACTCAATTGCTTGTCTTCTATATTGTTTTGAGGTTTAAATATAGATATTGATTATTTACTTACATTAATAATTAAAAGTTATAAATCCATTTTCAAATTAATATAGCTAACATAAAATTTTATACAATTTCTCTTAAATATTCTTTATTATTTATTTTATTTTTGAGTCCAAAATTTCTAAGGAAAGTGATGTATTGTCACAGATATTTGACATAAATATTGGACATAGCTGACGTTACAAATATTATTTTTTTTTTATTTAAATAAGAAAGGTAATGATTTTGTTAATGTATACAGTGGAATAATGCTAGCAGTTCTCCGGTCATTTAAAGATTATTTATTATCACTAAAGTCAAGTTGACCTCTCTATTATATATGTAACATTTACACCTTATTTCGGACAGTAATCTTAGTAGATATGTTCTAATCAAATCGTGACAAAGAAAGCCACGTTGGCATAACATCAATTTAATGATTACTATATAAGTAGAAATTCTGCTTTGAGACGTCAAAGTTTGAATTTTGAAACTTATAGGTGTCAGCCGATCCCGGCCTGCCTCTACATCACCAACAACGACCGGCGGCCCGCCTTTACATCGGCAACAACGCCGGACTGCCTTTACAGCGGCAGCAATGCCATGTACCATCCAAGGCATTGTCCACGACTAGTTCCCCCACAAAATGTAAGATTCCAGAATCAGCTCTCACAGATGTTGTTCGTCTGTCGAGAGTCCGAAGATCAAATAACATCCAGCAGACCATGTATCAGAACCCGAATATTCAACATAATTTTGTTATAATATTATCTATAAAAGATATTATTTTATTTGTAGGATATACTCATACCTGGTGGGGAGAAAATGCAGGTTCTGCTGTGGTATGTGTGATACTGGAGTCTGTTGATGTAATGGATGACTGAAAAAGAAGGAATAAATAACTAACAAACTTTTATTTTAAATTGTGATGCAAAGTAAATTGAGTGAGACATGTCTGAGATAATCAAACAAACAGTTGTGACTTAATTTCAAATTTGAAATACTTTTGATTAAATATCTATAAGAAATGAAGGATGTTAACTTGATGTTCCATTGATTGTAATGTTGGTGGTAACTTGTTTCATTATCACCTTTGAGATGACCCTTTCCAGTTCTAGGTATTCTTCACATTATGATTTATATAGTATTTGATTAAGAGTTCAACCCAATCATTTAGTAAAAAATGAAAATTTTTTTATTATTATTATTTTTTTTTTTAAATATTCCTGGCATTGAAATGTATGGAGCATCCCAAGATCAACAACCTACCAAAATTCAACTTTTACATTTTCGACAACTTTGGCCAAACATTTCTTCATTCTATACTTTATTGGAAAATTTTGAAAATAGTCATCAGTATATTATCTGCAGAACAACAAAACATTATACAAACTTTCGAAGAACAAAAAGACCGTTTAAGATTATTTTTGGATGATTCTCAGCTAAACTAAACAGAACCATTGATGGCTGTCCATGCCCATTTTCATCTTGAACAACTCAAGGTAAAAACCGGATTAACTGGTATCCATGAGTTGGATTATATGGGTACAGCTGACCTCTAAAAACCCAAGTTGTCGTTCTTAGTTGCTAACTACTGTAATCCTGCCAAATTCCCGTCATCAATAGAAAGGTCAGAAATCAGAAAAGATCACAGAATTAGACTCTCTTTTTGAATACATCCCCGAATTATCAACTCAAATTCTACATCAACATAAAACCGGTTCTTCAAAAATTTTATTTCTATTTTGTTTTTTTCAAAAACTGTATCGGTAGAACAGCGACAAAAGTGTATGACATTCATGAATGCAATCTTATCATCTCCTGTTGTCACGAGTCTGCCGTTGAAACAACCCTTTGACAAAAAGGGCCGTATCAGAAAATTCGTTTTACATGGTAATATGTTGTTCGTAAGATATACTTTTACTTGTGAAGAAAATTCTGATACTGCTGGAAAAGGAGTGAGACTAGTCTGTGGAAGTAATGGAAAACTGGGAAAGAATATCACTATGAAAAAGTAATCATCATGCAGTTCAACCAAGACCAGACAAACATAAAGTTCGGTAGACAAAGACATTAACGCATGGAAGGGGTTACTATTTCTAATTACAGAACTGCCGAACCAGACATCTATTTCATTAAATGGTGGATGAAATGGAACAGTTGATGGAGACCTTTGCAAATAATTTTACGGAGACAAAGAAAGTGATCGCAACTTAAAAAGCTAGGGTATTTCACGGGTCGAATATGTTAGGATTATATGTTATGAGCAAATCGAAGAAGGCGTAACAAGAACAATAAAAACAATCTGTTTTTAGTTGTTATTTATTTCACATCTGAAGGTAATTAATTTAAATTAAAACTATCCTGTAGGCACTAAATTAAATTATAGCAGCAAAAAAAAGAAATTCTTAAGATTGTAAATAAATATCGTCATCATTTAAAGAACTTACTTTTCTCTGAACAGGGAGTTTTTATTTAATTTGAAATACTGTAATTTTTCAGCTGTATTTATAGTCAATCCATTTAAAAAAAAAAATAAACACTCATTATATCACCCGACTGTCATTCATGTCCTCTGTCATTAAACATCTATGACAGATTAAGAACATCAACCAAAATTAAATTTAATTTATGGGTCATGCATTTTTTTTTCAATCTATCTAGAACAGATGCATTAAAACATACTTAAGTAGGGCGTTTTAATTATAGTACTTGACCTAGGTAATTCTGGGTCATTTTTTTTCAGTACAAAAAGAGTAGTCGGAAAAAGTTTTAATGTTTTTTTTTCTATAATCAAATCCTATTTTCTTATTTTATTTTAAAAATCATATATATATAAAAAAAAAAAAACATATCTTGTGGTTTATCGTTATTAACCGTGGCTGGCGTAAACTAACCCCACATAGTATTTCACAGAAACCACAGAAAATGGCGCGCCTTACCATTTTTCTCTCGATCGTTTTTCTTATTTTATGTCTCATCAACACTACTAGGCAGGAAGATGATTGCCCCAGAGGGTCCATGCACTGTGTGAGAAGCTCCCGCACAGTGCTTAGATGTGGAAAGGGAGTGCAGTGTGTCCAGATTAGAGCCCCCATCACGCATGTAACCTGTGCGTCAACCTTTACCAGGCTAATAGTGGACCCTGGCCATCACATATCTACATCAAGATGCCAGATCAGGAGTAAGAGTTATTATGAATCTTTATCTTTATTCAAATATGTATTGTTTCTAATTTTTTATCAATTTTTATCCCCCCTTTTTTGCACCCTGCCACGTTCCGTTCTTGTCCATATAATCATACTGTACCCCTAATAAAGTTTCCCTTAATTCCAAATTATAAGCATATTGTCAAAATATACAAGCGATGATAGAAAGCTGTTCGACGTGTGTAAAAAAAATCCAAATTTTAAAGACATGTTACATAAACACCTCATGAAACCTTGAGATGATCCCCATTCCGCTTCGATAAAAACATGTATAACACTAATTTAAACTAGAAAATAATACAAACGAACTCATGCGAGCTCTCATTCTATCCGACCTCAACCAAAACACTGTCCAGGTCATAAACTTTTCGGAAAAGTAACAATTTAAAATTTAAAGTCCTTTGGTCAGGACATTTCACACTTGAACTAGCAAGGTAGAATTTGAATTTAAAGAAGAGGAAAAAGTTAGGCCCCAAATTTATGTTTGGTTTTACAAACATAAATACCGAAATAGTTTACATCTCTTTTTCATATTTTGTTATATCTAAATCCAGAAACGTTTCAATAATTTCACAACCTTTAAAAATCTGTTAAATTCGCTTGAAGATATTTCTGTTCCTTTGTTCATTACGGGATAAGTTTTAATTTGAAGAATTGTAAATCTATCACCACAGTCTGTATACCTGTCACCACAGTATTCTCACAATTTAAATTATTCTGTGACATGGTACATTTTTTAATTAATTTTTCTAAACACAAGTAAAATAAGATGGTTGATACGTGCGTTCAAGTTCTTCCCGAATTTATGATTTTCGAAGATTTTCAACCCTTGTTGGTAAAAAGTATTATTTAATATTTGACGGACAATTTCTTCTCTCCAAAGAAATTATGTCTACCCAACAACGAGGATTGGTCACTATCAAAGATGGTGAGAATTTATTAAGAGTAACTGGATCATTTGGATCGTCGAAGACGGTCCAAATAAATAACTATAGAGGCGTGACCTATATCCATCTCAAAAAGTCCAGCGGAAAAGACTGGGTCAAGCGCATGGAAAACCTTTATCATGTCCTTTGCTGAGTATTGCGACTTGGTGAGAATGGTGAACGTGGAAGAATTGACAGAACTGTGTGAACAGTTCCAAAAGCAGGTAAAACTCTTTTAATCATTTTATTTATTTATTTATTTGACCTGCGCGGTAGGTCTGGTATCCAGTCAACTGCATCCGTCCCCATTCCCGTTAAATTCGTAAATCAAAAACTATGAGACGAGCATACCGAAGAAGAGATTTTAAAAATTTTGTAGAAATAAATGTTCGTAGATGCATTAGTCTCTGGGAAAATTAGAAATTGATAGTGATAAACTATAAAAAAAAAATTAATACTAATTTTTATGAAAAACTCAAATTTTCAAATCCTTTAAAATGGTGGGTTACAAATCAGAACAACTTTCCTAGGCTTATAATTTCGGAAAAACGTGTATATATAACCATTCTCGGAAAAACAGTATCGTAAGATAGAATATTTTCTTCTGCAGGACTGTTAGTTAGTTACAAAACCGACTTCTCCAAAAAAAGTACACAAGTTATATTTCCAATAACAATAAATTCGTCGTACACCGTAGTTACCCTCCATGAATGAAAAATTAAAGCGCCAAAGACTTCTAATCATCTCACCTTTGTAAATGTGATTTCTTTACGATTCCGGAATATAATTGTTGTTTTATCAGGTTTGACTTTGTAATCATTGATGTCCAATTTGTATTTATTAAATTGATGATTTTAGATAATTGTTAACTTACTTACTACATATAGTAATTTAAATGAGCTTTTAGTTGCGGGTTCCCACATAACCAATTTCAATGTGTATATAAAAGGGATGTGAATTCGGTGAGGAATTATTTGAATTACTTCGTATATTTTTCACAACGTCAACTTAGTCGTTTTTTAAAAAAGAGGAGGAGGAACTGTGATATAATGGGTGTTGTTTGAAAGAAGAAAACGTGTGAATATGTATATTCTCTTTATATTTTCTTAAATCGTTGCCGAATGTTAGTATTTTTCCACTATCTCATTATTCGCATATTTGTAGAACCGAGTCCAGATGAAAGAAGAGGAGGCTGCTGGAGGAGAAAAGCCGGGAGCCTCCACGCAAGAGGGTGAGGAAAGTACCCGCCAGAGCATTACCATTAGAAGACAGCAGCAGCCACACGGATTAAGATTGAGGGAACCGATGTTAAAAAATTGATTAATTGCTGGTTGCTTAACGTCCAGTGGCAAATATTTCATGCATATTCAGGACGAGAACAAATTCACAATAAATACAATAGGCAGGTTGTTGTAATAGAGGCCATCTAGGATAATGGTCAGGGAAATTTTGACTGCCACTGGAAAATGAGGGTATGTTGTATAGGGACAGAAATTTTGCCTTGCAACAGGCCACCTACGGACCCCTTAAAAGAGTTGTTGCAAGGGTTCTTTACGTTCAAAGGGCGTGGCACTCTCTTTACGGATTTAACGTCCCCCTTCTGACCGGACGTGACTGCGAACTTGATACATCCCGCACAGCCAAACGGACGTCCCACTTCGGCAATCGTTAAAAATGTTAAAAAAAACTATGTATAAAAAAAAATTATAAACCTATGTAAACCATGTAATGCTTATACTCGCGACATAATAGTCGAACTACCAAATTTACTTCTAAGGGAAATAAGATTTTTTTTATCTTTAGACATTGAAAGTGGGGTAAATGAAAAAAAATGACATTTCATGTCCTTATCAAATGATATAAACATAGGTAAATGAAAAAAAAAATGACATTTCATGTCCCTAACAAATGATATCAATTTACGAAAAGAACACACTTTTAGTTTTAGAAACGATCATAACTCGTGACGATCTTAACTTATGTTTACAAAGCATTAAAGGTAAACGTTTAACTTGTACGACAAACGTGCAAGTATTTTTCATTTACAGGTAAATAAAAAAAACTTTTACGTTAACAGTACCGGTATCTCATTTGAACTTCAATGGTGTATCAAGCGTAAGCCTTCCAAAAAGGGCTATTCGGCTCTTAGCTGATGAAAATGGAAAGTGCTCTCGCTTTGTAAATAAATTCATTTACTAGAATAGCCACGTGCATCAATCAACAAATTTTACCACACACGGGAGAGCCTTCACCCACTTTTGAAATTTTCTGGATCTGCCACTCACTATCCGATCATGACAATAAACATTTACAAGCTAACTAATAATCCTGACAATATGTTTAAAATGAATTGTTGCTTTTAGAAATGAAAATATCAATATTCAAAGTCACAAAAGCTTGATAACACGTGCAACCAAATATAAGCACTATAAAAGGCTAATACCAATATGAAGCTCTCATTTTCAGGTCTCTTGGGCAGATTCAGTCATTTTAAAAAGGGAAGGTTCCAACCCAGGAGAAAATGAGACATAACACCACAAATATATATAAGCATTCATACATGTATTTAAACACACACATATTTTCATTTAATTGTCCCCATACATTAGATTTTACTATTGCTTTTTTGCCATTATATGAGACTATAAATGTATAAAAAAAAAAGATATATATTTTTTTTATATCAAGTATAATAATTTTATTGTTATTTACTTGTAGGTTTATTATTTTAACAGTATAATGAGCTTGTAGGACCATGTACATGATGTAGGCGTTTACCATGTTTACAGTATTTACCGAAACAATCGGTATTCTGCCTCAGTGCATACTAGTATAACCATAAGCCACAGTAATGTATATCATTTATTTCGAAAACCATGAAATAACAAGTTCTACATATGTGTGCTGTGATGTTGGTAAAAAGCTACAAAAAACAAAAACAAAACCTTAGCTAACTCATCATACTTATGACTACAAAAAACATAAATTAACAGTTCAAATCTATGTATCAAAATGAATTTTCAATCAAATCATTCAAAAATTATAGCACCAAATGGCTTTCCATACTTTTGTAAAAACAGTGACAAAATTAACAATCATCATATTTCACTTTTGGTTGATATACACATATGCAAAATTTATCTTGATGTGGAAACATTAACTTTCATCATACAATCATTAAAAACTATGAATTATAAACTTACATTGTGAGTTGGCGTAGTTTACGATACTTTTAAATGCCTGTGACCACGTTCATGCTTTCAATTTAGGAAACAAAAAAGTAAGGGGGACAGTAACGAACTTCAAAGTACAAAAATCTAGCAATAACAAATAGTCCGGGAAAACTTATGAAAAATCGATAGAATTTCTGTTAAACAATAAAACACTGGTAACAGTACAATCGGAGTAGTTATAGTTTGCAGAACATGCAGAATCAGTACTTGCATTTTTATACAGAGGGACATGTAAGATGGTGATATTTAACTTGCGATGGATTGACAAAAGATTTTTATATTGTGGGATTAAATTGGGCATTTGAAATATTCCTAATGTGTGGATTACATGTGATATCCAAATGTTGTTTACATGATGTAAAATAGGACATACTAATTTTTATTATTGCAGGCACCTCTAACAATAATATTTTGTTTATATATTTTGAAAGGACTGATATTGCATAATCAAACACAATCTAACATTACAAATAGATGATAAATCAATAATTCAACTCAAATATCATTAAAGAGATGCGTTAAAAATATCGGCTAAGGAGTTACTGCACTTCATACCATATTATCCCCCAAGGGTGACTGGGGTCTAAAAATATGGTCACTTGGTCTTCTCCCGACCGGCAGTAAAATGCTTGCCGAAGTGGGGCGTCCGTTTGGCTGTGCGGATTGTATCAAGTTCGCAGACACGTCCGGTCAGAAGGGGGACGTTTAATCCGATGACTCGTGTAAAGAGAGTGCCACGCTCTTTGCACGTTAAGAACCCTTGCGACAACTCTTTGAGGGGTCCGTAGGTGGCCTGTTGCAAGGCAAAATTCCTTTCCCTATCCAATATACCCTCATTTTCCAGTGGCAGTCCAAATTTCCCCGACCATCATCCTCTATTATAACAACCTACCTATTGTATGTATTGTTAACTTGTTCTCGTCCTGAATATGCATGAAATAATTGTCACTGGACGTTAAGCAACCAACAATCAATCAATCATACCATATTATTTGCCAATAACTAAAGTTCCCAAAAAGTTTAAATAAAATAATACTGGGATGTCTGATGTAAAATATTAAAGTTCAGATATATTTTCTTTCTTTGAACAATTGATTAACATGCACAATAAAGGTTGCATAAAGATGCTAGTGATAGAGATTTTGAAATTAATATTGATGTGCAGTATTACCTGAAACACATGTTTACACGTGTCTTTTTTCAAAGTCATTATATTTACAAACACATCAATACGTTTGTAATTACAACATATCTTATGTTGACTACATCTGTAGAAATATGTGAAATTAAAAGTCTAATAAAATAACTTGCCTAGCAAAAGATGCATAAGATATAAAATGAATATCGAATTTTAATCGTTTATTTTGTATTTTGTATCAGAACAGCACATTGTAACAGCAGATGGTTTTTACAATGAGGATGATACTTTCTTTCTGGTCTGCAAGCATGAAGGAGATATTTTGTCAGACTATAAATGCCCTCTTGCAGCTGTACAAGGTATAGTTGCAGAAGATGAAGAAATAGAAGCTGTTATTAAAGGAATGATTCCTTTCACTGCAAACATAGTTGTATCCGCAAACAATACAGTTTCATCTGTATCCATTGACATGTAACTTCAATGAAAATAACATAAGATTTTAAATGACTTTAAATTTTGAGACTCCGCAAGGGTGACTGGGGTATAGAAATATGGTCACTTGGTCTTCTCCCGACCGGCTGTAAAACGCTTGCCGAAGTGGGGCGTCTGTTTGGCTGTGCGGGATGTATCAAGTTCGCAGTCTCGTCCGGTCAGGGGGACGTTAAATCCGTTAAAGAAATATTTTTAGGGTAAAGATCAGATTTTATGGTTTTTGGGATAAACAGCATATTTGTTTTTGAGTATGGGAATATTGTGGACTAACCTATAGTTGTGTATGTCTGTGTCATTTGGGTCTTTTGTGGATAGTTGTCTCATTGGCAATCATATCGTATTTTCAGCTTGTTCTGCACTATTTCAGTTTTTCTGAGCAATTTGACAAGCATACTTCTGTTCATGCCTCCGTTTGGTTACAAGGTATAGAGTTGGGTTGTATAGATGTTCCTCTCCATCGTATTTATCTGCAGTCATATTTGATAACTGACTAGAGAGCTTACTTAGGCAGCAACCATTTGATTTTCTGAGGGGGGCTATGGTTTTTTTTTGGAAAAAAAGTTTGTTTCTAGGTTTTGGGAAAAATAATGATTTGTTTTGGACCCTGAGAAAAAAAAATTGTTTGTTTCACCCTCAGCTGCCCCTAAATGTGATGCTAAAATTGAAAGAAAACCAATTGTTTTCGGTTTGTCGCTAAAATATAGATTGTTTTTCGCCGAAGGCGAAACAAAAAAACCGAAAAAAAAAACATTGACCCCCCCCCCCCCCCCCCCGAAAATCAAATGGTTGCTGCCCTATACCTAATCTTCAGATTTTTCAGTATTTAAAGATTGCAAAACGAGGGTATCACCAGCCCAGTAGTCGACATGAATATCAATAATGTGGTCATTTTAATAAATTTCCTGTTACAAAATTTCTAATTTTTCGACAAACTAAGGATTTTCTTATCCCAGGCGCACATGACCGTAGCTGTATTTGACACAACTTTTAGGAATTTCGGATCCTCAATGCTCTTCAACTTTGTACTTGTTTGGCTTTATTGATATTTCGATATGAGCGTTACTGATGAGTCTTAAGTAGACGAAACACGCGCCTGGTGTACTAAATGAAATCCTGGTACCTTTGATAACTGTTACGTAATTTTTTTTAAAATGCGTAGTTATTTATAAATGATTAACATTGTTAGGTTTAAATATGTAACTTAATTTTAGTTAATACCCCCTTCACATACACGAATGTGTCTTACGATTCCTTACGAATGTTGTTTGTTTTATCAAATGCAAGCATTCGCAAGCAATCGTAAACCACTCGCAAGCAATCGTAAATCACTCGCAAGCAATCGTAAACCACTCTTAAACAAATCGTAGACATTCGCAGACAATCGTATCGATTCGTAAAACTATTTGGAAATTTTTGGACATGCCAAAAATTTTACACGAATGTCCACGAATCATTTCATTCGTAAAGAGCTCGCAAATCACTCGCAACAATTCGTTAATGCATCGTTAACCGATCGCAACAACTCGTAAATCATTCGCAAGAAATCGTGAACAGTTTGATTTAAGAATGTTTAACGATTCATTTACGAATAGTTGCGAGCAGTTTACGATCGCTTTGCGATGGATTAACGAATTGATACGAATTCACGCGAGTGCTTTACGAATATATCCGATTGCTTTACGAATGTATACGAATACTTTGCGACTGCTTTGCGAGTGCTTTGCGAATGTTTTACAAATAGGAATATTTTACAAATGATTTGACGATAAAATTGGGGTTTTGTTTTTATTCTAATAGTTCGTTTCAGTTGTTATAAAATCGTGGAAGAAGGAAGTCGCATTTTACTATTGAATCATGGCTCCAAAGAGAAGACCTGCTGCAAGGAAAAGGAAGACAAATCCTGCTTCACCTAGATCCCCTACACCACCACCACCACCATCGCCCGAAACACCAAACCCCGCCGAATTACCACCACCAGAGGCAAACCCACCAACCGTTGGTATCGAATATCCTGAGCAGCAACTTTCAGATACTGACAATGTTGATACAGCCGGCTCAAACTTTGCCTCAGATGAGGACGATTTGATAGCCACTGCCACAACCAGTGCAGCAGTAAGTGAGATTTGCTTATTCAATGTCTTTGAAAATCACCTTTATAAAGCACATAAAAAATGTATGAGTTTCATAGACAGATATTTAGTGAAATTGGCAATTGAGGAACTGCATTTTATTCAAATAAATCATCAAAATACGATACATGCAAAGAAAATCTGCATTATTTAAATCAGATTAGTTGGACAGAATAGCAATATAATAAGATTAAAGTTAAAATAATTATAACACGGAATCTATATCCAGAGGCCAGTGTATAACTGTTGTTGAACGTATTGGCAAAAATGTAATTAAAAAAGATAACAATGTTTATGATACTTTTCAAACAATTGCAATCAGCATATGAACTTCTTGAAAGACCGGTCATTATAAAAATATTTATGAGTGTATTTTATAGTAAAGTCGTTGATAGTTATCACGAAAATGGACATTGTGTATTTTCAGACTCGCAAGAAGAATAAACCCAAAACTAAAAGTGCGAGAATACTGACGATCGAAGAGGAAGACGAAGTAATTGAGTGGTTAAAGTCAAATCGGTTTCTATACGACAAGACAAGTATTGATTTCAAAAATCGCGATAAAAAAGAGCGAACATGGCATGAAATGGAACAGAGGATGAAGTTGAATCCCGGTGATCTTCAAAGATGGTATACGTCCTTAAGAACCACGTATGTGAAAGAAGTAAAGAAAAGAGAAAACACCACACGATCCGGAGCCGGTGTCGGAGATGGTTTGCTAACATCTAGAACTAGCTGGTTGTTGGAGAAATTCGAGTTTGTAAAACCCTTTGTCTGTCAGGCAAGAGGAACCAAGGGGTCACAGATCAAGAAACCTGACCGGTACTCAGACTGCAGTGAGTCATCAGTTCCATCAATAACGACCATGGAAAGTACACCACAGTCAGTGACAACATCGTCAACTACAACAAAGATATCTGACTGCCTAGAAAAAGTTTCTCAGCAGTTAGCAGTCCCAAAGAGTGACACAGAGAAGACCTGCGATTTCCTTAGTACGCTAATGGCAAAGATGACCCCTTCCTGTCTGGAGGATTTTACGAATGAAACTATCTTCAAGGCAATGGAGTATGTTAAACAGTCTAAACAGAAACAGCGTCAAACACAACAACCGCCAAGGGATGATTTTATACAGCCATCCCAGCTTTCATCTACATTCACAGACCCTTCCCAGCAAGTAAATCGCCAAACATTACCTCAATTTACCCAATTACAACCTCAACAGCAAACTGCAGTAGGAAATAACAGGCCTTCAATTAGACCGACAACATCATCCATGTCGTTCAGGCATCGTCAGCCGCAACAAATGTCTACTGATCGCGACTATATCATTGCACGCAACTTAGCAGCTTCGAATCCGCCAGCTGACGTCCTTCAACAATATGGTCAATACCAATGGGCAGAACTGCAACCGACTAACTTGCAACCTATCTTAATGGGTCAACAGCAACAGACAGTATACTCAACTCACACTACAAGTCAGACACCAAGTGCTATTGAATCAACTGCGACAGATACAACATCAGTACTGACGGATGCTTATGAGACAATAAACCCAGAAACACCTTTCATATAGATCTTCGACGTGAATGACTGTTTATTTTCATTTAGAAAAGATTTAGGAAAATCTTGAATAGAGAACCTTTAAATGTATAACTATTTGTAGATTGTAGAAAATTTGTAGCTTTTTTTGAGAATGAAAAGAAATAGGTTAATCCACATTTGTTTATGTTGTTTATTTTAGGAACCAAAATTTTTAAACAAAACCAATAAAAAATGACATCGCTGAAAAGTGTAATATGCAAACGGAATCTTTTGCCATTACTTGGCGCCTGTGCCCTTTTCAATGTACATTTAGTTGTAAATCAAATTCGAACACACTAAGGAGCAATCAATAATCATAAACCACAAAGAAGACAATGCCATGGCAAATACACAACAGGCAACACAAATAACAACATAACAAAAACTAAAAACAAAGCAACATGGACCCCAAACAAAAACAAAATGTGGTGAACTCAAGTACCCTGGAAGGGTTAGCAGCTCCTGCTTCAAGTGTGACAACCGTCGTTTAGCTTAAATGTCAAAATCATTCTGAAACTCATTTATTGATGCTTATCAAAGTTTGTGTTTAAACTCAACCTATTCTTTTTTGCGCGTGTTGGGTCGTTGCCTCTTTGACACATTCCCCGTCTTCACTCATATTCTATCCCTTAAATACCATTCCAAGTACTAGTATTGCAACAAATTTGTATTATAAAGTGTATGTCAAACAAAGTTGGAGTGAATTATTCATTATGATAGAACCTCATTCTGAGATTTTTTATAGTCCTATCTATATCTAAATTTTTATTTTTAAACATTACATCAATTAACACAATACTGATGCATTCAAAACAATCAATGTTTCTGAACCAGTCAAATCATGTTCTCTTGCCAATCTACGGCGCCTGCTTCCGAGTTGAAGTAATTTTTAAGATAGTTCCTTTGATCAATTCCAGCAGCGTTACCAAAATTTCTCTGATACCCTGGGTCTCCGTCGGTAAGTTGCGCACCTTGTCGCCATTGTCCCTCTATTAAATTATGATTGTTGTCTTCTTCGTCAGCAAACAGTTGTAGATCAGCACGTTTCCTTATCCGAAGTAAGTTATGAAGAGTAGTACAAGACAGTACGATTAAATCTACTGTTTCTGGCAGTTGTTGCATAGTTCCAATCAAAATCTGAAATCTCATGGCAAGAATGCCAAAAGCATTCTCCACAATTCTACGTGCACGGGACAACCTATAGTTAAAGATGCGCTCATCGTGGTCTAAACGTTTTCTTGAATAGGGTTTCATCATCCATGATCGGAGAGGAAATGCGTCATCGCCAATAAGAAAATAAGGAATATCTGTTTCACCATTTGGAAGAGGGGAGGGAGGCGGAAGATCCAAAGTTCCATCTTCTAACATTGGTCGTAGTTCCGAGTCCCTAAAAATCTGGCTATCAGATGCACTTCCGTATGAGCCCACACTCAGCCAAATAAACTTATAATCTGCATCAACTAGAGCCATCATCACTGTAGAGAAGAAATGTTTGTAGTTAAAAAATAACGACCCCGAGTTAGGCGGTTTTCTTATTCTAATGTGCTTCCCATCCAAAGCACCACAAGCGTGTGGGAGGTTCGTAATCTCATCCGGCATGACTTCATCTTTGTATGCTAAGTAAATTGCTTCGCAGACTTTAGGCACAAAGAGTGATATGGAGTTCCGGGCAACACGAAAGGCATACATAAGATCAGCATACGTGGAACCGGTAGCCAAATGTCTGAGTGTAACGGCTAACTTCAGTCCTGGTTCAAGTGGTTCCCTGTAACGAGAAATATTTATCTAAACTTACAATGCAATTAAAAGAATATTTTTTGTCGCATAAAAGGTAAACTGGAAATGTGTCATACATTAGAATAACAAAAGACAAGACAGTTTAATATACCCACTTCCATATGAATACGAACGTTATTTGGGGCGTTACTAACACGTACTTTGTTCACTTTGTATTAAATTGAATTATTTAGAAGCAAAGTGCTTAAGGAAAATTTTTTAAAAGATTGTTTTGCTGACCTTTTTACTTAGATATGAATTTCTGAAAAAACAGTTAGTATGGTTTTCTAAACTGACTATATCATGCGGAAAATCCCAGCCTCGTCCTTCGGCACCGTCGGATATTCATATGATATAGTCAGCATACAAAATAAAACTAACTATTATTCTTAATGTACATTTCTGTTTTATTTTGCTTGAAAATTGAAGTACTTACCTGAAAGAGGTAGAGCTTTTTCTGATTGCAGGGGTAATTCTGTCAAGTATCTCCCCAAACAAGTCGGCATCAACTCTTAAAAAGTTTCTGTAACCAGACGCTTCTTCCCGGTTAAGCTCATGCAGGAGTTGGTCATATTGTCCAAACAAAGTTCTTCTGATGAGCCATGGCCTGCACCAAAATCTACGTTGAGTCCGCCTCCTCCTCCTCCTAAAACAAAGAGGAAACAGTTGTTGATTTTCTTCCTCTGCCCTCTGTGCCAGTGGAAGAAGAAGTCGAAGGAAGTTATGGAAGAGTAATAATTTATTTCTCTCGTAAGACATGTCTTGTTACTCCGAATGTTTACATGGATAATAAATGAGACTGTATGGCCTACTATCTATATGAGTGCATGCATTTCCCATTGCAAAAAAAATAAACATTCGTAAAACACTCGTAACTCAATCGCAAATGTTCGTGGGCTATCGTAAACTATTCGTTAACCAATCGTAAAAACTTGGATCAGATCGTTACCATTCGTATTGTGCTCGCAAAACACTCGTATGCATTCGTTAATTGCTCGTATCTATTCGCAATGAATCGTCTACTGTTATCGTAAAAGCATCGCATTCATTCTTAGTAAATCGTAACCAATCGTAAAGCACTCGCGAATCACTCGTAAAAGTGGTTTATTCGCAAAAGATTCGTTAAAGTTTAACGAATCTTGTAAATTTTGGTGATTCGTTAGCATTCGTAAGAAACATTCGTGTATGTGAAGGGGGTATAAACAAGAAATAATAAGGATTAAACATCACGAGGTTTAACCTGTACTGAAACCATGCAAGTTTTTTTTTTAAATCATACATTTACTTATTCCGTGGCGTCACACAGGTAATAGAATAAATTTTGAAATATTAAATCAGTCAAAGGACAATAAAGAGAACAGTCTACATAAAGAATAAACTTTTAAATTTAATTCCGACAAGTATAAAATATAACACATTCGGAGAAGATCTGCACTTACAATTGAACGTAACATGTTCGCCAAGCCATAAAGGGAAACATTCACATGGTTTAACTTGTACCGTGAACATGCAAGGTTTTTCGTAATGTACCAATATAAAAAAAACTTTGACGTTAACAGTATCTAATATGTAATGGTGTACAAAAGTTTGACGAGTTCTCCAGTTCAATGTTGCTCAATTACTCAAAAAATGAAATAGTTTTACCTATGATATGACTGAGAAATCAGAAAAGAAAATAAATCCGAAAAAGAAAAGAAAGAAGCCAAAGGGATCGTCAAATGTGAAATAGAAAAAAACTTTGCGTCACACAATGTTTTAAACATGTTTGCTTGAAGAAAGTACAACCATGAACTCAATGCGAAGTATTCGAAGTAAAAACCATAACCTGATCTTCACTTCAGCTGTGCTGTCTTTTACATATATCTGGCGAAGTTTTATCGTCTCTTGAGTCCTCTGTGTGACTCTTTCTACGATGGCATCAACCTAAATAAATTGATCATTGATTACATTCTGTTTGGAAAATGACAATCAGATTGATCTATAATTCTACATGGTTACATTTTCATTTCATATCACTTATCTTGTGATTAAGCATGTAGAAAGATGACTATAGATGTGTTTTCTGTGTAATAATGGAGTCATAAATATTTATGTCATATGACACTCCCCACCCTAAGTTCAACAGTTATAAGTGTCACTGAATAAAATGTTCATAAATGTCCTATTCCATATTTAAGTCTGACACATATGTTGGTCCATCAATGGTTGTGGGAGTTCTGTGAAAAGTTTGCTGAACAGTTGAGTTGTCTATGGTCATCAGGGATCTCTCATCATTTATATTATCGTCGTCATCATCATCACTGACTATAATAAATTCATTTGCATAATTGTTAATGTCACTCGTAGTACACGAATCATCATCTGTATCTGTACAGGCATTTATTTCTTCATCACTAATATTATCCAAAGTATCTAATTCTTCAACACTCATCGATGGTATTTCCTTTTGCCTTTCCATTTCTATGGCATCTTTTATAAGGTCAAGAATAGTATCATCCTCGCTAACATCATCAGAATATTGTTGATGATCATTGATGCAACTTGGTCTTCCTTCTGCAGATGACTTACTTCGGGCTAACTGTACTTCCATGCCAGGAATGGTAGTTAAATGATAAAACAAGTAACCTCTTCTTATAAATGTGGAACTGCATTTATCTTCTGTGCAGTCATACGACTCTAGGCCAGCATGGTGTTCTTTGATATGGCGAATGAGATTCTTCTCGTATTTATATTCCTTGTAACAAATTAAGCAAGTATACATCGTGGCTATGGTAACTATGCGAATGAAGATTCATATTTAATAGATCGGTTTTCATACAACCACATCGACACTGAATTAGAAACTCGTGCAAATCAAGTAGATATAGGAAGATGTGGTGTGAGATCAAGGTCTGTTTAAATTTCAGCTCCGTTTAAATTCAATGAGAAAATCGTGCAAAATCAAGCACCGTTTAAATTTCAAAGATTGAATGCTTCATTGAACACACTATAACTTTTGGGCACACTCTATTCATTTAAATTATTTCTAGATATAACTTTATAACACATATTATTAACACGTCACATATATATATATCGATGTAAAAAGTTCTGATTTGATCGGTAGTTGGAGATGAGATTGTATAGGATATAACAACTATTCATAAACTTTTTGAGTTATCCTTAGATGGAAAAGGTTCCTAACTATGGCATGGTATTGGTTGCAAAAATTTGATATTTTTCATTCAAATGCAATATTTTTCATTTAATTGGTATATTTTTTCATTTATATGCAATATAAATTCATTTATATGCAATATTTTTTCATTTGTATGGTATATTTTTTCATTTATATGCAATATTTTTTCATTTATATGCAATATTTTTTCATTTATATGCAATATTTTTCATTTGTATGGTATATTTTTTCATTTAAATGGTATAATTTTTCATTTATATGCAATATTTTTTATTTTAATGGTATAATTTTTCATTCAAATGGTATAATTTGTCATTCAAATGCAATATTTTTTATTCAATTTGTATAACTTGTCATTGTAATGCAATATTTTTCATTCAATTGGTATAATTGTCGTTTTTTTATTTATATGCAATAATTTTTATTTATATGCAATAATTGCATTATGGGAAATTGTTTGACGTCACAAGGTCAAATTTGCAACAACGTTTGTGATTGGTCGATATAGTCGGGCAGCCCCTGCTTGACTCACATGTTGAAGTTGGCACGTTCTCTATGAACTCCCCTGGTTTGATTAGCTGTTGATATCTATATATGAGAAGGTAACGTTTTGTATAACTGTTTGCATTCCCCCTTTCTTTCTCAACACGAATGCATGACCAAGAATTAAAAAAACGCGTCGCCCCACTAACTAAATCTTGCGTTCATGCGAGTACGGCATTGCAGGCTGATACTGTTAGTGTTACTGTTAGGATTATGTACCCTTGTGTTGATTCAATACTAAACATATGGAAAGTTTATAGAAAATCCATAGTCCAAATAATTATGACGTCTGGCAAGGCTATTTTGATTTTTTTCTTGGACGCCTTCCTGCGACCAAAATAGCCTTGCCAGACGTCATAATTATTTAGACTAGAACATGGATCCACAGCCTTTTCTTTTTAATCTTGTTCCCTCAAATAAGGCAATTTAATAACTGATAGATATCGGAGTATTGCTCGAAATTTCCTCAAAACAAGTTTATTACTGTAGTTATAATAATGGTTAAAACAAATAAAAAATGAGCTCAAATTAAGTACACCTTTTAGGGTGCACTTGACTGGCTCAGCACCACTCCAGATGTTTGGGAATTTACAGGTTGCTTATATTTTTTTGTAAACAATTAATAAACACAAGCAAATTTTCGAAAAGCAAGTGAGTAATCTATGTTTGAAATTTTATAACAAAAATCTCTGTATTGAAGGCTGTGGATTTTCTATAAAATCTTGGTTTATTTGCCACAAAGTACTCGCTTTGTTTATAAAAAATCCGTAAACCAGAACTGGAAGTTGACAGCAGGTTCATCAGATGGAAACACTTGTTGGAAACAGTTGGGGTACATCTAATAACCAATGTAAAAAAGTGCCGAAATATGCACCACAATGGCCGTTTATGGAAAAATTGGAATGTGTTCTAGTTCCCATCTCTGAATCCCCGAATTAGATTTTTTTTCAACGTCCCACTGTAGTTAATAATTACTATATGTCTTTGCATATTTCAAAACATATTTTTCTTCAGGAATTGTTAGCTCTCTAGAACTTTTATTTGTCAGCATATTTTGTTCATATTTATACACATAATGCAAGCTATATATATTCATAGCCTCTCATACACCTTGTATCATCTTACAGCGAATATAGGTACTATCCAAGCAGGCGTGAGCGATTTTGATCTTACACGGTAACGACAAATCTTTCTTTTGTTCACATAATATCAATGTGACTACTTCAATCTAAACATAATTGCTGTTTTAAGAAATGATTTGATCGTAGCTTGACTAATTAGAGATGTCTCATTATTTTCCCAAAACAAGAGGGATTACTAAAAGCATGTGCAAATACTTGTAAAAGAAGTTGGCCCTCGTCTCATCCGATAGAATGTCAATGTGTGTGTATAATAAGTATAGCTGTTTCAATAATTGGCACTGAAATCTTTTCGATATTTTATCCCTAAAGAAGCCTTGTGTATGGTGTTTGGCTGACCACATACATCCTTATGTACGGTGCATAGTTAAGTTGTTGTACACCGTACACAAAAACTTTATTTTCATACTCGTTTATTACCCAAACAGTTTCAAAGAATGAGTAATCACAGGTAGCTTTATGATTGGTAACCATTACTGTTACCCTGTAATAGGTTTCTTTCAGATAAAACATGTAAATGTCTCAACAACTGTATCGAAATTGAAAGTGGGTGTTGACTTTCACAACTATTTGCGCATGTTATTTGTTCTTATTTGAATATCAAAGTTTTTTTATGAATAGGAAAAAATCGATGCAAAAATTATTTGGGAGCAGGAATTTCAAATGTTGAGAAATGTACATTGAATAATGAAAAAGCAAAACAAAGATTTCCGTTACCTTGTAAGGTCAAAATTGATCATGCCCGCTTGGTTAGTACCTATTTCCAGTGTACTGATGATACACGGTGTCATAGGACAATTTCGAATTTCGGCCAGATTCACTTTTATTTCAAGGAGAAATTGCCCTTTAATTATATGAATGGAAATTTGTTGTTTCCAACTTGTTAGCACTGACTAGAATAATGCTAAGTAACATAAAACTAAGATTAAGTTCAAATTCAGGTGGTGTCACTTTGACTGTTTCTGAGTTATGTCTTTTCCAATTTGCACTTGTTCACCACCTATTTAAGCATGACAATCAATCCATTTTGCCAGTGGAGGATCCATGTCATCAGACACAATCTTGTTTTATTATGCGACCACAAAAATATATTTAGGATCATAATAATGGTATGATGAAGTAATTGTTGTCCATGTTGTCTGCGTCGTTGTCCTTAGACACATTACGTTTCTAGACAATAACCATGATAACTTTAGTTTAAGTGTGGATCTAGATATGATTTTTTTTTAGAAGGTTCAATACCACAAGGTTGGGATTAATTTTGGATGATGGTCCCAACGGTTTTGGAATTCAGACTCAAAGGGGGCCAAAATAAGCATTTTTCTTTAAGTTATTACCATGAACTTAGAAAAATGCATAATATATATAAGATAAACACATAACAAATCAAAAACAAACAAACTGTGCGCATCAATGAATACATTTTATGATTTATAATCACCAGAGCATGAAATGAAGTACTATGCAAGCTTCCAAGTCATGCAAGTAATTCCAAAGTGTCCCATGTAAAAAGCATTATCGCTATTTTAGGAAATTTTCCTTTGATCTTGCTGACTGGTGATTTCCTTTCTCAGCAGGAGTCAAGACAAGTGATATGAACAATGATGGCAAGAAACTAAATTAAATGAGGCACATGGATCCTAATGAAACTGACAATGTCGTCATAGTTACAAATAGCGATCAACAAATTATCATTGCAATTGGTCATCTCAACTGGATTGCTTTTCTCATTTTAGCCATATCATCTCAGGCGAGAAAATCAATCTTGTTGAGATGATCAATGATAATCTGTAAGAACATGTATCTAAATTATATGCCTTTTAAAGCTAACTAAAGCCTTTTCCTATTGATTTAGTATGGTTCATCAAAAATGATTTACTTTAATTAGAAAATGAGTTATTCAGTCCATGTATTCAGTTTCTGCGCAAAGTTTCAAAAATTCTCAAGTGCCTAATTAATATAAAAAGTAAAATATTAAATATTTGGTCAACAAATAACAAACATGTGTTACTAAACTATTAGGAATAAAAAGAGAGGAGACAACTCGCGAAAGCATGTGTAATCACACTGTGTGAGAAATTAACTAAGTTTCCACATCCCATGTCAGAATCTTTCATAATAAAGGTTGCAGTCTTGAAATTGACTGCTCCATAGGCTAACATGCAAAACAGCTGATCTTTGAAAACAAAAAAATAAAAAAATAAAAAATGCTAGCCTAATTTTGCTATATATAAAAAAAAATTCATGTTCATATCATGTATGTACTAATGTGAAATTGTGATTTAATCGAAAAAAAGGGGGTTCTTGCCACGAAGAATAAAAAGTGACGCAATCCTGAAGTCAAAACATTTTTTTCCTACTTTCTGTTTGCTATTTTTACTAGGCCGCACCACTTCCAGTAAACATGATATCCTTCCACTTTCATGGATTGATATCCCCAAAAGATGCAAGTCTATATATATGTTTCAATTCAGCATAAACCTACATGTATAATCAAACAGAAAAAATTGAGTTCAGAAAAAAATTCAGAAAAAAATGCACTATTTTGTTCCCCTCCATGTTTTGACATGCACCCGAAACTGGAGTTGTAATACAAGACTGCTACCTAAAGGTTAATACAGTCAAAAATTAAATACAATACTGACTGCCAATCCTGCCTAAAGTTTTTAAAATCTGACAAAGTCAAAGATGAAGCTTAGTAAGTTACAAAAATTACATCCTTGGTCCCTTGCTATTACACATTGGTGGGTTTTCATATAGCGCTCAAAAGTGACTAAAGCCCTCAAAATCCTAGCTTAGATCCAGATTCACACATGCATGTTTATTTCTCTGAAATGAAAATATTTAAGTTATACCCTTGACTGTTCAGAGTGTAAAATATCACTGATTTATACATAGAAATCTGATAAATTGCAGAATACTATACATGCTGTAGCTACAAATGCAACACCATGGATATTAGCTGTGAAATATTGGCTCATGTGATAGGTTTGATGGCTTAATGACATTCTTCTTTTTTTTGCAGAAGATGGCAACATACCCAGATCATGAACATGATGAAGAGCAAGAAGAGTCTATTTTTGAAATTTTTTTCCAAGACTTGGACGAAACGTTATCATATTGTGAAAATATCCCAGATAACCCTCCAAATTGTGACATAGAATACTTTCGCAACAGATTGAAAAGTGCAGTGGATGGCTTAAATTGTTTAGAATTTAATTTAGTTATAAATAGAGCTGATCAGAGCTTAATTGAGAAAATTCAAACCCTATTATCTTGTCTTCAGCCCCTGAGAGAACATTGGAGCACGATAGATTTTTCTATGCCATCTAGTTTCTTGAGCATTGTTGATGGAGCAGGATGTATTTCAGCGACTGATAGGCTGGGAAGGCCTCCTGCTTTTATATGCACCGACCAAGTGGAATATTTGTTTAAAATTGGTTTTAAGATAGGTGAAATAGCCAGAATGTTCTTAGTGCACAGAACAACACTATGGAGACGACTTAAATATGAGGAGAAGAATCTGGTTAGACATACTATGATAAATGATTCAGAATTGATGTCAGTGATGCGAGAAATCGTTAACAGTCAACCACATACTGGTGTGAGTATGATGATTGGCCACTTAAAAGCAAAAGGTATAAGTGTGCAACAGTCACGTGTAAGGAGAACTCTGCGTGATATTGATCCAGGAAGCACCTTGATACGATGGGGCTTAACTGCAGTTCGCAGGAAATACTCAGTTGCAGGGCCTAATGACCTATGGCATATTGATGGACACCATGCGCTGATCCGCTGGAAATTAGTAACACATGGAGGTATTGATGGTTTTTCGCGATTAATAGTGTTCTTAAAATGCTCGAACAACAACTTGGCGGTCACTGTTTTGAACTCGTTTTTGAAAGCAGTTGAATCGTACTCATTACCATCTCGAGTCAGAGGTGATCAAGGAAGTGAAAATGTTTTAGTTGCTAGATATATGGAAGAAAGGCGAGGCTCTGATCGTGGTAGTTTTATAGCAGGAAAATCTGTGCACAATAGCAGAATTGAAAGGCTTTGGAGAGATGTTTATTATGCTGTAATTCAAACATTCTATTCATTGTTTTACTATCTAGAAGGAAATGATCTGCTAGATGTTGATAATCAAAAGGATCTGCTGTGTTTACATTATGTGTTTATACCTCGTATCAACGAAGCACTCTCTCAATTCGTAGTGGCATATAATAGTCATGGGTTAAGAACAGAACGTTGTTGGTCACCACAAAAGATCTGGGTGAACAGCATGATTCAAAAAAACATTCATTCAGCTGAACTGAATAGTGAAAATATTTTAATTGATGGAATTGAGCAGTATGGAATAGACCCTCAAGTTAATGATGTTCAAACACATGGTGAAGATATTGGCTCATTGGACATGCTGAATATGCAACCAGATCATGTAATTGTAGATGTGGATAACTTGTTGAGTCAGGTTGACCCTCTTATTCCAAGTAATGAACATGGAGTTGATGTTTATCTTGCTGCAAGAGAGATTGTACGACATGATGATGTGTAGAATTAGATAAAAATAAAACTCTGTTTTTTTTTATTTTCACTGGTACATGTAGATTATTGTACACTGACCCTGTACTTGCCCATGTTAAGATGATGTTATTCATGTTAAATTATATTTGTGAAGTCAAAATTACTTTAAATGTATAACATACATGTACATTTGAATACATTGTATGAGACAACAAACCTTTACAAAATGTGAAATAAAAAGATAAATACAAAACATAAAATGTACAACAAGAGAGTACACACTGAAACGTCTCACCTGCTTTACTTTTCACTGATATTATGTTGAAAGTCCTAAATATAAAGCTTAACTATAACTATCACACATGATCCAAGAAAATGAGGTCATATAAACCAATCAAGAAATACAGCTGAAGGATGTCTCCGGCTGTGGGAATTTCTCTCTACATTGAAGACCTGTTGGTGACCTGCTGTTGTTTTTTCTATGGTCGGGTTGTTGTCTCTTTGACACATTCCCCATTTCCATTCTCATTTTTAGCTCACCTTTCCTGAAAGGAAATGTGAGCTTTTGCCATTACTTGGCGTCCGTCGTCGTTGTCCGTCGTCGTCCGTTGTCCGTTGTCCGTCGTCGTCGTAAACTATTTCAAAGATCTTCTTCTCTGAAACTACTGAACCAATTCCAACCGATCCTTAGGGTATCTAGAATAAAATTTGTGTTTTATTTTCCATTTCTTCAAAAAACATGGCCGCTATGGCTAAAAATAGAACATAGGGGTAAAATGCAGTTTTTGGCTTATATCTCAAAAACTAAAGCACATAGAGCAAATCTGACATGGGGTAAAATTGTGCATCAGGTCAAGATTTATCAGCCCTGAAATTTTCAGAGGAATCAAAAAACCCATTGTTGGGTTGCTGCCACTTAATTGGTAATTTTAAGGAAATTTTGCAGTTTTTGGTCATTATCTTGAATATTATTATAGATAAAGAGAAACTGTAAACAGTAAAAATGTTCAGCAAAGTAAGATCTACAAATAAGTCAATTTGACCAAAATTGTCAATTGACCCCTTAAGGAGTTATTGTCCTTTAAAGAAAATTTTACACAATTTGTTCATCATATTTGCTAACTTTAAAAAATCTTCTCCTCTGAAACTACTGAACCAATTTCAACCAAACTTAAGGTAAATGATCATTAGGGTGTCTAGAATAAAGTTTGTGTTTTATTTTCTGTTTCCTCAAAAAAGATGGCCGTCATGGCTAAAAATAGAACATAGGGTAAAATGCAGTTTTTGGCTTATATCTCAAAAACTAAAGCATAAAGAGCAAATCTGACATTGGGTGAATTTGTTCATTAGGTCAAGATCTATCAGCCCTGAAATGTTCAGAGGAATCAAACAACCTATTGTTGGGTTGATGCCACTTAATAGGTAATTTTAAGGAAATTTTGCAGTTTTTGCTCATTATCTTGAATATTATTATAGATAAAGAGAAACTGTAAACAGCAAAACTGTTAAGCAAAGTAAGATCTACAAATAAGTCAATATGACCAAAATTGTCAATTGACCTTTAAAGGACTTATTGCCCTTTAAAGACATTTTACTTAATTTGTTTTACTTGTTAGCTTACTTTAAAAAATCTTCTCCTTTGAAACTGCTGAATCAATTTCACCAAACTTAGGCTGAATGAGTTTCAGAGTATCAAGTATAAATTTTATATTTTATTTCCTTGTACGTCAAGAAAGCCTGTATGGCTAAAATAGAACATAGGGGTAAAATGCATTTTTTTGCTTTTGAAGAAGATATGACCAGATTCAAGAATATTTATATAAATTGAAAAGCCAAAATAATCATTGATGAAAGATTTAAGCAAATAATTTAAGGTGAGCGATTCAGGCTCTTGAGAGCCTCTTGTTATGTCGTGTACATGTTACAATCATTCTATACACTAAATATAGTAAGTTGACCTATTGCTTATAAATAGCTTCAAAGAAACAGACTGAACTATGGAAACTAAACAATGAACGATGAAAATGAGGTCAAGGTCACATGAACGATACTTGGCAGACAATTACAGCCTACTATACTTCCATACAACAGACATATTTGACCTATTGCTTATAGTTTTACACCAAAACACCTTGCAATGAACAGTGAAAATGAGGTAAAGGTCAAATAAAACCTGTGAGACCGACACATAGATCATAAAATATTTCTATGCATCAAATATAGTTGACCTATTGCATATACAATTAAATATTACAAAAAGACTAAAACTAAAAAATAATAATTTTTTTTATCTCTGAGCCATGAAAATGAGGTAAAAGTCAGATGACACCTTACAATCATTCCATATAGTAAAAGAAAAAAGACAACAAAAAAAAAACAACTGAACCATGAAAATAAGGTCAAGATCAGATTGTCAGTTTTCCTATCGAAGGTCGGTGGTTTTCTCCAGGCACTCCGGCTTCCTCCACCAATAAAAACTGACCGCCACGAAATAGTCCAAAAGGGGTGCTTAAAAAAGGCGTAAAAACACCAAAAAAAAAAAAAAAAAAAAAGGACAGATGACACTTGGCAGTTGTACATTTTCACCTTTACAGTACTTCCGTACCAGAGAAAAACGAAGACCATTTGTTCAGGACATGTCATAGATCATGACTCTTAAGTTTCAAGATTTTTGAAAATCGGAGGCTCACAATGACCCTGCATGTGTAGCCCTTTTGGCAATCCTTTTTTGGTCTATCTTAAGAGCTTTATAATATTCAAATATATGTATGGTTTAATTTGTTCATATATCAGCTACTTTGTACTTGAGAAATTGGAAAAATATGATTTCCCGTAGGGTTTCTATGTAAACTTTGAACCCTGGCTGTGGCCATTTTTCGTCAGACCAGAACAAAATAAGGATTTATGTAAAGTTTCAAACCATTTTGTCTAGTAGTTTCAGAGACAATCTTTGAAAATTGGCCAAACAGAATCTAAGATTTGCTCTAGCGGACATGTTTTTCATTGGACTAGAACAAAGTAGGGTCATTTGTTAAGGACCTTGCACTGACCATTCATGCGATTTTTACTTAAAATCTGTCAAGAGGTTTCAGAGAATGAAAATGTGAAAACTTTATGACAAATGATGGTCATAACTTGATGGCAATTGGACTTTTACTTAGGTGAGCTAAAAAGTGTTTATGAAAATCTTCAAAATTTATTATAAATTTCCAAAAACATACATGTAAGAATGTGGGTTTTTGCACTTGGACCTATATATACACATAACACATACTTTAATAAAACATTTTAATGAAAATAAACCTGACAGTTATGTTCTCCATAAATTGCAAAACAAAAGTTCATAGTATTATGATAACATTAGATCTAAATATTTTATTTTCAACAACTCATCAGTTTCCCTAACTGTTATACATGTTTTACAAAATAATCAAACTCAGATGTCTGTGCAGTTTGAGTCAAACAACAATTTAACATATAAAGCACCCAAGTTTCTTTTTGGAACTTGTTCAAAACTATAACATAATAAAATGTTTGGCAGGGCACAGCTTGACACGACCGCAGAAGTGGAACCCTGAAAATGGGGAGCAAATATGGACACAACATTCGAGTTTCATACAGCTCTGAATTTGGATTGTGATTAAAAAGTTGACACTGCATAGGTTTCTGACACAGAATGAATGGGGTCTAAAAGCTGAAAAGTTTTAAATTGGACATTCACTTTTTATGGTCCATTTTCCAAAATTTAAATACATGGTTAGATTCAGCGTATCAAAGAACCACAAGAACTCAATTTTTGATGAAATCAAATAAAGTTCCAATTTTGGACCCTTTAGACCATAATGTGGACCAATTTGATAATGGGGACCAAATATCAAAAATCTAAATACATGGTTAGATTGAGCATGTGAAAGAACGAACCCCTTATATTCAATTTTGGTTGAAATCAAACAAAAGTTTAATTTGAACCCCTATTTGGACCAACTTGAAAACTGGGCCCATAATAAAAATTCATACATTTTCAGATTCAGCATATCAAACAACCCCAAGAATTATTTTTTTGTTAAAATCAACTAAGTTTAATTTTGGACCCTTTGGATCTTAATGTAGACCAATTTGAAAACAGGACCAAAAATTAAGAATCCAAATACACGATTAGAATAGACATATCAAAGAACCCAAATAATTCAATTTTTGATGAAATCAATAAAAAAAAAAAAAAAGAGTTAACATTTTACCCTTTTGGCCTCTTCCTCCTAAACTGTTAGGACCAAACTCCAAATATCAATCCCAACCTTCCTTTTGTGGTAAAAAAAACATGTGTTTAAATTTCATAGACTTTTATTTACTTATACTTAAGTTATTGTGTGAAAACCAAATGTCTATGGACAACGACAACATGATACCATTTGTATAAGAATTTATATAATCAATATATTTATACAGAAATATTCAAATTTGTATTTGTAACAACCTTTGTACCAGGCAAGACAAAAAATGAAGATGAAGTATGGAAGAGTATTAAAATTAAAGACTCCCATGAATGGTTTATGCCAGTCCAAAGCCTGGTGAGTTTGCAATTCCAAAAGTCATGTTTTTTTTGAATGTATTAAAATCTTCTGAAACTGGAAGCTTCAACTCCATTGAGCATGTGTTTGCTTTTGGAAACAATCCTGAGTCATGAAGAAAAGTAATAGATGGTGATGGATCAAATCCTAATGGAGGTACACAGTCTGCTCCAGTTGCAAATGATAAAACATCACCTAAGGTAATTTCACCATCCTCATCTTCTGAAATAAGACAAATATTAAAACTTTATACAAAATGTTGACTTCAGTTGAGGTTTACTCATGTTTATACAAACCAGGTAAGTAATTGATCGCAGGGAATGTCCATATAGTCATAATTATACAAAAATCAAAGAGGATAACTGATTCATTAAATGTTATGTAACAAAGTTGAACTTTAGTTGGCTATAAAAGCTAAACAACCTCACTCAATAAACTTTCATATTACTACATGAACAATATTTTTTATGCTTCACATCTCAATGAGGTCCCAATATGAAATCAAAGCCTTAAAGGCTGTAAAAGCAATTGCTGTATACTAGTAGTAGTTAACATTTTTTTAAACATCTTATTGACAGTTTCCTTGTTTTAGCAGTGGCGGATCCAGAATTTTTCATAAAGGGGGGAGCTCCAGTCATGCTTCAGTGATTCCCTATATAATCAACCAAATGTTTCCCACGAAAGGGGGGCCGGACCCCCAGGGTCCCTCCCTGGATCCGCCTATGTTTAGCTAATTGTTTACGTCCACGTACGACTTCGGACCGTGCGTCAAAGTTACTGTGACAGAGTTTTGAACGTGCCCCGATCGCAACTTCTCCTTTCTCGTGAAGAAATTGCAATGTTCTTTTATGCATAGAAAAAAAACACATTAAGCTCCAACTGTCTGTGTCAACTACATTTCACATTCCGTTGTCGGCTAAGTTTTGCAAAGGCATAATTGAGGGTTTGGATGGGGTTAAATGATTATAGAATAATGCCCTTAAAAAATGAAGATTAGAGAATAACGGGCAAAAAAATGAAGATTAGAGAAATGTGTGGTCTAAAAATATAATGAATATTGAATAATTAATAAAAGAAAACGCTAAAAGTTAAGTGTTTACAGAATTTTCCCTTCTTAAAATTTAAAGAAATTTGTAAAAATATAAAAGTGAAAACAAACTCTGTAAACTTTTTTTGGTTTCGTGATAACAGACTATAGGATTCAGTCAATGTGAACTGGTTTCCGATACTTCTATCAAAGAAAACTGGGGAAAAAATTAGAGAATAATGCGTAAAAAAATCACTTTTGAAGAATAGACTAATTTTTTGAAGATTAGAGAAAAAAAGGGTAAAAATTAAATGTTTACAGAATAACAGACCACCCCCCCCCCCCCCCCCCCATCAAGACCCTCATAATTGACGAAATCGTTTTTCCTCAAAAGTCGTAATTTCACCACGAAAGGGACATCCTGCAACTTGAAATTCGTCCACCAAAATCAGGGTTTGATATATTTCCGACGTGCAAACAGAGGATTCATTTCAAAATCTCGGCAAATCGGTGATTCACAGATCTATGATGAAAGCGGTCTCACTAATTAGAAACAAAAAGCGTCAACAAGCGACTAAAAAGGCGATTTTTGAAATTAAAAAAATGGCGACAAGGAAATTAAATTAGCGATACCAAAGGGGAAAATAAGCAACAAGAAATCAAATCAAGGGTCAATCGAGTTGAAAATATGTTTGCAATCTTGTAACTTATTTCCATTTTCTTGTCGCCAATTTCATTTCATTGTTGCTTATTTGCCCTTCCTAGTCGCTTGTTGACGCTTCTTGTCTCTAATTAGTGAGACCGTGTTAATCTATTTATATTTTCGTGGGAGTTGATTTGAACAAAATCGTGTTTTGGGGCTATTTTAACGACCCCTAAGATGAAATTGAACAATTAGGTTAGTAAATTCAGTGTCAATGTAATCAAAACAGGAACATTGTGCTTCTTTAACAGTGAATAACCATCGGTTTCTTTACTATAACGTGCGTAATAATTTAAAACAATTTTATGAATGAACCATAGTTTTATGAATGAAAAAGAGAAAATTTACTACATGCAAATAAAAACACGAAACAATCAAAATAAAATCGTATAAGGAATAATTCATTGAAATAATCAATATTAACTCAACAACAAAAATGATTTAAAATTTATATGAAACATAATGAGAACGAAATATCAGGGGTAAAAAACGCACTTTTTCCATGCGGACTTTCAAAATAATTAGAGAAAACAAATGGCAACTTAAATGTTAAAATGCATCTTCATGAAAATATTTTGTAACTTCACAAAACAACGGTTGTTTGTCTATGTTTGTCTTTATGTATGTAAGAAGAAGACAAGTAGGATTTTGTCAGAACATTTAATGAAAAATCTGTTTAAAATTTGGCTTGATCTTGATCTTGATAGGCTTGATTATACGGGATTATACTATGTAATGTAGGTCAAAATGGCTATGTCCCATAAGAATAAAGCAACTTGCCTGGCAATTGCTTTAAAAAAACAAAGTCTGTCTTTACATGGTTTATTATATCACTGGTCCCTAATTTTTTTAAAGATAAAAACAATGACAAGAATGTGTCCTAAGTACAGGGATGCCCTACTCGCATTATCATTTTCCATGTTCAATGGACTGTGAAATTGGTGAAGTTTCAAAGTTGAAGGCACATAATTTCAGTCAAATCAGCAGAGCAGAAAGAATGGTATACTTTTATCTGCAAATTTTTGAAAAAAAGTTGGGATTGACTGTGGACAAGTCAAAAACATCATTTCCTTCGCAACTTGGTTGCCTTCGGTATATTAACATGCATTGTGAGATAGAGGCTGAATTTGGATTTTAATTAAATATTTGACACATAATAGTTTTCTGTCACAGAATAAATGTAGTCAAAGAACTTAAAATTGGTTAAATGATTTGAATTTATTTTCAATTGAAGATTTCATGCTGTTGCGCAATACAATTTGCTGTTGCGCAATACACTGCTGTTGTGCAATACCTGTGTTTAGACTATAGACAAAAAAAAAGCAAAATAAATTGTGAGAAATCCTAAAATTAAAAAAAAAAAATTGCCCACCCCCCCCCCCAAATTTTTTTTCCAAAAAAAGGGTAATTTCGTTAATCTTGAAGAAAAAAAAATCCCCCCCCCCCAAATATTTTTTTTTTACCCCCCCCCCCCCCCCCCACAAAAAAAAAATGTTAAGAAATTTTATTTTTGTAAAATGTGGTACAATTTCAGAGATATCCATAAACTTTAACACAAGTTAGTCTGAAAACTAGAAAAATACTTGATTTGGGCCCCTTTTTGGCCCTTCATTCCTAAACGGTTTTGGCAAATACCCCCAACTTCTACTTGTGGTATTGAACCTTGTGGTACAATTTCAGAGCAATCAAAAATTTATTCACAAGTTATTGTCCGGAAACTAGAAAAATGCTTGTTTTTGGCCCATAATTCCTGAACGGTTGGGATCATTACCCCCAAAAACAATCCCAACCTTCCTTTTGTGGTATTGAACCTTTTGGTTAAGTTTCACAGAGATCCATTCACTTAAACTGAAGTTATTGTCCGGAAACCAATCTGTCTACGGACGACGACAACGACGACGAAGACGTGATAGCAATATACGAACGCAAATTTTTTGCAGTCGTTTAAAAATCAAAAGGGAGCACATGTGAATAGAATTAAACAGTTTCTAGTAAGTTGGTGATTTTTTTTTCAAGTTCTTGTCCAAAAACTGGAAAATCACCCCTTTAGTAAAACTCCCAATACTTGGAAAACGTAAATTTGAAATTTGTAAAAAAACAAAAGGGAGCTCAAATCAAAAGATATAACAATTCAATACAGTTTTATGCATAGTGGTTAAAGCGTATTTGAGATAATGTCGGAAATGTTGAAGACGGACGGTAAACGTTATACCATAAGTCTTGTAAAAGGGCATACATGTATAGAAAATATAAGAATGCTATTCAGTCCTTTTGGGTAGTTTTACCCTATATATCCAAACAAACAATATTTACTTTCTTCTGTTTCTGATAATGCTTGGTTTCATAAGTTTCTTTCTAATGACTGTCCCTTACAATATTGCAATGCAGGAAACTCTAATTTTGGTTAAGAATTAAAATATACATGTATTAAAGATCAAGAGCATTCTTATGTTTTAAATTAAGCCTTCATATAGAAAAATTAAAATTCCAGATCAGAATATGTGCTTCCAGAAGTGGTGGTGTTGAATCAAATTTTATGTTTATATAATAAAAAGAAGATGTGAGGCATATATTTTACAAGTACCTTGCAAGTCAATTAAAAAATCTCTCCAATATCCAACAATGTTCTCCTCGTCCCGTCTTCTGTTGCTGCCTGGAACTGACATTTTGATATCCATAAACACCACCTCCATCATTTCAGCGGTCAATTTTTCATTTCCTTGACAGACAAACAAATCCTTAAATGCTTTATAATGCTCTTGAATGTACGTTAATACATCAAGTGTCTGTAACCCATCACGCAACCTGTAATTGTATACCAGTTTATTAAACACCAACATATCAACCATGTAAACATATTTAAGATATGCATTGTATTCAGCTGAATTAAACAAAAATAGAACCTATTAGAAGAATAATATTTGTGATAATCTTTAAATGGCAATCTTGAGAATGATAAGTGAAAGACACGACAGACAATTCACCTCATCTCACTATTTGTTTGGTGGAAGAAAATGCATATATCCCTTTTGTGTTGCACTTGAAGATGTTGGGGACATAAATAGACTTCATTTAATTATTTGACCTTAAAGTCAAAGGTCAAGGTCACTAATTTTTTTAAATTAGGTGATATATACTCACATACAAAATACCAAAAGCCTATAGCCTAGACAAATTTTTGAATGTATTTGACTTCGAGGTCAAAGGTTACTGTGATTCGTTACTGACTCTAGTTAGCAACACATGTCCTCGACATGATGCACCCATGTACCAAATTATAGATATCTACTTCAAAAGAGAAACAAGAATGTGTCCCCAGTACACGGATGCCCCATCCGCACTATCATTTTCTATGTTCAGTGTACCGTTAAAATGGGGGATAATTGCTAATTTTGCATTAAAATTAGAAAGATCATATCATAAGGACTTCAACTTCATCAAAAACTACCTCGACCAAAAACTTTAACCAAAACTTTAACCTGAAGTGGGACAAACGGACGGATGCACAAACGAACGAATGAACAAATGCACAGACCAGAAAACATGGGGCATAAAAAGTCATGACATGGATAAAATTTTGTATGAGGAATTCACACTTAAATAATATGTCTTCATTCTTTGAAAGAGAGACATCTATATTAACTGTTCACAAAAGAATTACACATTATATCCTGCAACAAGACTTTAATGTTGTTGAAAAAACCTAAGTTAAAAGTTTCATAATAGCTATATAGTTTACAAACATCTTCAGGTCACCATTTCCATTTTCAGCAGGGTCTTTTAGATGAAACAGGTTATCAGGTTAAGGATGCTTTGTAATACATTCAAGTTCAACAGAAATGATTGCATGTGAAAAACTTCTCATTGATGACTTTTAAAAAGAGTTTATACTTAATACCCTCCACTTTTCATGTCATTGCATGTATTGATGACATTTTCCTTTAAGGAGATATTAATCTATAATTTACCCACTCAGTCCAGAGTATTTCATTTTCTGTTGAATGGAAGTGTCAGTCCTGTCTCTCTAATACCATACAATACTTAGGAAGATGATGTATGAGTGCCAATGACATAACCAACTGATAACTCTTCATCCAAATAACAATTTAAAAAAGTAAACCGTTAGAGGTCAATGTACACCCTTCAACACGGAACAATAACCTATAAAGGGCCCCAGTTTTCCAATCAAAAATAAAATATTACTCACTGGTGAAGAGGAGTACTGGTTCTTTCCAGGACCAAAAATCTGACAATATCCATGATTAATTTATCTTTTTGTTGCATGTTCAATATAGGCCTGAAACATCCCGCTGTTATCAACAGGGTTGACATTGCATTCATTTGTTTGTTCAAGTCTTGCAAACTTGATGCATCTTTTAACTAAAAAAGAAAAACAGGTTATTAAAACTCTATCAACAATCTAAGTGTCAGGTGACATTTAGCACATAGGTATATAGCCAGCAAGAACTACATATATATATATTTAGAAAATAGAATTATCTGCTAATTTGTTTAAATTGGGTTAAAACAGGCATTCTGTGAGTATTGCATGACATTATACAGTCAGTTAAAAATTCATTTTATTGGAACAATATGCGATCATGATCTATAACTTGTAACAGTGTAAAGTATATAACAAGCATCAAGTCAAATTCTTCAAGCTTGAAGAATAAAAAAGTTTAAACTATCCAACGACCATAACTGTGCTCAACATCTCATCAAACCAGAACAACATTTGATCTTGATCTGTAACCAATAATCAAATCAATATCTTCAAGCTAATCAACAAAACTAGAGGCTCTAATGAGCCTGTGTCGCTCACCTTGGTCTATGTGAATATTAAACAAAGGAAGCAGATGAATTCATGGCAAAATTGCATTTTGGTGATGGTGATGTGTTTGTACATCTTACTTTACTGAACATTCTTGCTGCTTACAATTATCTCTATCTATAATGAACTTGGCCCAAGTAGTTTCAGTGGAAAATGTTATTAAAAATTTACAAATTTTATGAAAATTGTTAAAAATTGACTATAAAGGACAGTAAGTCCTTATGGGGTCAATTGACCATGTTGGTCAAATGTTGCCTTATTTCTAGCCTTCGAGGTCTTACTTAGCTGTACATTATTGCTGTTTACAGTTTATCTCTATCTATAATAATATTCAAGATTATAACAAAAAACGGCAAAATTTCCTTAAATGACCAATTCAGGGGCAGCAACCCAACAACCGGTTGTCCGATCCATCTGAAAATTTCAGGGAGATAGATCTTAACCTAATTAACAATTTAATCTCGTCAGATTTGCTCTAAATGCTTTGGTTTTTGAGTTATAAGCCAAAAACTGCATTCTACCCCTATTTTCTATAACAATTCTTATTATCAATCCAATACTTTCTAAATACTACCTTTTGAACTTCTCCTCTCAAGTCACCATCTGCTATATCTTCAATATTCCTTTCTCCAGCTTGTCCTACCAACGCATTGTACATAACTGGAGAAAGGAATTTTGGTGATGGTCCTCCGTGTACAATGGATAGGGAAAAGAATAATCCAACATCTCTGTACAGATTGTCTTCTAGGGCTACAATAAAACAAAACTAAATATTTTGCTAAAATGTGATAAAAGATTTAAGATATATTAAATTTAACATTTAGAGGCCTTAATAGACATGATAGATGTCAAAGAATAAATTTTACTATTCATAACTATATATTATCAATCCCTGATTCAGTGATATAATATATATCATGTTTGTTTTGTGTTTCACAGACCTTCCAGAAATCAGAACCAAAATGAGGGAAACAAGAATGTGTCCCTAATACATGGATGCACCATCTGCATTATAATTTTCTGTCTAGTGGACCGTGAAAATGGGGTAAAAACTCTTATTTGGCATTAACATTTGAAAGATAATATCATAAGGTACAAGTATACTAAGTTTCCTCAACTTCATCAAAAACTAACTCAACCAAAAACTTTAACCTGAAGCCGGACAGACAGACGGAAGAACAAATGAACGAACAGACCAGAAAACATAATGCCCATAAATGAGGCATAAAAATGGTCCTTCCCTTTAAAACCGTAACAAGTGTCTAGATCCCCAAAGTGTCCCCTATTGTAAATGGTGTGAGGGTTATTGTGAGAGATGGGTCAAGATCCCTAATGCACCAGCTCTAGATGAGGAACCCCAAGTAATGTGTACAAGAAATCTCTGTGTATTGATATTGGACATGTTTCTATTTTTTACAAATGATTGAGCTTAACCATTTGTGGTGATAAGGAAAGTAGAGGGACATAGAATAAATGTGTAAAAACTATGGAGCTATTAAAAGTTCAAAGAACTTATTGTGTTAAAACAGGGATTTTTGACCACAAGGAGCCGCATCACAAAAGAATACTCTGGGTTTGCTAATTTACAGAAAAAGTAATCTCACTTCGTACCCTGAAAATTTAACCACAAATAAGAAATTCTCAGCTTCAAAACGAGCCATCATATATATCCAAGTTAACGATATGGACTGAGCAACAGAAGAAAACGTTACCATTACGGCCTATGGAGAAACAATTGCAAACCTTCACCCAGATGACTGATAATTAAACATGACAAAATACCTCTCCATCCCTATAAAGTGGGAGACATAAAAATGTAACTGTATAGAGAATACATGAAATTCCTTTTTCAATCTTTCACCAAGATGAGACAATATAAATTCACCTGATGTACTATAGGCCAAAATTCTTCTGTTTTCAGGACCTTCAAAAATGTGCAGGTATTGGATCTTTTTCATCAGCATTCTCAAGAACTCTCTTTTTGGTCCACCTTCATCTACGGCACCTTCTGCGATTCCTACATCGTCCGTAAACTTCACACTTATCTTGCTTTTAGCACAGAAGGATTTCCTTTTGATGGCTCTCCGAGCACCATCTAAAACAAGGTTTCTGTTGATATTGAATTTCGTTATCTTCTCCAGGTCAACCTGTGACTGTAACTTTATTAATAACTCTGGCAAACTGATATCACTAAAATGAACAAAAAAGTATCACCAATGAAAGGGATAACCAGATGCTCCGCAGGGCGCAGCTTTATACGACTGCACAGTTCGAACCCTGAACATTGGGGCAAGTATGGACACAACATTCAAGCTTGATACAGCTCTGAATTTGGATTCTGATTAAATAGTTGACACAACAGAGGTTTCTGACACATAATGAATGTGGTCTAAGAACTTAAACTTAAAAACTTTAAATTGGACATTACCTATTATGGTCCAATATCCAAAATCAAAATACATGGTTAGATTCAGCATATCAAAGGACCCCAAGAATTCAATTTTTCACGAAATCAAATAAAGTTCAATTTTGGACCCTTTAGACCTCAATGTGGACCAGTTTGATAACCGGGCCCAAACATCAAAAATCTAAATACATGGTTAGATTAAGCATATATCAAAGAACCCCATATATACAGTTTTTGTTGAAATCAAACAAAGATTAATTTTGGACCCCAATTTGGACCAACTTGAAAATTTGGCCTAAAATCAAAAATTTAATACATGTTTAGGTTCAGCATATCAAAGAACCCCAGGGATTCAATTTTTGTTGATATCAAACAAAGTTAAATTTTGGACCACAATTTGAACCAACTTGAAAACTGGGCCCATAATAGAAAATCTAAGTACATTTTTAGATTCAGCATATATCAAATAACCCCAAGGATTCATTTTTTGTTAAAATCAAACTTAGTTTAATTTTGGACCCGTTGGACCTTAATGTAGACCAATTTGAAAACAGGACCAAAAATTAAGAATCTACATACACAGTTAGATTAGGCATATCAAAGAACACCAATTATTTAATTTTTGATGAAATCAAACAAAGTTTAATTTTGGACCCTTTGGGCCCTTTATTCCTAAACTGTTGGGACCAAAACTCCCAAAGTCAATCCCAACCTTCCTTTTGTGGTCATAAACCTTGTGTTTAAATTTCATAGATTTCTATTTACTTATACTAAAGTTATTGTGCGAAAACCAAGATAAATGCTTATTTGGGCCCCTTTTTGGCCCCTAATTCCTAAACTGTTGGGACCAAAACTCCCAAACTCATCCCAACCTTTCTTTTGTGGTCATAAACCTTGTATCAAAATTTCATAGATTTCTATTTACTTAAACTTAAATTATAGTGCGAAAATAAAAAAATATGCTTATTTGGGCCCTTTTTAGCCCCCAATTCCTAAACTTTTGGGACCAAAACTCCCAAAATCAATCCCAATTTTAGTGCAATTTAAGTATACATAAATAAACATGAAATCTTCAAATACGTACCCATCCATTGGTATGGTTTTGTCACCTTCATCATCGGAGTCATCAACTGTTACTATTTCAGTTTCAAACAGCTGGACATATGACCTAAGTAATAAATAAATCTTGGTTTGATTAACCTATTATTCATTCTGTTTTCCTTTTTACTCAATGCTATTTTTTATGTCTGTAATGTTTATATGAAGTTAGACATTTATGACACAACTTACGTTGAAACCTCCAGGTTAGGTACTTGTCACCAATACGGATATTCAATTGAAAAAATACATATAAAGTATGCTGGATTTTTGTATCAAATCTTTGACAAAAATATAAATAATCAACTATCACTTAGTTTGTCTTGTTCTTAATATTGTCTGAGTGTTCAACTGCGAAACACATGACTTTGCCTAGATGATAATCTACTATCTAGGATGCATGCAAATACAAGGTTAGATGAATCTACCATGTATAGTTATAACACTTCACATACACAAATTTTTCTTACGATTGCTTACGAATCTCAAAACTTTACCAGATTCATAAAACTTTCACAAGCTGCTGATAGGGCATTAAACCTTAACCAATCAATCAAACCTAAATCTTAAATCAATATCAAATACATTTGCAAAGTACTCGAATATATCCCAAAACAATCGGAAATGTATATTCATATACATCAAGAAAGTATTTAAATTTATTCCTAAACTTGTGGCCAACCAATTATAAACTATACTCAATCATTTGTAATTGATTCATAAAGCAATCGTATTCAATTACACACAAAAGACTTTTCACCATTCTTTAAGAATAGTGTTTGTGTTGTTACATTAAGTTAACAATGCTTTACAAATGACTAAGACTGGATGGCGAGCTATTTACGAATGAAGTTATCTAAAAACAATCAGCCATTTGTTGAAAATTATTTGACATGTCAAATCAGGGATCAGCAGAATGTATAAGAGTTGTTTTAAGAGTTAAATTCCAATGCTTGCTGTGAATGACAAAAAATTTGTAGATTTGTGAGCATTTATAAGAAAAAAATTCTGTATGTGAATTGGTATTACTAAGAAAGATGTGAACTTTGAAGTAAACTTAAATGTAAGTCAGTCAACAGTCAGGGGTATGACTCAAACAAGTGATTTCATTATCGCTTATTTCAGTGATTTTCAAATTTCAGTAATCACTTATTTAAGTGATTTTGGTGTTTTCTTTGATCTTCAAATGCTGATTTCACTAATTTTCCATAAAATGGCAATTTTTTCTGTAATTTGTCTACATAGATCAAATATCTTAATCTTGATATATCAATTTCATCAGTGCGCTGGGGCAGTAAGTTAGTGTGCTGAAGCTTTTAAAAGAACCCTTGGGAATTTTTCTGTAATCAAATTTTCATTAACTACTCTATCAATAACATAAAAGTCAACACATTTATGTAACCTGATTTGTTTTCTTTATAATTAGAATGATTTACTTCAAGGTTTTGACCTTATCTACAGATTATTCCAGTTTAAGCATAATCCAAATAAATTGTTAAAACTGACATACTAATTTAGCAAAAGAGCATTTTTGTATGTATTCAGTTGTTTTTTCAATAGAATAGTTGTTTTTTAAACCCAATGTAGATCTAGCTTGTGGATAAATTATCAAGAAAATGTTATAATCACTTTCATAAGTGATTTAATGTTTACATCTCAAATCACTTATTTCAGTGATTTTAAAAAGTCTGTTTCTAATTTTGTAAACATTTTTCATTTTTCAATAGCGAAATCACTTTTAAAGGTGATCCTGAAATCACTTGTTTAAGAAGTAGCCCTGACTGGTCAAGTAAAAAATATAGGTAACAGTGATTCATTATATCAAGAAATTGTGTCCAGATTATCTACAAATAAAATACCTGTAAGTTGAAGGACATGCCAGAGCATCATTACCAGTAGATGACCGCAAGCTTAATCGAGATCTACGCTCTCTACGTTCTAAGCACGATGGATGAAATGTTATCTATAAAACAGGGTAATCCGTCTTAAAATTAACCAATTTCAAATTGTAAAACAATTGCAGAGTATTCTTGGTCAGCACATATAGCATTTCAACGTATCATACATGCATGTTATTTTAATTCATTTTGATTTTTTAACAAATGTATACTGCTTGTCATCTAAATCAGGTTTCACTTTCTAAGACCTACTGCTCACTATTTACAGATTCAGTTAATACTGCCATTTTTCTGAAATGAAATCTCCCTAGCCACTTTTGTTTTCTTTTTGACATTTCTTTAATAATAGTTTCGGCAGGCATTGAAATATCTGAATTGTCCATTACTAAAGATTACAGAAACTCAGTTCAGAACTGATACTGGTAGATTTAAATCAAAATTGATCACCTGTGGCGTAAAGAGCTATTTAGAACAAGAGATTGAAATAAATTTGGGGCCTTTCTTTTAATGCAATAACAAATTTTCAGTACTTGTTGTATGTAAAATGCAAATTTTGTAATAGTGCCTCCTAGAACATGTAGAATACTCTGTAACTAGTTTAATCAAAGTCCATTGAAATATATTAAATCCACAGTGCTCACAAGGATGAAACAAACTGAAAATTTTGAAGTTCTGTTTGCATATGACAATCAATCTAGGATCTTAAAAAAGCAATAACATTTGAGGTCATGATAAAGACTTATAATGTAATGAGTTTGTTAAAAAGATGCATGACACACATTTCATAATAAAACCTTTTCACATCCATTCTAATGGAATAGCTAAGTTACATGTAAATACTAACTGTCGGTGTGCCTGTATCTTCCGGATCACCTTCCACTATATCTTGACTTTGCACAGTTTTGGTGATGTCTGTTTGTGGTTTCTACAATATTCATAAAACTATATTATCCTAGTTCAATAAATTCCTTCAGGATTATTATCCTACAGGAGTGTGTCAAAAATACACACCAGAAACATACACTTCAAAATATTGAAGTAATATTTAGCACTAAATTCATAGAATACTGCATATAATAATTTATTAGTTTAAACATATTTAATTATACTGGATTGGGAAACAAGTTTTTCATCTTATATTAATCCCTTTCCACTTGCAGGTGCTAGTGCTGCTTGTAGCGGCATTACCCTGCTCTTTTTTTCGAAATCTACAAGGGTGTCTTTTACGTGCAAGAGATATGACTCTCTCTGAACACTAATTCAATTTATTGCATACAACATGTACAAAGAGCTGTTCGGGAAGTAGTTTCATACTGTACACTTAAAACTTATAGCACATCATGGAATGCTGTTTGCAATTGGATTTACATTAAACATAAACACTGTCATTGAAGCAAATGCCATTTTTTTTTTAAATAAAGCATATGTTGTGGAGCCCAACAATAACCATATTGTATATTTCCATGAGTGTTTATTCATTTCATCACAAAAAAACAACAACAAAAAGTCTAAAACTTAAATCATAAATACTAACTGCGGATGAGCCTGTATTTTCCTGGTCACTGTTCATACTTGCATTTGTGTCTGCTTGGGGTATCTGCATATTAACACATGAAAAAAGAAGTGTACATTTAATTGCAATTCAACTCGGAATATCATGTTTACCATTAAAATAGCTTTCATATGCTTTTGACTTTGATACAATAGTTTACATGCAAAAATAAGCAAATAAATGCATATTGACCCCTTTATTTTGTTCTGTACCCCACTGCTAAGACCTATTGTTTGTTATTTTTTTATTTTTTTTTTTAAGACTTGAAATACATTTATTGAAAATCACCTGATTACATTTTCCTTGTATAACTCAGGGAAGAATACACAAGGGGCCCTGTGTTTACAATGATCCAACGTCCAGGGATAAACGGTGGACTCTATCATAAAAAAAAAATCTATTTAATATTTTTTTCCATACATAAGTTATACATTCATATTAATTACACAGATTGAGTTTGCGTATAAAATGTTCACAATATTCTACAGTAAATAAAATGCATTAATAAAAGTCCCCCAAAACACACTACAATCTACACAATAATTTACCTTTACTTATATAATTGGCATTTAATTTTTTGTACTTTTAACACCTGGATTACATTGTTATGTGTCGGTCAGTGGTTTTATAGGTCACATGCTCGACCTTGTAAATGCGTGTATTGTATATTTCTATCGTTGGATGTATTATGTTCTAAAAAAGGAAAAGAAAGTAAGTACAAATTATTTCGTCACTTACTAATGCATAAGATTTATTATAAGTTTTATTTCAGCTGCAAAATTTTCTTTTTTGGATGATAATGATTTGTCCATAGATTCAATTAAACTTCCCAGTTCCCGTTTTGCATATGCTATCAATTGGCTGGAAGTAAAACTTTTAGACTGATATTTGATTATATTCCTACATTTCCAAATAATCCATTTAACTGTATTCATAATCGTATTAGTTATGACATTGTACTTTTTTTTGTAATCGTACATTCCTAGCATGATAAGTTCTTCGCTCAATGGAATATATACTGTGTTATTTAGTACATTATATGTTTTAAGCGCATCAAAAATGTGTTCCCAAACAACCATTATAATGTTACAGTTGTGAAAAAGGTGTGTGAGAGTTTCGTTTTCTGTTTTACAAAAATGGCATTTGCCATTATTTGATTTGCCCATTCTAAATAGTTTTTGCTCCGTATAGATAATGTTATGAACAATTTTCCAGCTAATTTGATTTGCTTTCCTAGAGGACATACTTTTATTTTTTTTCTGTTTGTTATTTTTTCATTTTTTGTTGTGAGGACTTTTTAAAGCTCTAGTAGATGAGCTCAACATTAATTTAGTGCTTATAAAACTGTGTAATGGTTTTCAAGATACAAGCAAAAACATGTGAAATTCTGACAGTTTTGCCCCTGATGATTTCATTGTAGCCCTAAATCAACTGAACAATTTGCAATTTTTTGGATCTAGCTAATGTACCGTTTTCCAGAGTCATAAGCAAAAATATGCGAAGAATACAAAACTTGAAGTATTTAAAGTGAGATACATCATGTACATCATGTACATGTACAATAAAACTGACAATTTTGCCCCTGCTAACTTTTTTGTAGATCTTAATGAGCTGAACAATTTGCAATTTTCATTTTGCAGTTTTCAAGTGCACAAAAGAGAAAAATTAAATAAAAGGCCATACCACCTGGACTGGTTAATATCAGATTGACTTTAAAATGTCTGTATGGGTAGATCTTATTATGTACTTATCAATTTAATCTTATACTAGAATTTTGATATCTGTAACAGTTTTTAAGTAAATACATGCAAAACCCAGGTGTTGGATGCCATGGTCTATTTTTAGCCATGGCAGTCATGTTTTTGACGAATCAAAATTTTCCTTACAATTTTAAATAGAAACCCTGATAATGTTTTTGCCAAGTTTGGTCCCAATCTGTTCAGTTATTATCAGAGTGGGAGAAGATTTTTATTTAAATTTATGACAAGGACGGACGCTCAGTGACAACAATAGCTCACATGGCCCTATGTTGTTTGCTCATTTTCAGACAATTTGGATACTCAATATTTTTTCTTTCCCTTTCCTAGACATCCCCCCTCATAATTTTAATGCAAAGGTGTCATTTTTCTTCTGAAAAGTGTTAATATGGTAAATGTCACAACCATAAACAAACTAAAAAATCATTTTTAAAAATGCATGAATTTAGCTAACAAAGTGTGGTCATGAAAATATGTTTTATAAAAGAATGAACGTCAGCGAGTCAATCGATCTATATAAAAAAAAATTGTTGTAGGGGCAAAAGATATAAAATTTATTTCATGAAAAGCTTAACGTTAACATCATCATGATGGTCCATTTATCTGAATGTGTCACAAGATTGCTATTTAGTGTTACATGCACAATTGTTAATTACAAACTAGACTGTACTGTCTTCAAGGGAACCTGTATGTCGCCTGCATTTTATTGATAGCATTGCACACATTATTTATGTCCGCAGTCCACCATGTGTAATTTCAAAGTTTTTGATAAACAGGATGTAGTTGAGTGACAGTGCAATGAAAAACAATTCTAAAGGATAAAGCATAGAGATGCAAAATATCAAATGTCTGTACTGCATGTAGTTGTAAAGAAAACTGCAATGAAATTTTGCATACATATTTGACCAGCATGCCTTAAATATCAAAGTTTTTGGTATTAAATAGGAATTAAGCAAAGCCATGAAAATGCTTTACGCGTCATAGTACTTCCAGATAAAGCATTCTCCAAAATATTAAAAGTCTGCTGCATGTAGTTAAGAAAACTGCAATGAAAATGTGTGACAACATTGCGGTGCATGCGGCAAAGGTTTTGGAAAGATGGATTTTGTCAAAGTGACCCCTATATAAAAAACAGGCGACATAAAAATATATTATATGTATCAGTATATACATGAAGTGCACTTGGATAAGAATATTAATCTATAGGTACATAGAGTGAGTATGATAGGATTACCAAGCATTTCATACCTGTTGTGTGTCGAGTACGAATACAATTTTCTGCCACTGTACAAATATTGTTTTTATCCTGTATTTATAAAATGTACAAATTATTTTTTCATACAAAACAGAATTACAGAAAGACATTCTTAAAAAAAATGATTCCATATGAACAGTGAACACATCATATAGGAAAGCATGAATCATGTAAAATTGAAATGGGTCAAAGACAGAAAGGGCCAGTTTTTGTTAAAACAAGAAGAAGAGCTACAAACCTCACTCTGAAATCACATCTCATTGATGTGAGAGCCCATACAGAAGCTGCATACCAAATATGAAGAGCCTGCGATTTTTAGTTCCTGAGATAAATATTAAAAATACAGTATTTCCCTGCGACCAACATTCACATATTATAATTCAGCTGATTTTTCAACTCGCAAAATCCAGCCAAAAAACATTAATCTAACTTGAAGGTAAAAGACCATCATCCTACATGTAGCAAGAGCAGATTTTATCACCTTCATGTGATCTATCCACATGCAAAATAATAAAAGCCTAAATCACAAATTTTAGGTACATGCTAGACATGATTTTGTTTTGAGTGGCAGCTGTAGACTGATTACTATAGTGCGACCACCACTAAGAAACGTTTGATTTATTGTCGATTAAAACTACATGTGTTATATCCTGTGTTCTATGGTTTTGAGCTCTAAAATGTTATGATGCTGCATAATTACCTGTAAAGAGTGTGTCTTGCCGAATACTGGAAGTTCCTCGTCTGTCATGTCTGTGTCATCTAATTTGTTTTGATCCATCATGTCCTTATCATTTTCAAACTAAAAATGAATTCATACTTGTAAAACAACTAGCTATCAATATTTTTGCAGTAATATACTATGTCACTAATTAGAAAACTTTTTATGTGTGTTAACGAACATTGTAAAAATCTGCACCTAAAATAAGAACATTACATTAAATTATATTTCTTTCCTTTAAATGGATATTGCAACTCCCTCAAGACTCATAATACATTTTGATGAGGGGGGGCAAGGGGTATAACTGTTATGCTGTTATGGGCCAATTTGAATCTTTGTTATCTGTTATTCTGAAGAAAAAAAATGCTGTTATCTGTTATTGACTATTTCTGTTGCTGTTATAGGACTTTTACTTTTTTTGTTATCTGTTATTGTGAGAATGTATTTTTTGTTAACTTTTATTGGACCCCCTCTTGCCCCCCCCCCCCCCCCCCCTCTTTGATGTTATTAATTCTTTAATAAATATTTTGCGGCCCATATTTTGTCATACAACTATAAGTAGGTGTTTTACTGTCTCAGGTAACAGTTAACTTTGTGATCAATGCTTATGTGTAGTTGTCCTTCATGTATAGTTATACAATATTAAACTGTATTTGTCATATAAGTAACATTATACTTTTAACATAAACAAAAATAACAACAACAATAAAATAACTGAGTGGAACACACACATATCTAAATATACACAAGTAAAACTAACTAAGAGTTCCCTGTCCTCAGTTCTTAAAAGACTGTTGTTAAAAACATAATAAAGGAACCTGTTTTTTCTGACACTTGGTTTATATTTGACGGATTTAGTAGGACTACTAGTTTTTCAGTATCAGATAGATTTGGAAACATAGCATTATCTATTGCCATGGCATTAAAAGGTTTTATATGTAAAGCATTATTGATTTGACAGTGGAGGAGAAAGTGATTTTCATCTAAGGTTTTACAAGTTGGACACGACGTAACGTTCTATTGTTTTGAGGTATGTTTAGATTATCTGCCCTTCAATGATCAAATTATGGTAACTAATTCTAACTTTTTGTAAATAAATGTCTAGTTTGTTTCAAAAATTTGGATGAAGATAAAATTTTTGGTCTTGTTTGACTTTAATATTTTTGTATAAAAGAAAGAGTTTGTTATTTTCCTTTAAACTGTTCATGTTATTTTCCAGTAATTCTGAATTAAAGTTGCATGTAATATTCTTAATCAAAGTCTGTAGTTTTTCACTTGTTCCATATTTTCACAGGACACTATTTTTTGTATATCAATATTCATTTCTTGTGTTGAATCTACCAGAATTTTTCTAATTCCATTTTTTTGGAAATATTGTACAATGAATGATAAAATACAATGTACAAACCTCAGGGCCCTCGACGAGAACATAAAGCTTCCCTTGACCAATCAGAGCCTTCAGCCCTATTCCATCAAATTTGAATGTTGATGGTACATTTGGTTTGGATAATTTTTTGTGTGAGCACGATAAAAAAATGATCTTGGTGGGATCTTTGTCAGTGCTGTCAAATATGTCAAGTAGTTTGTTTTTAATAGTGTCCTCTGTATCCTCCGAACTTATGTTAATTAATCCTTCTTCTAGGATAATATCTGCACACAGAATGCCTGGCAATTTTATATTTCCAATAAAAACAACTTTATATGACTTTTCAAATAACTTCTTCTTCTTTTTCATTTGTTGTCTAATGTCTTTTCTGGAGGCAGCTCCCTGTATTGGTGAGAAATGTGTCCTTGGGTGTGAAGTGGCTTTTGACGACTTAAACACAGAAGTAATCTGCTGAGCCAATCCACTTGTACTTGGCCTGTTGCCAATGATATCTCTTGCTTGTCCTATATTAAGTAAATATTATCATAGTAAAATTAAAAAGATAAAATTAAAGCAGTTGGCGATTATCATGACAAAATTTTAAACTAAACAATTATTTGGAAAGATATTACTTCAGGTACATGTATCCCAACTTAAAGACACAGATGAAGACGGTATCATACCATAATTTTTCAACACATTTTTTGGCCGTCATGTACTCAACTAAAAGTACTGAAGTTTAAATTAGGTATCAAAAATCCTTTCACCCTTTTTATCATCTGTTTCAACCCTTATTTTCCAAAACAGTAGAAAGCTCAAAATCACTCACAGTCGTCGTATAGTACTCAGATATCTTATTTTCAAAGTTCCTAAAGAACAATCAACTAATACTTTTAAATCCTTCGATAGTATTGCAAAAAAAATTCATGAGAATTTGCTCAAAATATATAGGTTTAAAAAGAGCCTGTTCGAGACATAATTCATTGAACTTTTTTTTCATCAATCTGCAACAAAAGTGGGCAACTGATCTTTGCCAAGCTATTAGGTTTTTTGTTGAGTTTCATCAATACAAAGAGCTCAGCACCTGTACATCCTGTAGTTCTGTTGTACAAAAAAATAATTGATTTTTCTACCAACCATGAATGTACATACCAGCACATTCTGCTGTTGTTACAACAATATATCTTCTTGTTCCCCAACCTCCATCTGGAGAAGAAAACCCTCTTGTATCAGCTGCAACAGCTTTCAACACCCCTCCTACATGGTACCTCAAACCCACTGCTGAAGGAAACTGTGATTTGAGTGTCTCCCTCTCCAAAACATCTTCTTTAAGTGGCAATAAGACCTCAGCATCATAACAAAGTTCACTATGTGAAACCTTTATATGACCTGACATCATATAAACCTAAAAACAGAAATATGGAAACCAATTATTGATCAGAGCCTGAATCGTTCACCTAAAATATCATGACAATTGCCACCAAATATTTGAAATTTGGGAACACAACTGGACTATTTTAACTCACTTGTGCATATAATACTGGTTTCCATTGGCATTGATTTTGAATATTTTTTCTAATACATGTATATCCCTATCCTCTCCTCTCTATTTATATTTCACAGGCACTTGGGTTCCCAGACAGATATACAGGGAAGTAAGAATAGTCCATTTTTATAAAAATTAGCAACCACGGGCCTGTGTTACAATGTATCTGAGTGCCCAAGAAACCCATAATGGCATTTATAACAAGAAGTAATTGTAACAAGATGCTGTTACGAACTTACGAAGTCTCCCAAACAAAGCTCCCTTAATTTGCAATTCCTATGGTCACATATTCATTTGATTTGTTTTATTGTCCCATACAAGAACATATATATGGTCTAGGTACAAAGATCTTGATCGTTTACAATTTATCAAACATGAGGGGGCGGGGTGACCCTCACAGACTTTACCTATATTTCATTTGAATTGCATTGTTATCCCATGCAAGAATATGGTTAAGGGGTGGGGATCTTGACCATTTACAATTTAACAAACATAAGGGGATGGGGGTGCTCCCCATAGACATCCCCTACATGTAATATTTCGTTTTATTTGTTTTATTGTCACATACAAGAATAAATGGTTTAGGGGTGGGGATCTCAACCATTTAAAATATGTTCAAACATGATGGGGTAGGGGTGACCCCGATGGCAATCTCCAATTTTTAATGTATTATCAATTGAATATTCAATTAATAAATTAAGATGAAAGTTGTAGTGCAAGATGACTGAATTCAGTCATGACTTTGGTATACAGATAACTGGGACAAATAGATTTTCATCAAAAATTAGTCACAATTTAACAGTTTGAATAAAACGTAAATTCTCATTTATTTTGTTTTTGAACATGCTAAATAAAATATTGTTGTACTGTTTTCTCTGGCTTCTTGCATATATGTTACTGCATGGTCCTATTTAAAAAAAAAATAGTATATCCAGCTTCAGATTACACAAATGGAAGCAAGTACCCATTGTGCCTTATATATTAAACTAGAGGCTCTAAAGAGCCTGTGTCGCTCACCTTGGTCTATGTGCATATTAAACAAAGGACACAAATGGATTCATGACAAAATTGTATTTTGGTGATGGTGATGTGTTTGAAGTTCTTACTTTACTGAACGATTTTGCTTCTTACAATTATATCTATCATGAACTTTGCCCATTAGTAACAGAGAACTATATTTGGTAAAAATTTACATAAATTTACCAAATTAATAAAAATTGTTAAAAATTGACTATAAAGGGCAATAACTCCTTAAGGGGTCAATTGACCATTTAGGTCATGTTGACTTATTTGTAGATCTTACTTTGCTGAACATTATTGCTGTTTACAGTTTATCGCTATCTATAATAGTATTCAAGATAACCAAAAACGGCAAAATTTCTTTAAAAATTACCAATTGGAGGGCAGCAACCGAACAAACAGTTGTCCAATTCATCTGAAAAATTCAGGGCAGATAGATATTGACTTGATTAACAATTTAACTTCTTGTCAGATTTGCTCTAGATGCTTTGGTTTCATAGTTATAAGCAAAAAACTGCATTTTACCCCTATGTTCTATTTTTAGCCGTGGCGGCCATCTTGGTTAAATGGCCAGGTCATCGGACACATTTTTCAAACTAGATACCCCAAAGATGATTGTGGCCTAGTAGTTTCAGTGGAGATTTTGTAAAAGATTACTTAGATTTATGAAAAATGGTTAAAAATTGACTATAAAGGGCAATAACTCCTAAAGGGGTCAACTGACCATTTTGGTCATGTTGACTTATTTGTAGATCTTACTTTGCTGAACATTATTGCTGTTTACAATTTATCTCTATCTATAATAATATTCAAGATAATAACCAAAAACAGCAAAATTTCCTCAAAATTACCAATTCAGGGGCAGCAACCCAACAACCGATTGACCGATTCATCTGAAAATTTCAGGGCAGATAGATCTTGACCTGATAAACATTTTTATCCCATGTCATATTTCCTCAAAATGCTTTGGTTTTTGAGTTATAAGCCAAAAACTGCATTTTACCCCTATGTTCTATATTTAGCGGTGGCGGCCATCTTGGTTGGTTGACCAGGTCATGCCACACATTTTTTAAACTAGATACCCCAAAGATGATTGTGGCCAAGTTTGGATTAATTTGGCCCAGTAGTTTCAGAGGAGAAGATTTTTGTAAAAGATTACTTTAATTTACGAAAAATGGTTGAAAATTGACTATAAAGGGCAATAACTCCTAAACGGATCAACTGACCATTTTGGTCATGTTGACTTATTTGTAGATCTTACTTTGCTGAACATTATTGCTGTTTACAGTTTATCTCTATCTATAATAATATTCAAGATAATAACCAAAAACAGCAAAATTTCCTCAAAATTACCAATTCAGGGGCAGCAACCCAACAACCAATTGACCGATTCATCTGAAAATTTCAGGGTAGATAGATCTTGACCTGATAAACATTTTTATCCCATGTCAGATTTCCTCAAAATGCTTTGGTTTTTGAGTTATAAGCCAAAAACTGCATTTTACCCCTTTGTTCTATTTTTAGCCGTGGCGGCCATCTTGGTTGGTTAACCAGGTCACGCCACACATTTTTTAAACTAGATACCCCAAAGATGATTGTGGCCAAGTCTGGATTAATTTGGCCAAGTAGTTTCAGAGGAGAAGATTTTTGTAAAAGATTACTTTAATTAACGAAAAATGGTTAAAAATTGACTATAAAGGGCAATAACTCCTAAACGGGTCAACTGACCATTTTGGTCATGTTGACTTATTTGTAGATCTTACTTTGCTGAACATTATTGCTGTTTACAGTTTATCTCTAACTATAATAATATTCAAGATAATAACCAAAAACAGCAAAATTTCTTCAAAATTACCAATTCAGGGGCAGCAACCCAACAACCGATAGACCGATTCATCTGAAAATTTCAGGGCAGATAGATCTTGACCTGATAAACATTTTTACCCCATGTCAGATTTGCTCTAAATGCTTTGGTTTTTGAGTTATAAGCCAAAAACTGCATTTTACCCCTATGTTCTATTTTTAGCCATGGCGGCCATCTTGGTTGGTTGACCGGGTCACGCCACACATTTTTTAAACTAGATACCCCAATGATGATTGTGGCCAAGTTTGGTTTGATTTGGCCCAGTAGTTTCAGAGGAGAAGATTTTTGTAAAAGTTAACGACGACGGACGACGACGACGACGGACGACGACGGACGACGACAGACGACGACGGACGACGACGGACGACGACGGACGACGCCGGACGCCGGACGCCAAGTGATGAGAAAAGCTCACTTGGCCCTTCGGGCCAGGTGAGCTAAAAAGGGACTGAAATCCTCAGACTAAAAAAATAGTATATGTACATTTGCAATCGTGTACTTCTCACAAAATAGCTGAAAATACTTAAAGACAACGATTTGCATCAACAGGAGTCAAATTCTTCTAAGATATGGGGAGAAACCTCAGTTATCTAAATTTTAAGGAGGTGTTATTAAGCAGATTCTTGCATACTCTCCCTATTTGACAAAATCAGAATATTGACAAGTTGAAACAGAATGTGTTATAAACAATTCACCAATTGAAAGTTACAGACAATGGTATACAATAAAATGTCCAGTATTAGACAGGCGTTAAAAATGACACTTTTCTGTCAAACAAAGAGCCATAAATCCTGTTCTTGGGCTTATGCATTTTAAGCAAAAGTATCCATACCGAGGTGCCATAAAGAGAGAAAATCAATGGATGGAGAACAAAACACCAACAAGATGGTGACACATTCAACATACAATTTGGAATATTTACTTGTATATTAAAGGACTAATTCCCCCCTCCCCTTCCCCATTTTCCTAATGTAAATATAAATTTAATCCATTCAAAATATAAAACAAGTGAAACTACAAGCTACTGCTCACTGATGATACCCCCGCCGCAAGTGGATAATATTAATAGTGTAAAAATATGCAAGTGTTCGGTAAACAGGAAGTTGTTGAGTGATGAATCTGAAAACACATCACACAGTATAGCTGACTTATATAAACCCTGAAACCAAATTTCAGAAATCATTGTATTGTAGTTCCTGAAAAAATGTGATGAAAATTTTCAACTTGGCTATCAAAGACATGTGTAAAATCATACAAGTATTCGGTAAACAGGAAGTTGTTGAGTGATGAATCTGAAAACACATCAAACGGTATAGCTGTATTACATAAACCCTGAAACAGAATTTCAGAAATCATTGTATTGTAGTTCCTGAGTAAAAATGCAAAAATATTCATGGGACGGACTGATGGATGGACAGACAGAGTTAAAACAGTATACCCCCCCCCCCCCTTTTTTAAAGCGGGGTATAATCCTAATCAGTGCTAACAAGTTGGAAACGACAAATTTTCAATCATATAAAGGGCAATTTCTCCTTGAAATAAAAGTGAATCTGGCTGAAATTCAAAATTGTCCTATGAGAGGCTATGAATAATATATAGCTCGTGTATAAATATGAACAAAATATGCTGACAAATAAAAGTTCTAGAGAGCTAACAATTCCTGAAGAAAAATATGTTTTGAAATATGCAAAGACATATAGTAATTATTAACCACAGTGGGGCGTTGAAAAAAAATCTACTTCGGGGATTCAGAGATGGGAACTAGAACACATTCCAATTTTTCCATAAACGGCCATTGTGGTGCATATTTCGGCACTTTTTTACATTGGTTATTAGATGTACCCCAACTGTTTCCAACAAGTGTTTCCATCTGATGAACCTGCTGTCAACTTCCAGTTCTGGTTTGCGGATTTTTTATAAACAAAGCGAGCACTTTGTGGCAAATAAACCAAGATTTCTATAGAAAATCCACAAAATTTCAAACATAGATTACTCACTTGCTTTTCTAAAATGTGCTTGTGTTTATCAAGGATTTATATAGTAGGACTACTATATAAATCCTTGTGTTTATTAATTGTTTACAAAAAAATATAAGCAACCTGTAAATTCCCAAACATCTGGAGTGGTGCTGAGCCAGTCAAGTGCACCCTAAAAGGTGTACTTAATTTGAGCTCATTTTTTATTTGTTTTAACCATTATTATAACTACAGTAATAAACTTGTTTTGAGGAAATTTCGAGCAATACTCCGATATCTATCAGTTATTAAATTGCCTTATTTGAGGGAACAAGATTAAAAAGAAAAGGCTGTGGATCCATGTTCTAGTCTAAATAATTATGACGTCTGGCAAGGCTATTTTGGTCGCAGGAAGGCGTCCAAGAAAAAAAATCAAAATAGCCTTGCCAGACGTCATAATTATTTGGACTATGGATTTTCTATAAACTTTCCATATGTTTAGTATTGAATCAACACAAGGGTACATAATCCTAACAGTAACACTAACAGTATCAGCCTGCAATGCCGGACTCGCATGAACGCAAGATTTAGTTAGTGGGGCGACGCGTTTTTTTAATTCTTGGTCATGCATTCGTGTTGAGAAAGAAAGGGGGAATGCAAACAGTTATACAAAACGTTACCTTCTCATATATAGATATCAACAGCTAATCAAACCAGGGGAGTTCATAGAGAACGTGCCAACTTCAACATGTGAGTCAAGCAGGGGCTGCCCGACTATATCGACCAATCACAAACGTTGTTGCAAATTTGACCTTGTGACGTCAAACAATTTCCCATAATGCAATTATTGCATATAAATAAAAATTATTGCATATAAATAAAAAAACGACAATTATACCAATTGAATGAAAAATATTGCATTACAATGACAAGTTATACAAATTGAATAAAAAATATTGCATTTGAATGACAAATTATACCATTTGAATGAAAAATTATACCATTAAAATAAAAAATATTGCATATAAATGAAAAATTATACCATTTAAATGAAAAAATATACCATACAAATGAAAAATATTGCATATAAATGAAAAAATATTGCATATAAATGAAAAAATATTGCATATAAATGAAAAAATATACCATACAAATGAAAAAATATTGCATATAAATGAAAAAAATATTGCATATAAATGAAAAAATATACCAATTAAATGAAAAATATTGCATTTGAATGAAAAATATCAAATTTTTGCAACCAATACCATGCCATACCTAACAGGTCAAGAATAGAAAATAATATAAACAATTATATTAAACAACTTAGAAATAACAAGTGTTTTGAATTGCTTGAAAATTTCAAAAATTTGAGTCTATGATGATTACTTGTATATCATCAGCGAACATGTGTTTTTGTCAACCATAATTGTTTTCTCTTTAAAGTTTCACTAAATAATACAACTGTTTTGAAATAAAAGCTCCCAATTGAAAAAAAGTCAATAACATTCAAAATCAAGATTCGTAAAAGTATAATTTTACAAGTAGTTGATTATGTTTTGATCTGTCTATTGATTGTGTAAAATAATTTTACTTCAAAACACTACACTAGATGTTAATGTGTTAGTTCCTATATGATTAATATTTATTAATACTGTCCTGTCGTAAACATTTAGGTAATTATATTCTAATTTCCATTCTGTTGCAAATGCTATACCTGTTGACAACCCTGTATCCTGTGGTGAAGATCGTGTCCGCTCTATATCTTGAGAACAATTATAGACAAGTAACCCCAGAAATATAGATTGTTATTTAATATGATGAATTAGATATAAACCTCACAATCACAGACAAGTAACCCCAGAAATATAGATTGTTATTTAATATGACACAGTGTTCTCCCCCAGGATTTTAGGATAGCACCATGGTAGCGTGTGACAAGTTGGATAAACGTGTGGACTTTTGTGACGCGCTGCGTCGGTTTTTTATGGTGTTTTTTTTTATACTATGGTTATACCCATATTAAAGGTTTGTTTTTGCATCCTTTTTATTGTTTTCTTCTTAACCCTGTTCTAAGTTTGACATTTTCTGATTTAATAAATGAAAAGCAACAAAGGTTTAATATTATTTATTCAAGTTGAAGAATAATAAAACAAGATTACATACATAACATATGACAAGCACTTAGGAAAGTTACTATTGTTTTCAAATTTGCAAGTGCTCACTGATTAAAGGCTAATTATTCTTTACTTTCATATAAAACATTTAGGCATAAGAACTAAAGTTAAATAAAGTCAATTTACAGCAAATAAATAACCAGTAAATAAAATTATTTCATTTCACAAGAAGTTTTATTCTTATTTTATTTCAATAAAAAAAATACTGCAAAGGTTTATATTAAAACTAAGAAAGGAAGGAAAGGATACCGTTTTTATCTTGTGTAATAATTTAAAAAATACTTGAAAAATGTATATTAAAATTAAGAAGGAAGGGATGGATACCTTTCTTATCTTGGGTAATAATTAACCAGGGATTGGTCTTCTGTCAATCACTGTCTATACATAGTTAATAACAATTTTAAATAACAAGGGATGTTGGTTTGGGGCTTATCTCACCCTTTATTTTACAATGATCTAGTGTTTTTTCCGACTTTAAAAACTTGGCTCCCACATTGTGAGTTTTGATTCCCCAATTTTCCGTATCGTATCAGATTTATGTCAAGTGAAGCTTGGACCACATGATGCTCCATAAAGAATCAAAATATGTATGAACCTTAACATTATTCTTAATCCAACAATAATTAATCTCAATCCAACAACGTTATGAAATAATATCACTTCTCCGTGGTGTGTACAACAGTCGTCACTGTTTGTGTACAAAGGTAAATTTGCCGGTGTCACTAGTCAACGCTTGGGTGGTGAGTGAAGCCATAACATTATAATCTCCAGTCATAAATTAATCCAAAATCAATTAAAATATAAAGGAATTATGTTTCAAGTGATAATCAAGTGATTTATTCCAATCAACAGGTTTCATCGATCAAACAGGTAAACATCAAGGTGCAGCTCAAATAACGCCCGGAATTTTAGACCGCGGATAAAATCCTACTGATTTACGTTATATCGAATACAATGTCCAGAAAAATATAGCACCGTGGTAAAAAAATTATAGCACCGCGGCAAGACCGATAGCACCGCGCGGCCGTGGTGCTTTAAGGTCTTGAGGAGAACTCTGTATGACGAATTGGATATAAACCTCACAATCACAGACAAGTAACCCCAGAAATAAAAAGTTTTGCACAGAAATGTAGCTGTGTATAGTATCCATGTTTTATGGGGTTGGGTGTCCATCAAGTGTGAGCTTTCATGTTCATACTTAAGACATCTTTATTAATTTATTCCAGGATAGCTACTTTGGAAAATTTGGGTCAGAGGAGGTTAGGAAAAAATATAACTTTTCAAGAAAGTATTTTTAAAATTCAGATCTTTAAAGGTTTTTGTCCGAAGTTTGTGGGGTTACTTTGCCATGACCATGTAGCCTCTTTTTGGAGTTAACATACATGTGGAATACAGTGCTTTCCTTTTAATTTTGCTTCTGAAATGGACAGCTTTATTCATGAAGAAAATTTGCCATTTGGAATTATATTTTTTTTTTATGACTATGAATATTCTCAAGCAATAAGTTTTTGCTCTGATTTTGACATTGATATCCATGAGATGTATAATTTTTTGGGGTTTCCTATATTAATTTTCTACACAAGTGAAGAGTTGAGAGTTTGTTTATTCTTTTGTCGCTTATATGGATTACAATTTGAATGCCTCAGAAGAATTTAAGGTACAGTTGTTACAGTGGAAGGAAAAGAATATCAGTTCACTACATGTATTTTGTGTTATCAAAACGATGTGTATTGGGAATATTGAAATACTTTTTTGTTACTTCCCTTTGTTTTATCCTGTTTTCAGTTATTTTGCTTTTAAAAATGTAAATGGTAAAAGACTATAAATGATTAATATTTTAATCAAATAATCATAAAATGATGTTGATTAAATGAATTTAAATGATTTTGGACAAATAAAAAAAATAAAATTGATAAATTATTTTAGCAATCTAGACCTCCTTTCAAGGATTAAATTGAAGTTTATATGATAAATTTGTTTATTACTGATTAAAAGTCACCATACAATATGTGCAACTAGACATATAATAGATTTTATTGTGTAAGCTAAGAAATAGCATTAATTACATGCAGCACCAAGCAGTAGAAGTAAAACTCTCGCACACAACATCGGAACATTTTAGTGTACAGGAGATGCAGATGAATGAGGTTAATGCAAATTTAAGTAAAGATTCTTTAAAATCATCCCCGATCACGATTCAGAAAACATGAAAAACTTACATTCATCAGTCATTCTAACTACTAAGGGGGGTTCCTCGACTCCCATAATGACGTCACATCACGTGACATAATAACACCATAATGACGTCACATTATACATTGCGGCACAATCATATATTATCACAATGACGTTTTTAACTTTATGACTTCATATGACAAACGACAAAATAACCAAATGATGTCATGTTTTAAGTATCCATATGGCGTCGTACAAAATAATGCTGAGTTATCATTTTTAAACACCTATTTTGTTACAGCTGTTGTACTTTCCCACTAGCACTTACAACTAAACATGATTAATATCCTCAATATCAATACGACCAAAATATGGGAAATAGAACTTCAAATGATATGTAGATTTATAATGTTGCCTACAGTTGTTGTATGAAACTCGTATGCTAGCCATAGACATTTTTTAAATGATTAAAAGGATTTAAATTTAAACACCCAATTTGGTGTACAAATGTTAAACTTGCCTGCAGCGTTTTTAATATTATTAATTTCATCTGACAATATAAATTTTAAGTATCCATATGACGTCATACAAAATAATGCTGAGTTATCATTTTTAAACACCTATTTTGTTACAGCTGTTGTACTTCCCACTAGCACTTACAACTAAATATGATTAATATCCTCTTACAATATCAATACGACCAAAAATATGGGATCATATGACAATTTAAAAGACAAAATAACCAAAATAAATGAAAAAAAACATCAGGGTCAATTATCAAACTGATTCTAACCATGAGGGTATTCCAGTGAAAAATTCTAATCACACCATACATAAAGTAAACAAAAACTAAATTTCTCATTGATTTTATTTCTCATCTTTTTTTTAATTTAAATCATTCAACCTCTTGTTAAGAATGAGGATGCATTTTATTTCATCATCCTTATCTTTATTTTTTCTGTCTATTTCTTCTTGAATACTTATGACTTTTTTCTCCAGAAATTCTTTATACTTTCTGATGTGTTTTAATTCCCTACAATAAACAAATAAATATGCTCTAGTATATAAAAGAAATATAATAAATAAAATAAAATAAAAACATACTATTAAATACTGTTTATATTCTGTTGAAGTGACATCAGTGACGAGTTTCATAATTTTACGAAATGTATATAATATTCACGAAAGAAAGAAATATTTACCTGTCTTGTCTTTTGCCATGCAAATGTTCTTAAATTTATTCAAATTTTTAATTCAGAAAATATTGTACTATATCTAGAAAACAAATATGCAAATTTATTAGAACTATCACTGAGAAAGTCAATCAACCCGGTTAAGTTAATTTATTTAATATTTCATACATGTGCTATTATTTATTGTTTATGTACTTTATATTATATCATCTCTGTAACTATGTACATATGGTTTATGAGAATAAAGATTCATTCATTCGTTCATTCAAATATCTTGGCTAATCCACCAATTTGATTGGTTAGGTCATGGAAAGTTAATTTCAAACCATTTTTCCAAAAAAAAAATTAATGATGGGCGGACTACTTATTGTTATATAGACCGAACAAATATTTTTTTTTAATGAATACTAACTTGCAAAACGTAAAAATAAATCTTACTGAATTGAGACGTTATTCTCCACTTCCACATGTTCGTTATCCTCTCTATCAATCTTTCTTTTTTGTGGTCTGTTTAGAATTACTTGGTTTTCTCTGAAAATAAGATCAAAGATTTAACATTTTTACAGTTTTTCATAAGAAAAAACCCATACTGAGAATATGTCATAGCTATTTCAATACATCAACAATGGAATACACAACAACAAATCATTAAATTTTTAGTTAATAGTTATCAAAAGTACCAGGATTATAATTTTATACGCCAGACGTAAAAACAGTTTTACATTCATATCATCAATCAAATAATTTTTTTTTTTTACTTGTAAATACTTACAATTTAAACATTTTGAGATCAAACAATACATAAGAGAATAAAAACAGCAGCTATTATAGCTCGTATTTATATTGTCCTATTACATGTATATTAATTTCAAACTTTGCTCGAAGACAGGACTGAAAATTAAATATCATTAATATAAAAGTGAAACAGATGGCTTGTTTTCAAATGAGTGATATTAATATTTAATACTAATTCAAACAATTTTTAGGAAATGAAAAAATAATATCTATACAGGATTAATGGGATTCAAAGAAAATTTTTATGACAAATAACTGAAAGCAGATCGAGTTTCTATATAGTACATTGTGATTCAAAGAAAGAATCTTCAATCTACAGCTAACATACTCTGTCATTAAAAAATCACATAATTTCTTTGTTTTTGCTTTTTCTAAATAAAGGGGTCTGAACCAGCAGGTGGTCTGAATGAATTATTAAGTGCACCAATTTACGGAGGAATTTGTTTTTCACTACAACGATATGAGATCCGTAAGGGATAACATTTTCAATGACCAAAATTGACACACATACACTCAATTATTCTATGTCAGAAAATAATACATGTTTTGTAATATTAAAATAGGGATATCTCCTTTTTTATTGATACATTTTTTATAAGAAATTTCACATTAAAACCTTAAAAAAAGTCTTTTATGTGTGTTTTTTGGGGTGAGGTGGGAAAATGATTAAACTTATCCCCCAAATGAATACACGACACACATGGTCAAAATGGACGTAATGATTTTCCAGTTAATTATTTTTCTTATTTGTACACAAACGTGTATAGGATTCGAATGTGAAATGTGTGCCGGACAAGGCGTGTTGGCAGAGTGTAGGTGTAAGGACTCTAGATGGATCAGGGTCACACACACGAGTATCTAATAGTTTTAACTATGAGTTTCTTGATTTTGTCAATAAACTATTTATTTTTGAATTTGATGCACATGTACCGGAGCATGTTGAGTAATGGTAGTAGTTTCAACATAACCATCATCATACGTCATATAGCCATTGTCATGTGTAGTGCTCATAGCACCATGGTTTCTACTCTTGGCTTGAATTGTGGCCATGATAGTAGTTTTAATCCATTCATCTGTGTTCACTGCAGTAACACCGTTTCTTGTAGAAAAGATTGTTGTCTTTTCTGCACCACTATTTGTAATTGTGGTCTGATCACCCTGTATAAAATATTTTTAAACTATAATGGTATATATAATTTTACCCATACAAATCTTGAATAATACATTTTCACATAATCATGTCTTGGAAACCAAAATTTAGATATAGTTGTTGTTAGTTTTGTAAGCATTACCTCCATAGCATATGCTCTCAATTTAGGAAAATCAAAATATTCTTACTTAATTTTGAGTTCCAAGTGTAGCACCCAGTTTTGTTTGAAAGTTAAACCAAAACAACTGATTTATGTAAATGATACCTACACAAGGTGTCTGCTGTATCATAACTAGTACACTAGACGGTGCGTTCACCAAATAACAATAACTCATAGGCCCCGTCAATATCATAAATTGCTCCAGTGAGCTCCCCTCTTCAATTCTCACATGAGCCTCCTCCATTAGTCTTTTCATCGTCACTTTCTCGATAGTTTTTAATCCATGGAATACATATATCCCCGGACCTCTGTACTGGCAATTTATTTGCACAATTTCGAATGTTGAGGGGTTTTCAACACCTTCATAAGTGTTATGGTTTAGCAAGAAATATGCAACAGATGTATTTAACATGAGAGACAAACAGAGCACCTTGTATAATTCCATTTTGTTTTCCCGGCATAAGTCAACAAAAATTGCGTAACTGGAATGTTGTTTACTTTTTTATTAACATTTATTTTTGTATATTAATATCATATTTATTGGTTTTAAGCATCGGTGATTTTTCTTTTTGACACCAGTATAAAAACTTTATTTTTTTAGTGTGTTTTGTTTGATTGTGCATTATCGAGTTTTTCCGACAAGCAGCAAACATTTGACGTGAAGTACACGAATAACTTCTGCTTAAAGCGGCATAACTCTTGATATTCTATTAAACATTTCATTCTTTTGTTTTACTATATATACACAGGAGGTTTAGGGTTGTTTAATAATAAAAATCCAGCGGTAAATATTACATATATGTTCAGGACGATAGGGGTTTTAAATAAACATATTCCTAAAGAAGAGTTTCTTTTATCATAGGATTTTTAATGACAGAAATCCGTCACCTTGAAAAGGTGATTTTCATTCGTTCATCTGAGTAATTTAAACATTCTATAAAGACACTTTCACGATACAACAAGGGTCTGTGTTGCAATAGTTTTATGCATTTATCTTTGTATCATGGATGTGCTTAATATTGCAAACGAATTTGACATGCGATCTAGACAAAGTGAAAATGTTATAAGAAAAGTTTTTACTAGATTAACGGAAAGTTGGAACCTCTTTCATCTTATTTAATTTTAGAAACTTTAAAATAATCGGGTTTTTTTTAAGAAAAAAAAAAAGAGCAATACACAAACTCGTGAATGAAGTAGGCAATGAAGCAAATGCACTTTTTTGTGTTTTAAGAAATCAGGCTGTACAATTTGAAATACGTAAACAACATGTGGCTATCGACGATAAGACGATTTGTTTTAACTAGCATGTGGAAGGAAGAGGGACGAAAGATACCAAAGGGACAGTCAAACCCATAAATCTAAAACAAACTGACATTGCCATGGCTAAAAATGAAAAAGACAAACAGAAAAACAATAGTACACATGACACAACATAGAAAACTAAAGAATGAACAACACGAACCCCACCAAAAACATGGGGTGATCTCAGGTGCTCCGGAAGGGTAAGCAGATGGAAATTAACTTCGCTCTCTATCGAGGCGAATGATATTACCGACTCTGATTATAACAAAAAAAGAAATTATTATAAAGTAATCAATAATGAAATTACCACTATTTACGACGGTCTGTTTCATTTCAATTCAAACTTAAGAATAGGTTATCAACAATTAATAGCTGCAGACCACAGGTACACACCACCTGCAAGCGAATTAGAGGAATAAAAAAGATTTATTTAAATCCGAAATATTATTATATTTTCCTCGAATTTTGATTATTTCCGATCAACACATTTGATATAACGATAAGTGCGTTCATTTCTTATTGTTTCAAGTCGTGATTATAATAATTACAGGATCTTTCCGTAAAAATTATGAGAGACAATATATATTTTTGTTATTATTTTCGATTTTTTTAGTATCCAAGTTTCTTTTCCTTAAAAGAAGTAATAAAAAAGAAGTAATAATATGATTATTTGTAATGCAAAAACTATTTATTTGTTTTTATAACTCACAAAAGTTTCGAAAGTTTTAAACACATAGGAATAGTTTTAAAAATGTATTGTACGAAACTGCGCAACAAAAATGCGCACAATTCGAACTGATTGTCAAACGTATCAGATTTCGCTTTTTACCGCTTTCCAATCAGATTTTCGATTACCAACTCAAATGAATCAAAAGAAATTGTTTGCTATTATCGACTGGGATGACAAAAAAACAAATGACATCCCCTTGTCGGTGATCAGAAAACCGAGGAAAGAGGAATATCTAGTTGGGGATCGAATGGAGGCAAAATGCGCTGGTTATGGATTCTGATGGGGAGTGTTCCTTTTTTTAATATTTATATTAAGTATTAATTTCAGTGATGATTCTTTTACAATATATACAAAATTATTCAATAAAGAGCACAGAGTCTCCGTTCTGCTTTCTGAAAAGAAAAACATTTATGGTTATATTATTATAGTTCAATGTTTTATTTTTTACACTTTGAAGTATGGGGTGGGAATTATGAAGGGATAACCACCCCATTCTTAGGTTTCGCATAACATTGATTGATTGACTGTTGGTTGCTTAACGTCCAGTGGCAAATATTTCATGCATATTCATCTATAATACTTACTAAAATTACGAGGTCCAATTTGTCAGCCGTCATGACGTAAAAACGATGAATCAAATAATTCAACTTTATATATATATATAACTAATATAGTACAATGCTGTTGATTTCAAATTACACCACTCTAGACCCTTTTGTTTTCCACATAATTAATATTGCCAATAATTAAGGAGTTCCGGGTCGAATCCGATACCGATACCAACAGTATATTCACCTGTTACCTATTACCTTATCTGTACGTTCCGCATCTGACAAGCGCACCACCAAACGCTGTATTTAGGATTTTGCTAACGGGTCGTAATCACAGGGTTGCCACTAATTAATTCAACCATTGTCACATTGCTCCCGATTGTGGTATTTTAATCGGTATGACTTTCTAAGATGAAAAAAAATGACGCCACCGTCTCTAATATTGGGATAGTTTTTATGCAAGTCTGGATTTTCACATACCGGAATTAGTTTAACAATGTAACATGTATCGTAAGCATATAATTGATATTCGTATATTTGTGTGTGTGTGTGTGTAGTGAAGGTGACAACTGGCTGTTTTTTTTTAAGACAAATGAATAGGTCAAGACTACCCGAATTGTACAAATAAATACCGTAGAAAGGCTTTTATATTTCTCACTGGTACATAGTCTGCATCCGTTCGCTTCCATTCACGTTTGCGCCCTCTCATGTTCACCCCCTATCACTTTCACACCCTACATGTTCGCACCCAATCTTAATTGGTTTTGTGTTTAACAACTCTGTAAGCAAGTGTTTTCTTATAAGTATAATTGTTGTCATTGTCTCAAAATAAAGTGACACAGCATTTTGTCAAAAAACCAGGGCCTTTTCCAGGTCCCTTAGCGACTATTTCCTTCTCATAACTCTTCGGTTTTGTGATATCACGACAACGTCGTGAATCATTAGACCTTTTTTTCGCCACATTATTAGGCACTTGTAAACCAGAATCACTGGCACGATCTACATGCTCAAAGCCAGAAAAACTGTCTTCTTCCTGGTCAGTATCAAAAATTTTGAGCACTGTAGTGATGTGAAAATCCATGGATGGTACCAGCTGGATTCGAACCCACAATCTCGGGATCTAAAGACAGCGCTCTAACCAATTGAGCTAAATAAGATCTCCCCTAACTCAACTAGTTAGATAACCTTTATATCCCCTGGTCTACAACACTTCCCCTTTTTTTTCGGGCTGCGTACCATCCATCCGTAATGCGGCGTAAAGCAACCAACAATCAATCAATCAACCATCCATCCGAGCAACTCACAGGTCCACTACCTGTACAACCCCGAGACATCTACTTGGAAGTCCTCTGGCCACCTAGATATGTCATGGTCAACCACCATGACCCCATATCAAATTGCCAGGCACCTATATACACTTGTTTGTACAAGTAACAGATGCTCGCAGCGCCAATGATGTGAAAATCCATGGATGGTACCAGGTGGATTCGAACCCACAATCTCGGGATCTAAAGGCAGCGCTCTAACCAATTGAGCTAAAGAAGATCTCCCCTAACTCAACTAGTTAGATTACCTTTATATCCCCAGGTCTACAACAGTAGGGTATAAATCATTATCAGATTCTACTGAACTGATGTCGCTTAAGTTCGAACACTTTTTATCCATAATGAATTTCACAGTTTAGTATCAACTAATGTACACGTGGCCTTTTGTACAAAAAGCATGAGGCGGGATTCCGTTCGTCGTTATATACTACATGGGTTGGTCACCCGGATGTTTTTTTTATTTAAATTAGTTCTTTAAATAGAAAGGCACGTGGCTTCTTTGTTGACACAAATTCCCAATTAAACACGAGATAGCCTGGAGGCTATATGATAGAGAATGAACCAGAACTGTCAAAAGAGAGGAAAACATATCTATATCTGTTCACAATATCAACTACAAATATTTCATACATGTGATCATAAAATCATTTAAAATAATCAAATAACAAAAGAAAATGCATTTTAGATGCTTCAATTTATTATAAGTTAAAATATATGTAGGCCTATTTTTCTGATTATAAAACAAAAATTAACTAAATCCGATATTGTGAAATAACCATTTTCTATAATTCCTAACATTTGTTTGTTTAATTTTATTTGCAATGGATTTAAATTTGAACGTTCAGCAGCTAGTCACTAAAAAGAAAATATTAAAAAAAATGGTTTTTTTTTTTTTTATGATTGCCTTTAAAAATTATCATCTGAAAAAAGGAAAAATACAAAGTTATTAAAACAACTTCCATTCTTCATGTTGTAAGTCATCTGTAATTCTGTGCACATGTACATGAATGTATTCATTTGCAGTAAGTGTACATAATGTATATACATGTATCATCAAAAGTATAATATACTGAACTCCAAGGAAAATTCAAAACGGGAAGTCCTTTATCAAATGGCAAAATCAAAAGCTTAAACTGATTGATTGATTGTTGGTTGCTTAACGTCCAGTGGCAATTATTTCATGCATATTCAGGACGAGAACAAGTTCACAATAAATACAATAGGTAGGTTGATACAATAGAGGCCATCTGGGATGATGGTCGGAGAAAGTTCGACTGCCACAGATAAAGGAGGGTATATTGGCTGGGGACAGAAATTTTGCCTTGCAACAGGCCACCTACGGACGGGACCCCTCGAAAGAGTTGTTGCAAGGGTTCTTAACGTGCGAAGAGCGTGGCACTCTCTCAACACGAGGCATCGGATTTAACGTCCCCTTCTGATTGGACGTGACTGCGAACTTGATACATCCCGCACAGCCAAACGGACGCCCCACTTCGGCAAGCGTTTTACTGCCAGTCGGGAGAAGACCAAGTGACCATATTTCTATACCCCAGTCACCCATGAGGGTTCAAACACATCAAACGAATGGATGATTGATTGATTGTTGGTTGCTTAACGTCCAGTGGCAAATATTTCATGCATATTCAGGACGAGAACAAGTTCACAATAAATACAATAGGTAGGTTAATACAAGAGAGGCCATCTGGAATGATAGTCGGGTAAAATTTAGACTGTCACTAGAAAATGAGGGTATATTGGATAGGAATTTGGCCTTGCAACAGGCCACCTACGGACCTCTCAAAGAGTTGTTGTAAGGGTTATTAACGTACAAAGAACGTGGCACTCTCCTTACACGAGGCATCGGATTTAACGTCCCCTTCTGACCGGACGTGACTGCGAACTTGATATATCCAGCACAGCCAAACGAACGCCCCACTTCGGCAAGCGTTTAACTGCCGTCGGGAGAAGACCATATTTCTATACCCCAGTCACCCAATGGAATCAATATGACCTTTTTTAGCTCACAAGGCCCGAAGGGCCAAGTGAGATTTTCTCATCACTTGACGCCCGTCGTCGTCGTCCGTCGTCGTTAACTTTTACAAAAATCTTCTCCTCTGAAACTACTGGGCCAAATCAAACCAAACTTGGCCACAATCATCTTTGGGGTATCTAGTTTAAGCTCTATCATCTCTTTAACTATACAGAAAATTTTAATGAAATCTTAATCAACTCATCATTGGCTTCAAAAGGGTGTCTCATAATGTCTCTATAGTATTCCATTCTCTCATTGATTGATTGATTGATTGTTGGTTGCTTTACGCCGCATTAGCACAAAAAGGCTATATCGCGGCGAGAGCTAATTCGACTATTTTTACAATTTAAAGCATATTTTTAAAATAAGACAAAAGGTCCTTCAATATACTAAAATTCTTGACTAAAGCAAATTGAGTATATACAAATAAAAATCAACAGTAAAATAACGTGATAAAAATTAAAATCGATTTAAATATAATAACAATTTTATATTCTATAATAAATTCCAATTTCTTTTAAAAAAGCAACAATATTTGTAAATGGAACATTATTAAATAAATCATACATATTATTGACATTGAAATGCTTCTTACGAATATCAGCAAAGTCAATACAATTAATTAAAACATGTTTAATAGTATACTTGCAGTTGCAAGGAACACATTGTGGTTCATCTTCATTTTTTAAAAGATATTCGTGTGTTATTCTAGTATGACCAATACGGCATCAAGTAATAACACACTGATCTTTTCTGCACATAATATTATTAAAAGGTTTGCCTAAATTAGGTTTAATTTCATGCAATTTATTATCATCTTTTTTACTCCATTTATTTTTCAATATATTAAAAACATATTCCCTAATATTAGATTTAAAATCAGTATATGGTATATCACAGTTCGATAGACAAAAATGTGTTGCTGAATTAAAAGAGGATTTGTTTTATTTTTATTGTGTTCACAGAGATCAAATATCATTTTTGGTTTGGGAAGTTCCCATGGAGGACATTTGCAAGTTTGAACTTGAGCAACAGATTTTAAATCAAAAGAAGCTAAATGTGGTTTTAAACGTAAACCTAACGGTTTTCCTAAATGAATGCCTATAAAATTCTCAACTCGTATTCGAAGCTGTCTTTACTCATGGCAGAAATTGTATGCGGTGAAACCTGTGGCATGCAATTGACTGGGACCTCTTATGAAGAGACTTATTTTGGTCTCATAAAATAAATTTTAAAATTTGTATCATTGTATCATTTAAAATGCAAAATTAAAAATCATAGAAACCAGTTTAACAAATGTTTTATAAAATTAATTAAATTAGCACCATAACTTTCATATGCCTGTTTATGTTTTAAAATAACATCTCTTTATTTTTCTATGCCCCACCTAGGGGCATTATGTTTTTTTTTATCTAGATGCATCCGTCCATCGCTCCTTCCTTCTGTATGTCCTGCTTCAGGTTAAAGATTTTGGTCAAGGTAGTTTTTATTAAGGTGGTATGGGAGTCTAAAATAAAAATGATAGAATTTGTTCATTCTTTGCCAAAACGTAGTATCTATTGATATATGTTGAAAAATATAATAAAAATGATAGGTCACCGTGCATTTTTTGAGCTACAGGACGTGACAAAATAACAAATTTTGTATGGATTATACAGGAAATTTTTGTGATTAGAAACTGAACAAAATGATAAAATTGTTAAATACTTAAGGAAAAGATCGCTTTCAGACAATGCTTTGAGAATATCAAAAGAAAAGATATGGTCACCACACTTTTTCCCGGCTTAAATACAAAATAGGAAATTTCCATGTAGAATCCTTCAGAAAATGCACTGTTATAGAGTTACCTCCCCTTAAAATGCCAATTTGAAAAAAATTTAAAAACAACCAAAATAATCAACATTTGCAAAAATAATAATATTTATTAATCTTATAAATTGGTTCTTTTAAATGAAAATTCACATTAAATATCTGCATTCCTGCATCAAAGTTTGCTAACTTAATAGAACATATGGACCTTTGGTTCTCTGTTTTTTACAATCCAAGATGGAGGAAGACACCCATACCACCTTAAGTTGAAGTCCAATCAGGTTGAAACTAATATAGTTATGTGTTCCCTCTGATATGATAATGTGAGTGCATCATTGTGCACATATATATATTAGTTCTACTGAACATCTGATATGACATTGAGGAGTTGTGGAACATATTTCTTTGAAAAAGCGATGGGCGTATCAGGCACTCATAGCACAGCTAGTTACTTTTCAAAATCATATAAAAAACTAGTCTACAAAATGCATAGATTCCAAATGAGGAAAACATGGTCTTATGGTAATTCTTGTGTTTGGTCTGAGTTCATATTGATGATTTGGTATTTATTTATTATTATTCTGTTTTGAAGGAACAAGAAAGCCAAAAAGACCATGTCCTTTTTGTGGTATATTTCAAAGTCGATTAAGCAGGCATATTCTAACTAAACATAAAGACAACGATGAGGTAAAAGCAGCTTCCAGTAAAAGACAGAAATCAGGTTTTATGCAATTTGAAAAGGAGAGGCTATCACCTGTACAACTTGATGCTAATGAAAGAGGAGGACTTTGATGTGAATCAAATAGTTAAGGAAAGGCAGGCAAGAAAACAGAGGGAAGGAAATGTGATGGAAAATAGGGCTATGTGTTCCTCATGTCAGGGGTATTTTGTAAAAGAACACTTTAAGATTCACCAAATCAAATGTACAGCAGCAGAGGGAACAACAATTACACCGACTGCAATTCCACTTTCTGCTGTTAGAGATGATGGTTACTCTGAAGAATATAAGGCAGACATCTTAAGTGGCTTTTTGGATGATACAAGTGGAAAGTTTTGTAAAACTGATAAATACCTAAAAGACTTTGGATTTCACAATTACAGAAGATTTGCAGCAAGGAAGGACAAAAACCCACAGAACAGAAAAAATATAATGAAGCACATGAGGATGATAGCAAATCTTTTCTTTTGTTTTAAAAGCGAGGCAGCTAAAATTGGCAAAGACATAAATGCAACATTAGACATGTTTAAAATGGAACACTTTACAACTTTTATGGATGCTATCCATGTGATGGCTACAAAAGAAGATGGAGGTATGAAATCTGGATTAAAAAAAAATGTAGGTCATCTTTTGAAAAATGTTATTAGCCACATAAAAGGGCAGCATTTATTGCAGGGTAAGAAAGATGAGCTGGTAAAAATTGAGGAATTCAAAACATTATTTGATTACTACAGAAAGGAGATATTCGATGGAGCTGAATACAATTGTATTAAGAATAGACAGGAAAACCTTAGACGACCACACTATTTACCTCTTGATGATGATGTAAGAAGATTGCGGAATTACACTCTGACTGGAATTGCACAGATGGATGACCCGTACAAGATTTTAGATATGAATGAATATCCCCGGCTAAGAGATCTTGTGGTAGCCAGAATTAAACTGTTCAATGCCAAGCGGGGAGGAGAACCAAGTAGACTTACTAGAAAGGAATGGGATGCTGCAAAAGATGGTGTCTGATTATCTGAAACCCACAAGAAAAAAGCCAAAACATCAGAGGAGCTTGAATTATTTGAAATATATAAATTGTCATATCAGTCTGGCAACAGTGTGTGCCATATGCTCCCAATGCTCATTCCCAAAGATTCTTGGAAAGCTATAAAAAAAACCTTACTGATCCACAGATGAGAGAGATGGCAGGTGTAAACCCTAGTAATATATATGTATTTCCACACATCAAAGGCTCAGACTTTCATGTCAATGGATGGAATAGTGTAAACAAAGTATGTAAGCAGGCAGGGCTTACAAAAGAGATTAACGCCACCCAAATGAGACATTACATGTCAACTGTGTTTGCAAACTTGGATGTACCAGAGACAGACAGGCAGGCTTTTTATAGGCACATGTGCCATTCAGAAGAAATCAATAAACATGTTTACCAATGTCCATTGGCTGTTCAAGAAATTACAAAAGTTGGAAAGTTTTTATATCTTATGGACAAAGGTATGTTATTTTTAATTTACATCTAGTAAGAGTCTTGACTTTTTCCTTCTCAAGTTTAGACAAATAATTATAGCAGGGTCCACATTAATCATTGTCTGATTACTTGTGAATTTCATCACTTGCCAAGTAAAAGCTGCATTCCTACATGCCAATCATTGTCAACTAAAAAAATTATAGCTCAATTGCCACACCCCTGTCTAATATAATGAGAATTAAGAACAGAATCATACACTGATTGGCCATGAACTTTCTTCGTAATATGAGGTGTCAAAATATTGTTGAAATTCTCCCATGTCATCATAGAAATGTTCAGTGAAAATTTCATACACTAAGCTGTCAGTATCAGTAAACATTAAGTTCAAGTTTTCCTTGTACCTTGGTAACACCACTTTGTAATGGAATTCGTTCATTACAATTTTAGACAGCTCTAGAATTCATTTATACTTTGAATTTATTTTTTTATTATGCCAGAAGAGAAGTAGAGAAATAATCTCTGATGCAACCTTAGCTATCTTGGAAGAAGCCTGGAATGATGGATTGAGGTCTACAAAGGAAAAGAAAAAGATACAGGCATTAGGAGTAAAGACCCATCTCTCAACAGAAAAAAAATGAGGTAAAGTGGATCATCTAAGCACCGCATTCCTTTTCATTGATTCAACACCTCTAATCATCAATTTTTAAAATGCTAAAACCGTATAAATAGCTGAAGGTTCTGCTTAAAAATACAAAGAATCTTAAAGTCCCTAGAGGATAATGTAAGTGCAATATTAATTTGTCTAGATTTTTTCTCTCCATTCACTATAAAATTTACGTATATAATATTTTGATGATAAGAAAGCACTTTTGATGTTTAGTTTTTTTTTGTCTATTCTTTTATATTCTATAACATACAACGTACGTGATTATCAGTCAAAAACAGAGGTTTTATTTTATTCTGTATTGTATCATAAACATTTTAGTTTTCCATACTTTCTCTTATCCATTTATCGTATTTTTATATAACATTTTGATCTTTTAGTATTCATTCAGGAAAAGAACTTAGTAGTACATCTTTTTCTTATTCTCTTTCTCTTCTTCTCCATCTTCCTCTTCTTCTTCCCTCCCTCTTTTCTTGTTTTTACCATCTTTTCTAAAAAAATGAATTACATATATAAATAAATATTTTACATATATCTAAATACGCCTGAGTCAGAACAACTCTACAACAGATATTAATCTGAGACACCTGGTATTTTTTTACCTAGGGCCAATTGTAAACGTTTTTTTTTTTATGTCTTAATACTTTCTTAATCTTCTATTTCCTGTTCCATCCCATAAAAAGAACAGTAACAACAATACATCACTAAATTCGCCAGTGTACTAGTATTCATTAGGAAAGTTCATGCTACGTACACACTAATAATCTAAGCGTTATAGGAATTTTACACCTAGGAATTAAAATCATTTAAACAAGCCTAATCAACAATATAAACAAAAATCATGTAAATCAAAACTTACAGGGCTGAAGAAGAAGAAGATTGATTGATTGTTGGTTGCTTAACGTCCAGTGGCAAATATTTCATGCATATTCAGGACGAGAACAAGTTCACAATAAATACAATAGGTAGGTTGATACAATATAGGCCATCTGGGATGATGATCGGAGAAATTTTGACTGCCACCGGAAAAGGAGGGTATATTGGATAGGGACATAAATTTTTGCCTTGCAACAGGCCACCTACGGACCCCTCAAAGGAGTTGTTGCAAGGGTTCTTAACGTGGGACTCTCTTTACACGAGGCATCGGATTTAACGTCCCCCTTCTGACCGGACGTGACTGCGAACTTGATACATCCCGCACAGCCAAACGGACGCCCCACTTCAGCAAGCGTTTTTCTGCCGGTATTTTTTATGATATTGAAAAGACAAATTGTTTCAATCGTTCAAAATTTTAAATTAATTATTAATGAAACTTTAGGTTGAGTAAAACGAATGTGTGCAAAATAATTTCAACAAAGGAAAAATTAGGTAGATACTTACTTGCTCCACTTTGAAATGGAATCTTCATCAAAGGTATTAAAATTTCCTGCCATTTTTCTTGTATCTGAAATAGACAGATTCATACCGGTCAGATTCATCAGAACTACGAACAGTGAGACATTCATACACATCGAAACACGAATGGTTCATTCACAGATATTAGACAGAGTATTTCATGAGTCGAATATGTTAGGATTATATGTTATGAGAAAATTGAAGAAGTCGTAACAAGATCAATAAAAACAATCTATTTTTGGTTGTTGTTATTTATTTCACATCTGAAGGTAAGTAATTTAAATTATGCTGTCAGCACTAAATTAAATTATTGCAGCAAAAAAAAAAGAAATTCTTAAGATTGTAAATAAATATCGTCATCATGTAAAGAACTTACTTTTCTCTGAACAGGGAGTTTTTATTTAATTTGAAATACTGTAATTTTTCAGCTGTATTAGATATTAGATTAGATATGCACTCATTTTATCACCCGGCTGTCATTCATGTCCTTTGTCATTAAACATCTATGACAGATTAAGAACATCAACCTAAATTAAATTTGATTTATGGGTCATGCATTTTTTCAATCTATCTTTTGGCTCATAAAAAGGTCGTGACAATATATCTTAAACAGATGCATTAAAACATACTTAATTAGGGCGTTTTAATTATAGTACGTGACCTGGGTCATTTTTTTTTTCAGTGCAAAAAAAAGTAGTCGGAAAAAGTTTGAATGTTTTTTTTTCTATAATCAAATCCTTTTTTCTTACTTTTATTTTAAAAATCATATCATATATATAAAAACTACTTATTAAATATATATTGCTAAAAAAACAACATATCTCGTGGTTTTTCGTTATTACCCATGGCTCGCGTAAACTGGCCCCACCTAGTATTTTACAGAAACCACAGAAAATGGCGCGCCTTACCATTTTTGTTTCGACCATTTTTCTAATTGTATCTCTCATCAACAGTACTAGACAGGATGATGATTGTCCAAGAGGGTCAATGCACTGTGTGAGAAGCTCCATAACAGTTCTTAGATGTGGAAAGGGGGTGCAATGTGTCAAAATTAGAACCCTTATCACGCATGTAACCTGTGGGTCAACCTTTACAAGGCTGATAGTGGACCCTGGCCATTACATTACCACATCAGGATGCCAGATCAGGAGTAAGACTTATTATGAATCTTTATCTTTATTCAAATATGTATTGTATCTTATTTTTTGATCAATTATTAACCCCCCCTTTTTTTTTTGCACCCTGCCACCTTCCTGTCCATATAATCATACTGTACCCCTACCTGTTGAAAAGAATATTTATGTTTCAAGGTTTTATTCGAAATCGATTTTTAATTTCTAATAGATGGCTTAGGATACAGTATATTTTGTGATTATGTTTTTCCAAATTTGAAATTTGGAATAAAGTTTCTCTTAATTACAAATTATAAGCATATTGTCACACTATACAAGCGATGACAGAAAACTGCCCGATGTGTGTAATTGTTTTCAAAATTTGAAACAAAATTTCGAAAGATTGATGACATGTTACATTAACACCTCATGAAACCTTGAGATGATCCCCATTCCGCTTCGATAAACGTCGGAAAAGCTCAGAGGTGCAATCAAGGATCATTCAACTTATTTTATTCAAGATTTTTTCTTAAAACTATTATTTTAAATTTTTAATGGCAAACCGTTAAGTAAACTAAATAATTGAAGAAGTAATATTTATCAATGAACTTGATTACATATGTTTTGAAACGTTACCGCGGATTACATTTTAAACATCCGGTTGTTCTAGTGTATCATGAGTACATGAAAACATGTATTAATTTCTCCCTATTATTTATTTTGTAACAGTGATTAATGATGTAAAAGATAAGAAGGAGGAACCAGAAGTGAAATGGTATCCTGTGGTACATGAAGACAACCATAAGCACCACAATGAGCACCTACCCACCACTGCAAACTGTGAGGAGTCAATTCTTGGTATGTTATTAATGTAAAAAGAATTTAAAGAAAACATCAAGAGACAATAAGAAAAAAGACGGGGTATGGTTGCTTATCAGACAATTTTCTCTACAAGAGACCAAATGAAACAGAAATTAAGAACTGTAGGTCAGCATATATACCCTTCTTCAATGAGTAAAACCCATACCACATATTGATTTATAACAGGTCATGGAATAACAATGTAAAACAATTCAAATGAGAAAACTAAAGATCTAATTTAATGTTCATCTACTCTCATTTCACTAGTATAACTAGTCATATATATATAGTGATCAGGAAAATACTATTTTTTGCACTGTTTGAACATGTAGAGACAACACTTGAATGGAGAGATAAATTAGATTTTTAGAAAAGTTTCCTTATGGGTATATATATATATATGGTTTGTGAAAACATAGGTACTTTACATATAAAAAATAAAGGTACTTTACATATAAAAAATATTTGTAGTATGAATGTCTATGAGACAACTCTCCATTCAAAGTAGCACAAGATAAGTTAAAGTAATCCTTCATGCAATGCATATTCTTGGTTAATAAGAAACGCACAAGCTTTAAAAGTGGTAAACGAAGGGTGGGGAGAAGAAACATATTTTATGCAACACATTAGTATAGAAAGTTCATTTAAAAAAAATGAAAATTTTTATTTAAAGTTGAGTGTTTAATTTTTTAAACACTAAACTCTCTGTAGTGTATAATCATAAGTATTTTTTTCTTCAGAAAAACTCATCAGTGCAGTGGTGGGTGTGTTGCTCACTTTCATATCAGTTATGATAGTGAGGGTTGAGGAGAAGGAAGAACAGACAAAGACTAGGAAGAAGAAGGACCTTTCTCCGAACCTCCCAAGGCATGGCACTAGAAAGACCTCCCTGTTACCAATGGGGCTCCATGCCCAATGTGGGGCATCTTTAAATTTTATTGTAAATTTGGAATATAATTATATCTGTGGTTCTTATAACAAGTACCTTGTTAAGTGTAACAAAAATAAGTCAAAGCATGTCAATGACACGTTTAGTTTGAAATTGCCTGTTGACAATTTGAAGAAAAATTCTTCCTATCATTTAAGAAAAATATTTTTTTATTTTCTTGTATCCTTTTATTGTATAATTATATGTAATCATTTATCACATTCATACATAGTGGTATACTCACTTTGTTTTAGTACTGTTTTTGATAGAATTTTCTATTTTCACTGGTCATTCAATGAATCAATTTATCGTTGAGTTGTCTCTTGTTCAAACGTACTTATATATATATATTTACTCAAAAACAATTTTGCATTTCTGTGTGTGAACAACACACGAGAGAGATAATTTTTAGATGTATTCTTTATACTCACTGTGTAAAAACTTACGGGTCTCATCCTTTGTTTTTTAATCTGATCTAAGCTAGAGGATTTGCCAGTTATATTATGAAATATACGGAATAAATTTACAAAATGTATTCCTTTTTTTAAGACTATCTTCATGTACACTGGACGATGCAGAGACGCTAAATATTGAAGCCACTACGCCCATAGTGAACAACACATAAAATAAAAACATCCGATGGATTAGCTAGAGACTTGTATAAATGGATTAGCTAGAGACTTGTATATCATTGTTATAATAACATGTTAAAATATATCAGATTTGTTTAGTTTCTTATGAATATATGGTAATATTCGGAAACATAAGTTCGTAACATCTTTGAACATTATTTACGTTGTGGTCTGAATACATATAAGCCATAGAGAATAATTTCTACAAAATAAAGTTATTTGGTATAGCTCTTAATAAAATTTTGGAAGCAGGTGGGGGTAATAATTCCCTCCTAATATAAGATTTAGTTCAATAAATAATTAATAGACTTCTTTAACAAGATAATTATTATATTAACATGTCATGTCACACTTCATATAACCAGTCTATGTATATGACATAATCAAGGTAAACAGTATTTTCCTGAAGAGATAATTAAATGTGTAATAGGAATGGTAATCCAACTTCTGTTTGTTGTGGAGTAGCCTTTGACATAATTAAAAAAAATTCAAGAAGCTTTAAAAGGATAATAAAAATGACAAATATAGCTGCCTGTCTCCCATGTCTATTTTAAGTAATAAATGGCAACATCTTTTTTAATAGTTTTTTAAAATATATATATAACAAAAATATAATTTTTATCAAATATCATATTAAATCAAAACATAGTAAACATGGAAAATAAAAATGAAAATTATGAGGAGTATATAAATATGGATCCCAACTATCTGGAAATGCTGAATGAGGTTTATTGGTCAGATGATGATTTAAATCTGATAATAATGGAGGCAGATATCATTATTTTAGAACTTTTTGAAGATGAGGGTGAGGGGTTCTATAAAATGAGCAAAGATGAAAGTGAGGAGGAGAAGGATATGGAACATGTGTGATTATAAGGTATAGTGAACTAATAAATCCTTAGTTTATAGGAAACATGAACAGTTTTACTATTTAGATCTATACGATAATAAGTTCGGGAAGGCCCGTTTTAATGGGATATGTCTAGGACTTGGTGAACTAGATTTCATTTTATCAATCCGAAGAGATCTTGATTCCCTGAGCAGTGTCTTCCCGGCAGAAAAAGCAGCCCATGCGAGGTAAGTTATTGATTTGTTTAACTTCTAAACTTTTCTCCGTTCAATTGAAATTTTACGACCCTTTTTAATCTGTACAGAACCTTTCGCTTTTATATGTGTTTTTTTAATTAGGAGTCTTCACATAGGATTCAGCAGCAGGAAGCATCCAGTAAGGCGACAACTTATCAGCCTTCAAGTGCATTTGCCTACGCTTTTCCACCAGCACTTCTTCAGCCTCAAGCAGTTGCTTATAAACAATCAGCATCTTGTATACACCCTAGCCTGAATGGTTTCAGACAACCGCCGCCAAGTCCTGTTGATGTCAACGGATATATGAATGACTACGTCCAGCTGTTTCTTAAAATAAAACAGGAAGCCAGTGGTTTCCCCAAACACTGTCGGACGGAGGAAGAAAAACGAGAATACATTCGATTGTATACAGAAAATGAAGGCAAAAACTTAGATTACGACAGCATCAAGGTAAATCCAGGTTTACGTAGTCTTGCCAAACTGTGTCTCAACAGTTTCTGGGGGAAATTTGGACAACGACTGTTCCTGAAAAAGTTCGGCTCAGTGCAGTACATGGTTTATCACATTAAAGCAACATGAAGTGTATATTCTTTTAATATGCAAAGGCTATTCCCTATTAAACATTATCGTAGAAGTCCCATTCAAGTTTCATTAAAAAAAATATGAAAAAGTAAAAAAAAATATATCTATTTAATCTTCAATGGAACTCAGAATCTGATTTCGAATGGATTATGTATAGACATTTAAAGTTTAGTAGTGTAAAATTAGGATTGTTACAACAATTTTCGCCCTTCGTTTAACGTTAGACAGAAAATGTATCCGCAAAACAACGTTTCCAATACGTACCAGTAATTTGTTTACTCGACTGTGACCTATTAATATACACGTCAATTGAACTTCATAATGATCATTCTAACTTGTTCATCGAAACTAAACTGACATCACGACAGGAATTTATTGAAGACAATGGAACAACGCATATTATGTTAAAAACTTCTACCATATACTCAAGTCTTAATTCCATATACAACAACAAAGATTTTCATCTTAAAGTTATGAAGATTTTCACGAGTGCCATTCTTGTAGCGATGACAATTGCAATTTTAACTGTAACCAGTAATATCTATCATTCAAAATCTTCAAAAACTTCAGACTGTATAAAACGTTCAAGTTTAGGATTAGATGTCGACCAGTCGAAAAATCTGACGTGTCAATACCAGAAAAAAAATTGATCTTCCTGAGAATGGTAATCTATCATTGTGTATCAACAAGTACAATATAGTTGTCATCATTTCAAACTTTAAATCTACAATAAGTCAGAGACAGTGGGAATATATGAAAAGATTGATACCATATATTGATAATAACATTAATAAAATAATGACTTTAACGTTTACGGTATCACCATAAATGGACAATATGTTGATAATATTTTTTTCAAATAAAAATATTTTAATATTAATTGAATTTGTAATTTTTTTTAATATCACTTAATTATTATATATCTGTTTGAATTTCAAAATAATATTAAGGGTCGAACTTGGATTCATCCGGGCTTATTTTAGGGTTATCATTACCTGCCAAAATGGCGACTTGTTTCATAATACTCGTTTGCTGCACATTGTTTATAAGCGTATGTTACATGACAGAGATAGAGATAAAATTTCCAACAAAAATGATCTGTGTGGTCTCCTCAAGAAGGGGACATATGTCCTCTCAACAGATGTCCAAATTTGAGTGTTTGCCGGGATGGACAAAGATGGACTCCTGATTGTGGACAAACTCATCAAACGCATTAAAATTGTAAATGGAAAAAAACATGACATTTCCTGTCCATGTCAAATGATATCGTACAGGTCAAATTACGAACAGAACGCACTTTTGATTTTTTGTTACGACCAGTTCAAACATACAGAGCTCGGTGAAGATGTGCATTTATAATATAATCTTAACTTATGTTCACAAAGCAATAAAGGCAAACAGTCACATGGTTTAACTTGTACCACGAACGTGCAAGTATTTTTCATTTACAGGTTAATAAAAAAAACTTTGACGTTAACAGTACCGGTATCTCATTTGAACTTCAATGGTGTTAAAAAGTAATAACTAGTTCAATTAAAAAAAAAAAAACTACTCCATTTTTAGCTCACTTTTCCTAAAGGGAAATGTCCCCAAGGGGATTGGGGTATAGAAATATGGTCACTTGGTCTTCTCCCGACCGGCAGTTAAACGCTTGCCTAAGTGGGGCGTCCGTTTGGCTGTGCGGGATGTATAAGTTCACAGTCACGTCCGGTCCGAAGGGGGACGTTAAATCCGATGCATCGTGTAAGGAGAGTGTCACGCTCTTTGCACGTTAAGAACCCTTGCAACAACTCTTTGAGGGGTCCGTAGGTGTCCTATTGAAAGGCAAATTTCTGTCTCTATTCAATTTCCCCTCATTTTTCAGTGGCAGTCAAAATTTCCCCTACCAAAGTCCTCTATTATAACAACCTACCTATTGTATTTATTGTGAACTTGTTCTCGTCCTGAATATGCATGAAATATTTGCAACTAGACGTTTAGGAAACATCAATCAATCAACCTAAAAGGAAATATGAGCTTTTCTCATCACTTGGCGTCCGTCGACGTCGTCTGTCGTCGTTAATATTTTTCAAACATTTTCTCCTCTGAAACTTAAACCAACTCCTACCTTTCAAATGTCACTATTTGCGGGTCCCCCTATACAGGTTCCTAAAAAAATAAAATTATCCACAATTGTGAACCAAAACAATTAACTTTACAATAGCTTAAATTAAGACTCGTAAAAGTATGGAGAAGCCAAACAACAACTTTTAAAAATTTACAAAGGCTCCCTAGAGCAATCTTGCACGCAAAACCCCCATGAGTATTTTGATATTTTGATTTATAACTTAAGTGCTATTGTAGATTTTTACTTAGTTTAACTTAAACATATTGAAATGGAAAGTAACAACATTCATTATGGCTTTGTTAAAAACTAGAGGCTCCAAAGAGCCTGTGTCGCTCACCTTGGTCTATGTGAATATTAAACAAAGGAAGCAGATGGATTCATGACAAAATTGTGTTTTGGTGATGGTGATGTGTTTGTAAATCTTACTTTACTAGTCTTGCTGCTTACATTTATCTCTATCTATAATGAACTTGGCCCAGTAGTTTCAGTGGAAAATGTTAATAAAAATTAACAAATTTTATGAAAATTGTTAAAAATTGACTATAAAGGACAATAACTCCTTAGGGGGTCAATTGACAATTTCGGTCATGTTGACTTATTTGTAAATCTTACTTTGCTGAACATAATTGCTGTTTACAGTTTATCTCTATCTATAATAAAATTTAAGATAATAACCAAAAACAGCAAAATTTCCTTAAAATTACCGATTCAGGGGCAGCAACCCAACAATGGGTTGTCAGATTCATCTGAAAATTATAGGGCAGATAGATCTTGATCTGATTAATAATTTACCCCGTGTTGGATTTGCTCTAAATGCTTTGGTTTTTGAGTTATAAGCCAAAAACTGCATTTTACCCCTATGTTCTATTTTTAGCTGTGGCGGCCATCTTGATTTGATAGTCAGGTCACCGGACACATTTTTAAAACAAGATACCCCAAAGATGATGATTGCCAAGTCTGGATTAATTTGGCCCAGTAGTTTCAGAGGAGAAGATTTTTGTAAAAGATAACTAAGATTTACGAAAAATGGTTAAAAAGTGACTATAAAGGGCAATAACTCCTAAACGGGTCAACTGACCATTTCGGTCATGTTGACTTATTTGTAAATCCTACTTTACTAAACCTTATTGCTGTTTACAGTTTATCTCTATCTATAATAATATTCAAGATAATAACCAAAAACTGCAAAATTTCCACAAAATTACCAATTCAGGGGCAGCAACCCAACAACGGGTTGACTGATTCATCTGAAAATTTCAGGGCAGATAGATCTTGACCTGATAAACATTTTTACCCCATGTCAGATTTCCTCTAAATGCTTTGGTTTTTGAGTTATAAGCCAAAACTGCATTTTACCCCTATGTTCTATTTTTAGCCGTGGCGGCCATCTATGTTGGTTGACCGGGTCACGCCACACATTTTTTAAACTAGATACCCCAATGATGATTGTGGCCAAGTTTGGTTCAATTTGGCCCAGTAGTTTCAGAGGAGAAGATTTTTGTAAAAGATAACTAAGATTTACGAAAAATGGTTAAAAATTGACTATAAAGGGCAATAACTCCTAAACGGGTCAACTGACCATTTCGGTCATGTTGACTTATTTGTAAATCCTACTTTACTAAACATTATTGCTGTTTACAGTTTATCTCTATCTATAATAATATTCAAGATAATAACCAAAAACTGCAAAATTTCCACAAAATTACCAATTCAGGGGCAGCAACCCAACAACGGATTGACCGATTCATCTGAAAATTTCAAGGCAGATAGATCTTGACCTGATAAACATTTTTACCCCATGCCAGATTTCCTCTAAATGCTTTGGTTTTTGAGTTATATGCCAAAAACTGCATTTTACCCCTATGTTCTATTTTTTGCCGTGGCGGCCATCTTGGTTGGATGACCGGGTCACGCCACACATTTTTTAAACTAGATACCCCAATGATGATTGTGGCCAAGTTTGGTTCAATTTGGCCCAGTAGTTTCAGAGGAGAAGATTTTTGAAAAAGATAACTAAGATTTACGAAAAATGGTTAAAAATTGACTATAAAGGGCAATAACTCCTAAACGGGTCAACTGACCATTTCGGTCATGTTGACTTATTTGTAAATCCTACTTTACTAAACATTATTGCTGTTTACAGTTTATCTCTATCTATAATAATATTCAAGATAATAACCAAAAACTGCAAAATTTCCACAAAATTACCAATTCAGGGGCAGCAACCCAACAACGGGTTGACCGATTCATCTGAAAATTTCAGGGCAGATAGATCTTGACCTGATAAACATTTTGACCCCATGTCAGATTTCCTCTAAATGCTTTGGTTTTTGAGTTATAAGCCAAAAACTGCATTTTACCCCTATGTTCTATTTTTAGCCGTGGCGGCCATCTTGGTTGGTTGACCGGGTCACGCCACACATTTTTTAAACTAGATACCCCAATAATGATTGTGGCCAAGTTTGGTTCAATTTGGCCCAGTAGTTTCAGAGGAGAAGATTTTTGTAAAAGTTAACAACGACGACGGACGACGGACGACGGACGCAAAGTGATGGGAAAAGCTCACTTGGCCCTTCGGGCCAGGTGAGCTAAAAAATGACATGAATCACATTCCCTGTGTAAATTGTCTTAGAGCACCAGTTTTACTAGAAGAAATTAGAGAGGTGCAAACATATTTGAAGAACAAATATATTGGGGCCCTTTATAGCTTGTTGTTCGGTGTGGGCAAAGGCTCCGTGTTGAAGGCCGTACTTTAACCTATAATGGTTTACCTTTTAAATTGTTATTTGGACTGAGAGCTGTCTCATTGGCACTCACACCACATCTTCCTATGTCTATATACTTGACACTGATACATTAACAGACCTTGTAGGTGAATATCACACCCTGCTACATAGTAGCATACATGAGGGACTAAAAAAGCTGCAATATAAATCATACACAACTGTGAAGAGGATTAAAAATGCAGCAAAGCACTGTGAAATGCGTTTAAATATATTTTCACATAGAATTGGTAAAATGTGCTTGAAAACACTAATTACAAGGAGGATTGGTCACAATCAAGGATGGTGAGAATCTCCTACGAGTAACTGTATCTTAAAAGACGTGAAAATCCACCACAAGACATTAAACACGTTTTAAACACGTTTCGCAAAAATATCCGTAATTGAAAAATCCATTGATGTTTCCGATACCATCAACATGTCCCACACCATCGTCGTTTTCTGTCAGATACAGATAGATGTTACTGCGGTTTGTCACGTTTGCCACTCGACAAAATTTATTTCCCAATCGAGCCGATAAAACTAAAATATTGACGTCTAGAAGATCCTCCAATGGTTTGATGTCCGTGATGGTCAACGGTTTGTCTGTGGGCAGGTTGGTTGCGACACAGTGCCTTTGACATAATTTGTCTGTACTTATTATTAGAAGGCGATTTTATGTGTGCAAGGTAACTTTTGGTAATCACTCTGTGTTTTACCATTTTCATTGTCGCGCTCATATTAGGAGGGTCGTTTTCGGTTATTCGTTTAAATTCTTCCAGCGTAACAATCTTACATAATTTGACAAAACATCTTCCTACGGCCGTGGCTAGACACATGTGATCGCTGTTAGCAACCCTTAACATTGATGTTTTAATGCAATGGAACTCTGAGGCCCTTGTAGTTGTGTGACGTGTACTCTGCCACTCCCCTTAGGGATACTAATATTGCCGACAAGAATCTCTGTTTGATCAGACAGTTTCAGAGTCTCGTCGCTGTTCAATACATTTTCTACGGCAGTCATGACCGTGTTTGCATTTATGTTAGACCATTTGTCCAGGGGTACGACGATGGGGTGATTCAAATCTGTATGACGGACAATGACACGCCCTAGGTCCTGTTCACCTCCCTTTGCTTTGACCAGAACGTCCTCGAACATTTGTTGTATATCTTTAAAGATGTCGCGCAATTTTTTTCCTTTCCACACGTCTGTAATTTGACTTTATACGTTGTTCCTGTCGCCAAATTTTTAGAAAACGTTTTTTGTCCAGATTGACGAAAAATATAGGGAGGTTCTGATGTAACCCCTGCACCCTTCTGTGAATATGTAGAAACAGAAATGTCGGAAGTATTATTGGTCAAAATGTGGTTATCAGTGTGTGTAATGTTGTCCGATGATACTCCAGTTTGTAGTATGTCATCACACATCAAATGAACCTGTTCGTGGAGTCTTAATTCACGTGTACTTTCCGATCTCCTTTTACACCATTTACATGTATACAAAGTCTGAATTTTGTTTAGAACCTGTCGATCGTTCAGTAGGCTATGGTGTATTGCCCATTCGGTTAGATCCTCTGCATTTTCAAATTGATTAATATAGTTTACAGTATTTATGCGTTGCTTTACTAAAGGGTGGTCTAACATTTGGTTTTCTAGAGTCCATTGAATTAACTCTTCGTAGGTATCGAAATTGTTGACTATGTCAGGTATGAAAGGATACCTTCGTGTCATTGTATTGACCTGAAGGGACACAGAAAGACAAATGTATATACCTTTCAAATGTAACGGTCTGTGGTTAATATCAAATAATACATATTTTGTTACGGTATCCCTTTTTTTGTTACATTTTTGTTTTGAATCATATATGTATTGTCATATAATATGGATACTATGTTGGAAACATTTTGTGAGAGACTGTTGTAGAATTTTCGAGTCTGAAGAAAAATAGTAATGATTCTAAGACATATTTAGGATGTACTTTGAACCATGTCATTTTATAATGAAGAAGAAGATGATGAATATTTTATTTCCAAATCACAACACACACAAGGGACAACATGAGGTTATATAAAGAACAACAAAATAACATAACTGAGCAAAGAATTATTTGATTGGTGAATTTACTAAGATATATAACTATATTTGTCCTCACTACTGTGGATTCATTTATTTTCGTGGGTATCAATTTTCGTGAATAGAGAAAAAAGACGTTTCGTGGTATACGTAAATTCGTGGATCGCTGATTACAAAAAAATTTAAAAAAAATCAGATACGTAATTTGTGAATTTCTTTTTGATTTAGGAGATCATATAACCTCCTTGGTGTGATTAATAATAAAACAAACAAAAAAGAAGGAATTCATTGAAAAAGTTTTGAATTGTCAAAATCCTCGCTTGTCATTTTAGGTTAAAGTGTTCATTAAAAACTTATATTACAATAATGGACAAAGACAACTAATTATTTGTTTGTTTTACAATTTATAAATGCTTGTCGGAATTCTATAATGCAATCAAAACTTTTTGATTGAAAGCTTATTTCCCTAATCACGATATAATAAACAGTCATCTAAGTAAAAGGTGTGAAAATAAATGTTCCTGTCATAAATAATATTACCTACGGGCAATATCCCCGTACTTAATCCCATTGATTTTCAATCACTAGTAAACCTAACTATGACACGGTAATTAACAACTTGCAGTTATTTTCCATGAAGTTTTAATCAATTTTAAAAAGTAAATTATCACTGATATTCGATATATTTATTATTGATTTAATTGAAATACTTGTATCTTCTTTCAATAAAAAACACGTGTTATGTGACAATGTGTATCGCTAGTCAACACTTTACTAGAACTGCATAAATTAACCGGAAATAAACATCCGACTCCATACACATTTATCGGGATTATTCTTCGTTGAATTCTTAAATTTGTGGTTCGCTGTGACCCACGAAATCCACGAAAATTGGTATACTACCACGAATAAAAATGAATCCACAGATATTTAAATATAGAAAAATGTACAATGGATAAAGATGGATAGTTCTTATAGTTATTTCATTTTGGTCTCAAGTTCTTGGTTTCTTTGATCAAGGAGCGCGTTGAATCTCATGTCTTTCAGCATTTGTGTTTGCAACACCTTTAAACTTTGTTGGAAATATTTGATTTTTACATCAGCGCTCATCATACAACTTTTTATTGATTATCGAAATGGTGGTTCCGATGTTTAGATATTCAGCCTCATTAAGAGATATCTTTGTAGTAATTACCCTAAAAAAGAAGAGAAAGGAAAATAAGAATTATACAATAAACAAATTGTGTTTATAGAAAGGAAAATTTCAAACATTCCATTAAAATCGGATATGTGTAAAGTTCCTGTTGATTAATATGATATATCTTATAGTATGTAAGTTTGTGTTAGAGATTATTCTATGTCATCTCACCTCGGGTGGCATATTAGGAGTTTAACAGTTCGACCGTACATCCCTGCGTCCCAAACATTTTTCACTAACGTATACTTTCGCCAAGACGTTTCATGGAAACTAATTCAAATTTTTGAATGCATCAATTTCCTGTTAACTTGATCTAATATGGCCTTGAAAAATTTTTAACAAATAAAATTTCCTGTGACATTGTCTTCCTGTACTACGACAAAAGGTATGATTATCCATGAGCATGTGATTTCTAGATTGATTCCCGAGAGAGTTTGATCGAATACTGATCGATGACTTCAAGTCATCAATCGAGTACTGATCAAATATGATCGATTAGTGTTCGATTACCGATCTGATCGATTAGTTAAGTCTGGGTTCTATTTTGTCGGTTGGTTGGCCGGGTCACCTGACACATTTTTCAAACTAGATACCCCAATGATGATTGTGGCCAAGTTTGGATCAATTTGGCCCAGTAGTTTCAGAGGAGAAGATTTTTGTAAAAGCAAACGACGACGACGCCGGACGCCAAGTGATGAGAAAAGCTCACTTGGCTCTTTGGGCCAGGTGAGCTAATAAAAATAGGTAATAGTTTAATTCATAAGAATGGGAAAAGATAAACACCTTGACATTTCTTGGAAAAAAATAGTGTAACTCTGACACAACAGAGTAGATTTTAAGTACTACCATATCTTTGTGTCTGTTTTTTCAATTATATTTAAAAAAAAAAATTGCACAATTTAATCAAAGTAAGGCTGTATTTTCATATATTGGAGAACATAGTGGCTAATATATCATGAAAAATGAATACAGCATTAAAGTTATCAGAGTTAAGCAGTTGTGTGATACTCTTTGAGGGGTCCGTAGGTGGCCTGTTGCAAGGCAGATTTATGTCCCTATCCAATATACCCTCATAGTCCAAATTTCCCGACCATCATCCTAGATGACCTCTATTACAACAACCTACCTATTGTATTTATTGTTAACTTGTTCCCGTCCTGAATATGCATGAAATATTTGCCACTTGACGTTAAGCAACCAACAATCAATCAGTTGTGTGACATAATGTTAAATTGATATTAAGATAGGTTTAGTCAGTAAGATTTGTACAAAATATTAAGAGGGGATGATTTGAATATTGCTGACTTTTGAGTCTTTACTGTCAATATAAGCTGTGAAGGCAACTTTTCAACTATTGCTGTTGTAAATTTGATATCCGATATTTCTTCAGGGATATTTAAACCCCCTTTCTTATATCTTGTGTGCATGGTTCTTGAAATATGTATATTGTTTGCCATCCTCTGTTAAGAGTGGTCGTGTGGTCTAGCGGGACGGCTGCAGTGCAGGCGAGTTGGTGTCACGATATCACAGTAGCATGGGTTCGAATCCCGGCAAGGGAAGAACAAAAAAATTGCGAAAGGAAATTTACAGTTCTAACATTGTTGGGTTGATGTTACCTTGTTTGCTGATGTAATGATTATCATCTGATCCCTATAGATAAAGTTCCTAATCATTAGTGTTGAGTTTGGTTTGATGGTGTTCAACTTGGCCATATCAAAACACTGGCCTCTGATAGCACCAGTCTGATCAGCAAAGCCTATTGTGGTGTTTGATTTAGTCTGGCCATCTCTTATGTAAGTGTTGGTGGATCCTACAACAAATGGAAGTTTTTAACGCGCGTCTGGCGTATAAAATTATAATCCTGGTACTTTTGATAACTATTTACACCACTGGGTCGATGCCACTGCTGGTGGACGTTTCGTCCCCGATGGTATCACCAGCCCAGTAGTCAGCACTCCGGTGTGGACATGAATTTCAATTATATGGTCATTTTTATAAATTTTCTGTGAACTAAATTTTGAATTTTTCGAAAAACTAAGGATTGTCTTACCCCAGGAGTAGATAAACTTAGACGTATTTGGCACAACTTTTTGGAATTTTGGGTCCTCAATGCTCTTCAACTTTGTATTTGTTTGGCTTTTTAACTTTTTTGATCTGAGCGTCACTGATGAGTCTTATGTAGACGAAACGCGCGTCTGGCGTATAAAATTATAGTCCTGGTACTTTTGATAACTATTTACACCACTGGGTCGATGCAACTGCTGGTGGACGTTTCGTCCCCGATGGTATCACCAGCACAGTAGTCAGCACTCCGGTGTTGACATGAATATCAATTATATGGTCATTTTTATAAATTTTCTGTGAACAAAATTTTGAATTTTTCGAAAAACTAAGGATTTTCTTACCCCAGGAGTAGATAACCTTAGACGTATTTGGCACAACTTTTTGGAATTTTGGGTCCTCAATGCTCTTCATCTTTGTATTTGTTTGGCTTTTTAACTTTTTTGATCTGAGCGTCACTGATGAGTCTTATGTAGACGAAACGCGCGTCTGGCGTATAAAATTATAATCCTGGTACTTTTGATAACTATTAACGACCTTGACAGGCTATACAGCCCTTGCACGGTCGGCTTGGCTTGCGCCTTTTTGGGCATTAAATAAATTTTATTTTTACCATGTGGTAATTTAAATGATTTAGAATGATAAGAAATTTTAATAAAAACAAAAATTTTAAAAGCAAAAATTTGGATAAATAAATGAATAAAAAAAGTAAAATTTTTAAGATTAAGTAAATAATAAAAAATAAAAGAATATAAAAATAAATATAATAAAATAATATAGAAACAATTTTGTATAAAAGTAAAACAAAATAAATAAATAATTATTAAACACGGAGCCACTGGAAGTAGGAACAGGAGGAAAGCTTGGCCAAGCAAACAGCAGTGAACGGCAGCAACGTTGTCCTGGTACACCAGCAGCCAAGTAAAGAGCGGATAATTTTGATTTGCCAAATTGTGTATGTGAATTTATATGCCAAATATTATGTATAAACCACAATAAGCCTAAATTTGTGTATATGAGTTATGCAAAAATATTTAGTGGGATGTTTTGTATGTACAAGAAAAAAGAAAAGTGAAATAAAATAAAATAAAAAACCAAAGGGTGTATGTAAATTTTGACTGCTTTGTGCTAGCCTACCGTAGTTGCAGGACTTTAGAGTGCTAGTACACTGGAACACTTATCCGCAGGAAGACAGTGCCCCACGCTAATTAAAACTAGATAAGCGCAAACCAGATCTTGCGACGTACCATTTTTTTAAGTCTTAGATTTGACTTGCGGCTTAATGACATGAAAAATTTATATAATGACCAAAAGTAGAAACAAAAATAATTTGGGTTGCCGCGAATTTGGAAAAAAAAACAAAGGTTATCGTGCGTTCTTGTTTAGTTAGCATAATTCTAATAGTTTAATTAACTAATCCCCATTCATTTTATCTAATTTTAAATATGTTAAGTTATTTCAAAGGATTAATTTTTTTTTTATTTTTTATCATATTTAATTTGGATTTAATTTGTCTAAGATTTAATTTTTACTGCCGGTTATGGCCCGACTCCATTTCTGAGTCACTGACCGGATAACTCTTGCAGTATGTTTTGCCCCTTTAATGATGCTGTGGTAAGTCGTCTTGAAGATCCATCTGTACTGCCGGTTATGGCCTGACTCCATTTCTGAGTCACTGACCCCGGATAACTCTTGCAGAGTAGTTGGTCTTCTTAACGATCTTTTCTAGTAAGTACGTACTGTATTTGTATTGAAGATTTGATTTTTACTGCCGGTTACGGCCTGACTCCATTTCTGAGTCACTGACCCCGGATAACTCTTGCAGCGTAGCTGGTCTTCTTAACGATCTTTTCTTTAGTACGTACTGTATTGGAAGTGAAGATTTAGTTTTTGACTGCCGGTTACGGCCTGACTCCATTTCTGAGTCACTGACCCGGATAACTCTAGCAGTGTATTTTAATTATTTTATTTCTATGACTGTTTTTTATATATATATACTTATATAAATTTACGATAATCAATTTCTGTTAAATATTGTACCAAGCACGACCAGACATTTGTCTTGTCTTTGTTTGTCTTTAGGAGGATCTAGTAAAATTTTGGTATTAATATTTTGTATTTGAACCTTGTCCAAGTTTGATTGCAAATTTTGTCTCGCTTGTGAATGATTAATACAGTTTACTAGTACGTGTTCTATATCATCTTAAATGTCGCATGTATTGCATAATGGAGAGACATTGCGTATGTACTGGCCTAGTTGCCCAGGTAATAAAGTAGTGCCCAACCTAAGTCTAGTTATTGTTTTTGCATGAAATCGATTACCTTGATAAAAGTTGGTTTTTTTATTTACTGCAGTATGTATAGAACGACTCCATAGGGAGCATGTGTTAATATATAATGCTGTTGTTATTGCAATGAGTTCGTTTGCACTAAGACTCAAGTTAAGGCCAATCTTATCATTACTTAGTGCTAATTTAGCTAGTTTGTCAACCTGTTCATTACCTAGGATACCAACATGCGCTGGTATCCATTCTATGGTTACTTCTATATTTTTTTTTGTTTTAGACGACAAGCCAGTATTTGAATTGGTTCTAGGATATCGGGTCTACTTGATGCATTATTATTTATAGATTGGATTGCACTATATGAATCAGTTAGAATAACAACTTTTTGCCCTGGCTGTTGATTGGAGAATACCCACTTTAATGATTGATATATGGCCGTCATTTCTGTGGTGTAAACTGAAAGATTGTCTGACGTTCGTTTATAGCTTGCAGTCAACTTTGATGGGATTAAAAAAGCATATCCAGTTTTACCCGAAGCTGGGTCTTTTGAGCCATCGGTGTAAATTTTTAAATGATTTTTATATGCATTGTCGATGTACTCTAACGCTTTAGTCTTAATGATATGCGGATTTTCTTTTTTCTTAGCGATGATGAAAGTAAAGCTGTGAATTTCACACGCCTGCAAATAGTTTGAACTTTGAAAATAATAACCTATACAACAAAACAAAGACATTATTTAGTTAACAAATTTTATTATCATTCAACAAAAAAACAGAATCAGAACAGTGTAATAAAAAGTACCTGTATGTAAAATTGAGGTATTTTGAAGGCTTGGTTAATAAGTGTCAATACTGTTACAAAAACATAAAAACATTTTAGACTTTTTACTTCAGATCAAATGCACACTTTCAGATATGAAAAAGCAGAGGAAAATAACTTTGATATATGACTGCAGTACAAATTGAATGAATTGCTAAGAACAGTAAAAACAACTACATATCTACTATATATATATACATTCAACACAACCAGTAACAAATCAGTGGAAAAAGACCATAATCTTGATATCACATAAAACTTCCTGACTTAAATTTAGTATAAAAACTACATATATATAAATGTAAAGCAACACATATTATAAAATATAAACTTCACCTATATAGAAACATTTAACCTGAAATTTGATAAAAAAAAAATGAGGAATGAATCTTGTGAAAGAAGGGACTGAGGTGAAAGTTGAATGACTTAATAAAAATACAACTATAAACTACTATAATATATAATATATAGATACATTCAACACGACCAGTAACAAATCAGTTGGAAAAGGCCATAATCTGGATATCACATAAAACTCCCTGACTTAAAAATAATATAAAAAACTGTGCTTATAAAAATGTAATGCAACACATATTATAAAATATAAACTTAAACCTATATAGAAACATTTTTACCTTAAGATATATAAAAAAAAATGAAGAATGAAACCTGTAAATATGGGTCTGAGGTGAAAGTTGAATGACTTAATAAAAACACTAATACTATAAAATCACAGATATTCAATTGATTGATGTAACACAAATAAAAGCAATTATAATAACATCAACAGCAAATAGTCAAGTTACAGATATGAAAACAATGAATAATGTAAATAAAATTGAAGTAGATGTTTGGTGGAAATAAATGTTTTTAATTTGCACTTTGTAACATATTACAAAAATTTCAGTTCAATTCAATATATGAAGGATTCATTTGAAATAAGAATCAGTGATTACTAAACAGTGACAAATTTGGATTAAAGTGTTGTTAATGGTAAAAACCTACAAAATAAAAACATGATTTCATATTACTGCTCAAGACAGATTTGAACACATGTGTTGTAAATGATGACACATTCTAGACATTTAAATATATATATTTTTTTTTCAGTTCTTTGCAAGAAAATTCTTACTTTATTTAGCAAAGGGGGATATATGTTTATCATTCAAAATTTAATACTTGGCCATGATGCAATCACAAATAATACTGTTGATAAAAACATCAATAACAATATCAAAATATTTACATTGTAAGGGTTAATTATATACTCAACAACTAAAAAATTTCCATAAGCACCATTACTAATATAACATTCATAGAGGATGGTTTATCAACCATAGTTCAAGCATAAAGCTGCCATTAAATTATCTCCATATTGATAAAAGATAAAAAAAAATTGAAAATTAATAATCACTGGTTTAAGTATGGTTAGGCAAATGAGGTATATACAGTTAAAACAACTGTACATAAAACATGTGAAATAAAAACTTATCTGCATTGAGAATGTAAATCTATAGTAAACATTTAAAAAAAATCACTAAACAAGTGGAAATATTAATAATGTGGGATGCCAGATATATAATGAATAAAAAAGGATGCTTGTGGAACAATATTGTAAATATAAACTACAATGATTTCTTTCTTTGAATATGTATTCTAAAATATTTCACAAACTCATACAAAACTGAACTTATAATGAACTGCCGAAATTGACCTGTTTCTTAATGTTATGTTATTATTTGGTAACCTTTTCACGAAGCAGATTTAAACCATATACTAATAGTTGCACTGTTCATATAATTTTTGAAATAAAGGACTTAAACGTTGCACTACCCATATAATTTAAAATGGGACAATGGGGGGAAAAGGGGGGGGGGGGAATTTTGGTATTTAATTTGGTTACACTTCTTCACTAGCAATTATCTCCAAAGACTATATATATATTGAGAAAACCATGCTTATTTCATACTTGCAAACATTTTTAAATTAAGAAAATGGAATCTATAGTGTTCAGGTTAAAATATCATAAAGAAGAAATTTTAGACATGGTGGTCTGCCACCAACCGTGTATAATATGCAGTTTAGACGACACGAGTAAAACTGAAGTTTTAACCATGTTATCTTGCTTAGATAGATTGGAAGATTATGATATAGACCTGGCTTCATTATATCATACATTGGTGCATTCAACTCCGAAACAGGGGTTAATGTTTCTGTATTATACTAGAAGTGATATTTTAGTGTGGTTATTTGAATTAATCCAAGCAATGAGGGAGAAAAAGGATGGCGTAGGCAGGAAGATATTGGAGATGGTAATACTCACCATACAAGAAAGGTAACATTCAATTTTGTTTAAATTTTAAACATCTTCTACAAAGACAACCTTTGCACTGGTCGTTTTATACGATCAGATCTTCTTAACCTCTGAGGTGGGATAGGGTGATTAACATTTTTATTAACATTTTGAATAACATTTTGTTGATTATTTTGTCCGTCTTGGTTATTGTGCTGAGGTTCTGGTTGATTATTTTGTCTGTTCCCGTTAATGCCACGAGCTATAGCTGGTATATGCCTTACAAGTTGGTTTTATTGAATGACAAATTCATTTTCTGGAAACAGTTGATGTAATATAAGCAGAGTCAGCAAAATCATATACTGAAAGAATCAATATATTTGAAATTCAGAATAATGACTTCCACATGACTTAGAAAATGTTAGAATGCATATTCAAAAAATTTATTTCTAAAAATTAATCTATCTGAATGGCTTCAGGTACTTCAAAATGTATGTCAGATGAAAGTTCGAACAGGTTAGTTTTCTTTGATGAATTGCGGGCTCTGGCTTTAAAGCATCTGTAACAGCAGACAATCAGGGCGATAGCAATGACTGAAAAAAACAAGGGGGAAAATTAGTTATTTCCTGTTAATCATGAAGTTTGTTAGAAACCTTAAAAGGTGGATTGCTATCATTTAATATGATCATTTATGTATGTAATACTTGTATTTTAATATCAGGATATGGTGTGCATCTAGTGTTTTTTAAAAACAAACAGGTATACCAAATAAATGTTTGCGTGGCATTTTCACACATTTCTATGATCACACTATGTAATTTTAAAAATATTTACCAATAATCAAGCTTACAGTTGAATACAACCATGCCAATCTTTCATCATCCAAGCCTAAGGATTGATTATCAGTCTGAAAATGGAAACAGAAATGCATTGTAAAGAATTTTACAATTTAAAAAAAGAAATAATGGAATTGTAATTATTTTATAATTGTAGGGAGAAGGTGAACAGAACAATTCAGCTACCACAGATTCATTTTGATGAGGAAGATATTCTGGATAGTCAAAGTACCTCATCACGATCAAATTCTCCTATATTGAATCCACCACCGTCATATTCAGAGCTAGTAACAGAAGTACATGTAGATCAAGTAACCGATGTAACAGATGTAAATGAGCAAACAGAAGAAGGTATTTAAGGTACGCATATTTGCTTAATTACTTACATAAGTATACGTAGCAGTCTTGTCTGCTGCCTTTGAAGAAGACACCTGCGCTTCCAATACCTGTAAGAAAAAAGTATTTACACTGTTTTGTTGAAGAAAAAATTATTTGCTTCGTAAAATGATCAGCATATAAAAGCTGAATTTTAAACAACATTTCTATCACACTTTCAGTTTATTTGAGGGTTGCTACATGTATCTTATTACTGGTAACTATATATCCATGATTGTGAATATTAACATTCCTTTGTGTGTGTGTGTCTATACACACAATATAGTTCTAAGATTTAAATTGTACTTACTGTAAAGGTCATTGTTTCTGTCATGGTTTCCATGGTTTGAGTGGCAGTTTGAATCATGGTTAATTTGTCTGCCGTAGATGTTATGGAGGATACATCATGATCAGTTGCCTGTTAGGATAAATAAAATGTTTTCTAGTTAAATATTTGAACTGATGAAGATGTATAAAATATATTAAAAAAAAAATACTAAGGCATGCACTAGAGATAATACACACCTACACATTTAAGACAATTTGTGCAACAGGCTAAAGATTGAGGATTATCCTCTATTAAATTCTACAAATACATAAATTTTTCTTTCTTATACAAATTGTTTTTGGTATTAAAATTTATTTGTGAAGATTTTTTATTCAGTAATTAATTTCTATAACTTTTTTTCAGATATGGAAACCATTTGACTGTTCGAGCTCTAGGAAGGACAATGGAAAAATAGTGCCAATTATAAACATTCAAAATTTAAGAAAACTATTAAATACATATATAATACCAATTGATGTATCATTTTGAGAGAAAAATGTAGATTAAAGAGTAAATATTTTCTTGTTTTTTAATTGAAATCAATGTGATGCAATGTAGTCAGTAAATGTTTTTTCAGTGTGAACAGAAAACAACACAAACAAGTTCAGATTGAACAGAAAACTATGGTATGGTATGATTGCTAATGAAACAACTCTCCAGACATAATGTTGTTGATGTAAGCAATTATACAGTTATAGGTCACAGTATGGGACTTCAACACAGAGCATAATAATTTGACTCACACTGCAAAGTATAAAAGCTTTACGACTCCAAAAGACCAGTTAAAATTCAAATGACAGAAAACCAACGATCAGTTCACTAAAATTAGAGACTCTTGACTTGGGACATGCATTGATAGTAAAGCTTTAAAACATCCCTTAGCTAACAAATACCCGTTCATAAATATAGAAAAAGAAAAGAAATTATTTGAACATTCTTTTTTGGAGGGAACACGCTGTCTTTCGGGTGTACGCACAATTTGTTTATGTGAGGAGACACACTTACACATTCCTGTCCGTTAACAGTTATAAGAATTCCTCTGTTGGTAGTAAAATGTTTGAACACAGTTCCATAACCCCTCGTCGAATTTCCAGTTTTCTGATTGGTGTTTGAATTAAAACAAAAGTTTGTATATTGATCATAGCAAAGCTTATGGTTGCGTCACCAGACTCGGAGTGCCCCCGATCCTTGAAAATGTATGTCCCCTCTCCTCGGAAAGAACATACATACCCTATGAACTTAAAGTTTAAGTCAAATTCCTTTTCACATACTTCCGTTATATCGTATCGAACTGCACAAGCACTTTGGAAATATATTATTAATAAGCACAGAAAATATGAGACAGCCATTTTTTCAGACATTGTCATATGGTTAAAATCCGCGGGAAATCTTGACCTCTCTAGGGGCTTTGATGAATCTATTAAAATCTAGGTTCCGAATGGTATTTTAACTATAGAGTTGTCTACCATGTAAGATTAGCCACAACTCAATGAACAGGATTATTTAGCCCCCCACCCCTCTATATTTCGTTGAACACAAAAGAGTTTGGTTGTTGCATAAAATGACAGGTTTTTTTTATCTGTTCATTATATGGAATGAGTTTGTTTGTCACACTATGTTATTTGTTGTGTTAGTCAATCGTTTGTGTTTAGAGAGAGACAACTCGTGATATATGACTATATCCTATGATGAAATTTATAAAACAATAAATGACTTTCAATGGCTAAGGTAGTTTTTGTTAAATGTTCTGTTATCCCACGTGGTTTTTCTGTTCGTTTATATCAACATAGTGCGATTTTGATAATTTTTAATCTTTTCATATGTTTTGAGTATGATTTTCTATTTCTGCGCAAATTGACATTGTGTTATCCAGTAAATGAGGGATTAATAGAATAAAGAATGGAAACGGGGAATGTGTCAAAGAGACATCAACCCTACATACAAGACAAAAAAAAAAAAAAGGCTAGAGGTTCCCGACTTAGGACGGGTGCAAAATGCATACAATTAAAATACAGTTCAAGAGAAGTCCGAGTTCAAAATTAAGAATGGAAATTTTTACCATAAAATACATTACAAAATCCGTCAGTATATTTTAATAAAATATCCATACCACATAATTTCAAGTTAGATATGCATATATATATAATTACCTGACCCACCAAAGAAACTCAAACAGTTAAGCGCCTGTTTTGATAAATCATATGATGGTTAACTTTAAACTGTAAATTATTCCGTACATGATGATGATTTATAATAAATTAGAAAAGCCTTTCTAGGGTTATCCTTTTCCCATGTTCAGATCTTCCATTTTGTTTTAATTAGTTAATAAGCTAGAGTATTAAAAATTAATTCTGACATTAAATGTATCACCATTTTCTAGACCGTGAGAACATCGAGTCAGAAAACCCTGAAGAGAACTGTACTCCCATAGGAATAGATCTACATGTATTCAAATATGCATTCATCAATTCAATTGGGCAAATGAAGAGGGACGTAGCTTAAATACCCACCCCACCCTCCCAAATATTTTTTGTAATACTATATATAAACCCAACACCTAACTCAAAACTACATATTTTTATTCTTCATATACTGCTAATTTTAGAATAAACATAATGGAAAGTTACGCTTTTGCAAAGAAAAATAGTATAAAGGGAAATTTGGAGATGCGTACCAATTTCGGGAGGAATATGGCTATAGTATTAACAAAAGTGAATGACTATTTTTATATAAACTTATACAACAACAATCCTAGAAACCCGGGAAGATGCTCTCTTGGTTATGATGAATTCTGTGAACTAGTTAACATGAAAGAAGCGTTGGAGCAACTGTTTAATGAATTAGAGGTAAGTTTTTCATTTTTATCCATCTTTAATTCAGTCGAACTCCAATAAAAATACAATCTAAACATATCAACTTTTTCAAAAGTGACTAATTTAATTTCATTTCTTTTAAGGAAAAAGAACAACCTATGCAGCATCCTCCACAACACCATTCACCACAAACTGCAAAAGGGTTGCTTCCGTTGACATCTCAAGCCACGCCTCCACCACCACCCTACACAGCGCAACATTTAAGAGTGCTTAACCATTCTAATAAGAGATCCATGGACAGTAAAGAAGGTGATATGATAAACAAAAAACCTAAAATCCCGGGAGAGGAGAATTATAACCCAATGGAGTATTTAAGCCAACTACAGTGACTATATTTGTGCAAACGGTAGTCTTGTGATGTTCAGCTTTATCTCTGTAGTTCTTATGAGCATCAATTAAAAAAAACAACAAAAAAAACAAGTACACATATTTTATTGTATTAATTTCATTTACAATATACATTACAACTTTTATTTACAATTGGAATTGTATAATGTCCAAACGCATAACTGTGTATGGAATTTTTCCAAAACCGCTTATCATCAGAGTTACACAGTCCAGTTTTTCTAATGTGATTCACATATAGAATGTGATTATCACTACGAATCAAGTTCATATCATTTAAAGTCATTCTGTTTTGAAACAAACACTGTTTATAATGTTCATGTCTAATTTGTTGGTCTACGGCACACTTGGCTATTCCCTTAGCTGTTCGTTTTTCATTCTGTGTTCCATCAACATCGTAGATTATGGAATACATCTTTGGACGCAACCCTACAAATTCCGTAATAGGGACTCTTGAAAAGGATAAAATCAAATAGTAATTATAATGTAAAAAAAAAAAAAACCCAACATATTTGACATTTAAAGTATGAAAACAATTAAAGTATGAACAAGTACAGATAATTTACTTTCACTTGACTTTTATATTTATTGTTTGAAATTAAATATGCGGGTATGCCTATTTGAATAAAACACTTACCAGATAATTCATCTTTCATTTTCCCAACAACTTTTTTATTAACTGTTGAATGGAGTTTGTTCTCTACATCATATGCCGAAGTATCAAAATAATCTTTAAACGTCATCATATCCTGATAAATATCTTCAGTGGAAATTTCATACATCAGAGAATCTGTATCGGAGAAGAGAAGGTTGATATTTTTCCCATATCTTGACTTCATTACGTTGTAGTGAAAATCATACATAACGATTTTAGAAAGTTCCAATATGCTCGCTCCCACGTAGACGGGTTTATTGAGTAATAAATTCGTCTTCTTGTTTTGAATTCCAACCAAATCTTCATTGAAGATTTGAAACCGCTCAAACGACGGCTTGCTAGTATATTTTCTTAAACTACGCTCGCTATTGACGAGTTTGATATCAACTCTGTTTCTTAGGTTTTCCATGTTTTTTCCGAAGACGGAATTACACATTAATTTAAAAATAATAATTTCGAAGCAATTTTTCGATTTTTGACGTTTCTTCGTATTAAAGGATATGTATTTAGCTAGCCAGGGAGATTGATCAAATTCTATGATCCTATGGATCTTCTTGATTTTCATTCCTAATTTGATATATAACTGTAGATTTCTGTAGTGGGTAATGTAGTTACATTTGTTTTCCAACGTTGGTATCAGTTTGATCGTTTTAGGTCTTTTCCGGTGTTCACCATATAAATCTTCATTCAACGATTTACTGTATGGTGAAAGCTCTTCGTCCACCACGTGCTTGTGTGAGGGGGCTAAGGGGTAGGAATTGTGATTTTCATGTACTTCATTTGGGTATTCCAGGTCGACTTCAAGCATGTAGCCCTTTGGACCATCAATTGTTTTTTTTAACAAGTTGAATTCTTGTATTTCACCCGCATCTAACCATCGCATCATTCCAGTTGGGAGAGGTTGTGACATAGCCCAACCATATAAATTATTGGCATCGTAATACATCAGATATGAGCTAGGTTTAGTAGAGTCATAACCTTTAACATATTTATTGTTAGCCCTAGCATACTTTTGACTAATCATACTTAATCCACCTCGACAACCGAGTTCATAAAAGTTATACATGTCTGGAGATGTTAACAATTCTAAACTGACACCACTCATTTTTAAGGCAGCTTGCCAAGCAAGTACAGGGGCTGTGTAAAAATAACAGGCATTAAGTCCATAGTATTCTATTGTCATTGTCCTGAATCTTTCAAACACATCTGCCAGCAATAAAACGTCAGTTAATATATAAAGGTCGTGATAATCACCAAGTGTTTTCATGTCCATAGCAGCCCAGACACGTTGTGCGTGATCATAGTCATCATTAGAAAAATGCTCTCTTTTTATGGTGTTGTAGAAAGCTGTTTTAGGGGGTAACATAGTCTCCTCGAATTTATCATGGCTATCTACATAGTCATAACAATAGACATTTTTACGTAGTAGCAATTTGGCTATTTCATCGGATTGAAAAGCTTTTCTAAAGTGGTGAAAATGAGTCAGACCGTCTACAGCTAAATTTTTTACCAGCCTCTCCGACTTTCCGACATGAACTGGTACGAATCCAAGAACCTTAAATTTCCAACAGAGAAGGAAATATACTTTTCCATATTATTTGGAATACACACGATCTTCTTGTCCTTGTATTTTCCGGCAGCTTCTATCAGTAAATGGGAATCAAATCCGCGAAAGTTGTGAAAAAATATGGGGATGAATGATGGATTTTGCAAATTCAGATTACAGGCCTGACAAGTTGCTGATCTGTAATTACTATAGTTATCAGAATATCGATCCCCAGTCACACCAATGTGAGAATGATCCCTGACTTTGATGAGACCATCAGAAAACTTGCCGCTGCAAATATTACAATGAGTTGCACTTTTGATTTTTTTTTCTGTTTCATCGGTCATGATCAAAGGTTCAATGTCACCATAAATACCATTAACGTACTCTTCTTCTTTAAACATGTCTCCAAAAAAACGTTCGACAGCATTTTTACCTCTGTAAACAACTGGGGGTTTGGTGTAGTTACTGTTGGTACATACGACTTGATAAGCATAACCGCAAGCTTCAAATTTCGTGCAATGTGTTGTAGATGATATATTCGGATCTGGTAAACATGAATCCATTTTCCGAGTCAGTGCCTCAAAATCAGCATAAATCGTGAATCCAACATGCATACTTTTATGGAAATCCTTGAACTCAAGAATATTTTTCCCTTCTTCTGGTAATTCAATTTTTTGAAAATCGAATTTGTCACAGTATGGTCGGTGTTTATCTAGCAAATCTTTTCTAATAAACCCATGCAAACATCGATGGCAATAGTGAAGTTGACCGTGATGCTTTCGTGTGTGTCCAAGGAAACGACTGAAATTCTTGATCCAACAATAATGAGAATTATTTTCCTTTGATAAGTACAATAAAATAATTTCTTTATATCCATTGTCCATTTTTGAAAGGTATAGTGGAAATACAACCCCATCTTCACACCCGAACACGTTGATGGATAAGTCATTTTGTTTTTCAAATTTTTCAACTTTAGACAATGAAACGGGGAAGTCGATTCCGGTTAAATCCATAGAGTGTTCATATTTTCTATAATGTAAAACTTGATTAGGGTTTCGTTGAGCTGGATGTAGACCTGCTAATATGCTCCACAAGAAACATTTGTGATCCTCATTTTTAACATTTACCAAACCACCAGAAAAACGCTTTCTATAACACTGATATCTGTTGCAGGAAATTCCCGGTTACAGACGCCACAACATTTTGCTGCGTTATATCCAAGTTTAACTACAACCGCAACTGCCACAACAGATATCGCTACTGCTGCGTCGAGTGTCTCAACATCCACACAATCAGTTACAACAACAACAACGTCAGGAACAGGACCAGGAGCAACAACAGGACAAACAACATTACCATCAACAAATTCTTCAGAGTTACCAGATATGGATCTATTTAAACTTTCGCCACATCAAGTATGGAACAAATTGATAAACAATCATGATGACATAGATTATTTAGATGCGATTAATTATACAGTTTCCTACGTGTATGACCCCTTTTCTTATTTAACTCTACAGTCATCCTGTTTATATACTCTTCTTAACAATCCAGAAATAGAAATTCCACATAATGATTTACCCCCTTTTATTAGTTTATATATCGATTATTTTGAAAGATTGCAAAAATCCTATCAGAGACAAGTCAGAAACTATTTGCGTTAAATAGAAAATTTACATTTAACATTTATTTATCATTTAATAAAATTTTAATTTCCACAATTTTGCCAAAGATGACCCATTCAAGTTAGACTTCCTTCTTATATTATCAGATAATCCCCAAATCGCCTAACTTAGATTCAAGTGCGCGTATAAACGCGAAAAACTTGTATTAGCTCATAGCCAAAGGTTAATTGTAATGTATTTATAAAATATATAAGAATTTTAATGAAAAAGGACCCACTTCTTCTGTCCATTGAGGCAAATTAAGTATCGTGGAAAAATCGTTAACGTAAATAAAAGTTTACTGCATTTTAATGATATTTAGAATACGACGTGTATAATCTCAGAATAATCATTAGAATCAGTATCTTAAGGTACATCTGTAAATAGTTAAAGGCCTTTAGATCATTAGATATATAATATTCATTTTTATATATACCAATATTTAAATTGTACTATATACATGTTTTATTATTCATTGTGTATTTTATGATTCTTGAAAAAGAAAAAAAAAGGTGTTTTTATTGAGTGTTTTTCTTTGTGTTTATATATTTTGATTGGTGGAACAATCTCTTTTTCAAAGGGAGAGCGATTATTGTAATAGAAAAATGTAGTTTATTTTATTTCATATGGTTAATTAGTTAATGTATGCGGGTTCTACTTTGTAAACTATTTTACATAGAATTATTGTTTAAATGTTCTATACATTTTTCAAGCGTTATGTCAAACAAGCATTTTTATAAACTATTCAATTTGTCTGGACAATGAGACTGCAGCAGTTACCAAATTATATATATATGTCTAGTAAAGTTATAAAGAGCATCTTAAAAGTTCGGACAACGGTCAAGCGACGTCTGCAACTTTATTTTTGTATTATACATGTTGTCGATAACTCATAAATCATACATTCTTTTGTTTGTTACTTGCTAGGACATTCAGAACTTAGTATATAAACTTATCAAGCCGCTATGAAATCAATAGCGAGTTTCTTGATATTCTAGGTGAGTCTCTTGTTTTTGAAAATAATTTAAATTTAAAACTATTTTTCTTTTAATTTTATTTTGGAAAAAATAAATAAAGTTTCTAAGTTACTAATATTTTAATTCAGAGGTTTATTTATACAGTAATCTTTATTGTTATTATTTAATAGGAAATCTGAATTGTTGTACTATTTTTTCATTGTTTTTACTTACTTTGACTTCAAAATGTGTACTTTGAAATTATATTGTATTTATCTTAATGTTTTCTTTATTAAATTAATAGCGAGTTTCTTGATATTCTAGTTTGGTTTTCTTTCTCGTTGCTGATTCCGGCCTCCTACCGTGAACCTCCCCCTAGATTGTGCCATAGCGCTTTACAATTGTTGGGACACCAAAACACCACAAAACATCAACACAATATAATGGTAGAGGATCATGTTTAGCAACGAAAAGAAAACCGCGAAACCTGGAAAGACCCCTGATAACTATAAACAGCAGGTTCATTACAAACTAGACTCTGCATTTGAAGGCCTTGGTATATTTGCAGACCAGCAGGACGATATTATTAGTTTCAAGAAGAGCTATCCAATTAAACACCAAGTTGCCGAGTGTGACAACGATACCACAATCCCTTACGGAGACGACCAGCCTTTTTCTCAGTCTTCGCCTATAAAATCTAATCCTTTCGTTTCGTCGTGGACAGGACCGCCAACTCTTCCATCAAGTATCACGCCAGTACGACCATCTATCGTACACCGGCCAATAATTCCTTCCACGCTTTCTATAACACTGATATCTGTTGCAGGAAATTCCCGGTTACAGACGCCACAAAATTTTGCTGCGTTATATCCAAGTTTAACTACAACCGCAACTGCCACAACAGCTATCGCTACTGCTGCGTCGAGTGTCTCAACAAATTCCATTTTTCTCGAATACAATACATTTGTATTACACTATAGTATGATAATACGAAATCGTTTTTTTTGTTCTTCTTTTTTTTTATCACGAATTTGTCTTTAAAATAAATTAATAAATTGATGATCTTATCTCCAATTTCAAGTTAATTGTAAATCAAATTGGTGTGGCTTATGTCGAATTTTATCTTGGCCACACCTTAAAACAATTGTATTGGTGTGTTGTGTTAACATACGCGTCCATCTTCCAATTGCTAGTAAACATTATAACACCTCATTTCCTATATAAACTAACGAAATATCTTCAACTCTACCTTGCTTCCAGATTTTTTACCAATAACCATTACCGTAAAAGAAAAACAAATCATCATGCAGTTTAACCAAGACCAGTCAAAGGCTACACTAAAATTTGGTAGGAACAAAAAAGTTACAATAAATTCGTGGAAGGGGTATGTTTACGTTCACTTGGAGAACATTCCAAACCAAAAATCCATTTCATTAGGAGCAGATGAGATGGAGCAGTTAATGGAAGTCTTTACAAGAAATTTTGCGGATACGAAGGAAGTGATTCAAAATAAGGTAGATTAAATTTTTATTTCAATTACTAAATGTAGTTGTGACTTTTTCTTTTCATAAAAACATTTAGTGAGATTTTCATAAAAACAAGAAAGAAGGTTTACTCGTCTTCATTTGAAAGTTGTATGTATTGTTGAAAATATTCAAATAATTTTTAAAAATTCAAAGATTTAAGCGTAGTTGTTTATTTTATGTTTTTTTCTTTTAAGAATAAAAGATTATATCCCAAAAAGGAAGAGAAAAGCGCAGACTACGATGTAAGTTTATTTTTATCTAACTATCTTTATTTTGTACATCACCCATCTCTGTTTTTTCATAACATGCTATACTATCTTTTTGTTTGAATTATGTAGTTTTTAAAGTAAAGAGATTTTCATTTACTAAGAAATGTAAGTGTATGTGTGTAATTTTCACGTTTACAAAAAAAAGTTAATGCATATCCATTAAATTGTTCAACTATATTTTGAAATTGTTTCCAATGTCATGTTTGATATTTATGTTATATTTTTTTCCATTGTAGATCGCCACACAAAAACCACCACAGCAGGAAGTAGCTACATCTCCCGTGAAATCAACCAACAAGGTGAGGATAACAAATCTATTTATATGAATTTCATTGATAATTAATAACTTTTTTTTCCTAAATAGAAAATTGGTTTTATATTGTAAACTGATGTAAGCAAAACTTTGAATTACATTTCTCCTGTAACTTTTTTTTATTATTTTCTTCAGATCACCAAACGAAAACGGAAACTGACAAATGTTAAGAACAATCCATCTGTTCTGAGTGAAGCGATAGAAAGTCGCCACAAGACTATAGGAAGTGAAGAAGAGGTAAGAAACACTATTTTGAATAACTTTTTATTATCAATGTTTGTTTGTTTTTTTTTGTTTTTTTTTAGTTAAACGTTTACATATTACACATACACAAGTTCGATATTTTTTTCTCTCACTTTGTTTTAGTAATGTTTTTTATAGAATCGTCTATTTGCAAGATAGTTGTTTTTAAATGTTCATACTGAGTTGTAGATAAAAATATCCCCGTTGATGTTGGTGTTTGGTTTCTGTACTGTCTAATGTCAACTATCGCATTTATGTTTGCACACACTCTTACAAATACATCTCCCACAATCGCAAACTTTAACTTTTCTATGCATGGAACTAAGATCGGTTTAGGTCGTTTAAGCTGAAATTGTTGAAATATTGATGTTGAATTTGAACGATCACCAACCATTTCTATAACCGCTACCATAGAAACTCCAGTGGAATATAGGATCAGAGATATACCTATAATTTTCACTAAAAGAAAAGTTCTACTATTCACTGATCTTTCAAGATCGTTTAGATTGTTTTCTATATCATCCATGATTGTAAACTGATTCACAATATACTATTCATCTCTTGTTTAAACCCAATTTCAAACATGATTTTATTTTTATTTACCATTTGATTGGTTTAAAAGTAAGAATAGCAAGTATAAATTAAAAGTCCTACATATGTATGGAGATAACTTCTTAGTTTTATAATTTCTAAAATATTTCTTCTTTTTTTTTATTTCAGAAGCAAACCTTCACCACAAAGAGACCGAAGGTTATCGAAATAACGGACTCCTCCGAATCGGATTTCGAATGAGATTATATGTGTATAGACATTTAAAGAAAAAAAAAAAGTAAATATATAAACATTTAGAGAAAAATACCATATGTGAATATTTTGTCGTTAATCAAATATAATTTTGTAATTGATATTCAAAACTTGAATATTTAGTTGATGTTTTTTGTTTTTGTATTCTTATTTGAATAATCTGATCTCACTATTTTTGTATTTTTTTCTTTATTGAGAAATTTATTATATACTATCAATAATTTAGCAATGACAACACAACAATCCCTTTTTCAATTGTCCATGGAAACACTTTATCGGATAAGTAGAACATGTCAATCCCCAGAAGTCATTAGAGACTTCTTAGTAACATTCCCAACTTTAATTTTAAAACAATTTGTAGATTTTTGCTATGAACAATTTATAAAAAGTTCTAACTTCTACGATTTAGATATTTTTTATGTTGGAGAAGAGTTGATTGATCAGCGTAACATCGATTTTGACAACATAAATTCTTTATATGTTTCATGGATATTATATATTGTGGGTATTTACGTGAACAGGAGATTTTATCATACTTACAACATTTAGATGTATTCGTTTTAAGAGATTTCAGGGGGTGTTTTAAGAGAGATATGTGGCATTTTATTATATGCAAAGCTGTACGGAGAACATGTAGAAACTAACTAATCTTCATATATGAAAATATTTAGCAATTGTAGAGTAGATAATAAATGTTGCTGGTGGTATTTTATGTTCACATCAACCAATAATATGTAATTTTATCTAATAAAAATATTAATATTAATATAATTGTTTGTTTTTTTTGGTTCCTTTATATAGTAATACCCATTACATTTTCAATCAGTTTATTGTTTGATTGCATACGAATGAAGATGTGGTGGGAGACCAAAAGTCTTGTACCTTTTGAATGTCCAACTTCTATGCTTGTTGTCGGATCTACAGGTTGTGGCACACATCCTTTGTTCAACGACTTCTTGAAAATGCAAATGGAATGTTTAAGTATTTTTTTTTGTGAAACTGACTCCTGTACAGAAAGACAGTCAAACAAATTGATCTCTATAGACTAATACTCTCCGCTGAACTTTATTTGGATATAACAATAACCTGTAATTCCTTTCTTCAGAACTTTCGCCTTCGGGTTTTTTTATGTTCTTGTTTGTATTTTACCTCATAATAATGAATAAAGAATAATCCAACAGTTTCTTAACAGAGAGGTAGACAGACAAATTGATTTCTGTATATTAATAATCTCCGCTTAAATTTGTTATGGTATAATAATAACTTATAGTTTCTTTCTTTAGGAATTTCACCAGCAGTTTCTACACAGAGAGTTAAAACAGACAAATTGATTTCTTTACACTAATACTCTCTGCTGAACTTTATTTAGGTATAACAATAACCTCTAGTTACTTTCTTCAGAGCTTTCGCCTATAAATTTGATTTTTTTTTTGTTTTGTTTTGTGTTTGTTACATACCTTATGATAATGAATAAACACAGAGAGTAAGACAGGCAAATTGATCTCTATATACTAATACTCTCTGCTGAACTTTGTTAGGATATAACAATAACCTCTAGTTCCTTTTTTCAGAACTTTCACCTATAAGTTTGATTTAATACTCTCTGCTGAACTTTATTTGGGTATAACAATAACCTCTAATTCCTTTCTTCAGAACTTTCACCTACAAGTTTTTTTTGATTTTTTTTGTTTTGTTTTGTGTTTGTAACATACATTCATGATAATGAATAAACACAAGAGTTAAGACAAACAAATTGCTCTCTATATACTAATACTCTCTGCTGAACTTTGTTAGGGTATACAGTGAAACCTGATTAAACCGAACCCTGAATAAACCGGAAACCTGTCTAAACCAAACTTATTATGAAGAACAATCATATCACATTTTATACATTGTGAACCTGATTAAACCGAATACCTGCCAAAACCGAAAGGGTTTGGTTTAGACAGGTTTCACTGTAACAATAACTTCTAGTTTTTTGTGTGTTTTTTTGTTGTTGTTTTTTTTATGTATATGTTGAGGTGGTGAACTTCAACTCTAGACAGACAGGTAGGCAGGGTGATTTTGTCTGTTGTTGGTATAAAAAAATTAAGGCTAATCAAATTCAAAAACTTTTTATTCTATCTGATATAAAATTAAAAAAAAACAACATGGTATAATAAATATAGTAACAGTTTAGCTTGATACAAGATCTAAATTGCAATAGCAATTTTAATAAAGAGAATATAAAAAAAACAGTATAATATGAACACATTTTTTTCTTGAACAACTATGTGGTAGATATGATATCTTTTGAGCATCAACAAATTGAGTATTATGTACTATGTAATCAAACCTTAAACTATGGATGATATAAAGAAAACCAATTGTTATTCTTCTTTTAAGTTGTAAAAATATACAAAAATAAGTGTTTGGAAAAAAAAGATCTTGTGATTAAAAAAAGTTTAAAACTTACTCAAGTTTGATTGTATGTTGATATATATTATATCACATGAAATACATAAGTTTGATTGAATATATTAAAAAAACATATTTACACAAGACCATTCAAAATAAGTTATTCAATTCATAAGGAATACTTTTATTCTCCTTTCACCATGTTCATTCTCATTTAATTTCTTTAAAAAAATTAAAATAAATGTTTGCAAATCAAATAAATACTTTTGAATGGTCCAATATCATTCATTATCTGTACAAGCAGCACTATCAATAGTTTAATAACATTTATGGCAACAACAAAAAAAAATACAACATATGATATGAGTGTTTAACAATAAAAGTACTATAAAAAGTTTCCAACCTAATGGTATTATCACAAGTATTGCATCAGTGTTTTTTTTTATCAACTCAAATAATGAATAGCAAACATTATTTAATAAAACTATTTGTCTATTATTTAGATTTGAATAAAATCTTTGTCGAGACTATTGTTTTTGTAGGTAGGTCAGAATAACTATCATATTATCTGAGAACTAAATAAACTGTACAGTGACAACAACTAATTAATACCATTTAACATCAGTATATAACATATTTACATTCAACAATGTACTAATTAGAACATTATAGTTTACATGAAAAGGAATGTTGAAGACTAAAATTTTAATTCTATATTAAAAAATATATTAAAAGTATTTATCTAATTTAAACATAATTTAAAAAAAATAATATAAAGGTTAAATATAGATTATCTTGTTTAAAATTAAACAGGTGGGTAATTTATAACCTCTAACATATGGGATACTTATAAGTATAGTTCTTAATTAACATTTTGGAAGTAGGTAGGGGGGTAATAATTACGGGCATAGGACATTTGAGCGAAAAAGAAAAAAGCACATAGGGTCATTTGAGCGCCGACTTCATAGGACATTTGAGCGCCGGGATATTAACCTTACCTGAGTTTTCAGACAGGACATTTGAGCGAAATTTTCCCTGATAATTTTACACGAATTAAGATTTTTTTTTAAAAGTAAGAAAAAAAAGTAAGATTTAGTTATAAATATTTTTTATTTTATTTCACACCCGAGTAATTCGACCGGTTCTGGCTGGTTTATGTAAGTGAAATCCAAAGTTGATCTCTATTTACCAATCAATTCTACTATAATTCATTGGCTATGCAAATTTTCTTTGTTCTAAAATTCTTATATATATATCTATTAAGTGAAATGTCCCTTGAAATCTTAATACTAATAATACATGTACGTGTTAAAATGGATATTATTTTGACCGAGACTAATAAGGGAAAAAGAAGCCTTGTTTGTGACAGTTTCCGATATAGAGTGGACAAAACACTAAAAGGAGAAGAAATATCCTGGAGATGTACAGTAAGTACCTTTTTTTACAAATTTAATGTTAATGTAAACTACTTGTTCGTCTGTTACGCTTCAACTTCCATAACTTCTTTTAATTTTGATTTATATCTATATCATTATATGTCTATCTTATACCTCCTTTAGATTAATTTTTTAACACATTTGAATATAAGCTACCACATATAGGGTTAGGTATCAAGGCTCCATGTTGAAGGTCGTACTGTAACCTATATAACATTGTTAGGTTGATTTTCTAGGCACTTTACAATATTCATACAATACACTGTAAAAATTGTGCTTAGAGCCTAAACATTTCCTAAACATGTTTAGATCTAACATGAAATGTGTATAGAAAAGTGTTTAGGCCCTAAACACAATTTTTACAGTGTATATATACAATATATAATTGCTTGTTTTAATTATATTGTGTCTTGGATGAGGAGTTGTCTTTTTAGGATTCATACTACATCTACTACTACTTAGGCCAAGCCTGGTGGCGAAAAATCCAGAAAGTTGGACTTAGTCAACAATACAAAGAGCTTGATTCAGACATTAGTAAATGGCTTAAAGGGATTTTTGGGATAGCCTTTTTAGCTCCAGACGAAGTAGCCGACTGTTTCGTAGAAGATTTTATGGCCGTTGTACCTAACGACAAGCCTTGTATAGAATTTGCAGATTACCTGACTGATACTTATATAACAGATGAATCGTTATTTCCCCCTCATCTCTGGGCCGAAGTTCCATCCTCGTTAAAACGTACTAACAATGGGCCCGAATCATTTCATGCCCATTATAACGAGCAGTTCTATCACAGTCATCCATCAATTTATACTTTCCTTGACACTATTATCAAATTGCAATCTGTGACTAACATAAAAATTCGGATTTTGAACATTGATGCACCGCAGAGCCGAACAGAAAAGGAGAAGGAACAGAATCTCCGGGATTTGCATTCGAAATACTGCCAGCAGGAAATTACGAGGGATTTTTATGTCAGAAGCCTGGGATATAAGTTCCAAGCCCGAACAGACTTGTAAATAATGCCGTTGCCGAGTTTTATGTTTTATGACAGTGCTTTGTTTTTAGTGCTTTGTTTACAATTAAAAGATGTTTTAATCTTTTTGTTGGTAAACTCCTGTTTTATGACTGTGCTTTGTTTTTAGTGCTTTGTTTTTTACAATTAAAATATGTTTTAATCTTTTTGTTGGTAAACTCCTCATTTAATGAACTATATTCGTAAGAAAATGTGGTATGATTGCCAATAAGACAATTCTCTATCCAAGACTTGTTTTCGCTCAAATGTCCTACGCTTATTCTTATTTTCGCTCAAATGTCCTAAAATTTAGGCGCTCAAATGTCCTATACTTTGGCGCTCAAACGTCCTTTTTTTTCGCTCAAATGTCCTGTCAATGCGCTCAAATGTCCATTGCCGATAATTACCTGAGTAAGTTCAATAAATAGATAAGTTTTTAACTGTACAGTAAACAATCAATAGGCTTCTTTAACAAGATAATTATTATATTATCATACCATGTCACACTTTAAATTATCTGTGTTTGTATATGACATTATCAAGGTAGACAGTATTTACTTGAAGAGATAATTAAATATGTAATAGATGTGACAAATCAACTTCTGGATCTTGTGGAGTTACCCTTTAACATGTGTTATATAAAATTCAAGAAGTTTCAAAAGGATAATAAAAATGACACTAATAAAGTTGCCTGTCTCATGTGTCTCTTCTAAGTAATAAATGATAAAATATTTTTATGAGTTTAAAATATCATATAGCAAAAATTATCATTTTATGATAAAACATAATAGAGTAAAGATGGAAAATTATGAAATTGATGAATATTTGATTCTAGATCCTGAATATCAGGATATGTTAAATGAAATATATTTGTCTGATGACGAGGATGTGGATGAGGATGTGGATGAAAATCAGGATATGATTTACCAAATCTATCACTTAGATGATGAGGAGTTGGACTTAGTTTTACTTGTAATGATGGGAATGATAGAGGAAGAAGAAGAAGATGATGATGATGATGGGGGGTTTTATGAAATCAGTGATGATGAAATAGAAGATTGAGGAGGGAGGTGGTCAGAACATAATTAAGGTATAGTGAATTTGAAATAATCATTTTAATAGTACATAAGGCGGTCTGGCTGGTTTCTAGCTTTAAGTGGTAGATTTCGAACTCTTGGTTGATGTTGTCTTCTTCTTCTTGGTCTTTGGTTAATGTTGATGGGTTGTTGGTTAATGTTGATGGGTTGATGTCGGAGTGGTCGATTTGGGAATAGAAGTTCGTAAAATCTTTGTATATTATTAGCAAGTTGTGGTCTGAATGCATATAGAGCACAGAGAATAATTTCTGCAAAATAAAGTTATTCGTTTTTTTTTATACTGTCTATCTTTTCTAAATTAAAAAGTTCTATACTGGAATTTGATGAATTAATAAAGTTTGATATTACAACTTGGTCTAGTGTAGAATGTGGTCTAGTTGATTTTTTTTGTAAATATTTCCTTACAAAGTGTATGGTGAAAAGGATTCCAACGAATATAGCTAGGGAAGCTGCAATGCAAAAAAAAAAGACAATTTTAAAATCTATCTTTTCTTTTAAATTTTTACTATAAAATTTTCATATTTTATTTCAACATACACACAAAAAAAACAACCTTTAGCTGAAAGTGGTAAGGTTTACCAGTTGTCTACCCAAATTGGTTGTAGCTATATATATAGTACAAATGTATTGTTGAACATGGTGTTGACTTCCATTCATTCTATCAATTCATTAAAATACAACTCTCTCTTCTCTCTCTTTGATTGCTTATTTATATAATCAACCACTAAGATATACAATTGTCTACTAAAATTATAGGGTTGGTGGTTAAATTGTTTACCAAAAGTTTAATCCTATTTAGTTGTTTTAAATTTCATTTCATACATGTATTAAACATATTAAAAATAGTTATGTTCTATTAAAACTCACCAAAAACAACCAAGAGAACACTTTGTAAAGACAAAGTTGATGGTGGTGTGCTGGTAGTGGAAGTAATTGGTCTTTCTGTCTGTAATTTAAAAAAATCATTATACCATTTTGTTTCAATAATATATTTTTTGTTTTATTATCTTATTTACATGTACATACTAAAAGATATCATTATCTATAAAAGAAATTATTTTATATCTTATTTACATATGTACATACTAAAAGATATCATTATCTATAAAAGAAATTATTTTATTTGTAGGATATACTCATACCTGATGGGAGGAAGCAGGTTCTGATGTTGTATAAGTGATGCTGGAGGTTGTGAATTTGGATGACTGAAAAAGAAGGAATAAAAAAACTAAAAAACTTTTCTTGTAAATTCTGATACAATGTAAATTATAGTTGTAGTTTAATTTCACATTTGAAATACTTTTATTAAATATCTATAAAAAAAATGAAGTATATTAACTTAATGCTGTGTTGGTTGTAATGTTGATGATAACTTGTTTCATTATCACCTTTGAGATGGCCCTTTGCAGTTCTTGGTTTTTATTCTTTGGTGATTAGTTGATCAATTGGTTATCATGGAAATTAAAGGGGAGCGTTTCAAAACATAAATTGATTACAAAAAAATACACTCAAATAAAATCCAGTCTACAACTTACTTGACAAGGGATGCCTGCTATTGATATCAATACTTTTGGGTTGTCGCAAGAAATATCCTCACACTGCGTAGATCCTGATTGTATGATAATTTGACGTAATTGTTTGGCATTCTCAATGAAAAGTGTTGATGGTTGGAAAAATCTTTCAAACCGAATCTCTCGAATGTTGTTTAGATCTTGCAGGGAGATGTACTGCCCCTCACCACTGTACGAACACCTAAGTACACCATCCTGACTCTCACAAATATTTGTGATGGGTATAACCTTGGTTAAAACTCCAACAATAACACATAATCCGATAACTACTGTTTGCAACATTTTCATTTTTTTCACAATTTCAAAATGGCGGTAACTATATCAGTTTCGGGTGGGAGTGTGTTTTATTTTCCGGAGAAAAAATATACATAATATTTTTTGTGTTTTTCGATTCAAATAAAATATAAGAGACGATCTCAATAAAGAAATATGATAGTAAAAAAAAAAAAAACAAAAAAAAAACAAACAAACAAGAGAGTTTTTTTCCTTTTTTTTATTGTTAACTTGTTATTGCCCTGAATATGCATGAAATATTTACCACTGGACGTTAAGCAACCAACAATCAATCTATCAATCTCCCCCTTTTTTTTACTCATTTTGGATCAGTTTGTACATTACGTAACTTGGGTGATTTGTTTATTTTTAGTCTATGTAAACAAACTTTGTTTACTTAAGAGTTGATAAGAACTACTATGTAAATAGACTTAGGCCTAAAGTAAATAGACCTTGTTTGTATAGTCCCCTTTTATGGTCCTTATGTAAATATGATCACAACTCTGGTTTCGCTCCACACAAATCACACTACTCAAAATGTGTACTTTGAAATTATATTGTATTTATCTTAATGTTTTCTTTATTAAATTAATAGCGAGTTTCTTGATATTCAAGTTTGGTTTTCTTTCTCGTTGCTGATTCCGGCCTCCTACCGTGAGCCTCCCCCTAAACTGTGCCCTAGCGCTTTACAATTGTTGGGACACCAAAACACCACAAAACATCAACACAATATAGACATTGAAAGAAAAAACTTATGTGAACAATTTTGTTGTAAATATGTTGAAACATTTAGAGAAAATACCATACCACAAAAAAGATCGAAGGTTATTGAAATAACGGACTCAGAATCGGATTTCGAATGAGAATACTATTCATGTCATTTTTAAACCTATTTCAAGTATGAATTAACCATTTAATTAGTTTAAAAGTACGACAAAAGAACAAAGCTTTGCATGAACTTTTATTATAAATTTTCGGATATCTAATGAGGATTTTTTTTTATATATTTGATATTTATTTATTTATAGATAAGTAGAACATGTCAATCCTCAAAGTCATTAGAGATTTCTTCAGAAACTTATAAATATGACCACATTATAGATATATATTTTTTGAAATAATTGTCACGTTCATAGTACATGTTCGTTCTCTAGAATAAGTAATGGCTAGTATTTTCAAGACCAAAAAGATTTTGTTGGTTCCATCTTATGAATTAGCTAGAAAGTGGATATGTGACTTAATCTATAAATGTTATCACATTAAATATAGATCAAAACATATACAAATACAAATCAAATATTTTATTGGCACAAACACAATTACAATAATTCGCAAATTATTTTGTTTAAATTTTAGATATTATTTTTTTTGAAGAAGAGCGGATTGAGCAGCGTAACATCGATTTGCCGTCACAAAAAGACAGAAGGTTATCGAAATAACAAATTCCGAATCGGATTTTTAATGGGGATTTTTTGATATATTTGATATTTATTGATTTATAGATAAGTAGAACATGTCAATCCTCAGAAGTTATTAGAGATTTCTTGTGAACATTTCCAAATTTGATTTCAAAACAATTTCTAGATTATTGCTATGAACAATTTATACTATGTTCTAGCTACGATATTCTTTTTGTTGGAGAAGAGTTGATTAATCAGCGTAACATCGATTTTAATAACATGTATTCTTCATATCTATCAAGTATTGTAAAACATTGCGGGTATTTCCGAGAACAGGACATATTATCGTACTTACAACATTTAGATGTATTAGTATTTAGAGATTTTAGGGGGTGCTATAAAAGAGAAATGGGGCATTCTATTATATGCAAAGCTGTACTGAGAACATGTAGAAACTCACTTATCTCCATATATAAGAACCGCTATGTTAATAGGCTTAGGACTAAAGTAAATAGACCTTGTTAGTACAGACCTTTTATAGTCTTTCTGTAAACATGATCCAAAAACTGTTTTCGAACCAAACAAATCACACTCATGTCGTCAATACGATCAGATCTGCTGTATTTCATGTCTTGACATAAATATTCCTTTTTAACGAATGTACCATGTGGAATTAATGCTTTAATGAATAATCTAAGAAATATCAATTTAAATATACTGCCAGCTTAGGGGACGACCATTTGATATTCTGGGGGGGGCCAGGAGGATTTGTTTTGGATTTGTTTTTTATTTTTGTGATCTATAAGAACAGATTATTTATTTTCTACACTGTTGAAGCCTGATTTTTCATTTTCAGTAAAACATGGGACTGATTATTTATTTTCACAAAAATATTATCTATAAAATTTGAAACAAAGTTATTAAATTCATTTTTTTATTCTTAGATAAATAACATAATCAAGGTGGTATCTGTTTGGAATTTTGGCTGTTCCACCTTGAAGCCTCAGTCCATGTCCAGCACTGTGGTACTCTTTCAGACCATCATAAAGAAACCACTTGTTGTTGTGTCTAAGGCTGGCACAAAAATGGCCACCATTGCCATATATTTGTGCATCAAGTTCATAACTGAAAAATCAGGAACACTAGACTTTATATATAGGTGCATAGCAGGAAAGAAATATGCAATAGTTTGTACATAAATGATTGCTTGACATACATTTTGAAATGTACATTGCTCTGTTTAAAGTATAAAAGGAGAAAGGAAAATGGAATGCTATTATTTCTGAATTTTAAGTCAAATGTACCAATATTCTTCTTTTTGTGGTTTAGAGTGTCTTTATTAAATCAAGGTACATGCTGAACAAATATAAATAACAGATGTAAACAATACAAAATTTTCATTTTATTTTATTGAAAATGGTCACAAGGCCTTTGATTTGCAATTTCTTTATGCACACAAAAGCATAAAAATACAAATATAAACACTTAGGTTTTGTACATTTCATGAGCAAAAGATTATAATATATAGTTAAATATAAACTTATAACCCCATCAAAGTATGGTACTTTACATAAATTTTAAGAAAATCTACCAAAATCTGAAAAAAAGACAATTTTTTGCAGAGTTATCTCCCCTCCCAATGTTAATTTACATAGGAAATTAAAATTGCTGATTTTGAGTTTTCCTCAAGTTAAGATTTTATGGGAATTTTTCTGTGTATATTTAGGGCTCATGATATAGATAAGAAATAAAACATTTTCTGTTTCAATTAGTTTGAGGTTAAAACTTTAATAGTTTGACTAAATTAAAAATATTCTCACATTTAAAATGTATATTTCTATGAAATAATAAAGTGTTAATCTTTTCAGTTCCAGTTGTCTTATTCATAAAAAATTGGTTTAATAATTTACCTGATATTGTTGATCTTCAGTTTTTCTGGGAAAGTAGCCCATGGAGACCCATTCACTTCAAATGGAATAATGATGGGTTCCGGCGTCACAAACTGTCTTGGTGAATATGTTCTTGTACCACCACAAATATGTGTTCTATAACAAAAACAGAAGATATTCCATACTAAAGCATTGATATCATATATAATAATGAAGTTATAAAAAGAGCTAAAACATTTGCTGAAAGGAGATATGCATCATTTTATACAAAGATAGTCCATTTTATAATACATGAAACATTGATTGACCAAATTTATGAAATGGCATTATTTTATAACATTTAAAAGTTCATATATATTAATAAAGTTGTTTAATAATTAAACATATTTACTAAAATAAAGAAAATTACTAATATATAGAACTATTTTGTTGTTCTTTATCTTGATCTACACTTTTAATAGGCCTACACCAACAACAAACATTCATATAATATTAGCTTAAAGCTTGTACAATTTGTTGATAAATTTCAGTCCTTGGAAAACATTTGCAGTGTATATCAGGTATATTATTATATCATGTATATTATCATCTATGAAAAATACCTGTCAACTGTTGTCTTTGTACACTGACATGAATGATCATTCTTCAACCAGTCATTCACACCATCTTGGAAATCTCTAACTGTTGCATTAGGTAAGCTGCAAGAGGAAAATAGCAATTGACTTTTGTTATACTTTAAAATATACTATATTAAACCATGAAAACATGAATCATACAAGCAATCATCATTTTAACATGTTAAATAGAAAAAAGACAAAAGGGACATTCTTTATACTCAAAAGGTTGAAAATAAATTAGCAAATCTATGGAAAAACGAAAAATACTACAAGATACACAGAATTCTATATAAACTGAGATAAACTAACCATATAATATATAGATGGTCATAATGCTCAAACTAAGTACCAATCTTGTTTGAAATCTCATTAGTGGGGTCATTTACAAGAAAAGAGAAGTAGATTTCACATATTAAATAATGAAAAAAAAAAAAACAGTAAAATTATTATTGTCTTCAAGACCCATGTTTCGATCTACTTTCCATGTCATTACAGTGACACTCAATCAGGTATATGACAATATGCATGTGATGTTATAAAGCTTATACTTACAAGTATAATAATCAAAATATTGATAAATGGGTCTCTTCATTGAAAACATACCTGTATGACATTATTCTAGTTGATAAAGTAGATACTGGAAGCAGGCAGGTATCCATCTCTGAGCAAGTGCTTTGGTACGTTGTAGAAGTCAATTCCCAAATGTGTCTGAAGAAAAACTCATCCTCTGAGCCATGTGAGTCAATAATTGAGATCGATGGGTCCTTGAAACGATCAATTTGTTTAAGCCAAAGATATTTTCCCTCTGGATATTTGCTTTCTTCAAACAGATGATGAATTCTATTTAAAATTTTCATACAACTTAGTGTGCTTGTTTTCAGTTCTCTTTCTATAGAAGGATTTTCAGTTTGTATGAGGTGGAAAAAATATAACATATTGTCTACTGTGCATGAGTTGACAAATTCAATTTCTGGATTCTCAAGTATACCATTCCAAGGTAATGGGGATGGAATATTTCGTTTCTTTCCAATTTTCAATTTTAGGTTACCTTGCATTTGAACATAAAGGGGAATAGGCAAACTCTTCTTGTTTGGTTTTTCTTGACCTTTGATTGATTTCAGTAAATTTCTAATGTATATCTTTTCAGCTTCTTTGCGAACATTGTCTTCTAAATCAGCTCCAACATAATTGTGAATAAATTCTGGTAATTGTTCTTGAATTGTGTTCCATGTTAAGTTAACATCTCTTGTACTTTGCTCTTTACTTTTTCCAACAGATTGTAATGAGATTTGTCCTACTGATTCAAATAATTTATTCAATTGTGCCCTTGGACAAAAATCATCTGGTGATCTGTTGTCACTATTTTGCAAGTTTCCTGGTAGTGAATTTGGTGTGTGATAGTGCCATACGCCTCTCTCATTAGTTGAATCTAAGTTTGGTACAGGAGGTGCTATTCTACAGATATTGTGTGGACAGCGAAACTGATTATCTTTGCGAATTCCCTCAACACCATTATCGTAACGTATATAATGAATTTGAAACTGTTGTTGTATAAAGTTTGAATATGCACTTCCTGCACATAAAAAAAGTTTTGATGGTGCAGAATTCAGACATTTTTTGATAAATTCTTCATCAAAATAAAACCTTTGATATTGATCATCTGTTTTTGGAACTCTCGCATTTATTGTTGTATTCATGGCAGCCTTCCCTTGATACCTAGCTGCAATCTGTTCTGCACAATCAAATGCAATATTTCTTTGATTTTTTGTGTGGTAACTTGCAAAATCTTTGGAAGACATATTTAGCAGTTGTTTTTCAGTTAGATCAGTCACTATACTACTACTTGTAGGTGATATATGCCTTCCGTCACCGGCAGCATCTGTTAAATAGCTCATTACCTGTTCAACAAGATGTGTCTTGGAATCACGTGGTGCATAATGCATGCGTGCCTGTAGATCCATATCATGTATGAGAAAATCTTCGACAAGCCTATGCCTTACCATCCTTTCCGACGTTCCAACTCCAGGACCAGCATCTGAAGTTTGAATGTCTATCGATTTATGTTGAGGCACAACAGCATGTAACTTGTCTATTAATTCCTCAAGATTTGATTGGAGATGCTCATACTTATTCTCGATGGATGCATCAGAGAGTTTTTGTTCAATTACCTTTTGCAGCAACTCTTGCACCATGGACAATGTAAAAAGTATCTGATTTATAATGTCATCTTCAACTTCGCTGTTGTGAGACTGAATGACATTTAAAAGTCTTTGTATCAGGACTGTGAGTCTTAACTCTTCCCTTTTTAAATAATCACCTCCTTTAATACTCAGCAAATAATCTTCTTTAATATTCATTAAACAAAACTGCTTCATTGAGTCTTTCAAAAGTATTAAGGATGACAGTTTTTGTCTATCCATAGTTTGGTCACCAGACATAGGGATTTCATGCTCTTTGGGGAATGCAATCCTATCTCTATAAATGTCATTAAACCATTGTGTTGCAGATGATGAATAAAATGCTTTTGGTTTACATGTAACTGAAATTGTTGCATCAGCAACTGTAAATCTAGTTTTCCCATTGTGTTCAATTTCATTCATATCAGAAATAATCAGATTAACACCTGGTGCCACATAGCCAACCTTTTCAGGAAAATCATATGCAGGAAGATGTGGCTGATTGTCCACTGGCGCAATTGGTATGTTAGAAGGTCGACCAAAGCCTTCTGATGTTCCACATCGTAGGTATGCCTTATCATCGATGCATCTCCTAATTGCATATTTGGAGAATTGTGCTTTTTGTTGACTTGAAAACAACATTCTGGTATAGTACTTAATATGCGCTCTATTGTAGTGGACATTTATGTGTTCCTCAGAAAATTTTTTCTGTGGTTTCCTGTGGCAATATAAGTTTTTACCACGATGTTGCTTTCTTTGTATACTCCTTTTGTTCCTAGGTTTTGCCCAAGATCGCACTGTCTCATATGATTTTATTAGACGCTTCTCATTTTTTTCAAGATATTTATTAGCAATGTATCTCAATTCCTTTCTTTGTAATCTGCATTGAACTTCAGGAATACCCTTTCTACGAGCATGAGCCACCATTTGTTCTTGTAATGTATTGAATACTGCAAGTTCAGCTCCTCTGTCAATTCTATACTTTCCATACCCTTTGTTATATTGTTTCATCAGTTGCATTTTCCACTTTCTCATTTCAGCAGATGCTACACGTCTTATCCAGTTTCTTTCATTCAGCTTTATGTTGATTAATCTATTTTTCATGTTAGACAGATCTTGCTGTTGGTTTGTCTTTTCTATTTCATGAAGATTCTCCATCTTGTCTTGCAATTTAGTTTCCTTTACCAAAATATTTTCCTCAAGCTTTGCAATCACATCATGAAAATGGCTTTTCCCATCTCTCAGTGCCTGCTCATGTTTGGAGTCTAAATCTTGTGTATACTGTATTATGGTTTCAGTACACTTTGCTATATCATTTTCCCTGATATCAAACAAATCTCTCATTTTATTTGGTGAGAATATCAAAGCTAGTGTGCAAATGATGATTGCACGTTCACGCGAAGATGTCAACAAATCCATAATGGATCGTATATAACCATCAAGATTTATAGAGTCAACCTTTTCATCTTTTGATAAGATAGTGTCCAAAATTGTAAGCTTTTGTCTTTCCATCACATTGTTGCACTCATATAACATTACATATCTTTTTTCAGAGCTGATGTTTACAATTAAAACTGGCAAACTTGCCAGAATTGAATCCTGAAAATCTTTCTGTGCACTAGATTTTATAATGTTTTCCGAATGAAGTTCTATTGGTAACATTCCTCTATATTCATCATATGCAGCATGTAATGGTAGATACCTTGATACTTGTAACTGTTCTATAAGACATAGTTTTGAAAACAGTTTTCTCCTATTTACTTCTGAAGTGCTTTTAGCAATTTTTAATTGAAGTTCTTGTTTACACTCGTTAACTGTCTTTCCAATAGTGGAGCATTGAAAAATGTTCCCAATTCTACTGACTTCCCTAGTAAGGGATCGGCTTGTGTTCTTTTCAGACATTCTGAAAATATAAAAAAAGCAATTAGATTTAAAATATAATGGGATATAAATGATAAGATATTTATCAAATATATACATTAGTACTGTTCCAATAATACAATAAACTTTGTAATTTAAAGGCAACATAAGCATCAAATAGTCATGCCATAGTTAGTTTTCATCATCCGTATTCTTGTTTATTGATGTGTAGGGTGAAATTTATTTCCACATGGTACTGCCATTGCTTTCTGCATGTCTTGGTTGTGCACGATCCTTAACAGATCGGGTTTTTGCTTTCAGGTCAAAAGATCGCCTTATTAGCAGTATCATGCAATGATTGATAGCGAGGTACTTGGAATTCCATAACATTACTTTAAGAAATTTTTCCAAATCGATATGTTATCATTCTAGCATATTACATGTAATAAGATGATGATCATAGGTAAAAAGTGGTTTTACATAAATTAGGCAATTTATAGCTGATTTATGAGCTATAGGCTTTGCTCATTGTTGAAGCCTGTACGGCAACCTATAGTTATTAATTTCTATTTTATTTGGTCTGTTGTGGAGAGTTGTCTTATTGGCAATTATAGCACATCTTCTTTTTAATATTTTCCATAGTTTTAAATGTGTGATTAGTGAGTAAATCAAATGCGTGAAATTGCTTAATATTTTATTTGTTTTAGTTTATCTTTTTATCATTATAATATAATAACAAGAGTGCACTTGCTGAAATGTCTCTCCTTTTTTTTACTATTAATCATTGATATTATGTTGATAATGCAATTAAAATATAAAGCTTTCTTTATACAACTGTCACATAAACTTAACATTACTATCTAAGAAAACTACACATTGACCAATGAACCATGAAAGTGAGGTCATTGTAAGTTGAAAGATACCAGACAGACATGTACAGCTAACAATTCTTCCATACAACAAATATAGTTACCCTAGCTATTGTTTATAGTTTAAGAAAAACAGACCAAAACAGCAACAAAAATAACACTGAGCAATTAAATGTGAAAATGAGGTCAAGGTCAAATAAAACCACCATGACTGACATATAGATCGCAAAATATTTCCATACACCAAATTCATTTGACTATTGCAAATAGTATAAGAAAAAAAGACCAACACTCAAAAAGTTAACTTTGACCACTGAACCATGAAAATGAGGTAAAGGTCAGATGACACCTGCCAGCTAGACATGTACACCCTAATACAATCATTCCATACACCAAAAATAGTAGACCTATTGCTTAAAGTATAAGAAACAGACCAAAACACAAAAACTTTACTGTAACAATTAAACCATAAAAATGAGGTCAAGATCAGATGACACCTGCCAGTTGGACATGTACATCTTTCAGTCCTTCTATACACAGAATAAACTGGACCTATTGCTTATAGTAACAGAGATAGGGACTTGACAAAAAATACCTTTATTGTCATCTTTTTATGATAACTAGACATGCTAGAGGGGTCATACCTATTTATGAGTAAAGTATTAAACTGCAAACTTGTTAAATACCTTGACCATCACTTTAGCCTGGACCATATGAGTATATTATACCAAAACAGTCCTGACCATACCCCTACATGTTTGGTCCAAATACTAATATATGATCTGCAGAGGCGGATCCCGCCATTTTAAAAAGGGGGTTCAAAACATAATTAAGTCCTCATTCAAATGCATTAAAAAAGGGGGTTTATTTTAGATCCCCCTCTTTTTCCCTGTACAGAATCAGATTTTTCAGGATGGCCTATAAAATCTATCCATAAAAACCATATGTTTTATAGTTTTATCTAAAATGTAAATACAATTAAAAAAATATAATATAAAATACTGTAAAAATTTATCCGGATTTTATATCGTACCGTCTTCGTATCAGAAATTAGAAATATATGTATTTTAGAAACTGCAGACAAGAAATAAAATATATATTGTACCAAACGAACCAGACAGATTATCTCAACAGGAATCAGGTTCGTAAAAATCATTTTATATTCTATTCTCTACATATATTTTATATATAAAAATGTTTTAGACTATTTGGATGGCGATGCGATGTCCATGTCAAAAATTAAAAAGTACGACGGGATACACATTCAGGATTCATTGTCGCATGGGAGATGGGTTTTGTGCTATTTTTGTACTATTTGAATTTCATACATTTCATTTTAATAGTTTGTCTATACACTGGCAGTCTTTTTTTTATATATAAAATACTGTTGACTTGTGAAAGTTGTCGGGAGCCTGTTGTTGTCATCTGCATTCAAGGGAAGTAATCCACCTTGAAATTTCGGCCCTGATATCGTTCGACCCCGATATCATTCGACCCATATTTAGTTTCGCCCCACGCCCCGATAGTATAGATTTTATTAATATTAAATACTACAAACTGTTCTCTGTTCTTGCCCTGAGTACATTTTATGTATAGGAATTATGATTTTCATATATTAAACACTGCAGATATTTATTCATATAAATATACAAGTTATTCACTGAAACAAAACGAAATTAAAAATATTTCTATACAAGTTTTTATCAGCTCATCATGTGAATGAAACATGTCATGAACTGTATATGTTCAAATGATTCATGTACATTATTTTTGTCTTCTTTCAGAATGTTTAATATACAAGAAGAACCTGAAGAATCTTTATCAGATTGGTTGATAGATCTAGACTTAGAAGAGTATCTTTATAAAATTAAGTCGTTAGGCATTAAAAGAGTGTCGCATCTTAAACATATCAACAGAAAACATCTTGATGATATTAATATGCTTGAAATAGAGCAACTGAGGTTTATGGAAAAGTTAGAGTCATATATCAGACCGAAAACTGTAGATCAGAACCACAATAATACTGGGAATAAAGTTGAGAAGGAAACATTCTACATGCCATCAACCAGTTTTGGTCACACCATTAAAACTCTCCCAACTGACGATTTACAAAGGGAATACAAGGAGTTGTATTATGCTTCTCCTGTAAACATAAAACAAAGAGAGAACAACAATTTTATTTTAAGAATGTGTGCCAGTAATAGATGGAAATTTTCGTCCAAAAGAGCACTGGTGCAATGGTCAAGAGAAGAAAGGGAGAAAAGACTGTATGCTCATATTACATTCTGTGATGCTGACAAATTACAAATGGAAACGAGATATTACAAGGAACAGAATATAAACTGGAAAATTAATGATCTTAAATCCAGATATATGGATATTGTCAATCTGGTATTCAATGACAATATAAAAGAAATACCAAGGTCAAAAAGTGATAGATATTCAAACTTTAAAGAACAATTGACCAACCTAACTGAAATTGGATCAACGGCTTTCAAAGAAGTTGAAGAGAAATTGAAAGAGAATGAAAAGCAAACAGAGGGAAACAAAGAATGTGTAATTTTTTGGGGTGGGGTGGCGAAGGCTGGCACCAAGTCTTTGTCTGCAGCACATGCCCTCATAGACATGGTGAATTCCACTCCATGTCACACCACTACTATTGTACAAGAAAAAACACTAAAATCTATATCCAAAGACCATAAACTGCAGAAGAACAAGAAGAAGGGGCTCAGGAGAGAGTCACTCCGAGCTGCAACATGCTTAAAAGCATCACTGAAAAAAAATTCACCTAATACTGCTACAGGAATAAGGGGATTTTTTTCAAAAGCGCCAAATTCCTGCCAAACAACCAAAGTGTATACACCAATGTTAAAAAGGGGAAACCTATTTCCCAGAGATATGGACATTTGAATGTTTGTTAAAAAAAATTGTTTCTATGACCTATTGCTAGTCATTTTCTTTTAACTTTTGTTAATACCTTTTTATTTTAATTTGTTTAAATGCCAAAGTATTTGTCATGTTTGCATACATGTCCAAACAACATGCATGTCTATTAATTAATAGTTTTGTTTAATACATATATTTTAATACTATTAAAAGAAAGAAAATTGTATTAAAATATTTTTCTGCAGTCAACCTGGTGTTTTTTTTATTTTATATAGCTAGTATATGTCTAAACAAGTGACAACTGGATGACAGACAGATCCAGTCATTGGAATCACCAATTATAATGGTGATTCACGGCTAAAACCCATAATTATCATGAGTATATATCCAGAATTCATAATATACTTAATTATATATACATAGATATAGGAAGGTGTGGTTTGAGTGCCAATGGGTCAACTCTTCATCTAAATATTACAATTTAAAAAAGCAAATCATTATAGGTCAATGTACGGCCTTCAACACGGAGCCTTATTTGGCACCGAACAACAAGCAATAAAGGGCCCAAAAATTACTAGTGTGAATGTATATATATATAGTTTTTTAATTATAAATAGAAAATACTTACATCAAATATAAAGTTCGATGAGGTGCATTTATATATTTAGTCAATCCAAATTAATCATCGTCCTCTGGAAGTGAATCTTCTAATTCAAAACAGCATATATTGCATACGTACAAAACAGCAAATGGTATATATAAAAAGCGTGGTAGGTTTTTAAATACTTTTATTTGATATAAATACTGTATACTCCAAGTGATATGAAACTATTTTTCAGACATTCCACTACTATATTTATATATGGTGTAGTACGTATTGATATTTTATATATTTAAAAGTTTGGAAGTTTTTCCCAAAAAATTTGACAAAAAGAATTTGGGAAGTTTTCCCCGAAAATTTTGACAAAAATTATTTTGGTAGAATCTGGTATCACCTTTATATACTTTAAAACATGCCTTTATAAAATTGTTTTAAATAGACCTGCCAAGTTATTTATTTTCAATAAATTACAGGTCAGGTTATTTATTTTCAAACTACCACATAACAAACCATTTATTTTTGTTATTTTCAAGGCTGAGTTATTTATTTTCAAAATCCTCCTGGCCCCCCCCAGAATATCAAATGGTCGTCCCCTTACTTCATACATTTTGAATGGCCACGTATTCGTTCAAACGTTGCCTTTTGTCACAGAGCCCTTTGTTTAAATGTCAACTTACATTTCCTTTGTTAGTGACGTCACACAGGTAATGGAAAAAAATTGTCATTTCATGTCGCTGTCTAGTATATGTAACAAAGAGGCAATATACAAATATTTTTATATTATAAAAAGAAACATAATAAAATTAATGAAGACAAGTACTACATTTAGATACTTGCAAACAACTGCACTTTTAGTAACAGTATTTCAATTAATGTCGTCAAACCATTATGGTTAACATCACGTTGTTAAACTTGTACCGTAACCATGCAAGTTTTTTGTAAATCATACATTTTCTTTGTTCTTGACGTCACATAGGTTAAAATGAAAAACAAATATGACATTTCATGTCCCTGTCAAATGATATCAAACAGATCAATTTCCGAAAAGAACGAACATTTAATTTTAGTAACGATCAGTTCATGCATACATAACTCGGTGAAGATCTGTTATCTGATCTTAAGGTTCATCATAACCTTTTGGCTAAAATGGCCGTATTTACACCCCAAATTTTACTCCGAGTACAGACTAACCTATACACCTGCAACAGTTTTAAGGGATGGCAGGAACTAGATATATAAATTTTAAATGCATTTCATGTTTCAGAAAATTATAAACTTTTCTAGATTTTGCTATCCATTTTTTTTCGTTCCTGCAGAATGTGCAAAAATGAACTAAGTAGTGAAAACGATTGAGAAGCTCCCCTCATATAATCAATGTTGTGAGTAGTATTGATTTAAATGGACAATAGATGGACAATATACACCTGTAAACAATAGGTGATTTAACAGGTTTAAACTGTGTAACTGAGTGGACCGTATCAAATGAAACTCGGGTGTTTGTTTATTTTTATATCTTCTGCAGACTGGAAAAAAATGCACATCAAAATGCAGGTAAGTTTTTAATTTTCTGAAACGTAGACTTCATATAACTTTTATATATCTAGTTCCTGCCATGCCTTAAAACTTTCCTGGATGTACCAGTTTGTCTGTACTCATAGTAATTTTTTAGGTGTAAACACGGCCATATTTTTCAATTCCTTATGATGAACCTTAACTTATGTTCACAAAGCAAAAAAGGCAAACAGTCACATGGTTTAACATGTACCACAAACGTGCAAGTATTTTTCATTTACAGGTAAATAAAAAAAACTTTGACGTTAACAGTACCGGTAACTCATTTGAGCTTCAATGGTGTATACAAAAATAAGTAGCTAAATAAATAGCTAAAACAAAACAACTACTCCATTTCTTTTACTTCTTTTCAACACTGGATTTGGCACACAGTTATATGAAAAATATATGTCGGTGAAAGTATTTGTATCTGGATTCTTCGTGGGATTAAGTTCAGGCGAGTCCTGGAAATTGTCTAAAATGCAGGTTGCTAGTCCTACAATAAAATCAACGGTACCAATTTTCTTGCACCAGATGCGCATTTCGACAATACATGTCTCTTCAGTGATGCTCGTGGCCAAAATATTTGAAATCCCAAGCTATATAAAAGGAGCTATAATCCAAAAGGTCCAAAAAGTATAGCCAAATCCGTGAAAGGAATCAGAGCTTTGCATGAGGGAGATACATTCCTTGCGTGAACATAACACTTGTTTTAAAAGCTGTAATTCAGATCAACATAAGTCCAAGGACTGTAAAGAAAAAGTTCCCTGTGAAGTTTGTGGAAGCGAATCGCATGCATAAGCAATGCACCTTGGGTTTACAGAACATAAATCCAGAGTCAATCAAGGTGAGGAGAAGAACATACCAGAGCAGGACGCAGTAACAAAATGTATTAATCATTAATATAGGCTGATCAACCTTTTACTTTTCTTTTCACGCATAAATTTTCTACAACATATAAATAACAAACTCTGCTATTAGGAATAAACAATACTGCCAACTGGAATTAATATATTGATGAATTTTGTAAGTATTTTTTTTTTGTGTATTCATATCTATGATGGTGGTAGTAGATGAAAATTCTGTCTCAGTATACAAAGAAATTCGTAATGTTTTTATATTATCAACAATACTTTTAGTTGATATTGTATCAATATTTCTCTAATTCTTTGTCAATTTATCCCTTTCTGCACCCATTGTATAAAAAAATTAATCAACATGTGATTCTTCATTGGTTAAAATCCGATTATGACATCAAATTTACATGCTTTCCTCTGAATTTCCTATTGTGACGGCATGAAAAAAGGCAACCATGCCTGATGGCGTCACATCGAAAGAACACATGTTTTTACAGATAATTCGAAAAGACAGAATAAGTTTGTATTGTTTGGAAATCATTAGAGAAACAGATTCCATCACCAAATATTGTGTAATACGATATTTATCCACTCTCAACAGTTAAATTTTAAATATTTAAAACGCTCAGCAAGCCTCGCGTTTTAAATTTGAAAATGTAACTGTCTCAAGTGGATATATATCGTATCACACTCGATGCAGTGATAGAATCTATATATATCGATAATGATCTTAAAAACATATCAGTAATATTTTCTGTAATCTTACTGACTATTTTAACATACTACCTTGTGTCATCTCTGTTGTAACTGGTGGCAGAGTTGTTCAAGGGCCAGTGCTTGTCATTGGGGGTAGAGGTGTTGTTAAAACAGTGCTTGTAATTGAGGGCGTTTCTGTTGTTGGCTGTTCGGTCTGTGTTGTACATTTTGAATGACTAGGAGTCATTGATATACCCTATGAAAAATGAAACAGTTTTTTTCATAAGTTTGCCAATATATAAATTCTCACAAAAAAAAGGAGCGTTTATTACACATGCTATGGTAAACATTTCATCCATAACAATTATATACAGTATAATAATACTAACTACATGTACAACTCGTACATATACATTGCATCCCAAAATTTACAATGTATCAATTCACACTTAAAATAATTATAGATCATTTGTTTACATAGATCCGATCGATTGACAAAAGGTGTCATTGATCTTGATAATTTTATATAGGTTAGTTAATTATTAATAAGTAGCATGTACATTTTTGACACAATTCATTGACCAGATATAAGTGCATTAGCTAAATGTTTTTGGAAGAAAAGCTGAAACTTTGTACTCATTCTTTCAAAAAACAGAGGATCAAATGTAGCATTAGCAACACTGGAACAGCTATTCCTTTCTTTGTGAATACAACCAAGTCTGCTTTGTGGATTCCATATATACCCATATGTCCTTGAATTTGATGTTAATATTCGCATTTGTCAGTTACTTGAAGTTCACCACTAGAATCTAGCACACACCCCTTTTTTAATGGCAACTTCCTTAGGATTCTAGTTTTTCTCAGCAAACGGACATTAAACTTCCACTAGATTCTCTCCATGACATTTACATGAGAACAGGCAGTCGACAGAACATCCAACATAAGGCAACCTTGTGTAGATACGAAATCCCTTCTTCTCTAACATGCAGCCTTTATGTTTATGTCTGTTTACACGTATGTAAAGGTCCAATGCAGCTTTCTCTTTCCTATTCCCCAATTCAAGAGATGGTACTTCAGAATGAGATAAATCATATTCCTCTAGTAGACTTTTCATTAACGAAAGAGGACATTTCAAATTGTCAACAGTTCTACAGACTTTAAAAAAAAATTTGACGCAGTTATTCTACTTTTCCTCAACTTACACCAAGTATCATTATCTGACTGATCTACAGTACATCCTTCAATGTGCAACACTTTATCTCGTTTTATCAGAATAGTTGACAGTTTATGGAGTAGCTGCTCACATCATCGACCAACTTTCACATCTATCACATGGTATGAAATCAGCCTCTTCATCCATTTCTGGTGGGTCTTCCAACAAATCTAATGCCTGAAGTTTTGGTGATATCTTGAAAAAGAAAAGATGAAAATCATTTATTATGCAACTGCAAATGCACCATGGCAATTCACTTTATACATATATATAAGTGCAGTTCGTGTAGACTTGCCTATTTTAAAAATTGTATGGTCATAAAAGTATTGTCTGTAACGCAGATACTGTTAATTTTTCCAGCTGTATAGAAATTATTGCAATATTATTTTTTTTTAAATTGTTACGGAAATATGTTTGTGCATGTCCAAATCAGGATCCTTTGCCCTTTGCTTGTTTTGTATTGGTTTTTTTCCATAAATTTTGGAGATAAGTATGACATCCAATATCACTAAACTAGTATATATTATTGTTTAGGGGCCTGCTAGCGAAAGATGTCTGTCAGTACGGCATTTTCTCAATGCATTGAAGACCCATTGGTGTCCTTGGGTTGTTATTTGCTTTTTGATCAGGTTGTTTTCTCTTTGAGGGCAGATAGATCTTGATCTGCTGTCTCTATAATTATCCCTATTTTCTCTATTGTCTTTATCTGCAGTTTTTTTTGTTCATTATTATCCCTTAACCACTGGTTCAGCCCTTTTAGTTCATTAGCCATCTTATTGAATGCCTTGGTTTGCTCCCCGACCATTGAGGTAAGTGTTCTTCCCCTAGTTTAAAACTCTTATTTATAAAATTAATGTGGATGCTTCTTGTAAGTTTTTTATTCAGTTGGAGGTGAAGTTTTGCATTTGCTTGTCCCTTTCCTCTTTGGATGTAGATTTGGATGATGTTGAAGTGGATGTCGATGAAGAGTTTTCCGATTATAATCTTGGTGTTTCAACCACTGTAGTTAATTCACCACCTCCGTGTTATCCAAATCACCTGACGCATCAGTAACGGCATCATATTCCCCCGTCTCATCTCTTTCTATAGAAGACGACAGAACTGCCAGTATTTGGTGACTCCGAGTACTCGCTTCTGGAACTTTAAGACATTCTTCCTTAGTATGTGCCGCTGTTCCTCCGTTTTCCTTTCTTTTCTTGATGTAATGTTCTTTGCTTTTCTACGCTTCGCTAATTGACTTAATTATAACTGAGAATTCCGATACCTTAGCCGTAATTGGCACAACATTTTGGAATTTTGGATCCTCAATGCTCTTTAACTTTTTACTTGTTTGGCTTTATATATTTTTTGATTTGAATGCCACTGATGAGTCTTATGAAGACGAAACGGGCGTCTAGCGTAATAAATTATAATCCTGGTACCTTTGATAACTATTGTACCGTATTGTGGAGTCGGGCCACCACTTTTAGATCAAATAAGGTATCAGTGTCTAGTTATGGGTTTATAAATGCAAAACAACCTGTTAGTTGGTCTTTAAAAGAACAATATGGTTATATAAGCAAGGTGACTTTGATGAATATAGACGCATATTGACCAAAACCAACTGGAATAGAATATTTCATCTAAATGATGTTGATAAAATAAATTCAGAAATTTCAAATCGTATCCTTGATGCAGCTGATATTTCCATACCAAATAGAATCGTAACTAATAGGAAAACTGACCATGCTTGGTTTAATAACGATTTATGGAAACTCTAAAGAAAGAAAAGCCCTTTACACTCGAAAGCTAATCGGTGTAACCGACCCGCCGATTGGAATAAATTTAGACAACATAGAAATAAAGTGACCACTTCAATAAGACAAGCTCGCGAACAATATCACAATATTCTTTTACCAACATTTTCAAATACTAGAAGTAACTTATCGGCAAGAACTTGGTGGAAAACTTGTTACCAAATTTCTGGTATCAAACCTACTCACTCGGGTATTCCTCTACTGCTTAAGGATGATAACTTGATATTTAATGATATTGGTAAAGCGAATGAATTTAATAACTTGTTTTGCCATGCAGACAAACGAAGATCATACCGACGCTGTTATTCCTGACTTAACCGTTCCAGACTATACGGTAGAGTGTTTAGCATTAATACTTATTATCTTTTAGAATGATTAATATTAATTAGTAGTTTTATTATATGTTCATTAGGAATTGATGATCTCTTAAGAAACATATAATAAAACTATTACAGACAACATGGACAATAAAGACAATTTTGAACCCATTAAAACAAGGTCATGCAGCTGTAGTTCAAAGTCGTCCGCATCGCTGCGGATCAGCAACGTTGTTTCACAATGGGATGTTATGGATGTAGAAATAAATAATAATGGTTTACTTTTTTTTTAAATTGTCATTTGGATGGAGAGTTGTCTCATTGGCACTCATACCACATCTTCCTATATCTATGTTAAGCAGAGACATGCTGCAGATAGAATTAGTTATCTTAAATAACAGGTAAGAAATACTTTAAACATTTTTGTATATAACTCCAACTCCCAAGTTTTAAAATGCTGTAACTTTCTTAATAATGCTTGAAAATTTATAAAAGTGGTTGTTTTGGATAGCTAACAGATTACTCTTTCCAATTAATGCAATGTTAGTATTATGCAACAATTATGTAACCAATTATGTTAACTGTGTCTAAAATATTTTTCACCAAAGTTCCACTTTAAAATGAAATTAGCTTCTGCATAGGTATCCCTAGAGGGTTGATTTTATTATATGTTGTTCCTATTGCCATTATCTACGAAAGGGTGTCTCAGATTTCAGATAGAATGTATAGAACAAATTTTACACCTCTTTAAACATTATCTTCTTTTATGTAGTTAGGATGTTTACACTAAATAAAGATTTATGAGAGAATGGAACACCATAGAGACAATCTGAGACATCCTTTAGAAGCCCATGATGTGTTGATTAAGATTTCGTTAAAATTTTCTGTATAGGTAAAGAGAGGATAGAGCTAAATTCATTCAAGTGAACTTACCCAGATTTTGCCACTAATTACATAATAATTGATTACATAATGATTGCATAATAAAAAAATATTGCATTCATTTAAAAGATTGATCTTTTATAATCCATATATACCTCTTTTGTTATTTTCTATGCATTCATAAGAAAGTTACAGCATTTTAAAGGTTAGTGATTGGAAGTAAAAAAATCTTTGCATTGTGCTACCTTAATGAAGCAATGTGATTCATAAAGCTAGTCTGTTTAACAATGGTATTATTCATAGTTATATAATTATATCCAGCACCTTAACTAAAATTAATTTGGTTCGTTGAGTTTTTATAAAATTTTAACAGGGTATTTATTTTGAACCTTTGATAAAAATTTCAAAATATTTGAACCAATCATTTCATCATACAAATTACACTGGTTATATATAACAGTTAAACAAACACTAATTTCAACCATTGAGAAGCTTATTACAATACCCTTAAATACATATCATAATTAAAATGTTTGGCTGATTTTACAGAGTTATTCCCCTGTAATGTTAGGTACATCTTAATTACACAAATAATTATATAAAAGATTGGTTTGAAAACAAGCAAAAAACATAATACACAAATGAATTACAAATTAAATAGGTGGAGGTGCTGGTAACTGGTAAGGCTAGGATGACTGCAGGTGGGATAGGTTGGACTACTGCTTGGTTTAGTGGTTGCTGTTGAGGAGGGTTAATAAGCTGTCTTACAGGGGGGTGAAGTTTCTAATAGCTGGTATTGCATTTAATAAAAGTCTATGGATGCGGTTTAAATTTAAAAAAATACAAATTTTATAAATTGTCACTACTTAAATTGTACCATGCTCAATTTATTATAGAGTTTATCTTCCGTGTTTGAAATATTTTGAGAATGTCTTTTCCTCCAAACAATAAATCCACCTATTAGAAAGAATATCACTGTAAGTAAAGAAAAAAAAGAGTTAAAAGCAGTGATATTGAAATTACAATTTAAATTAATAATTATTTCTTTCACCCTAATAATACTTATATTAAGGGGCAGTAGGAATCTCCTGCAGAGGAAGACCATGCTCAATTAACCCTTCCCTACTATTCCTCAAACACTTCTTCCCCAAACAAATGAGAGATACCACCAGAAGTACTACAAGGAAAGAAATAATTTAAATAGTCCGCTAAACCTGTAGATTACGTTGTGTTGTAAAAGGAATATTAAGCTTCTCAATAATCAAAACTGGTGTTTGTAAAACTGCTATATAACCAGTGTAATTTTCTGACAAAACAATTGGTTCAAAGTTTTTGAAATTTTTATATATTTGTAACAGGGTCAAAGTAAATACTTTGACAAAATTTGAAAAAAATAAAACGAGCCAAATTAATTTTAACTAAAGTGTTGGGTACCACCTTAAATCAACTTACTTGAGGAAAACAAGACATCAAGGAATCTATATTTCCTCTCAGTGGAATAATCCAATCTAACTCATCCATTCCAAACGTCATCCCATTTTACTTCATTTTCCCCGGCTTGTTATCATAAAGGTCTACATAGAAATATCCAGTTTCTGAATGTTTCCTTAAAACCATAGCTTTTTGTCGCCCAAAACGCGTTCTAAATTCCGGAACCTAACTGCTTGTGCCATTTTGAACGGAAATTTGAAATACTTTCAGTTAATTTATTATTACAGAAAGATATTTAATCTACCAGAAAGTTGTTTCCATCTAGCTTTAATTCAAAACTCTTTTTGCGCATAGGTATACAACATTTACACGTTTTACGCAGATGTAAATTCTTAAGGAAGTGATTTTACCCACCTATTTTCATTTTATTTTTGTTTAGTGTAGAGCTTTATATATACGTTTTTCGCATGTGCAGAACTTTGGGTGTTGTCTTTTTTTTTTTTTTTTTTATCCTAGTATCAATTTTTTTCATCAGAAAGCGTGAAAAAGTTCCCAACCCTTTTTTTTGGTGTACATCTTCAGATATTTACACGTTTTACGCATGTGTAGAACTTTTGGTGTTGTCTAAAGGATAATCAGAAATAGTGTTTATATTTTCAATATATTTCAATAAAATAGACATGCAAGACCCTAACTTAACAATATTTAACCTGCTGTTGTAAAGTATATACAAAAAAAAACCCAGATAAATCAGTCACAGGTTGTCCTTTAAAATCCCGAAGTTGATAAAATGTCTGTCTTAGTTCAATCAGTAACACATGTCCTTTCCAATTCCAAACTTTGATACAATTGGCTGACTAGTCTAAAAATAAATGTCAAGGATAATATTATCTTGGACGAATAATATCCAAACGAGTGACTCCTTTACACTATTTTTTTTACCAAATTTTATTTAAAATATATCCTTTTAAAGAATGCCGCATGATCTTAAACAGTTTATTTTAACAAATAGTTCCATTCCAAAGTATACATATTTTGCTCACCGGTGACCACTTTCTATTTTCCTTAAACAAACCATTTCATACTTTAAATATCATATCGGATTAAAAAAAAAGAAAAAAAGGGAAACTTCTAGGCATTGTCTGATATGTTTTATTGGATCCAGGTTTTATAACAGACGACAAATATTAAACACAGTTTTCACAACTTACTGATTTGTATATGTAAATTTCTTCTCTTATTAACATTCAGTTTTATAGTACACTTTATTCGCCGTAGCTTGAACCGTTTGTATCTTATATTTGATCGTAGAAATAGACATGAAACAGCAATGTATATCATGGCTGTGTATTTTAAAGAAACATCGTTGCTTTTTGTGCACAAACTATAATTATTAAAGAATAGTTATATGATGTTCGTAAACCAGACGTTTTTACCACCCTTTTAGTGTGATGCTTATATATATGACTATTATGAAGATTTAAAAACTCGATGAACATTTAGTTTTAACTGCCTTATTTTTTAGTATGTGCTCGAATTTTGTGTATAAACTAACAATTTAAATCATACAATTTTTGAGTGCTCCGATCAGCGGAGGGAGCTACCTGGCAACACATGAAAAGACAAGACGTATATCTTAATACCAAAAATTTTTTAAAAAATACCAGCGCTACAAACATACGGTAAATACTATAGACATATGATTTCTTTTGTTACAAGTTAGACAAACTGGAATTAATTCATTCGCGCTTACATTCTGAAGTTCCGATTCATTCAATACATACAAAAAAAAGAAAGAAAACACATTATATATATAGTGAACGTTGTACCTAGTAGAAATTGGTATTGAGACGAATTTTAACCTAGTTAAATATTTCCCGCATTTTATCAGCCTGTTATCACTGCAAAAAAGATAACAGTTCTTGGAATTCTAGCGATTGCTTTTGTTCTGACTAGGGGAATTCAACTGGATTTGCATTCGTGCAATCCAGTTGAAAACAGACACTTCAGGTTTACAGAATTACACTGTATACTCACACTAAATGGATTGTACACGTTCAACACCCCACAACTGCAGTATATTGATACCATATTAATTAACAGAGTAAATGAACATAGTCTGATCTAGATAGAGAACCCTGGAGTTTTGAAAACAATCAGAGTAGCAATAGGAAATTGCAATAGTGTAATAGCACCCAAAGTAATTAATGTCTATGTGACTGATCGTGTCTGTGTTCCTGTATGTACCCCCTTTATGGTCCGGTTCGATACTGAGCTATGATAACATCATAATATAAGCATGTTTGGTTTATGTAGCTATTTTGGTATTACTTTGGAGTATGATATTTAAGTAGTCTAGTTTACCATGGAGAGAAAATGGTCTTCACTAAGTATCATATAGACAATTGCATTCATGTATGAAAAGAATATAAACTGGTATAAACATTTCAGTTTGTATAGCACTTGAAATAATGTGCAATGGTTTCTTTTAAATTGTGTAAGATTTGCCAATGATCTTCTGCTTCTTCGTTCGGGAGAAAGTGCTCCTCAAGGGACATTCGTTTAATCCGACAATTATGTTCGTAGAAGGTGGCGACAAGTACAATATTTGTCAGACTTGTTCTGGAATCGATGGACAAAAGAATACCTTCCTTTACTAAATCACAACCGTACAAAATTTTTTTTTGGGAGATCAAACATAACTCAGTATGAACATGTGAGTCAACCACGTGATAAACATCCAAAGGAGATGATCCCAGGAGAAGTATCACACGAGTACTTTGAGTCACCCTTCCATTTCACTGAACGGTGACAATTATTATTATAACATGTATATTTTCGACGGACAAATAACATTACAACGATACAAGTTTTATATATGAGAAGCATATATGAATATCACTGATAAAAATATTACTATGTAAGTTTAGTTTATTTTATGATGTCCAAAGGCATAACTTTCAATAGAATCTCTCCAGTAACGTTTGTCATCAAAAGTACATAATCCCTTCTTGTGTCCACATAAAGTTGATGATTTCTTCTTCGTATCATATTTGCGGAATTGATAGTTACAACTTCTTCGAAATGACATTTTTGTATTTTTTGTAATGTTCATGACGCAAAATTTACTGACGTAGATACACTTGATCGTACAGTTTTGACGGACCAGCTACGGGTTAAGAATGACAGAGGAGGCCAACATACGAATTGCAACGGGAAATGACATTCTTGAAGAAATCGACATTAACTCCATTAACAAGCACTAGAGAACTCTATAAAATATTCAAACTAAAAGAAAATCATGAAAAACCAAACGGTTTTCTTTTATGGGAAAAATTACTTGACAAAAATTTAAATAACAAGTTCAAAAATAACTTTGTTTTCATTTTTCAATATCTCACTGACAACAGATTGAAAATATTTAGATGGAAACTTATTCATGTAAGCATTGTAAAGAAAAAGATAACTATGAACACTTTTTTGTCAACTGCTTATTTAATACAGACTTCCTAAAAATAGCAATGAAATTAATGAACTCCCTAGGTATAGACAAAAACATTGTAAGTCTTGAAAATCTAGTAATAGGGTACAAAATTGAAGACTCAGCATACTTTGAGATTAACTACATATTAACAATAATATCCTTTTCATTATATAAAGCATATTATGTCTCAGAAAAGAAAACCAAAAAAATAAACATTTTGAAAATTTTCCAAAAAGAAATTTCAGATATTATTGAAATGAACAATTTTAATAACAAAAATAATAGTAAGACAATTCTTAAAACAAATAAATTTATTGAAGATTATCAAAAAAATCAGAATTAAATCAGTTTTAAATGTCTGAGCATTTCATTATAAAAGTACAAAACGTAAACACAATTGTTAATTGTTTACATGCCATATATGGTCATGTTTATTCACAGGTTAAATCATGCATGTCGGCATGTGTTACAAATATGTTTGTAATAATGTTCAACCATGCATAAGCAACGCAATGGTACATATTATTGTTTTATTCATAAACATATAAGAAAAACATGTGTAATCACGAAATTTATTTAATAATTTATTCATAGTGTAGACAAATTGTGAATTGTGCACGCTAAAATGAATGATTTATAACTTGTGTAATACATATACACGACGACATACAATAGATTAGTAGAAATTTAAACAAAAATGGTATACTTACCAAACTTTATAAGTTAAATCCTGTTTATAAAAGAATATTAGACACACTCGGTAATGCGATAACGCACATGCTTGCCGAACCAAACTAAGCCCAATTTCCTTCAATGGAACACGGATCATTCCGGAAAATTTAAGATATATAAAAAAAAGACAAGAATTTTTTTTTTAACAATGATCTGTATGTGTATTCACAATATTTATTTAATATATTTGTGAAATCAATTATACTTTTGATACTAATATTATGAATAAGTTATATCTTACCAAATAGTGTTTCCCTAAACTATTAGGTAAACTAACATGAGGGATACTAAGTTACAAGCTGTAAACTTGGTAAATTGTAACAGCAAATTTGAAATAAAGATATTTATTACGTTTAAAAAAAAAAAGACATTAGTTGTGGTAAAACAGAGGGATAATCGTTTTGGAATTTTGGATCCTTAATGCTCTTCAACTTTGTACTTGTTTGGCTTCATAAATATTTTGATTTGAGCGTCACTGATGAGTCTTATGTAGACGAAAAGCGCGTTTTGCATACTAAATTATAAGCCTGGTACCTTTGATATTATTAGTCCCCGAGGGTATCACCAGCCCAGTAGCCAGTACTTCGGTACTGGCATGAAAATACGGATTTTTTTGTGTTATTAAAATTTGCTGTTACAAAATATTATAAATTATTATAAATTAAGGAATGTATCTCCCTCATGCAAAGCTCTGATTTCTTTCATGGATTTGACTATAACTGTAAGATTTAGTACCATGCTTACAGGTATCAAGGTAACAGTACCATCTGGGAAAACATTGATAGTCAAAGCACATCTAATTGCTGTATCCGTTGATCTACCTGCAAAGGCATTAGTGATAACTATGAAGCAGTTTAATGTACTTAATTATGTGTTTTTATTTCAGGTTCATGGTGTAAAGGGTGCATCTGCATTGATGAAATTGAAATATATAGATATTCCTAAAGCATTTGTAGTAGACTGGATGTATTTTGTACTCCTGAAGTAACGAAAGCAATGCTCGTGTTTTGGTTGAATAGTATACACAAAGAGAAAAAGTTTTATATTGGTGATAAAATGGGTCCTTTGATGCATATCCACATGCACTTTAAATTTACACTGGAAAAAACTATCTATGAAACGGGATACGTATTTTCATGCCAGTACTGGCTACGGGGCTGGTGATTCCCCCGGGGACTATAAGTTCACCAGCAGAGGCATCGACCCAGTGTAGTAATAAAATTAACGGTACCAATTTTCTTGCACTAAATGTCACGTTGCATGTTCTCTATCATGTTATGCCTGATCCTGACGGTTTACAGCAAAGAATTTTATCTAAACAAATGTAAGATGAGAGAAATTGCGTTCTATTAGGCTAGGGCGACCAACGGAACGTATTATAAAGTTGGGAGAAGAATAACGAGTGGTTTTTCCCGGGATTAACGCTGACGTTCACTTCCGACTTGACAACAAACACTACACTACGCTAGAATTAATTTAAAATCTTCATTAAAATTGGGACCTGTCCCCAAATGCAAACCACAGGAATGGACCCAATAAGTGTAGAGGTGGCCGGATATCAATGTAATGTAAGTTTCAAATCTTAGAAGAAAAAAAATGTCAATGATAAATAAACCACATATAATATACCTAGTCTGGGCTATTCAGATCATAAATATCTAACAATTCTAAATTTTTCCAAGTAAATGTTGACTGTTTTCAGTCTTATATGATACCTATATATGTTGATGGGAGGTTCCATGCTGTGAACAAGAGCCAATGTATTTTAGACTGCATACGTTGGTTCCTGACATTGGTGGTTCCTGTTTGCTCAGAGCAACTAACATCACTGATGCCTAATGTTATGATGCATATAGGCACTTGCAGTCACCGTCGATTTACTTTTATCATGTATATATATATACAAATATGATCTCTGTTTTTTTTTATTCACAGATTCCTGAAATACTCAGTTCAACATCACAATATTCGAATGACTTACCCGACCCAGAAATGTCACTTCCTGTCCACAATTTTAGGCAGAGCCCTACTATAACTGATTGGCCACAGCCTTCATCACAAATACATTCGCACACTGATCGAACACAGCCTTCATCACAAGCATATGTTACTTCACAAAGGAGCGGAACTGGCATGTATAGTATCCAGCAAACACCTGAGGCTCAATTTGTAACTTTACAACAGGAAATAAAACATTAAACCTAGAAGCTTTGAAATAGGAGATTTTGTGTGGAGATGGTATCCTCCTACTGCTCACATTAAATTGGGTTTAGGATGGATTGGGCCTTATAAAGTCCTTCATAAATTTTCTGAAGTTACTTATAAAATTAAAGAGAACCCAAACAGTAGAGAAATATAGTCCATATAGATCACCTAAAAACTTATCTAGGGACAGTTCCTTTAGCTTAGTCATTAATAAGGGAATCATAATCTGAATCTGACGAGGAAGAATATTATATAACCCCAGAACATAGCTTTGATGACTTAAATCAAGATGAAGGTCCCGTAGATAACCCTGTAGATAATACTATGTTTACAGGTGTGGTCGAGCCATAAAGAAGCCATTAAGGTACTTCCCAGATGTAATATAGTGTAAATAGTTTAATGTGTTAATCATAATAGACCGTGTATTTTATTATAATGAAATTGGTTACTTTACAATTGAGGTGGAGATAATAAGAATGTAAGTTCTTGTCCATGTTTCTGGTATGTTTTTCATTAACTTTTATCATGTTTATCTAAATTATAATTTATTAAGGGAAGAGAATAAATATTTCTGAGTCACTACATTTGCAATATATATATATGTATAGGTTACAATTATACATGTATGTGTCGTGAATTAATATTCGTCAGCAGCATTATTTACATTGAAGGAATTTAGACTTTAAAAAATCTCTACATATACACATCTTTAGACTAGAAAAAAGACTATCATTATTTTAAAATATTGATTGAGGAATATATGAATTTGATGTTCATTTGACCCATATAAAAGGGTTGTTCTACATTTATAACAGAACTCAAAATAAAAGTTGAGACAAGTCTTTAAACTGACTAAACAGTTATTTCTTTACATATGTGATTGCTTGTTGCGAGAAAAATGCGAATTGTTCAAATAGAAAACACAATTATCATTTTTATTTATGTACTTAAAATATATACCGACAGTACTGTCATAACTGTATTGTAACTTGGTGACTTAAGTTGCCGTTATTTTACAGATATAAAATCTCAAAAGGTGCCTACTGCTGGAAGGGTCCGTCCAATCTTCCATAAGGACTACCGTTGCCCCGTCATCAGCTGTGATGGTAGGAAATTTTCAAAATTCCATCAATACATGAGACATTGGCGGAAGTTCAGTTTTACCATGTCCAGTCTGTGTGGATCACTCCAACAAGACAAGAATACATCTGTGCCATCATCACCACTACACCGTGTTCGCTGCAAAAGAACTGCTGATGGTTCAACTAGAAGAACCCTCATGAATCCAAGAGATATGTCGCCAGGACTAAATACTTAGTATTCCACCAATTAAGAAGGAAATATATATGTCAATCAAGTTCCATAGTAAGCCTCTGTCGTGTGGTCATTTACAAACTACCTTCGGATATAACTTGACTGTGATGGATGAGATTTGAGAGTTTTTATTGCGGTACGTACTTTTTTGGTCTATGATCTGTCAATCATTTTGACGTATTTATTGTTGTACTGTGTCTTCATTTGCATATCAGAATTGTTTCATGATTAATTTGCATAATCATGACGTCACGATTCTCTCAGCCAATCAGATTGGAGAAGTAAACTACCATTATACTACTGAAGAGGCATTGGGGGCAATGCCGTCAGTGTAGAAGTTGAAATTGTATATGTGCCTTTGAGAACTATCTCTGTGCTTGCCTTTCTTATATTTTGAGTTTCTATATAGGTCCAGTGAGAAGAATGGAGAATGGCTCCCTATAGCAGAGTTTATACTGTCAATTTCTTGATTTATGGTATCAATTTGGTTCCAAAGTATGCTATCGTTGTCTTTATATTCTGTGTAATTTTGATGACCTTTTGATTTATTGTAAACTTCAATTGAGTAGTGTGGAATTTTCAGAATAGTATACCTAACTTCTGGGAAGCCTGATAGGAAGTGCCCAATTTCTTGAAATTTTTCACTGAGGTGGATAATGGAAGAATCTGAAGTTGAACGAATGTTAATTTTATGATCTCTCTCTTTGACGGTTAAATCACAAGTTCCGAGCCAGATGTAAATCCAAATATTTCCAAAGTTTCTTATTGCTCTATTGATATTTCTTTTAATGTATTGAAGACCATCAGCTGTAGAGTAACCAGAATCACCCCACTACTGGATTTCTTTTTCAACGGTGTTATAATTTCTTTGGTTATATAATTGGTATTCCTTGCTATCTGCTAGTAGTATTGGAGTATATTGTTTGATACCATGTAAATAAGGAGTTTCAGACTCTGAAAATCTCTCTAGTTTTGATGTTGACATAAGTAACTTAGTTAAATGTAGTTGATATATGAGGTTTAGCGTGGAAAGCCCACGACTGACCAATTTTGATTAACAAGTTCTAGTTATATGTCAATAAGTAGAGATTATCTAAAGAAGTTCACCTGTTGTAGATGGTTAGTTCAAGTTATATATATATTTCCAAACTTTAGGATGAATAATAACACTTTCAAGATGACAATCACACTGGGTACACAGCACCCCCATCCAAAGGATGATTTTATATGAATTTATGAAGACTATATTTGTGCGAGATATTAAGCAAGAATAATGTCTCTGGTTCAGATGTATGACGACACAGATATAAATGTAAATGTCTACTGGAAAAATTCACTAAATGGAGATTGTTTATGATGAAAAGTTTTCAAAAATGGCGGTCAATGGAAGGACGACAAATGCCAAGCCAGGTAGACTGGAAGTTGATGTTGATTGGGAACTGCCTGTCTGGGTTTTAATATGTACAACGCGGACTATAAATAAAAATTGTGCAAGTGTTCACTATACAAAGTGCTGAAAATAGAAAAATTATGCTCGAAATCTTCTCTCTTCTTTTTCACACGTCTCCTGTAACTCCTGACTGGTGACTTGTGAACCATTATCCTGTTCTCTGCATGTTAAACCAATTACAGGTTATTAAATAAGTTTTGTAAACAGGAAAATTATAAATATGACCTCATGTAATTTTTGAAATAATTTCAAAGTACCAAGTCAGGAATATGACAGTTCTTGTCCATTCGTTTTTGATGCGTTTTGTTTTTTGATTTTGCCATGTGATTATGGACTTTCCAAATTGATTTTCCTCTTGAGTTCAGTATTTTTGTGATTTTACTTTTCACGTTCATAGTACTTAAGTAAGTGTATTTCATCTCCTGAGTTTGAAAAAAAATAAATTATATTCGTTCTCTAGAATAAATAATGGCTAGTATTTTCAAGACCAAAAAGTTGATATGTGACCTAATCTGTAAATGTTATCACATTAAATATCACTAGATCAATATATATATATATAAAAGTAACTGCTAAAAATAGTTTAAATAAAACCTGTAAAACACTTAACCACTTAAAAATATGTAAAAAGTGTATATAATTTTGTTGTGTTACGATTATTAATTTAATCTCTATTTTTGGAAAGATTATAACTTGTTTTAAATCTTTACCTATAAAATAATAATAATATATTCGTTATTTAACGAAGGTAACTCATTTGACATACAATTGTTAATCTCACACAAGGCCTTCACAAATGTAAATGAATAATTCATATAACAATCAATGCATATAGAACAATAACAAATAAATATATACACAATTACAAATATATTTATTTGTATTACAGTCTATTTTCATGCTTGTGTGTATATATATACACGTACTTATGAATATAATTATTTTCTGTGACTGTAGTTTGTAGGATCCTTTACTATAGATAATTTAGCTGATCTGTAACAATAACATCTTCATGCCTTATATATCATGTACTGTAGTACGCCGCTAGATTAAAACTGACGTGGAAAGGTAACATATGGCCACCGAGAGCTCTTTTTTTGAGAGCCCATGTGGTCGTGTGGTCTAGCGGGACGGCTGCAGTGCAGGCGATTTGGTGTCACGATATCACAGTAGCATGGGTTCGAATCCCGGTGAGGGAAGAACCAAAAATTTGCGAAAGCAAATTTACAGATCTAACATTGTTGGGTTGATGTTTAGACAAGTTGTATATATATATATATACACACAATCATGTAAATAGACTGTAAAAACTAGCATGGCAAGAATGTCATAAAAAGTTTGTCTACTCATTTTGTTTTATGATAAAGAGATTAGCACATTTCATCTTAAAGCTTTCTATATGTATTCAAATAATTGTAATCATTTTGTAATCATTTTATCAAATTTAACTTGTGATTATTCTGCCTGTAATGGGCGTCTTTAATTGACAATAAAATATATTTGATTTGATTTATATGTCTTAAATCCTTTATATCATTTGGCAAATTATTCCAAGTGATTAGACCAGAATATTGAAAAGTCTTTTTGAAGTTTTCCGACTTTCATGGGCCTTGGTACAAAAAGATGTCCAGATGTTGTTAACTTAGAGAATAACTTGATAGATCACTGCACGCAGTAAATTTACTTGTAAGATAATCCGGCGCTAGTCCATTCATACATGTAAACATTAAAGTGGCTTGAAAATATTTTATCCGGGTAAAAATGGTCATCCAATTAAGTTCTTTAAATGTTTATATTGATGGATAATCAAAAAGCTTATTCAAAATTAATCTTGCTGTGCGCTAGTGTAGTTTTAAGAATCCGCTCAATGTTACAATTTGCGGCAAAACCCCATATGGTGCAACAATAATCAATTATTGGTAATATATAACTATTATAAAAAAGGATAAGACCTTTGCGAGGTAGTTATCGTTTTAATCTTTTTAGCAGGAATAACCTGCTTGAAAAAAATTCAAATATTTTATCTAGTATGTAAATTGACCATGATAGATTTTTTATCAATATGAATACCAAGAAGTTTTTCCAATTCTACATTGTCAAATTCAGTATTTTGCAATAATACACACAAGACATCGTTACAATTCTCAAGTTTTCTCTCAGATCCCATGAACATACATTTGGACTTCTTGTTATTTATAATCATAATGTTTTAGCACACCATTCAATTACGTTTTCAAAATCTTTATTTAATTAGAGTTCAAGTTTGAAATAGATTTGGACGATATATGCAAAGTTGTGTCATCTGCATATAATTCAGGCTCTGTGTGTTCTAATTTAAACGGGAGATCATTTATATAGATTAAGAACCTAATATGGAACCTTGTGGGACCCCAAATGTTACATTATTTTATCCTCATTCAGTTGTTCCAATTTTAACCTTTTGTAATCTATTTGAGAGATAGGATGAAAACCACTTAACAGAGTGATCATCACATTTATATAAATTAAGTTTGGATTACAAGATGTTGTGATTAACAGTGTCAAATGCATTTTTAAAATCAAGAAATAAAACAGCAGTAAACTTGCTTTTGTCAAATTCTTCTAACCATTTGTCAATTATTTTGTGTGTCATGTGTGGCATGAATGGTTTTTCTCTAAATCCAGATTGTTGGTGTACTAATAGTTTGTATTTAGCTCAATATGAATACAATTGTTTAAACACAGTCCTCTCAAAAATCTTGAACACTGTAGGTAAAATCGAAATAGGACGATAATGGTTAGGATCATCTTTATTACCAGCTTTGAGAATTGGAGTTACTTTTGCATACTTTAAAATATCAGGAAATATACCTGTACATAAACTAATGTTTCTAATATGAGTGAGAGAATCCACTATTATTGATTTTGATACTTTTAATATTCTTAGGCCAACTCCATGTACACTTGTTGCTCCTTTAAATAAACTTATGCTGAAAGGTTACCTATTCAACACTGTGATAAGATCATTGAATTTTGTTTTTATTGGTATAAATATTGACTTTGTTAAAAGTAGATTAAAAACTAACTAAATATTAAGAGTATATACATATACATTTTCATGGATCTACAATCTGTCGATACCTGTAACTTGGCATTGCACAATGTCATCTTTTCTCTGGCTGTTTATGACGTCTTTACACTAAATCCATTGTATGTTGGATGTGTACGGATTGATTGCCTAGTCTAAGAGGCATGATTTTTGTATTAGTTGTTAATGGCTTTGAACTAGCTGTCAGATAACTGCGAGTACTCCCAGATCTGTTCATTGTGTCTTTTAGTGTCGGTAGGTATAAGTACATGGCCACGTCCACTTTTATTTTTTTGTCTATCTGATGAGTTAAGCCTTTTTCATCTGATTTTTATAGTTCGTTCTTAGTACTGTCCCAGGTTAGGGGAGGGTTGGGATACCGCTAACATGTTTAACCCCGCCACATTATTTAAGTATGTGCCTGTAATTCAGTGGTTGTCGTTTGATTATGTGTTACATATTTGTTTTTCGTTCATTTTTTTTACATAAATAAGGCCTTTACTTTTCATGCTTGAATTGTTTTACATTGTCTTATCGGGGCCTTTTATAGCTGTCTATATGCGGTATGGGCTTTGCTCAATGTTGAAGGCCGTACGGTGACCTATAACTGTTAATGTGTGGGTCATTTTGGTCTTTTGTGGATAGATGTCTCATTGGCAATCATACCACATCTTCTTTTTTATATCCATCGGTCCCGGTTGATTTATTAATATCAAGATTTGAGAGATATTTAAAGAAATCAGCATTTGTGACAGTGAATAGTGAAAACAATGTGTTATCATTAATTTTGGATTTAACATTAAGGCAACAGTAGTATACCGCTGTTCAAAACTCATAAATCCATGGACAAAAAACAAAATCGGGGTAACAAACTAAAACCGAGGGAAACGCATTAAATGTAAGAGGAGAACAACGACACAACACCGAAACACAACAGCACACAGAAACGGACCAAGCAACAGACAAAACACCACGAGAATAACAAATATAACATCAAAACCAAATATATGAATTTGGGATAGACAAGTACCGTGCCACGTCTTATCTCAAAAATAAGAGAAAACACAAACGACTCAACGTTAAAATGCAACACACCCAGAAACGAACAATATTATAACAATGGCCATCTTCTGAAGATCAAAAGTTGAAAAGGTTTTGCCAAATACGGCATTGTTTGTATGCCCAGGATAAGAACATTCATATTATATAGAACAATTCACGCTATTGCAAACAGTAAATTTTAACAAATGAATATGAAAGAGATATACATAATGAAACTGAAGTATTAACCAATTACAGAAAACTAAACCCGAATATATAACGCCCAGATATACAAGATCGAAAGTGAAAAAAGTACAAAGTTGTACAGCACTGAAGATCAAAAATTGAAAAGGTTTTGCTAAATACGGCATTGTTTTTATGCCCGAGATAAGAACACTATTATATAGAACGATTCATGCTATTGCAAACAGTAAATTTTAACAAATGAATGTGAAAGATATATTCATAATGAAACTGAAGTATTAACTTATTACAGAAAACTAAACCCGAATACCGAGAGCCGTGGTGTAGTGCATCGGACAACTAACACAAAGGTTCCTGGTTCGATTCCCGTTTGGGATGAACATTTCAGGAACTCAATTTACGGCTCTCCCTTGACACCATATGCGAGTATGGTCTTGAGGAAACGGTGATAGTCCGTCGGACGGGGACGATAAATGGCTGGCCCGTGTTAAGAGAGAGCCACATCTCTTGCACGTTAAAGACACCCTTGTAGATTTCGAAAAAGAGTAGGCTAATGCCGCTACAAGGCAGCACTCGCACCCGCAAAGTGGAAATGGATTAATATAAGTTGCAAAACTTGTTTCCCAATCCACTATAAATAAATATGTTTAAACTAAACCCGAATACATGATGCCAAGTTCAATACAGCATACACACACCAGAATCAGTCCAGGCGTCCACGCAATTAAAACAAATGACGTCACATACGATGGCGAAAAGGCAAACGTTATGTTACATTTGAATTTATGAAATTTAGAAACAGCATGACGACACACATGAATCCTTGTACTTTTGATAACTATGAAAAACTCTAATTTAAAAGTGAGCTAGAGTTAGGATTGCTTTAAGATTATATTAGAACTAAATACTGATTATTCATTAAAACAAAATGCATATTGCAATACTTATTAATAGCAATTGACTAATATATATATAAATATATGTCCAGTTTGTTATGAATCCAACTTCAAACGTAATTAATCGTACAAAATTAAATATAATTTTTTATCCGTAACACCTAAATATAATAAAAAGACGTCAACACATTTGACAAAATGAGAAGATGAGAATTACAAATATAACATTAAACATATAAACTAAATACATGAATTTGGGATAAACAAGTACAGAAACACGTCTTATAGTAATACGAATTCACATTCAGCAAAACATCACAATCGGGAATAAGTCACGATTGGTAATTAAAAGATAAGACGACATAATGACAAACCACAATCTACCATGTGGTAAAAATGTCCTTAGCTAGTTTGGTTAAAGAGACCAATTCGTGATGGTGTCCGTAAAATTTACGGAGTGTCAATTTTAATCTGTCCTCCTCATAACTTTGTTGGAGCAGTTTCTGCGTAAGGAGCACACTCCTGTATATGAAGTCCGTATAGTATGAACAAGCACGTGAATAACGTATCAATTGTGATATGTAAACACCAAACGAAGGGGCAGAGGGTATGTTACTGCTAAGAAATGGGAAATTGATAATTGGGAAGTTGAAATCGTCCCGTTTATCATAGATTTTCGTGTGAAGTCGTCCATCTACGTCAATATTTAGGAAAAGATCAAGGTATGAAGCAGTCCTTCTAGTATCAGTAGTATCCTTAATTTCAAGTTCACTAGGATATATGAGATGTAAGTATTGGCTGAAGTATGGGTTGTTCAATGATAAAACATCATCAATATATATCGGAAAGTAAAATTAAAGAATTTCGCAAGGTGCTTTTTCTTTTTGTCTTTTATAAGGTTCTGAATAAATTCTGCTTCATACGAATACAAAAACAAATCAGCCAGCAGGGGTGCACAATTAGTACCCATTGGAATACCGACTGTCTGTTGAAATATAAATCCTCCAAACTCAACAAATATATTGTCGATCAAAAAGTCCAGCATTTTAATAATATCATCTTCAGTTTATTTTCTGGAAGATTCAGTGTGATTCTTTACAAAATATGAATTATTGTATCCCAAAACAAGAAATTTGTATCTACGATTCCCAGTTTTATAGAAAAAGCTCTGTTTCATGAGATGGTGAAGTCGATCTTTCAACTGAGCATGGGGAATAGTAGTGTTTAGCGTAGAAAAATCAAAAGTTTTTATGTTGCTGCAAAATTGCAAAGATTGTGATCGAAGGTTAAGCAGTAGATCTTTCGAATTTTTGAGAATCTACATCTGGTTAGCACCACTGGTAGAATATATCTCCTCACAATATTTTTGCAGCCCATCTTTAACTGTAGAAAGAATAGTAGTCAATACTTTAGAAAGATGTTTAGTCGAACATTTTGAAGAAACAGCTATGTATCGTTCTTTATATGGAGTTTTGTGTAATTTAGGTATCCAGTATAATGAGGGCAAGTTTTCTTCGTTTTCTTTGATGTTGATACCAAAAGAAAGAAGGACAGATTTATGATTTTGTAAAATTTCATTCTTAGTAAATGATGTTAAAGAATATGTAGGATTACCAGTAGTTTTATCAATTCCAAGCTCTGTAGTGAGACATTGCAAATACTGTTTTTTACATATGAAGACAATATTATTGGAGGCTTTATCTGCCGGTACAACGACATAATTGTTTATTTTCTCTGACTCAAAATTAGAATGGGGATGTGGAATAAGTTTTTCTCCCACTGAACTAAAGTGATCATTTAAGCAGTTTACAATATCAATTTTATCCGTACGATTCTTATCTTCGTATGTTATCATATCAATATCATGACCCGTTGTAGAGTTCAGATCTTTTAAATGTCTCCACAGAGTTTTACAGTTTTTATCATTATTTATGGCTTCCATAAAATACTTTTGAAGAACGAATCAGTTTATTTGTTAGGTTTCGATATTTCTTATAACTATCCGTATCTTTCTTTTTATGATAATAATCTCTCTGGTGAGCTGATTTACAGATTTCATCTGTATACCACTCTGGTTGATATTTATTTTTTATCCGTTTGGTTACAACAGGGGCATGTTTATCTAAAATAATATCACATATTAATTGCTTCATTTGGGTCACTTATTTCATGTATAACATTAAATGGTTGTTCAGACAAATCATTTAAGAATAATTCTTCATTAAATGTTTGGAAGTTTCTGTTTTGAATCTGTAAATGTGAACCAGATTTATCCTTGATAAGCTTAGTAAATCTGTTTACGGTGCAGCTAATGGGATAGTGATCACTTAGGACATTAGATGGCACTGTGACATCGATAATCTTTGAGGGATTAGTGCTGTAAATATGGTCAATTAATGTGACACTAGTTGAAGTAACTCGAGTAGGGTCAATAACCATTTGATGAAGACCACATGTTGAAATAAAATTTGACCATCTAATAGGAAGTGTCTTCATATAATCAATATCAAAATCACCCATCAATATTATCGTTTATAGGGAGGGCATTAACGAATTATTTTTCGATATTATCGTATCAGGAAGTTTGACTGTTTGGTGGTCCGTACACAAAGCATAATAAACAAGTGAAACTGCGAGCTACTGCTCACTGATGATACCCCCGTCGCAAGTGGATAATATTAATAGTGTAAAAATATGCAAGTGTTCGGTAAACAGGAAGTTGTCGAGTGATGAATTCTGAAAACGCATCACACGGTATAGCTGACCTTATATAAATCCTGAAACCTAATTTCAGAATCCTTGTATAGTAGTTCCTCAGAAAAATGGGACGAAAATTTTCAACTTGGTTATCATGTGTAAAATCATACAAGTGTTCGGTAAACAGGAAGTTGTCAAGTGATCAATCTGAAAACGCATCAAACGGTATTAGATAAACCCTGAAACCAAATTTCAGAAATCCTTGTATTGTAGTTTCTGAGAAAAATGCGACGAAAAATATTCATGGGACGGACGCACTGACTGACGGAAGGACAGACAGAGGTAAAACAGTATACCCCCTTTTTTTTTTAAAGCGGGGGAATAAAAACACTCATTATGTTTTGGGAAAATTTTAAACCTTAGTTTCGATGTTTTTACTTTTCAATAAATGTTAGTCTTTCATATTTAATATTATTATCAAAGTAAACTATCCAGCCTCCACCTTGCGCGTTTTCTCTATCTTTTCTTGCATTAGTAGAGCTGTAGCCGGGAATATTGATCTCATTTGAATCCTACTTGAATTTTTTTTCATTTAAAAACGTTTCACACATATCGATGATATCTGGTCTCTGTGATTTATTAAGATTTTCAAAGCTCTTATTTCATCAATTTGAGGTAAAATATGTTGTATATTATGGCATGTTAATTTTAAACCTTTTTGGGAGTGGCAATAAGTATTTGTAAAATCTTAATTAGTTTTATGTAGCCTGATTGTTGAATTTGATAAAGATTCAGGGTTAAGATTAATCCCTTTTTTACAAGAGTTATTAATACTATTTATATTTAGCTGGTGGTTCTTAGTAAGGGTACTTTCATTAATCATGTTTATAGAGGACACATGCTTACAACAACAATCAAAACAATCATTTTGACAAACATCACACACAATTGTATTAAGTATTTTAAAAGTATTTGTTATACATGTTATCTGATTGATCTGATTGACATTCTTTGCTAATTTTTCATGCAGGGTGGTTGTACCAACAGTTAATCTCTGTGTGTCCAAGACGAAAACAAAAGTTACATTTGATCCTTTGATCATGTTTTCAGTTTGACAGAGTGTGATAATTTGATCCACAGTTGTAACAGTAGGAGTCTAATGTATTTCTGTAAGGCTGCACTGACGAATTGACATTTCTTATAGGTATTACTTCGTTAATGTTATCAATTAGTTTCTAGAATTTGTTAGATGAACACCATCTGTGTGTATCAAGTGTGTCACTATTTCCCCATTACGCAAAACAAAGCTATCTAAATGGTTGATAAATGTGACATTTTCCTCTATACTTATTTCCGAAGGTGTTCGAGGTTTGTTTTTGATCTGGGTAAACCTCCACTTATAGTGATAGTTTTAATTTCATTGTTTTTTGCACTTTGGATAACATTTTTGTATTTCCGTTTGAAAAGATAATTTCGCATCATTTCTACCAAACTGCAGAACTATTGTTGCAAACGGTGATTAATCAATTTCTTCAATCTTTCTTTCAAAATCCGAGACTAAAGCACCCCGATTTGTGCTGACATATATACATTATCATTTAGATCAGTTGTTTTGGTTATCTATTTTCTTTTGCAAATATTTGCTTAAATTACTTTAAATCCATATTCCTCATTCTTAGCAAGGGCGGATCAAGCCATTACCAAAATGGGGGTTTCCCATTCCTGGTTTAAGGCAAAATAAAAATAACCCCTACTTCCTACCTTTTTTTTCTTTCAAAGATGTGATAGGAAACATACATGTGCATATTTTGTTTTGCCTAAGTTGTCCTCCAAACCTTAGTTAGCTTTTAAATACTTCGATTGATTAATTTAAAATATAGCATCATCATATTATTTAAACATACAACCACAAGCTAAATAAAAACTTAACATTGCATGTAGTATGTCAGTGACTTGAAAATTCTTTTAAAAAATCAATAATATACCCTGTATTTCCACTTAATCTTTTCTTTTGTAAATCTTGAACTATCTGTTCTAATTTGGTGATGCGCAACTATGGCATAGCAAAATTTCCAATTCTTCTCGATTCATACCTTGCTGATCCATGTCATCATAGAGTGTATTAAATGCCCCACTGATGAAATTGTCTGACTGTAGTTTGGTTGTGATCCTATTTGCCTATATTCTTGTCTATAAGGAGTTGGAATGTTGACCTTTTTAGGAGTGGAGTTTAATACTTGGCCATTGTCTGAATGTTCACTTAAATCAAATATGTTTTCAGGAGTGTCCATTTCTTTATGATTTTCAGTATTTCTCAATCTCAAGACTTTTGACGATGCCCATTTTTTAGGACTGGTATCTAACTCTGCAACAAAATAAATTCCTTATAGTTCAAATAATTCTTGTGTATTAAAGACAATAGAAATTGTTATAACTTATATAAGTGGTAATTATTGTGATCTGAATGCCAAATAAAAGATTTTACCCCCTTTTTACAGTCCACTAAACATAGAAAATGATAGTGTGGATGGGGTATCTGTTTACTATGGACATGTTTAATTTTATGTAGAAACTAGTACCCAATATTTAGCCAACCGATCGAACGCGGGTGTATGAAGTGTTCAAAATTAAAACCAGTTAGTAGATATAAAAAAAAATACAATTATTTTATTTTTATTTTAAAATTATGAAACAGCAAATCAAATGCTATACAAAAACACATAATCAAAGTTATATTAAAAAAAAACTAAAATAGTCTGTATTCAGCAATCTGTGTTTACGTATGGCGGGATTTTTTCCTATTAGTTCAACAGAAAAAAAGCACATTAACAAAAATGTATGCTCTTTTGAAGGCACATTGTGGGCGGAAATGAACGGTGACCCCATTTTTTTATTTCATTTTTCTACAAACGATAAGATATAGTTCATTTATAGAAAAATTAAGCAAAATCTTATATAAAATAAAAAAAATGATTTAGATCCGCGAGCCCCCTTAAGTACAATTTCATTTGACTCATTACAAACTACATTACTAAAAATTAACATGAGAAATATATACTGCAACTTTTTTAAGGTCAAACCATTTATTTTGCATAAACACTTGATGGAAACAAATAATTATTTCATATACTTTTATTGACACTTTCATTAAAACATTCTTATCTTCTTTGGTGGATGGAGAGGCATCTTTATTTACTGCGACTATAGAGTACAGAGGTACATCTCTTGGTTTTATAAACGCAGACTTGTTAACATGACCTGGTTGAATGTGGTTGTTTTATCTTGTTGATGTAACATAGTTTGTGGCTGGGTTGGGTTCCACTGGTCGATGTTGTATATTAACGGTGTTGAGTTCCACTGGTAGTTGTTAGTTGTTTGCTGTGTTGGGTTTCACTGGTTAAGATGCAGGTATCTTTGTGGGTGGAAGTGGTCCCATGGATGTGGTATTTGATATATCTGGTCCTATTGCTGTACATATGGTTAACCTTGTAATGCACGAATGTGATGACCTTAAAAGTAATAACCGTTGGTTGATAACTGATATCCCTTATTGGTGGATTGTTTTGTCCTCGGATCCACCAAGGAAGGAAGTGGTCATCATAAGATATGTGTTGTTTAAAACAATTTTCTCTCATCATTTCAATTGTTGAAATTGAGTTTGACAGTTAACACTGTAACTTAAAGCATGCATGCAAGAAGATATAACAGTCTGCGCCAAAAAACTGTTTGATGAACTAGATCAGAAAGTGAATATCAAAACTTGTTCCTGCATGACTAGATAGCGTTTCTTAAGTTCAGTATTTATTTTTATTTTATTGTACGAGACAGTAGCAACAAATTAAATACAACCAATATTTTAATATACTGTGCATAATTATAGTGCACAATTTTATTGACAGTTCGTAAAATACACGAAAAGATGCCAGCAAAAGTATACATATTTACAGAAAAAGAAGACACAAAAAATGACCCAGCCAACAGAGACACGAGCAGATCCAGATAACAATGTGCCTATTCCAGAGCCAGAACCTTTGGAGCTAAGTATGCAAGTAACTGGTATTACACATTTTTCTCTGTACTCAATTCAACCAATTATCAAAGACGCCTGGAAACTCCAATACATTATATTTGTCTGCTACGTTGTTGAAATTTTCATATCCCGTGTGTCTACGGTGTTTAATTTTTTGAAACAGGTCTTCCTTCATGTATGTGTTGAAAAATTTGGCACTACCCTTTGAATTATTGTAACTATTGCTTTTCGATTTATGCACATATTTATCCATTATGGCTGTCTGGAACACTTCTTCTATACCTTAACCAAGGCTCCCTGCAATTTTACTACACCTTGAAATATGAGAGTCCGGATACTGGCCGTGAGAGTTTTTCAGGTCGGCTGTAATAAATAATAATTAATTCAGATTTTTTTTCTTCAAAAGTCTTTCATATTTAGGTAAAGGATTTTAAGGATATGATGTTCTTGTCATAAATTGAACAAATTTTCAAATACTATAAATATCTAACTTCAGTCTACTCTTAAACTGAAATTTTCCTAGATTCACTATAAATTTTAATCTGTAAGAACATTATACTTAATACATAATTCATTGAATTGCAGTTGTCCAAACATTGATACATAGGCGGGTTGAACAATATCCACTTAATTATTTTTTAACCTAGTTTAAATGATTTTAATGCATTTCTGTGAACGCAGGTATGATCAAACTTCAGGCAATTTTTGATTGAATAGCCCTTTTGTGTGATTAATAGTGCCCACTTCTTCTGGCACTTACTTTTAAATTCATTAATATTCAAAAACTGGTTTGCTAAATCAAGGGCAAGATTGTTTCCAGGTAGGCCTGTCAAGTTAGCTGTACTGTTCCAAATCAGATCTTCGTTTAATCTGCTTCGAAGCCAATATCGTTTATTTCGTTATAACAGTGCCAGGTTTTACTACGAAATAAACTAATATGTAGATTGTGCAATTTAATTTTTATGCATAATACGGGATATAATGAGGATCATTATATATATATCTACAAAAGACAAAAATAATTAATACATATTATATTTTGTAATTTAGAGTATTATAGATAAACTTAATTACGAAATAAACAAATATATAGATTATAATATATTGATTGGTTTGTATGTATTACACGGGATAGAATGAGGATAACTATATTTACGTACTAAACTTTATAGACCCAAATTGAATAACACAGATTGTTTATTTTGTAAATACGGGATAGAATAATATCAGTGTGATCATGAATAAATGTATTTTACTATTTTTATTTAGTAAATCATGTTATATATGGATAACAATATACTAACTTACCATTACATGAATAACATATTTATGGATGTCTGCCTATCACTAAAATCTTATATGTGTATTTACAGTTGATTGACTTTGTCTTCTTTATCTGAAAAAAATAATAAATACATGTCCATACATATTAAACGGAATAAACGACATCAATATAGGTAATACTTTAATGATATTTTGTAAATTACTGGATAGTTTAAACTATCCCGTATTGGGTACAAGAAATTGATTGTTTTTAATATTTCTGAAAGGTAAGTTAATTATACACGGTATACAATGCACCGAAAATAAAATGAACTTACTTTCTACAGGTATTATAATGGTGGACATTTCCATGTTTGTACTCGTATCTACGAGATGTGGTATTCCACCCATACAGTCTGTAATGCACATGTGGGAACAGTCTGTACAGGGCTTTTATGTGGTTCCTATCAGCCCTGTCCATCAGAAGACCCATTAAATGACACCACTCCAGGAGGATATCCACATGCAACGAATTGATATAACAAAATGTGGCTAACAAAATACGGTCCCAATGATGTAAATTATGAGTCCAAAATAATCCCCTTATTCTATACAGGCATTTTGAATGTAATTAACTTACCTGATGCGCTACCTATTTATTAACATAACTCACCTATTCAAAATCACTGTCACTGGAGAAATCAAACACGTAAGCAGATTTGTGTACGGGTTTGATAATCTTTTTCCTTTTCCACTCTTTGCATTTGGTTTGTCTTCTTTTTAGTACAACAGGCTTTGCTTGTCCCTTGGACTTCCTCACTGTTGTTAATGCTAGCAGGCAAAGAAGAGCCTATGGGTTCCGATGTGTCGACTGTTGATGCCTCTTCTCCGTCCGACTCAGCATCACTCCATTGTACGATAGGTATTTTATGTCTGGCCTCATCTGTTTTATAAGGTGGCGTCCAAGTTCTAAACAGTGGTTTTGTGTAAGTGAAACGAGATGGCATGTCCGAAGTATATACATTCTTCATGAGGTCAAAGAAGGATGAATATATGTTGCCAGCTCGGGCTACTGGGCTTGTGATACCCTCGGAAAAATAAATCTCCACCAGCAGTGGCATCGACCTAGTGGTAGTAAATAAACTCGTCTTAGATACCAGGACTAACATTTGTATATACGTCAGACGCGCGTTTCGTCTACAAAAGACCCATCAGTGACGCTCGAATCCAAAAAAGTTAAAAAGGCCAAAAAAGTAGGAAGTTGAAGAGCTGTGAGGACCAAAATTCTGGGTTTGGTCTAAAAGGGTATAGCATGAAGACTGAAGCGATGCGACAGATGCTTCACGACGTGTTTCTTTATTTGTTTCAAATGGGTCTTTATACACCAGCATTTTTTTATGACGGACAGTGGTCTAAACTTTCAAACCAAGATGCAAATGGAAAATCTATCACTCTGTTAGAATAACAAAAGCAAGTTTATAACAATGTAAAATCTAGGACGGTTGCACAACTCACTAGAACGATATTTGACGCGGGCCTTGTCAATGATGTTGATAAAGACGGTGTTGAAGACAAAGTAGAAAACAATAGTATCTCTGACTAAACAAACATTACATAAAAGAAAATATTATAGAACAAACATTTACATTTTACCCTGTAAAAATAAAAATAACAAAAAATAAGAGATCAGTGAGTTGAAATTAACATTTAAATTTCAACTTAAAACGGCCAAGTCAAATGTGGGTCTCCATGTGTTCTTTTAGACTAGATATCCACAAAAAAAAACTTTTCACATTGGTCACATGTATACCTGAATGAGTTAAGAGTAGAGCGTGTGTGATACAAAAGTGACTACTTTCTCGAAAACTCAACATCACATTGGTCACATTGGAATTTATCCACACCTTTGGATGTCGTACTGTCAGCACATGTCTCCTTGTGTCTTTTTAAAGACGACGTAGTACTAAAATACTTTTTACACGTGTTACATTTCTCCCCAAGGGCTCTTGTATGGCTTACACGATGTGCGTTGAACTGAGCCATTTGGTTATATCCTTTCTGACAACTATCACATTTGTACTGGAACATGTTCTCATGTTTTTTTACAATGGATACTGATGGCATATGAATTTCTTTTCATTCGGCACTGGCTTGTTTGACGAGCAGTTGACATCTTTCTTATGTTTGTTAAAATTACTTTTGTTAATTGTTTTGTAACTTCAATAGCTGCAATGAAAGCTTGTTTGTTCCTCTATTCCTGATATTTTTAAAGAATCATTTACCATCGATGTTGAGTTTGAATAAATAATTGATTCAGCTTCCTCCAGTTCAGCGGTCCCGGTGTTAGCAGTACTAGCTTGAGAGGTGTCATCACTGGATTTCGTTGGCGTCGAAGTGTCTATTTGAATACCTAGTATTGCAAACGTTACTCCACTCTGACATTGTATATTCTGTAATGTAAAGAAAGATATCATGCAGTAACAAGTGAGTAAGACAATCGAGCACAGGATAAAAAATTATACAAATAGAATTCATCATGTTCATATGTTACATATAATCGCTCTTTCATGACCGAAAGACACATATTATGTTTACTTTATACTCCTATTATCATAAAAACGTGTTGTTTCATCGTTAATTGGTGTTCATATAACTGGTTTTGAATTTACTTGATCCGCATTGAAGGCGGTTGTACATTTTTTAAACACTTTCGGAAAAGCTATGTACCGTACACTCACTTAACTATGCACTACTTTTTCTTTCTTTTTTGACTGTTAAACTAGATTTCACACTGCCTTGCGTCACTAACTTAATAGCTGATGCTAATTGAGGATTCGACTTAACACTATTTTTCTTTTCTACTTTGCTAACATTTGGATCATATAAATGTTCGTCAATACTATCAATGAAAATGTCAACTTTACTTTTCAATGATTGCAATATAAGACGGTGGCCAGACTCTTTCTTAAAACAATACAATTATGTCACTAACTGATTGCTAAAACTTGTAAACTATAGAAAACTGCATGTGAATGATCCTACATATATCTACATGTAGATAGACATTTATACAACCTTACAAGCAAAAGATATATTCATACACACAACCATTTATGAAATAAAGTAACCCCAAGAGTGACTGGGGTAGAGAAATATGGTCACTTGGCTGTACGGGATGTATAAAGTTCACAGTCACGTCCGGTAAGAAGGGGGACGTTAAATCCGATGTCTCGTGTAAAGAGAGTGCCACTCTCTCTCTTTGCACGTTAAGAACCCTAAGGTTCCGTAGGTGGCCTGTTGCAAGGCAAAATTTCTGTCCCTATCCAATATCCCCTCATTTTCCAGTGGCAGTCCAAATCCCCCCCCCCCCCGAGTATCACCCTAGATGGGATCTTTTACAACTACCTACCTACTGTATTTATTGTTAACTTGTTCTTGTCCTGAATATGCATGAAATATTTGCCACTGGGCGTTCAACAACCAACAATCAATCAATATAATTTAAAGCAATTCTAATCAATGCGATGTAAAAAAAACCTACGTTCATTAAATGACACAAATGGCGTTCCATAGAAATATTTTCTTCAAACAAACTGAGTAAGGCAGATTTAAAATAAAAAAAATAATGGGGTAAAGTAAGACCAGACAGGTTAATTATCTTAACTTATACATGAATTTCCGTCCCTATCCAATATCCCCTCATTTTCCAGTGGCAGTTCAAATTTTCCCCCGAGTATCATCCTAGATGGCCTCTATTACAACTTCCTACCTTCTGTATTTATTGTTAACTTGTTCTCGTCCTGAATATGCATGAAATATTTGCCACTGGGCGTTCAACAACCAACAATCAATCAATATGATATAAAGCAATTCTAATCAATGTGATGTAAAAAAACTGTACGTTCATTAAATGACACAAATGGCGTTCCATATAAATATTTTCTTCAATCAAACTGAGTAAGGCAGAATTTAAATTAAAAAAATAATGGGATAAAGTAAGACCAGACAGGTTAATTATCTTAACTTATACATGAATTTCTGTTCCTATCCAATATCCCCTCATTTTCCAGTGGCAGTCCACATCCCCCCCCCCCCTTTTCCCCGAGTATCATCCTAGATGGCCTCTATTACAACTACCTACCTACTGTATTTATTGTTAACTTGTTCTTGTCCTGAATATGCATGAAATATTTGCCACTGGGCGTTCAACAACCAACAATCAATCAATATGATATAAAGCAATTATAATCAATGTGATGTAAAAAAAACTGTACGTTCATTAAATGACACAAATGGCGTTCCATAGAAATATTTTCTTCAAACCAACTGAGTAAGGCAGATATAAAATAAAAAATCTAATGGGGCAAAGTTAGACAAGACAGGTTAATTATCTTAACCTATACATGAATACTCAAAATCAACAGTTAACGGGCGTTACAAGGATGTAAACAAATAACGGTCAAAATGCACACAATTCACCACTTTACACAAAACATGCAAAAAATACAGAATGATCACTTATCCGGTGATCAGCAAAGTTCATAATAGAAGTAATAAAAACTTACTCTGTGGTATCAGCACCATTATAAAGGAAATACGATGAATTTTCTGTAATGAAACTTTAGAAACACATTTGGCGGAAATAAAAAAAACCAATACATATCGACTTTTAAAAAAACAAACAGTGGGGATACGTAAAACAATCCGGGAGTCAACACAACTTGCAGCCTTCTCCTTCAAGTCTCCTACAACTTGTTCTTTTGTAGTATTCTCTAAGCTAGCAATCCTATCCTCCAAATCATTCCTCTTTCTTATATTTGTCACCACTGCACATGTATATGTGAATTACGAAATTTTCAAACTGCAAAAGTATCGAAATAGCAAAGAAAATGAATAGTAGAGATAGGTCATTTTGTACACATAGCAAGGGAAACGTTCTGCTGTGGATTTCTCCGGCTTCTTCCTCAAATAAATACCGGCGTTAAAACACCAACAATAAATCAAAATGCATGTTAAAATGTATATGGTTTGGGACATTTGTAACATTTCTGTAATATTTTCTCTACCTGTATTTTAAAACCAAATAAGGGTTTCAGCGAAGTAGACAATGCCCTGCATTTGTATAAAATATAGAATAAAATATGCTGAATGATCCAAGCTTTGGTGTGCTTATATATGTACATTATTATTTTTACGATTGAAAACAACTGGTCTCATTTATTTTAACCTCTATAGGTTATGTTGATGAACTTATGCAAGCGTTGCTGCTATATCGCGAAACATATACTTCATACAAGAGTGCCTTATATATAGCAGCTGTTGATAAAAGACTGGTTGCGCCACCTCATTAAAAGTTCAGGCAAACAGACAGGAAAAAGAGAATATTGTTCAACAACAAAGTTATCAAGTGATATTTTTTATATAACCAATATAGTTTATATGAATTAATTTTGTTGGGTTCTGTAGAAATATTTATACCCCACATCTTCTTTATTCATTCATACCTTTTTGTTTTCTTGAAAAAGATCATATGAATGTGTATTTATTCTTTTGAAACTTGATGTGAATTTTAAAATCCATACCAAAATCGTATTGAATATTTAATCTATTAACTCGAGTGGGGAAGACGTGGAATAGGTGTCACAGAGACAAATATCAGAGGGAAAAAAAACAGGAATTGAGAGATGAACTTCGACCCCTAAAATTGACTTTGCAGAAAATAGCAGACATTGATGACCTCTCAGCCATTCGTTATGATTCAGTTCGTAAGAAGGAATAGATCTTGTTGCTTTATCAGCCATATTTTTCTCTTATGGGACATAAATGCTGTAGGTTCACGTATCAATGCAACCCTATTCGTGACATAGGTATAAAAATCTTCTTGAAGTATTGTTGATATAACCAAGTAAGATATATCTAATGCTAACTAATCATTTACTAATACTGTGTATTCATTTCAGGTATCAGTCATCCTTATTATTAAAGCTATAAACCTAGGAAGATGTTGACTCTCATTTATGACTGATACTCAACTACCAGCTTAACCACAGTGATTTTACAATGCCAGTTCTACAGTGCCCTATTGACGGCTGTAATTGGAAATCTCAGGACCTGGATGAAGCATTTGCTGCTGCTCTAACCACTGCTCTACAGATTCATGACAGAACCGTCCACCCACCTCTGGCTCAACCGTCAACGCACAAGTTAAAATTAGACCCACCGTCTATAGCCACAGGATGTGATCCAGATCAATGGTCTGCATTCACCAGGCAGTGGAAGATGTATAAAACAGGGATGGCGATCACAGACAATGTCTTGCCTACAGCCCTTTTCTACTGCTGTGACACTAATCTGCGTACAGATATTATGCGTGACCTTCAAGGTGATGTTGCTAGTATGCTAGAGACAGATCTTTTAAAGGCAATCAAAAGGCTGGCTGTCAAAGAAGAAAGCACACTAGTCCAACGCATAAAATTGAACAGGATGACTCAATCACCTGGTTCAAATATCAGAACTTTTTTGGCCAGTCTCAGAGGCCAAGCATCACTGTGCCAGTATAAAGCAACGTGTAAAGAATTAGGTTGCAACCATATATTTGACTATAGTGATGAGATAATAAAAGACAATTTAGTAAGAGGTATTGCAGACCCAGAAATTATGTCTGACCTGCTAGGTGACTCCAAGACAGATAGAACATTAGAAGAGACTGTGTCATTTATTGCTCAGAAAGAGCAGGGTAAAGTCACAAGGAGTGCAGTAGGAGATTCAGCTAGTGCTATGAGTGCCACATGTAATACTCAGAAGCGACCGCAAGCAGCTGGAGCCAAATGTTGGGCTTGTGGTGGTCCTGCTCATGGACAGAGGAATGATCGCAAGGCCAGGTCTAGATTCTGTGAAGCTTGGACATTCACATGTTCTAAATGCACAGTCAAAGGTCATTACACCAAATCTTGCAGCAAGTGCACTACCTGTGGCGTATGGGGCCACCGTGATGCATCTTCTAGAATCTGCACTCAAGGTAAAGGCCACAGGAACGTGTCCAATCAAGGGAAATCAACCAAAGATCAAGAACAAGAACAAGTTGGTTATATCTATGAGCAGCTGTGCACTACATCTGAACAGACGAACCAAGTATCACGTCTTGAACATCACATATTTGATGGACACTGGGTGGCTAGACCCTCAAAACCACACCCAATGCTCCTGGTGAACATGACACCCCTACCTGAGGACCATTCATCGTTTGGACATCCCATTCAAGACACTTCTCAGCTTAAGACAATCACTATGTCCATGGTGGCTGATACAGGATGCCAGAGTTCAATCATACCTTTACAATCTGCAAACAGTCTTGGCATAACCGAAAAGGATCTCCTTCCAGTAAAACTTGTGATGCGTGGAGCTATAAAGGAAGACCTCGGTGTAATTGGAGCAGTCGCAGTAAGTGTTACTACAAAAGACACTACTAGCAGTGCCATGTCAACACGTTTATTGTGTTATGTCTCTGATACCATGGAAAGAGCTTTCATTTGCAGAGAAGCACTCATATCTCTGGGAATTATTCACACCAACTTTCCTAATGTATCAACAGTCACGTCTCCAAACATTGCTGCATCTATGGAAAGCTCTGAAGATGTAACCTGCTCTTGTCCTAGACGTCGACCTTCACCACCACCTATTCCCGCATCTTTACCACCCGGTCTGAAGGCCACAGAGGAACATGTAGAGTCACTAAAAGAGTGGCTTCTTGATTACTATGGTGCTACAACATTTAATGTATGTGAACATCAACCTCTACCACTTATGAATTGTGAGCCTCTTCAACTCCATGTTGATCCTAATGCCACACCCGTAGCTGTCCACAAACCAGCACTTGTTCCTATCCATTGGCAGGATAAAGTTTATGCTGATCTTGAGAGGGATGTTCGCATTGGTGTACTGGAACAAGTAAGTCAAAACACACCTACAACTTGGTGCTCAAGAATGGTTGTAACCAGCAAGGCGGATGGCACTCCAAGGCGGACAGTAAACCTACAACCACAAAATCGACATTCTGTTCGGCAAACACATCATGTCCCAAGTCCTTTTCATCTAGCTGACCGTGTCCCTCAAGGTATGAAAAAAACAGTGACAGACGCTTGGAATGGGTACCACTCAGTGCCTATTCGTGAAGAAGATCGCCATTTCACAACATTCATCACACCATGGGGGCGCTACAGGTACAAGGTTGCTCCACAGGGATTTATGGCCAGCGGTGACGCTTACAATCAACGATTTGATGCTATAATATCAAACTTCAACGACAAGGTAAAATGTGTGGATGACACATGTATGTGGGCGAACTCCATTGAAGCAGCATTTTTTCAGGCATGTGAATGGTTCGACCTGTGTGCTCGTAACGGCATTACATTAAACCCAAAGAAATTTCAATTTGCTCAAGACACTGTCAATTTTGCAGGACTTACAATCACCCCAACAAACATACGACCAAGTACTAAGTTCCTAGATGCAATTAGCAACTTCCCAACACCAACTGACATTACTGGTGCAAGAGCTTGGTTTGGGCTCATAAACCAAGGAGCATATGCATTTGCAATGGCAAGACAAATGAAACCTTTTCGTGCTCTATTGAAACCATCCACCACATTCTGCTGGACAAATGAATTAGACGAAGTATTTCACAAGTCAAAAGAGATCATTATCCAGGAGATGAAGGAAGGTGTTCGTCTTTTTGACCCTGCTCGTATGACATGCCTAGCTACCGACTGGTCTGTTGACGGAATTGGATTCTTTTTGATGCAGAAGTACTGTCAGTGCTCAAGTAAAACCCCTACCTGCTGTAATGACGGTTGGAAACTATGTCTAGTTGGCAGCAGATTCACACATCCAGCAGAAAGTAGATATGCTCCTATTGAAGGTGAGGCCTTGGCTGTTGTGTATGCACTTCACCAAACACGCTACTATGTTCTTGGTTGCAAAGACCTTCTTGTTGCAACTGACCACAAGCCACTACTACAGATTCTGAACGATCGATCACTCACAGACATCGACAACAGGCGACTTCTCAACCTCAAAGAGAAAACTTTAGGGTACAGATTTACAATTCTTCATGTACCAGGCAGAAAGAACCTTGGGCCAGATGCAGCGTCACGGTATCCTGTTGGACCACCAGATCGTCTGAACTTACCTGGTGAAGCACCTGAACTTGATTCCCTAGTTAACATGACTGCTCATTATCATTCAGATACACTTACCAGTCTATGTCTACATACAGAGGATAATGATACAGCTAATGACGCCTCCACAGTCGCTGCTGCCACTTGTGCCTTGAATGCTGTTATCACAGTTGTTACCTGGAACATGGTTCGTGAGGCCACTGCATCAGACCCTACATTTGTAAATCTAATCAGGCAGCTGGAAGCAGGGTTCCCAGAAGACTACAAGGAGCTACCAACAGACTTGCGTCCTTACCATCGCTTTGCATCCAGTTTATGCACCGTGGATGGTGTAGTTCTTATGGGCCAACGAATTGTTATACCTCCAGCTCTTCGCAAACCAGTACTCAATGCTTTACACGCAGCCCACCAAGGAGTCAGCGCTATGCGTGCGAGGGCCATGGACTCTGTATATTGGCCTGAGATCACAGTAGATATTGCCCAGGTGAGAGACCAATGTGTTCACTGCCATCAGATGGCTAAGTCAAACCCTATGCAGCCACCATCTGATATAACACCTCCAGATTATCCATTCCAGATGATTTGCAGTGACTACTTCACATATAACAGTAATGACTATGTAGTTATTGTTGACAGGTATTCAAACTGGCCAATGGTATACAAGTCTGAATCAGGTGCCGAAGGACTTGTCAAGAGACTTCGTGAGACGTTTGTGACATTTGGAATCCCAGAAGAGTTGACGTCTGATGGAGGTCCACAGTTCACAGCAGGGAAGACTCAAGAGTTTTTAAAGGCCTGGGGAGTTCGTCATAGACTTTCATCAGTTGCAAACCCACACGCTAACTGCAGGGCTGAGATAGCGGTAAAAACAGTAAAACGCATGCTGGTGGACAACATTACTGCTGTTGGATCTCTGGATGTTGACAAATTCCAGAGAGCCTTACTAATGTACAGAAATTCTATTGACCCAGAGACAAAAGCATCACCAGCATTGATTCTGTTTGGAAGACCCATTCGTGATGCCATTCCCATACTGATGGGTAGATATTCTCCACATGAAACATGGACTGAGTTAATGTCTCACCGAGAGATGGCTCTTGCCAAACGTCATTCAAGGGAACATGAACGGTGGAATGAACACACTCATCACCTGCCAACACTACAGGTTGGAGATCATGTATACATACAGAACTTGGTAGGCAACCATCCCAGAAGATGGGAACGTACAGGAACAGTTGTTGAAGTACGCCAATACCACCAGTATGTTATACGCGTAGATGGCACAGGCAGAGTAACTATCCGCAACCGCCAACACCTTCGAAAGTTCACTCCTTTTCAAACCAACCAAACACATGGTACTTTGATGGCACCTACTGCAGTTCAACATCCAGAAGTGATCTTGAGGTCTCCATCTACACCCAAGACGACACAGCCACAAGTACCCAAGATTCCAGTGTCTTTATCACCAACAAGAATCTTAGGTCAACCAGCTGCATTGAATGAGACACCAATTATAGTCCCCACTCAAAAACAGGGTACACAGACTCAGACAATTCAACAGCCTTCACAAATAGATTTGGACCAGTCATTCCACCAGACCCCTGAACCAGATGTACCTTCAATGTCTAGAGTACCACGTGCTCTATCCCGTCTTCAGCCACATAATAAAGCTGGAGAAAAGGAATTATTGACACCACGAAGACCGAGCCGCCGCAACACAACAGAACATAACATTGATGAATCAGGAACTGATTAATGAGATATGCAAAGACATTTATAAGTGAATCTAGAGACTTTGCGTTTAAAATTGTGAAAGGACACCATACATTTAAAGTTGTGAAAGGACACTATATGTTTAAAATTGTGAAAGGACACCATACGTTTAATCTTGTTCGCTTCCGGATGACTTTAACAGAACATTCCTGAAGATCTATTTTCTAATAGACTTGACTTGGTTTAAGTTTTTTTTTTTTTGTATACAAAAAACTTGTCCCCCGGGGAGGAGATAACTAATCATTTACTAATACTGTGTATTCATTTCAGGTATCAGTCATCCTTATTATTAAAGCTATAAACCTAGGAAGATGTTGACTCTCATTTAAATGCAATATAATATTAAATCTGAAAAATATACCTTTATCTATTTACATTTTCGAGGCACCAAATATTTGTCTGTTAAGTTTAGATACTCCTCGTCATATAACGGTTTCCCAATAGCTGTTTCAGCTAGTTCTGTCATAGCAATGTCAATCTCAGTACCAAACTTTTTGTCCTTCTCATATTCTTTTTCTAACTTAAAAAAGAGGTATTCATCTACCATGTCTATCTCATCTAACATGGTCTAAGGAACACCCACCAACATATTGGTGATCGTGTTCCTACTCAGATTCCTTATCATGATGTGATATATCTGAGAATTCAAGAATATCAACTTCGTACTTTATTTGGCATTTTTAACTTTTTTGGATTCGAGCGTCACTGGTGAGTCTTTTGTAGACGAAACGCGCGTCTGGTGTATATACTAAATTTAGTCCTTGTATCTATGATGAGTTTAGTCACTAACAGTATCTGTCTTGTCGGACTTTTTTTGTAGATGAGTTTTGGCTTTATTCCAACTCTTTGCCACTGACTGTATCTTGTAATTGCAGAATGTTCATCGCTAAATTAGCAATTGTTTGAGATTTTTCCATGCTGGAAAACTTGTCCATCATGTAGTTCAGTGTTGGACTTGTTGTTTTCACTACCGTTAGTTTCATTTTCACTTTCCGGAATCCCGTGACATGCGCATTGCGTCTGAACTTCTATTCATAACACTTCTAGTGTTAATACCAGTGTCGTGGTTTCCCGACATTTTAGAAACCTTTCCTGATTTAATTTTATAAACTTCTTTTGTGCGACATTACACCATTTCGGCAATTTTTTTTTCTTTGGAACCTCGGTCAATAGCAGTGTTAATCAAATAAATCCACACAATTTTTAAACATTCAAAGAAAGTTTACAGAATATCCATCAATCATAAAAGTTTAACAATAAAGAGATAAATACAATAAGTACAACACAAATATAGAACGTACTAGTATGCATCTGTTGAGAAACTAATCAACCTCATAAAATGCACGTACGACCTCGGACAACAACGTGACCACAATGACCTTGGATAGCGCCACCTGGCTGTCCTCTCATGGGAATTTGTCTAGATCATCTCATGTACACAATACCACATCTTATCAACGAAGGATGATACATTTTATTGCTATGGATGCAGCCAGCGACTCCCAAACTTTACGGAATCGTTAACCAGAGCTGTAGTACCAGTTTAAACCTACCCCGGAGTTTACAAAATGGGCCAATAAATATTGTAAACAGTGACTCCAGAGATGAATATCAATTTGATATATTTTCAGAACTTAATGAGGCACGAAGGAAGCACCCGATACATTTACGTGAGCATACCTTAATATCTACAGCTTAAGGACACATCCTGTCCCATTAAATAACTTCTATATAAAAACACCGTTATATGCATGTTAAGTCGATCATTTCAACTTATTTAGGAAAGAACGAACATCTCATGGCGGCGGACTTGTTATTTATGTTAGATCTGACATAGCATGCAATAGAAAAATATGAACTTAAATTTACTAAATCAATTGTGGTAGAAATGCGTATAATAATAATAGAAAATGGTTAATCGCAGGACTTTATAGACCTCCTACAATAAAAGATGATAATTTAAACAAAATAGTTTTTATTTACATGTAATAAATTACAACCGTTTATGATAATTTTCTTCTACTTGGTGACTTCAACTATAACATGCTCTCCCAGAAGAAATGTACCCCCTAAATGATAGCTGTGATATTTTGGATTTCACAAATTTGGTAAATAAACCAACTTGTTTCACAAAATATGCCACTGCTTCTTTAAATGATGTTATTCTTACAAATCAAACAACTTATTGTCAAAATATTTTAAATTTCAACTGTGGATTGAGTGATGTACATTACATTATTTTCTCTCAAACTAAAGGCATACTACCAAAAATAAATAAAGATTTCATAAAATACAGAAGTTTCAAACACTTTTATCGGGAACATGTTTTGTCAGATTTCAATGGGGAAAACTGCTATAATAATAGAAAGCTCAGCAGATGTAAATACAGCATATGACACATTTGAAACCACTTTCGTGGAGGTTATAGACAAACATATACCTATGAAAGAAAAAAAAAACATCAACAAAACAGCACCATTCATGAATCAAACTTTGCGAAGTTTATTATATATATATATATATAAAAAGAGAATGGCATACAACATGTACAACAAATATCAAAATTTTAAAAATAAAACAAATTGGGAATGTTACAGAAAACAAAGAAAAACAACAGGAGAAGGTCACCAACAGGTCTTCAATGTAGCGAGAAATTCCCGCACCCGGAGGCGTCCTTCAGCTGGCCCCTAAACAAACATATACAAGTTCAGTGATAATGAACGCCATACTAATTTCCAAATTGTACACAAGAAACAGTCTAGATCTGGAACATCAATAGAACCACACTGGACGTTAATCAACCAACACACAATCAATCAATAGAACCAGTCTAGACCTGGAACATCTGTAGAACCACACTTGAAACCTTGTATAACTGGTGAAGCACAATCGAAAGGCACATCACCAGAAGTTCAAAATAATTTAACAAACAAGGAAGTAAAAAAAGTTATCTTGCAGGATGTAGCAGAAGACATAAATAGATTTGAAAATCATTTCACAGATCTACAGTGTGAACAAAGGTGGAAGAATCTAACAAATATTTATCAAAGTTACCAGGATTATAATTTAGTTCGCTAGACGCGCGTTTCGTCTTTATAAGGCTCATCAGTGACGATCAGTTTTTCGAAATTCAAAGTTTTGTAAAAAGGAAATTTATAAAAATGACCACATTATTGATATTCATGTCAACTCCGAAGTGTTGACTACTGTGCCGGTGATGCCCTCGGGGACGAAACGTCCACCAGTAGTGGCATCGACCAAATCACTCCGTGATACTGTGGATCAAAATTCAAGAAGTGGGAATGATGCAAAAGAATCTCCATTCTTCAAAGAGATGGAGGAAGCCTATGGATATCAAGCAAATGTTAAGCCAGCATTTTCACTTGGCCCAATGAGTCAAACAGCAATAAACCAATCAATTGTACCTGAAGACGGAGGTAGCAATATTATCCATAGTTTCAAAGCAGTCAGAGAGTAAAAAGAACTAATGATACAGCAGAATCGCCTGATACACCTAATTGATATTAAAAGGGGGGAAAGAATGCCCACAAAAGGAAATGTTGATGTTTATGGTAACTATGCACAATGAATTCTAGAAAGAGATTGTCGTTCTTATGGAAACATAGACATTATTTATTCATCAATACTTGTTACCCGAAATGTGATATTTATTTAATATGTTTTAGTATATGCATGAAATATTTGCCACTGGACGTTTAGCAACCAACAATCAATCAATTGATTTTTTTTTTAATTTATTATTACAAGCTAAAAAGAAAAATAACCCTCATCATTATTATGTGACTGTTCAATTTGGCAATGTTTTTATGTTATTTATATATATATATATTTGACTTTAAAGCAATATAATAAAAGGAAATTTATATGTTAAATCACATTCTTTGTTCATTTGTGTCATATGGAAGAGAAAAGTCAACTGTGTCATGAGTTTCTCCGATCTAGTGAGGGGAAGAGTTCATCCTTATTTTCAAATGCTTTGCCAAACAAAGGAGAGTTTTTCAAAACCCTACAATCATGAATTGAACTATTAATCCGGTAGGCCATTTAATAAAATCTGTGAACCTAATGTCCAAGAAATAGGAAGATGTGACAAGAATGGCCATCAGGCACTAGCTGTGTGACCGCTGAAGTCCAAGAAATAGGAAGATGTGACAAGAATGGCCATCAGGCAATAACTGTGTGGCAGCTGATGTCCAAGAAATAGGAAGACGTGACAAAAAAAGCCATCAGGCAAGAAAGATGTGGCAAGAATTGACAACAGGCAATGACTGTGCTGTATTACAACAATACTGACATAGCTGCCAAGAAGGAACATCTTAAATCGAAATGACGGAATATATTAAAAATGATAAATTTGGTTTTATTGCATCAACAAACCGAGATAAATACAATTGTGACATATGTAAAAATACTGTTCACGTGATCTGTGGTGTTTCAATGTTAGTTAAGGTTTAGAGGATATTCCTATCAAATTATCTAGAAAGAAACAGGACAGTGCAAAACAATTGCTTTTGAAATATTTCCATGCTGAAAACAGCTTATTAGATAAATATGTATTTCCACATCTACATATTGGGTTGTCCGACATCGCCTGTATATAGGAATTATGTCAAACTAAGAAGACATCTATATGTGGAAAGATTTATATGCCTTCAGCGGAATGTTCAATCATGATTATTCTTTGTACAGTTAAAGACGGGCTTGGAAATATATATTTTGATGATATATATTCTACCAGTGGTGTTAACCAGATGTGGATTGTCATAAATTGGAAAGATCTACTGCTTAAACTTCGATCACAATCTTTGCAATTTTAAAGACTTGATTTTTCAACGCTTTCATTACTATTCCCCATGCTCAGTTGTAAAATCGACTTCACCATCTCATTAAACAGATTTCTACACAAATGGGAATCGTACTATTTTTTTGTTTTATGTTATAATAATTCATATTTTGTGAAGAACCTCACTAAAACTACCAGAAAATGTTCTGAAGATGATATTATAAAACTTGTTGAGTTTGCAGGATTCATATTTTAACAGACAGTCTGTGCATCCCTACTAGCCGATTTGTTTTTGTACTCGTATGAAGCAGAGTCATTTAAAACCTTCTGAAAGACCACAAGAATAACTCCTGGGAAATTCTAATGTTGGTCTTTTGTGGACAGTTGTCTCATTGGGCAATCATACATCTTTTTTATATTGAAATTAAGGATTCTACTGATACTAGAGGGACTGCTTCATACTTTGACCTTTTTTTCTCAATTTTGACAAAGATGGACGACTTAACACGAAAATCTATGATAAACGGGACTATTTCAACTTCCCATTTCTCAGCAGTAACATACCCTCTGCCCCTTCGTATGGTGTTGACGTATCTCACTTGCTACCTCATTCTCGTGCATGTTCACACTATATGGACTTCATATACAGAAGTTTGCTTCTAACGCAGAAACTGCTCCAACAAAGTTATGAGGATAGATTAAAAATGACACTCCGGAAATTTTACGGACACCATCACGAATTGGTTGATCCATACGATGCATATTTGATCACACTAGCTATGGACATTTTTACCACGTGTATTACTGTGGTTTGTCATTACGTCGTCTGATCCTCTTATTACCGAATGCAACTCATTCCCGATTGCGACTGTTTTGCAGAATGTGAATTCGCATTGCTATAAAACGTGGCAGGGTACTTTTTCCATCCCAAATTCATTTATATTTGTCATCGGATTTTGTCACATGTCTTAACTTTTGAAGTTTTAAATCTTATTTTTTTCTGTTGTATTCGTGGGTTATTATGGTAAATAATCCTGTTCTTTTTAAATTTTGGTTTAGATCAACGAAATTTACACGATATATTTGGTTTACAGGTTGATTCATAAGAAACACCGACAAAGCTTGATAATGCAATTAATTATCTTATTACTACTACAATTTGATATTGATTAGTATTGTAATTTTCACTGTTATTAATAAATGTTAGATGAGAGGTTAAAGGGTTATTTTCGTGCAACTTGATCGTGGTTTTTTATTTTACTATCAACGTGTTTTTTTACTTGACGGTCAGTCGTGCAAGACAAGTGACTCGTTCAACGTGTTCTGCGTATTTAATTTAACGTGCATCGTCATTTTCAAATGCTTATTTTGCGTGCTCGGTATATTTTTAAATAAATAAAATCCACACTTTGAAGGGATCATCAAGAAATAAATGCATTCAATTTTATTTTTTAATAAAGCGGCTTTGATTTTATACTAACTGGTTTCCAGTCTTGGTAAGCTATTCTATAAATTGGCCATCTCTCAATTACCAAATCAGTACAAACGTTTCAAATGGCGGAAAATACAAATTTCGCCGTCATTGAATGTGTCATATTTTATCAATGTCCTGAACGTCCAAACAACATCAGCGAAAGAAAGAAAGAGGATAAACGTCAACATTAACCATTCCCTACAGCAAGTTATCAAAACATTTTCATGTGACGGTGGTCTCAAAGCAGAAGCTGAAAATATTGGGCTAAGGAGGTTGATTCAAGTCAACACAAGTAGAATAGGAAAACAAGATGGTGCTACAAAGGTCTTCTCTTTATCCTCAGATACTTCGTGGAATTTAGAGAAACTTCATCTAAAGGAATTTCCCATTTTACAAGGTTATTAGCTTCATACTCATTCATGTTGCATTAGTCCTGATTTTCGGGCCTGTATGCCGATTATCCATATCAATTTTATTATTACTTTTTACACTGAATTCGGTTTCGCCTGCACAACTATGGAAGGAAATGAAAAAGTAATACAGAAATAACCAACACAATGACAAAACACTTCAATGCAGGCATTCGAGTTGAGACTTGACCACCCTAAGTTATACAAATCTAATTTCATTCAATTTTTTTCTTAACTTGGGGAACTCGTTTTAGAAATTCAAATATGACGTCACTTTGTACATCGTGCGTTGTACTGGCTTCCGCTATAAACATGGATGTGTGTTTTTCTAATGTATTCGTTTTTATTCTGTAGCTAGTCACCATTTCTTTTTTAATTATGTATATCTATTAAATTTACTGTTTGTACTTGTTTTGGCTTTCAAACTTATTTCATTTGAATGTCGATTGTTAATCTGGTGTTAACGTGCCGCGTGTCTGACGTATTACATTTTTTTAAATTATTGCTCTTTTTTATTTAAGCTTTCGATTTTAAATATTTTGACCACGAGCATCACCGAGGACACATGTATTGTCCAAATGCGTATCTAGTGCAGGAAAATTAAAACCGTAAGTATTAAAATGTTATTACTACCATTGGGTCGATGCCACTGCTGATCACTGCTGGTGGACTGTTAGTCCCCGATGGTGTCATCACCAGCCCAGTAGCCAGTACTTCGGTACTGGCATGGATTGATTGATTGTTGGTTGCTTAACGTCCAGTGGCAAATATTTCATGCATATTCAGGACGAGAACAAGTTAAACAATAAATACAATAGGTAGGTTGTTGTAATAAAGGCCATCTAGGATGATGGTCGGGTAAATTTGGACTGCCACTGTTAAATGAGGGTATATTGGATAGGAACAGAAATTTTGCCTTGCAACAGGCCACCTACGGACCCCTCAAAGAGTTGTTGCAAGGGTTCTTAACGTGCAAAGAGCGTGGCACTCTCTTTACACGAGGCATCGGATTTAACGTCCCCCTTCTGACCGGACGTGACTGCGAACTTGATACATCCCGCACAGCCAAGCGGACGCCCCACTTCGGCAAGCGTTTTACTGCCGGTCAGGAGAAGACCAAGTGACCATATTTCTATACCCCAGTCACCCTTGGGGATTTACTGGCATGGAAATACGGATTTTTTGTGTTATTAAAATTTGCCCTTATAAAATGTTAAGACTATTGTCGATGCAATAATGACAGCCGCATAAAAGCTTCTTCTAACATCTTAAACCTTATAAGTACATTATCGACTTGTGCGCTATTGTTCGTATTGAAGCTGAACAACTCCTATGTGAAAAATGCGAAACTGTTTTCAGACGTTTTAGGACATATACTATGCTCATATGATTTTGTTCTTGATTACAGAAATCAAATGTGGAGAGACATTACAAACATAAACCCAATCCAGTTTAGTGTCTATATGAGCAGCCTATCGTCTCTATAATTCACAGCCACTTTTCTATCCTGTGACACTATAGATCCTCACTATATACGAGCTTGATGACGACTACAGTATTGTATCCTCAAAACTGTGAGTCCAGCATGTTTCCAGCGCATGTAAACTCTTTTATCGATAACCTGCTGATCATTAGCTTAAATATGTGCCTTTGATACTTTGAACTAGCTAAATATGTATATTTGTTTAGTGTCTGTTCTAGCGGTTTTATTCTAAAGTGAACATTGATTGGTTATATATTTCTCAGTGATGTCCTGTGTTTGAATTTGTTTGTTAGCTTTTTGGTAATGAATGTGTGTCCCTTATATTTAATTAACTGTGCATTTGTATTCAGATATCGCAGATCAAATTTTTTGGTTCATTGTGTAATCATACGTTTTTTGATTGAGTTAAGTCTGCCAATTGATATTTTATAGTATGTTTTTCTATGTTGTGATGTTATGCTATTGTTTCAGAAAAAGGGAGAAGGTTTGGATCCATTAAAACGTTTAATCCCGCTGCAAATGTTTGCACCTGTTCCAAGTCAGGAATCTGATGTACAGTAGTTGTCGTTTGTTTATGTAATATATACGTGTTTCTCGTTTTGTTTATATAGATTAGACCGTTGGTTTTCCCGTTTGAATGGTTTTACACTAGTAATTTTGGGGCCCTTTATAGCTTGTTGTTCGGTGTGAGCCAAGGCTCCGCGTTGAAGGCCGTACTTTAACATATAAGGGTTTACTTTTTAAATTGTTATTTGGATGGAGAGTTGTCTTATTGGCACTCACACCACATCTTCCTATATCTATATATGTTATGACATAATCCCTGAATAAGATGAAATAAAGTCTATTATGATAATAATTAATACTTCAGTTATAGATTTTCTATGCGAATGTATTTCGTACGTACCCTCAGTGCTTTTATTTCTGTCACACATCTTGATTCTTTACTTGTAGATGCTTTGACCGTATGGGATTGAAAAATAGATGATATGTCTGAAACACGCAAATATCCAACCCAAAATTGAAACGCACATTTTAAAAAAAATCCTTTAAAATCAGTCAAATGGTTATAGTGGGATCCCAACCCTCCCCCTAACCTGAGACAGTGAAAAACAGTACAACATAAGAGAGAATTATAAAAATCAATTGAAAAAGGCTTAACTCATCAAATGGACAAATATACAAGTTAACGTGGCCGGGTACTTGTACATTCCGACAAAAAAAAGACACTAGGAACAGATCTGAGAGTATTCGCAGTTATCTGACAACTAGTTCTTAACCACTCACAATTAATAGAAAAATCATGCATCTAAAACTCAATCCCGTTACTTCTATTTTTAATAATAACAACAAAAATCTTGATTGGTACAACTTTGTGAGGATACACAGCGATATTTTAAAGTTCACGTCATTGATGGACATATGTATTAAGCAGAAGAGTTATATTCGTGATTATTTTTGACCGGGCGAAAGTAAATTATTTCAATTCTGATAAGAACAATTAAGGTTATTTTCTATTTTCTCCAACTGAAATGTTCAGTGTATTTTTTGGCCATTTTAATCCGACATGGTGGTATTTCGGTTTTATTTATTTATTTTGTGCTCATCTGTCCCGAATGACCGAGTGGGCTTAGCTTATCACTATGCGTCTGTCGTTATTTACGTTTAGAAATATCTGTTCTTCAACCTCTGAGAAAAGTTAATTATATTTGGACTCACTAATAATCAGTGTATCTTTCGTCTTTATGTTTTGCCGATATATATTTCACCAATCTTTTGATTTTTTGAAAAATGTAGTTTGTGCTGATTTAGACCCCTCTACAACGAAATTTGTTACAAGCTCAGGTACAAAAAGTTGGGGTTTTATCCAACGTTGTTTTCAATTTAGACTTGTGTAAAATTTATTTCGTTTGGGCTTATTTTTTCCATTAGGTTTATATAATTTATTCATATTTTTTACTCAAAATTGAAGATGTTGTGGTTAACTATCTTAACCGCAAGTTTATTGATTTTCTACTTGTTTAACATATAGATCCATTTTGTTACACCGTGTGATCAATTTATTTGGCAATCGTCAATGGTAGTTTGCGAACATCAGTTATTGGACTTGTTAGTTAAATGCATGTTGTTAAAATATATTTCCTCACTCTTTTGGAAAATGTTTTTTTGTCGTAATAAGACCCCTCTTTAAGAGTTGCTCCTGTTCTGTCTTATGGTGCTTTGCCATTCTGTTACTCACAGAATTCATACGAAGCAATACTTTTGAGTATAGGAGGGCCATCATCTCAGAATATTTGTAACACCCTGCATTATCTGTCCAGAAATGAAATAATAAATCAGAACCTTTCATAGTTTGGATGCAGTTGATGACACCAATGACTTGCAGCTGTGGTGGAAAATGTGAACAAACCCTAAGCTTTCTATTACTACATCTGATTTCCCGAAGGCCATAATATTTGTAAATAAATCAACATGACTGTAATGGTCATTTGACCCCCTAAGAAGTTATTTTCTTTTAAAGACAATTTTTAACAATTTTGTATATTTTCACTAACATTTTCCACTGAAACTACTGGGCCAAGTTCATTACAGATAGAGATAATTGTAAGAATGTTCGGTAAAGTAAGATGTACAAATACATCACCATTACCAAAAAACACAGTTTTGTCATGAATCCATCTGCTTACTTTGTTTAATATCCCCCCCCCCCCTTTTCAAGGGTGGCTGGGGTATAGAAATATGGTCACTTGGTCTTCTCCCGACCGGCAGTAAACAGCTTGCCGAAGTGGGGCGTCCGTTTGGCTTTGCGGGATGTATCAAGTTCGAAGTTACGTCCGGTCAGAAGGGGGACGATAAATCCGATGCCTCGTGTAAAGAAAGTGCCACGATCTTTGCACGTTAAGAACCCTTGCAACAACTCTTTGATGGGTCCGTAGGTGGCCTGTTGCAAGGCAAAATTTCTGTCCCTATCCTATATACCCTCCTTTTCCGGTGGCAGTCCAAATTTCTCTGACCATCATCCCAGATGGCCTCTTTTGTATCAACCTACCACAAAAAGAAACTTTTTTATTTTCCAGGCCAGTTGGTGTTGTAGGTGAAAGATACATGGATGTATAAAGTTATTCATAATGAAGAATACACAGTAAACATGCTACCTTTCGTTCGTTTCTCGGTCCTATATTTCATTTATTTGTATTGATGTCTCTGTCATGTAATGTTGCCTTTATTTATCAAACTAACAAATATATCATAAAAGAAAGTTAAATCTAGATATAGACAAAGTACATTAGCAAACACTGAAGACAAGAATCCGAAAAAAATACGATATCACAATAACGGGATGTATAAGTAAGTAAGTAAATTATTTATTATAGTGACATGTGTTTTTCACAAAATATTATATAATACAGTGATATATAAAAACAATAATAAGAACACCCGACCCTTTGGGTCTATAAGTCACTTTAAACATAAATTTCAGTGGTACAACGAACAATAAGGACCGAGCCACGTCAAATAGATATTGCCAAAATTAAACTAAGAAGGGACATTAGTAGTGTACAAAGACAAATACCAGAACACTATAATACATATTTAAGACACTAAAAACGTCATTATCTAGAATATATATGCCATCGTATATTAATTGTGAAGTATATATGGAATATTTATCAACAATGTCAAGATTTACAAGACAATTTGTAATGTCAGATCAAGGACGCCCTAAGAGGACAGTATAATTACAATTTATTGCAATGATTGTTATTAATTTCTTAATGATATATATGACTAATTATAGACGAGAGAAAAAAAACACTAACGTAAAATTAAAACCCTAGATATTTAAATGTATTTAATATATACAAAATATTCAACTCTCTATGGATACCATTTACTATTTTTTTTAACATATTATCCCTAGATTGGTTATTAAACAACATAGGCGTTTTAGAACTTCTAGATTCTGAGTTTTGCCTTGTAGGAGAAAGTGGTCCCCAAATTCAGCCTCCTCCTTATAAGTTGCAAATACGCTCAGGAGCTGGGATGTTATATGCCTTTCTGTTTCAATTGCAAGTTGATGGTCCCAATTCTTAGTTTTGTTGATGACTGCTTTTGTTTAATGTTTAGCAGGTTTAAATGAGGTTCAGAATTAAAGTTTGTTTTGAATAATAAAATATATGAAGTAATTAATACTTCGTACATCACTCTAAATGTAAATCTTTCATTCTTTTATACACAATCAACACTAAGTGTGACTGGGGAATAGAAATATGGTCACTTGGTCTTCTCCCGACTGGCAGCAAAAAGCTTGCCGAAGTGGGGCGTCCGTTTGGCTGTGCGGGATGTATCAAGTTCGCAGTCAAGGCAAATATGTTTTGAAAAGTTTGAGTCTCATGCCCAGACACGGTTGGGAATTAGCAATGATTCTGGTATTGTAATGTCTGCCACAGTTAAAAAATTTGAAATGATTGGTGGTATCTTTCCTACATTTTCTTATTCACAGTTTTCATCCAAAATACAACTCTCCTTTCTCAGCCATTATCCATCCTTGAAATTATGTCCTTCTGCTCATTTGCTTATTTCCCTCCTTCCAATGTAGACAGAAATATACCTTGTGTTTGGAGATTTTTACAAAGGGAAATAATCGAAGGTATATTTTTTTCAGATTATTATTCCAAAAGTTTAAATTAATTTGCAACGGAATTCCAGTTCAGGATTTTTTTTTTATAGTGAACCATAACATTTGACCAAATATTATTTCATTTTAAGTGATTTATGGACATTTGAAGTGCAGACTACAATTATATTTGTTAAAAAAAACTTTTTTTCAATAGAAATACAAATTTAACTTTAATTTAAAATCTAAATTTTAAGGGTAAACAAAAAGATTTGACATAGGAACAAATCAATAAAAAAAATATAAAAAATTTCCATTTTCATCAAGATTTCAAGCAAATTTGGTACCAACATAGAATTACCCTGTATTTACTGTATTTGGCCTATACTGTTATTGTTAACCATGGGTCTATTATATGTACTTAATACTTTGTCAATAACTCAAATTCATATGTTATTTTTTATAATGAAGCAGACTAGGGAAACGAAATATGGTCACTAGGTCTTCTTCCAAGAAGTAATAAAACGCCATAGTGGATGATCGTCCGGTTGACTGTGCGGGATGTTTCCAGTTTGCAGCCACGTCCGGTCAAAATGGGGACGTTAATCAGATGTCTTGAGTAAAGAGAGTGCGACGCTCTTAAAAGTTATAAATTCTCGCAACAACTTTGTATGAGGTCCGTAGGTGGCATGTAGCAAGGCCAAATTTCTGTCCCTATCCAATATTACCTCATTTTCCAGTGGCAGTCAAAATTTCCCCTACCATCATTCCGGATGGCCTCTATCATTACAAAGACCTACCTTTAGTATTTATTGTTAATTTGTTCTCGTCCTAAATTTATATGAAACATTTGCCACTGGACTTTAAGCAACCAATCAATCAATATACTGAACCAGTATCAGGACGATACAATAAACAAATCAGTTTTATGGAGTTTCAAAATGTCTTTACAAAAGGATACGTGAAGAAGAATGAAATAGAATAGGTGTCCACAAGTTTGAAACTCTGACTTGGCATGCACATTATACAATTACCGGATTTTTAATCAATTAAGTAACACGACGGGTGCCACATGTGGAATAGGATCTGCTTGCACCTGAGCTTACCCCAAGTTTTTGAATGGGGTTCCGTGTTGTTTATTTTTTCGTTTTTTATGTTGTGTCATGTGTACTATTGTTTGTCTGTTCGTCTTTTCATCATTAGCCATGGCGTTGTCAGTTTATTTGGATATATGAGTTTGATTGTCCCTTCTAGTCTCTTTCGTGCCTCTTTTAGAAAGAACTCATCGCTCTCTTTAGGAATATATGTACTCATAGTTTCATGTCGATTTGACTATAACATCCTCTTTGACCACTTTCACCAAAAACATTAACATGATTCAGGACGGACGGATGCACAAACTGGTGGGTATACAGACACACGTAGGAACGGAAACCCGGAACTTAAAGCATTACTGTTGTGGGCGGGATTATTAAATCAGGTGTTCATAGAAGATTGTTTTATTATCATGCCATCAAGTTAAAGACTTACCCATGGTAACAACGGTAAGATTTAGTTGTATCTATTTATTATCATTTTTTTTAAACATAATACTAATTAACATTAATCATAGAAAAAGCAGAGCACATTTTAATAAGATCAATATAATTAAGATATATGAAAAGATATATATATATATTTATTGTCTATTGAAATAATCAAGTAACTCCATAATTATCTGTTTGCTCTTTGTAAGTTTGGGGGACCCGTCTCGTGTCTTTTCTTATGATAGTTCCCGAATTCCGTTCACTCATTCCTTTTCAAATGCATGGTATATGTGATTTAATGTTAATCCTGATTTGGTCATAACATCGTCTGTTCTCTATGACCTATTTTTTTGTGTAATCAAGAATGTCAAAGTTTTTTTATCTAGTTTACTGACATTGTCGTACTTTATTTGAGCATTCATACTCTCATATTGCCTAACAAAATTTCTCATTTGCGTTACATCTTTAAAAATTGGATTTTGTTTATAGCTAGGCAAATCTGGGTAGGTCGTTTTAAACAATGGCAAAGTATCCACAAAAAACACAAACATTTTGTCAACTCTCCTACGAAGGTAAATATTGTCAAACTGTAAAGTAATCAGCGATCATCAAATGTTTTACAATTATGAGCTGCCAAGACACGTGGTTTATGCTGTTTTCACCATGAGGCAATGTTTTGAAATGCAGGTTCTTGAACTTGAACAGGTCTCCATTATACTAGTTCAACCAGTAACAACTGATTCCTGTGTTGAAATTGGTTTATTTGGATGCATGTAAGTGCTGTACTGCGAAAATTTACGTATATGTGATGCTGCAATTTGAAAAATGTCACATTCTACAGTACTACATGTGACATTATATAAATAACAAAAGCCACGGTTGACAATGTTTTCTATCACCCTCTCAGCTATGTGTTATTTAATTTATTATACTGAACGTCCTACCATTTTTCAGTTGGAAAGCAGGTCACGGTTTGACCCCAAGTTTATCAGCAACAATAGAGTCACGTGACCGTGAAAATTCAGTAAAAAAACGGACGAGACAAACCTCATATTAACTCACTAAATACAATTGTCGTAATAAAAACTTATTGACCTAAATAATCTTGAGTATCCATAGTTTATTCTCGTCAAAGTTCACGCATCAAATCAAAGTCCTTTATTCTTTATTTTATCTGCAAACTTGGAATTTGGGTGAAAATTGTCAAGTCTCCTGATCGAAAAATCTAAATATCTACGAGGAAACTAAAAATGATGGGCTGAATTTAAATTTAATAAATCATCTCATTAAGACAAACACTCGATATGAATATCTCGGCAATAGAATGTTGGATACGCAAACGTCAAATTGATTTCAAAACGAAGCGGTGGTTTTTATGCCGATTTGTGCAAGTGATTATCTCCCCTTACTATCACCAGTCAAATAAAAAAACCCAGGAAAATGCATAAAAATTAAGAAAGGAGTTTACTCTACAAAAATTAGAAAGAAAATAAACGAAACTCGATTTATAACTATGTTATGATAATATAAAGAGATACTTCCCTATTTTTCAGAGAAGGACTAAATGTAAAAAAAAATTTTAAACACTTCTGATAATATTTAATGCAATAAAACATGATAGTTTTTTACAATTTGAATAATCTTTCTGAAAATTGATATAATTATTAAATAAATAGTACTGACCATATATATTTTATATTCTATAAAGTGTGACCAAGAGTCACAACAGATTTCTTCAAATCAAGAGAGCCTTTAAACTCAAGCCTATGTTTCTTAGTAAAATACAGAAAAGGGATTTATAAGTTTTATACCAAAAATATTAAACAGAAATTCCTTTTGAGTTAAATTATAAGTGAAAGTGAAACAGTTTTGAATTTCAGAATCATTATTATTATAAAATTAACTTATTTGCTAGATTAGCTTGTACGGTAGCCCTTTGTCTTATTTCTCAGGGTATTTTATAGATTATGAAAGTAAACTTTTTTGAAAAAAAGGGGCTTCTTCTCTTGAACAGGTTGCTGTATCAGGTGCTTTAATTACATATTTATAAACAAAGTATTGTATATATTCTTTACCTGAATACTAGTAATAGGAAATGAAATGAAACTGGTGGAACAAATGTTGTGCATTTTACTTCAATAATGATCAATGATGCTTAAATTTGACAATAATTTGCCATATATTCCATTTTGTAAGAACATATCTCAATGAATTAACTTCTTGTTTTGCTGACTTGGCTTGATAAGCTAGTTTTTGCTCTTATTACTATAGCTTACTAAGCAAAGAGACAATAATCTAAGCAAGATTTTATTAACTGACCTTCATTTCCTTTTTTCATATGTTTTTTTCCTACAGAATTTTCTTTGCAATGTATTTTCTATTGCTATTGTTGTGCTTTTGTCCATCCATACAGTACAGTAGGCTATCAATAATTTGTCAGATCTGTCAGAATTTTCCAAGACGTTTAGTTTCAAACGCAATAAAGAAGATCTTTGTTTGTTGTTTCACTTTTCCAATGTGTAAATTTTTACTATGCACATGACCCTGACACATATTTTGTTATAAACGTTACATGACGTATGTTGAAAAAAGAAAACAATGTCACCGTCAATTTATGTAGGGGATCAATTGGGGTTTTAGTTACTTTAAAATACAAGTATCGTATGGAATTGTGAAAATCCACAACTTTTAATCAAAATTTCATTCGTGTCTTTAATAAAATCAGTATTTTAGAGCACTTTGAAACAGGTACAATGAAAAGAAGCTAAACTTCACTGTTTTGAAGTAGAAACGTAGCTAAAACCAGATACAAATTGACATGGCTGGTGGTCACCAAAATTGATGTATACAAGTAAAAAATGATGGCTTTGAAATGGTGTAGAAATTTGAAATAGGTTTCCCGGTTTCATTTAAGGTTATAACCGTTCTTTTCTGTATTTGGATACGCAAACGTCAAATTAGGAAAAATCGATTTTTTTGGCGAACAAAAAAGATGGCTATTTTTTTCAGAACGGACAGGATAAAGGAATAGCAATAAAAAGCTATTGTTTGTAATGTTTGTATGTCGTAAAGAAATTATATTGATCACAAAACCTACAAATTTTAAAATTTAATTATAATAAAAGCATGACAAGTTGAAGAAAATACTTTAAACGTCAATCTTTAGCCGATTGATTTGGCGGACTTTTTGACGTTACGGACGACTGTAGCGCCACCTAATTAATTCCCCCTGCTATTGTTGCTGATAGAGCTAGACGACAACGGCCGTATCGAAGGACTTGCTTCCCAACTGTTTGTCTTTTACAGAATAATTTTATTTCAAACGGATTTTCTATGACGTCACGTACATAACAACGTTACGAGTATTAGAAATAAACAAAAAGATGTTTTTTTATTTTATTTTGACAGTTAAATAATAAAATTTGACCCAAAACGTAAAACTTAAGCATTGTATTCAACTACTTGATGTAAATTCAATCCATTGTCCATTAAATTGTCGAATTATGATTGGTTTAGACGAGAGGGTAACATTCAAACAAAATTGTCACCCTCTCAGCTATGTGATAGAGTAAAATGACACCCTCGTATTAGCCAATCAAAATATGGCATTTTAACGTGAAGTATAATAATATTATAAAACATATGATCACCATGAATGCCCTAAATGTCCATCATTATACTTTTTGTTGCTTTTAATTAATACACAAAGTATAAATCAAAAACAAGTCGAGGATAAAGGGAAATTATGACTGCATTGAGTTGTTCAAATTATATATGTGTTTATCAAATTAAATTACTGTGATTATATCTAAGAAAATTCTTAAAAAATATGAAATAATATAATAAGTTAAACATATAGCTTCCTTAATTTTTTGGTAACATTTCTCATTACTGTTTATTTTGATTTTATTCCTATTAAGTCCATGAAATATCAAAGAAAAAACCTGCGCAATGTGGTAAAAGCATGAAATTTGGCATAGAAGCTTCTAACACACTGTTTAGCAAAAAAGATATATACAGCCAACCTGAAACAAATAAATTTCCGTTTTTTTTCCAAGATTGCGGACAAAATTGCAAAAATTCTAAACTGAATATCAAAGAAATCGAACACAAGGTTGTAAAGCAATGAAACTTTGTACAAATTATCTTAAGACCATTCTTAACAAAAAAAATGATATGAATCCTTCCGTCTTTTTCTAAGAAGACGGCCGAAATAACGAAAATGATAAAACAAGATAATAGAACGATGCAATATTTACAAATAAAAATATATCAGATGAGTACAATTTAAAGTAAATATATACAGTAGCTGAGTGTTGTATTCAATAAGACAACTCTTCATCCTGTTTGTGTCTGTAAACTCTATTTTCTGCAATCCATCAGGCACAATCTCCATCACACTTGCATGAAGCTGTACACGGGAAGCGGATTTAAAATCATTGCACCGTCCCTTACAACCTTTCTTGCATCCACAGTGATCAAGCTCCTGTAGTGAAAAGGCTGCCTCTACCAATATTGTCATAAACGAGTTCCCCATGCCGTTATCTTGTTTTTTCCAACCATACAAGTCAGACTGTAAAAGCAACACTATCCAATTCAATAATAAGTACTGCAGATAATAAAGTTTCAACCTGCAGTTTTGAATATCAACAGTGTAAATGGCAAACTAAGCAATCGAACTTTAATATCCTCATAGAATTCATATAAAATATGTAGAAATCAACGTACCTCCAGCCCAGTAGCCAGTACTTCGGTACTGGCATGAAAATACGGATTTTTTGTGTTATTAAAATTTGCTGTTACAAAATATTAGAAATTATTATAAATTAAGGAATGTATCTCCCTCATGCAACTCTGATTCCTTTCACGAATTTGGCTATACTTTTTGGACCTTTTGGATTATAGCTCTTCATCTTTTATATATGCTTTGGATTTCAAATATTTTGGCCACGAGCATCACTGAAGAGACATGTATTGTCGAAATGCGCATCTGGTGCAACAAAATTGGTACCGTTGATTTTATTGTTAGACTGATTATTCCATGTCTTCAAATTGAAGAACTTGTTTTTTTACTTCGAAAGATTCTTTAAGTTCATTCGTAACTACTCGACCAATCTCGCTATGCAGAACAATAACTTTGGCACAGTAAAGCCTCAATCAGGTTGCTATCTTGGTCACTGATTTATCTGATGTCACATGAAGGTGAATCCATTGAAAATGAATGGTCATTGTCAAAATCAATCCGACGTCTAAAACACCTGATTTTTCCTTTACTGTTAGACTAGTATGGGTTTTCAACTTCTCGAATGAACGGACCAGAGATGAAATAACTGGTTTTCTTTTGGGTGTTAATCTGAATCTCAATTATGATGCTGGTGTTGAGACCAATCTCTTCTTACTGTTCTTAGCAGTTGGAGTTTTTATAAGTTGATCATTTGTAATTGGTTCATTATTGACATTAACAGAATTTAAAATTGCATGAGATAATTTCTCTTTGATATTTTTTAAAGTGTTAACACTATTTACACAGTGGTCACAAATAACAGTATTGCTGATTAGTCTAAAGTCAATAGTATTTTCGAATAATAGTTGCTGGTTTGATTTAATATTGTCAAGTTCACCTTTTTTAGCTCACCTGGCCTAAAAGGCCATGTGAGCTTTTCTAATCACTTGGCGTCCGTCGTCGTCGTCGTTAACAATTTTTCAAACATCTTCTCCTCTGAAACTACTGAATGGATTTGAATGAAACTTAGCATGATTGTTCCTTAGTATATCCTGCACAAAATGTTTGCTTCGATTTTTGATCCGTCAAAAAACATGGCCGCCGTTACTTAAAATAGAACATAGAGGTCAAATGCAGTTTTTGGCTTATATCTCAAAAACGAAAGCATTTAGAGCAAATCTGAAATGGGGTAAAAATGTTCATTAGGTCAAGATCTATCAGCCCTGAAATTTTCAGATGAATCAAACAACCTGTTGCTGGGTTGCTGCCACTTAATTGGTAATTTTAAGGAAATTTTGCAGTTTTTGGTCATTATCTTGAATATTATTATAGATAAAGATAAACTGTATATAGCAAAAATGATCAGCAAAGTAAGATCTACAAATAAGTTAATATGACCAAAATACAATTTTTCACAATTTGTTCATCATATTTGCTAACTTTAAAAAATCTTCTCTGAAAGAATGGATTTGGTTAAAACCTAACATGATTGTTTCTTAGATTATCCTGCACAAAGAGTGTGCTTTGATTTTTGATCCGTCAAAAAACATGGCCGCCGTTACTTAAAATAGAACATAAAGGTCAAATGCAGTTTTTGGCTTATATCTCAAAAACGAAAGCATTTAGAGCAAATCTGACATGGGGTAAAAATGTTCATTAGGTCAATATCTATCAGCCCTGAAATTTTCAGATGAATCAAACAATTGTTGGGTTGCTGCCACTTAATTGGTAATTTTAAGGAAATTTTGCAGTTTTTGGTCATTATCTTGAACATTATTATAGATAAAGATAAACTGTAAACAGCAAAAATGATCAGGAAAGTAAGATCTACAAATAAGTGAATATGACCAAAATTGTCAATGACCCCTTAAGGGGTTATTGTCCTTTAATGACAATTTTTCACAATTTGTTCATCATATTTGCTAACTTTAAAAAATCTTCTCCTCTAAAACTACTCAACTAAATTCATCCAAACTTCAACTGAATGATCAGTAGGGTGAATAAAATAAAGTTTGTGCTTTATTTTTTATTTCGTCAAAAAACATGGCTGTCATGGCTAAAAACAGATCACAGGGTAAATGCAGTTTTTGGCTTATATCTCAAAAACTCAAGCATTTAGAGCAAATAAGACGATATGTTAAAGTATTTATTAGCTCAAGGTCTACCTGTCCTGTAATTTTCAGCCGAATTGGGTAACTGTTTTTTCAGGTTTAATGCCCCTGAATTGACGATTTTAAAGAAATTTTGCAGTTTTTGGTTATTATCTTGAAAACTATTATAGATACAGATCAACTGTTAATAGCAAAAATGTTAAGCAAAGTAAGATCTACAAATAAGTCAATTTGACCAAAATTGTCAATTGACCCCTTAAGGAGTTATTGCCCTTTAAAGACTTTTTACACAATTTGTTCATCATGTTGACTTATTTTAAAAAATCTTCTCCTTTGAAACCGCTGTATCAATTTCAGCCAAACTTAGGCTAAATGAGTTTCAGAGTATCTAGTATAAATTTTATATTTCATTTCCTTGTATTTCAAGAAACATAGCTCCTATGACTAAAATAGAACATAGGAGAAAATGATTTTTTTTTGCTTTTGAAGAAAATAGGACGATTCAAAGAACATTTAAATAAATTGAAAAGCAAAAATAATCATTGATGAGAGATTTAACCAAAAAAATTAAGGTGAGCGATTCAGGCTCTTGAGAGCCTCTTGTTTACTGAAAAGGCCGAAATATTTAATCTTTCTTAAGCCAAAACACAGGCATGGTGGTCGATCTCCCATTTTCATGTCATGTGATAAAAAATAATGTCGCGTGATTTTTCCGCCTAATGCATACAAGGTTATTTCTTCGTGCAAACAGAAAGGCCGATTGTCTTTAAGTTAAGTTGAAAATTAGAATAGAGGAAAGTAACGACCACTACTACTAAACCAATTTACGGTCATAGTTCTTACAACATGGCTACTGAAAGGATATTCAGGGTATCAAGTGTAGAATTTGACAAACCAACTCAATCAAACAATATTGATTGGGCAAATTGCATCCTATGCCAAGAAATTATATATGAAAAACTTATAAGCCCATGTGATTCTTAACGTCTCAATGTTGGTGCAGGTTATCAATCTTTATCGAACAATATAAAGAAGTTTCATGAATTACGATTGATGCCTGAAGGCATTAATGTGTGCATTGTAAACTTAGATGAGAGATCTGGAATAGCACCGTCTTTCTTTGACCAAAAGGCATGTTGGCACAAATCTTGCAACTTAAAACTGGTATCGAAGTGTGTGCAAAATTGAGATAACGAATATTATTGATCGATGGCTCATTTATTTCCTTTTTTAAATTATAATCCTGGTACCTCTGATAACTACATTTTTTGTATTTACACCACTGGGTCAATGCCACTGCTGGTGGACGTTTCGTCCCCGAGAGTATTACCAGCCCAGTAGTCAACACTTCGGTGTTGAAATGAATATCAACAATGTGGTCATTTTTATAAATTTCCTGTTTACCAAACTTTGAATTTTTGAAAAACTAAGGATTTTCTTATCCCAGGCATAGATTACCTTAGCCGTATTTGGCACAACTTTTTGGAATTTTGGATCCTCAATGCTCTCCCTCCAACTTTGTAATTGTTTGGCTTTATAAATGTTTTGATATGAGCGTCAGTGATGAGTCTTATGTAGACGAAACGCGCGTCTGGCGTACTAAATTATAATCCTGGTACCTCTGATAACTAATTATATAGTCTTTGGTTTTATAACTGCCATTATAAGTAAATTCTTGCCTTGAAGTGACAAGATGGTGGTCCAATTTCAATTAAAGGACGTAGATTCCCCCTTGAAGTATAGGGGCTGGGGTTTGGGGTTTTTTTTTGGGGGGGGGAAAAAACTTGTTCAAATGACATCAAAATAAAATGGATCAAGCAATGCAACCAAGAGAACACTTAACAAGACTGTTTTGCTAAAAGTATGCTTTGAAAAAAGATCAAATAAATAAAAGTAGTATGATTTTCAAACGTAGGAAGAACTACAAAGAACGTATTATGTTGAAAGCAAATATAAATAGTGTTCCCGAAAGGAAGGACATTGGTATGAATGAAGATGGTGAAATGTTATTTCCACTAGGACAGTATTTACAGCATAGTCAGTTAATGTCATGCTTTCAGACTGTATATATATATAAGAAGATGTATGAATAGCCATGAGACCTAACTCTCTATCCAAGTCACAATATTGTAAAAATTAAAAGAAAGGTCTTCAACACGGAGCCTTAGCTCACACCAAGCAGAAAGCTCTAAAAGGTCCGTAAAAATACAAGAGTAACACCATTCAAGCGGGAAAACCAACGGCCTAAACTATATTAAAAACAAGAAACGAGAAAAACTAATGAATCACAAACGACAACTATTGAACATCAGATTGGTTTTGTTAACCAGGACAGGAAAGAACGTTGATCGAACTGTTACAATTGATGATGCTAACATTGATTAGTAGAAGTTATATATTAAACATAAACTTAGTATTGTAAACGTATATTTGTTCAAACTAACGTTCCAATGGAAATTTGTAATAAACTTTGTCATAATATCTATTCCTGTTGGAACAAATATTCCATTTATTTCGTTAGGAACAAATACTGTAATATTTTTTATTCCTGTGGAAATAATATTCCAGAATATAGTTTCCTTTTGAAACTTATATTATGAAGGAACTTCTATTCCCTGACAGTGTAGCTCTTTTGTACACGGGTGTCATTTTAAAGAAGAGAAACGCAGGTGTCGCTTGAAAGTACCGTCGAAGGTGTGGTGTTTAACACAAATATATACTACTGAACCAGTCCATGTTTAAACAGGTCGGGACCACTACCTTATATGGAAATGCATAAATTAGCATACTTATGTTCTCGCACATGTAATTGTTTATTTACATGTGACGCAATTTATTTTTACCTAGGTTTTTGACCAATCCACTAAATGAGTCACAATGCATGATGGACTACTACGTGTTTACAATCAACCAAGAACACGTGTTATTTACTGAACTACAAAACAATTTTTCGTGCAATGCGGGATTCACAGTTTCGCTTAGTTTTGCATTTTGTGTATCCTCATTTATAGTTCGTGATATAAAGTGTTACTTCCATGCTCAGATTAACGAAGAGTTGTTTCTATGCGAAAAAAAGGTTTGAATTACCCGATATATAGCCATTAACATGTTTGATGATGGCACAAAGATTGCATGTATTTGTCCACCAGACAGCAACGAAACAACAGCGAAAAACACAATTACCCATGAGACAAACTTACTAGTGTAAGGTAAGCCGTCGATAACAGCCGGTGCTGATATTCACGAGTACAGCAATGCTCGTATAGATAATTAAAGATAAATGTGGGATCCTTGAATGTTGTGTTCGTAAAAAAGGCGAAAAAAATATTTACATGCATGATGCATGGCAGTGTTAACAAAATCTATAAGTATTTTTTTAGTCACATTTCAGTATATGGGACTTCCAAACTGTTCCCTTTGTTTTGAAGGTAGTGAAGTCAGCAACTGTAGTTTCAATTTGTTCGTTTTTGAACGGGCTCGGACATTTGCCAAAATGAATAAAATCATTACAGCTGATTTTTTATACCTGCAAAGTAAAATTTTGGTTGGCTTGCTTGCTTTGTTTGTATAGTTGTTTATACAAGCTTCGAAAATAAGATTGACATCTTTAAACAATATATATATAGGCATAGTTTAACTTGTTTATTTTATATTTTGTACACTATACAAAAAAAACAAGCAAGCTAACCAAAGTTTTGCTCTACATGCATTGGGAAATAAGCTGTAATGATTTTATCGATATGTATGTGCGACAAGGTGGAAAATTTGATATGTTTTGTGAAAATTGCAGTGTTGGATCTATAATAATAAAAAAAAAGAAGATGTGGTATGATTGCCAATGAGACAGCTGTCCTCAAGAGACCAAAATGACACAGAAATTAACAATTATAGATCACCGTTCGGCCTTCAACAATGAGCAAAGCCCATACCGCATTGTCAGCTATAAAAGGCCTCGATATGGCAATGAAAAACAATTCAAACGAGAAAACTAACGGCCTTAATTATATAACAAAACAAATATGTAACACATAAACTAACGACAACCACTGAAATACAGGCTCCTATACAATACATTTTTTTGGATGGGATAGATTTCTTGTCCTTTTATATATTTAATTGGGCCGGGGTTTTTTTTTTTGTGTTTTTTTTTTAGTTTGGATTGTTTTACAAAAGTAATTTTTGGGTCATTAATCGCTTACTTTTTAGCATTGATCCTATGACTGCTTACTTTACTAAATTATGTCTTTGTTGGAAATATGTCTCATTTGGCACTCATACCTCATCTTCTTATTTTTATATACAAAGCACGTTTTAGAAAAACAAATAATAGGAAATATGGCACCCACTATGATCCCGAGACTTTATGTCAACAGGACAGCAGCCGAACGATAAACAAAACTTCTGAGGTATATTTTGTGATAAAATTAGCAAAAAACGGATATTATCGATGAATGAAACTATAAAAAATGTATTGAGCTATATACCGTACCCACTCATGATCAGTTGCGGGGGTTCCGGGGGATGGACCCCTTTTTTTGGACGATCAGTGCCTTTGGATGGGGACATGTAGTTGGAACCCCTCCCCTTTTGTTCAGGGTTAGCCCCTTTTAAGATGACTAGATCCGCCCTGGCGCTTTCATAACACTTATTTTTAGCATACTGAATTTTATGATGTTCTTTACTGTTAGTTCAGGTCCTGATAAAAACAATTACACATTCAGTACAGAAAGAAGTGTTTCAATGAAAGTTTTCGTGTTTTTCTAGGCAGGAATGATTTTGGAATAACATTATACAGGTTTAAAAGAGCTCAAATGATTTTCTTACTGGACAGTGGTCACTTCATTGGATATTTCACTGTGTCATGTCGTCTAATTAATGCAGGTTCAATTCATAACAATGCACAAAACCGGTTCAACTACTTTTGCAAGGCGAAAAAGAAAGTCGAATCGTGGGGACAATAAACAATATTTTTTTAACCTGAGCATGCAAATTGAAGATTACTTTATATATTTTACATTAAATATATTTGCAGAATAAAAACTTTGGTAATGAGAGTCCCAGACAATATATTAGTTGACTGTTTCCCACTAATTCAACGTGTTTTAAGTAGTCGTTTACTCGTAGTAGCCCATAATGCATTGTAGTTCATTGCGTCGATTGGTCAGTTTTTCAAAGTCATACTGGCCTTGTGTTTTGGAAATTACTATGCAAATATATTCTGACGTCAGAAAATCTAGGGTTCTCGTGACCTGTTAAATGAAACCGTATCTCGAATGACGTACAACACATAATGAAACATACTGACTCTTTACCACATGTGATGATCGTATTTTGATTGCATTGATTTTCAATATTATAACTGTATTTTGTGTATAATTTCTTTGTCACTAAATAAATCCTGGCGAGTTATTATATATTGTTCTTATGGTACCAGTCTTGTATTACAACTCCAGTTAATGCATTTTTTCTGAACTCAATTTCTTCTGTTTGATTATAGGTTTATGCTGAATTGAAACATTTATATAGATTTTTAAAAAAAAACTTGCATCTTTTGGGGATATCAATCCAGGAAAGTGGAAGGATATCATGTTTACTGGAAGTGGTGCGGCCTAGTAAAAATAGCAAACAGAAAGTAGAAAAAAAATGTTTTGACTTCAGGATTGCGTAACTTTTTATTCTTTATGGCAACACCCCCTTTTTTCGATTAAATCAAAGGTTTACATTAGTACATACATGATATGAACATGAATTTTTTTTTCTATGTAGCATTTTTTATTTTTTTATTTTCACAGATCAGCTGTTTTGCATGTAAGCCTACGGAGCAGTCAATTACAAGACTGCAACCTTATAGTACTATTAAATGGTCGGATCCAACGACAAAATGGTCGAAGTGTGGATATAATGTAATAAAAAAATACACTGCAGCTCTGGAATAGGATTCAGACATTGATAGGAGGATCATTCGAGCACCGGCATAAAACTAGAAATTCTTTAACCGAAATAACTTCCACTGAAAAAAAATCGCTAGTTGGGAAGCCATGTGGAAACCCTAAGTGTATGACAAAATAAAAGTAAAATCACTAAAATACAAAACTCAGAGGATAATCAAATCGGAAAGTCCTTAATCACATGGCAAAATCAAATGGCAAAACACATAAAAAAAGTATGGACAACAACTGTCATATTCCTGACTTAGTACAGGCATTTACAAATGTAGGAAACGGTTGATTAAACCTGGTTTCATAGCGCTAAACCTCTCACTTTGTATGACAGTCTCATCAAAATCCGTTTTATTTACAACTGATTCAGGCCGTACCATTGGCTATTTGAATGTGTAGCAAGTAACCTGATTCATTGTCATAACGTATTATGTGAGATTTGCTCTTGTTATATGTTTGTAATATATATCTTGCAGTCAGTTTAATTATTCAAAGAATTAAAAAAAGTTGTTCGGTAATACACTTGCAGTACATGGAGAGATATTTAACATATCTTACGCCAATTGATTGTAGTTCTTTAAATCAATGTATTTGTTTGCAGTATTTGTCATAAAAATGATCCAAATATTAAACGACTATTTGCATACGTATTAAATTTTTAACCTTTTTAAAATTCAATTTCAAATACTCGAACGAGATACAGTGAAGTTTGATAAGTAAATAATAAAAAGTCATTGTATTGTAGTGTACTAAGTATACGGAAAGGAAACGAGCGCTGTACGGAGATTGAGGTTTCATTTAAACATGGACTGGTACAGTAGTATATATTTGTGTTAAACACCACACCTTCGACGGTACACTTTCAAGTGACACCTGCGTTTCTCTTCTTTAAAATGACACCCGTGTACAAAGGAGCTATACTGTCAGGGAATAGAAGTTCCTTCATAATGTAAGTTCCAAAAGGAAACTATATTCTGGAATAGTATTTCCACAGGAATAAAAATATAACAGTATATGTTCCTAATGAAGTAAAGGGATCAGCAGGAGTAAATTGTTGTTCAAAAGTCATAAATCGATCGAGAGAAAAACAATAATGAATATTTTTGTTCAGCTTATTATAATGTATAAATTATATAATATTATCAGATTATTACATGCCATTTTTCATATCGCATGTATTATCAGCCCTTGGTTCAATATCAGCACAAGAGACGCATGGATCGAGGGCTCATTCAATGTAATACATGCGATATGAAAAATAACATGTTATGATCTTTTTATCGTATGCTTCAACAATGAAGAAAAATATTAGATAACAAATATTGATGCGTTTACGTGGTTCCCAAATAGAAGTTCAAAGAGTTAAAATTACGGACGTCAGACCAAAAGTTTAGTACAATCGATATGAAATGTACTAAAAATGCGTTGTACCTATGAATTAATTTCACATAAAAAGTTCACGAAAAATTCAAGGAAGTTTTACACAATTTTTTAACTCTATCATCTTCACATTGCTTTACAGACGTTGCATGTTGTAGTAAATTTAGTATCAAATACAATGTCAAAGGGTTTTTTGTGAAGGGGCTGCCAGGCCTGCTTTAAATGCATATTGGCTGACTGTCGAATCACAGGCACTTGTCTCAGAAAAAAAAATCATATATAACTTATTATAACACAAGGTACAAATGTACTTTACTCGCATTTTAGAAAAAATGTCAGGCGGTGGCGAAATTCCTTTATATACTGATTTCTTGGCTGTCAACCCCACTAAAACTTGTTATGTCGTAAATCTAAATTGATTTATCTTCATACTGGTGTATCACACGCCTTCTTATGTTGTATTCCGTAGCAATCCTACCCAAGTATGTCAATCGTAATTATTTCGTCTACCGACACAAAATTGGAATTAAACATCTCGCAGTAAATGATTAATTATAAAATTTGTTTCCGAAAAAAATAATTCTGTGACAAGTGCCTCTGTGTGTTGAATGACACAAAAGCTATTCCTGGAATTGAAATCTTCATTTGCTTGGCGAATACTTACATATATGTTCTTAAACAAATGGGCTGGGCTTCTGTTCTCGTTCTATGCGTCTTACCCTTTTGATACACAATAGTTATAAATTATTTAGGCAAAGTCGGTTGATTTTCGAGTGTTTTTTCCAAACACATCATTCATTACACATGTAACATCACCGATGTCGTAATCTGAATTACTATATGTAAATGGACATATTGTTGGAATCAGAAATGAATTAAGTACTTGTACTTTTATTTAAATTTATATATAAATCATGACACTGTGTATTTTCAGTTAATATAATCTCGCATTTAAAACTGCACCGACAACTACTAAGAAAAATGATACATTAATCGCAGTGGCAGAGTTTGTTCCTGTATCAGCTGTTAATTCGCCTGTTGAGTTCAGTGTGGTTGGTAGTTGGGTATACAGCTGAATCCATTGATAATTTGTAGTATTTGGCTTCTGGCATTCTGTAGGTAATCGGATATACGAGGAGTATCGAAGGAAATCGTAGAAGCTCTGAGGGCATCCGAACTGTTCTGCGTTTGTTATAGAACATTCTATTCCTTCGTCCATCATTCTGTAGAATATAAATATATAATTGAAACAGTGACATGTAGTGGATATACAATTTGCACATGAAGCTATTTTGGGTATAATTAGTTACACAGTGTGCTAGTGACTTTATACGATATTTATGGGGTCAAGGACGTATAACTAACTAAATTTCGAAGCGGCGTTCCCCGCTGAAGCTTTTTGCAAATCTCGTGTTTTCTAGCGATTCGCGGCACTTCTCGGATGTTATCGATGCGGTATCGGGGGTTTCCTACCCTTCTAATTTACGTCCTTGATGGGGTCAAAAAATTCCAATATGGGGTGAAAGCGTGGTACTGCATATATTCCACAACGTTTAGTAAACATGTTTATTTCTAACATACCTGCAGTATTTCTCCAACCTTCAGCCAACAATCTAACCTGTAGTATTTTCCCATGGTATAACCAATATGGTAAACTACAAACGTACTTGTACCGATGATACACGGCATGGAAGTAGTTTCTTAACGCAAACAGTATTGAAGACTTGCTCATTTTAATAGGTCACTAGTCCAAATTTCACACGTTAAGATAGTCAGTAAGATAAATTCGGTTCATAGTGAACTAGTGACGGACGTAATACAATTAATTCCATATATACCGTATTAGGTCACTCGCATACTATGTAACTAATATTCCACGTTAATTCAGCACGTGGTATAACATAAGTATCTACAATATTTCAACAACGTCCAGTCAACACGTGGAATTAAAAACATACCTATAATATATCCCCCACGTATAGCCAAACATGTTGTATTTCTCAGCCGTCAAGTCAACACGTGGTATTACATACATACTTGCATTATATCCCCAACGTATAGCCAAACATGCTGTATTTCTCAGCCGTCCAGTCAACACGTGGTATTACATACATACCTACATTCATTATATCCCCAACGTATAGCCAAACATGCTGTATTTCACCGACGTTCAGTCAACACGTTGTATTGAATACGTACCTACATTATATCCCAAACGTATAGCCAAACGCTGTATTTCACCGACGTTCAGTCAACACGTTGTATTACATACATACCTACAACATATCCCCAACGTATAGCCAAACATGCTGTAATTTTCAGCCGTTTAGTCAACACGTGGTATTACATCAAATTGAGAATGGAAATGGGGAATGTATCAAAGAGACAACAAGCCGACCATAGAAAAAACAACAGCAGAAGGTCACCAACAGGTCTTCAATGTAACAAGAAATGCCCGCACCCTGAGGCGTCCTTCAGCTGGCCCCTAAACAAATATATACTAGTTCAGTGATACATACATACCTACATTATATCCCAAACGTATAGCCAACCGTGCTCCGATGCCCAGTCAACACGTGGTATTACAAACCTACCTTTACTTAATTCCTAACGTTCAGTCAACATGTTTAATTTCTATTAGACCTACTGTATTTCTCCAACGTCCAGACAACAAGTGATATTGCGTGTATACCTACATTATTTCCCAATGTTTAGTCAACATGTTTAATTTCTTACCTGCAGTATTTCTCCCATGTCCAGTCTCCTATTTGTATATTAGCATCCCATACTTCTTACCTTCAGTATTTCTCCCCAGTCCAGTCTCCCATTCTTACCTGCAGTATTTCTCCCACGTCCAGTCTCCCATTCTTACCTGCAGTATTTCTCCCACGTCTAGTCTCCCATTCTAACCTGCAGTATTTCTCCCACGTCCAGTCTCCCATTCTTACCTGCAGTGTTTCTCCCACGTCCAGTCTCCCATTCTTACCTGCAGTATTTCTCCCACGTCCAGTCTCCCATTCTTACCTGCAGTATTTCTCCCACGTCTAGTCTCCCATTCTTACCTGCAGTATTTCTCCCACGTCTAGTCTTCCATTCTTACCTGCAGTATTTCTCCCACGTCCAGTCTCCCATTCTTACCTGCAGTATTTCTCCCACGTCCAGTCTCCCATTCTTTCATGCAGTATTTCTCCCATGTCCAGTCTCCCATTCTGACCTGAAGTATTTCTCCCACGTCTAGTCTCCCATTCTTACCTGCAGTATTTCTCCCACGTCTAGTCTCCCATTCTTACCTGCAGTATTTCTCCTATGATTAGTCTCCCATTTGTATATAAGCATCCCATATTTCTTACCTGCAGTATTTCTCCAACGTCCAGTCTCCCATTTTTACCTGCAGTATTTCTCCCATGACTAGTTATCCATTATAACCTGCAGTATTTCTCCCACGTCCAGTCTCCCATTCTTACCTGCAGTGTTTCTCCCACGTTCAGTCTCCCATTCTTACCTACAGTATTTCTCCCACGTCCAGTCTCCCATTCTTAACTGCAGTATTTCTCCCACGTCTAGTCTCCCATTCTTACCTGCAGTATTTCTCCCACGTCTAGTCTTCCATTCTTACCTGCAGTATTTCTCCCACGTCTAGTCTTCCATTCTTACCTGCAGTATTTCTCCCACGTCTAGTCTTCCATTCTTACCTGCAGTATTTCTCCCACGTCCAGTCTCCAATTCTTACCTGCAGTATTTCTCCCACGTCCAGTCTCCCATTCTTACATGCAGTATTTATCCCATGTCCAGTCTCCCATTCTGACCTGCAGTATTTCTCCAATAATTAGTCTCCCATTTGTATATAAGCATCCCATACTTCTTACCTGCAGTATTTCTCCCACGTCCAGTCTCCCATTTTTACCTGCAGTATTTCTCCCATGACTAGTCATCCATTCTAACCTGCAGTATTTCTCCCACGTCCAATCTCCCATTATTACCTGCAGTATTTCTCCCACGTCTAGTCTCCCATTCTTACCTGTAGTATTTCTCCCACGTCCAGTCTCCCATTCTTACCTGCAGTATTTCTCCCACGTCCAGTCTCCCATTCTTACCTGCAGTATTTCCCTAACGTCTAGTTTCCCATTTGTATATAAGCATCCCATATTTCTTACCTGCAGTATTTCTCCCATTTCCAGTCTCCCAATTTTTACCTGCAGTATATTTCTCCCACGTCCAGTCTCCCATTCTTACCTGCAGTATTTCTCCCACGTCCAGTCTTCCATTGTTACCTACAGTATTTCTCCCACGTCCAGTCTTCCATTCTTACCTGCAGTATTTCTCCCACGTCCAGTCTACCATTCTTACCTGCAGTATTTCTCCCAGGTCCAGTCTCCCATTTGTATATAAGCATCCCATACATTATCTAGGTATACAGATGGAGATACACAGAACTTGTTATTGTACTCATTAATCAAGTATTCCCGGTTCCCAATGCATTCCATACCTTTCTCATAAACTGTAAAAATATACACAAAACTTGTTATTGTACTCATTAATCAAGTACTCCCTGTTCTTAATGCATTCCATACCTTTCTCATAAACTGTAACAAATATACACAAAACTTGTTATTGTACTCATTAATCAAGTACTCCCTGTTCTTAATGCATTCCATACCTTTCTCATAAACTGTAACAAATATACACAAAACTTGTTATTGTACTCATTAATCAAGTATTCCCTGTTCTTAATGCATTCCATACCTTTCTCATAAACTGTAACAAATATACACAAAACTTGTTATTGTACTCATTAATCAAGTATTCCCTGTTCTCAATGCATTCCATACCTTTGTCATAAACTGTAACAAATATACACAAAACTTGTTATTGTACTGATTAATCAAGTATTCCCTGTTCTCAATGCATTCCATACCTTTGTCATAAACTGTAAAAATATACACAAAACTTGTTATTGTACTCATTAATCAAGTATTCCCTGTTCTTAATGCATTCCATACCTTTCTCATAAACTGTAACAAATATACACAAAACTTGTTATTGTACTCATTAATCAAGTATTCCCTGTTCTCAATGCATTCCATACCTTTGTCATAAACTGTAACAAATATACACAAAACTTGTTATTGTACTGATTAATCAAGTATTCCCTGTTCTCAATGCATTCCATACCTTTGTCATAAACTGTAAATATACACTAAACTTGTTATTGTACTCATTAATCAAGTACTCCCTGTTCTCAATGCATTCCATACCTTTCTCATAAACTGTAAAAATACACAAAACTTGTTATTGTACTCATTAATCAAGTATTCCCTGTTCTTAATGCATTCCATACCTTTCTCATAAACTGTAACAAATATACACAAAACTTGTTATTGTACTCATTAATCAAGTATTCCCTGTTCTCAATGCATTCCATACCTTTGTCATAAACTGTAACAAATATACACAAAACTTGTTATTGTACTCATTAATCAAGTATTCCCTGTTCTCAATGCATTCCATACCTTTGTCATAAACTGTAACAAATATACACAAAACTTGTTATTGTACTCATTAATCAAGTATTCCCTGTTCTCAATGCATTCCATACCTTTGTCATAAACTGTAAAAATATTTTTAAAAGGAATTTGGGTTTTTAATGCTCTTCAACTTCATACTTTATTTCGCCTTTTATAACATTTTTGATTCGAGCGTCACTAATGAGTCTTTTGTAGACGAATCGCGCGTCTGGCGTATATATTAAATTTAGTACTGGTATCTATGATGAGTTTATCTACAAACTGAAGAATAAAGACATAAGAGAACCCCGCATCCGTAACCATACAAATTGTTATATGTCTTAATTAAATAAAGTTTTCCCGTGCTGGATTTGCATGTAATACTTGCCACTTGACGTTAAGTTATCAAATATCAATGAGATATTGGGTTACTGTCTTATTGACATGTAACTTTCATCTGCATTATTTTATCTCGATACTATTTTAAACCACTTCCCAAAACATTCAGTAATACACAATGTCTTTTTATTTCAAATCCAATGTAGTATGATCTAGCTATGTTATTTTTTATATATATATTTTTACATATTCACATATACAGTATTTTAATTCTGTTCAAGAACCATAAGTCCATTTATTAGAATTTGTATAATAAATTACTGCAACTAGCTCAGAAGATATCAGTAGTTTCAAAAAAAAATTGCAAGCCTCGAGATGAAGACCACCTACATAGCGTGATTTCAGGAAAAACGTCAAAAGACACAACAACCTGACAACGCAAAAAGCCATTGTAACTGAATAACACAGTTTGAATGTTCATTGGTTCAATATTCTTGTTATCTACATTTGGTAAGTTAATCAAATTGACGGTACCAATTTTCTTGCACCAGATGCGCATTTCGACAATACATGTCTCTTCAGTTATGCTCGTGGCCAAAATATTTTAAATCAAAAGCTTATATAAAAGATGAAAGGTAATTATCCAAAAGGTCCAACAAGTATAGCCAAATCCGCGAAAGGAATCAGAGCTTTGCATGAGGGAGATACATTCCTTAATTTATAATAATTTCCAATATTTTGTAACAGCAAAATTAATCACGGTGAAATATGAGTGAGATTAACGCATTTAAAGATTATACTGATACATGAATTCTGATTTAGAACGCCCAAGTTAGATCGTGAAATGATTATATTGATACATGAAGTCTGATTTGGAACGCCTAAGTTAGATCGTGAAATGATTAAACACAGTATCTATATGTCAAATCATTCCTAGTTATATTGAATATTTGCTTCCAATTACAGAGCACGTATATTTCAGGATAGTTTCTTTCTTTGATTGCTTTAAAAAACAGTGTTCAATTCCCCCGACGTTGCACACCCTTTATGTTTATAAGGGCATTTACAGTTAAAAAAACAGACAGACAAATAATAGTACATAAGACACAACGTCATGAACATAGAAAACTTAAAACTTGGCAACACGAGACCCCCCCCCCCCCCCCCAAAAAAAAAAAAAATCCTTCCAAAAACACTTGGTGGTAAAATATGTACTCACCATGTTTATTTTTACACGTTCCTATTATGAAGGCTTTGAATGCATCTTTGGTTACAATGTCTGGACCATTGTCTCTGTAGTCGGGACATTCGTCAATAACTTTATTGTAACAATCTAGAAGTCTAGTCATGTTGCTGAAAAATAAGAGAACAACAATCTTTATTCTTTTTTTTAAACTTATTTCAAGTTATTCTATATTTGTTTATTCAATGTTATTTCAAATGCACGCTGTACTCTGAAAGATTGACGAAGAAACATAAAATACAATATGTCTTTGGTTAGTGTCATACAATTATCAATAAACAAAAATATAATAGAAGTATACTATTACATGCTGAGGCGGATATAGAGGATTATTCAGTGGGCTGGGCCCCCTCCCCTTTCCCCTTTGTGGGAAAACATGTTGATTATATATGGAATCAATGATACATGACTGAAGCGGGACCCCTTTTAGACAGCCAGTGCCCCACCCTTATGAACATTTCTGTTATTTTTCTATGTTTTCGGTTGAATTCCATTATTTTTCGTTTCTGTATACTATTAACATACGTATATATATTATAAATAGTACTATTACCTATCATTTCCAAGCATCTTCTTCACGGAGATTACTACTATAATATATATAGAGAGAATCTCTATATGTTATAGTAGTATAATTATAGAATACACGTAGATAAACGCGAAAATGATTTCCTGTCCCTAATAAAAAGTATTAGTAAGTTTAAAACCGGAAGTCTTGTCTATGACTTTTGACTTGTCGGTATGATGAAGAAAAAAATATTTAGACGTCTTTATTTTCGGTTTTCTCCCAAAATAATCCAAACTAAAGAATTATAAGAATAGATGACAAGTGCGACGATGCAAGGTACACATCACAGATACATGATGGTTGATTCATTGTGGAAGGAAGAGAAGCGACACACAACATGAGGTCTTCTCTATAATTGTTAATGTGTTCTCTTCATGAACATACAATTGAAAATGGAAATGGGCAATGTGTCAAAGAGACAACAACCCGACCAAAGAACAGACAACAGCAGAAGGTCACCAATAGGTCTTCAATGCATATAATATTTGCCACTGAACGTTAATCAAGCAACTAAACCCTATCATATTAGTATTAAAAAAATTACCTGCACACCTCACTATGGACCATTTATATGATCGGAGAAAAAAAATCAAATCAACATTTTCTTATACTTATGTATCTGTAATTTTTGGATTTGCCACCTGGTGTACAAAACTGGTTAATATTTTTTTAGAGCGCATGTGTAGCTATTTAAAAATAGTGGGAAATTACTACTATCGATTTCCATTATATAATTGTTCCATGCAAATTATATAGAAGTTTCAATTTACTGTCAATATAATAATCAAATACCAAGCGGTTAGAGGCAAGTGAAGTTCATCTATAAATAACTATTAATTGCCATAAAGGTGAGGACTATCCAACATACATGATGCTGGAATCTTACTAACCTAAGTTCACACTCAGGAAAGAAGTGAAAATTGCCCCTGATATATGAAGCTAAAATCTCACTTACCTAACTGCACACACAGGAAAGAAGTGAGAATTGCCCATGATGTATGATGGATTCTCACTTACCTAACTTCGCACACAGGAAAAGAGTGATGACTAGCCTTAATATATGATGATGGAATCCCACTTACCTAAGTTCACACACAGGAAAGGAATGAGGTCTACCCTTAATATATGATACTGGAATCTCACTTACCTAAGTGCACACACAGGAAAGAAGTGAGGACTGGCCATGATGTATGATGCTGGATTGGCTATATTGACTCCTTCATAATAATAACAGTCTATGATACTAGCTTTCTCATCGTTACAAAGCGGGTTGTACTGATTCTTGGGAAGGACAACACGAGTCTGTTCCACTTGTGTCACTGTCAAAAGATAAGTTATTGTAGTCTGGTACAACAATGACAACGTTATAATACATAGTTTACGAATTTGAAATCATCCCTTCGTAAATTTTACGGACGTCATCACGAGTTTGTTGACCGTTATGGAATAACCGTTTCACAGATAATATCGGATATGTTCCTTATCTCATAACTACAATACCCTTTCCCATTTCACTAATGTGACTTACCAAATTAGAATTTTTACAGATTTGTAATACTAGTAACATTAGCAACACGACGTATGAGTTTGACTCTCCCTCTCGTATCGGTCGTCCCTCTTTTACAACGTATCTAAGGACTATATTTTCTATTTTAGATTAAAATAATTTACATTTTGTGCCTTTTAGAACTGTTATTCACGACCATACATAATTACATAATGAGGATACGGAAACACATGTTTTATACAATGAGATAATTCCATGACTTCCTTGAGCATAAAAAGTATGTGTATGTTTTCTTTTATCTATATAGCACCCAAGGGTGACTGGGCAATAAAAATATGGTCACTTGGTTTTTTTTCGACTAGCATCAAAACGCTTGCCGAAGTGATGCGTTCGTTTGGTTGTACGGAATGTACAAGTTGGCACCAACGTCCGGTCAGAATGGGGGCGTTAAATCCGATGTCTCGTGTAAAGAGAGTGTCACGATGTTTTCACGGTAAGTACCCTTGCAACTGTGTTGCAACTACTCTTCTAGGCAACATTTCTGGACTTTATGCAACCAACAGTCAAACAATACATCTAACATGTTTAACCCCGCCACATTATTTATGTATGTGTCTGTCATATGTTTTTCGTTCATTTTTATGCCCCACCTGCGATAGTAGAGGGGCATTATGTTTTCTGGTCTGTGCGTCCGTCTGTTTGTTCGTCCGTTTGTCCCGCTTCAGGTTAAAGTTTTTGGTCAATGTAGTTTTTGATGAAGTTGAAGTCCAATCGACTTCAAACTTTGTACACATGTTCCCTAAGATATGATCTTTCAAACTGTAATGCCAAACTTTAGAGTGTTTACCCCAATTTCACTGTCCATTGTACATATAAAATGATAGTGCGAGTGGGGCATTCGTGTACTGGGGACACAATCTTGTTTTTACATAAATAAGGACGTTAGTTTTCTCGTTTGAATTGTTTTACATTGTCTTATCGGGGCCTTTCATAGCTGACTATGCGGTATGGACGTTGCTCATAGTTGAAGGCCGTACGGTGACCCATAGTTGTTAATGTCTGTGTCATTTTGGTCTTTTATGGATAGTTGTCTCATTGGCAATCATACCACATCTTCTTTTTATATCTATATATGAATTAATATATAATAAATTGTCTTTCACTTTTCTTTAAATGCCCCTTCTTATTTCGCATACTTTTTCAACTACACGAGTTCAATGTAACAGTTTTAAAGATATTAAAAAAAAGTCATTAGTATGACGAATTATGGTCGGAAAACTGAGACGAATTATTGTCTGAAAACTGAAACCGCCTTTTCTTTTAAAGAAATTACACCATGAAAGTTGAAAATGTAATATCTGAAATTTATAAAAATCTAAAGTGGGCGGGCTCAAGTCAATAGTAGTAAACAATTCACCAAAGATATTGGTTAAGGCGTTTTAGAGTTATTGTCCGACATGTCGACGACGGACAGACAACGATATACCATAATACTTCCCTTAAGGGGCATATAAAAACAAAATATCAGCATGTAAAATCCCAGTCAGCAGACTAACAGTGGGCCAACGTTGGCAAATGGTCGTCCCGTTGGTCGACCGTTGGTGTTGGCTTCACAACATTGGCCCAACGTTGGCAAATTGTCGGTTCGTTGGTCGCAAGTTTATGTTGGCTGCACAACATTGGCCCAACGTTGGCAAATTGTCGGTCCGTTGGTCGCAAGTTTATGTTGGCTGCACAACATTGGCCCAACGTTGGCAAATTGTCGGTACATTGGTCGCACGTTGGTGTCGGCTGCACAACATTGGCCCAACGTTGGTCTGTTGTTGTAAATTCATATTATTATCTCATGGTGGTTATAAATAATCGGGCAAATGTTGGCATTATGTTTGTAGCAACATAGGGCCGATATGAAATTTTGTTAATAGAATTGATTATATAATATTTTACGCTTTATTTCTCTTGTGAGGCGGATAATTTCACCGCGCTGAAGTACGTCCATTATTCATAGTTCATTATTCATTATTCAATAATGAATAATGAAATAGTTCACTATTCATTATTCAATATTAAATAATGAATAATGAAATAGTTTATATTTCATCATTCAACTTGAAGCGGTGAATAGTGAAATAAAAGATAAAAAAATTGACTGTGACACTATAGCTATATCCCGTATTTCTAAATTCGTCTTTTTGGTGATATCTAACAAATGTTCAAATTAATATCAGAAACAATAGATAAAAACACTCTTTAAGTTTCATTTTATATAGTAATCTAGTTCTTAGTTTCGGAGGATAAACTAGTGGTGTTTTCCTAACTATTTTTAACAGGAATTCCATGGTTCAATGTATGGACGACCTGAATACCAAAACATATTTTTCAAAATTGAAATAATCTACGTGGTCTTTCTTTTTTAGTTTTCACTAGACCTTTGCTATTCTCAATCCTTTATGTTTTTTAGATAAAACAAGTCGATTGTGCCACAATGACCAAAAGAGAGTTACGGAAATGCTAAAATACGCGTGAAAATTAAGAAATAGTCAATTTTGAATAATGAAATGGATATTTGGAATAATGGAATGGACTGCTGCGACCCTTTAACCCCTCATTTTAGATAAACCTTATACCTCATTCGAAAGCTTATTACGAGAGGAACAAAATGTATATAGTCAACATGTTCAGCGATGCATATTAGAGAACTTAAATATCGAAATACGCGTGAAAAATTAAGAAATAGTCAATTTTGAATAATGAAATGGATATTTTGAATAATGGAATGGACTGCTGCGACCCTTTAACCCCTCATTTTAGATAAACCTTATACCTCATTCGAAAGCTTATTACGAGAGGAACAAAATGTATATAGTCAACATGTTCAGCGATGCATATTAGAGAACTTAAATATCGAAATACGCGTGAAAAATTAAGAAATAGTCAATTTTGAATAATGAAATGGATATTTTGAATAATGGAATGGACTGCTGCGACCCTTTAACCCCTCATTTTAGATAAACCTTATACCTCATTCGAAAGCTTATTACGAGAGGAACAAAATGTATATAGTCAACATGTTCAGCGATGCATATTAGAGAACTTAAATATCGAAATACGCGTGAAAAATTAAGAAATAGTCAATTTTGAATAATGAAATGGATATTTTGAATAATGGAATGGACTGCTGCGACCCTTTAACCCCTCATTTTAGATAAACCTTATACCTCATTCGAAAGCTTATTACGAGAGGAACAAAATGTATATAGTCAACATGTTCAGCGATGCATATTAGAGAACTTAAATATCGAAATACGCGTGAAAAATTAAGAAATAGTCAATTTTGAATAATGAAATGGATATTTTGAATAATGGAATGGACTGCTGCAACCCTTTAACCCCTCATTTTAGATAAACCTTATACCTCATTCGAAAGCTTATTACGAGAGGAACAAAATGTATATAGTCAACATGTTTAGCGATGCATATTAGAGAACTTAAATATCGAAATACGCGTGAAAAATTAAGAAATAGTCAATTTTGAATAATGAAATGGATATTTTGAATAATGGAATGGACTGCTGCGACCCTTTAACCCCTCATTTTAGATAAACCTTATACCTCATTCGAAAGCTTATTACGAGAGGAACAAAATGTATATAGTCAACATGTTCAGCGATGCATATTAGAGAACTTAAATATCGAAATACGCGTGAAAAATTAAGAAATAGTCAATTTTGAATAATGAAATGGATATTTTGAATAATGGAATGGACTGCTGCGACCCTTTAGCCCCTCATTTTAGATATAAACCTTATACCTCATTCGAAAGCTTATTACGAGAGGAACAAAATGTATATAGTCAACATGTTCAGCGATGCATATTAGAGAACTTAAATATCGAAATACGCGTGAAAAATTAAGAAATAGTCAATTTTGAATAATGAAATGGATATTTTGAATAATGGAATGGACTGCTGCGACCCTTTAACCCCTCATTTTAGATAAACCTTATACCTCATTCGAAAGCTTATTACGAGAGGAACAAAATGTATATAGTCAACATGTTCAGCGATGCATATTAGAGAACTTAAATATCGAAATACGCGTGAAAAATTAAGAAATAGTCAATTTTGAATAATGAAATGGATATTTTGAATAATGGAATGGACTGCTGCGACCCTTTAACCCCTCATTTTAGATAAACCTTATACCTCATTCGAAAGCTTATTACGAGAGGAACAAAATGTATATAGTCAACATGTTCAGCGATGCATATTAGAGAACTTAAATATCGAAATACGCGTGAAAAATTAAGAAATAGTCAATTTTGAATAATGAAATGGATATTTTGAATAATGGAATGGACTGCTGCAACCCTTTAACCCCTCATTTTAGATAAACCTTATACCTCATTCGAAAGCTTATTACGAGAGGAACAAAATGTATATAGTCAACATGTTTAGCGATGCATATTAGAGAACTTAAATATCGAAATACGCGTGAAAAATTAAGAAATAGTCAATTTTGAATAATGAAATGGATATTTTGAATAATGGAATGGACTGCTGCGACCCTTTAACCCCTCATTTTAGATAAACCTTATACCTCATTCGAAAGCTTATTACGAGAGGAACAAAATGTATATAGTCAACATGTTCAGCGATGCATATTAGAGAACTTAAATATCGAAATACGCGTGAAAAATTAAGAAATAGTCAATTTTGAATAATGAAATGGATATTTTGAATAATGGAATGGACTGCTGCGACCCTTTAACCCCTCATTTTAGATAAACCTTATACCTCATTCGAAAGCTTATTACGAGAGGAACAAAATGTATATAGTCAACATGTTCAGCGATGCATATTAGAGAACTTAAATATCGAAATACGCGTGAAAAATTAAGAAATAGTCAATTTTGAATAATGAAATGGATATTTTGAATAATGGAATGGACTGCTGCGACCCTTTAACCCCTCATTTTAGATAAACCTTATACCTCATTCGAAAGCTTATTACGAGAGGAACAAAATGTATATAGTCAACATGTTCAGCGATGCATATTAGAGAACTTAAATATCGAAATACGCGTGAAAAATTAAGAAATAGTCAATTTTGAATAATGAAATGGATATTTTGAATAATGGAATGGACTGCTGCGACCCTTTAACCCCTCATTTTAGATAAACCTTATACCTCATTCGAAAGCTTATTACGAGAGGAACAAAATGAATATAGTCAACATGTTCAGCGATGCATATTAAAGAACTTAAATATCGAAATACGCGTGAAAAATTAAGAAATAGTCAATTTTGAATAATGAAATGGATATTTTGAATAATGGAATGGACTGCTGCGACCCTTTAACCCCTCATTTTTGATAAACCTTATACCTCATTCGAAAGCTTATTACGAGAGGAACAAAATGTATATAGTCAACATGTTCAGCGATGCATATTAAAGAACTTAAATATCGAAATACGCGTGAAAAATTAAGAAATAGTCAATTTTGAATAATGAAATGGATATTTTGAATAATGGAATGGACTGCTGCGACCCTTTAACCCCTCATTTTAGATAAACCTTATACCTCATTCGAAAGCTTATTACGAGAGGAACAAAATGTATATAGTCAACATGTTCAGCGATGCATATTAGAGAACTTAAATATCGAAATACGCGTGAAAAATTAAGAAATAGTCAATTTTGAATAATGAAATGGATATTTTGAATAATGGAATGGACTGCTGCGACCCTTTAACCCCTCATTTTAGATAAACCTTATACCTCATTCGAAAGCTTATTACGAGAGGAACAAAATGTATATAGTCAACATGTTCAGCGATGCATATTAGAGAACTTAAATATCGAAATACGCGTGAAAAATTAAGAAATAGTCAATTTTGAATAATGAAATGGATATTTTGAATAATGGAATGGACTGCTGCGACCCTTTAACCCCTCATTTTTGATAAACCTTATACCTCATTCGAAAGCTTATTACGAGAGGAACAAAATGTATATAGTCAACATGTTCAGCGATGCATATTAGAGAACTTAAATATCGAAATACGCGTGAAAAATTAAGAAATAGTCAATTTTGAATAATGAAATGGATATTTTGAATAATGGAATGGACTGCTGCGACCCTTTAACCCCTCATTTTTGATAAACCTTATACCTCATTCGAAAGCTTATTACGAGAGGAACAAAATGTATATAGTCAACATGTTCAGCGATGCATATTAAAGAACTTAAATATCGAAATACGCGTGAAAAATTAAGAAATAGTCAATTTTGAATAATGAAATGGATATTTTGAATAATGGAATGGACTGCTGCGACCCTTTAACCCCTCATTTTAGATAAACCTTATACCTCATTCGAAAGCTTATTACGAGAGGAACAAAATGTATATAGTCAACATGTTCAGCGATGCATATTAGAGAACTTAAATATCGAAATACGCGTGAAAAATTAAGAAATAGTCAATTTTGAATAATGAAATGGATATTTTGAATAATGGAATGGACTGCTGCGACCCTTTAACCCCTCATTTTAGATAAACCTTATACCTCATTCGAAAGCTTATTACGAGAGGAACAAAATGTATATAGTCAACATGTTCAGCGATGCATATTAGAGAACTTAAATATCAAAATACGCGTGAAAAATTAAGAAATAGTCAATTTTGAATAATGAAATGGATTATTCAAAATAAGCATTTCATTATTCAAAATTGACTATTTCTTAATTTTTCACGCGTATTTCGATATTTAAGTCCTGTAATATGCGTTGCGGAACATGTTGACTATAAACATTGTGTTACGCTCGTTATAAGCTTTCGAATGAGGTATTAAGTTTATCTATAATTAGGGGCTAAAGGGTCGCAGCAATCCATTCCATTATTCAAAATATCCATTTCATTATTCAAAATTGGCTATTTCTTAACTTTCGCGCGTATTTCAACATTTAAGTCCTCTAATATGCGTTGCGGAACATGTTGAGTATATGCATTTTGTTCCTCTCGTAATAAGCTTTCGAATGAGATATAAGATTTTTCTAAAATGAGGGGCTAAAGGGTCGCAGCAGTCCATTCCATTATTCAAAATATCCATTTCATTATTCAAAATTGGCTATTTCATAATTTTCACTCGTATTTCGACAGTTAAGTCCTGTAATATGCGTTGCGGAACATGTTGACTATATACATTTTGTTCCTCTCGTTATCAGCTATCGAATTAGGTATAATGTTTATCTATAACTAGGAGATAAAGGGTCGCATCAGTCCATTCCATTATTCAAAATATCCATTTCATTATTCAAAATTGGCTATTTCGTACTATTCACGCGTATTTCGACATTTAAGTCCTCTAATATGCGTTGCGGAACATGTTGACTATAAACATTTTGTTCCTCTTGTTATAAGCTTTCGAATGAGATATAAGGTTTATCTATAATTAGGAATTAAAAGGTCGCAGCAGTCCATTCAAGTATTCAAAATATCCATTTCATTATTCAAAATTGGCTATTTCTTAATTTTCACGCGTACATTGACATTTAAGTCCTCTGATATGCGTTGCGGCACATGTTGACTATTTACATTTTGTTCCTCTCGTTATAAGCTTTCGAATTAGGTATAATGTTTATTTATAATTAGGGGGAAAAGGGTCCTAGCAGTCCATTCCATTATTCAAAATAACCATTTCATTATTCAAAATTTGCTATTTCGTAATTTTCACGCGTATTTCGACATTTTAAAAGTCCTCTAATATGCGTTGCAGAACATGTTGACTATAAACATTTTGTTACGCTCGTTATAAGCTTTCGAATGAGGTATAAAGTTTATCTATAATTGTGGGCTAAAGGGTCGCAGCAGTCCATTCCATTATTCAAAATATCCATTTCATTATTCAAAATTGGCTATTTCTAAACTTTCACGCGTATTTCGACATTTAAGTCCTCTAATATGCGTTGCGGAACATGTTGACTATATGCATTTTGTTCCTCTAGTAATAAGCTTTCGAATGAGGTATAAGGTTTATCTAAAATGAGGGGCTAAAGGGTCGCAGCAGTCCATTCCATTATTCAAAATATCCATTTCATTATTCAAAATTGGCTATTTCATAATTTTCACTCGTATTTCGACATTTAAGTCCTGTAATATGCGTTGCGGAACATAATGACTATATACATTTTGTTCCTCTCGTTATAAGCTTTCGAATTAGGTATAATGTTTATCTATAATTAGGGGGAAAAGGGTCGCAGCAGTCCATTCCATTATTCAAATTATCCATTTCATTATTCAAAATTGCTTATTTCGTAATTTTCACGCGTATTTCGACATTTAAGTCCTCTAATATGCGTTGCGGAACATGTTGACTATATACATTTTGTTCCTCTTGTTATAAGCTTTCGAATGAGGTATAAGATTTTTCTATAATTAGGGGCTAAAGGGTCGCAGCAGTCCATTCCATTATTCAAAATATCCATTTCATTATTCAAAATTGGCTATTTTGTAATTTTCATTCGTATTTCGACATTTAAGTCCTGTAATATGCGTTGCGGAACATGTTGACTATATACATTTTGTTCCTCTCGTTATAAGCTTTCGAAGTAGGTATAACGTTTATCTATAATTAGGGGATAAAGGGTCGCAGCAGTCCATTTCATTATTCAAAATATCCATTTCATTATTCAAAATTGGCTATTTCGTAGTTTTCACGCGTATTTCGACATTTCAGTCCTCTAATATGCGTTGCGGAACATGTTGACTATAAACATTTTGTTACGCTCGTTATAAGCTTTCGAATGAGGTATAAAGTTTATCTATAATTAGGGGCTAAATGGTCGCAGCAGTCCATTCCATTATTCAAAATATCCATTTCATTATTCAAAATTGGCCATTTCTTTACTTTCACGCGTATTTCGACATTTAAGTCCTCTAATATGCGTTGCGGAACATGTTGACTATATATTTTTTTTCCTCTGGTTATAAGCTTTCCAATGAGGTATAAGGTTTATCTATTATTCTGGGCTAAAGGGTCGCAGCAGTCCATTCTATTAATCAAAATATCCATTTCATTATACAAAATTGGTTATTTCTTAACTTTCACGCGTATTTCGACATTTGAGTCCTCTAATATGCGTTGCGGAACATGTTGACTATATACATTTTGTTCCTCTTGTTATAAGCTTTCGAATGAGATATAAGATTTTTCTAAAATGAGGGGCTAAAGGGTCGCAGCAGTCCATTCCATTATTCAAAATATCCATTTCATTATTCAAAATTGGCTATTTCATAGTTTTCACTCGTATTTCGACAGTTAAGTCCTGTAATATGCGTTGCGGAACATGTTGACTATATACATTTTGTTCTTCTCGTTATAAGCTATCGAATTAGGTATAATGTTTATCTATAATTAGGGGATAAAGGGTCGCATCAGTCCATTCCATTATTCAAAATATCCATTTCATTATTCAAAATTGGCTATTTCGTAGTTTTCACGCGTATTTCGACATTTAACTCCTCTAATATGCGTTGCGGAACATGTTGACTATAAACATTTTGTTCCTCTTGTTATAAGCTTTCGAATGAGATATAAGGTTTATCTATAATTAGGGGCTAAAAGGTCGCAGCAGTCCATTCCTGTATTCAAAATATCCATTTCATTATTTAAAATTGGCTATTTCTTAATTTTCACGCGTATATTGACATTTAAGTCCTCTGATATGCGTTGCGGAACATGTTGACTATATACATTTTGTTCCTCTCGTAATAAGCTTTCGAATGAGGTATAAGGTTTATCTATAATTCGGGACTAAAGGGTCGCAGCAGTCCATTCTATTTTTCAAAATATCCATTTCATTATTCAAAATTGGCTATTGCTTAATTTTCATGCGTATTTCGACATTTTTGCAGTCCTCTAATATGCGTTGCGGAACATGTTGACTATAAACATTGTGTTCCTCCCGAAATTAGCTTTCAAATGAGGTAGAAGGTTTATCTATAATTAGGGGCTTAAGGGTCGCAGCAGTCCATTTCATTATTCAAAATATCCATTTCATTATTCAAAATTGGCTATTTCGTAATTTTCACGCGTATTTCGACATTTTAGTCCTCTTATATACGTTGCGGAACATGTTGACTATATACATTTTGTTCCTCTTGTTATAAGCTTTCGATTCAGATATAAGGTTCATCTATAAGAAGTGGCTAAAGGGTCGCAGCAGTCCATTCCATTATTCAAAATATCCATTTCATTATTCAAAATTGGCTAACATGTTTAACCCCGTCGAATTATTTATGTATGTGTCTGTCCCAAGTCAGGAGTCTGTAATTCAGTGGTTGTCGTTTATCTATGTTTTACATATTTGTTTTTCGTTCATTTTTAAAAATAAATAAGGCCGTTAGTTGTATTGTTTAAATTGTTTTACATTGTCTTATTGGGGCCTTTCATATCTGACTATGTGGTATGGGCTTTGCTCATTGATGTAGGCTGTACGGTGAGCTATAGTTGTTGATGTCTGTGTCATTTTGGTCTTTTGTGGATGTTTGTCTCATTCACAATAATACCACATCTTCTTTTTTATATTTCCTCATTTTTATGCATATTGTGGCATTTAGGTCGTCCGTAAATCCTCTTATGGTCATTGCGATCAAAATATAGCTATAGTGTCACGGTCAATTTTTTTTATATTTTTTTTCACTATTCACTGCTTCAATTTGAATAATGAAACATAAACCATTTCATTGTTCATTATTCATTTTTCAATATTGAATAGTGAATAATGGACTATTTCATTATTCATTATTGAATAATGAATAATGAACTATGAATAATGGACGTACTTCAGCCCGGTGATAATTTCGATTGCAGCAGTCTTTATGAAAAGTTAATGTTATACCGAAAGTGTTTATCAACTGAAATTACATTTACAACTATCTTGGGCCAATGCTGGCCCAACGTTGCGTGATCATATATTATACTCTATATATAAGTCAGGTAAGATTTTTACTGGAATATCATTACTGTAATAACAAAAATGTATATCGTAAACATAGATTGTCTGGTTAAAAATTAAAATTTATTGCAATCATTATTTATAATAACTTTATTCATTAAACTTTGTGAAACATAATAATAGCAATTATATGCAGAGTGATATTTGATACAGCCATTCTGTTAATCAAGCCCATTCTGATAAGGTTGATCATATGTTCGACAAATTTCAAAGATAGTTGCTATGGTAATTAAGTTTATAGGAAATCTGAATGTAATGGGATGGTCACTTTTGTGATTATTTCCTGTTGTGTATTTGTAAGAAAGCAGTGATACGAAGAAAACAAAAAGAGAAAATCATGTCATCTGAGATTCAAAGAGAAAGATAGTAACATGTAAGTTGTAACTTTAAAAAATCTGATATACATGTATAATATATACGATTCAGAATGACAAATACAATATGATTTTTTTAATCTGAGGAATGTTGTTAAAAATCAAAACATATATTAATTTCGATCTTGAAGTTTATACGTTTCGGACGAAATATTTTCTAGATTTTTAATCATTTCAATCCTATTAATTATCATGAAATATTTGCCACTGAACATTAGTATCTTCAAACAAATGGTAAATTATATAAATCTATAACCACAACATGTATGATCATTACTGAAGTTAATGGAATAAAATTGTCTTAAGATGTACCTTATTCCGTAATGTTTCAAAAATGGGGTATAATGATTTCTACTTCATTAAAATATAAATGAATTTGTTAGTTTTATTGTATTTCTAAATCGCATGCAAACAGATACGACATATTTGTGAAACCTGATCATATACACACCTGAATGTGTAACAGTGTTTTTATATATCAAATATACAACTGTTCATTAATACACATCTAAATTATTCTTTATATATCATGTATATTACGAATATATAAAGTATGATACCGAATTCTGAAATAATACTAAAAAGGGTTTGTTATACCCACAAATCCGTCTAATACTAATGAATTTCTGACCATTAGACAAATAACCAATATAAAAAATATGGTTATTTAAGATTTTATTTTGTATTTAATAGTGTTTAAACTATTTAGAATATACATATCTAGAAGGGAGATTACGCACGCATGCATTAGACAAATACGCAATTCAAGTTTACTTATAACTTTATTACAGAGTCGGTTAGAAAAAAAACATAGCTGTAAAGAGTCTTCGGATAAGGAGATAGATGATGCAGCTAAAGATTGGCGGCGCTTAAGCCTTGACAGAGAAGGTGACAAGAAACAGAGAAGGGAAAAAAGAATAACATATATAAATAATAATGACACTGTTGAAGTTCAAATTGAGGAGGACACTACTCGTGGTGACGACCAATGATATCAAATTTAAAATAAATAAAGTTTCATCTTCTGAATTATTTAATTTTCATTCTGGATCTGGAACCAATACAACTAAAATTACATCTCCGAAAAAACTATTTGTATGATCGCCTAACCATAAGCCATACGTCATTTGTTCTGTTAAAGAAATAAATGAAATTGATATGAAAAAAGATGTGGTATGATTGCTAATGAGACAACTCTTTACAAGACACCAAATGACACAGAGTTAATCTGGTCGATCCATCAAACATTGCGTCACACAATAAATAAAATTAAAGAGGCACAGTTCATGAAAAAAACAAGGACAGTAACAACAATGGGTAATACAAAAATACAGAATTGCTACCTTAAACTTTGGCAGTTTGGAATACAAAAAAAGATCAAATGCGCTCCGGAGTATTTATCATATACAGCTCCTCATGCAGCATCCATTGTAATTTGGTTGAAACAATAGACCAACGTATTGCCAACATAAAAATGAGAAATACCTACCTTGGACCAACATAGTGCCAACATAAGAAAAGATATTTCTACGTTGGTCCAACGTTGTGCCAACATGGATTTCGTTTTTCATACAATGGTCCAACGTTGGCTCTATGTATTGCATATAACCGTACAATGTTGGGCCAACATGCAGCCATCATGTTGTGCCAACGTAGGCCCACTGTGCACTTATACGTTGGGCCAACGTTAAAATACAACGATGGGCCAATGCAATGATATACGTTGTGCCAATGTTGGGCCAACATACTCATGTTGTCTGGGATATTATCCTATTTGTATTTTCCCTAGCAAAATTGGAATTTTCATACCATGTCCCTGAACTGGTAAGGGTTATATAGAAAAGTCTGTATCAAGTTTTTTACAATGAAATAAATTAAAATCAACAAAAATAAATATAAGTGGTGAGCCGTTTCCACCCCAATACTAATTGATACATTCTGAAGGATGTTCGCTACTATGTTAAAAAAAATAACAAGCTTTTTAAAAGACTGTTATGAAATGATAGAATATACATAAAGAAGCTAAAAAGCAGAAAAAATGGAAGGTCCCCGTGCTCATTTTCGAGATATAAGCCATTGTAAATTTGGCGGGAAATAGTTCTCTCTAGATTTTTCTTATATTTAACATTGGCACACTTTTGGTTAAAAAACATACCAAGGATTTTATAAGATTTTGAAATATGGCTTATTAAACTTTATGTAATAAAATTATAAAAAGAAAAGTAGGGGTTAGTGGGCAATTTTTTTAATGGCAATCCATGGATAAAACCAGAGGACTCCGAAAATCTGGCAAAAATTCAAAAAATAGAGGCTGACATTTTAATGTCGAATCTTAATCCGTTGTACGAAACTTATCAAGTTAGTAAATTGATGAGAAAGAAATACAATCGTAGTCTTGAAATGAACTTTCTAATCCATTTATTTTGTCTCTACGCTCTTCAGAATTCCAAATTAAAAATAAATTATAATTTTATTTAAATCTGATAGTTAGTAAATAATTAGATGCATTTTACTACATATTTACTAATTGTAAGGTTGTACTTACCACAAAAAAGAAAAATGAAAAATATTTCCTTTATATTCATAACTCTATCAATGTTAATGACCACAAACCAGTCTCAATAGAATCACATTTAATCAGAAGTTGAAATTTATAAATATGTAATTCGATATGTTGATATGATGATCTCCACGTGTTTACAGAAATATGAAGAGGTGTAGCCGAGGGATACTGATCGAAATGATTTGGAGATGATCCAGAATAAACAACATTCACAGCTTTTAGTGTCTCACACATCTCATCCTTAATTACAATCAATTATAAATGACTTTCATTTACACGCAGTCATGTGTTTACTTATTTTAAATGACCATACGGTGACCTATAGTAGTTAATTTCTGTGTCATTTGGTCTCTTGTGGAGAGTTGTCTTATGGCAATCATACCACATCTTCTTTTTTTTTTATATATATTGTAATGAATTTTGCTTAAAATTACTGATTATATTAACATTTTGGTCAACTCTATACGAAAAATTATACTTTTTTTTATAAATATAAATTTGAGTTAATTTATAATTGCTGTGTATCTAATAAGTGATTTTAAATCAATTTAACGGTGATACATATTTATTTTTCAGATAAAACGATACAAAAAATGTATCCAATATTTAATGTCATGATTTCTGATTGATTGGTGTTAGATTTACGCCTCACCAGGACAAAACAATTTTTGTATAAGGTGGTGTTACATGATATTTTTTGTGAAAAAATTATTCTTAGATAGTATATATAAAAAACAAATAGTGTGTGTGTCTAACTGCTCTGTATCGGAAAAGCTTTTTTAAAACAATTTTAGGTAGAAAAATACTTATGTTAGCTCATTTTGTGTGAAGCGTAGCGAAGCACAATAACAATTAATTGTACCAGTTGTAAGATGTTTTGCGTGTCTTCGGGGGGAGGGGTACAAAGATAAACAAAACCTGTGTATTAATTTGACACATGTTACAAAAACGGCACTCAGCCAATTACCCATATAGTTATATTGATATGGAAGTAATATATATATATATATATATATATATATATATATATATATACGAGTCTAAATTGAAAACTACGTTCAAACCTATGACTGCGTTGGATAAAAACCGCAATTTTTATACGTGTGCATGTCAAACAAATTTCGTTGTAAAAGGGTCTAAAAACAGCACAAACAACATTTTCCAAAAGACCAAAAGCGTGAAAAGGTATATTTAAACAAAACGCATTTGACTAACAGGTCGAACAACTGATGTTCTTTAACCCTGCTGACTGCCATTGACGATTGCCAAATAAAATTGACCACAAGATGTTAATATAAATTTAATACGTCACAGAAAAAAAAATAATTTGTTAACTTGTGGACAGGATGTTGTGCCACAAACATTCGGTGTCAATATTTCTTTAGTACACCATATCCGGATTTCGACAATAAATGTCTCTTCAGTGATGTTAGGGATCGAAACGGTATTTGGAAGGCCATATAAAAAGTACCCTCATTTTTTAGAGAAAGTACCCTCATTTTTAGATTAACTCTTGAATTTTAAGAGTCAATATAAGGATGAACGGATCATATAAACCGGAGGGAAAATATGATACATGCCCAAACAAAAAATATAAACGAGTCTAAATTGAAAACTACGTTCAAACCTATGACTGCGTTGGATAAAAACCGCAATTTTTATACGTGTGCATGTCAAACAAATTTCGTTGTAAAAGGGTCTAAAAACAGCACAAACAACATTTTCCAAAAGACCAAAAGCGTGAAAAGGTATATTTAAACAAAACGCATTTGACTAACAGGTCGAACAACTGATGTTCTTTAACCCTGCTGACTGCCATTGACGATTGCCAAATAAAATTGACCACAAGATGTTAATATAAATTTAATACGTCACAGAAAAAAAAATAATTTGTTAACTTGTGGACAGGATGTTGTGCCACAAACATTCGGTGTCAATATTTCTTTAGTACACCATATCCGGATTTCGACAATAAATGTCTCTTCAGTGATGTTAGGGATCGAAACGGTATTTGGAAGGCCATATAAAAAGTACCCTCATTTTTTAGAGAAAGTACCCTCATTTTTAGATTAACTCTTGAATTTTAAGAGTCAATATATAGGATGAACGGATCATATAAACCGGAGGGAAAATATGATACATGCCCAAACAAAAAATATAAACGAGTCTAAATTGAAAACTACGTTCAAACCTATGACTGCGTTGGATAAAAACCGCAATTTTTATACGTGTGCATGTCAAACAAATTTCGTTGTAAAAGGGTCTAAAAACAGCACAAACAACATTTTCCAAAAGACCAAAAGCGTGAAAAGGTATATTTAAACAAAACGCATTTGACTAACAGGTCGAACAACTGATGTTCTTTAACCCTGCTGACTGCCATTGACGATTGCCAAATAAAATTGACCACAAGATGTTAATATAAATTTAATACGTCACAGAAAAAAAAATAATTTGTTAACTTGTGGACAGGATGTTGTGCCACAAACATTCGGTGTCAATATTTCTTTAGTACACCATATCCGGATTTCGACAATAAATGTCTCTTCAGTGATGTTAGGGATCGAAACGGTATTTGGAAGGCCATATAAAAAGTACCCTCATTTTTTAGAGAAAGTACCCTCATTTTTAGATTAACTCTTGAATTTTAAGAGTCAATATATAGGATGAACGGATCATATAAACCGGAGGGAAAATATGATACATGCCCAAACAAAAAATATAAACGAGTCTAAATTGAAAACTACGTTCAAACCTATGACTGCGTTGGATAAAAACCGCAATTTTTATACGTGTGCATGTCAAACAAATTTCGTTGTAAAAGGGTCTAAAAACAGCACAAACAACATTTTCCAAAAGACCAAAAGCGTGAAAAGGTATATTTAAACAAAACGCATTTGACTAACAGGTCGAACAACTGATGTTCTTTAACCCTGCTGACTGCCATTGACGATTGCCAAATAAAATTGACCACAAGATGTTAATATAAATTTAATACGTCACAGAAAAAAAAAATAATTTGTTAACTTGTGGACAGGATGTTGTGCCACAAACATTCGGTGTCAATATTTCTTTAGTACACCATATCCGGATTTCGACAATAAATGTCTCTTCAGTGATGTTAGGGATCGAAACGGTATTTGGAAGGCCATATAAAAAGTACCCTCATTTTTTAGAGAAAGTACCCTCATTTTTAGATTAACTCTTGAATTTTAAGAGTCAATATATAGGATGAACGGATCATATAAACCGGAGGGAAAATATGATACATGCCCAAACAAAAAATATAAACGAGTCTAAATTGAAAACTACGTTCAAACCTATGACTGCGTTGGATAAAAACCGCAATTTTTATACGTGTGCATGTCAAACAAATTTCGTTGTAAAAGGGTCTAAAAACAGCACAAACAACATTTTCCAAAAGACCAAAAGCGTGAAAAGGTATATTTAAACAAAACGCATTTGACTAACAGGTCGAACAACTGATGTTCTTTAACCCTGCTGACTGCCATTGACGATTGCCAAATAAAATTGACCACAAGATGTTAATATAAATTTAATACGTCACAGAAAAAAAAATAATTTGTTAACTTGTGGACAGGATGTTGTGCCACAAACATTCGGTGTCAATATTTCTTTAGTACACCATATCCGGATTTCGACAATAAATGTCTCTTCAGTGATGTTAGGGATCGAAACGGTATTTGGAAGGCCATATAAAAAGTACCCTCATTTTTTAGAGAAAGTACCCTCATTTTTAGATTAACTCTTGAATTTTAAGAGTCAATATATAGGATGAACGGATCATATAAACCGGAGGGAAAATATGATACATGCCCAAACAAAAAATATAAACGAGTCTAAATTGAAAACTACGTTCAAACCTATGACTGCGTTGGATAAAAACCGCAATTTTTATACGTGTGCATGTCAAACAAATTTCGTTGTAAAAGGGTCTAAAAACAGCACAAACAACATTTTCCAAAAGACCAAAAGCGTGAAAAGGTATATTTAAACAAAACGCATTTGACTAACAGGTCGAACAACTGATGTTCTTTAACCCTGCTGACTGCCATTGACGATTGCCAAATAAAATTGACCACAAGATGTTAATATAAATTTAATACGTCACAGAAAAAAAAATAATTTGTTAACTTGTGGACAGGATGTTGTGCCACAAACATTCGGTGTCAATATTTCTTTAGTACACCATATCCGGATTTCGACAATAAATGTCTCTTCAGTGATGTTAGGGATCGAAACGGTATTTGGAAGGCCATATAAAAAGTACCCTCATTTTTTAGAGAAAGTACCCTCATTTTTAGATTAACTCTTGAATTTTAAGAGTCAATATATAGGATGAACGGATCATATAAACCGGAGGGAAAATATGATACATGCCCAAACAAAAAATATAAACGAGTCTAAATTGAAAACTACGTTCAAACCTATGACTGCGTTGGATAAAAACCGCAATTTTTATACGTGTGCATGTCAAACAAATTTCGTTGTAAAAGGGTCTAAAAACAGCACAAACAACATTTTCCAAAAGACCAAAAGCGTGAAAAGGTATATTTAAACAAAACGCATTTGACTAACAGGTCGAACAACTGATGTTCTTTAACCCTGCTGACTGCCATTGACGATTGCCAAATAAAATTGACCACAAGATGTTAATATAAATTTAATACGTCACAGAAAAAAAAAATAATTTGTTAACTTGTGGACAGGATGTTGTGCCACAAACATTCGGTGTCAATATTTCTTTAGTACACCATATCCGGATTTCGACAATAAATGTCTCTTCAGTGATGTTAGGGATCGAAACGGTATTTGGAAGGCCATATAAAAAGTACCCTCATTTTTTAGAGAAAGTACCCTCATTTTTAGATTAACTCTTGAATTTTAAGAGTCAATATATAGGATGAACGGATCATATAAACCGGAGGGAAAATATGATACATGCCCAAACAAAAAATATAAACGAGTCTAAATTGAAAACTACGTTCAAACCTATGACTGCGTTGGATAAAAACCGCAATTTTTATACGTGTGCATGTCAAACAAATTTCGTTGTAAAAGGGTCTAAAAACAGCACAAACAACATTTTCCAAAAGACCAAAAGCGTGAAAAGGTATATTTAAACAAAACGCATTTGACTAACAGGTCGAACAACTGATGTTCTTTAACCCTGCTGACTGCCATTGACGATTGCCAAATAAAATTGACCACAAGATGTTAATATAAATTTAATACGTCACAGAAAAAAAAATAATTTGTTAACTTGTGGACAGGATGTTGTGCCACAAACATTCGGTGTCAATATTTCTTTAGTACACCATATCCGGATTTCGACAATAAATGTCTCTTCAGTGATGTTAGGGATCGAAACGGTATTTGGAAGGCCATATAAAAAGTACCCTCATTTTTTAGAGAAAGTACCCTCATTTTTAGATTAACTCTTGAATTTTAAGAGTCAATATATAGGATGAACGGATCATATAAACCGGAGGGAAAATATGATACATGCCCAAACAAAAAATATAAACGAGTCTAAATTGAAAACTACGTTCAAACCTATGACTGCGTTGGATAAAAACCGCAATTTTTATACGTGTGCATGTCAAACAAATTTCGTTGTAAAAGGGTCTAAAAACAGCACAAACAACATTTTCCAAAAGACCAAAAGCGTGAAAAGGTATATTTAAACAAAACGCATTTGACTAACAGGTCGAACAACTGATGTTCTTTAACCCTGCTGACTGCCATTGACGATTGCCAAATAAAATTGACCACAAGATGTTAATATAAATTTAATACGTCACAGAAAAAAAAATAATTTGTTAACTTGTGGACAGGATGTTGTGCCACAAACATTCGGTGTCAATATTTCTTTAGTACACCATATCCGGATTTCGACAATAAATGTCTCTTCAGTGATGTTAGGGATCGAAACGGTATTTGGAAGGCCATATAAAAAGTACCCTCATTTTTTAGAGAAAGTACCCTCATTTTTAGATTAACTCTTGAATTTTAAGAGTCAATATATAGGATGAACGGATCATATAAACCGGAGGGAAAATATGATACATGCCCAAACAAAAAATATAAACGAGTCTAAATTGAAAACTACGTTCAAACCTATGACTGCGTTGGATAAAAACCGCAATTTTTATACGTGTGCATGTCAAACAAATTTCGTTGTAAAAGGGTCTAAAAACAGCACAAACAACATTTTCCAAAAGACCAAAAGCGTGAAAAGGTATATTTAAACAAAACGCATTTGACTAACAGGTCGAACAACTGATGTTCTTTAACCCTGCTGACTGCCATTGACGATTGCCAAATAAAATTGACCACAAGATGTTAATATAAATTTAATACGTCACAGAAAAAAAAATAATTTGTTAACTTGTGGACAGGATGTTGTGCCACAAACATTCGGTGTCAATATTTCTTTAGTACACCATATCCGGATTTCGACAATAAATGTCTCTTCAGTGATGTTAGGGATCGAAACGGTATTTGGAAGGCCATATAAAAAGTACCCTCATTTTTTAGAGAAAGTACCCTCATTTTTAGATTAACTCTTGAATTTTAAGAGTCAATATATAGGATGAACGGATCATATAAACCGGAGGGAAAATATGATACATGCCCAAACAAAAAATATAAACGAGTCTAAATTGAAAACTACGTTCAAACCTATGACTGCGTTGGATAAAAACCGCAATTTTTATACGTGTGCATGTCAAACAAATTTCGTTGTAAAAGGGTCTAAAAACAGCACAAACAACATTTTCCAAAAGACCAAAAGCGTGAAAAGGTATATTTAAACAAAACGCATTTGACTAACAGGTCGAACAACTGATGTTCTTTAACCCTGCTGACTGCCATTGACGATTGCCAAATAAAATTGACCACAAGATGTTAATATAAATTTAATACGTCACAGAAAAAAAAATAATTTGTTAACTTGTGGACAGGATGTTGTGCCACAAACATTCGGTGTCAATATTTCTTTAGTACACCATATCCGGATTTCGACAATAAATGTCTCTTCAGTGATGTTAGGGATCGAAACGGTATTTGGAAGGCCATATAAAAAGTACCCTCATTTTTTAGAGAAAGTACCCTCATTTTTAGATTAACTCTTGAATTTTAAGAGTCAATATATAGGATGAACGGATCATATAAACCGGAGGGAAAATATGATACATGCCCAAACAAAAAATATAAACGAGTCTAAATTGAAAACTACGTTCAAACCTATGACTGCGTTGGATAAAAACCGCAATTTTTATACGTGTGCATGTCAAACAAATTTCGTTGTAAAAGGGTCTAAAAACAGCACAAACAACATTTTCCAAAAGACCAAAAGCGTGAAAAGGTATATTTAAACAAAACGCATTTGACTAACAGGTCGAACAACTGATGTTCTTTAACCCTGCTGACTGCCATTGACGATTGCCAAATAAAATTGACCACAAGATGTTAATATAAATTTAATACGTCACAGAAAAAAAAATAATTTGTTAACTTGTGGACAGGATGTTGTGCCACAAACATTCGGTGTCAATATTTCTTTAGTACACCATATCCGGATTTCGACAATAAATGTCTCTTCAGTGATGTTAGGGATCGAAACGGTATTTGGAAGGCCATATAAAAAGTACCCTCATTTTTTAGAGAAAGTACCCTCATTTTTAGATTAACTCTTGAATTTTAAGAGTCAATATATAGGATGAACGGATCATATAAACCGGAGGGAAAATATGATACATGCCCAAACAAAAAATATAAACGAGTCTAAATTGAAAACTACGTTCAAACCTATGACTGCGTTGGATAAAAACCGCAATTTTTATACGTGTGCATGTCAAACAAATTTCGTTGTAAAAGGGTCTAAAAACAGCACAAACAACATTTTCCAAAAGACCAAAAGCGTGAAAAGGTATATTTAAACAAAACGCATTTGACTAACAGGTCGAACAACTGATGTTCTTTAACCCTGCTGACTGCCATTGACGATTGCCAAATAAAATTGACCACAAGATGTTAATATAAATTTAATACGTCACAGAAAAAAAAATAATTTGTTAACTTGTGGACAGGATGTTGTGCCACAAACATTCGGTGTCAATATTTCTTTAGTACACCATATCCGGATTTCGACAATAAATGTCTCTTCAGTGATGTTAGGGATCGAAACGGTATTTGGAAGGCCATATAAAAAGTACCCTCATTTTTTAGAGAAAGTACCCTCATTTTTAGATTAACTCTTGAATTTTAAGAGTCAATATATAGGATGAACGGATCATATAAACCGGAGGGAAAATATGATACATGCCCAAACAAAAAATATAAACGAGTCTAAATTGAAAACTACGTTCAAACCTATGACTGCGTTGGATAAAAACCGCAATTTTTATACGTGTGCATGTCAAACAAATTTCGTTGTAAAAGGGTCTAAAAACAGCACAAACAACATTTTCCAAAAGACCAAAAGCGTGAAAAGGTATATTTAAACAAAACGCATTTGACTAACAGGTCGAACAACTGATGTTCTTTAACCCTGCTGACTGCCATTGACGATTGCCAAATAAAATTGACCACAAGATGTTAATATAAATTTAATACGTCACAGAAAAAAAAAATAATTTGTTAACTTGTGGACAGGATGTTGTGCCACAAACATTCGGTGTCAATATTTCTTTAGTACACCATATCCGGATTTCGACAATAAATGTCTCTTCAGTGATGTTAGGGATCGAAACGGTATTTGGAAGGCCATATAAAAAGTACCCTCATTTTTTAGAGAAAGTACCCTCATTTTTAGATTAACTCTTGAATTTTAAGAGTCAATATATAGGATGAACGGATCATATAAACCGGAGGGAAAATATGATACATGCCCAAACAAAAAATATAAACGAGTCTAAATTGAAAACTACGTTCAAACCTATGACTGCGTTGGATAAAAACCGCAATTTTTATACGTGTGCATGTCAAACAAATTTCGTTGTAAAAGGGTCTAAAAACAGCACAAACAACATTTTCCAAAAGACCAAAAGCGTGAAAAGGTATATTTAAACAAAACGCATTTGACTAACAGGTCGAACAACTGATGTTCTTTAACCCTGCTGACTGCCATTGACGATTGCCAAATAAAATTGACCACAAGATGTTAATATAAATTTAATACGTCACAGAAAAAAAAATAATTTGTTAACTTGTGGACAGGATGTTGTGCCACAAACATTCGGTGTCAATATTTCTTTAGTACACCATATCCGGATTTCGACAATAAATGTCTCTTCAGTGATGTTAGGGATCGAAACGGTATTTGGAAGGCCATATAAAAAGTACCCTCATTTTTTAGAGAAAGTACCCTCATTTTTAGATTAACTCTTGAATTTTAAGAGTCAATATATAGGATGAACGGATCATATAAACCGGAGGGAAAATATGATACATGCCCAAACAAAAAATATAAACGAGTCTAAATTGAAAACTACGTTCAAACCTATGACTGCGTTGGATAAAAACCGCAATTTTTATACGTGTGCATGTCAAACAAATTTCGTTGTAAAAGGGTCTAAAAACAGCACAAACAACATTTTCCAAAAGACCAAAAGCGTGAAAAGGTATATTTAAACAAAACGCATTTGACTAACAGGTCGAACAACTGATGTTCTTTAACCCTGCTGACTGCCATTGACGATTGCCAAATAAAATTGACCACAAGATGTTAATATAAATTTAATACGTCACAGAAAAAAAAATAATTTGTTAACTTGTGGACAGGATGTTGTGCCACAAACATTCGGTGTCAATATTTCTTTAGTACCCTTTTACAACGAAATTTGTTTGACATGCACACGTATAAAAATTGCGGTTTTTATCCAACGCAGTCATAGGTTTGAACGTAGTTTTCAATTTAGACTCGTTTATATTTTTTGTTTGGGCATGTATCATATTTTCCCTCCGGTTTATATGATCCGTTCATCCTATATATTGACTCTTAAAATTCAAGAGTTAATCTAAAAATGAGGGTACTTTCTCTAAAAAATGAGGGTACTTTTTATATGGCCTTCCAAATACCGTTTCGATCCCTAACATCACTGAAGAGACATTTATTGTCGAAATCCGGATATGGTGTACTAAAGAAATATTGACACCGAATGTTTGTGGCACAACATCCTGTCCACAAGTTAACAAATTATTTTTTTTTCTGTGACGTATTAAATTTATATTAACATCTTGTGGTCAATTTTATTTGGCAATCGTCAATGGCAGTCAGCAGGGTTAAAGAACATCAGTTGTTCGACCTGTTAGTCAAATGCGTTTTGTTTAAATATACCTTTTCACGCTTTTGGTCTTTTGGAAAATGTTGTTTGTGCTGTTTTTAGACCCTTTTATATATTTATATATATATATATATATATATATATATAATAGAATCTCTATGTGATTTTAATATATCAAAATTATAGTATGCTTGTTGTAGAACTTGTCCCATTTCCGACACATTGTTTTCCCCTTATGTATTTCTATGCTTGGTTTTAGTTTTATTTTAAGGTTTATTTTTTTTTGTATATAAAATCTTGTAATAAGTTCCCTCATTTTACATTACAAAAAACATAATTATAGCAATGCTGAAACTTACATATTTTTGTCACGATTGTCTCGCTTTCATAAGCTACTGTTACATACATTTCAATATTTGCGAAATATCCTTTTTGTTCAGTTATGATATCTGGAAAAGCGTTCATGAAGCTGACAAATAATATTTGACCTAAAACATCTAAACGAGCACTGAATTGTTACATGTTAACTTCTAAATTAATTTACCGGTATGTAATTTTAAAAATGTTTCAAATTTATGTAACAAAACAAATAAGATGTGGTATGGTTGCAAAAAGACAACTCTTCATAAGAGACCAAATGACACAGAAACTAACATCTACAGGTCACCGTACGGCCTTCAACAAGAGCACGGATTGTGCCTGATATTCATATGATGAAGACATAATCTTTCAATCAGTTTAGTGGAAGTCTGGAGCTGGCATGTCAGTTAACTGCTAGTAGTCTGTTGTTATTTATGTATTATTGTCATTTTGTTTATTTTCTTTGATTATATCTTCTGACATCAGCCTCGGACTTCTCTTGAACTTAATTTTAATGTGCGTATTGTTATGCGTTTACTTTTTTATATTTGCTAGAGGTATAAATGAGGGGGGGTTAAGATCTAATAAAGATGTTTAACCCCGCCGCATTTTTGCGCCTGTCCCAAGTCAGGAGCCTCTGGCCTCTGTTTGTCTTGTATATTTTTTAATTTTAGTTTCTTGTGTACAATTCGGAGTGTAGTATGGCGTTCATTATCACTAAACTAGTATATATATTTGTTTTGGGGCCAGCTGCAGGACGCCTCCGGGTGCGGGAATTTTTCGCTGCATTGAAGAACTGTTGGTGACCTTCTGCTGTTGTCTGTTCTATGGTTGGGTTGTTGTCTCTTTGATACATTCCTCATTTCAATTTTAAATACAATGAATTCAATGTTTTTTTACGGAAGTTCGCTTGTCATGTTTTGGGATTTTTTTTCAGATTTTCGATATCCTCTAGTTTTATCCATTTGAATGCCTTAAAAAAAATTGCCAATTTACCCCCTATTTTTTTATTTTAAAAAATCTTTTACATGTATAATGATAAGCCATCTGTAAAAGTACCATAACACATTTATCATTTAATAGTTTTTTTGAGGACTTCAACTTGTCAGTGATAAAGCTATAAAAAGTCAAGAGAAAATATTTTCCCGCCAAAATTTCAATGGCTAATATCTTGAAAACAAGCAACATTGAGTTCTAATTCGGGTAGAGATGTTAAGTTACTAACAAGTCCGAAGTTAAAAACCTGCCCCTTTTTTTATTCTAATCTGCATTTCGAAAGATATCAAGTACTGTAGTATAGGAGAACTAAATAAATTAACTTATTTTTCGATAAATGCACGTGTATACTCTAAATGGTTGCAGGCATATAAACTACCGGTATACAATATTATTAGTTACACAGTTATGTCCTAGTGCATTTCTTTTAGACAATACATTCAAATTAAAAAAAATCGCACCTGCCCTTTCTCAAAAAGATTTTTACAGTGTAGTGATCTACCAGTGAGACAAATACTATCAAAATTATAGATACTTCTACCAGCTCTAACTTTAAAAATTTACCATTCTGTGTTAAGAGGGTGTACAATTCAGTTTGACAGCTTCAGACGTGATAAAATTTAACATGTAAATCCCCCCCCCCCCTACTTAATATTTCATGCATTTAATATCCAGAAATAAATTGGGAAAGTGTATTAAAAATAGAACATGCAAGTTATACACTGTTTAAACTAGGGGCTATATTCGTAGACAAAGAACACCAAAGGACGATAACTGTCCTTGGACCAATTATCCGAAGCCAAACCCGATTTGATTATCATGTGATCCGAGAAATTACGTTATAGGACAACTGCACACGTGTGTAACGAACTTAATATATCCTGAATTTGCCATATTACTTACATATTCAAATTCAGTTATTCGGACCATATCACCATGCAAATATTTATATAATAGTTATTGAAAAACTGGTCATTATCGTGAATATGGACTGCCCACAGGACAGTGGTATTGACAGAGACAGCGATATTGACTGAGCCGAAGGCGAGTCATAATCGCAGGCGCAGTCAATACCACTGTTTAACGGCTGTCTATATTTTATGATAATGACCAGTTTTTCAATAACTATTATGTATTTGTCATTAAGAAATCATGTTTTTAAAAATAATTCATCAATTCGAATTGTTCAAAGTAACCTCAAGATAATGAACGTTTTCTATAGCAAAGAGTCAAGTGACTGCCATTCATTTGAGTGCAAGTTTTCAGTATATGCAATACAAAATAAAGTTTTCTATAATTTTATAAGCAACAAAAACATATGGGTAAGCAATTCAACAACAACTGCAATATAAAATGAAAACAATAAAACCTTCAAATGAAAAAAATCCACATTGCTTGTTTTGTCCTTAAACTAAATGGGGATATGTATGATGCTACATCGAAAGTGTTGTTTATATCTTTTATTAAACTAAACCTTAGTTTGACTGTTTTAATGTCTATGCTTATAATGAATTTGTGCTTAGTTTTGAATTAAACCAAACTCCTGCTTTTTACCCCCTTTCATTTAACTACTGTACATGTATAGTACTGCTTTGTTTGCTGATTTATTATGTATATCTCTTTTAATTTTGAAAAGATCAATATTTATCTGTGAAATTTAATTTGTTTTTTTTACATTTTTCATTTTAATCAGAGTCTCTGTTTTAATATTGTTTTTGAAAAACATGTCTTTTAAACGGTTTTACATTTTTGAATCTTTCGCATAAACTGTGATCTATTATTGTATATGTCTTTCGAAATAGTATTCATATATTATTGTTGAAATTGAAACATTCATACTTGTTCTTGTGCTTTATCATAAACATGATAAATGTCTTTTATCTGAATTTGCAAATTACTTGTCTAAAAAAAAATCAATGTACATAACTTATTTCATCTACATAAAGTTGTCTCATGCCAATAAAATATTTATTTATTTTCACCGGGCGCATTTTCTTACCCCCGGGTGCATTTTCTTTTCCCCAGGCTCTTTTTCTACACCCGGACGCATTTTAGTAGGACCCCGTGTTACGCAAAGATGTAGAAGTAGTACCAACATGGTACAATTGAATAGCTGGTGGTATAAATTTATTGTCGATTTCATGTTTGTAGTAAACAATATATAGATTAAGCGTTATAATGGCCATGATAAAATATAATATACTGGGAGTTTTGTACTGTGTCATTCAAGGTTCCCCCTTTCTTCTTACGATTGTGTTAAGAGGTGTGATTCGTACTATAAAATTCAGGACTAATATTAAAGATCAATATAAACTTTGAACACATTTTAGGCGAAGAAAATATTAACGAATATAAGAACAAGAAATACAAACTCCCATGCTTTCAACGCATTTCAACAGATTGTGTGTAATGAGGATATCTGAATCGGGTATTTTTTACATTTCATAACTAAAGAAAATAACAATAAATATATTTCTATATCATGAACTATATAGTTGTCCATTTGTCTATAACAAGTCCTTTCCCGTTTTTTTTCACATGTAGGCTAAACGCAGTTAAGATAAAAGTTTGAAAACTTATTTCTTATAATTTTACTCATTCAAGAAATATGGCAAGCAGTCGTGGAATTAATTCCCTAGAAATGTTTAACTGCATAAAGAAATTGAGAATGGAAGTGGGGAATGTGTCAAAGAGACAACAACCCGACCAAATGAAAAAACAACAGCAGAAGGTCACCAACAGGTCTTCAATGTAGCGAGAAATTCCCGCACCCGGAGGCGTCCTTCAGCTGGCCAATGCATGAATGAATTTAAATTAGATATATATATTCATTCATTTTGGCTTTGACAGAGTTTAAACCATAACACATTTATCCCAATCCCTGATGGTCACATGAGCATGATGGTAGTCCATCAAACATATACAATATACAAGGTTGTCTGGTAAATGTGGAATGCGGATTAAGAAATTGGATATCAAACTTGAAAAAAACCCATGCACCTGAGGCGAATTCCCGACACGGATACGTATTTTACTCTTCAACAATATTCTAATTCTCTTTATTTTAAACTGGGCTAATACATTTTCTGGCCTATACAAAACAAATTAACATAGGATACAATTGAGAATGAAAACGGGGAATGTGTAAACATGGTAAAAGAGACAACAAAACAACCAAAGACCAGACAACAGCCAAGTGATTGGTCTCAATCCAAGTGGGGAGGCGACGAACAGCAAACAACGGAACCAATATTTGATAATACATGTATAAACTACACCACAATACCACGAGATACCCTTTGCATGTATTTACATACTTAATCTATTCCATGGAATTTATTTCTGCACAAAAACGAATTCAGAAAGTTAACTATATTGTTGAATATATATTTTAGTGCAAAATTTTATCAATTGATTGTTGATTGCCTAACGTCCAGTGGCAAACATTTCATGCATATTTAGGACGAAATATCATTAAAAAAATATGAAAGGGTTGGGATCCCGCCAACATGTTTAACCCCGCCACATTAATTAGAGATGTGACTGTCACAACTTCCAAGTCAGGAGCCTGTAATTCGTCGTTTGTTTATGTGTTACATATTTGTTTTTCGTTCATTTTTTTTATGAAAATAAAAAGCCGGCCGTGAGTTTTCTCGTTTGAATTGTTTTACATTGTCATATCGGGGCATTTTATAGCTGACTATGCGGTAAGGGCTTTGCTCATTGTTAAAGACTGGACGGTGACCTACAGTTGTTAATGTCTGTGTCATTTTGGTCTCTTGTGGACAGTTTTCTCATTGGCAATCATACCACATCTTCTTTTTTATATATATGGAGTTATAGTTATGACATATTTAAATGTTTCGTATCATTTGGTAAAATATCTAAAAGTCAACTTTGCCTATGTAGATAGAATGAAACCGCAAAAAAAAGTTCAGCCGAAGCGTGCTCCTTATTAGTTTTTTTTGTAGTAGTGCAAGACACGTTTGTTAACTGTTTAAGAAAACGTAGACTCCTTAGCAGCCGGCTGGAAAATAGAATATTATCTACACTGTGAAACATATTGAGTATCAAATTAATATAGGTGGGTTTTTTTTATCTTCGGAAGACACGTATATACCTTCAAATTGCCGTTGTATTTCAGTCAAGGTCGTCAAAAACTTCCATTTGTTGTTGGGTTTTTTTCCTTCAAAATCACGACTGGTCATACAGACAAAAAATCTGAAATCGCTACTAGAATACAGTCAGTTTTAGACTGATCGTACAGTAATTTATTTTGGGATCCTCAAGGAAAGCATATTTTGTATTAGAAATACGAACATTCTACTTAAATACGGTAGGAATATTGAAACAGCATATATTTAACTGTAAACTGATGCAAATATTTGCAATATAAGATTATTTGCTTTGTACTACGAGAGCAAAACTGTTAATCGATTTCACTTTTTGCTATGAAGATGGTGTGATGCACACGTATATTTTATATTCTACTACATGTTTTTGTTACAGTTATTCATATTTATGATGCTATACATACATTTAAGATGTGCAAAGCCCTTTATAGATAAAGGAGTAAACAAATGATGAGAAAAAGCACCAAAACAAAACCGTTCTGTTAGCCAGTTTGAAATCCTCGCTTCGAAAATCGCGACTTCCGGATAGCGTACAGAATAGTATCTACACTGTCCTATTACTCATGTGAAAATTACACTTGGGCTTTTAGAGAAATGTATAAGTCTATGGATAACATTTCTTGGACCAGGGGAATAAAAACAAGGGGAGGGGGTAAACTAATTGTTGATTTCCCTATAAAGTAAGAAGGGAATGACAATCTGTTTAAAAATCAAATTTTGTACCCCTCCCCCCCTTTTTGGAAAAAAATTTGGTTGCTTATATAGGGAATCACTGAAGCGTGACCCCCCTCTTATGTCAGTCAGTGGGCCCCCACTTAAGAAAATTTCTGGATCCGCCACTGGATACTCAAATGAGCAATTGTAAGACATAAAAGTGTCCTGTGAAAAAGTGTCACCGAGGAAAACATAAATAATGAAAATCTGCTGACCGGGTCCATGGGGTAATGTTTTAGATATTTAAAACCGAACTTAGAGAGATATTTATAATTTTCATAATATAATGCGGGCACGTGTCATCGATTACACACCTAGTCAGCCGTAAATTACACAACCAACAAAATCGATTCAGTAGCGGATCCAGAACTTTCATAAGGTAGGCCTGTTGACTGACATAAGGGCTCCAGTCATGCTTTAGTGATTCCCTATATAGTCAACTAAACTTTTCCAACAAAAAGGGGCGGGCCCCTCCAGCCCCCTCCCCCTGGATCCGCCTATGCTTATTGCTTATGACTATAATGATATGAGAACAACGTTTTAAATAAAATAGAATTAATTCATGTTCAACAATGTATCTGAATTGTTCCATGTTATTTTAAAAATACTTTATGGATGCATTTAAGTGATTTCAGAGACAAAATATATGATGATTGACATTTTGTATTGATTGAAATTAAATAAATTTTAATAACAAAGCTCCTTATATATAATAGTTCAAGAAAAAACACGAACATATCTTTAAAATGATTCTTTTCTTGTTCAAAGAAATATATTCTAAAAACCGAATTCTTATTTTCTAGAGAAGCAAATCATGCATTATCGCACACACATCATCATCTTAGTAAAATGCTTCCCTTTTTTCGTTTGTTGAATTAATTTTGTATTTTATTTTTTGTGTTTTTGTTCTCTAAATACTCCTTTATTTATTTTTGTGTCTTATCCAATTTGTACTTGAACAAATAAAATATGTTTAACTAATTTAAAACTAAATTGTGACTTTTTGTCCTGTGACTTTCTGTCCTACATTCGTTTATTGAACATGAATGACCACCTATAGGATATACATCGATATCCTGTGACACGAGTGTAATCTGTTGAATACCCTCAAAACTACACACATCACAGAGTTTTATAAAAAAATATATATACAATAAGCAGTATACGGCGTCAACTCATTCAAAGTTTCGAAGTCTAATGATAACTTGACCTATCTTAAATTATAAAACACGACACTTGATTAACGTCTATATATAGTATGCAAGAATATAAAATACCATGTTGCAATTATTATAAAAAGAAACATGTTATGGACTTTGCACATTGTTAAAGGCCGTACGGTGACCTATAGTTGTTAATGTCTGTGTCATTTTCGTCTCTTGTGGAGAATTCTCGCATTGGCAATCATATCGGATTTTTTTTTTTTATTTATACGAATAACAGCAGATAAATTCAAGATTTTTATAGTGTATTATTCGCCATAAATACAAATGTTATTGTCATATAATAGCGGTAATTTAAACATTGCCCATAAGAGAGAGAGAGGGGTTTGGCTTGCCATAAAACCAGCGGTTCAATCCATCACAATATTACTTCCATGATTCAGTGCAATTCCTTTTACCGGTAAATTTTATTTCAACTTCTCTGACACCCCCCCCCCCCCCAAAAAAAAAACAAACAAACAAAACAAGACCTTTCTCAAATATGGATTTTTTTTTTAACTTTACGAGCTAACAATTTGCGAGGGCAATTTCATGGTTGATTCATATTCACCATTTGGTACATGTATATGTCCGTTTTTAAAGCGATTCGTACATGCAGGACAAATTATTTTGTTCAATGAAATACTATTCTAATGGAGCTGTAGGAGGAACTAGTTTTGAGCAAAAATATCTTGGCATGAAACAGCTAGATCGAAATATCGATGTTATGATATTGCATGTATATTTTGAACCTGGTACTAACCCGGTAAGATTTGCCAAAAAAAAAATGAATGGTATTTTCCACTGATATATTCGATGTTTATTCTGAGTCAAGTGTCTGTGCTAAAACTCCCAAGTAGACAACATGCATGTGTATTAGACCATAGCATGTGATGCTTTTCTTATAAAAATAAAGAGTGTTGCCTGTCCGGTACATGAAAAGATCGGTTAGAAAGCAAGTTTTTAATTTTAGTTGGATGGAAAGCCCGATTGGAGGGTTGAGCGCCAAAAAAAGGAGGTCGGAGGGGTCGACCGGCAATATTTTTATTTCATAAACGGTACATGTGATAGGTTTATATGTTCTTTTATTTAATCTTTTTATTAACTAATGGATGCCGTAGGAGGTCCAAAAGAGTTGCGATCATGCAAGGATTACTTGGCATGACCAAAAATATGTTGGCCCGAGAAACGTTTACACTCAAACCTGACCAACCTTCAATTTCTGCAGACCAATGTCCTTATTGAGTGAAATATACATACATTTTATTAATATTAAACGAAAACTTTGAATGTTGAACGAGTTCTTACATTTCTCCAAATTTACCCTTGGAAAAAATGTGTAAACAGATTTTTATTCATCAAACTTTTTAATTATTTAGTTTTTTTAATAAATAATATTCTTTACACAAGTAATGTTATTTATAAACAAGCGTATGAGTTTAGAAATGACTAGTGTATTATATCACTTTCGGACACGCAAGACAGAGATGTATATTATACACCTGATAGTTCAAAATGGAGAGTTATAAGTTATCGGCTGTGTACACTGATCAATACCTACAAAAGTGAAACGATGCATGAACTTGCAACCCGGACAGGAAATCGCATAAATACCTGGATGGGTCACCTCACATCCCCCACAATACCTTTGGGAGTAATACCATTATCCTTGCTAGTGGTCAGATGAGAGAAGATCCGAATTTATTCAAATACAATTTATTACGTTAAAGAACTTTTAACGAATTAGATTTTCGAAAACAATTTTCACGGAACACTTATTTATGAGTTGAAGTTTGACTTTTAATTTAATTCCAATATTAACAGCTTAAAAATAACAGACTATGGTTATTTAAAAAAAATAAGAACATTCTCTTCTCTAGCGGAATAAAACAAATTTGAGCATTTCTATACAGAATGGACATAATATAAATTTTTGATTTTTTTGCGAAGTTTCCCTTTAATTTTATATTATTTAATTGCAATATTGTGATCAAAATTCGTTTTTTAAAACAAATAAATAATTATGTAGTCGTTGAAATTTAATTGCATGATGGGTAATTTCGGATCGTGTAGATAGAATGGAGAATGGTGTATGGTGTAACGTGTAAGGTGTATGGTGCAAATGTGTAACGTGTATGGTGTAATGGTACATGGTGTATGGTGTAATAGTGTATGGTGTATGGTGTAATGGTGTATGGTGTTAGTGGGAAGTTTACACCATCCAAGGACTGTAGTTGTACATGGATAAATTAAGTCTTTAGAAAAATACAAATTGAAGACTCCACCGGACACATTTGACGTTATGATCATTTCTGTTGGTCATGGACTCGGTTTTTTAGCAATTGTTTTGCACATGCATTCGTCATTGTTTTAAGAGGCGCTAATTTCTTTCAATACTTTATCAAAGTCTGCAAACTCACTGATAAAACTGTCCTCGAGAAAATCAATATCACCAAGTTGCATACATGTACTAGATACATTAGTGTTTTGAACAGTTTCTGGTACTGTAACGATTGTTGGTGCTCTAATGGCAACATCATTTCCTGTTAGAGGAGAAATGTTGTTGACATTGTTTATTGCATTGTTCTCGATAGACGGTACATGTATCTCTGCCTTAGTATTATATAATGACGACGCATGAGCTTTTGACATATTTTTCTTTTGACTTGTGGAAGTGAAAAGTCGCTTTGAGTAGCTTTCAATACTTTGTAGTGACTTGTGCTTCGATACACTTTTGATTTTTGTGTTCTCGAAACCACGTTCATTTTCTCTTTCACTTTCCTGCACAATTTGAGATTTTTTCCATTATTTTTTTCCAAGTGATCTGTCTCATTTGCTGTATGGTTATTTGGTCGCGGACGCTGCCAAAGTACATCGCATTTAGGGTTCAACTTCCCTAAATATAAAGTGTAAGATGCAACTGGACACAAGTTCCTGTCTTTTTCTTCGTAAATTACCCCACCGGACGAATCCTCTACATCAGTGCGATGATTTTTGTGTCAATTCTGATCAATTTTTATATAGATTTTTTTAACCCAATCAATCACAATCAACAATATCGGAAGTGTTTCTCTCAGTCCCCCTTTCCTCTACGACAGCAACCAATCATAAGATCAAACAAAACCTTTACGACCTGTTTAGATGCAATATCCTGAATTCTGACATTATCTGCAGTCTTGTTCAGATAGTTTTGGAACAAAGTTTTTGACTAAGATTATAACCTAAAATATGCATGATTGAACAAAAAAAAAATGAATAAAGTTTGGAATAAGTCAACACATGCATACCTTGTTTTAATTGTGTACTTATTACGAACACGATATGCATATTTAAAGTTTAATCTTGTATAACACATTAAAAATGCAAAACCTCAAAATTAAACTAAAAAGACAATAGGGACTAGATTTGAATACCTTTGACCAGATCATATTCATAATTAAATTCAGTTCAGAGTTGATTCAGTTTTCTGTAATAAGCTATAGAAAAGTAAAACTAAATAAAATTATTATTTAACATATTACAAATAAATGTATAGATGATATTAATCTGGTATATAATGATTTGGAAATAGTCTCTGATGTGATAAATTGTCATGCACCAATGAAATACAGATACCCTCGAAAAAACTCCGTACCTTATATGAACAGAGAACTAAGAAAAGCCGTTTTTCACAAACAAATGCTGAGAACAAAATTTGAAAAATACAAAACAAGCAAAACTTGGGAAGCATATAGAAAACAAAGAAATATGGTCACAAAATTAAAAAGAAAATCAGTGAACATTTATTTCCAAGAAAGATGTGCTGGAGGACAAAAATCAAAACACTTTTATAGCACAGTACAACCATTTTTGACGTAAAAGTCTACCTGTAGCCAACAAAAAATTGTACTTGTGGATGATAATAAAATTTTAAACGACACTAAAGATGTCTGTGACAACTTACATACTTGTTTTTGTTAATGTTGCCAATGACATAGGCAAAGATACTATTTTTGAAGAAAAAACACATCCTAGTACTTTATACAAATATATCATGCTTACAAGGGGTATTTGCCAAAAATACCGGTTGAGAGGTACACATTTCCAGAGCCGATAGGCTCCAGTCGTTATATTACGATCACTTCGATCACTCCATTAACGAGAAAAGTACTGGAAAGAGGGCGCTGAATTATTCGAGTTAATAAAATCATTGATAATTCGTTTAATTCTAACGCTAAATTGATCAAGATAAAAATTTGTCGAATTTTTAATCGAAACGACTCAAAATTTAACGGATTTTGAAACAAAACGATTTTTTCTACAAATCCGTAGTTTTTGGTATGGCAATCGTAGCCCGTATTTTTACACTGAAATTCGTAGACACTAGTTGTTAACACCTCTTTCGGATCAGGACTGCTGGATCTGTTTTTTAAGTTTTGAAATAATCACAGATCTTTGCCATAACTTCATCATTTATCACAGGTTTGTGGGTTACATCACCAAGACCACTTATTTCAAGTCTACACAAACAGCCTTACTACGGTTAACATTTTCACCGCTGATAATGCTGATTTCCCGTCTACGACCTGGCGATTCAGTGTAGAACCTGAAAAAAATGGCACATATAAATACATATTCAATTTACTATGCTTTGTACATTTTTCATGTTTATAATATACATGTATAAATAAATTTGGTGTATTTACTGTCTTCTGATTGGTTAAAAGTATTAGTTTTATTTTCAATGTTATCAATTTTTATGGAGACTCGCCCATTCTGATGTTGTGTATTCATACGCCAACATGTGTGTATGTTGTTATTGTTTTAATATAAATAGTATTAAAAGTTCTTTGAGCTTATTTTTTTCATATAAATTTATTTATAATGAATGGCAATAATTTATTTTGACTTTATTGAACCATAAAACTAATTTTTGACTCTTCACATTGAATAATCCGCCATTCATAAAATGTAAAATATACATGAATTAAAGCTAGTTATTCAAATTGGGTTGCAGTCGCCAAAACACGGCTGACTATGGGGTATGGAATTCGGTCATTGTTGTAAATTTCTGTCATTTGGTTTCTTTCCTTATGTAGAGTTGTCTCATTGGCAATCACACACATCTTCTTTTTTTTTTATATTTATCTACCCAGAAAATCACACGGGACGTGCCTTATAAACATGTAAACAAATTGATTCTGGTTCAAAATGTATTGATATTCAAAATTTCCAACAAACATGTAGTAACATATATATATACACTTCAGTCTTGCACAAACAAAGTTTCAAAAATATCGACCCCCATTAATATTTTGGCAAACAGTAAATATTCACAAACGATGAAAGAATATGCAAATCTAGCAATTCTCACAAACATGTTTAACCCCGCCGCATTTTTGCGCCTGTCCCAAGTCAGGAGCCTATGGCCTTTGTTAGTCTTGTATTATTTTTATTTTAGTTTCTTGTGTACAACTTGGAAATTATTATGGCGTTCATTATCACTGAACTAGTATATATTTGTTTAGGGGCTAGCTGAAGGACGCCTCAGGGTGCGGGAATTTTTCGCCACATTGAAGACCTGTTGTGTTTTTCTATGGTCAGGTTGTTGTCTCTTTGACACATTCCCCATTTCCATTCTCAATTTTATAACCTATCTTTGAATGCCGGCTCGTATTGACCTTTACTTGAAGAAACAACTCTATTCAGTTTATTTGGTGAAATATACCATTACACTATCAAACAAATATGACATCACTACTTAAAAACATACATTTTTTAGTAATCACAGAGATACATTATTGTTTCTTTTTCATAGATATAAATGGTTCTGAAATATAACATCCAACATAGGCAGTCCGAATTACGTCATATTTCTCCTCATAACAGCCATGCATCCGTCTTTAAAGTCAACATGAACAACAGCTGATTAAACCATTTACTTTTTGTCTCCTGGAGAACTAGTATTAAAAAGTTCTCACTCCATAGACTGTAGAATGAACATACGTAAAATACAGTTTCCTTTTTTGCAATTCCTTGGAGACTTATAACAATAGATTTACGTCACAAGTGTGTTTCAGAAGAAAATATTTTTATTATTGTATATTGAAACATTTAATTGTTTTACTATTACACTTTTCATTTATTACGATGTGATGCTATCACGTACATTGTATATATTTTTATTTTGTATGACGCAAAGATTAATACCCAACTGGTGTTTTCCCCTGATGTAAAAGGGTAGTTTCTTAGTAACATTAAACTGTATAATTAGAAAGCTATAAATCAGAAGTCGCAATGTTTTGGTAGAGAAGGTTCAATATTGTTCTTTACAGGGCCTGTTTATTCCGTTGCCGCATGTACACATACGTCACTACGTCAGATCCCAACAGGGCCCATTTGTTTTTTTTGCAGGATGTACACATACGTCACTACTTCTGTTCTTAACAGGGTCCTTTTGTTTTTTTATTGCAGGACGTACACATACGTCACTACGTCTGTTCTCAACAGAGCCCTTTTGTTTCTTTGCAGGATGTACACATACGTCACTACGTCTGTTCACAATACATTCAATTTTAAATATATCTGCTTGTCAGACACTGTCAGGTATACTGAATTGTTAATGACATGTTCACCTTAAAATCATTAGAATTAACGCATAATGAAAAATATTGATGGTTACAATCGGAGCGGACTTCATAAGTATGGCTTACTTGTGTCCAATCCATTTTACTTTGAGTAAATAAAATATGTCTTAACTAAACTACAATCTTTCAACACGTATAATTTTTTTATTAATGTACTGTTTTCTTTTCTATAAAGCATCAGTGTAAAGGGAGTCGATGTTGTGATTTTTAGACACAAATTAGGATAATATGTATGCAATAGGAAACGGCACATAAAACTACCCAGATAAAGCACCACAGTGATCACAACAGGTTAGGCCTAATAGGGACGACATCAAAAGTTCAATAAAGGATACAAACTTAATTCACATAGTTTTTCACTGACATCCACCCCACCCCCTTCCACCCCCTTTAACTTAATTTGGGGAAAATTAATTGACCCATATATATATATGTAAAAATCAATGTCGGATAACCACATCTTGTAGCAGTTCAACCCCCACCCCCAAACTATTTGATTTTTTTTTTATCTTACATTGATCTTTTTATGTCGTCCCTTTTAGAAGATATTTATTGAAACAGCAAAATATTATAAAAAAATGTGTCAGCTTTAGAAACAGAAGGAAAAGGCGAGGCTAGCTAGAACTTATGCATACTTTATATTTCTATTTACTGTAATTATATTGAATTTATTTTTCAATTCAACACTGATCTAAATGTATAGTTCTATCAATTGAATCTGATTTTGAATGAAAGAGAGATGACTTAAACCCGGTTCACGATTTGAACTGCTATTTTTTGAGTGAAAGTTGTTATCATGAATAATTTATTTTCAGTTAATATCTAACACAAAACCAGAAAACAAGATTTACAAATGTCTATTAAATGAAATTGTATTCGACTGTCATACAAGTGAGAGGTTTAGATGGCTATAAAACCAGGATTAATCCAGCATTTCCAACACAAGAAAATGTTTATACCAAGTCATGAATGTGACAGTTGTTATCTATTCGTTTGATGTGTTTGAGCTTTCAATTTTGCCTTTTGATTAGGAACTTTCCGTTTTGAATTTTCCTCGGAGTTCAGTATTTTTGTGATTCTACTTTTATTAAAAACATTTTATTTTATTAAAAACAAAAAATTTTCGAAACTGATATTATCAAGATGCTTGATTTTTTGATTGCCAACATATTTGTTACGTTCGGAGGACGCGTTTTTCAACAGACTGTCGGTATTCCAATGGGAACAAAGCGTGCACCTCTACTTGCCGACTTATTTTTTTATTATTATGAGGCTGACTTCATGCAGAAACTTCTTAGGAAGAAAGATAAGAAGTTAGAAATATCCTTTAACTCTACTTTCCGCTATATAGATGATGGTCTTTCACAAAATAATTCAAAATTTGGTGACTATGTAGAACGCATCTATCCCATTGAACTAGAAATAAAGGATACTACAGATACAGTTAAGTCGACTTCATATCTTGACTTACATCTAGAAATTGACAATGAGGGTCTGTTGAAAACAAAACTATACGACAAAAGAGATGATTTCAGCTTTCCAATTGTGAACTTTCAAGTAGAAACATTCCAGCAGCACCTGCATACGGGGTTTATATCTCCCAATTGATATGATATTCCCGTGCACGCATTTCCTATCATGATTTTCTTGATAGAGGGTTGCCGCTCACAAGGAAGCTATCAAACCAGGAGTTTCAAATGGTTAAGTTGAAATCATCCCTTCTTAAATTTTATGGACGCCATTACGAGTTGGTTGACCGTTATGGAATAACTGTTTCACAAATGATATCGGATATGTTCCTTACGTGGTAACTACAATCCCCTTCCCTTTCATGAATGTGACCTACCGCATTAGACTATTTACCGGATTTGATATCACATAAGCAACACGACGGGTGCCATATGTGGAGCAGGATCTGCTTACCCTTCCGAAGCACCTGATATCACCCCTAGTTTTTGGTGGGGTTCATGTTGTTTATTCTTTGGTTTTCTATGTTGTGTCATGTGTGCTATTGTTTGTCTGTTTGTCTTTTTCATTTTTAGCCATGGCTTGTCAGTTTGTTTAAATTTTATGAGTTTGACTGTCCCTTTGGTATCTTTCGTCCCTCTTTTAAAGACTCTTACCCATATGATATTAAAATCGAATAAGACGTAAGACAGTTAATGTCACCAACCTTTTGAAATAAGTTATGAGTTTTTTCGTGGTATTTTCTTTTTTATTTTGTTTTCGCGAAAAGTGTTAATTTATCTTCACAACAATGAATCTGATGTCATAGCATAGTCTTGCCGGAAATTTTCATTGGCAATTTTATAAATATCTCCAAAAGAAAGTTTGACCAGTAGAGTTTTCAATAATAAAAAATCCCATGGGATTTATTATTCGAAAATTAAGCAGAAGATTTTTCTGTAGCTCTAGTTTGTCGGTTTTTATCCCATATAAATCTCATATACTCTTCACTATAGACTTATGTGCTGGGACTCTGATTTGGTGCTAATGTCTACTCTGACAGAACACTGTGATGGGACTCTAACACTGTGATGGGACTCTGAATTGGTGATAATGTCTACTCTGTCAGAACAATGTGCTGGGACTCTGATTTGGTAATAATGTCTACTCTGACAAAACAATGTGCTGGGACTCTGATTTGGTGCTAATGTCTACTCTGACAGAACACTCTGCTGGGACTCTGATTTGGTGATAATGTCTACTCTGTCAGAAGAATGTGATGGGGCTCTGATTTGGTGCTAATGTCTACTCTGGCAGAACACTTTGTATACCGTTTACTTGAACTCGATTGTAGGCTAAAAATAATTTGAAAAGATTTACACCACTGTTTCAATTGATTTCAGTAGTAGTGACGACACATCTTTAACTTGCAGAAGTTCTAATAAAGAGTTATTTTGTTTAGCTGACAGCTTGGAATTCATACAAAGTTCTGTTCAAAACTTACAAATTAGTCCGCTAGTTTTCTCAATTGAATTGTTTATGTCACTGATGAGTCTTATGTAGACGAAACGCGCGTCTGGCGTATAAAATTATAATCCTGGTACTTTTGATAACTATTATGTCGGGCCTTTTATTTACGACTATACGGTATAGGGGTTTGTTTCTCTTTGCCGAAAGCCGTACGATAGCCTTTATTGAATACATCCATTTTTTTTAGTTTCTTATTTTTTTTATTCATTCCGCATCTCCTTATTTTCACATAAGTACAGGGGAAATGATTAATTGCATCTTGATGCGAAGCTATATAATTTTAAGATTAAGGAATATGATTCTAATTATTTGACTGCATGGTATGCTTTTATGTACCGTTTTATTTTATCAATTCGCTACGAAATAACATGACGACCTAATCTCTAATGCTGATGACTCACATTCATTTTCAAATATATCCAAAGAAATATTATTCGTTTGGAAAAAACACTTAAATATTATACAGACGACCATACCTTGGAATGAAAAAAAGACGCCCTAAAATACTTCATAGAAAACCAAAGATTAAGTTTTTTATAAAACACCAACCAAACTCCTCAGGTGAAAAAAATATAAAAAGAAACATAATATAAAAAATAAAATAACAATAAAAAATTCATATATATTTAATTCATTTATTCTTTTTCTTTAAAAGTTCTGTTCACCTCTGTTTGTGTTCCATACTCACAGAATCTCAGTAAGGTAACAATGCATTAAGTTCTACGTAATTAGCTTGAAAACGTTTCGACACACAACGTAAGAGCTATGAGTTCATTGAATATATGTTTCCTTCTTTTTTCACCAGTATATATTTATGGTTGTAAACCAGCTCGCTATGTCATGGACAGGGCCACAGTACCATTTCAATTAAGTGAATCAATGATCGGTTGCTAAGCGCTATCTGTACATGAAGCAACAGTGTATTTTACAGAAATACTACATTTCATGTCTAATCAATTGTAACATATTGATATGTTTAAAAGTCTCGTGTTTTAATTTGAAGCTACTCTTCGTCCAAGTCAAAACTGTTCCAAATCTTTTTGTCGCTTCCTTTTATCCTTTTTATCTTGGCGTCTATTGTAATGACGAGTCCTTGGGTTTTTAACATTTGAATTGTTGCTTTACATCTTGCATGCATTGCATACGCCAGAGCTGTTCTTCCTTTGTCGTCTTTTGCATTTATATTTGCTCTGGATGCTAGAAGTTTGGCAATTATCTCAAGTTTCTCGTGGATGTTCTGGTCGCGTGAAACCAATTTACATGCGATCATCAGTGGCGAGGTTCCTGCGTGTGTACAGAAGTTAACGTCGTGTCCACCTTGTATTAAAATTTTAGCCAATTTAAATTTTCTAGACTCCAATGCCCATAACAACTTGCTTTCCATTTTCGTTTTAAGGTGAATGAAAGATAGATCGTTGTACTGATGATTCTTTTCTATGTATACGTGAACAATTCCACTTCGATATTTATAGCATTTGTAATGTTATAATCAACTACGTCATATCGTTAAGGGTTGTCGATTGGATAAACGTCATGTTGAGGTGATGATTTACTATCACACTTGTTAATTGAACTTTTCCTAGGAGTCAACGATTGCATATTGTAAATTTGGCATTTACCACTAGTTAGCTGAACTTTAATGTGTATGGTTATTGAAAAGTTTGGTTTAAATGTCGGCAAATAATATATTTAAAAAATAAGCTTTGAATTTCAATGAAATATTTAAAATTTTGTAAGACGACAATACATAGCCATTTATGAAATGCAAGAACTAAAGTGATATAAGAAGATGTGGTATGAGTGCCTTTCCATCCAAGTAACTATTTATAAAAGTAAACCGTTATAGGTCAAGGTACGGCCTTCAACACGTAGCTTTGTCTCGCACCAAACAGCAAGATATAACACTATTGTAAAACTATTCAAACGGGAAAACCAACGGTCCAATTTATATAAAAACGAAAAAAAAACCCCGAGAAACACTTATGAACCACATAGACAGACGACTCCCAGTGAACCTGAGATTCCTGACTTAGGACAGGTAAAAACTAGTACAGCAGGATTTAACATTTTAATGTTTCAAAACCTTCTCTCTTTTCTGAAACAATTTATAGTAGCAATATCGTTAGAGTGTGAAAATTAATTCGACCTAAAAAAAAAAACTCACTATAAAATATGGATAATTTTAAGAATTATAGACCAAAATATGCCCTCGTCCGAAAAATATTAAATCAACAAAAAAGAGCATAACCTAAACTGCAAAAAACACATACTACGCACCCACACAGCAAGAGTTAAATATGTTTGATATTTAAAAAAAAATAATTATTAACTTGGAATTGAGGTGTTAAAATACTGTAAAAGTTAATAATAGTTATCAAAGGTACCAGGATTATAATTTAATAACCTACAGCATTTATTGACATTAGCGATACATTAAAAAAGTATAAAAATTATCAAGGTTAAAGAAACATTATACAAAAAAGATAGTTAAGATAATTCACCTCATCATCATTTATTTACCTCTGGGCTCCAATTACTTTGTTAACAGTGATATCACGTAGTGAAACATAACACAGGACGTATGCTGAAAAAATAAAAATAGATTATGTAAAAATTACCACAACCAGAACAAAGAGCAGAAAAAAACACCCTCAGGCCAAACACGTGCTTAAGTAGAATTTTAATTATGTTCTTATCTCCCCCTTTGTACTGAAAAACGTCTGCAAAAGTTGTTCGTCTGTTTAACAGTGGGTGTGTAAAAATACTCAACGTCTAGTAGGAACAAAGATGTTGAATCAAACCTTCAAGTGTTACAGTATACAAACGTTTGATGAGTCTGAAAGTGGCCTTTTAAACTACCTGTGCATATTCGTCAAACCACCCTTTTTAGCGATGGCAGTCCAATTGTTTGCCATTCCTCATGATCTTCCAATTTGTAATAACATGAGTGTAATTGTGAATGATAATTGTCATTATATGGAAGAAAAAAAGCATGAAAACAGCATTATGTATTGATACCCTTAGTACATAATTAACGATTTGTTTTAAATTTTAAAATCGACTTTCCCAATTTGAAGGTACAATATGATATCAAACTTCTTTAAATTTACAATCTACAACTTTGTAAAGATTTGTATCATATACAGCATTCAAACTTATATGATTGTGAAACCCCTGATGAGGGGATTAAATCAGCATACTACCTTAAAAGCCTCATATCTTTGAGGAGATTTTTTTTGCATCTTTTGTAAACATAAGATAGAGCGTAATATATTAAACTATTACACAGAGGGGGTAACTACATGTAACTTTGTTGTTTGTTCCAGTGACATATAAACTTTCGAGTAAAACAAATGTCATCTTTATGAAAAAACAAATATTTACCCATCTCCAGACAAAGTTTAGCTAAAGGTGTCCAAATTGTTATTGATCTAATGAACTTCTCCTGAAAATGTTTAGTTTATTTATATGAAATAGTCGATGTTTTGATGAAATTCCTAAGACAACAATTCTTGTTTAAAGGCGATTAAAAAAAAACACCAAACAACAGGAATGTTCGACGCCAAATATTTTTTTCAAACGATGTCATACAAAAACCAACTGGAGAAACATAGTTTTGGAATGACATGATACGGATTCTTAGACTTGAGGGCTCATAATGGCGGAACCGAGTCAAACAGGGGATAGGGGGAATGAACATGTAGCCCGAGAAGGAAAAAAAGAGAAAATCAAACCAGGGGAATACAATATGGACAACCGCACTCTCAAGTTACGGCCAAAGAAAACTGACAACGAAAAACCGGAACAAACATTCTTATATTTTTTCAAACTGTAAGCAATTAACTGAAAATACGGATCTCGTTAACCGGCCCAGAATAAAACTAAAATGCACTATACTTAAAGTTGAAACTGGAAAAAAATATACATAAATGGTAATTAAATCAGTCTAAGTTATGAATAGGAAAAAAAATATACATAAATGGTAATTAAATCAGTCTAAGTTATGAATAGGAAAATTTAGTCATTAAATTTAATAATAATTAAATTTTCATAAAAACTCCTTTCTGTGCATGCTATATAATGTGTCTTCTTGCTTGTTATATATGCTCTTATATTTGTGGGTTTTTGTTCATGTTAAAGAGCTATCAGCAACACGCTTATATTGCAATGTTAAAAATACCGCTACAATAAAAGACTACTGAACAGGAATACAGTACATATAAGCTCAAAAACATTCAAACTTCTTGCAACCACATATGTATATTTGAAAATAAGTTGATATCAGTATCATTTTAATAAAAACAAATAAAAAGCAAAATAGTTATCAAAGGTACCAATACCACAGTGTAGATACTATTCTGTACGCTTTCCGGAAGTCGCGATTTTCGAAACGAGAACTTTTTGGATCACATTTTAAATTTGTTACTATATTAAACGGTAAGATGTTCATCTGTACATTGCTTAATGATTAATTCAGCTGACATCGATATTCACAAATGGTTTATTATTAAATTTAGCACATTCATTATTCGTATCTTTGCCTTAATTAAGAGATTTTCAAGTGCATCACTAAGGAAAATCAGTCGGTGAACCTCAAAACAGTCTTTTTGCACTCTTACTGTACAAATTAACGTAAAATCCAGACTTAATTTACCAAATAAAGTATATATTTTAAATGGTGGTAAAAGTTTCAGCCAGATCTTTAACGCCAACAATAATAAAATTACACTTGTTTGAATTTCTCACTGTACGATCAGTCTCGCTTGTATATTTTGAAACTGTATGATCAGTCTTTATTTCACTGTATTCTAGTAGTGATTTCAAAGTTATTTACGATACATTTGAAGAAGGGATTTTTCTAAATAACACAAATATATTTTGATAAATTCACATCCTGTAAACTTTTCAAACATGTTTTAGCTTGTTAGGGTGTATTCGACTTACTACATTAAGTATAAGGATGTTTGAATGCGGCTGAAATACGAAGAAGGTTTGTTTGTTTATAGAAGTTTCAGAAATGTCCTCCGTTATACTTAAAATTGTACAAACACACAGATTTAATTGTAACTATATAAAAATGCATGAATTTACAAACATTCGAGACCGTACTGTAGCCTATAATTGATCACAGTTCCTTTACTTTGTTTTGGATGTAGATCTGTCTCTTTCACACTAAATTGTACACCACTTTGTAAAGCGATGGTTTATAGTGATAATGAAGTTCGTCTTTCCGTTCGTCCGTTGGACCGGTACAACATGTTTCGCCGGTTTTACAAGCGCATCTCCTCATAAACAACTTAATATACATTGGAGTTTCCAGACATTTTTAAATGGAGAGGGGTTCAATCCAGGAGAAAAGAGGATTCCAAATATATGTTCCCATACAAATGCATTGAAAGTTAAAAAAGAGTTTCAAACCGCCGGATCCCAATTTTCTTGAATCCGTCACTGGTATAACTATTAATTATTTTTTTCTCGGATTCCGTATCATAAATTATAATATAAAAAAGAAGATGCGGTATGATTGCCAATGAGACAACCGGCCACAAGAGATCAAAATGACACAGATATTAACAAATATAGGTCACCGTATGGCCTTCAACAATAAGCAAAGCCAATACCACAAAGTCAGCTATAAAAAGCCCCGAAATGACAATGTAAAACAATTCAAACGAGAAAATTAACCATATGTTTATAAAAAAAGGAATGTATTTCTTATCTTATTAAAAATATTTTATGGGGTTTCTTTATATAAGTTACGGACTTGAACATTGCATTTTATGGGGGCACCCATCAGATATTTCCAACCGTGACCTCCAAAACCAATTGTTAAACTTTTCTAAAATAGCTCCATTTTTAATCTATTTATGTACTACGGACCTTCTATTTCGAATTTTTTGTAAAAATATTTTTGATGTTTTTCTATCTAAAATACGGACTGTGTTATAACCTTATATTGGGCGTACCTATTTTATATCCACAACTTCCTTCAGACACTTGTCATAACTTAATGAATCTTTTTCAGATTCTTTATTATTTAATTCAATTGAATGTGTACTTCTTATTTTGTTTTTTCGAAAAATCATCAGTTTTTTTTATTTCCATGATATGGACTTTTCCACTACCTTATTAGGTGGTACCCGCTTACTATACGCAACTTTCAAAAAACTTACCATATACTAGTATTAAATAAAACTTTCTCATATTCGTTATTAAATGATGCTCCTGTGCACCTATAATTTTTCTGGTGGTTTATTTTTTCCAAAACATGGACTATAGAAGTGGCGGGGTATAATTTTGTTAATTCTTTCCTCAATACCTAAAGTTTTTAAACAAAGCCTTCTCTATTTATTTTTTATCATTTTAAAAGAGACAGTCTTGATGTATGTAATCACCAATTGGTCAACGGTAGACGGTGTAAATAGTCTTTAAAAATGTAATAGTTAAACAGATAACTGCAACGACACACTAATACAAAGTCCACAAGCGAATCATGTATTGCTTTTAGGCATTGGATTTTAAGTAAGACTAACGGAACAAAAATATAATTATTTTGCCATCTGCAAAAATCATCAGAAATATATTTGTATTGTCTAAAGAAAAAAATTACACGTTATAGTTCCATGGACACAATCATAATGTCACATAGACACGTATATACCTTCAAATTGACGTTTTTTTTCAGTCAAGGTCGTTAAAAACTTCCATTTGTTGTTTTTCCCTTCAAAATCACGACTGGTCATACAGACAAAAAATCTGAAATCGCTACTAGAATACAGTCAGTTTTAGACTGATCGTACAGTAATTTATTTTGGGATCCTCAAGGAAAGCATATTTTTTATTTGAAATACGAACATTCTACATAAATACGGTAGGAATATTGAAACAGTATATATTTTACTGTAACCTGATGCAAATATTTGCGATAAAAGATTATTTGCTTTGTACTACGAGAGCAAAATTGTCAATCGATTTCACTTTTTTCTATGAAGTTGGTGTGATGCACGCGTATATTTTATATTCTACTGCAAGTTTTTTGTTACAGTTACTCATATTTATGGTGTTATACACACATTTAAGATGTGCAAAGCACTTTATAGATATAGGAGTAAACAAATGATGAGAAAAAGCACCAAAACAAAACCGTTCTGTTAGCCAGTTTGAACTCCTCGCTTCGAAAATCGCGACTTCCGGATAGCGTACAGAACAGTATCTACACTGTGAATACTATAATTAAGTACGCCAGACACAGGTTTCGTCTTCATATGACTCATCAGTGAGGCTCAGATAAAAATGGTTATATAGGCAAACAAAGTTGAAGAGCATTGAAGACCCAAAGTTCCAGACAATTGTGCCAAATACAGCTGAGGTAATCTTTTCCTGAGATAAGATAATCCTAAGTGTTTCGACAAATTTCTAAAAATGAACATATAATTGATATTCATGTCAACACCGAAGTGCTGACTACTGAGCTGGTGATACTCTCGAGGACGAAACGTCCACCAACAGTGGCATCGACCAATAAAGTGCGATGAATCGAGGATTTAAGGACCCAACATTTATTCCGAAAGGTGGTTCCAAATTAGACTAATATAATATGTTCCTGAGCTAGAAAATCAATAGACTCCCCAACAATTTATCAATGTCATCGTTTCGAAAAGACTAACGAAAAATAAGGAGATGTGGTATCATTGCTTAAGATACAAATATTTTCTAAAAGTTCAAATACCTTTGTTTTCATAAACCAGTCACCTTTTGTGAGGATAATTTAAGTTCAAACCGTAAACAGCAAACATGGCAAAGTTGCTTTTTATGTTTTCCTTCTTTTCATAGCTTGCACAAATAAAGAAGGTTTGTTGACAATTTATTATACTTAAAGTTGAACAGTACAGTTTAAAAAACGAAACTATTCCAAAACAACTAGATGTGGTATTATTGCCAATGAGTCAGTTATTTAAATACCAGATTACAAATAATATGGATTTTATATACCAGTAACCTTTTTTCAGGATAACACAATAACAAACTGTAACATCTAAGTCTGTCAATGTTGCTCGTTGTTGGTCTAATCATTACAGCTTGTACCAGTATACTTATCTTTTTTAATCTTGTCAGGACAATATAAGTATAAACTGTAAATACTAAGGATGTCAAAGTGTTTTGCTGTTCCTCTTGTTTTCACAGCTGGTATAAATAAACAAGGTTTGCCGACAAAGTTTAATGATTAAAAACAGTTGAACAGAGTACACTTCTTAAAAAGAACTAACACAAAACAACGAGATATGATTTCCTGCCAATTAATCAGTTATTTTATAATAGATTTCACATAATATGGAATCGATAAACCAGTCCCCTTTTGAGGACAACATAAGTACAAACTCTTCCAGTCAAGTCTGTCAAGGTTGACCGTTATTGGTCCAGTTATTACAGCTTGTACAGGTACTCTTATCTTTTGTTTTGTAAGACACACCCTGTCCCGCGCGTTTACTTTTAGTTTGCAACTTTCTCAGTTTCTGTTTCAGGTTTGTTTCTTTGCTCTCTTCCTCATTAATTAACGTTATTTGATCATCGGTAAATAACTATATTATTTAGAAAGATGAATAGTTTTTTTTTTACCCGATATATTTTTACACCATTCAAGCCCCTTATTAAATCATCGTTAATATTTCCAAATTATATGACAATAATAATAATACTTTATTTCCGTAAGTAACAGCTTATTGGATTTACAAAATAGAAATATTCAATAGATAATATATAGCATAATATGTGTTTGTATGGTTATTTAAGCTTTCTTTGACACTGTTTTGAAATGTCAATGTCAATGCAATTACCGTTACTTATTTATAAAAGTTGGAATTACTGGTGGTTTAATCCATGCAAATCTGGTTTTCATGTGAACATTTGAAATAACTTCTTTTAAAATCATCAAGGTATGAATATAAAAAGAGTAAAAATGTAGCGTTTACAATGCTTTAAATTACACCAAACAAAAAGAATTGTAAAAGTACTCTATATTCTCTACTACCTTTGATGAAAATTTGCACTACATAACATTGTATGTTCGGACGGGATAGATATTAAAACGTGTTTAATTCAATTCTGATGCATCATACATGATGTTAATTGAACGTCTTTTTTTCACATTACCAGTTGTACTGAAGTGGCGATAGGAAACCCTAGCATTTACGTGGAAAAAATATTATATGTATATGTTCCAGACCTTATGAGTATTTGGACCGTACGCGTACGGTCCGGACCGTATACGTATACTCATATGGTCCGACCATACGCGTACGGTCGGACCGTATGAGAATACGCGTAAGGTGCAGTACATGTAAGATCTGAACATACATGCTATCAGATTATATGGGTTGTATTTAAACAAACATTTATCACAATCTTTATTTTTATTTCTATAAAATTGTTATCATTTTATTAGATGGATTATATGAACAAAATTAAACATGTTGAATGAACAATTGAAATTTTGTTTAATTGTATATCTGAACCCTTTTTTGGAACTCTTGCCCAAGGTAACACTTTTTTCCACAAGTAATGTAATTTTTTCATATTTACATGTTAAATATTGCAGTTCATTCATGTTCCTTTGCATTGCAGTTTTTGTAAAGTTTCTAATATTATAAACAATTGGCCTCCCACTATGTTTTCTTCCGATATCGTCAATTTCAATAATGTATTACTGATCGACTTGCTAAAATCCAGCTATTAACAGATTTAATTATCGTTAATTTTTAAATACTAGTACATGGAGTTATAAAAAATACAGTTTTAATTTCAATTACAATTTAACTTTTCCATATTAATTTGGGAGTTAAGTTATGTTGATCTGTTACATGAATTGGTAACTTATAAACTTCTTAATGGCACCTTCTTAATGATATTAACCAGACCGTACGAGTAATGTCCGACCGTATGAGTATTTTGAAAAGGTACGCATACGGTTCAGACCGTACGCGTACGGTCCAAATACTCATACGGTCAGGAACATATATAAAAGGTACTTTGAAACCAAAAAAGGATATGCGAACCTCTTACAAAATTGTATTGAAGAAAGAAACCATTCATTCCTTGCTGTTCGGTGTGAGCTAAGGCTCTATGTTGAAGACCCTACTTTGACCTTTACTGGTTTTTTCTTTTACAAATTTTGACTTGGATGGAGATTTGTCTCATTGGCACATCTTTTAATAACCAAACACGAAAGATGCATCACTGAAATCACTGTCCCTCCGCTTATTGTGAGTTGTAATGCTGTGCATGTATTGATTTTGTGTGATTAATAAAAAAAACATATCCTTTGTTTTTCTTTAATTTCTTTTTATGTTACTGTTAAAATCTATTGATATAAAAAAGGAAGATGAGGTATGATTGCCTATGAGACGACTTTCCACAAGAGACCAAAATAACAAAGAAATAAGGAACTATAAGTCACTCTACGACCTTCAAAACGATGAGCAAAGCACATACCGCATTGTCAGCTATTGAAGGCCCGAGATCACAATGTAAAACATTTCAAAGGAAAAAATTAACGGCCGAATTTATGTACCAAAAATAAAAGAAAAACAAATATATAAAAAAAAGTGGCAACCACTGAATTTCAGGCTCCTGACTTGGGACAGTCACATACGTACAGAATGTGGCGGAGTTCAACATGTTAACGGGATCTCAACCCTCTCACTATCTGAGACAGTGGTATAACAGTATATCATAAGACCTTACTATAAAAATCAGTTGAAAAAGGCCCAACTCATCAGATGGACAAATATACAAGTGAGCCTTTTATCTTCTCTACATTCATGCCTGTCCGACTTGTCAATACAAGAACAACATTTATATAAATAACAAATAAAACTAATTGAAAATTACATTAAAGCAAGTACAAATTGTCAGTACACACTACGCCATAGGTGGACTACCAGAATATCAGATGAATAAATTAGATATTCAAACAATAATGTAAGAATAAACACATTTAATTTAGAAATCTAAAGTGTGGCACATTACGTTTAATAAATAAATGTATGTAGTAAAATACTAATAAATCATTTCATTTTGGCCCATGTCTATTGAGTAAGCATTTATAAAGGTTTTTATGTACTATCCCAAAGATTATAGATAGTGTGAATGTTTCAATTATTAGGTTTATAAATGAAGATATTTTTCATGGTTATATTTTACGAACGCCCTCATGAGTTTGTTGACCGTTATGGAATATCCGTTTCACAGATAGTATCGGATATATTCCTGATGTCATAGCTACAATCCCGTTTTCTTTTCACGTATGTGACCTACCGAATACGACTTTTTCCGGGTTTGTAATCATATGAGCAACACGATTGATGCTACATTTGGAACAGGATCAGCTTACCTTTCCTAAGCACCCAAGATCACCTAAAATATGTGATTGGGATCGTGTTGCTAAGTTGTGTCTTGTGTAGTATTACTTGTATGTTAGTCTTTTTCTTTTCCAGCCATGGCATTGTCAGTTTATGTTCCATAAATGCGCTTGACTCTGGTGTTTTTTGTCCCTCTTTTAGGTAATAGAAAATTAAAAAAGTTAACTATAACTTTCCAGTTGGGTTTGTGTTATTGAATATCTCCGTCGGATATTATTTGTGAATAATCTCTTCAATATAAATAAAAAACACTGCTCTAAAATTGTTGTCTTAAGAAATACATTACAAGATAAGTTAGTAATAAACAAAATATATATATCTTTCATTTTGGAAAAAATTCAAATGACTCCAGGAGACTATAATTTTATTGGATCAATAACAGTTTCAAAATCTTTATTTCAGTTGTGTCTGAGGCTGGATAAATAATTTTTCCTAAAATGTAACATTTGGATGACATTTAAGATTATATTTCATTGGAACAGCAATACAAGTACACGTAGTTACCCCTGTAAATAGTCAATACATAACGTTATATTTCATGTTTTCAAAACTACGATTTTTATTTTAGATTTGAATAACATTAAAATATGATGACTTTTGGAACTGCACTATATAAAGGTAAAAGTAGTATACCGCTGATCAAGAGAACTAATACCGAGGGGAACACATCAAAAGAGGAATACGTATGCAAACACAATCTCTTTAAACGATTTCCAGGCGTATAAGGCAGTATATTGGACGCCCGCTTAGTCTACACCAGAATCATCAGGGTTTCCAAATCACAAAATTGTGTATGCTTTAATAGTTACGAACTTTAAGGGAATTGTACCTTTATATGGGGTTAGTCGGTTTCAAAAGTAAAAACAAATAGTTAACTTTATAAAAAGAGTATTAATATATAAAACATTTCACTCTGCCTTTTTTTGCCATGTATACAAATGACAATAATCATTCATAGTAAAACTTAATTTCTGACAGATCAGACGACCGTTAAGAATAGGAAACATTTGGTCTTTAACCTTGATAATTCAAAACTTTTTTATTGGGTTGTTATCGTAAAGATATGATTTTATGTTATTAACAGTCTTAACATCTTTATCAATAACATGTATAATGCAAACAAAAGAATAATTGGTACAGGACAATTTCAAGTGATTTTTATTTTATATTTATTAACCATATTATCTGTTGCTGTGTTGGTGCATAGACTTTGTCAGAATTATGGATTTTCTTACTTTTTTATAAGTATTATTATACTCATTGTTAGTTTTGAATTTTATTAAAGTTTACTCCTGAACCTCGGTTGATAGTAATCTCATTGGCAATATACCACCTTTTCTTATTTCTACATTACCATCTTCTCCTCAAAATACTGTGCAAATAAACTCATCATGAATACCAGGACCTAACTTTTTTATATACGCCAGACGCGCGGTTCGTTTACTAAGAGCATCATCAGTGACTCTCGAATCCAAAAAAGTTAAATAGGCCAAATAAAGTACGATAAGAGCATTGAGGGCCAAAATTCCTAAAAGTTTTGCCAAATACAGCTAAGGTAATCTATGCAATTTTGTAGTAAAAAACAACGCAAAAAAAAATAACGTTTGTAACGAAAATTCATATTTGTATATGAAAATCAATTTACATGTAAAGTTGAACATAGCGAAACTCACGAAATTAGAAAGTATAGAAAGTGATTTATCTTTTTTATATAATAAAAAAACCTCATTAGGTATGTTTTGCTTAGGTTTAAAAGTTAGAACCAAATCCAAATACCAACTCTTTTTTTGTAAAGAGCATTGCTTTGAAAATTACCCTCTCTGTGAGATTAATGCGTCACATCTTCCACATTGTAATTTTGTTTATACGCTGACCTTTTCCGTTCTAAAATGTTTACTGTGACACTATTCGTTATTGATTTAAACTTGCCAAATTGGAGTATTGTACGTGATGTTGACCAGCTAACATGCACACGTTTTTGTTCAGGTTCATTATAAATGTTATAAACCGAACTATTTTTTTACATGGAATATGTTTACTCTTTAATGATACCATTTCTTGTGAGGATATAATAGGAAGGTGTACGTTTGTTCAATGTTTTTATGTGTGTGTATGTGTGCGTGTTTGGTAATGGGGGAAGGTATTTAGTTTATAAAGCAAGTATTTAATCCAATTTACAAATAACACCAATTAGAAAATTTCTAATTACAATTTTAACCAACCATGTGTCTTGAATTGTCCTTTACCAATTCTGGAAATGGTAGTTGTTTTCTTATAATTCTTTTCTGTGTGTGTCATTCCCGTTTTTTTGTTGTTGCATTTCAGTGTTTTTGCAGTTTCGTTGTTTTCCTCTTATTGCTGATGTGAGGATAGAATAGGAAGGTGTACGTTTGTTCAATGTTTTATGTTTGTGTGTGTTGGTGTGTTGGTGTGTATGTGTGTGTGGTAGTGGGGGATGGTATTTAGTTTAAAATAGCAGTTGTTATCTTATAATCCTTTTCTGTGTGTGTCATTCCTGTTTTCTTTTTGTTACCCCTACTATGACTACATGACCGGAATACAGTTTTAATAGACACAAGAACATTTTAACTTCTTCAAATCACAGATGTATATTTAAAAATAAGTTTTTACCAGTGTCGTTCAAATGGAAAGTAATAAAATGCAAAAAAGTGCGATGAATCAAGGTTTAAGGACCCAACAATCATTTCGAAAGGTTTTTCCACATACAGTTAATATAATAGGTTCCGAGGTTTGAACATCATTTGACTTTCGAAAAAAATATATATAATTCGTCATCGTCCTAAAAAAAGAAAGAAAATAAGGAGGTTCAGTTTTATTGCTAAAGAAACTAATATTTACTAAAGGTCAACTAATGTGGATTTAATCAAATCACCTTTTGTCAGGACAACATACGTATAAATCGTCACCCTGTCAGGACAACACAATTAAAAACTGTAAAAGACATGTCTGTTGTTGTTGCCGGCTGTTGGTCCAGTTAATACAGCTTGTACAAGTATACTTATCCTTTTTATTGACCTTTTGTCAGGGCAATATAAGTATAAACCATAAAAATCAAGGAAGTCAAAGTTGCTTGTTATTCGTCTTTTTTCACAGCTTGTATAAATATAGTAAGTTTGCCGACAATATTTAATGATTAAAAACAGTTGAACAGAGTACACTTTAAAAAAAACTAACACAAAACAACGAGATGTGATAGTATTGCCAATGAGTCAGCTACTTTAATAACAGATTAAAATAATATAGATTCGATAAACCATTCTTCTTTTGAGGACAGCATAAATACAAACTGTAACTGTCAAGTCTGTCAGTGTTGTCCGTTATTGGTCCAGTTATTACAGCTTGTACAAGTAAACTTATCTATTTGTATGTTAGACACACCCTGTCTCGCTCCTTTTCCTTTTCGTTTGTCACGTTCTCAGTTTCTGTTTCACGGGTTGTTTTCTTTGATTGTTCTATTTCTCATTAATTCACGTGATTTGATTATCTGTAATCACTATGGCCTTGATTTAGTTTAAGAACAATGAATAGCTATATTTCTTCCCGATATACTTTTGTACCATTCAAACCCCTTATTAAATCATCGTTAATATTTCCAATTATGTCACAATGAAAATAATAGTTAGGACAAAAATGAGTAAGATTGTCATAGCATTATAAATTTGTGAACGTATTATAGCGATTCTGTCAATTTGATTGTCGATGTTTGTATTTGGACATCTATGTGTTTTTATTTTGATTTATGCTTTAATATTGAACACTCTTTTGAAATGTCAATGTAATGACCGTTACTTATTAAAAAAAATTGGAATCACTGAAGATTTAGGTCCATGCAAATCTGGTTTTCATGTGAAAATTTGAAATCAACTTCTTTAAATATGACAATCAAGGTATGAATATAAAAAGAATTAAAATGTAGCGTTTAAAATGCCTTAAATAAAGCGAAACAAAGAATATTATAAAAGTGCTCAATTTTGTAAACTACCTTTTATTAAATTTTTCACAAATACAATATATGTTTGGAAGGGGTAGATATTTCAATGTTTTTAAATTCAATTTTGATGTATGAGTTTTCTTCTTCTTTCAATTGAACGTCAAGTTATTCACATTACCAGTTTTATTGAAGTGGCGGGATAAAACCCTAGCATGTACGTCGATAAAATATAATTTGTACAAAAGGTACTTGTAATGCAAACCCGATAAGCAAACATATCACAAGAATGCGTTGAAGAAAGAAAATATTAATGCCTTGCTGTTTGGTGTGAGCTAAGGCTCTGTGTTGAAGACTTTGACATTAACTGTTTTTTCTTTTACAAATTGTGACTTGAATGGAAAATTGTCCCATTTGCACTCATTCCACATCTTCTGATAACTAAACACGATGATGCTTCCCTTAAATAACTGTCCCTTCGCTTAATGTGTGTTGCTTTGCTGTGTAAGAATCGGTTCTGTGTTATAAATAAAAAAACAATATTATGTGTTTTTCTTTTTAAAACATTATATAATACTATATACTTCGTATAACCAAACACGATGATGCATCCCTTAACTAACTGCCCCTTCGCTTATTATTTGATGCTTACACTAAAAGACAAATAAGAAATAAACAAAATAATATACATATATATTTCATTTTGGAAAAATATCAAATGACTCCAGGAGACTATAGGTTTATTGTATCAATAACAGTTTCAAAATCTTTATTGCAGTTGTGTCTGAAGCTTGGTAAATATTTTTGTTTTAATCATATACCATTTGGATAACATTTATGATTATATGTCACTGGAACAGCAAAACAATTACACGTAGTTTCCTCCTGTAAATGGTCAATACACTACGATCGTTCTTTTTTTTTTATATAAATGAGGTCGTTAGTTTTCTCGTTTGAATTGATTTACATTGTCTTATTGAGGTCTTGTATAGCTGACTATGCGGTGCTCATTGGTCTTAGCATTATGTATTCGGGTTTAGTTTTCTGTAATTAATTAATACTTCAGTTTCATTATGTATATCTCTTTCATATTCATTTGATAAAATTTATTGTTTGCAATAGAATGAATTGTTCTAAATAATAAGAATGTTCTTATCCCAAGCATATAAACAACGCCGTATTTGGCACAACCTTTTTCAACTTTTGATCTTCAGTGCTGGTCAACTTTGTACTTTTTACACTTTCGATCTTTTATATCTGGGCCTCACTGGTGAGTCTTGTGTGGACGAGGTGCGTTTTTGGCGTATTGAATTTGAAACCTGATGCTTTTTGTTATCTATTAATCATGTGTTCATACATACAGAATGTAGCGGGGTTAAACATGTTAACGGGATCTCAACCCTCTCCTTACCCGGGACAGTGGTATAACAGTACAACATAAGACCGAACTATAAAAATCAGTTAAAAATCTGCTCTACATTCATGCCTGTCCGACTTGTCAATACAAGAACAACATCTATATAAATGAAGGTTGTGTCTTGTGTGTTATTATTTGTATGTTATTTTTTTTTCTTTTTCAGCCATGGCATTGTCAGTTTATGTTCCATCTCTGGTGTTTCCCCCCCTCTTTTAGGTAATAGAAAATTATAAAATTAAATATAACTTTCCAGTTGGGTTTGTGTTATTGAACATCTCCGTCGGATTTTATTTGTTAATAATCTCTTAAAGATAAATAAATAACACTGCTCTAAAATTGTTGTCTTAAGAAATACATTAAAAGATAAATTAGAAATAAACAAAATATATAATATACATTTCATTTTGGAATAATATCAAATGACTCCAGGAGACTATACATTAGTTGGATCAATAATAGTTAAATTATCTTTATTTCAGTTGTGTCTGAAGCTGGATAAATATTTTTTTTCTTAAAAAGAAAACATTTGGATAACATTCAAGGCTTTATGATATTGGAACAGCCATACAAGTACTATAAGTTACATAGTGTGTTGGTGACCTAATATGATATATACAGGGTCAGTAAATTCCATACAGAGTGAGAGCGAAGCTCGAACCCCATATGGAATTTACTTACCCTATATTTATCATATTAGGTCACGAGTACACTATGTAACGAATTTATCTTACCGACTATCTTTATTTGTGGAATTTAGACAAAAGTTGTCTTATTTGCTATCACAACACATCTTCTTATTTCTGTATAAAAAAGTGTTCAATTGTTCAATTTTAAGAACCTTCTTAAATTGGTCTGCACTTTAAAACTAATGTAAACGACAAATATCTATTATCAACAACCTTGATATAACAATATTTAACAGATCTTTCAATCATTTTTAAAAATCAAACAATGACTAAGTTGTATATCCACTACGAACCCTGTATTGAAATAAGCCCCGCCTCCCTACTAATCTAATATTGAATATACACGGTCTCTGCGAGGTCGCTATTAACCAATCATTTTCCTATAAATGTATAGGAGGTAAGATAAGAGTAGTTACCCCCTGTAAATAGTCAATAATAACGTTATATGTTATGTTTTCACAACTACGACCTCAATTTTAGATTTGAATAATATTAAAATGTCATGAATATTGGAACTACACTATATAAAAGTAACAGTAGTATACATCTGATCAAGAGTCATAAATCCGGGATACAAACTAATAATGAGGGAAACACATCAACTATAAACGGAACATATATTCAAACCCAATCTCATTAAAAACTCTTGGCTTATAAAGAAATATGATGAACGCCTGCTTAGACACATTAATAATAGGTTTCTAAATCTCAAATTGTGTATGCTTAATTAGTTACGAACTTTAAGGGAATTGTAAATTGTAAATAATAAAATATTTGTTGTTATATTGTACCTTTAGATAGGGTTAGTCGGTTTCAAAAGTAAAAACAAATCGTTATTTTTTTTATATGAAAATCAATTAACATGTCAAGCTTAATCTAGTGAAGCTTATATAGAAAATGATTTATCTTTTCTATTTATTAAAAAAACCTCATTTGGTATGTTTTGCGTAGGTTTAAAAGTTTGGAAAAATCCAAATACCAACTCTTTTTTATAAAGAACATTGCTTTGAAAATTACCCACTCTGTGAGATTAATACGTCACATCTAACACATTGTAATTTTGTTTATACGCTGACGTTTCCATTCTAATGTTTACTATGACACACTATTCGTTATCGATTTAATCTTGGCAAATTGAAGTATTGTACGTGATGTTGACCAGCTTACATGCACACGTTTTTTGTTCATTATAAATGTTATTAACCAAACTATTTTATTACATGGACATATGGTTACTCTTTAATGATATCATTTCTAGTGAGGATAGAATATATAGGTGTACGTTTGGTCAATGTTCTATGTGTGTGTGTGTGTGGTTATGGGGAGGGTATTAAGTTTATAAAGCAAGTATTTGATCCAATGTCCTTTACCAATTCTGGAAAATGGCAGTTGTTGTCTTATATTTCTTTTCTGTGTGTGTCATTCCCGTTTTCTGTTTCTTGTCCCTTTTTTCAGGTCAAAGAGCTATCAACTCTCTGCTTCTATGACAATGTTAAAAATACCGCTTCAATAATAAACTACCTGACAGGAATACAGTTTGAATAAACACAAGAACATTTAAACTTCTTCAAATCACAGATGTATATTTGAAAATACGTATTTATCAGTGTCGTTCTCATGGAAAGTAATACAATGCAAAACAGTAAGATGAATCGAGGATTAAGGACCCAACATTTATTTCGAAAGGTTTTTCCACATACAGTAAATACATTAGGTTCCGAGGTTTGAACATCATTCGACTTTCGAAAAAAATATAATTCGTCATTGTCCTTAAAAAAAGAAGAAGGAAAATAAGGAGGAGAAGTTTTATTGCTAAAGAAACTAATATTTTATAAAGGTAAAATAATGTGTATTTAATCAAATCACCTTTTGTCAGGACAACATAAGTATAAATCGTCACCCTTTCAGGACAATTCAATTAAAAACTGTATAAGACAAGTCTGTCGATGTTGCCCGCTGTTGGTTCAGTTATACAGCATGTACAAATATACTTATCTTTTATATTGACCTTTTGTCAGGGCAATATAAGTATAAACCATAAAAATCAAGGATGTCAAAGTTGCTTGTTATTCGTCTTTTTTTCACAGCTTGTACAAATATAGAAAGTTTGCAGACAATGTTTAATGATTAAAACAGTTGAACAGAGTACTATATTAAAAAAAAACTAACACAAAACAACGAGATGTGATATTGCCAATAAGTCAGCTACTTTAATAATAGATTAACATAATATGGATTCGATAAACCAGTCTCCTTTTGAGGACAACATAAGTACAAACTCTAACAGTCAAGTCTTTAAAGGTTGACCGTTGTTGGTCCAATTATTACAGCTTATACAAGTAAACTTGTACTTTTATGATAGACACACTCTGTCTCGCTCATTTTCCTTTTTGTTTGCGACTTTCTCATGTTCTGTTTTCACGGTTTGTTTCTTTTATTGCTCTATTGCTCATTAATTTACGTGATTTGATCATCTGTAATTACTATGGCCTCAATTAAGTTTAAGAACAATGAATAGCTATATTTATTCCCGATATAACTTTGTACCATTCATACCCCTTGTCAAATCATCATTTATATTTCCAATTATGTCACAAAAAAAGTAATAAATAGGACAGAAATGAGTAAGATAATCATAGCATTATAAATTTGTTAACGTATTATAGCGATTCTGTCAGAGTTATTGTCGATGTTTGTATTTGGACAACTATTGTGTTTGTATTTTGATTTATGCTTTTATATTAAACACTCTTTTTAAATGTCAATGTAATGACTGTTACTTAGTATTACAAATTGGAATCACTGGAAGTTAAAGTCTATGCGAATCCGGTTTTCATGTGAACATTTGAAATTAACTTCTTTTAATATGATCATAAATGTATGATTATAATAAGAATTAATATGTAGCGTTTAAAATGCCTTAAATCAAGCGAAACAAAGAGTATTGTAAAAGTGCTCAATTTTTTAAACTACCTTTTATGAAATTTTGCACAAATACAACGTATATATGTTTGGAAGGGATAGATATTTAAATGTGTTTTAATTCAATTTTGATGTACATGTATGAGTTTTCTTTTTCTTCTGTCAATGGAACGTCAAGTTTTTCACATAACCAGTTTTACTGAAGTGGTGGTATAAAACCCTAGCATGTACGTCGAAAAAATAGAATTTGTATAAAAGGTACTTGTAAGCCAAATAGGATAAGCAAACATCTCACAAGATTACATTGAAGAAAGACAACATTAATTCCTTGCTGTTTGGTATGAACTTAGGGTCTGTTATGAAAACTTTGACATCAGTTGGTTTTTCTTTTACAAATTGTGACTTGGATGGAGAGTTGTCTCATTTGCACTCATACCACATCTTCTTATAACTAAACACGATGATGCATCCCTTAAATAACTGTCCCTTTACTTATTGTGTGTTGCTTTGCTGTAAAAAAATCGGTTTTGTGTCATGAATAAAAGACAAAAATCCTGTGTTTTTTTTTTTAAACATAATATACTACTATCAAAATCTATTGAGCCCTCTATCTGCTCTATATTTATGTATAAATATTTTGTTTGTTAAGAAGATACCATTTGGATAACATTTAAGATTATATGTCACTGGAACAGCAATACACTTACACGTAGTTACCCCTGTAGATGGTCAATAAACTACGTTATATTTCATGATTTCAAAAGTAAAGCCTCTATTTTAGATTTGAATAATATTAAAATATAATGACCATTGGAACTGCACTATGTAAAGGTAACAGTAGTATACCGCTGATCAAGAGTCATAAATCCGGGATTCTAACTTATACCGAGGGAAACACATCAATCATAAGCTGAACATATATGCAAACATAATCTCATTAAAAATTCCAGGCTTATAAGAAAATATGTTGGACGCCTGTTTAGTCAAAATAACACACATTATATGTTTCTAAATCACAAATTGTGTATGCTTCATTAGTTACGAACCTTAGGGGAATTGTAGATTGTAAATTAAATAAATTATTTGTTGTTAAATTGTACCTTCTGATAGGGTTAGTCAGTTTCAAAAGTAAAGATAAATCGTTAATTTCTTTTAAAAGAGTATACAAATATAAAATATGTTTTTCTGCCTGTTCTGCCATATATACAAATTACAATAATCATTCACATAAACGTTCTGACAGATTGGACGACTGTGAAATGGAAAACAATTAAACTTCTACTGGAAATACGGATAGGTTGGATATGTACGGACAGGTTGCACCTTAACAGGCCACATTCGGACTCCCCAAATAATTGGTGCCAGTTTTTTTGCAGGAAATGCTTGCCCTGCCGGAGCTTTTGATTTCACTTCCGGCTTATAGTGGAGTTCTCGTTGTTTCTTAAACTCATTATAGATACCAGGACTAAATTTAAATGTAAATACGCCAGACGTGCGTTTCGTCTACAAAAGACTAATCAGTGACGCTCGAATCCAAAAAAGTTAAAAAAGCCCAATAAAGGCCAACCAGATTATCTGTTGCTGTGTGTGTGCGTAGAATTTGTTTTCTTGTTTGTCATGTATACTTATTTTTCTGAGTAATTTTTTGCTTGTTCTTTTTGATAAGTATTATTACACTTATTGTTAGTTTTCAATTTTGGTAACGTTCTGAACTTCGTTGATAGTAATCTCATTGCCAATATATTTTTTCTTATTTCTACATTACCATTTTTTTCTCAAAATACTGTGCAAATAAACTCATCATAGATATCAGGACTAATTTTTATATACGCCAGACGTTACTAAAGACTTAATAGTGACTCTCGAATCCAAAAAATTAAAAAGGCCAAATAAAGTACGAAATTGAAGAGCATTGAGGGGCCAATTTCCTAAAAGTTTTGCAAAATACAGCTAAGGTAATCTATGCAATTTTGTAGTAATAAACAACACAACGCAATAAACATTTGAAATGACAATTCATATTTGTATATGAAAAACAATTTACATGTAAAGTTTAACCAGAGAAACTCACGAAATCAGAAAGTATAGAAAGTGATTTATCTTTTCTCTATAGTAAAAAAAACCTCATTCGGTATGTTTTGCTTAGGTTTAAAAGTTAGAACAAAATCCAAATACCAACTCATTTTTTGTAAAGAGCATTGCTTTGAACCCTCTCTGTGAGATCAATGCGTCACATCTTCCACATTGTAATTTTGTTTATACGCTGACATTTTCCGTTCTAATGTTTACTGTGACACTATTCGTTAGCAATTTAAACTTACCAAATTGAAGTATTGTACGTGATGTTGACCAGCTAACATGAACACGTTTTTTTCATTATAAATATTATAAACCAAACTATTTTTTTACATGACATATGTCAACTCTTTAATATTAGTATTTCTTGTGTGGATAGAATAGGAATGTGTTCATTTGTTTAATGTTTTATGTGTATGTGTGTGTGTGGTGGTTGGGAAGGGTATTTTGTTTTATTTCAATGTTTTTGCTGTTTCATTGTTTCCCTCTTATAGGTGATGTGTTTACCTCAGTTTTAGTTTGTAACCCTGATTTATCTTCTCTTTATCGATATATGGATATAGTTGATCCAATTGCGAAAATGAAAATGTTTTATGAAATGACTGCAATCAACAAATTTTAGAGTATACAGACTATTTGTTTGTGTTTTCATTTTAATTAAATGTGATTTAAGGCTTGTATATTTAAAAAAAAACCGCCTCTTTAAATATGTTTTGCTTAAGTTTTAATGACGGACAAAAACAATTTCACTACCAGATCATTTAATACATACATTGCTTTGAAAACTACCCTCTCGTAGAGATTAATACGTCACATCTTACTCATTTTAATAGTGTTTATATGCTGACCTTATCGGTTCTAATAATAGAGTGATATTATCGATTATCGATTTACACTTTCTCAACATTTCATCCTTATAATGACGATGAACAGCAAAAATTCAGTCTGATTCATTAGATGTATATCAATTAAAACATATCTATGTACATGCAATATGTTTATAATATTTTTTTGTGATGTATGTTTGTGCTAATGGGACAGGGTAGTTAGTTGATAAAGCAAATAATTGATTCAACATACATGTTAATCCAGTTAAAAAATTGCGTATAACAGTTTAGAAAAAGTTGTCACTTGTCGCTCACATTGCTTTAAAAGAGGGACGAAAGATACCAAAGGGACAGTCAAACTCATAAGTCTAAAACAAACTGACAACGCCATGTTTAAATTAGGCCGGTAGTTTCCTCAAATGTACTGAATCGTATTGTATGGTATTTTCTGTTTAACGGAACTTCGTGGTTGTCGAGTGTTTGTGTCTGTCATATTTGATATCCATTTGGTGTTTTGCCATTACTTTATTTATTCAACAGATAAGTGTTCTCACATATTTCCATGGTATAGGCAATAAATTAGAATAACATGATATGAGTTCTAAGACTTTTTGAAAACGTAAGGGTTCAGAATGGCCGAACCGAGTCAAACATGATAGAGGAAAAGACAGCAGTCTGTAGGTCAAGAAGAATGGAAAGAAGGAAACAAAAACAAACCAGCGGATTATAAAAAAATGACGTACGCTTTCTTACACTAACAGACATATGAAAACACTGAACAGGAATAATAAAGGCAACAGTAGTATACCGCTGGTCACAAGTTAGAAACAAAACTATTTAGAGAAGACAAATCCGGGTTACAAACTAAAACTTAGGGAAACTCATCAGCTATAATAGGAAAAGAATGAAACAACAGAAACACTAATATCTTTAAACAAACACAGGTGACCACAAGTTTATTGGATCAACAACATTTCAACATCTGTTTTTCAGTTGTGTCTGAAGCTGGGTAAAAACTGTTTAGATGAAAATAATATTAATATAACATTTAAGTTTATATATCACTGGAACAAACAACAAACACACGTAGTTACCCCCTCTGTGTAATAGTTCAATGAAATATGCTCTATATTCCTTTCATTTTAGATAAATTGGTATAGGAATAGCATGCCTTTACATATCAGGCATTAATTCTCTTATAACCTAGAATTTTGCATCCGATTTTTTACATGCACTATACATTCAATTAATTTGTTGAGTATTGGTTACACCCTTTGAGTCTTATCACCATATATTTTTGTTGTTTATTTATGTTTCTTTCATCGGACGAGTCGGTTCAAGTGTCGTATACTTAGCTGTCCAATATGTGCGTTGATTCCTGTAAAAGGGTTATAAACTGGTTGAAGTTTGGCTATTTAAAAAAAAAAAAATGGGAAAAAAAGTAAACTTTTTGGAATTTTGGGTCTGCAATGGTCTTCAACTTTGTACTGATTTGGTTTTACAAATATTTTTTATCTGAGTGCCACTTATGAATCTTCTGTAGACGAAACGCGCGTCTGGCGTATAAAATTACTATCCTGGCACCTTTGATAACTTATCATATTTTTTATGTGTTACCTTTAAGAGTTATGCGAGTCTTTCATCGAACTACAAATTTAATACTGCCTTTAAAATTCCCAGCCATTTTTATATATATATATTTTGACATTAGGATAACCAATAACTGGAGCAATTTACAAATTGCTTTCTTTGTGGTAAAGATGACCTTTTTAGTGTGAAAGGTAATCAGCAAATCTACAAGGCGTTTAACCAATCTACAACCTTTGACGATATGACGTAGTCGATTACAACATTATCAATTACTTTAAAGGCTTGCAATAGAACTGTAAACGTATACTTAGAAAAGAAACTGCAGTATAACAATCTATCTTTTCATAACATTCAAACAAAAATGGAAAACAAGTTATTATGGGCATTGGAGTCTGGAAAATATAAATTGGCTAAAATTTTAATACAAGGTGGACACGACGTTAACTTTTGTACAAACAGAGGAAGCTCACCACTTATGCTCGCATGTAAATTGGTTGCACTTGATCAGGACGTTCATGAGAAACTTGAGATCATTTCTAAACTTCTAGGAACCGGAGCAAAAATAAATGCAAAAGACAACAAAGGAAGAACAGCTCTGGCGTATGCAATGCATGCAAGATGTAAAGCAACAATTCAAATGTTAAAAAACCAAGGACTCATCATTACAATAGACGCCAAGATAAAAAGGATAAAAGGAAGCGACAAGAAAATTTGGAACAGTTTTGACTTGGACGAAGATTAGTTTCCGTTTACAATACCGGACTTTTAAACATATCAAGATGTTACCATTGATTATGGATTGCATCCAAGCATTGATTTCAGTAACTGGACAAGTATCGAGCTTCTGTCAGTAAGTAAGCGGTTTGGTTTTCAGTGACATATATATTTGTCAAAAGAGAGAAAGAAAGTTGATCAATAAGCGAACGAATCTTCCGAGGTCAGATATTTCAACAAGTAGATCCTGTTGAAGAAAAAACACATTTTAGATCAGGATTTGAGAAGATTAATACCAATTAAAGATGCACAGTTTGTCTAGTTTTAAAGAAATTAAATAAATCAATTAAATTAATATGAATTGTTTATTATTACTTGATATGGTGTTTCCTGACATGATTTATAAGTCAACATTATTTTTCAAAAGTGTGTAAGCACTTTAAATCACCCCCTATATTTGGTTTGTTTTGTATTGCATATATTATTCATTGTTTCAATTTCTATGAAGTATTTTATCGACTCTCCTTTTCTCGTTTTCTATATTCCTAGGTATTGTCTCGTTTGAGTTTAGTCAAAACCATAATAACAAATAACAAATTAAAAATCCAAAACGGAAAAGTTCCTATTCAAATTAATGGAAAATCAAATGCTCAAAAATAGCAAACGAATGGATAACAACTGTCATATTCCTGACTTGGGACAGGCGTTTTTTTAATCTTTGTTTCATAGACCCTCTCATTTAACATTTACCCGAATCATGTTTCTCTCCGGTTACATATTTAAATGGTTTGTAAGTTATCGACATCCTAACTCCATATTTTATCTTCCTTTATATATTCTCAACATGTATGATAACGTGTAATTAAAAATATGCACATGACGATATTCCACGAATATATAAATTTAAAAAGTTCTACTAGGTGAGGTCCAAAGAGCTTAGTTTCACTATGTAATAATAATGCTGACGTGTTAAAAGAAGCAGAGCAGTTGATAAGTGACAATTATCGGTTTATTTTTTTTTAATTTAAACGCCTTTTATCTCATTTTTTTTATGTCATTTTAATTGAAGCGAACAACGGGTTGATCTATTAGCCTTTATACATTAAAATGGAGAGGAAATAAATACCAACGAACGACTTTTACAGCTTAAATCAAAGTGATTTGGTTTATATATTTTTCCTAAAATTAAATTATTAAATTATTATAATAAGACTGACATTTCATTTTTTGGAAAGGTATATTGCGATTTCATGTTGATAACTTTAATCGAAGTACATATTTGTTATCAGTTTTGTTGTAAGCGGTAGCCTTATGAAACTTGCATATCAGGAAGTATAGTTAAAATATGATTTGCATATATTACCCACAAAAATCAAAATAGAAGTTATTGAAATGACATCCCCTTTTTTCTTATAATACAATGAAGGACGAAGTTTTGACATATGTCTAATATAGTCTATTTTGTTACTTTATATTTTTTTTCTATGAAGAGCTATTGCATTTTCATGCAATTATCATATTTATTGATTATAAATTTGCGTCTTTTTGATTTGCCTATTTATACCGGTTATATATAACCACAATATAAGTTTGCAGCGACTTCAGGTTACTAGTATGTATGTGTGTTGTTCAGTTTTGTATGTTTTGTCAGTATCTTTAGTAATTCTTCCTACGAGTCTGTTTTATTGGATAATGTAGTATGTTGATCTGTCCAATATTTGCGGTAATTATTATTGTCTTTTTGTTGTAATAAGTAGGAGTCAAATAGCTGTTACATATAGCTTATCTAAAACAAAACTAATATAAAATTATATATGCCCTTTAAATAAAAATGATTATATGCCAATTCCTATGTCGAATCAACAGTTTGTCCACATATAAGTGAATTGTACATAATTTTAGTGATCGTCCGTGTAGAAATGCACAATGTCTAATATTGGTCTTTTAATTCAAATCGGGAGCGTAGCCGTATTATAATCGCTTTGTAAAATAACGAAAGATCGTGAAAAAGCAAGATTCAAAACAGAAATAATGAAAAGATAAAGTTTATGATTTGTCCGCATGTAGGGAAACATATTGTGGGCTTAATTTCAATATTAGATAACTTTTTACCTACCTGTCGTCTTCATTTTCGGCCAAATCTTTGTAACATCCTTCCCAATTGGTAAAAAGTCAAATTTAGGCATTTTTCTTAGAATTACACAACCTTTTTGTAAATATCCGTCAACATGTTGGAAATATGCGCCAAAGAAAGTTTTCAAAGACACATTAGTTTTATATCCATGACTGAAAAAGACAGCATATAACTGCAAATTAAAAATATTTCATATTTTCAATTTTATAAACAAAGGGTTGTAATTCAATTAAAAGGAACACAGTTACGTGGTGCGAATCATATGAACGAAATACCTTTTATTTTGCCCAATTTACGTATAAAGCTAGTTGGAAAGTGTCATATTATTGTTTTAATTTGTCACACTGCTATTGTATCCAAATACCAAATCATTGTTGTAAAGATTGCTTTGAAAACGACTCAAGTGGGGAGAGATTTACTTTATGATCAACTATTTGATTCAATTTACATATTAAGCAAGTTAGAACATTTCGTAGTACAGTTTTAGGAAAAGTTATATGTGTCGCTCATCTTGCTATAAATTAGGCCGTTAGTTTTCCTCAACAAAATCGTATCGAATTGTATAAATTATTTGCTTTTTACAGTTTCATAGAAATTAAGTGGTTGTCGTGTGTCTGAGTTTGTCATATTTGATATCCGCTTGACTTTTTGCCCTATACCAGGTTATTGATTTTTTTTTTATTTCAACACCGATAAATTTTGAATGTATTAATCTATTTAGCGAAACTAAGCGGTAAGAACTTATTCTGGATTCAATTAAAATCATATGGTGTAGCTGAATGAATAAATTTATTAGTAGAATAAGGATATTTGGATCATTTTCAAAGATAGCATAATATTAATTAATCATGAAATATACCAATTACTTGTGGCATATACATTGTAAGCCAATAACTATATAATTGATCAAATTGTGAAATAGACATTTCATTGGATTTACTTGGATTACAAAATTAAACATGTATTTAGAAGTGACTGGATCTACAAACTTTAGAAAATACAGATTAATTGTTTTTTGTTTTATTGTATGGTATTTTTATGTTTAACTGAATTTAGTGGTTGTCGAGTATTTGTGTTTGTCATATTTAATATCCATTTGTTGTTTTGCCATAAACCAGACCATTGCTTTTTTATTCAACAGATAACTGTTTTTACATATTTCAATGGTATAGGCAACAAATTAAAATAACATGATATGAGTTATCAAACGTTTTTGAAAACGTAAAGGCTCGGGATGGCCGAACCAAGTCAAAAATGATAGAGGAAAAGACAGAAGTCTGTATGTCAAGAAGAATGGAAAGAAAAAAAAAACAAACCAGGGGATTATAAAAAATGTCGCACGCACTCTTATGCTAATAGACATATGAAAACACTAAACAAGAATAATAAAGGCAACAGTGGTATACCGTTGTTCACAAGTTAGAAACAAAACGATTCAGAGAAGACAAATCCGGGTTACAAACTAAAACTTAGGGGAACTCATCAGCTATAATAGGAAAAGAACGAAACAACAAAAACACTTATATCTTTAAACGAAACCAGGTGACCACGAGTTTATTGAATCAACAACATTTCAACACCTGTTTTTGAGTTGTGTCTGGAGCTGGGTAAAAACTGTTTTGATGAAAATATTATTAATATAAAATTTAAGTTTATATATCACTGGAACAAACAACAAACACACGTAGTTACCCCCTCTGTGTAATAGTTCAATGAAATATGCTCTATATTTTGTTTATTTAACATAAATTGGTACAAGAATATAATACCTTACATATCATGCATTAATTCTCGTATAACCACGATTTTTGCATCCAAATTTTTACATGCACTATACATTCAATTTATTTGTTGAGTATTGGTTACACTCTTTGAGTCTTATCACCATAGGTGTTCACTTTCTGTTTATTTTTGTTGTTTATTCATGTTTCTTTCATCGGACGAATCGGTTTAAGTCTGGTGTACTTAGTTGTCCAATATTTGCGTTGATTTCAGTTATTCCTGTTATAAAAAGTGTTATAAACTGGTTTAAGTTGGGCTAATTTACAAAAGAAAAATATATTATATACAATATATAATATAACTTTTTGAAATTATGGGTCCTCGATGCTCTTCAACTTTGTACTTGTTTAACTTAATAGCTATTTTTATCTGAGCGTGACTGATGAGTCTTATATAGACGAAATGCGCGTCTAGTGTCTCAAATTACAATCCTGATACCTTTAATAACTAATTATCTTCTTTATGTATTACCTTTAAAAATTACAAGTCTCTCATCGAACTACGAATTTAATATTGCTTTTAAATTTCTCAACCTTTTTTAAATATATATATTTTTGACCTTAGGATGACCAATAATTGGAGCAATTTACAAATCGCTTTCTTTGTGGGAAAGGTGACCTTTTTAGTGTGAAAGATTATCAGCAACTCTTAAATGCATTTAACCAATCGACAACCTTTGACGATATGACTTAGTCGATTACAACATTACCAATTACTATAAAGTATTGAAATGGAACTGTTAACTTATACTTAGAAAAGAAACTGCAGTAAACCAATCTATCTTTCCTTAACATTCAAACAAAAATGGAAAACAAGTTATTATGGGCATTGGAGTCTGGAAAATATAAATTGGCTAAAATTTTAATACAAGGTGGACACGACGTTAACTTTTGTACAAACACAGGAAGCTCACCACTTATGCTCGCATGTAAATTGGTTGCACGCGATCAGGACGTCCACGAGAAACTTGAGATAATTTCTAAACTTCTAGCAACCGGAGCAAATATAAATGCAAAAGACAACAAAGAACGAACAACTCTGGCGTATGCAATGCATGCAAGATGTAAAGCAACAATTCAAATGTTGAAAAACCAAGGACTCGTGAATATAATAGATGCCAAGATAAAAAAGATGAAAGGAAGCGACAAAAAAAATTGGAACAGTTTTGACTTGGACGAAGAGTAGTTTCCGTTTACAATACCAGACTTTTAAACAAATCAAGATGTTGCCTTTGATTATAAATTATCAAAGGTATTTCTGTTAAATACACAATGGTGTTAACATTTGCTACATGTACAGCTGATAGTGATTTGACATCAGTAACTGGACAAGCATCGAGCTCTTGTCAGTGTGTAAGCGGTTTGATTTTCAGTGACATATATATATATATATATATATATATATATGTGTGTGTCAAGAGAGAGAAACAAAGGTCAATAAGCGAAAAAATCTAAAGAGGTCAGGTATTTCAACAAGCTGATCCTGTCGAAGAAAAAACACATTTGATATCAGGATTTGACAAGATTAATACCAATCAAAGATGAGCAGTTTGTCAAGTTTTAAAGAAATTGAATATATGAATTAAATTTATATGAATTGTTTATTATTACTTGATATGGTGTTTCCTGATATGATTTATAATGATTGCTAATTTAAAGTCAACCTTATTTTTCAAAAGTGTGAAAGCACTTTAAATTAATCACCCCTATATTTTGTTTGTTTTGTATTGCATGTATTGCTTATTGTTTGACTTTCTAAAAGTATTTTATAGACACTCCTTTCATCGTATTCTATACTCCAATGTATTGTCTTGTTTGTGTCGATCGAAAATCAAAATAACAAATATCAAATTCAAAATTCAAAATACAACACGGAAAGTTCCTTTTCAAAAAGGCAAAATCAAACATTGAAACACATGAAAGGAATGGATAACAACTGTCATATTCCTGACGTGGAACATGCATTTGTTTATGTAGACAATGGTTGATCGAACTTTTTTTTTAAGCTAGCTTAACTTCTCACTTGTATGACATTCGCATCTAATTCCGTTATATTAACAACGATGCGTGAACAAAATAAACAGACACAATAGGTAAAAATGTCGAAAATGGGGATAAGGCAGCAAACATTGGGTTATCATCTTAATCACTACACAAACAAATAATTTTTTAAAATGGTTGTGAGTGATCGGCTTAAAAATATCCCTATTTCATCTACTTTTATGTATTATGAACTTGCATGATAAAGTATAATTCAAAATATTTATTGGACGATATTCCACTAACTAAAACAAAGTTATTCACTTTCCAGTGAAACCATTGTAACTTGAGATTGGCTGGGTATTTTTCCTGTCTGTGTAACTTCAGGTTTTTTCAACAGATATTGGTTTATAAAACAATAGTCACAATCATTTGAGTTTTGCTGATTTAAATTTTAAGCCTATTTCTTTTTTTAAATAACTTTGTAACCCTACAGACGTTTCGGGACGTAAATTATCTACACTTTAAATACATTCAACATGTGTTCAATATAAGCTAAGATAAAAAACATTTTTGTTGTAAATTAAGTATGCCAGGGAGACATCACAAAAAGAAATATTCACGATTTAAAAAAAAATGATATGCTGTCACTTTGTCAAATAAATATATATAGACATGAGTAGATTTAATATGTTTGGGCTTATTACAAAATTAAGACCTATATTGTAATAAATTAATTATATAAGCAGGTTTTTTAAATACTTGGATCATGAAATTGTGACTGGAATCATAAATTTGGCAGCATACTTTAGTTTCTGTTTTTGTTTTACCTGATTGAATAAACTTTTATGTATTTTGTAATAAAAATTCATGCAATCAAAAAACATTCCTTAAATATTAAGATGAATAAACAAAATTCAACTACCATATAATTTTATAAAGTGTATTGCTGTGAAAAAGACCCTCTCGATGAGATTAATGCGTCACAGGTAACACATTTTAATTGTGTATTTATACATTAACCTTAACCGTTCTAATGACTAGACATGTTATGATTTTTGTATACACACATGTTAACGACGCTAATGACGCAAACGCCATATTCGAACCACACGTGTTGTACTCTTAACATATTTACAGTGAGTTTTAAGAGAACAATATAGTGTAACATTGAATTTGTTCTCATCTGAACACATGTTTTGAATACATGGACATATGATTTGTTGACACGAGTACGCTAAATGTAGTGTATTACCAGTATTAGAGCATTTTCATTAATCAAGTATTTGCTGGAGTATCCGTATCGACGTATCGTATAACAAGTATATGAGGAAAGGCTAAATTAAGTCAAGTTGGTCCGGATGAAAATATCTTTTAATGCATTTAATTTTAATTGAGATCGGGGTTCAATTATTATTGAAAACAAATCTGTCTGATACGTTTACGTCGATCCGTGCAAGTATTGCGATACGTGAATATATAATGCAAATTCTCTATTAGAAGTTGGACATTTTAAACGTATCGTATCCGTATCCGGATCATTACAATACACTCTTTTTATTTACATAAGAGTTATTTGAAAAACTTGTCATTATCGTGATATGATTATACATAAATTAGAAACTATCATGTCATGAAAAGAGTGTATTAATGACCGAACGATATCTAACATAGTAAAAAACCTTACATATACATGTACTATTTAAACACGTAAAAGATCAATCAAACAATAACCCATAGATATACGTATATGCGTCAACGTATCAGGTACGGATACTATACGTCTTTAATTGTCCCACTTCCATTCATAACATTCAATAAATTGAAAAGTTCTCTGTAAAGGATGTTTGGTACTGTAGGTTTGACGATATCATGACTGCTCTTTTAAAAGTAAGGATTGAAACTCATTTGTTTTCCAAAATTGCATGTTATCTACCAAGGTTACCAAAATATATAAAATCCTTTGTTTATACAAACTTAAGAAATGAGTATGAATATAACATGCGTCCCCATAAGTCTATTTTGAAATCAAGTAAGAGCTCCAATGACAGTAAAATGTTAAATATTTATCATTTCTAGTTAGGAAAACAATGTGAGATTTACAAAAACTTACATTTAAATGCAATGATGTGTTATACTTGATCTTTTCTCCCATGTCCTTACTGAACTATTCGTTTCTTTTAAATCAATAAGGTGTGCAAATTTTATATACTTGTTTATTATGTTCTCAATTATGCTGAAATGCATTCAAACTTAAGCGATTCAAATACTCCAGTAAAATGCCACACGTGACGCATTAATCTAAAAGGGTGGGACGTTTGTTAGCAACGAACTTTAAAAGATTATCTGGTATTTCAATTTTTTTTAAAATAAGTTTGTAAAATATATAAATTAAATGATGAAAGTTTGATCTTTTTAATATCATTACTCTTAAATGGCACTGTCAAATTCTTCCAAACAAAATTATTTATTTCATACAAAAGCACATGCATCGATTTTCCATTTCCCGATTATTCGAATTGTTCATAGTTGTAAAGAAATAAGGCATTTAAATATATGGAATACAGTTGTGGTTTATAGATGGATTAAAAAAGGTAGAATCACAAACATATTGTAATCCGAAAATTCAAGGTTGGTAAGTTTCTCTTGAAATGGAGAAATGAAAGGCTCAAACACATCAAAAGAATGGATAATAACTGTCATATTCCCGAATTTAATAAAACTTTAAATATGATGGCTTAACCATGTGTTAAGCTCTGACTTTTATGCATTTGCATCAAATTCCATTACATTTACAACGATGTAAGGACAAAATAAACAGTCATAATCAATAGTAATGTGCAAATAAGGAGGAACATCAGTACAAATTAAAGAAGAAGGTGATTTGCCGGGTTATACTTAAAGTACTGATTTAAAAGGAACAAATTCATGCATACTATATAATGAATTTCAAAGGACAAGTTATCAATTGTTAAGATATATAAAATATGTCGGGGAATTGCTTTCTGAAAGGAAGCAATTAAAATAAAGTAGACTTCTTCTAAGTATGAAAATATTAAAGAATTTTATTCAGAAAAAAGTATACGTACATAAGTTTTATAATGAAAACTATCCATTGAGTGATAAAAAAAACATATGCATTATTTTTTTCTAATTTGAGGTTTCTCATGACTTTAAATCTAAATTAAAGGTCGTTATATGGTCAACATAGGATATAACATTCAACATTTACACTGACGTGGTATCTTTTCCTGTGGTTTGTTCTTTGACATAGGATATAACATAAAACATTTACACTAAGGTGGTGAATTTTCCCGTGGTTTGTTCTAGTGACCTATACCATTCAGGGTTATGGAAATGCCATCTAAAAACACACAGGTAAGATTTGACCTGCTTCGGAAACACATACAAGGGGTTGATATTGTTATTGGCACAAGGACAAATATGAAATTCTGAAAACACATCTTTGTTATTTGCATTAAGAACCCTAAATAAATGCCTGTACCATGTCAGGAATATGACAGTTGTTATCCACTCGTTTGATGTGTTTGGACTTTTGATTTTGCCTTTTGATTTTGGACTTTCCTTTTTGAATTTTCCTCGGAGTTCAGTATTTTTGTGTTTTTACTTTATACATGACTAATGCGAATTGAAAGAAAAGAACTATTTGTTCAATACCCTTTTCCAATCATAAATAGTATTGTTTCCATAAAATGACAGCATAGTAATACGTATCAGTCAGTACAACTTATAGTTATAGAAACAACTACCAACTACAAGTATAAGTAATTTTGAAATGCATAATCTAACCACTGCTTGTGAACTTATAGGTTAGTATTCAATGCATAAGTTTCTTTTGCAAAGGTCAAATCAGTGGAAATCAAATTAGCACTGATGAAAGTCAAACCATACCTAACGGTAAAACAAATTAAAACAAAAAACAAATGTGCCAATTATGGCATAGACAATCCATCAACCCACAATCTTCTTTCTTGAATAAAGTCAACCAGTAAATTTCAAAGTGGCAAAAAGTAAATTCATTGTTTGAAACTAAATGGTCATACACAGTATTTACATTAATATAAAAAAAAGAGTTGACAACACAAACATACTTTTGTCCCATTGTAAACAGAAACAAATTATGATGTATACTAGTCTTTTAGTCACTAGCAATCACGTTATTTTGTTTTTTTATTTTTTGACATTTGACAGTGAGAAAGTTAGAGTTTAAACAACTACGTTATCATCCAATCAATGTTTCAGAACACTATGAAAAGAAATAACTGTTTGCAATAATAGTTTTGTAGTAAAGGAAAACCTTGTCTCTGTTTGTCTTCGAATTTTCTTTATCATGATTATTATTGTTTTATTACTGTTTTTCGTTATGATATATTATTGTTATGAATTTATGATATTACACTAGTGCGATAAATCTTACACAAAATTCATGACGTCATCAACGACAAAATCTTAGTTTAAACTTATATAAAAAAAGAAGATGTGGCATTATTGCCAATGAGACAACTATCCACAAAAGACCAACATGACGCAAAAACTAACAACTATAGGTAATATATAATGTTTACTTTCAAATATTATATTGCTGTACAATAAAAGGGTAATTGCATGAATATTGGGGAATATTGTCCCTCGTAGAACATATATTGCAGTCGCAAACTCCTGCAATATATAATTCTACTCGGGACAATATTCCCAAATATAGTATTCATGCAATAATCCTATAATATATGGCAAGCCGTTTTATTAATTAATATTTAGTATTAAAAAATGATTTATTAACATTAAAAAATCACACTGAATATTTAATATTAGAATATCAAACTGAATATTTGATATTAAAAAATGATTTTGTAATATAACGGATTAATTTAGCTAAACATTACGTACTGTAAAGCCCATTTTACTAAAATGGCACTGTTCGATTTTTTGACAAGTCAAAATGTTTAGTTTAACCTTGAACTACAAATACTGTGATTTATAGACGTATAGTTCCAATGAAAATTAAACTCCTAAAATAAAAGACTTTTCCTTACTCGATCACCGTACTATTGAGTATCGGACAGATAATTGCCTGATACCATAATGACGATACAATGCTCGTGTCAAAAACTAGTTGAAACATAGAATATGGGACGGCGATAACGTTTTCTGTCTTCAATAATTCATAAGGAATATTATCAATTCCCGCGATTTACCGTTGTTTTTTTTCTTGAGATAAGTTGCCTATTTTCATTTATAGTTATAGGTAAATTCAACTCTTCATTTTCTATGAAGAAGGGATCGAGCATTCTTTCTTATAATAAGACTTTATAACTAGAGGCATATTTTTGAAAATAACCATCGAAATAATCCGCTGAATTATCCATATTATGTATATTCTGAAAATCTGTTTTCCATTTTTCTAATACAACCTTTCATCACTAACAATCTCCCCATCTTTGTCATATGTCTCCATTGGTATAGGGGAATGTCTACGAGACCCTATCTGTTTAATTTTGTTCTCAAAATCCGTAGGATTATTCGTCGTCATAGTTTCAATGTCAGTGCACATTCTTTGTTTATATTGCCTTTCATACTAACGTAGCTTGCGGTTTAATATTTGTTTCGCTAACTGAAACTTTGTTCTTAGTTTATTTTTCACATTGGTACGTCATTTGAACTTCAAGTACTGTTTTTTAAATGCATATCATTCCATAATATTGGAAATCTGTGCTTTTTGACTAAAATTGACCACAAATAACGCCATCGCGTACTATGTCAATCGTTTCATAATTATATTCATCAAAAATTTAAAACAATATTTTGTATAAGATATGGGAAAATAATGGTTATCCATATTTACCTTAAATCTTTAGCATACGTCGCAAACAATTCAATTTAGCGGTATGAATGAAAATTTGTGGAATAATGATGTCCAAAGCTTAAACATGCTTCGCATTTATATTGTTGTTACTAAATATTTCTTTTTTATAGTGATTATCAATATTTGTATAAAACATTGAAGTGATATCGCTAGCTCATTTTCACAGTAAGCAGCAATGAACAATTAATCATAGTTTCATATGATTTGAACTATTTTTCATTATTTACGAACGCAAACGCCTTTGTTATTTTTTATACTACCTGTCATACGATTATCTTACAACATTGTTAAATGTACTGTATACATATAGCTATGGATATTCTTTCATTTCGAAGTTAATTCAAACTATTATGAATCGAGCTCTACTAACGTTCACTGGGTAAAGAAATTAAAATTGTGTTACTGAATTACACACCTGAAATTTGTTTTATTAGTTTTTGTCTATAAGTCGAGAAGCTGTAAATATTATGCGTCATACTTTCCTGGTATCTTAAACAAGTTTTTGTCTAAAACTAAAGAATCTGGAAATATATTTCAATTGGAAATGCACAGTAAGTTAGTATATAATACTTCAGATATATACATGAACTGTCTCAAAACCAGGGCGTAACTTTGATAACCTTTAAATATAAACTGAAGGTCTTCTTTCATAAAAATAGCATAAGCTTGTTGACACATTGTACATAGGTGACTACTTCCTGTGTGGTTTGCTCATGTAACACATAACGTTTAAGGTGATAGAATTGATATAAATAGTCAGATTTGATCCTCTCCAGACACAAATAAAAACTTAAAGAACACTGTTATTGGTCCCGATGATATTTAAAAAAATGAGCCAATACAGCACAAAAGGTTGTGACAAATTGTAATTATCAATATCTTGTGATTTGACGTATTTAAACGCGTAAGAAACTAGGTTCCTTTCTCAAATATAAAATTTTATTTCGTTATGTGTTTGTGCTTATCGATACCTTTTTGTAAATCGTCCACATAAGACTCCTCAGTGACTCTGATAAGAAAAGCCCATACACTATGAAAATAAAGAGCATTGCAAATATGTTTATAAATAAAGGAACATTTATGTAATCGTGCTTTTGAACTGTATCAAAGGTTTAATTCTAGACAAAAATAAAAGTTAAATGCGTAACACATATTGCTTTTCCTAACCAAGTTTAACAAAATAAAAAGATACAACAACAACTCTCGGCAGTACCAAGAGTGCGTGATACTCCCTTATTATAATAAATCAACAGAAATTCAGAAATCTTTTAATCAGACGCAAATATAGTTTCTTTAAAAATCAATAATATCATTATAAATATATGTATTGTTTGAATTATGAATAATACTAGTCCAATAAATCTTGAAAAATATACAAGAAACTTTTCAAACACAATGGAGAAAATACTGAACTTAGAGGTAAATCCAACCGGAAAGTCAATAATCACATGGCAAATTCATATGACTAAACACATCAAACACGAATGGGCAAGAACTGTCATATTCCTGACTTAAGTACTATCATTAATCCTATTCAATCACAACAACAGTGTTAAGTAAGTAGTAATTTGATCCAAGTATACTTTAGCAAGTGCACACTATTATATTATATTTAAACTATTGCCACCGTCCCGTAACACTTGACATGGATGGGTTTTCTTCCAAATTGAAAGAAGTGATATGTTCAACAATTCAATAGCTATCTGAAATTCTCAGAAAATGAATCCACAAAAGTCACGATATGCTACAAATGTGGTAACTATAAATCTGACAGCTTAAATTTCGTAACTCTTTGAATTTTAACCAGAAAAGATAAATAAAACTAGAGGCTCTAAAGAGCCTGTGTCGCTCACCTTGGTCTATGTGAATATTAAACAAAGGAAGCAGATGGATTCATGACAAAATTGTGTTTTGGTGATGGTGATGTGTTTGTAAATTTTACTTTACTAAACCGTCTTGCTGCTTACATTTATCTCTATCTATAATGAACTTGTCCCAGTAGTTTCAGTGGAAAATGTTAATAAAAATTTACAAATTTTATGAAAATTGTTAAAAATTGACTATAAAGGACAATAACTCCTTAGGGGGTCAATTGACCATTTCGGTCATGTTGACTTATTTGTAAATCTTACTTTGCTGAACATAATTGCTGTTTACAGTTTATCTCTATCTATAATAATATTCAAGATAATAACCAAAAACAGCAAAATGTCCTTAAAATTACCGATTCAGGGGCAGCAACCCAACAATGGGTTGTCACATTCATCTGAAAATTACAGGGCAGATAGATCTTGATCTAATAAACAATTAAACCCATGTCAAATTAGCTCTAAATGCTTTGATTTTTGAGTTATAAGCCAAAAACTGTATTTTACCCCTATGTTCTACTTTTGGCCGTGGCGGCCATCTTGGTTGGTTGACCGGGTCACGCCACACATTTTTTAAACTAGATACCCCAATGATGATTGTGGCCAAGTTTGGCCGTGGCGCAATCTTGTTTGATGGACCGGGTCACCAGACACATTTGTAAAACTAGATACCCTAATTATAATTGTGGCCAAGTTTGATTGAATTTGGCCCAGTAGGAGAAGATTTTTGTAAAAGATAACTAAGATTTACAAAAAATGGTTAAAAATTGACTATAAAGGGCAATAACTCCTAAAGGGGTCAACTGACCATTTCGGTCATGTTGACTTATTTGTAAATCTTACTTTGCTGAACATAATTGCTGTTCACAGTTTATCTCTATCTATAATAATATTCAAGATAATAACCAAAAACAGCAAAATTTCCTCAAAATTAAAAATTCACGGGCAGCAACCCAACAACCGGTTGTCCGATTCGTCTGAAAATTTCAGGGCAGATAGATTTTCATCTGAAAATAATTAACCCTATGTCAGATTTGCTCTAATTGCTTTGGTTTTGGAGTTATAAGCCAAAAACTGCATTTTACCCCATGTTCTATTTTTAGTGGTGGCGGCCATCTTGGTTGGTTGACCGGGTCACGCCACACATTTTTTAAACAAGATACCCCAAAGATGATTGTGGCCAAGTTTGGATTAATTTGGCCCAGTAGTTTCAGAGGAGAAGATTTTTGTAAAAGTTAACTAAGATTTACGAAAAATGGTTAAAAATTGACTATAAAGGACAATAACTCCTTAACGGATCAACTGACCATTTTGGTCGTGTTGATTTATTTGTAAATCTAACTTTGCTGAATATTATTGCTGTTTACAGTTTATCTCTATCTATAATAATATTCAAGATAATAACCAAAAACAGCAAAATTTCCTCAAAATTACCAATTCAGGGACAGCAACCCAACAACGAGTTGACCGATTCATCTGAAAATTTTAGAGCAGATAGATCTTGACCTGATAAACATTTTTACCCCATGTCAGATTTCCTCTAAATGCTTTGGTTTTTGAGTTATAAGCCAAAAACTGCATTTTACCCCTATGTTCTATTTTTAGCCGTGGCGGCCATCTTGGTTGGTTGACCGGGTCACGCCACACATTTTTTAAACTAGATACCCCAATGATGATTGTGGCCAAGTTTGGTACAATTTTGCCTAGTAGTTTCAGAGGAGAAGATTTTTGTAAAAGTTAACAACGACGACGGACGACGGACGACGGACGACGACGGACGCCGGACGCAAAGTGATGGGAAAAGCTCACTTGGCCCTTCGGGCCAGGTGAGCTAAAAAGGAACTGTCTTTTTATGAAAATCACTTTGGACGGATTAACATGTAAGTCAGATACTTGTAAGTAAAGCCTGGTATAATAAAATGCCGGCAAAAGATTTCATGTTTGTGCATTTTTTTAACATAATAACGTAAAGGTATGGTTTTGGCCAATTGTTGAGAGCTCTATGTTTCAAATGAGTTCATATCGTGACTGTTTATTTAACGCATCATGTAAATATAACGGAATTTGATGAGACTGTCATTAAAGAGAGAGGGTTAGCGCTAAAGAAACAGGTTTAATCCACCATTTTCTACATTTGAAAATGCCTGTACCAAGTCAGGAATATGACAGTTCTTGTCTATTCGTTTTTGATGCGTTTTGTTATTTGATTTTGCCATATGATTATGGACTTTCCGTATTGATTTTCCTCTGAGTTCAGTATTTTTGTGATTTTACTTTTTGATAGGAGGGAAGACAAAACTTAAGCCTGAAACAAAAGTAGATGATTGATGTCGATATGTTTCGTGTCACAGGATGGATTTCATTTTATAATGATCAAGGTTTTAAATCGATAGTTGTTCATGTATTTATGTTATCAAACAATAGTCGTGATTCTTATTGCTCTAAAGAAATGTTTGAAAACAAACAGAACATATAAAAGTAATCGTTAAGTCGCAATTAGTACGTCATTGGAATGCGATTGCAATACAAATTCTGAGGTCACGCAGGTTCATACAAAACTCAGTCCGGCAGTTGGCATGGCGATATCTGTATAGTAAAACACCCTAATGAAGGATAAAATGAAATAATGCAACATTATAACATTAACCAAAATAAACATAAGTCAATATTAAAAACTACATAAATTAATGTTGAAATCATATTTAGTAATGAAAAACCTAATCATGCCATTACGGAATTGTATCATTTTCTATCAAAATACTATTGAGATAGAGGTGGTATCTAAATTGATGTCCAAATAATCTTTTGAAAATGTGCCAAAATGTAGGTATTGTAAAAAATAATAATAAAAAGAATGGGTTAAGGGGCTTATTTTTACGCCCAGGGACCTGTTTTCTTGCAAACACATTCTATTGTAAAAGTAACTTTATAATGTGTTAATGGAACAATACATATATCAACACTTTTATCTAAAGATTAGCAACTGTACTGGTTTGTATGAAATTAAAAAATAGAACCTATATGTTACTGGAACATGTATAAAGGTGTTTGCCTCCTCTGAGCAATATGTAACATGGAACTGGTTATTTAAACTAATTTTAAATGCAGAAACTATATACAATAGTGCTGAATGTGATTTAGACAATTTTATTTGAGTTATTTCTCTGATACTTATTTCCGTGACGTCGACGCACTGAAATTTCTGTTACGTGTTCTTATCACATGTATTTACAACATACTAGTAGTGTGCTAAGGATAAAGCGGATAAACGTCCCTTAAAGTGGACTTTGTAGTATCACCAACCCAGTAGTAAACACTTCGGTGTTGACCTGCATATCAATAATGTGGTTATTTTTTTTTATTAATTTCCTGTATACAAAACTTTGAATTTTCGAAAAACTAAGGATTTTCTTATCCCAGGCATAGATTACCTTAGTCGTATTTGGCATAACTTTTTGGTATTTAGAATCCTCAATGCTCTTCAACTTTGTACTTGTTTGGTTTTATAAATATGATATGATCGTCACTGATGAGTCTTATGTAGACGAAAAGCGCGTCTTGCGTACTAAATTATAATCCTGGTACATTTGATAACTATTGTAACAATATGACATTTCATTTGAGAAAAAAAAATCAAATAAAAGATAGCTACTTATATCATACTGGAATGCTGAATGATAGAAATAACAATTATGTTTCATTTTTTTTAACATAGCCTGCATAGCACAGTTACATTAAAGAACAAACATTAGGGCAAACATGCACCGAGTTATGTTCATCGGAAAGACCAAAGTATTTTGTGAAAGGAGTGGCCAAAACATTTAACAGTTTTACAGAATTGTTAAAATGTAAATTTTTAGCTATTTATTGGAAAGTAGAATACTTCTGCATAAAGATGGGTTTTTTTTTTTACATAACAATGCACATATATCCGGTACTAGCGTCATTCACAATTTTAGCATTTAAGTTTAACTTTAAGCGGTTTATGTCATAAATGAAAGTGGCCGCAAATGTGTCCATTCGTGATATTTAAGTTTTACTTGATGATACTACCTGACATATATAAATATTAGGAGTGAACAAGGATGCAGCCACGTTCATTTTTGAAAAGGACCTTCTGAAAAGTGACATATTGTGGCATATTTGATAGACTTTTCATATTCAGGCTTTACTGACTAAATCAGTTCAAATTTTTACACGAACTAATTGCATCAATTGCGATTAACACCTCAGTGTTTAAATAAAGGCAACAGTAGGATACCGCTGTTCAAATCTCGTTAATAGATGGACAAAACACAAAATCGGGGTAACAAACTTAAACTGAAGGAAACGCATTAAATATGTTACATATAAGAGGAGAACAACGACACAACATTAAAATGTAACACACAGAAATGGACAAAGCATTAGACAAAATCAAATGAGATTAACTAATATAACATCAAAACCAAATACATGTATTTGGGATGGAATAGTACCAGTAACAAGTGGTTAAAATATTCATCAGATGAATTTGAAATTTAAGGCCAAAATCGAACCTACTCCTTTTGAAAAATAGATTAATACCTTTTTTGTTATTCCCCTTCAAAGAAGTCATTATGAATGTTGTTTTTGTAAAAATAAGAAGAATACTCATATATTATTAATTGACAACGAGACAAACAACAAGACTTAATAACATAAACAATTACAACTTGAGGTCACCGTACGGCCTTCAAAACGTTTGAAAAATCATGTATTAGGTTACCGTCAATTTGTTAAGGAAATGAGTAAATACCTTGTTTGGTATTCATTTACACAGAATTCATTATAAATGTTGTTTGTTAACGAATGCGCTGGTTTCTAGTGAACAGCTTTGTGTCTGTGTGTTATCTTAAGTTATTACATTGGTTGCAATGAATTACATTGATTTCCCAGTTGGATAAAAACCGATAATTTCACATGTGAAATAAACGTGGTTATTTCACTCTCTGACGTCATACAACAATAGGCGTTGTCAAGACGTCGATAACGTCGGATCAAAACAAATTGTGAATGCGTAGGAAACACATATAGTCCCTTACATTTTCTACATTAATTTCATTAAAAAAAAGCTATTAGCCAATGTAATAAAAAGTATAACTAATCGCCGTATTTGAATATCAAAAATAAGACAACTTGTGACCAAACGCCGCTATGGATTAAACTCGTGCTGCGCACTCGTTTAATCCATGCGTCGTTCGGTAACGCGTTGTCTTATTTTTGATATTCAAATACGGCGATTAGTTATACTATAATTATTACTTTTTTACGTTTTAATACAATGCTGATTTTTCCACAAATACGAATTAGAGTAATTTATTATGTTTAATTCCATGAGGGTCAAAATTTGTTATTTTTTCAAAGATTTCTCGCCTATTATTGATAAGCATTGTGACATAAATTATCAATAAGCCATATGCATGATATGTATATCATAAAAGAGACAATTGTAACCTTTGTTGTCCTCTCTCTATATTGCAAAGTTAAATGGATAAAAAGTCTGCCCAGACGCTTGTACTTGTTTTACACAGGTAGTTGAATTTGTTAGATTAGAAGTGAAAATACATTTTTGACATAATAAATATTTTACAGTGATAACAATGATAATATGCAAATTAGATGAAATTGTTCTTATGTTCTATTGGTTAATAAAAAAACATATATAACTTCATTTAATAGGCCAGACATCTGAATCAGATATTTTATTTGACAATCCTGGTAGCAATTTAAACATCCTTCTTTTACATATTAATGAGTCGTCGATTCTTTGTACTTTATCATAAATCTAAAAGTAGCATATATGTCTGGGGACATGATCAATACTATCCAATTTACTTATACCAAATCTAGGCCAGAGATCAAAACAAAGACTTTAAATACGCTTTTACGGTAAGATTTTACTTTTGATATGTGTATAGCCCTTAAATAATCATTTAAAACCTTACAAGACGTAGTGTACAGATGTGTATAGTAAATATGGCTCTAGATTAAGATAATGTTATTCAGTACCTAATGTTACATCACTGTCCTAAATTATGAAGAGGGTTTAGCACTTTTAAACATTATTTATATGGTTTCTTAAGATTAAGGCCTGTAAATCGGTATTTGTTATTGACTTTTGTCTATCATATTAGTTTTTGTTTTAAATGTTTTGTTATGCACCGTTTGTTTAAAAAATTTCAAGGTAAAATGCTTATCAGAAACTTCTAAATAACTACAGCAATTACTTTTAAACAGAAATATATCACGATTTTCCTGTTATTTTCACGAAATTAAAATCAAATATCACAAACAAGACGATTCGTAGAGATTGCTGAATGCTAGTCGAGAACCAAATGTGTTCATTGATCTAAAAAAGTTGGGAAATATAAAACAAAAAAGAAACAGTTTTCATATAGTTGGTGACGGAAGTTGTGATCTAAGTGTAGCTATACTTAGTTAAATTGGGTAACAACACATAGCTACTATTAATTTAAACAAAATGGAAATTACTGGACCCATAATATCGATCTGATACTAAAAACATGTTAATCTAAATTCAGACACCACACATTGCTTTTGACAAACGTACGAGGAGACAATAAATTAAAGGAAATGAAGAACATTATGTTCTTCAGTCAATGGTCTAAGGCATATCCCGCGGGAAGAAACATTGTCACTTAAATGCATTAATTTTGAAGATGTACATGTACTTTCTGAAATTGTCCATATCACTATTTTGTCACTGTATTGCAATTATATGTAAGCTATATCTTTAACTTCAGTGCAGCGAGAAAAAATATCTTTCCTTCCATTTCAAAAACTACGTGTACACTACAAGTATATTGAACTAACTTTTGTTAAGTTTTGTTTTTTCACATATGGTACCTTTTTTATGGAACAATACCAATGCTAACATCCTCATCTGCAGATTAGCAATTGCTGTTTTCTTTAACAAAGATGATGATCGTGTAACATTTAAACTTATATGTCATTGGAACATGCATTAAAGGTGTTTACCACCTCTGAGCAATGTGTAACTTGGGAATGGTAATCATAGAAAATCTCCACTCAGAGTATTATTATTGCTTACTCATAGATTTAGGAAGATGTGGTGTGAATGCCAATGAGGCAACTCTCTATCCAAATAACAATTTAAAACAGTTAACCATTATAGGTCAATGAACAGCCTTCATCACGGAACCTTGGCTCACACCGAACAACAAGCTTTAAAGGGCCCAAAACTTACTAGTGTAAAACCATCCAAACGGGAAAACCAACGGTCTTATCTATATAAAAAAAACCCGAGAAACAAGAAACACGTTTAAATTACATAAACAAACGACAATTTCTGTACATTAAATTCATATGTATGTATTTTATAAAAACTTCTTATTTCAACCAAGTATTAACTCTGAGATCAATTATGTTCTTTCTTTATTTCTTTCTATGTCTTGAAATGCCATTCTATAATCCTGTCATTACTATGAAAGTGTAACCTAACATAAATCCTAATTCAATACAAATAGAAGATGAGGTATGTTTGGTAATAAGACACATCTTCACAAGAGACCACATACCACATAAATTAGCAGTTCCTGTTAGATATGTTTTTCAAAATTGTGTTTAAGTGCAGCCATGATGCCGATCTGACAACATATGCCTAATATGTAAACCAATATGCCTTCAACCCTGAATTGATTTAATTCTGAATTAATGCATATGATCAGGAGTATTTCACAGTTGCAGTTAAATTCATCAAAGCAGGAACTTGTATTACACAAAATTATCGATCATCAGCTCCTAGACGCTTTCAGTGAAATAAAATCGCATTGTAACCTTTCAGCTCATCACGATCCAGTCACCTCAAGCGTTAGGCAATTTTCTATTACATATACATGATATAGTACGATTCATACATTAAGCGATTAAATACATCTTACGAACACAGTGGCTCATTTAGTCGAATTACAGTCGAGTTAGTGGAAAATATTATGAAAGCAAATTGTATAAATCAAAAATGCTTTTCTTGTACAGAATGTTTTTCCTGTACAAAATGTGTTTCGTGTGCCAGTTAGTGGTTATTTTCCTAACCTGCAAATGACCACCTAATGTTTTGTTTCTACGCAGGATATGATATTTTTTCGATGCATATGTTTCTTGCATAATTATAGATTCTACCACTGCATCGAATGTTAAACGATAGTTATCTACTCGAGACAGTAAAATTTTCAAATTTAAAACGAGAGGATTGCACGAGCGTTTAAAACATTTAAAATTTAACTGTCGAGAGTGGATAACTATCGTATTACACGAGATTAGATGGTGGAATCTGTTTCTCTAATGATTTGCTAACATCATGCAAGCAAACTTATTCCTTCTTTTCGAATAATCTGCAAAAAGCTGTGTTCTTTCTATGTGAGTTCATCAGACACGGTCACCTTTTTTTTTATGCCGTAACAATAGGAAATTCAGAGGAAAGCAAGATAATTCGACGTCATAACCGAATTTCACACAATGAAGTTCTGAGATCAAATGAACCACACATTGATTATTTTTTTTTATACAATGGGTGCAGAAAGGGATAAATTGACGAAGAATTAGAGAAACTGCTATATTTCACATTTAGATTTTGCAATGTCACTAAAAAATTTATCAGGCAAACGCTCATTACACACTAAAAGACACGAAGAATAAATATAAGATTTTATCCTTTTTTACATTCAAGTGTCTTTTCTTAATAAGCGAAAAACAGTTATGTGCGTATATTGAGAAACAAAATGTTATGGATAATTTTTAATAGAAATATTTGTCTAATTAAAAAAACAAACATAAAACAAAGGATAACTACTTATACCTGAGAAAGCTGATTGAACAAACAAATATAAATGCATAGACTTTTTTTACCAAGCCTTCAAAAGATCAGTACAGAACACACAAATATTCGGATAAACAGACACTGAGTTAACCTCACATAAAAACAAAAATAATTTGTCAAATAATCAAAAACATAGATTTATACCTTCTTTGATATTTACTTTAAAAAAAGTCATCATCAGTTTTGTTTTCTAAAAATAAGAATATTAAGAACATGTTTTTTTATTTGCCAACGAGAAAAGACCACAAGAGACTATATGACATAAAATTAACAACCATAGGTTACCGCACATCCTTCGTATTATTGTTAAAACATGTAATACATTACTGTCAAACTTTTAGAGAAGTTATTAAATACCTTGTTTGGTATTCATTTACAGAGAATTCATTATACATGTTGTTTGTTTATGGATGCTTGGGTTTCTAGTGAACAATTTGTGTCTGTGTGGTCTCTGATGTTTACTGACCCTGATATTTTACCACAATGAAGTTTGCTACACAATCAGTGTGTGTAGAGGGACATTATGTTTGCTGGTCTGTGCGTCCGTCCGTTCGTCCGTTCAGGTTAATGTTTTTGGTCAAGGTAGTTTTTGATGAACTTAGTGCATGTGCCCTATGATATGATCTTTCTAGTTTTAATGCCAAATTAGAGTTTTGACTCCAATTTTAAGGTCCACTAAATACAGAAAATGAAAGTGCAAGTGGGGCATCCGTGTACTATGTACACATTTTTGTTCTATATATTTGACTGTTTCATGATTACCGTCATATCAAATGAATATTAGTGTAATTTATAAGAAAAATCTTACGAATGCTTAACAAATTAATGGCGATATCGTTCTTTATGACGAACTCTTTCTTTATCGTAAACTTGAATGAGCATGATTCCTTCTAAGGTGTTGACACTTTTTCACATGATACGACATTAATAAGTAAGAAGTCTCCTCCTTGTGTCTTTCATGTTGTTCCATCACACTCAAATGTTTAACCCTTTAATTTTCAATTTCGTGTCCTTTTTCACTTTTTCACAACGTAGCAGTTGTGTGTTATGAATTGCGACAGATACATACAGGATAGTACTAGACTAACATCGCGACAGATACATACAGATTGGGACTAGACTAACAATTTTTAAGTGGTGAAAAATCCAATTGCCTAGGACTGTGGTGTAACAGCACGATACATGAGCAACGTGAAGGCCATCGTTCGTCATTTTAACCATATGTACTGTCAAAGTTTAAAGAAAATAGACATATACCTTGCCTGGTATAATTTTACAAAGATTTTTTTTAACATGATGTTTGTTTACAAATAGACTGATTTCTAATGAACAAGTAATTACATTTATGATATAAGACAACAATAATCAAAACCAAGGAGTAAACAAAGACTAAAAAAACCAAAGGACATTTACATCAACAGTTATATATAAAAAATAAGAAACAACACGAACTCCACTAAAAACCGGGAGTGAAATCAGGTGCTTCGAAAGGGCAAGCATTTCCTGCACCGTATACATCACCCGTTGTGCCGTCGTGTTATTTATATTTTAGTTCGGGAATGATGGAAGGTAGTTATGACTGAGAAAGAATATCAGATATGATTTCTGACATGCTTTTATCAAAATGGCTAATCAGCTCATGATTGCGATCGTAAAATGTCTTGAGTGATGACCTTAATTTGATTCATTCATAGCCCTGTCTAAGTAACTTTTGAGAAAGCAGTATTCCACGTTCAACAAATTCAACGTACTTTGAGCTAGCTCTAGAGTAACGTGTGAATTTAAACACATATACACAATATGCTGGTGCTACTGGGATGTTGCAACACAGAAATGAAAAGTTGACAATAGGAAAAATAAAATCATCGTGTATGTCATAAATTTTGGTATTCAACCTACCATTAGTAGTTATTTCGAAAAAAAGGTCTAAATATGAAACAGATTTATCTTTGTCTGTGGTATCTTTAATTTCAAGTTCACTTGGATATATTAAATGTTAGTGATCACTGAATCTATAATTATTAAGAGATAGTACATCATCAATATACCGAAAGGTGAAATTAAAAGACTGCGCTATTTTTTTTCCTTTCTGTACAAGCCCTTGGATAAATTCAGCTTCATAGGAATACAAAAACAAATCTGCAAGTAGGTCAGCGCAATTGGTACCTATTTGGATTCCAATAGTCTGTTGGAAGACCGCACCTCTAAATTCAACAACTATATTATCAATTAAAAAGTCCAGCATGGCAATGCTTTCCTTTTGGGCACATATGTCCTTTCTCTTTTAAGAGAAACTTTAAACGACAGTTAAACGAAAACATTCGAATCATATTCAAGTTTTCATTATATTTGATTAACTTTTATTTTCCTTGTACATGTTGTAGGCACTCTCAATAAACATATTTTAAGCTTTAGAAAGCAAAGACATTCTTACAGGGAACCGAATAGTCAAGTATTTCGTGTACTTTTGTCCTCGGTACTCGGTAATACCGACCGAAACCCGAGTACTCCAGTACTCGTTGACATTTGTAGTTATTAGTAATCGTCAAAAAGTAAATAGGTTATTTCAAAGTTAATGTAACGATTGCTCTTAGTTGTTAATATTTGCTGTGGATTTTTTGTAAAAGATATTTTGTTTATCCATGCTTTTGAACGTTATTAAACAGTCGATTCCAGAAAACATAAAAACAAAAAACAATTGGGTAACAAACAGTTTTTCCACAATCTGTTTAACCAAAAAAATGCACCAATGATATCGGCTTATATTTCAATATGCTAGACAACCATTTCGTTTTACAAAAATAGTAAAACGGATTCTAATCAGATCATTGCTAATACAGTATGGGCATGCATTTTATTCAGATTATTAACTGCTGTTCTTGTCTTTTGTTCATTTTCTGTGGTAGCTCTCATACCGTAGAATGTTTTAACAAGATCTATATGGTATATTTTGGTAGAATGTTCACACTACTATGTCGACTTTCATGTGAAGAAGGAAGGACAATCCCCTTCCAAAAAATTAGATGAATTGTCAGTTCCAACTTTTTATGTTTCACATTTTATATAGCTGCGTTCCTAGAAATCATTATTGCTTGTCAATTTATTTAGTATGTATATGTATATTCATATTTTAAGAGGGGGACGAAAGATAACAGATGGACAGTCAAACTAAATAAAATCGAAATGAAAATGACAACGCCATGTTTAACAAAGAAATAGACAAACAGAAAACTATTAATTCACAAGACTAAAACATGCAGACTGATTGAATAAAAATAAAGTTTCCAGATCGTCATTTTGGGGAAGTTGGGGTCTCCAATGCTCTTCAACTATGTTTTGTACCTTTTTGGCTTGATAAGCGAAGTAAATCATAAACCAGGTACCTTTGATTATTATAACTAAGTCCTAAATATTATTAAACATGTTAAATTAAAACAATGACATTATTGAGAGAAATACGTCACATATAACATTTATGCTGGAGAACATGGAGAATGAGAATGGGATTTTGTCAACTTTAAATATAAAGAATAATTTGCAACTAATAGCAAAACAAATGACAACCTTAAAACTACGTCGTGTTTGCCAGTTTGGCAACTTTGACAAGGACATACATGTCAATCAATGTTAATATAATGGAATTTCATGAGACTGTCATTAAAGTGAGAGGGTTAGCGCTATAGAACCAGATTTAATCAACCATTTTCTACATTTGAAAATGCCACTACCAAGTCAGGAATATGACAGTCATTGTCCATTCGTCTTTGAAGCGTTTTGTTATTTGATTTTGCCATGTGATTATGAACTTTCCGAATTGATTGTCCTCTAAGTCAGTATTTTTGTGATTTTACTATGTACCTTTAATTACAATAACATTTAAGTTCCATCTTATTAATCACTTATTTACTTGTCATAATTAAATATAGGCCGTTGCCATTTGTATTGTAGATGTGAAATGTATTATTTTTAATATACTTCCAATTTATCCTGGAAACGAATTTTCGACTCTCCATGTTAACTGTCAGTCATTCATTAATTTCTCAAGAGAATTGATATTTAATACAATGATCTTTGAAATTTGATCTGGTATTTCAATTTTTGTTTGACAGTCTCTAACATTTATTCAATAGTCAATACAAAAATCATTGAACTTTCAAACATAATTAGTATTTAGCAACCCTTTCTTATAAATGTGTAGTCGATTAACAGTTTTCAAGTAAATACACTTGAGTCGACTAATTGACAATTTCCTGCTACAAGTTATAAGAACAATTCGATGAAAATTGTGCACAGGAGTAAGCATTTTTGTGGAGTACAAATAATCTGAATAAAACGAATTTAAATAATAAATAGTTTTACATTAAAGCTAGGTTTAAAGGGGGAAAATAACTTATTAATTTAGACGAAAAGTAGCCTCTGACTTTTATAATTTGGTTGAGTTCTAGCCTTCTTAAAAAAATGGATAATTAATACAAGTCTTTTCTCCAAATTCTATGAAAGTCATTTGATATTCAAAAAGGAAAATTGAGGTAAAATTTACCGAATGAATCGTCACAAATGCTAGGCATATCATTTGGTACAGCAGATATGTGTTTCGTCTACATAAAACTAAACAGTGGAACTAGAAGCAAATATGCGTTGTTATTTCGGAGTGTGTGTTTACGGATAGACTTATTTCTATTAAAATTATGATATAAATGAGCAATATTTAGGTAACAATGTTAACCACTAGTTATAAGTAACCGTCAACTAATATATTTGATATGGTAACCATAGGCTTTATTAAAGTTAGAGTTCAACGATACACTTTTGGCGTGGTTTATTTCAGTGACACCTTAGATTCAGGGTCATCAAATCTTATTAAAACATTCATTGATTCTCTCTTTTTTTTTTATTTTTGAACCGTATTTTTTCCTTTTATTTGAATCAATAGTGTGTATGCTTTTCAATGGTTTTCGAAGGTAATTAAACAGTCGACTCCAGAAATATCGATTTTTTTTTAAGAAAAAATCATTAATTATACCCGGCTTTTATTCTGTATGTTAAAAGACCGTTTTTTTACAATCACATCTTTTTAATGAAGCCTCGACATGTATTTCATTCAGATTGCATAAATTATTGCAGTCATTGTCTTTTGTTCATTTTCAGTATCAAATCTCATACAATATCATTTTTTTAACGGTATAGTTTGTTTGCCAATTGTTCAAATCATTATCATGTTCAAATACATGTGTATAAAAGAAAGAAAACCCCCGTCCGATACAAAAGATGAATGGTCGGTGCCAATTTTGAGTTTTTTCTAACTGTGCAATTGATCTGTCTTTCAAACTATTCTAACGCTTCTGATTAACCATTTCTACACAAAATGTATCTTTCTGTGAACGAAAGGCTCACCTGGGATAGCTAAGTGGACGTCTGGTATTTTTTCTGTGTATTTTTTGTTCTTAACTGGATTGAATATAAATATAATGAAGTTTTAAAACTATAGTTTCAAGAAGACCATACATTTTACGGCTAAACTTAAAGCGCGTTATTCTTATAACATTTGAATCCTTACTAATTCAGGTTTCTATATATTATAAAATATTATTAAAAATGTAAAAGAATAACACATGTTTTAGTAAAAATACACGGATCAACTAATTGACAATGTCCTGCTTTTACTTATTTTAACAATTTGTTGAAAAATAAGTATTCAACTTAACATTTTGTACCAAACGGATTGAAAGATTCTACGTTGTTATATTAAAGCTTGGTTTAGGTGAATAAAGCATCAAATGATGTACACACAAAGAAGTGATGGACTGTCATTATATGGTTGAGATTGACACTTAAAAAAAAAGGGGGGGGGGTAAAAATCATTAAAATGACAAAAACCAGGTTCATGATTTTATCTTTTGTCTTTCAATTTTGGCTAAAAAATCCGTTTTGTATTTGTTGAAAAATATGTTAAAAATGGTTTTGAAATAAAATTATCAGTTTCATTTGAAACTTATTAATAATGGAAAAACGGAAAGAAAGAAAAAAACTAATGATTGTGTTAGTTTTTTATACAGCCTGTTATAGCAAAGTAACATAACTGAACAAACACATACAAGGGTTAACATGCAATGAGTAATTTTTAACTGAATGAACAAAAAGGGAGAAGGTTTGGTACCATTAAAACATTTAACCCCGCTGTAAATGTTCGCACCTGTCCTAAGTCAGGAATCTGATGTACAGTAGTTGTCGTTTGTATAAGTAATTTATACGTGTTTCTCGATTATCGTTTTTCATATAGATTAGACCGTTGGTTTTCCCGTTTGAATGTTTTACACTAGTAATTTTGGGCTCTTTATAGCTTGTTGTTCGGTGTGAGCCAAGGCTTCGTGTTGAAGGCGGTATATTGACCTAGTAATTTTAAGGCACTTTATAACTTGTTGTTAGGTGTTGAAGGCCGTACATTGACCTATACTGGTTTACTTTTTAAATTATTATTTGATTGGAGAGTTGTCTCATTGGCACTCACACCACATCTTCCTATATCTATAAGATATTTAATACCACTAATTGTCAAATTAGAAAAAAAAATAGAATATTACCTTGTTTGGTGACCAACGTGAAAACAATGCATCAGAGACGTTTTCAAGAAACAAACATAATTTAAGGTAAACATGCACTACGAAACCTTAAAAAAACATGTTTTACACTAAACTGTCAAATTTTGAAGAAAATAGATTATTACCTTGTGTGGTAATCAACGAGAAAACAATCAACCAGAGACATAGAAGATCAAAACAATAGACCACCGTACAGCTTTCGATACATTTCCATAATCACGTACTAGATGACCGTCTGAGGTTAAAGAAATTAAAGAAATAAATACCTTGCGCTTATTAAAAGTATCACAATTAACAATTAATTAATTAATTCCGTTTCTCTCATAACAAAAAAATCAGTTATACCATTGCAGTTCTTACCATTTAACGATTGCTTTTTATCATAGTTTAACAAAAGTATCTTATGAACAATGGTGACCCTCCGCGACTTTTAGTTTTTGACCCGGACTTTTATTTTGTAATTTTAATCTTTCTGTTAAAATTTCAAAATAGTCCGTGCAAGGGACAAATGTTACCACACAGTAACGTAGTTGTTCACTAGACAAAGCTATATATGTAGGTAAAAAAACAAACAATTTATTCATTTAACAGTCAATTAGTATAAAGTGTATATTATGTTTTAACATCCTTTTTTGTTTTCAAACATGGGGAAAACAATGAGAATTAAATCGAAACTAAAGTAGTTTATTTTGATTACAGAATATAAATTAATAAGTTGAACAACACTTTCTGGAGAAGACTTTTGTTGTGGTTTCTGTCAGTGACATATAAGATATAAGGTTATACAGATGTCATCATTAGATCTGGCCTACGCTAGGCAAAATATTAGGAATAGTTGTTGTAATTGTTATTGATCTGACGACAACTACTAAATTCTGAACACATATCTCCGTCATCGCATTGATACGGCACTCTTGCTAATGCGAATTGAAGGAAAAGAAATAGTTTATCCCTGCACCATTCTATAAAGAATAACATGTTAACCCCGTAATTTCCGTAAAATGAAAGCCTTGTTATACTCATAACACTAGACATTCAGACTGTTTGTGCTGACATGAATTATCATTGATATCGTTATCTTTATAAATTAACTGTTGACAAAATTTAGAATTTTTTATATACAAAGGCTTGTCTACCTCATGCATAGATTACCTTAGCTTGATTTGGCAAAACTCTTAGGAATTTTGGTCCTCAATGTTCTTCAACTTCGTACTTTATTTGGCCTTTTTAACTTTTTTGGATTCGAGCGTCACTGATGAGTCTTTTGTAGACGAAACGCGCGTCTTGCTTAGATATAAAAAATAGTGTTGGCATCTATGATGAGTTTATAACATGTTATTGTACCAATTTAACATTAATCCATTTTTTTTTTAGATTTTCGTTTTGTAAAATGCATCTGTGAAACTATAAGACAGTCTATGAGTTTCAGTTCAAGTTAAGACGCGAGGCTTGCACGACCGTTTACAATATTCAAAATTTTACTGTCGAGAGTGGATAAATATCGTATAACATGAGATTTGGTGGTGGAATTTGTTTTTCTGATGATTTTCTAACATTATGCAGGCAAACTTATTCCTTCTTTTAGAATGATCATGTTCATGCCGTCACGATAGGAAATTCAGAAGAAAGCAAGAAAATTCGACGTCATAATCGGATTTTACACAATAAAGTTCTGAGATCAAACGGACCACACGTTGATTGATTTTTTTAATACAATGAGTGCAGAAAGGGATAAATTGACGAAGAATTAGAGAAACTGCTATATTTCACATTTCGATTTTGCAGTGTCACTAATATTTATCAGGTAAACACTCATTACACACAAAAAGACACAAAGAATAGATATTAGGTTGTATCCTTTTTTACATTCAAGCTCCTTTTCTTAATAAGCGAAAATCAGTTATTTGCGTATATTGAGAAACAAAATGTTATTGATGATTTTTTCATAAAAATATTTGTCTAAATAAAAAAACGACAGAAAACAAATGATAACTACTTATACCTGAAAAAGATGATTGAACAAACAAATGTTAAGGCATAGTTTTATTACCAAGCCTTCAAAAGCACAGTAAAATTACAGAACACATAAATATTCTGATAAACAGGCAGTGAGTATGAATATCCCTTATTTGGTCATATTTATTAATTTCCTGTTAATTTTTTTTTCGAAAAACTATGGATTTTCTTTTCCCAGGCATAGAATACTTTAGCCGTATTTGGCACAACTTTTTGGATTTTTAATCCTTAATACTCTTCAACTTTGTACTTGTTTGGCTTTAAGAATATTTACTGATGAGTCTTATGTAGACGAAACGCGCGTCTGGAGTACTAAAGTATAATACTGGTACCTTTGATAACTATTTACTTCAAATGAAAAAGTATTTTGTCAAATAACGACGAACATAAATTTATACCTTCTTTGATATTTACTTTAAAAGAAACCATCATCAGTTTTGTTTTTTCTAACAATACGAATATTTAGAACATGTTATTTTATTTGCCAACGAGACAAGACCACAAAAGACTATATGACATTAAAATTAACAACTATAGGTAACTGTACGGCCTTCGTATTATTGTTAAAACATGTAATAAATTACTGTCAAACTTTTAGAGAAATGATTAAATACCTTGTTTGGTATTAATTTACAGATAATTCATCATACATGTTGTTTGTTTACGGATGCTCTGGTTTCTAGTGAACAACTTTGTGTCTGTGTGGTTTGTGAAGTTTAGGGGGTTGAGGCCGAGTCCCCTATGCATTTTATTCACCCTCTATGGATCCGTAGGGGGTCAGTAGTTAACCGTATAACGAATTTATCGGACGCTGGACTTTTTCTGCGGCGTTTTGTTGAAAAATAAACAATGAAACACAACGACATTAATAGATGACGTCGCCATTAACGCGTCATGAACCCCCTATGAAACATACTAACCCCCTACGGTATCATATGGGGTCACCATGTGACAGCGTTAAACCAATCACAACGTCATAATTGATTTGTGGTCCGATAAAATGTACTAGCCGACTGTCAAAGTTTAAAGAAAAGAGTCGTATACCTTACTTGGTAAAATTTTACAAATAGATTTTTGAACATGCAATTTGTTTACGGATAGACTGGTTTCTAATGAACAAGTAATTACATTTATGATTAAAGACAATAATAAACAAAACCAAGGAGTAAACAAAGACTAAAAAAACAAAGGAAATTTACATCAACAGTTTTTAATAATAAATAAGAAACAACAAGAACTCCACTAAAAACCGGGAATGAAATCAGGTGCTCCGTAAGGGTAAGCATTTCCTGCACCGTATACGGCACCCATTTTACCGTCGTGTTATTTCTTTGTTCAGTTCGGTGATGATGGAAGTCAAATATGAATGAGGAAGAATATCAGATATGATTGCTGAAACACTTTTTTCATAATGGTTAATCACCTCATGATGGCAAACGTAAAATTTCTTGTGTGATGACATTTTTTGGAATCATTCATAGACCTGTCTAAGCAACTTTTGAGAAAGTAGTATTCCTCGTTCAACAAATGCAACGTACTTTGAGCTAGCTCTAGAGTAACGTGTCAATTGATACACATATACACAATATGCTGGTGCCACTGGGATGTTGCTACACACAAATGGAAAGTTGACAAAAGGAAAATCAATTTCATCGTGTTTGTCATAAATTTTGGTATTCAGTATAATCAGTAGTTATTTCGAAAAAGGTCTAAATATCAAACAGATTTATCTGTGTCTGTAGTATCTTTAATTTCAAGTTCACTTGGACAAATGTTGGATAGATTAAATGTTAGTGATCATTGAATCTATAATTATTAAGAGACAGTACATCATCAATATACGGAAAAGTGAAATTAAAAGAGTAAGCTAATTTCTTTTTTCCTTTCTGTACAAGCACTGAGATGAATCAAGCTTCATATGAATACAAAAACAATCTGCAAGTAGAGGAAGCGCAATTGGTACCCATTTGGGATTCAAATAGTCTGTTGGAAGATCAAACCTCCAAATTCAACAACTATGTTGTCAATTGAAAAGTCAAACATGGCAGTGATATCCTCTAAGGCACATATATCGTTTCTCTGTTTAGAGGAATTTTAAACGACAATCAAACATTCGAATCAAACTCAAGTTTTTTTTATTATAATTGATTCATTTTTAGTTTCCTTGTAGGCACTCTCAAGACACATATAACAATTGCTCTGAGTTGTTAACTTTTGCCGTGGATTTTGTCAGTGACATACAAGATTCAAAATTACAAAAATGTCATCTGAACATTTATTGATAATCGGGTTTTGTGGTGGTTCCCTGTTTTCTTTTCTTTTCTTTCCAACTAATGTAATGTTTTTTTTTTAATGTTTTGTTCAAGAATTTGTTTTGTCCATGCTATTGAACGTTATCAAACAGTCGATTTTAGAAAAGATAAAAAACAACAATTGGGTAACAAATAGTTACAATCTGCTTAACCAAACAAATTCAACAATGATATCGGCTTATATTTCTATATGCTAGACAACCGTTTCGTCTTACAAAAATAGTAAATTAAAAGGGATTGTAATCATATCAAAGTGGCAATGCATTTTATTCAGATTGCATTATTAACTGCTGTCTTTTGTTCATTTTCTGCGGTATCTCCCATACTGTACAATCTTTTTACCAGATCTATGCGGTATATTTTGGTAGATTGTTCAAATCATTATGTCGACCTTCATGTGAAGAAGGGAAGACAGCTCCCGTCAAACTCATAAGATGAATTGTCAGTGCCAATTGTTTATGTTTCACATTCTTATATAACTGCGCTCCTAGAAATCATTAATGCTTGAAAATGCATTTTGTATGTATATGTATATTGATTGTTTAAAAGGGAAACGAAAGATACCAGACGGACAGTCAAACTTAAAAATCGAAATTAAAATGACATCGCCATGTGTAAAAAAGAAAAAGACAAACAGAGAAATATTAGTTCACAAGACTAAAATCTGCAGACTGATAGAATAAAAATCAAGTTTCCAGATAGTTATTTTGGGGAATTTGGGGTCTTCAATGCTCTTTAACTTTGTTTTGTATTTTTTTGGCTTGATCATTATTTTGATCTGAGATCACTTATAAGTCTTGTGTAGAATTAGGCGCGTCGATGAAGTAAATCATAATATTGGTACCTTTGATTACTATAAACATGTCTTAAATATCATTGAACATGTTAAACTTAAACAATGACAATATTGAGATAAATACGTCACATATAACATTTATTCTGGAGAATGAATGGGATTTTCTCAACTTTAAATACAATGAAACATAAAGGATAATTTGCAACTAATAACGAATCAAATGACAACCTTAAAACTACGTCGTCTTTGTCAGTTTGGCAACTTTGACAAGGACAAACATGTACTTTTAATTACAATAACTTTTAATTTTCACCTTATGAATCAATTATTTACTTGTCATATTCAAATATAGGCCATGAATATTTGTTTTGTAGATGTGAAATGTATTATTTTTAATTTACTTCCAAATTATCCTGGAAACAATTTTTCGACCCTCCAAGTTAACTGTCATATTTGAGGCATTTATTAATTTCTCAAGAGAATTGATTTATAATACAATGCTCTTTGAAATGTGATCTGGTATTTCAATTTTGTTTAACAGTCCCTAACGTTTATGCAAAAATCCGTATAAAAAATCATTGAACTTTTAAACTTAATTAGTATTTAGACGAATAACAGTTTTCAAGTCAAAACACTTGAGTCGACTAATTGACAATTTCCTGCTATAAGTTATAAGAACAATACGAAAACAATAGTGCACAGCAGTAGGCATATTGTGGAGTACAAATAATCTTATCAAAACGAATTTAAATTATAAATATTGTTACATTAAAGTTAGGTTTTAGGGAGGATCACTAGTTCATTTAGACGAAAAGTAGCCACTGACTTTTATAATCCGGTTGAGTTCTGGCATTTTTAAAAAAATGGATGATTAACAAAAGTCTTTTCTCCAATTTCTTTGAAAGTCATTTCATATTAAAAAAGAGAAATGGATCTTAATCTTCACAAATGGTAGGCATATCATTTGGTACAGCAATCATGTGTTTGTCTACATAAATCAAACCAGTGGAACTATAAGCAAATATGTGTTGTCCTTTCGGTTTGTTTGTTTACGGATAGACTAATTTCTGATGAACAACTAATTAAAATTTTGATATAAATAAGCAACGTATAGGTAACAATTTTAATCATTGGTTATAAGTAACCGTCAACTGAAGATTTGATTTGGTAATCATATGCTATTTTAAAGTTAGTTGAACATTAATTTTTTGCCGTTGTTTTTTTTTCAGTGAAACCTACGATTCAGGGTCATCAAATCTTATTTAACGTATTGTCTTCTTTTTATTTGAACCAATATTGTATATGTTTTTTTGAATGGTTTTGAAAAGAATAATATGTAGGTCCATACTGTTGAAGGTTATTCAACAGTCGACTCCAGAAATATCGATTTATTGAAGTAAAAAAAATCATTAATTATACCCGGCTTTTTTTCTGCATGCTAGTAGACCGTTTCTTGTTACAATCACATCGTTTTTAATGATGCCTCGTCAGGTATTTCATTCAGATTGCATAATTTACTGCAGTAAATGTCTTTTGTTCATTTTCTGTATTAAATCTCATACTATATCATGTTTTTTACGGTATATTTTGTTTGCCAATTGTTCAAATCATTATCGTGTTCACATACATGTGTAGAAAGAAAGACAACTCCCTTCCAACACAAAAAATGAATGGTCGGTGCCAATTTTGATTTTTTCTAACTGTGCAATTGATCTGTCTTTCAAACTATTTTGAGCGCCTCTGATTAATCCTTTGTGCACAAAATTTATGTTTCTGTAAACTAAAGGCACACCTAGAATACCTAAGTGTACGCCTGGTTTCTGTTCTGAGTATTTTTTGCCCTTATCTGGATTGAATATAAATATAATGACGTTTTAAGAAGAGCATACGTTTTTACGCCTAAACTGAATCTTAAAGCGCGTTATTCTAATAACATTTGAATCCTAACTAATTCAGGTTTCTATATATTATAACGTATGGTTGTCCTATAAATGCACAAAGGTGGTGACTTCCTCTGTGATGTGTTCCAGAAACATATCAAATTAAGGTTGCAAAATGTAATTTCAGCACATTATTCTATTAACATTCAAATCTGAACTAAAGGTCTCATGACGATTATAACGTAATTCATCGAACAATTGATGTGTTCCAATAACATTTAAGGTTAAGATAAAGAAAATTCACACTTCAAAATCATAGGAAGATTACCAGAGCTTTGAAATTGAATTAGAAAAAAGTGTAGGAATTTATGCTGCTCCATTGACAAATATTTAGTTTGGAAAAAAAAACTCCCTTATTACTTCGATCTAATACAGTGGCTGATTGTGATGAAAAAAGGTAAAATCCCAAAACTACAGAACTTACCGGAAAATCTATTTGGAAAGTCCATAATCACATGGCAAAATCAAATAACAAAACGCATCAAAAACTAATGGACGGGATGAATCTGTTGTTCAAAACATTGACACAAGCATGGAAACATATGAAACCAATAATATCCCTAAAATACAACCTGTTGATCATCAGTACTGAAAAACATGTAAATAATCCAAATACCAACAAATATATGTAAAATGATCAATTAATTTCGATTGATTTCTTGAATAAACGTCTTTTTAAACGCCCGAGAAACTAGGCGTTTTTCTTTTTTTTTATACATGGTAAACGTGTTTCCACATATAAATACGTTGAATTTCATTTTCAGGAAACCTGTTTGTATTTTTACGTTTATTAAGAGAAACATTAATCCCTGTCTTAACTATATTTAAGAACGATTATGAAAATAAATAAATAGGGTTACAAATAATATTTTTTTACAATTCTGGATAACATAACACTCGATATCTGGTTCTTGTATGTAAAGCATGGATACGCTTTTTCATTCAGATTGTTTAATTCACTATCAGCCGTTCTTGTCTTTTTGTCTTCATTGTATTTAGTATATCCCATGCTGAGAAAGAAAGAAACACATTCGCTGATTTGTCTCGACTCAATTGATAGCTTCACGAGAAGATACATTACCAAATATATATATACAACGAAATTTGTTTGACATGCACACGTATACAAATTGCGGTTTTTATCCAACGCAGTCATAGGTTTGAACGTAGTTTTCAATTAAGACTCGTTTATATTTTTTGTTTGGGCATATATCATATTTTCCCTCCGGTTTATATGATCCGTTCATCCTATATATTGACTCTTAAAATTCAAGAGTTAATCTAAAAATGAGGGTACTTTCTGAAAAAATGAGGGTACTTTTTATATGGCCTTCCAAATACCGTTTCGATCCCTAACATCACTGAAGAGACATTTATTGTCGAAATCCGGATATGGTGTACGTAAGAAATATTGACACCGAATGTTTGTGGCACAACATCCTGTCCACTAGTTAACAATATTTTTTTTCTGTGACGTATTAAATTTATATTAAGATCCATTTTGTTACATCTTGTGATCCATTGTATTTGGCAATCGCCAATGGCAGTCAGCAGGGTTAAAGAACATCAGTTGTTCGACCTGTTAGTCCAATGCGTTTTGTTTAAATATACTTTTTCACTCTTTTGGTCTTTTGGAAAATGTTGTTTGTGCTGTTTTTAGACCCTTCTACAACGAAATTTGTTTGACATGCACACGTATAAAAATTGCGGTTTTTATCCAACGCAATCATAGGTTTGAACGTAGTTTTCAATTTATATATATACAACTCGTCTAAACATCAACCCAACAATGTTAGATCTGTAAATTTGCTTTCGCAAATTTTTGGCTCTTCCCTCGCCGGGATTCGAACCCATGCTACTGTGATATCGTGACACCAAATCGCCTGCACTGCAGCTGTCCCGCTAGACCACACGATCACCTTTTTTTGAGAGCCCAGGTAGTCGTGTGGTCTAGTGGGACGGCTGCAGTGCAGGCGATTTGGTGTCACGATATCACAGTAGCATGGGTTCGAATCCCGGCGAGGGAAGAGCCAAAAATTTGCGAAATCAAATTTACAGATCTAACATTGTTGGGTTGATGTTTAGACGAGTTGTATATACATTATGTATACATTATGTACACAGCCATGTATCACCATCATTGATGGCGATCCAATGGATAATCTGTTGTAGAGTTGTCACTGACTCAGACGTACTTATATATATATATATATATATATATACTATCGGAGAGAATATTTTGAGGTGGAATAAGTATCTGTTGTAGTCTGTTTCATCGTCTTCTTCTTTGTAAAATGTGAAACTAATGCATAATAATCGAATCGGTTAACCAAAAAGGAAATTAGAAATTTGTTAAATCAATATTAGGTCAACATTCCTTTTAGGGAGTTGTAACATTAATTTATTATTATTTCAAAACGTATAAAAATATATTTTTTGAAAGTGTCGTCATACATCATTTCAGTACCGAAGTACTTACTACTGAGGTGATGATATATGTACTATCAAGGACTGTTTAATAATTATTTAAATTCTTTTACCAGGAACACTGGTGTTACAGAATTATTTTAGATTAGTGGAGGTTGTTAATATAGCGCACCTTTTAAAAAAAGGAATTGATATATGTTTTCTTGCATAAAATGTTATTCTATTTCACAGTCATTTTGTTATGTGCATTGATTTTTTAAAAGCTGCAGACTGATACAAAAAAATCAAGTGCCAGATGTTTTAACGTGTCTTAAAGATCATCAAACTTAAACAATTAGCTTGTTGAGATAAAAACGTCACATATAACATTTGGTATGAAAAATAGGATTTTCTTAACATTTATCAAATATCAGAGATTATTTGCAATTCATACATAACAAATGACAACCTCTTTAAACGACAACGTCTTAGCAATTTGGCAACTTTGACAATGACATACCTGTTATTTTAATTACAATCACATTAAGTCTTTACTTGTTATATTTTATATATGGCGTTGTCAGTTTATTTTTGATTTATGAGTTTGACTGTCCCTATGGTATCTTGTGTCCTTTTTTTTAATTATCCGCCATTACGAATTGTACTGGATATATGACGTTTACTATTTCTTATTGTTATAGATCCAAATTATCCGGGAAAGAAATTGAAAGTATAGAATTTCCCCACCTTAAGATTAAATGTCATATGTGAACCATTCATTAATTTCACAATCTGATTGTTAAAAAATACAATGATATTTTAATAACAAAAAATATTTGTCACAGAATAACAGTTTTCCAGTAAAAACACACGAGACGACTTATTTACAATTTCCTACTATAAGTCGTTTGAACTATTTGATGAAAAAAAAGCAAAAAAATCTAATAATGATCTTTGAAATGTGATCTGATATTTAAATTTTGTTTGTCGGTCTCTAACTTTTTATGAATTAACGATAAAAAAATCATTGAACTTTAAGACATATTTTTTAGCGACTTTTTCATAAAAAAAATGTCAAAGAATAACAGTTTTTTAGTAAAAATACACGAGTCAACTAATCGACAATTTCCTGCTTTTACTTACTTCAACAATTCGTTGAAAAGTTAGTGTTTGTAGAGTACAATTTAACTTTACAAAACGAATTTAAGGATTCTACGTTGTTACATTAACTATGTTTAGGGTAAAAATTATCAATTGATTTACACAAAAAGTAGTCATGAACTGTCATAATCTGGATGCGATAGACACTTTAAACAAAAAGGGGGGGGGGATCATTTTAATGGCGAAGTCCAGGTATAAGATTTTATGTTTTTTTCATTTCGTATTTGTCGAAAATCAATATGACTTGTAAAAATATGTTAAAAATGATTTTGAAATAATTTGATAAGTTTCATTTGAAAAAACAAATCAGATACAAGCTACCTTTTAAAACTAAACTTAAAAACTGAAAGAAAGAAAAAAAAATAATGATGTGTTAGTTTTTGTATATAGCCTGTAATGGTAAAGTAACATTACATTAATTATCATTGATAAGGATTTATAAATTAACTGTTTACAAAAAACTTGTATTTTTTGAAACACTTAGGCTTTTCCACCTCAGGCATAGATTACCTTAGCTGTATTTGGCAAAACTTTAAGGAATTTTATTCCTCAGTGCTCTTCAATTTCGTACTTTATTTGGCATTTTTAACTTTTTGGGATTCGAGCGTCACTGATGAGTCTTTTTTTTTAGACGAAACGCGCGTCTGGCGTATTTACAAAATTCAGTCCTGGTATCTATGGTGCGTTTATTTATTGAACAAACATACATAAGGGTTAACACGTTATGAGTAAATTTTAACTGAATGAACATACAGATTGGTGCGGTCCGAACCTTGACATAAGTTAACTAAGAGCAGACTTGTTGACTGTTTTCTAAGTTAACTTGAGAACTGTTAACCAGACAAGCTAGTTAAATTTACTTTACAAAGCGATTATACTACGGCTTCGCTCCCGGCTTTTCGAATTAAAAGACCGAAATAAAACAATGTCCATGTCTACACGGACGGAGCCCTAAAACCGTATATGTGAACAAACTGTTTATTCGATATAGCAATTGGCATATAAGAATTTTTATTAAAAGTGCATAAATAGTCCTCCTATATTAGTTTTGTTTTTAGTTTATATATATGCAACAGCTATTTGACTATTACTTATTACACAAAAAGATAATCACAATTACCGCAAATATTGCACAGATAAACAGACTGCATTATCCAAATTAACAGACTCGGAGGAATAAAATTGTGAATGGAAATGGGAAATGTATCAAAGAGAAAACAACCCGACCATAAAAAAAAACAACAGAAGGTCACCAACAGGTCTTCAGTGTATCGAAAAATTACTAAAGATACTGGCAAAACCTACACAACTGAACAACACACATAAATACTAGTAACCTGAAGTCGCAGCAAACTCATTTTGTGGTTCAATAGAACTGACATTAAATGGCAAATCAAAACTACGCAAATTTATAATCAATAAATATGATAATTGTATGAAAATGCAAAAGCCCCTCATATAAAGAAAAACAAAGAAACAACCTAGACTATATGAGACATATGACAAAAATTCGTCCTTCAACGTGATATGAGAAACAAATATGGGATACAATTTCAATAACTTCTATTTTGATATTTGTGGGTAATATATGCAAATCATATTTTAACTATACTTCCTGATATGCACGTTTCATAAGGCTACCAATTACAACAAAACTGATAACAACTATGTACTTCGATTAAAGTTATCAACATGAAATCGCAATCTACTTTTCGAAAAATAAAATGTCAGTCTGATTATAATAATGAGACTGACATTTACTTTTTGGAAAAATATATAAATAAATCACTTTGATTTAAGATGTAAAAGTCGTTCGTTGGTATTAAATACCTCTTAGTGTTAATGTATATAGGTTAAAAGATTGATCACCCCGTTGAACGCCTATAAGTATGACATAAGAGACATGAGATAAAAGCCTTTAAAAAGATATTCGATAATTGTCACTTATCAACTGCTCTGCGTCTTTTAACATGTTAGCATTATTATAAAATAGTGAAACTAAGCTGAGGACCTCACGTAATATATCTTTTTTTATATTTTAGATATTCGTGGAATACCGTCATGTGCATATTTGTAATTACATGTTATCATACTTGTTGAGAATATATAAAGGTAGATAAAATATGGGGTTAGGATGACGATAACTAACAAACCATTTACATATGTAACCAGAGAAAAACATGATTCGGGTAAATATTAAATGAAAGGGTCTATGAAACAAAGATTTAAAACAATTGCTGCAACATGTCAGGAATATGACAGTGGTTATCCATTCGTTTGGTGTGTTTGAGCGTATGATTTTGCATTCATTAGAATAGGAACTTTTCCGTTTTGAATTGTGAATTTGTTATTTGTTATTATGGTTTTCCCTTAACACAAACAAGACAATACCTTAGAATATAGAAAACGAGAAAGGAGAGTCGATTAAATACAACATAGAAAGCAAAACAATGAACAATTCATGCAATACAAAACCAATCAAACATAGGGGTGATTTAAATTGCTTACACATTTTTGAAAAATAATGTTGACTTTAAATTAGCAATCATTATAAATCATGTCAGAAAACACCATATCAAGTAATCATAAACAATTGATATCAATTTAATTCATTTATTCAATTTCTTTAAAACTTGACAATCTGCTCATCTTTGATTTGTATTGATCTTGTCAAATCCGGATATAAAATGTTTTTTTTCTTTAACATGATCATCTTGTTGAAATACATGACCTCGTAAGATTTTTTCGCTTATTGAACTTTGTTTCTCTCTCCTGACAACTATATATATGTCACTGACCACCAAACCGCTTACTAACTGACAGGAGCTCAATGCTTGTCCAGTTACTGATATCAATGATTGGATTCAATCCTATATCAGCTGCACATGTAGCAAATTTTAAAACCATTGTTTTTTTTACAGAACTACCTTTGTTAATTTATAATCAATAGTAACATCTTGATATGTTTCAAAGTCTGGTATTGTAAACGGAAACTACTCTTCGTCCAAGTCAAAACTGTTCCAAATTTTCTTGTCGCTTCCTTTCATCCTTTTTATCTTGGCATCTATTGTAATGACGAGTCCTTGGTTTTTTAACATTTGAATTGTTGCTTTACATCTTGCATGCATTGCATACGCCAGAGCTGTTCTTCCTTTGTTGTCTTTTGCATTTATATTTGCTCCGGTTGTTAGAAGTTTAGAAATTATCTCAAGTTTCTCGTGGACGTCCTGATCGCGTGCAACCAATTTACATGCGAGCATAAGTGGTGAGCTTCCTCTGTTTGTACAAAAGTTAACGTCGTGTCCACCTTGTATCAAAATTTTAGCCAATTTAAATTTTCCAGACTCCAATGCCCATAGTAACTTGTTTTCCATTTTCGTTTGAATGTTATTAAAAGATAGATTGTTATACTGCAGTTTCTTTTCTAAGTATAAGTTAACAATTCCATTTCAATCCTTTATAGTAATTGTTAATGTTGTAATCGGCTATGTCATAACGTCAAATGTTGTCGATTGGTTAAACGCCTTGTAGAATTGCTGATTACCTTTCACACCATAAAGGTCATCTTTACCACAAAGAAAGCGATTGGAAAAGGTTAATTGTTCCAACTATTGGTCATCCTAATGTCAAAATATATATATAAAAAAGGCTGAGAATATTTAATTAAGGATGAAAGACCCCCATAAACCTACAAGGTAATACAGAAAGAAGATAATTAGTTTTCAAAGGTACCAGGGTTGTAATTTAAGACGCCAAATTTGACCAAATGGGAAGGTTGTTTAAAGAATTTTGGCCGAAAATTGAAGAAGGCAGGTAGATAAAAAGTTATTTTTGCATCATACAAGTTATAACATGTACAATATTTTTGTACATGTTATAACCTATAAAAAAACGCAACTTGTACACGACATGTATATAAATAGGTATCAGTTTTTTTAACCTCTTGGCAGTAGAATTACTCTCTTTATCGGAAAACGTTTCAGTTGTCACTGGAGACTACGAAACGGTAATGCTGACAGGAAGCTTTGATGGAGATCGAGATTTTGTGGTTGATTTTTGTGTGCTTTGATCGTTACCAGACATAAATGAGGTAATTTGAGCTTGACTTGTATCACTTTTTTTTACTGTTCTTTTTATCTATTTTCTTCCGTTTTATTTGATCAGCTTCGGAATTGTTAATAGATTGCGAATGTCCGTTTTTATCTTTACATACAGTAGTTGATACACCTTCACTCTCAGCAGCTGATGCACCATCACGTTCGGTAGTTGATGCAATTTCACATACTTCAGTGTTGTTGGTTTTGACTGATATTTGTGTTGCATAAGTGTCAGTTTCCGATTCAGAAGTTTCATCATCTGCATCACTTGGCTTTCTTTATTGTTTGCTTTATCTGATGCGCCTGAGAAGGTATCTTTGGTACATGAATGATTTTTGTGACCTTCTTGTCCGCATGACCTACATACCCAATCATTTGTAAAATCGTTTGACCTTGCTGCAGACATTTTGAACATTTCATATTTTGAGGGTTGTTTCTAGGCTGATCGCGATAGATGATCGTGGTTCTATATTTGCAAATGAGAATAGATCTTTGAATATGGTATGTTAGCGGTCCATCAAAAATGATGATCTTGTCTTCTGTTAGGCAGTTTGTCACTGTGTTGTTGTATCTAAGCCGTTCGCGCATTTTGTGAAAAATTGAGCAGCAGTGTTTTTCAATCTCCCTATTTATTTGCCCGTCGTCTGCTGAAAGAGGTACATCTTTTACTCTTATTCATATCCAGATTGATTTACCACGAATGTTGAGGCATTTGGATATAATAATATCTCTTTCAGATTCGTCATCGAGGTAAATTCTCTATAAGTCTCGGATTCCCTGAAGACCAGTAATTGTTCGTTCTGGTACTACTTCACAGACAGATTTGTACATTTCAGGTGAGTCAGATATATTTTTTTCAGAATCTCTACATCAGATATAAATACAGGTTTAACACTGACCATGTCTGGGGGTTCAATTATTTTAGGGTCACTTATCGTTTTTTGTCTGCGTAGAACGCCATTTTTTGGTTCACTTTGCTCATTAGATTTTGCCATCACTTTCCTGAAATCAGCTATTCGAAAGTGTTTTCTGCTACACTGAGTCACCTAAAGATAAGAACTACAGGAAAGCAGTTATAGTACTATGCAGTAATTGTCGATGAGAAAACAAAGTTAATTACGATTTATTTCCCTTTATGTGGTTACACACCCGTTACCTTAGTCAAGGGCCGTACTCAAAAGATATTCTAATTGGGAATTTATTATCGTCTTTTTTTCTTTCAACCCCTAACACAGGTTTTTTTCTTAACTTTTTTTTGAAAAGAGGAAAAATGGTAATAATGATATCAAATAAGTTCAGTGAATACCCATATGTACTGTCTATATGCCTTTATATTGTTTCAAGCTGACACGTGCATTTGTATATCATAAAATAAAAGTACCAGAAGATATTTTTTTCAGTTAGTGCAGCGAACTTATCTTTTTTTCTTTTGTTTCTACAACTTAATCTTCATTATTACATAACAAATATTGAATATTCTTTTATTCTTATAAAAACCAAAATAAATGCACCAATAATATCAACTTATATTTCTATATGCTAGACAACCGTTTCGTCTTACAAAAAAAAGTAAAACGGATTGTAATCAGATCATTGTTAATAAAGTCTGGACATGCATTATTACCTGCTGTTCCTGTCTTTTGTGTTTATTTTATGTGGTATCTCTCATGCTGTAGAATGTTTTAACCAGATCTATACGGTATATTTTGGTAGATTATTTAAATCACTATGTCGACCTTCATGTTTAGAATAAAAGACAACACATTAGATAATTTTCAGTGCCAATTGTTTATGTTTCACATTCTTATATAGCTGCGCTCCTAAAACAATTATTGCTTGACAATTCATTAAGTATATATATGTATATTCATTGTTTAAGAGGGGAACGAAAGATACCAGATTGATAGTCAATTTAAAAATCGAAATTAAAATGACAACGCGATGTGTAAAAAAAACAACAGAGAAATATGAGTACACAAGACTAAACCATGCACACTGATATAATACAAATCAAGTATCCAGATCGTGGTGTTTGGGAATTTGGGGTCTTTAATGCTATTCAATTTTTTTTGTACTTTTTTGGCTTGATCATTATTTTGATCTGAGATCACTAATGAGTCTTTTGTAGACTAAACGAGCATCGACGAAGTAAATCATAATCCTGGTACCTTTGATTACTATTACCTTGTCTGAAATATCATTAAACATGTCAAACTTAAACAATGACAATATTGAGATATAAACGTCACATATAACATTTATTCTGGAGAATGAGAAAGGGATTTTGTTTCAGTGACACCTAAGATTCAGGGTCATCAAATATTATTTAAACGTTTATTAATCATCTGTTTTTGTGTAGTTGTTAACCGTGTTCTCTTCTTTTAATTGAACCAATAGTGTGTATGCTATTTTAAATGGATTTTTTAAAAGAAAAATATATGTAGGTCCATAATTTTGAATGTTATTAAACAGTCGACTCCAGAAATATCGATTTATTGAAGAAAAAAAATCATTAATTATACCCGGCTTTTATTCTGAAGACATTTTTTTTGTTACCATTACATCTTTTTTATTGATTAATTGCAGCATAATTTACTGCAGTCATTGTCTTTTGTTCATTTTCTGTATTAAATCTCATACAATATCATGTTTTAGCGGTATATTTTGTTTGCCAATTGTTCAAATTATTATCATGTTCACATACATGTGTAGAAAGAAAGACAACCCCCGTCCGACACAAAAGATGGTTGGTCGGTGCCAATATTGAATTTTCTAACTGCAATTGATCTGTTTTTCAAACTATGCTGAGCGCTTCTGATTAACCCTTTGTGCACAAAATTTATGTTTTTGCAAACGAAAAGCCCACCTGGAATACCTTAGTGTACGTCTGGTATCTATTCTGAGTATTTTTTGTCGTTAACTGGATTGAATATAAACATAAGGAAGTTTAAGAATTCAGTTTCAAGAAGAGCATACGTTTTTACGCCTAAACTTAAAGCGCGTTATTCTAATAACATTTGAATCCTATCTAATTCAGGTTTCTATATATTATAACGTAGTGTTGTCCTATAAATGCACAAAGGTTAAATTAAGGCTGCAACATGAAATTTCAGCACATTATTCTATTAACATTCAAATCTGAACTAAAGGTCTCATGATGATTATAACGTAATTCATCGAACAATTGGACATATGTTGTGATGTGTTCCAATAACATTTAAGGTTAAGATAAAGAAAATTCACACTTCAAAACCATAGGAAGATTACCAGAGCTTTAAAATTGAATTAGAAAAAGTGTTGAAATTTATGCTGATCCAATGACAAATATTTGTCTCTGTTATAACTTCGATGCAAAACAATGGCTGATTGTGATGAAGGAATGAATCTGTTGTTCACATTATTGACACAAACATGGAAGTATATGAAACCAATAATATTCATAAAATACAACCTGTTGATCATTAGTAATGCAAAACATGTAAATGACCCAAGTACCAACAAAAATATGTAAAATGATCAATCAATTTTAATCCAATTCTTGATTAACCGTCTTCCTAAACGCCCGAGAAACTAGGCGTTTTTTTTCATACGTGGTAAACGTTTTTCCACATAAAACTACGTTGAATTTCATGTTTATGAAACCAGGGTGTTTTTGTTACGTTTATTTAGAGAAACATTAATCTTTGGACTTCTTAACTATATTTAAGAACGATAATGAAATAAATAAAAAGTTTTACATAATTGTTTTTTTTTTCAATTCTGGATAACAGAACACTCGATATCGGGTCCTTTTATGCAAAGCATGGATACACTTTTAAATTCGATTGTTTCATTCGCTATCAGCAGTTCTTGTCTTCATTGTATTTAGTATATCCCATGCTGAAGGTTTTGTTAACTGCTAAAAATATAACTGCTAAAAGCCCATATATTTACCTGCACGTAAAGAAGTAAACACATCCCCGGACCAAAACAAAAAACCGCTGATTTGTCGCGACTCAATTGATAGCTTCACGAGAAGATACATTATCAAATATATATGTACATACTATCGGAGAGAATATGTTTAAGGTGGAATAGGTATCTGTTGTAGTCTGTTTCATCGTCTTCTTCTTTGTAAAACGTGAAACTAATGCATAATAATCGAATCGGTCGAAGAGTATTATAACTAAAAAGGAAATTAGAAAATTGTCAAATCAATATTAGGTCAACATACCTTCAAGGAGTTGTCACATTAATTTATTATTATTTCAAAACATATCAAAATATATTTTTTGAAAGGTCGTCATACATCATTTCAGTACCGAAGTATTTACTACTGAGGTGATGATACATGTACTATCGAGGACTGTTAAATACTTTTCTAAATTCTTTAAACAGGAACACTTGTGTTACAGAATTATTTTAGATAAGTGGAGGTTGTTTATATAGCGCACCTTTTTAAAAAAGGAATTGATATATGTTTCCTTGCATAAAATGATTCTTTATTTCACAGTCAATTTTTTATGTGCATTGATTGTTTAAAATCATCAAACTTAAACAATTAGCTTGTTGAGATAAATACGTCACATAGAACATTTGTTCTGGAAAAATGGATTGTCTTAACACAACTCATAACAAAAGTAATGACAACATGTCATATTTTATATTTGGCGTTGTCAGTTTTTTTTTCGATTGTTGAGTTTGACTGTCCCTCTGGTATCCGGTGTCCTCCTTTTTTTGATTATCATCTTATGGTTATAGATCCAAATTATCCGGGAAAGAAATTGAAAGTATAGAATTTTCCCACCTCAAGATTAAATGTCATTTGTAAACCATGCATTAATTTCACAAGAGGATTGTTAATTGATACAATGATATTTAAATATAAAAAAAAATATGTCACAAAAAAACAGTTTTCCAGTAAATGTGACCTGATATTAACATTTTGTTTGTCAGCCTCTAATTTTTTATGAATTAACGATAAAAAAATCATTGAACTTTAAGACATACCTTTTAGCGACATTTTCATAAAAAAGAAATGTCAAAGAATAACATTCTTTTTAGTAAAAATACACGAGTCAACTAATTGCGAATTTGTTGAAAATGAGTATTCAACTTAACATTTTGTAGAGTACACTTTAACTTTACAAAACGGATTTAAAGATTCTACGTTGTAATAATAGAGCTAGGTTTAGGGGAAAAAAGCATCTATTGATTTACACAGAAAGTAGTGATGGACTGTCATAATCTGGTTGATATTGACACATTAGAAAAAAGGGGATACAAATCATTAAAATGACAAAGTCCAGGTATATGATTTTATCTTCTTTCTTTCAATTTTGGCTTTAAATTCCGTTTCGTAATTGTTGCAAATTGGTTATGACTTGTGAAAATATGTTAAAAATGGTTTTGAAATAAAATTATAAGTTTCATTTAAACTAATGATGTGCTAGTTTTTTATACAGCCTGTAATAGCAAAGTAACATAACTAAACAAACATACACAAGGGTTAACATGCAATGAGTAATTTTTAACTGAATGAACAAAAAGGGAGAAGGTTTGGTACCATTAAAACGTTTAACCCCGCTGCAAATGTTTGCACCTGTCCTAATTCAGACATCTAACGTACAGTAGTTGTCGTTTGTTTGTTTGATTTATACGTGTTTCCCATTTAACTGAATGAACATAGGTACATAAGTAAGGGTTAGCATATACTAAGTAATTTAATACCAATAACTGTCAAATTTATAAGAAAATAGAATATTACCGTGTTTGGTGAACAACGAGAAAACAATCAACCAGAGACGACTTCAAGAAACACACATAAGCTATGGTAGACATGCACAACGATTTCTTTTAAAAACATGTTTTACACTAAACTGTCAAGTATTGAAGAAAAAATATTATTATGTTGTTTTGTATTCAACGAGTAAACAATCCAACAGACACATACATGGAGTAGATCACAACAATAGGTCACCGTACAGCCTTCGATACATTTTCATAATTACGAACTAGATGAGTGTCTGAGTTTAATGAAAATAAATAAATAAATAACTTGCGTTTATTAAAAGTATCACAATTAACAAATTACTTTTCCCTCATATTTACCATTTAACGACTGCTTTTTATCATAGTTTAATGAAAGTACCCAAAGAACAATGGTGACCCTCTGCCACTTTTATTTTTTACCAGGACTTCGATTTCGTGATTCTTCTGTTAAATTTTAAAAACAGTACGGACAAATGTTACCACCCAGTAACGTAGTTGTTCACTAGACAAATATGTCTCTGGAGGTAAAAACAAACAATTCATTCATTAACATTATAATTGGTATATCATGCATATGTTTTAACATCATATTTTGTTTTCAAACATGGGGGAAACAATGAGAATTAATCGAAACTAAAGCTGTTTTTTTATTACAGGATAAAAATTAATTTTTTGAACAGCACTTATTGGATGAAACATTAGATCTGACCTGCGCTAGGCAAATATTAGGAACAGTTGTTGTTATTTGTTTTGATCTAACGACACATACTAAATTCTGAACACATATCTCCGTCCTTTCATTGATACAGCACACTTGCTAATGCGAATGGAAGAAAAAGAAATATTTTATCCCTGCATCATTCTATAAAGGATAACATGTTAAACCCGGAATTTCCGTAAAATGACAGCCTTGTGATACTTATAACACATGTATTTATCGGATTTTTGATCACATAAGCAACACGACGGGTGCAACACGTGGATCAGGATCTGCTTACCCTTCCGGAGCACCTGAAATCACCCTTAGTGTTTGGTGTGGTTCGTGTTGTTTATTCTTTAGTTTTCTATGTTGTGTCATGTGTACTATTCTTTGTCTGTATGTCTTTTTCATATTTAGCCATGACATTGTCAGTTTGCGTTAGATTTATGAGTTTGACTGTCCCTTTGGTATCTTCCGTTCCTCTTTAATTGTACCAATTTACTATTAATCCATTTTTTCTTTTATATTTTAGTTTTTGTAAAATGCATCTGTGAAACTATAAGATAGTATATTAGTTTCAGTTCAAGTTCTTCTTAAGAAAAATACTGATGTCATATGGTATCCTTTTCTTATCTTTATCTAACGAGAAACGAGAAACATTAGTTTCTTGTTTATTGAACTATTTAAAAAAAAAATCCTGGAAAATAAAAAATAAATAAAAATAAGATGTTTTCTACTCAGTATAGATAAAATGACCTCATCCCTACAATTGAGCCGGCTAGACGCGTTCACTCAAAAAATATAGCATAGTTGCGAAAGATCTTTGTATATAAAGCCTGTAGATACGATATGAATTTGATTTATATTACAATATTAGCTAAAGCTTTGTTTTTATTCATTCTCTTTATTATATTGTAGATTTTATGTTTATTTTAACTAGACGTGTTACACCGTACCATATACTATGGTATTTCCCAATGGTTGAAACCGCTCTGTTGACCTAAGTGGGTTGATAAGAAAAATAGTCTCTGTCCAACAAAAATCACATCACGACCGATTTGTCTCGGCTAAATATATATATATCCTGATCTTATCGTGTAAATAGTGTAATTGTTTTATCATTTTCACTGTATTAAATTGAGCGCCACTAATGTTAACACTTGTACCCAATATGCGTCTTTATGCAAACAAATTCGTCTCGAATGGTTTTTGTTAGTTTAGTATCTGTTATTAGTTTTATGTCCTTAACTAGAATCGTTATAAATAATATGCAGTTACAATAACGGCAGTTGAAAGTAGAGCATGCGTTTGATAGAGCATGCTCTGCAACTTCCTACTGTATTTGGCCTTTTTAACTGTTTTAAATTTGGATTCGAGCGTCACTGATGAGTCTTTTGTAGACGAAACGCGCGTTTAATGTATATACAAAATTTAGTCCTGGTATCTATGATGAGTTTATTTAGAAGCCTAATTATTAGATTGCGTTATTCTAATAACATTTAAATATTACTTAGGTTTATTAAACAATTGCACAAAGGTGATGACTTTGTCTGTGAATCTGTGGATACATATACATGATATACTAAATGAATGTTAATGAATGAAGTGTTTGTTTTTACCTCCAGAGACATATTTGTCTAGTGACAAACTACGTTTCTGTGTGGTAACATTTGTCCGTACTGTTTTGAAATTTTAACAAAAGAATCACGAAATTAAAGTCCTGGTTAAAAAATAGAAGTCGCAGAGGGTCACCATTGTTCATTGTTCTTTGAATCCCGGTATTTCTTTGATTGAGGTTACAAAATACAATATCAGCCAATTATTCTATTAACACTCAACTATTAACTGAAGGTGTTAAAAAGATTATAATTTAATTTATCGGAAAATTGGTCACGTCTTTTGTGATGTGGTGCAGTAATCTTTAATGTTAAGGTGAAGGTGGTACCTAACACTACAGGGAGATAACTCTGTAAAGTCAGATAAACGTTTAAATTACTTTGAGTTGTAAAGGAAATAATAAGCTTCTCAGTGATTAAAATTTGTGTTTGCCAAACTGCTATAAAACCAGTGTAATTTTTCAGATAAAATGGTTGGTTGAATTTTTATTTTTTTTTATTAAAGTGTCTGGTTCCACCTCAAAATTACTTCATTTTGGCATAAAAGATGAAGTGTCCATTACACTAGAATCAGATCAATAAAACAGTCACACCACAAAAAAAACAACACAAAAAAACACTTAACAAGTTATTTCCGGAATAGACATCTGCAGTGTGGAACACAACTCATAAGAAAAATGCATTTTCCATAAATAGCAAACGCATGCCGCAATCTGAACAGATAAGTAAATACATGATATATAATTCTTGTGAGAAAATAAAGGATAAATGTACAAAATATCTTTAAAGCATTGATTTCGGTGTTCACTACTACTGCTTTCATATGAAGAATAGAGCTTGCGCCTCCTCTTAGAACAAAGAATGGCATATATATATAACACATAACAAAAATCAACCCATTTTCGATGAAATCTAAAGTTTCAGCTATCTAAAACGTAAATTGTATTGCACTTTTTTCAGTTCTGAGAAAAACTATACCTCACATGAGCATTACTTACGGAAAAAACAGTTTCCCGACTTACTAGTATAACATTGGAAAACGCTCATCATTTTTATAAATTTTCTATTTACAAAACTTTGAATTTTTCGAAATACTAAGGATTTTCTTACCCCAAGAGTAGATTACCTTAGCCGTATTTGGCACAACTTTTTGGAATTTTGGATCCTCAATGCTCTTCAACTTTGTATTTATTTGGCTTTTTAACTATTTTGATCTGAGCGTCACTGATGAGTCTTATGTAGACGAAACGCGCGTCTGGCGTATAAAATTATAATCCTAGTACTTTTGATAACTATCAATACAATTTACCTCAATTTATTAAAATTTCGTCCTGACGAGGACACCTTTAGCTTACTATACTGTATATATTTTGCTTATGGTTTAGTTTCCTATAACTCTTTGTTTTTATCAAAATAAGAGTAATTGACGAATTTCTAAAACGACATCGTCATTGCTAATTTGTTAGCTTTGACAATATCAAACGTATATATTTAATTACGATACTATTTAGTGTTTTATATTATTCATCACTGCTTTGGAATAGATACAGGAAGTTGTGGTATGAGTGCCAATGAGACAACTCTTCATTCAAGTAACAATTTAAAACATTCAAATAGGAAAACCGACGGTCTAAACTATAAAGAAACGAAAAGTGAGAAACACGTATGTACCATTTAAACAGACGACAACCTCAGAACATCAGGTTCCTAAATTAGGACCGGTGCAAAAACAATTGCAGCGGGATAACATGATAACAGGTTTAATTGTACCAAACCGTCTCCCTTTTCTGAAACCAATAGTGTAACATCACAATATAAAAGACACACTATAAAATATCAAACCATGCATGTAAATTTCCAACGGAAATATAATTTAAACATGACTTTTTAAAATTCAACACATTTGTATGGTATTTTATAGGAAATTTATTATATCTAATTAATTTAGTTCCCACTTATCTTCGTGACGTATTTAAATCTAGACTGTTCCTTTCATCCGAATTTAATGTGAAATGTGGAACGTTCATCTCAATTAGAAGTATAATGATCTTTGAAATCTATTTTTTTGGCATTACGTTTATGTATTTCTGTATTTTTTTGGGTGAATGAAAAAAATATAAAACTTTTCAACATAATTAGTTTATAGCGACACTCTCATTAAAGTTACAGTTTTCTAGTAAAAACATATGAGTCGACTAATTGAGCATTTCCTGCTAAACAAAAATCGGCACTTTTGATAAATTACTTTTTCAACATTTTGTGGAGTACAATCATTTTTGTTTTTAACATATTTAAATGATATTGTTATAAGAATAAAGATGGCTTTAAAAACAAATATCAATTGTGTTTATAAAAGTAGTAACAGTTTATCGCCTACTTAGTTTCAGCACATGAGGCAAGTATATTTCATAATTAGCCTGACTTTTTCATGTTTTTGTATAATTACAGAATAGAGTACAAAATTATTGTTTTTACTTTTTTTCAAAGTAAAATATGAAAATGTACTTTATAATTTACTTCTGGAAAAGTTAAATAAAATAACTCCGAACATTTGTATATTGTTCATACGACAAAACATATTTATGATGACATTCACATTTCACCACGCTTAGTAAGAAGTGTCTATTCGTCTGACAAGTTTATCATGTTTACTGACGATTTCTCAGAGGAGATCTCATGTTTGATCCATTAGTGACATTTAAGTTGAAATATTACACAACTTTCATATTTATCAAACATAAGATCTTATAATCTTCCAGCAAAGGTAAATCATCAAAAATAAAACGTAAAAACGCAGAGTTCCCATACAAAATGGACACACATATCTTATACGAACAGAAAATATTGTCGTATTACACTGACGCGTACGAAGAAGAATATTTAATATATTTTTTTTGTTATAATGACGATTAAGTTGTAGAAACAAAATAAAAAAAAGAAAAGTTAGCTGCACTAACTGAAATATATATACTGTCACTTTTATTTTATGATATACAAATGCACGTGTCAGATTGATACAATAAACAGGCATGTAGACAGTACATGTAGTTATTCACTAAATTCATTTGATATCATTATTACGAGTTTTCTGCTTTGAAAAAAAAGTTAGGAAAAAAACCTGTGTTAGGGGTTAAAATAAAAAAAGAAGGAAATAAGGGCAACAGAAGTATACCGCTGTTCAAAACTAGTAAATCTATGGACAAACAAAAATTGGGGTAACAAACTAAAACTGAAGGAAACGCATTAAATATAAGAGGAGAACAACGACACAACATTAAAATGTAACACACATAGAAACGGACTTAGCATTAGACAAAATCCGAAGAGAATAACAAATATAACATCAAAACCAAATACATGAATCTTGGATAGAAAGTACCGTGACACGTCTTATAGTAATGTGTATACAAACTTAATTATAAGAGAAAAGAGACGACACAACGTTAAAATTTTACACAAACGCACGGCAAAGTAAAACACTATAACTCAATTGTATGATGAAAATAATCAAGTAACATATGACGAAAAAACAAAATATTAAATCTAGAATCTAATTATTATACTTAATTATACAACAAAACCAGATACAGGAGAGGTAAAACAATACTTCGAAACTATCACAGGGAGTAAAAAAAGAAATGAATCTGAAAGCAATGCATGCGAGGGAAAAATTACGATAAGTGAATGCACAGAGGCTATATTTAAAAGGAAATTAATTAACATGATTACGGTCCTAGGTGTGGACGAACTAAATGTTGAGTTTTATAGAAAATTGTGGGAACAGATAAAAGATTTTGTATAGTACAGTTTTCAACTATTGCTCTGAAAAGGAAATTAAACCAATTCCCATAAAAATTGGAGTCATATCTCTTTTGTTCTTTGAAAAATGATCCCCTCTCCCTTGATAACTATAGACCTATTACATTAAACTATGATGTTAAATTACTAGCTTATGCTTTAGCGCAACGACTTAAATCAGTACTACCAAAAATCAATCGCTCTGATCAAAGATGCTACATAAAAAACAGATTTATAGTATTTAACATTAAAAAAATCCAAGACATTATTGATTATTTTGAAAATTTAATGTAGATGGTGCAATTTCATTTTTAGACTTTACTTAAGCTTGAGCCTCATTTGAGTTACATTCGTATGTTTAAGAAATAATTCCTTCATGTCATGCTCTATGCTTATTTCAATATGGGTAGGCATTATATTTGTCGATATTTTACACTGAGCGTTAGCATGTTAAAATGAGCATAGAGCATGACATGAAGGAAATATTTCTATTCTAATAGGACAAATACAGTATTTTTATAGAATGAAGCGTACGAAAATACCGTAAAAATGTTAAGCTGTTCCCGTTTCCTCCCCGAGGAGTCTATACATTACACTTCATATTTGACAAGTTTAAAAAATACGAGCAGGAAAATATATGTTGTTCGATATAACATATATCATAAAAGTTTATGTTAGCTACTTGAATGTATATATTTTATAGGATAATGGTGGAAATTAATACGTTTAGCTGATTTTACATAGTTATTCCCCCGTAATGTTAGTTACCACCTTTTAACATACATATAACTAACCTTATAGATTATACTTTATTGAAAATTTTCCCTAGATATTTCAATAACTAATTTCAGGTATACTTATTTGAAGCTGTAGATTGGATAAATTGTTAATAGCAACAGTGCATTATTATGATTAATAAAAAAAAAAGAATATCTTTCTATAATGAAAACCCAATGGTGAGTTGAGAATAGAAATACGGTCAAAACATGTCTTCTTCCGACCGGCAGTGATATCCTTGTTTTGGCTGTGCTTGTTGTATCAAGTACACAGCCACGTCCGGTCAAAATGACGACGTTACATCCGATGCCTCGTATAGAGAGAGTGCAACACTCTTTACATGTTACGAACACTGCCAACAACTCTTTAAGTGGTCCATAGGTTGGCTGTTTCAAAACAAAGTTTCTGTACAAATATAAGTACCCCTCAATTTTTATTGGGAAGTCTTAATTTTCCCGACCTTCACCTCGACCGGACACAATAACATGACCTACCTATTGTCTTACTGGTTGCTTTGAACTTGTGGTGAACTTTCATAAAATAGTTGGAACTAAACGTAAACAATCCATCAATTTGTTTTGGAGCTTTCAGGGAAAACAAACAAAAAACATTTTTGGATTTATAGAGGGAATAAAAATATAAATGTACGAATATTTAATTATATAATTACGCTGATATTAATAAAGAAAGTTATATCCCATGCTCTTGAGGTGAATGTCTGAATATGATCTCTTTTCAAATACACATCAAATGTATTTAAAAAAAAATCTACAATTATTACAGTTCTAAAAAAAAAAACAAAAAAAACCTAATAAAATGGCATACTAAATATTTTACTTTTTCGAAAAATATAATAAAAATATGTTTCGTTTTTTTTTGTAATAAATGTAATTTGAATAAAATTCATAGGAAAAATAGCAAATGCAATATGTAATAAAACTTCTCAGATCATTTCTAGTTGATGTTTGCAAGGTGGGTGGAGTTAACACTACATTAGAAGCAACTGATGTGTATCAAGCGATTTTTCGATACACAGTTTGTACATTTTCTTTATGTAGTGTTGTCTTATGAATAGGTTGCAAAATTAATTGAATGTTTGTTATAGAACGAACACTAATTAAAAACAATCTGAGACATGGTTATAGAGGTCAAACTTGGGTGATCGAGAATCTATCAAACATGTTTATATATAAAAAAAGAAGATGTGGTATGATTGCCAATGAGACAACTATCCACAAAAGACCAAAATGACACAGACATTAACAACTATAGGTCTCCGTACGGCCTTCAACAATGAGCAAACCACATACCGCATAGTCAGCTATAACAGGCCACGATAAGACAATGTACAACAATTTAAACGAAAAAACTAACGACCTCATTTATGTAAAAAATGTTGAATGCTAAGAAATAGGACCAAAAGGGACTTTCAAACTCAACAAAATGTTTTTTGTTACTTTTTGGTTTGTACTTTCTGATATTACCAGCATCGCAAGATTGTCATTATATGTCAATTATTTGGTAATTAAAAATAAAATTGAGAATGAAAATGGGGAATGTGTCAAAGAGACAGCAACCCGACCATAGAATAACAACAGCATACGGTCTCCAACAGGTCTTCAATGTAGCGAACCGCAGTCCTTCAGCTAGCCCCTAAACAAATATATACTAATTTAGTGATAATGAACGCCATACTAATTTCCAAATTGTACATAAGAAACTAAAATTAAAATAATACGAGAATAACAAAGGCCAGAGGCTACTGATTTGGGATAGGCGGGAAACTGCGGCGGGGTTAAACATGTTTATGAGATCTCAACCCTCACCTATACCTCTAGTCAATGTAGAAAAGAAAACGCATAACAATACGCACATTTAAAATTCAGTTGAAGAGAAGTCCGAGTATATGTCTTTCGGTATAAATTAAATCAGATTCTACGTGTGCTTAATTTTTGTAATCATGTGGATTTGTTTTCTTCAGATTTGATATGTGGCATTGCATTGATAAAAAAATTCAACACTTTTTTATGAAGCTCAGCATATGCTATGTGTGTATGCAGGTGGAAACTCTTATAACCTTAACACATGTATGTGAAATCATAAAAAAAGGTGAATGCAATATGCAACGTCTCCAAACATGGAGGCGTTTTGAAAAAAATGAATTAACGCTGCAAAGGTTGATTTCAATTATTGGTGTCTTCTTTAACGTCAATCAACAGAATAAAATGACGTCAAATCAATTAACACACCTCTTAGATACATCCTGTTGACCGGCCTTGCGTTCAGGGTAATGTTAATTAACACTTTTCAAAGTATTATAAAGCATTGATGAGAAACGTATATTTTCTTTCCAAAGATTATCGTAAGTGATCATCACCTAACTGTTTTTACTGTCTTGTGCAATAAATAGAAATGGAAAACAGGCTGATGCGAGCACTAGAGCTAGGGGATTTTAAATTAGCTAGAATCATAATAAATGGTGGACATGACTTAAACTTTTGTACAAATTCTGGGACTTCACCGTTGATGCTTGCTTGTAAATTTGCAGCATGTGAAAATAATATTAGCATGAAGCTTGATATCATTTGTACACTCTTGGGGAAGAACGCTAACATAAATGCAAAAGATAACAAAGGACGAACAGCGTTGGCGTATGCCATGCATTCCAGATGTAAAGCAACAATACAAATGTTAAAAAAAGAAGGACTTGTAATAACAATAGATGCCAAAATCAATAGAAGCAAAGGTAACAACAAAATTATCTGGGATAGTTTTGACTTAGATGACGAGTAAGTGTCATCGATGCATTAATGACTCAAATGAACAATTTGAACATGATATTCTACATGGATCATTTTGAACATCAGAATCTGTATACATGATTTCAATTTTCAAAGTATACACACAGAGATTAGTCATCGACCATTTATACGACTGTCATACAAGTGAGAGGTTTAGTTACATAAAAAACAAGTTTTTATCCACCATTTTCTACATAGGAAATTGACTGTTCTAAGTCAGGAATATGACAGCTGTTGTCCATTCGTGCGATGTGTTTAAACTTTAGATTTTGACATTTGATTAGAAACTTTCCGTTAGGCCTTTTTCTCGGAGTTCAGTATATTTGTGATTTTAACTTTTACGTGTTTATTTGGAATCTGTCTTGTTTTAATAAAACTAAACTCCTAGTAGTTTTTCTCATAAATAATTTGAAAGTTTTTATAATCTTTATGCATTTTAAGAAGGCAGTAAAAATATGCAACCAACGAAATACATCTTTATATAACATATATAATGTATTACTAGATACACTTGCAACAGGCTGAGAAAATGAAATATTCTGTAGGATTCAAATTCTTTCAGATTGTTATTTGCTCTTGTGTCGTTTGATTGTCTCTTTAAATATTACCTCATTTCCATTCTCAAGGTTGTTGTTTGTACTACTTCTAATTCTGGATTCACATGATCATGATGATCTTGTAAATTCAAGTACAAATAACACTATATAAATTTCAGAGCAAATTTTGTTTAATGTCAGAATACGTTTTTGATACTTTAACACATAAGCATTGTATGCATCCACGGAGCACCAAAAGTACGCCAGGCTTACGTTACAAAAACACCCTACATACGTACAAGTAAAAGTCCATATAAAAGTCGAACGTTCTTGAGGCGGATACAACATGCCCTAAGCCTATCTCACACTTACAATGTATCTGTCACGTTTTGAACGGGCTTGTAATGTGCGTTGTAGGGAACGGAAATATGTTTGACAAACGCTAGAGCTAGATGAAAAAAGTAAACGCTGCATAAATAATTTTTGGAGTTAAAACGTTCACCTTTGAATTTCGACGTACTTCAAACTTATGCAACACACGTCTAACAAAACCTTATCATTCCTCTTGCGTGCACCTGCCTTAAATGTTCTCTATACGTCTGTTGTACGTTGGTATATACACCCATGTTTGACGCCAGCATTACGTTTATGCTTTTGAAATATAAGCAAGTCAATTGCAATTTAAAAATGAAGAACACCTTATTCTAAAAAATAAGATGTAGTATAAAGAATTTGTTCATTCAGTGTATGCGTCAATAGTATACTAACTTTTTTCCGAAACAGTCATTTTGAACTGAACTGCGTTTTAAAAACTGAATAATATATTTACAGGCCATTTACAGTCTTTCAGGTAGTTTGCAGGCTTATATATGTATTCACGGCGGTTAATTTATTACTTCTTTTCAGACAAATGACTTGTAGTCAATTGAGAACTGTTATGTCACTGTTAAAAACTTCTGACAACGTACTGATTATGATCATCGCTTTGTGACTACAAGCGAGTTTTTTCAACAATATTAAATAAACTGCAGTAAGTCTGAAAGAATGAACTTGACTTAAGGTAGATTGATGGTATACCGCCATCTTGGATTGTACAATCACAGTACAAAATCGGTCTAGTTATTTGTCTAAATCTGCAAATTTGGAGACAGATTTGCAATTCAATGGTTAGACTGTTATTTTTCTATTTAGGGAAACTTGTTAATTAATCTTATTATACAAAATATTTTATCAAATATAATTTGTTTTGTTAAAAATCATGTTTCAAATGAGCCATTTAAGGGGAGATAACTCTTTTAGTACAAAATTTATACTGGGCTAATAGGAATTTTTTTTATTTTTACAAGAAAACAAGTTCGGTGACACCATTTTTTCTTTTTATTTTCTTAAAACTTATTATGAAACCTTTCTTCTCAAAATTTATTTCAAAATTCTATCTCATAGAATTTTTTGTTTACACACTAATGTGTTTTTTCATGAACAAACAAACCAAATTTTAGCAATTTTCAACGACTCATAACTTGAAAAATAGCACGGTGACCCATACGTTTTACTAAATTTTTGAAAAGAACATAGTAAAACCTTCATTTTGGCAAATTATAAAAAAAATCTTTCTCAAAAAATATATACTGGTGATCTAACTTAAATAAATGATAGTGCAGAATTTTAATATGATGTTCAGGTAAGAATGTATAGATGAAAGTTTCGCCAGTTCTGACACAGACCATTACAAATAGTTGACGATGATAGAAACAGGAAATAAACTTTAATAATGAATACCGTCTGAAATGTTAGATGTGATCCCTTCGTATAATGTACATACACAATTGCATTCAAATAAAATATTTCAAGTAATACTAGTCGTCCCAGTTGACTTAAACAATATTTAAATACGTGCGCATTTGATATTATGAGTGTAAATTATTCTTAGATGTTACTTTCAAACATGGATTATCAATTTGATTCCCTTCGAGAATGTTAATATAAATTCCATGAAATAATCAAGGTTAAACTGGGAAATTTCGTTGAAATAAATGACTTTCAATAACTGTTATTTAAAGGAATAATAAACCTTAAGGTCGATTGCCTTCCTGTGTTAGATACCGTACATCACACAACGGAGTCAAAGACATCTAGCCAACACACAATTTTATCTGGGCTGACGTTGTGACTAACCTTTCGTCAATTCAATGCTATTTAACAGGGTACTATAAAGCATTGACGACAGATATAAAATTCATTTCTAAATAAAACACTACCAGAATCTTGTAACTATGCACTTTACATTGAGAATGGAAAACAGGCTGATGAAGGCATTGAAATCCGGAAAGTTTAAATTGGCAACCATTTTGATGCAAGGAGGACACGACGTGAAGTTCTCGTCTAACAAGGGTATTTCGCCACTGATGCTGGCGTGTAAATTTGAAGCACTTGAAGATGGTATCAACCCAAAGCTTGATGTAATTCAGAAACTACTGGAGAACAAAGCTAACATACATGCAACAGACAACGAAGGAAGAACAGCGCTAGTTTATGCCATGCATTCAAAATGTAAAGCAACAATCACAATGTTAAAAAAACAAGGACTTGTGATAACTATAGATGCTAAGACGAAGAAAGGTCACAACAAAATGCTGTGGGATAGTTTTGATTTGGACGAGGAGTAACTCTCATCAACATATATATGGAGACCTAAAACGTGGAGTTGTAATGCTGGTTCGACAAATCCTTTGTGTCTGTCAGAAATGAGTTGAACAGAAAGTTAAGACTATAGTCACCAAATTTTCTGAGACCATTACCAAACATAAGTAAGAAGAGGATCTTTAACGCCCGACACAACGACATGATGTCCTGGGAAGGAAGAGAATAAAGAACATATATTTCATGACATTGAATTTAATTTAGCGGTTAACATCAGTTATTCTAATGCAACAACGTTTGTAACGTTCATTTTGATTGGATAACGTCACTTATTTACGTCAATTGATGCTATGGAAAGTACGCGCAAGCGCAGACGGCATACATGTTTTAACGTTGTTTTCTGTCAGTTTCATTAAAATGGAGATAACAATATTGTATTTTAAGCTCCGACGGCATCAATTGTGGATTTGATGGTCGGAAATACCCGTTTAATGTCTCCGCTAACGCGTCGCCAGAAAACTTAATTTGCGACCATCAAATCCTCAATTGATGCCGTCGGAGCTTGAAATACAATACAGTTATCTCCTAATTCATCCACACGAGTGCTATAAACACATAAGACGTTGTAGATCTTTTTTAAACAAAACAAATCTTGATAAGATAAACGTTTGAAGACTATCGATGCGATTTGAGAGACTGAAATATTCCGAACATTTTAGTGGATACAAAACGAGGCAAGTTTGATCCGAAGAAATAGAAATGAAAACAGTTTGTCATTTTTTAACCAATTAAACTATTCATTGAGATGTGGTTAAATTGTTATTTTCATTTGATATTATATTATTGTCTTATCAATAATCATTATTTTGTTTTTTGTTTGTTTCTAAACGTTCAATATAGCTAGGATTGCATTTGGATATTGCCCTTGTTTGGTGTTTCAATTGTAATCAGAAATCGTCAATTACAAACATGTTAAAAATGTATATAACAACGGAAACATGCAGTTTTGAACCTCGATATGATGTTGTCCAGCTTTAATATTACTTACCATCATTTTGCCATGAGTTTAGATTGTTACAAATACATTTTCTTGGATAAAATGAAAACAAAACAAATTTTACCAAAGTAACCTTTGGTGATACATGTATGATTTTCAAGCAATATAAACAAGACGCTCCCAAAATACAGTATTCGAATTTATTTATCATTCAGGTGCGTGAGAGACAAACAAAGATAATAAAGTATAGCCAATAGCATAGGAATGCAGAAAAAAACACATTTAAACAGATTAAAAAAATGGTGGAAAAAAACATAAATAAAACACAAAACACATCAACAGATCAAGATAGAGATATTTCCCGATAAAATAAAATTGAGAATGGAAATGGGGAATGTTTCAAAGAGACAACAACCCGACCAAAATAAAAAAATACAACAGCAGAAGGTCACCCTTAGGTCTTCAATGTAGCGAGAAATGCCCGCACCCGGAGGCGTCCTTCAGCTGGCCCCTAAACAAATATATACTAGTTCAGTGATAATGAACGCCATACTAATTTCCAAATTGTACACAAGAAACTAAAATTTTAAATAATACAAGACTAACAAAGGCCAGAGGATCCTGACTTGGGACAGGCGCAAAAATGCGGCGGGGTTAAACATGTTTGTGAGATCTCAACCCTCCCCCTATACCTCTAACCAGTGTAGAAATGTAAAAGCATAACAATACGCACATTAAAATTCAGTTCAAGAGAAGTCCGAGTCTGATGTCAGAAGATGTAACCAAAGAAAATAAACAAAATGACAATAATACATAAATAACAACAGACTACTAGCAGTTAACTGACATGCCAGCTCCAGACTTCAATTAAACTGACTGAAAGATTATGATTTCATCAAATGAACACTGTATTTAGTGAATTTGTGCTGGCGTTGTGTAAATTGAATGAATACCCTATTATTTTAATTAAGATTGGCACGAATTATATTCTTTATTTTGGAAAATTAAAAAAACGAAACAATTTCAGGATAGTTTATCTAAAAAAGACAACCGTCTTTAAAGATGTATTAAAAATAAATAAAAAACTTTTGGCAGCCCTATCCCCAAAAATATTATTTAGACATGAGCATCTAGTCTTAAGTGAAAGGTTAATATTTTATTATCTGTATCATATCGGGTGAAATAGATGAATGGCAAGTTCATTTTACTATCCGTTATTGTCAGGAATTGTTTCAATAAAAACCGGAGGTAAACATGATTCCGCTGCAGATGTCACCTTCCTTAATTGAGATGCTCTCTCATTACCATATAATTCACAGCCTTTGGTATTCATACACAGTGTTAGTCAGTCTTGTCGGAACATATTGAATTCGTATTTGCGTATAAATGGTAATATTTCCCTAATATTATGGAATTTATGTTTTAAAATTCTTTACATGATTGCTAGTGAAGTCACAACATAGAAGGCCACAAGATACAACACATTCGACTTTCTTCTCTAAATATCAAATCAGAAACATTTGAGAAGAATCAAAAACATTTTTGCCAAAGTTGAAGTCAAACTTATCATACATATCAGACGTGTATCACATACAAAAGATACATTTGGAATCGTCAATCAATTTTAAACTACAAAAAAAGTGATTGTCTCATTAAAACCGTGATCCCGATGTCCTTTTATGATGCATTGAACGTTAACGCCTAATATATGTACGTAAAGTATACAATAGAAAAGAAAAGTATAAAAATAGAATAGAATAGAACATGATAGAATATTTTATTAATCCAACATGGATCCTAGCGTGTTTAAATTTTAAATTTTATACAATGGTTACAATGATTTTTTATACGAAAATGAGATAATAATAAAATGAAATACAACACAATAGAACACTGACTAATTATCGTATGACATGGAAGAGAAACTTTATATGAGAGACAATCAATAAAGTGTATGGTTTATTCCCCTTTAAACAGTATGCAGACATAGTGAAGAAGTGTGTTGGTTTTCTCTTACATGTAATTGGGCAAAAGTATAACTAGGAAGATTTGGACAATTGGGACTTAGAAATAAATCAAGTTCAGACAATATATTTTAAGTGATAAAGTGACAATTTGTTATCCGTCTATCTAACCTTTTATATTTCTTTGTGTTTAATTAACTCCATTGTTATATACAAATGTATGTTTGTCGAAACTAAAATCACTCTGACGATGACAAGTTAATGCGTTGGACACCAATCGTTTGCTATAGAAACTGTTTTCTATACATGCTTTTGTATGTTATTTTGTGGTCAGTTTAGGTCTTAGGTCTAATACTGTCCGGACCTTGCTAATAAAGTTTAAAGTATTGGTATTCCGTCTTTGAATTATTATAACACGGAAAACGCCCGGTTATAAAAGGATGGTGACACATAACCAATAGTATGTTTGTATCAAAGAACATCACTTGAACCTGGTTTGATAGCTAGCTTAACCTCTCACTTGTATGACAGTCACATCAAATTCCTTTATATTGTCAACGATGCGTGAACAAAACAAGTACTCAGATCTTTACTGTTTCTGCTTTTTAAAGTCCACTGTGTATACACCATGTATTTATATATGTATTTTTAACAGCTTGTTAACATCATTATGACAGCCGGATTCCTTACAACTGAAAGCCATTAATGGGTAACGTCGTAAAACAAAAAAGGACCATCATCAAATGATCAGCTTCATCTAGGTTAATCTAAGCTCGAAGTTCATGTCGTTATAAACTGAATTTTCAATTTCTTTTTGATAGAAATCCAGAAAAGTGTTTAAATATCTTTGCATGAAATTCTGCTGGTATTTTTGGAGTTGCATAAGATGTTTAAATGAAAAAGTATCATAGACATTTGACGTTAAGTGTGCGCTAAAACGCTGCTAAACAATTTAACACTTGAATGTGTGATTCAATTTTACCGACAAAAAGTCAACAGCTAAAACTCTTTTTTTGAATATATTAAATGTTAAATAATGATAATCGCACAATCAAGACTTTTTTTAGCTAGCAGATCAAGGATGGGAATTTTTGTTTTTACATATACCTAAAAGATATGTCGATAACATGTGAGTGACATTAAGGATGTACTTACTAGGTATTTTTTTTTAAATTAAGAAAATTAAAATTGATACTACGAGTCGAAAATGTTAGGGAACAAAATAAACTAGAAATATAATGGAGCACCTTCTGGAGATATTTTAATTTTTAATAAATGGCGGAAAAAGGCTGTATCGTACTGTTACCTAACATTTGCGTTGGTATTTATTTGGCTTAAAATCGAAAGAAAAGAAATTAAGTTTTTGCCTAAATTTTGATAAATACTTTTTTTACGAGTGATTGAAATCTTGTTTGGACAGACAAAATGGTAATTTGGGGCAGATTTGCTTTCCCTGTATTGCATTACATCTTAACAAATTTTTTTTTTTTTAAGTATTCTTTGATATCTATCTTTACCAGAAACATTGACACCCCAACGCAATTGACTTCTTAGGCTATCGAAGAAAATTTTTAAAAAGTTCTCCAAATAAATTGTTCTAGTTATACTTTGATTAACGATAAAGGTAACCTTTTTTCAAATATCTTTTTTCATTTATAAGTAGAGGTTGTAAGGAAATGTATAACTAACATAATGTTTGTAATTTATGAATAACTGACTCATTGGCTGATGATAATTTGGAAGTATAACAATTAACTATTGACGTTAAATATAAAGTGCATGAAAAAAGTTTTATAAAAAGCTACAAATAATATGTGTTCGAACTGCATAAATGCATCGAGATGTAAAAGGAATAGTTAAATCCAAACCAACTTTAAGTCAATGTCATACAAATACGTGTAACAAGCTTTATTACAGAGAAAATATCGTGTGTAATTACTGTAATTGTACTTATTTTTTGGCGGTGTCTTTATTTTTACGAATTTCGCGGATATTTTATTACTGCAAAAATAGATACACGCGAATCTAAATCAAACCTTTCAACTAAAGGCAATAATTATTAAATTGGAAAAATGCATACCCTATGTACCTGCGAACGTGTTTGAAATACACAATTCGCGAAAATAAGTACCCGCGAAAAAAAGTACAAGAACAATAACCAATTTCAACATTTTTTTGCTATTAATTTTCATATAAATCAAAGGAGTATTGCAGGAATTTATAATTAACTTCTGGAATGATGACACCGATGCTAGAAAATTAAAGTTAGATATGAGATACCAGGCATAAGATTACAAAAATTACCAAACACCGAAGAAAATTCTCAACGGGAAATACAGTAAACCAACTTATTTTCGCGAGCAATTTATTTTCGCGACTTTCGCGAGTAGAAAAATAACGCGAAAATAAATCGTCGCAAATATGTAAAACTCTGTTGTTACCTTATTAAAATAAACCAAGTCAGCTGGAAAATCCCGAAATTAAATAGCCGCGAAGTGGACTAGAAAGGATAAAACGCGAAATATAGTATTCGCGAAAATAATTTGGTTTACAGTACATTATCAATTGGTAAAACCAAAAGCTCAAACATAACAACTGTCATATGTCTGACTGGGTACAAGCATATGTTTATGTAGAGAAGAGTTTTTCGAGAAAGGGTTAATTTTACGGTTACCCTGATGATTTGTTTTCTTTCAGAAGTGTGTCACTGTCATCGTAGGATGATTTCTATTCTGAATAATAAATAAATACATAGTTATGCTTTTATGTCCAGCTTATATCGGCCAATACAGCAGAAATACAAAAATGCCATCCCTGATCCCTTAAGAAATATCTCTATAGATTTTAATGAACAATTCTTTTGAGAATTATCGTGATCATAACTTCATTATTGTCTAAATAGAATGTCGGTATATTCGACCAGCTTAAAGTGTTGGAAGGAGTCGTAGTATATAAGAAGTTAATGGCCTTTATATAACTATCAAATACCACCACAAAAATACATAATTTCCAATAAGTTTTTTAACAGGTCTCAATCTATATTATTGTGGTCAGCAATTACCATTTAACTTGACTTCAACGTGAAATTATGATGACAGACACGTTCATGATCGTATGTGATTGTAGTTTGCATGCACTTGCCACTTGTTTGACAAGTGAATATGACGGAGTGTTTTGGGATGAAGCTTATTGTATTTTATTGACTTGTATTGAGAAATTTAAACTCTATGCAATAAATGCATGTTTAACAATAACACGATATTAGTTTCCTCGAGTTGAAACAAGGGATGTTTGCCTTGTATTGTCTTGCGAAGTTCAAATTTGCCATTGTGTCTCAATCTGTGTACTACAATTTGTTGTGTTTCTTATGATTTCACTACCAAAAAAATTGTACAATTATTGGACAAAATGTTGGTCTACAGTAATGATTGTCAATATTCATAATATTGTGTTGCAATTAAAATTGTTTTTAGCGATCAGAAAAGTGAGAATTGAAGTTTCATATTAATCATCACCCAGTAGAAAAACCCATTAAGAATAGTTTTTTCGTCAGACACACATAATCACACGTTTTTCATTGTAAATATCAACGTAAATGCCAAATGCAAGGTGATAAGTATTATGCTTCCTGTTTATGACTTTGAAATTTGTTTAGCACAATTAGCAGTTATTTGCAACTGTGGAAATCATCATACAAATCCTTTTTTTATGTTTGAATAATTGGTTTTGAGTATGTGCTGCTGATGCTACTAAAAATTTTACACAGCATATGTGCTAACGAGGCAACTTATACACTTTACACCCTAATGTGTGATTAAATTTTAGCGACAAATAGATAACTTTTTTTTTAAATATTAAAGGAAAAATTATTTCGAAAAATCTGACTTTTTCTTTTCTTTAATTAACAGTTGAGGGACAGAAGCTTTCTAAATATCAACAAAAATGTATGTCGAGAACATGTGATATCATTTATCTTACCGATAATTGTTAGTGATAATAAGAGGCCAATCATTTGATATTCGGGAGAAGGAGATAGGGGACTGGAGAATATTGAAAATAAATAACTTCGTCTTAATAATTACAAAAATGAATAGTTAGTTCTGTTTGTTTTCATAGCGAGCGTCTTGTTAGAAGCAAGTTCTATCCATCTGATGTAACCTGTTTTTCGGGATCCAGGTTTCTAATGTGTTATGATTAGTGTTATTTGTCTAATGTTTGTCGCTTTGATTTTTAACTGTTCCCAGGTTTAAGGTTTTATTTTCTTTGATGGTACTGCTTCATTCCCTTATTGTTGCATTAATTTATTAATTTTGTTTAAAACTCATGGGTTGTATTCTATTTAAGGATCTTATATCTAATTTTACAAACTCCCTTTAAATATATTAATCCCAAATAGGAAATTCTGTCAAAAATATAAAGATTTGGTTTGACATTTGGTTGTTTTTAATTTATTTCAAACCGGAAAGCATATTTTAATTTGTACGGAAATGTTCCTTACCGTGCACAGAAATATAGAAACGATCCTGGTAAACTAAAAGATCCTTTAAATTAATTCATTTTAAAAGATTTCCGATTCAACGCCGTAATTAGATCCTTGAATATTGATTTTGTTATCAATAAATTAAAAGCAAACTAAATATTATTGTTTTATACATAAACACTTTCATTTATCTACAATACATCGATACCTCTACCTTGCAATGTAAAAGGTCATGCTTTTCTCTGACTGTTTATGACCTCTTTATAGTAAATCCATTGGATGTTGGATGTATACAATTGGTTAGTTAGTCTTATAGTCATATTTTCGTTTGTTAGTGGCTTTGAACTAGCCAGTAACTACGAGTATTAAATGATCTGTACTTGTGTTTTTTGTTGTTGTGATATACCCGGCCACTTGCACTCTGTGTTATATTTCTATTTGTATCAATCGGATGAATTTAGCCGTTTTCAACTGATTTTTATCCTTTAACACAATTGTCAAAAGTTAAGAGAGGATTGGTACCCCGCTAAAACATGCCTGCCCCAAGTCAGGAGCCTGTAATTTAGTGGTTGTTGCTGTTGACAATAAGCGTTATTTGTTTATGAGTATACGATAATGCATCCTTTTTCCAGAACTTCTTTTGACTTTCAGCAGCCTTCAACATTCCTCGCCGAAAATGTATTTTTTTTACATTATTTGTTAACGAGGCTAGTTTAAACAAAAGTTTGATACCCTATGCGTATGCAGGATATGCATGTAAGAATTAAGAATAATAACTTCTAGGGGATGATGATTGATTCTGTTAAAATGGTACATACTGAATTGACTAGACATATATCATTTAATTTAGAAAAAAAATTGTATTTTCAAATATTAAAAATTTAATTTTGAAAATAAATAAATAGTTCCTTTATTAAATGAAAAGGAAAATCATGTTCCGACAATGCAGAATTTGAATAGTCTTTCCTTAAAGTCACCAAAAATAAATAACCATTCCCAAACAAATCCTTCTGACATATCCCCCCCAAAAGGATGTCATATTTTCGTCCACTAAGTAAATAATGTACATTGTCCACATTTTGTAGATCTACCTTTAGCAGAAACATTGAAATCATAACGCAATTAATAGTCAAGGACTCTAATCACTAATTGAATGACTGCGTTGGTACTAGAAGATTAAAACATCAATGATACCGAACTTAGGATTTGTCGAAGAGGTATTATTGAGAAATCGTGATACCTATTGGTGGTCACAAAAACGAAAACGTTGTCGTAAACCCGAATGATTCCAACGATCGTTTCACCAGGTTTGATACGCAGTTTTCTTCATTAGAAAATGTTTACACCTAATCAATATTATGACAGTTTTTTATGGAACGCCGGAACTGTCTTATAGTGTAAATATTTAATGCGTTTTGTCGCTTTGCCTTTACGTCCTGTCATTTCTTCTTTATGTTATGTGCTGATGCCTTTATATCCTGACATTGCATCTCTGTGTTATGTCGAATTAGTAAATTGTTTCGTCAAACAATTGTATGAAATGTCATTGCTAAACCTTGTTGTGTAAAAAGTAAAATCACAAAAATACTGAACTCAGAGGAAAATCAATTTGGAAAGTCCATAATCACATGGCAAAATCAAAAAACAAAACTCATCAAAAACGAATGGACAAGAACTGTCATATTCCTGACTTGGTACAGGCATTTTCAAATGTAGAAAATGGTGGATTAAACCTGGTTCTATAGCGCTAACCCTCTCACTTTAATAACAGTCTCATCAAATTCCGCTACATTTACATGATGCGTTAAATAAACAGTCACAATTAATAAAATAGTCAAAATATGGGTACATCAGTCATCATCGTATAACAATTTTAAAAGGAACAATTTAACAGACACAAAAACATCTACTATCTACGAACACATGGATTGATTTGAGTGTCTGACGTCAGAAAAATTATATACGTCACATAAATTTGTCGTTCAATGTGCATACAAACAATTTTAAAATTTACATACTAGGCAATGTACGCATACAGGGTTAAAAAATCAAAAGTATGTAAGAATGAATTACAGAAAGAGCCCGAGATTCAAACTAGTCCAAAAGTTATACATAGAATTTATGAGAATCCAAAACTTTTAAAAGGAACAATTTAACAGGACACAAAAACATCTACTATCTACGAACACATGGATTGATTTGAGTGTCTGACGTCAGAAAAATTATATACGTCACATAAATTTGTCGTTCAATGTGCATACAAACAATTTTAAAATTTACATAGGCAATGTAAACTATGCATTACATTATGCTGTAACTACTATATATTCTGTGAATACTTCGGAGCTTTATGATCAACCACCTTGCGTCCTGTCTCAAGTGGTATTGTTATGTCAAATGTCCTTAACGTTTTGTTGTGATACACCATTGTTCTATGTAAATCTCATGATATTTTAGTCTTTTGGCGTTATGTTGTGTTTATACATATGTATCTCCAGTGAAAAACATAATACATCATGGTATAATTCATATGCGTTTTGCCGTACAGTTGATACTTTCTGTGATCATTCATTACGTCAATTATGTGCAAACAACTAATACGTTTTGTACAAACCTCGTTTACCTTATTTGCAAACATTGTTTACCTTATTTGCAAACATTGTTTACCTTATTTGCAAACATCGTTCACTCTATGTGCAAACATCGTTTACCTTATGTGCAAACACCTATTACGTTATGTGCAAATACCTATTACGTTATGTGCATATACCTATTAAGGTATGTGCATATACCTATTAAGGTATGTATAAAAACTACATCATTATGTGCAAGCACTTTTACGTTATGTGCAAATACCGCTTACAGTATGTGCAAATACCGATTACCCTATGTGCAAATGTCTATTACATTATGTCCAAACATCTATTACGCTAGGTGCAAACACCTATTACGTTATGTCCAAACACCAATTACGTTAATTCTAATCAACGCTTTTTTGACACAGATTAAAACAAAACGCAGCAGTGATATACACTTTGAAAATTAAGAAAATTACAAGTTTCAGCTTTCAAAAAAGCACTGAACTACTTCGCTGTATTCTTCTTCAAGGTAATATTCATTGGATGCTGAATGTGAACTGGTGGTAATATGTGTGCATCGGGTTGTTGATTTAGTATTGGAAATATAGTATTTTTATTTTATTTACATTGATATAAAAATGTTATATAAATATTTAGTTTTTTGTTCTTCTTGAAGAGTGTACGTTATACATCCATTCTTTTTATATTTTGTTCACTTTACTTGTTGAAAATTAAAATATTTACAAATATATAGACACGATTCTCGAGGTGTGTCTCTCTGGAGGTGTGCCTAAATTGACAAAAGTCATAAAATACATTTAATGTATTTTTGAAAACATTGTACAGGAACATTTTTAGCAAACAAATCGTACACATTGCAGATTAGCAATGCAAGTAAAGACGTATTAATGATTGAAATTTCAATTATGAATTTAAGTGTGTAATATATGCATAATAAAACGACCATGAATTAATAACATTTGATCTGAAATGTAATACACACAGTTAATTTTCAACAGTCTGTAACTATTTATCTCATTTAAGCCAGTTGCTTAATTTCAGTCACATCAGGAAGCAACCGTGCCCCCGTCTTAATCAAACTGCTTATAGAACCAACAAACGCAGCTCCATGATTTTCAAAAATTCTGTTTTCGCCACTGGTTATTGAATTAGAAATCAAAAAGAGAAAAAAAAAAAGGTTTTTTTTTTTAACATAAATTAATAATATGAAAATTTTGTTAAACTCGTTAGAAACATAAATAAAGTAAAAAATCTTTAATACTTATACACACGTACAGAAAATATGTGTTACTGCATGCGGAAGAATATCTCAAGAACGTTTGCGATATCCCATGCAGAGTTATCTGTCTTTGCTCCCTCTCTCTTCTTCGGACATTAAATGTTTTGCTGGAAAATATGAATGCCTACCCAAATGCAATCTTTTAGAAAAATCGAAAAATTACAGAAGAGTGTCCACCATTTACTTGCACAGCACTATAATTAATATAGTGCAATAGAATGATATATAAATGGATGAAAATTATATATACATGTAACTGTAATTTACAAATATTAAAATAATGTATAACGAGTTTACTGATTTGTATCACTTCTTCGATGAGGTTGAATTTATCATCCACGCACAGAAAAAATAAATATCTGTACTTTAACGTCATTTTCAGGTAAAGAGATGTGATTTGGTTTTCTAAGACAAGTGCTTGTGGTCATCCAATGTTCAGTACTTCAGTACTTTGATTCATATCTTTAACATAAAGATGTTCTCAAATAGTAATAAAACATAACAAGGGTTTTATATTTTTTTACAAATTTCTTATTGTCCTTATATTATCTTGATTCATTTTGAGAACTCAAATCGTATCAATGACAAACTGCACATTTAAAGATTTTTGAAAACTGGGAGTAAGCTGATAATTGATTCTTGGTGCTATAAACGGACGAACAAGAGGGTTCATAAATTCCAATTATACAAAACATGACAAGTGAACTTTCTTGATTTATAATCAGTTGTAGCAAGAAATCTACAGAAGAATTTTAGGCTTCCCTTTCGTATTAAAGTCTGTCATAGTTTTCTTTTCGTTATATAGGTGATTTTTTTTTAAAAGAATTTTGACTAAATATGTTGCGTCGATTTCAAGGCGAACAAGATTGCATCAATTCAAGATTGTTTCCGCACTTTGAGGATAATTTGATTTGAATCATATGAACTTCATGCCTCGCTAGCTATTTATAAAAAAAGTCCCGCTTTAACAGTAGCCGAGAAAAGATATATATCTGAAAATGCGTAAGGGTTCCGCGGAACCCAGTGTCTCGACTACTTTTACTGTTAATCGCAGGCTCAACAAAAATTAGGAAGAAAAACAATAAAAATATTCCTCTTGATACGATCTTTGACTGTAAGAAGCTTCTGTCTACGTTTGGTAAAAATACAGGCTAGTTTATGAATCTAATAAATGTTTTCAAAAAATTAACTTCAGACTGTAATGTTAACTGGAAGTCCATTCATAAGTAAAAAACAGGTACAAAATCTTAAAAAAAAATCTTTCCAGATACTAGCTTTTGATCACAAACAAGCGTCTATCCAAGTTTGGTACAAATCCAAAAGAGTAAAAGAAAGTTTTTAAGATTCTCAAAACATTAACCAGAGAGTGAATGTGTTGCTTCACATTGCAAATGTAATATTCCCTGGTAGAAAATATAAGTTCATTTATAAGTAAAATACGGAAAAAAGGTGTTTTAAATTTCAATTCTGGATACTACATTTATATTTTTGTATCTTATGATCATAAACAAGCTTCTGTCCAAGTTTAGTAGAAATCCAGTCTAGTTTAAGATAGTTTATATGACAATTTCAAAAATTTTAACCACGGGGTGAATATTTGTGGACGCTGCCGCCGACGACTACGGAATGTAGGATCGCTATGTTTCGCATATTCGACAAAAGTCGAAAGCTCAACAAAAATGGCAATATTTTACGGAAACTGTCAAAACATATTTCAGAATGATTACATTTACATGTAGATCCAATAGAATGTATTTGTATGAAATTTTATATTTTTTAGAATAAGATTTGTCAGAATAATGATAGGCAGCAAATTCCTTTTATGAACATTTGGCTTAATTGTGTATTTAGCTATATTTATCGATCCATTAGTGTTCATAACTTAACGCATCGAAGCTTACCGTTTATACCGTATATCCCGTAATAATATTCATTGAATTTATGACTCTCCGTTCGGAAAAAAGTTTATGTTTCTAATTTATACGACGATATTCGTTGAAATATTGAACAAAAAGATAAATGCATATCAACAACTGTGGAATAATGTATTGATTGTAGTTGTACTTTGTTGGTAAAAGTGACTGTCCCTTTGGTATCTTTTGTCCCTCTTTTATGTGTTCGAGCTTTAGAAACAGGACGAAAAGTGAGGCTTGCCGAATTTTCTCCTGTTTTGCAGCGGGAACTAATACATTTTATATTTATGACAATATACATATATTGTTTACAATTTACACCTGGTATTTAGTGAGAATAAGTTGTTCAAATCTTAACCATTGTCTCTGATTTTTACAATTATTGAAACGCGGACTCGAAGAAAACCCCAAAATGAACTATTACCAGAAAGAAATCCCCATTACCGATTGATCAACATGGAAGCGGGTAGCAGGATTTTTTTTTGTATTTGTACAAACAAAGCAAACCAAATTTTGTTTACCTGTTATTTGTATACAATACCTAGCTAATAGCAGGATTAAAGCGAAATTCTTAACTGTAACAATTGATTTTCAAAACTGTTGAAAAAATTAAATGGGTTAAAAAAATAAATAGATTAGCTGACTATGCGGTATGTTTTTTTTTGTTAAAGGCCATAAGGGGATCTATTGTTATTGATTTCTTTGTCATTTTGTCTGTCGTGGAGAATTGTCTCATTGGCATTCATACCACATTTTTTTTTAATAGATAGTCAGTATTTTCTGAAATTCAAAGAGAAAAATATGTTATGATGACCATTTTAGCAACGGAATAATTATTGATTTATTCAACAAAAGAAACGATATGCACATCACTTATAAAATAATAACAGAAGAAAACAATAACAATTTACTGAATTATGTATTTTTTGTATCGTTCTTGATGACACGATTCGAAAAACTACCGGACCAAATACGGATAAATGAAAGTCATTATCTGGAGTTTCAAGTTGCGGGATTAAATCTCGAGTATGGCCAGTGAAGGTGAAACAAGGCTGATAACCCTTTCTTTCAGAATAATATTTGCATGATTTGTATGGGTCATTTTTGTGGATTACAGGATAAGGCAGTTTTTAATATGAAAAACCAATAGTTTGTTTTAAAGAAAATGCAGCATTTTGTTACACCCGTCTACTTGTCTGATCCAAAATCAAATCAAATTTTTCCAACATCCCTGTGAGTTTTAAAACAATTGCCAGATAAGAGGGGCGGGTCACCTGACCAACCCTTTTCATGACACCCACCTTTTCAACAAGCCTTGTCAGGGACGGAGGAAATAATCAGTCTTAGAAAGGTTATTCAGAATAATATCCACAACTGTTAACATGTTAAAGGAAATAAACGAAAATAAAATCTTAAACATTTTGTAGGATTCCTTAGCTGCTACATGAATCGTGGGAGACGTCATTACATCTGTAGCATTAATCTAGTACAGATGAAAACCATACTGGGAGGGTAATAACAAATCATCCTGGTCTCTTGTGAAGAGTTGTCACACTGTCATTCGTACCACATCTTCTTTTTTTATATCGTTTTGTTCCTTTCGGTTGCACCTCTTTGAGAAACTAGAGTCGTGTCTGTATATTTGTTAATTTTCAACAAGTAAAGTGAACAAATTTTCAAATAAAACTGAGTAAGGAAATGGGGAATGTGTCAAAAGATCTCAAAGAGACAACAACCCGACCATAGAAAAAAAACCCATCATGGATGCATAACGCACACTTTTAAAATGGAGCAAACTAATTTCCCATAAAACTAGATATATAGTATGTATATAGCATTTTACACCAATCAATATAATTATGAAAATCCACAGTTTGTTAGAAAGGTCAAAATTTTAATTTTCTTCATTTTCAAAATGCATATCATTGATGCGGTTTTTTTTAAATCTGTGTCAAAAAAGCGTTTACCAGAACGTAACAGGTGTGTGCACATAACGTAATAGATGTTTGCACATAAAGTAAAAGGTGTTTGCACATAACGTAATAGATGTTTGGACATAATGTAATAGACATTTGCACCTTGGGTAATCGGTGTTTGCACATAATGTAAGCGGTATTTGCCCATAACGTAATAGTATTTGCACATAATGATGAAGTTTTTTATACATAACATGATAACGTAAAAGGTATTTGCACATAACGTAAAAGGTGTTTGAACATAAGGTAAACGATGTTTACACATAGAGTTAACGATGTTTGCACATAAGGTAAACGAGGTTTGCACAAAACGTATTAGTTGTTTGCACATAATGTAAAAGGTATTTGCACATGACGTAATGGATGATCACAGAGAGTATCAACTGTACGGCAAACTCATATGAATTATACCATGATGTATTATGTTTTTCACTGAAGATACATATGTATAAATACAACATAACGCCAAAAGACTATAATATCATGAGATTTACATAGAACAAAGGTGTATCACAATAAAACGTTTAGAACATTTGACATAACAATAACACTTGAGACCGTACGCAATTATTAACTGACTTACGTAAAAGAAGAATAGGCACAACATAGATAAAATATCAGAGAATGTAAAGGTGGTTGATCATAAAGTTCCGAAGTATTCACAGAATATATAGTAGTTACAGCATAATGTTAGGCATATTTTACACAACAAAGTTTAGCAATGACATATCATACAATTGTTAGACAAAACAAATTACTAGTTTGACAAAACACAGAGATGCCGTGTCAGGATGTAAAGGCATCTGCACATAACATAAAGAATAAATGACAGGACGTAAAGGCAAAACGACAAAACGCATTAAATATTTACACTATAAGACAGTTCCGGCGTTCCATAGTTTTTAACTATTCGATTGGTGTGTTTGCGCTTATGACATTTCCATTTGATTGGAGACTTCTCCGTATTTTTGTGTTTTCACTTTTTACAGAAGTTTGAAAAATCAAATTGCTCAACATTTGTTTCTATCAATGCTCTTCCACTTTGTACTTGTTTGGCTATATAACAATTTTGATTTGAGCGTCATTGATAATAGACGAAACGCGCGTCTGGTATATTTAATTATAATTCTGGTACCTTTGATAACTATTTAAACCTACTTTAGTCTAAGAGTAAATTATGTATTTAATACTATGATAATTGAATTTAAACCATCTGAATACTGCCACATTCTGTATATAACTGTACCAATTCAATTGTTTTCTGTCGTTTTTGTTTCCCGTTTAACGTTCTGTCACTACTCAATTTTGATTGAATTGTACATGTGTAACATTTGTTTTTGTCGGGCCCTTTTTGTATGCCAGCTATATGAAATTGGTTTTACATAATGTTGAAGGTTACGTGATTGACTATAAAAAATTTTGCTTTCACCAAAATGACTCTTGTGTTCATCTTTCTGCTTTTATCATGTTATATCTAATTTTTAAACATAAACCGTCTTAAATTGACAATAAGACTCTTCTAATTGTCCAAAATGGTTTAATGACGACAAATGCTTTTTTTTTCCTTTTTTTCTTAGAGTGTCATGTTAGGCATTAGCTTATACAAATTTAATATTTCTAGAAAATAAGCGCTAAAATACCAGCTAATAATTTAATTTACACATTTATCTACATTTTATAATTAGAAATACATATGTGTAAGCTAGAATTTTTATTTTAAGTAACATAAAACAAGTATACGGGCAATTTACCTAGAGATGGCGACCACTGCTAGTGTTTTCTCCAGTGTCATATAATGATTGAGGTTAAACAGATTGTATTCGTAAACAAAATTAATATTTATTTAGCTTAAGATATAGGTGTCAAAATTTGTATGTATCCAAAGATGTCAATTAATTAATTGCAGAAAACACAGTTCTAAAGAAATAAACAATATAATATAAAAAAATACAAAATACAAATGAAAAAAAACCCCAAAAAAACATGGTTTTTTTTTTGAATGGAAAGAAAAAAAATTTCATTTATTTACAAGGACTAGCGTAGGTTATGGATCCTAAGTTGTGAAATTTATAATCAGCCGAGTGATACAGACAATACCACTATGAAAAGCCACTACGTAATGAATCAGCCGAGTGATACAGACAATACCACCTAGAGCCGAGTGATACAGACAATACCACCTAGCGCCGAATGATACAGAAAATACTACCTTGAAAAGCCACTGCGTGAATTTGAATAACATACTCCACCTATACATTGGATTTGTTCGTACGTTCCTATGTTTTTATGAATTTCGTTGAGCGCTGGAGTCAAGAAAACATGGTGTCCTGTTCTAGTTAACGTAATTGTTTTGATTTTTATGCAATGCTCATTGGTTTGATATGCTAATGCATTGGATTAGTTTAATGTTTACATGGTTTATACTTTTGGAATATAAACAGTGCAAAATACCACATTAATATAAATGTATTTGCACATTCAGTTTATGCGTCAACAGTAAAACATTTTTTTTTTACAAAACAGTCATGTTGGTGTGAACAGCCTGTTAAAAACTGAAGTCAATTTGCAGGCTTATTCAATGCGGTGAATTCAACACTACTTTTTAAACCATTAGATTGCAGCCAATAAAGAACTGTTCCGTTTATATTTTGCTAAGTGTCAGACAAGCTACTGACTAGCACCGAATAATTGCAAGGGGTTTGTTTAAACAGCATTTAGTAGTCTATAATACTGATCATTACGAAAATCACTGATTGTGCAGACTTTGTTGATGATTTTAAGTCAAATTAATTTCTTAAGACTAAAATGTTTCACTTGTTTGTGGGTCACATAGATGCTCCACCAGTTCTTACAAAAGAACAGAAAAACAAGCAAAAAGTAAAAAACACCAAAAAAAACCTGAACTTAGAGAAAAATCGATTTGGAAAGTCCATAATCACATGGCAATATCAAATAAAAAAAACGCATCAAAAACGAATGGACAAGAACTCTCATATTTCTTAATTGGTACAGGGATTTTCAAATTAAAAAGGTGGATTAAACCTGGTTCTATAGCGCTTACCCTCTCACTTAAATGACAGTCTCATCAAATTCCGTTATATTTACAAGTGATGAAAAAACAAGGAGGCACTCGAAAATACAAGTCATACCGTCAGAAATGTTAGGAAATGATCCTTTCAATATTGTAAATATACAATTTCATATCTAATATAATATTTGAAATCATATTAGTTTTCCTACTTGGATATACATGATATAGAAAGATGTGGTGTGAGTGACAATGAGACAACTATCCATCCAAATAACAATTTAAAAAAGTAAACCATTATAGGTCAATGTGCGGCCTTCAACACGGAGCCTTGGCTCACACCGAACAACAAGCTGTAAAGGGCTCCAAAATTACTGGTGTAAAATCATTCATACGGGAAAACCAACGTTCTAATCTATATAAAAAAAATATTTAAGTACTTGAACATTTGTTGTGTACATTATTCGTAGATGTAACTTTCAATCATAGTTTATCAATTTGATTCCCTTATTCAAATATATTTCCGTGAAAAAAATCAAGGTTGAAATAAACGACTTTCAAAAACTGTTATTTAAAGGGCTTTTAAAGGTCAATTGCCTTCTTGTCTATAATAACTTACTTCACACAAATCAACAGAGTCAATGGCATCTAGGTAATCAACAATGTTAGTTACGATGACGTTGTTACTAACCTTTCCCTCAATTCAATGCAAATTAACGCTTTTAATTTGACTATAAAGCATTGAGACGAGAGATGGAAAACTCATTTCTTGATAAAACACTGCCAGAGTCTTATAATAATGCACTTTACATTGCAAATGGAAAACAAGTTGATGAAGGCATTAGAATCCGGAAAGTTTAAACTGGCAACCATTTTGATACAAGGTGGACACGACGTAAACTTCTCTTCTAACAAGGGTATTTCGCCACTGATGCTGGCGTGTAAATTTGAAGCACTTGAAGATGGTATCAACCCAAAGCTAGATATAATTCACAAACTACTGGAGAACAAAGCTAACATACATGCAACAGACAACGAAGGAAGAACAGCGCTAGTTTATGCCATGCATTCAAAATGTAAAGCAACAATCACAATGTTAAAAAAGCAAGGACTTGTGATAACAATAGAAGCTAAGACGAAGAAAATAAAAGGTCACAACAAAATGCTGTGGGATAGTTTTGATTTGGACGAGGAGTAACTTTCATCTACATATAATAAATCTATGAAGATTTAAGACGTGGAGTTTTAATGCTAGTTCGATTAAACCCTTTGTATCTGTCACAAATGATTGTACATAAAGTAAAGACTATAGTCACAGAGTTGTCTTAGACCATAGCCAAACATAAGTAAGATGAGGATACACAACGAGTTTATACCCTTGGAAGGATGAGAACAATAGAACATGTTTTTCATAAGATTGAATTAATTTAGCGGTAATCATCAGTTATGTGTCAGAACGAGTGAGGAATAAACATTTTGAAGTTGTCAACATTTTGAAGTTGTCGGTACACGTGTTATTTGAACATTTGAAGACCCGATTTAAAATTTAGGAAAGTATAAATTTCCCGAAAATTTTACTGTACACAATTCTTTTCTAGTTTGAGACCAAGAACATGTTATAGAAATAGTTTCTAATTTTATATTAATAAAATAATTTATTTAAATCTGTTTAGATTGTTCTTTTGATTGGATACTGCATTCTCTTATACAATATATTATAAAGTTATCTTTTTGTTTGTTGTGTTTTCAAAAAATCATAAAAGCTGAAATTGCAGCATAATATGGCCCTTGTTTTAGTGTTTAAATTGTGATGAGAACATCATTACAATCAAAAGATGTAAATTATATAGTTGTATAAAAACACATATTAAACGGATTTTATTTAAAAGGGCTAATATAAGAAACACTACGTGTAATAAGAGAAAAATAAATTGTTGATTTACACCTGTATAGAGCTCAAAAATGTATATATATATCGAGTGTAATACGAGGTTTATCCACTCTCGACAGTTACATTTAAATTTAAAACGCGAGGCTTGTCCGAGCGTTTTAAATATCTAAAATTTAATTGTCAGGAGTGGGTAAATATCGTATTACAAGAGATTTGGTATTGGAATCTGTTTCTCTTATGATTTTCTAACAAAAGTTACATTATGCAGGCAAACTTATTCCTGCTTTTCAGTGATCTGCGAAAAGATGTGTTCTTTCTATGTGACGTCATCAGGCATGGTCGCCTTTTTTCATGCCGTCACAGTAGGAATTTCAGAGAACAGCAAGAAAATTAGACATCACAATCGGATTTTTACCCATGAAGTACTGAGATCAAACGAACCACACGTTGATTTTATTTTTTAGAAAGGGATAAATTGACAAAGAATTAAATAAATATATAGAATATATATACAACTCGTCTAAACATCAACCCAACAATGTTAGATCTGTAAATTTGCTTTTGCAAATGTTTTGGTTTTTCCCTCGCCAGGATTCAAACCCATGCAACTGAGATATCGTGACACCACATCGCCTGCACTGTAGCCGTCCAGCTAGACCACACGACCACATAGGCTTCTCAATAATACAGCTCTCGGTGGCCGTGTGTTACCTTTCCTCGTCAGTTTTAATCTACAATTGATATTTCGTTCACTCACGATGTAGTATTTTTTTATTGGTATGTATACAAAATATTAAATTGTGGGAAAAACTCAACATTTCAGAAATCAAGCACACATAGTTGTTGGAATGAAATGATAATTTTTTTTTGATAAAATCACATGTACATACAAGATCTTTTAATACATTCTAACCTCACTGACAATATAACCAATTACACCAACAAAAAACATGAGCAATCAAATCGTCAGATATTTGAGTTTATCATTCTGTCGATTGATTTATATACACATATTCTTGAAACCACATTAAGAATCTCAAAAATACGCGCACTTTACATTGAGAATGACATTGTAGTCTTGAAAGTTTAACGGCGGACACGTGGTTTACTTCTGTACACACATGGATATTTCGCCTGCATTGCAACTAATACTGGCATGCTAATTCGAAGCATATGATGGTATGTAGTCATTAACAAACTCCTGTAGACTAAAGCCAATATCTAAGCAACAAACGACAAAAAACAATATACATTGATCTAACAAATTTCAGGTTATTTGGTAGTTTGATTAATTGCTGTAAAATTAAGGGATTTATTTAATAGGCAAAATTTAGTTTAAAAGTCCAATTTAATTTTTATATAATATGTTCAGTTTAGTCGTCAATTTGTTTTGTTCTTGATTATGCAGTTTAGAGATACAGAGATGAAACAAACTTGCATACCTAGAGTTTCAGATTAAAATTACAGACATTTAATCCATCGGATTGATTAAGACTCTATAAACATTTAATGCACTATATATTCGAACCTCATTGTTATGTGTAAATAAAAAATAAATCTATTTTGTCTGTCGTTTTGCATCATCCCAACTGCAAAACCCTTTTCAACCGAAAGCAAGTTACGTTTTAAGTCGTAGTAAAAATTATGAAATATAAACAAACAGGGACTAAACCTTATAGTAAGTTCTGTTTAGGGTCATACTAGCTAACACATGCAGTTTAAAATCTTTGTTTTAGTATGATGTCTGTAAAAATTAATGAATATTTTTCAACAGCTCTGTTTAAAATTATATAAGAACCTTTAAAAATGCATGATATATAAAACAAATGTGCTGCTAATGCTACTGAAAAACTTAACACTTGAAAGTGAGATTCAGTTTAAGCGACAAAAAGTCAACAGGGCGAACACATTAATATAAATGAAAGATCAAATGTTTTACCTTTTCAAAACCAAGTTGAAGGTCATAAACTTTCTAAATGGCATCAGATGATATGTTGAGAACTAGAGATATTAGTTATATAACACTTATGTATACTGATGTTAAGTTATTCAAAACGGGTTTTTAGGCTTACCTTTACCAGAAACACTTAAAACCTCATAGAATTAAACGCCCTCTTAAGAAAAAAATACCTTAACATTTTGTTGTTGATTACGTTTGTTTCAGGCAATTGGATATTGGGTTATTTAATCATTTCTGATTTGTACATCTTATAAAACGTAACTTTTGAAAAAGGTACGTCATATTTCATGTCAGAAATGAAGGTTCAGTACTGTATGCAAAACGCAAGTATACCCTTGAAAACCGTTCCATAGGAGAGCCTAACTCCAGTGTATTATAAAGCAGCATACGGCATAGTATGAAGATCATCTTTTTTCTTCATTCTATTATTTTGGCGTTGCAAATATTAAATCAATGAAGTATTTGTTTTTTTTATTTTTTTTATTTTCATATTTTTCTGTTTAAAAGGAATACGACAATGTATTTGCTTTTATATTTTCTAAAGTTAAACAATGCAACATTGTAATTTTGAAGAGCGGGGGAGGGGATTGGAGCAATGTTTGTTTTGTTTTTTTTTGGTTTATGTTTTCTTCTGACTACCCTATATTTAAGAAATTTTGAAAGCTCTATTGGCACTCATATCATATCTTCCTATATCTATTTTAAAACATGATAGTCAGCTTCATTTAGGTTCATACAAGCTTGTACATGAAGTTACAATCTGTTTTTGTTTAATTCCTTTATAAATAATGACTTGCTCTCTTATAAATTATGTTGGTACCTTTAAAATTGCATGAAATGTGTAAAAGGCAGTATAACAAACGTTTGACGTCAAGTATACCACAACATATGGTATTATCATGCTACTAAAACACTATAGTTAAAATCGGTGTTTTTGTATGCTTCTAAAAAATCTATAAACTTGAACGTGAATAAATTTTAGCGACAAAAACTCAACAGGGCAAACACTTTTTTTTTAATAAATGAAAATAATGAGTATCGCACAATCTGATTTTTTACCTTTCAAAATTAAGTTGAAGGACAGAAACGTTGTGAATGTCATCACAAAATATGTCGAGAACTTTGGAAATCGGTTATATAACACAAATATATTCGAAGCGTTTCTGTAGGGACACCTTTACAAGAAAAACTAACCTTATGCAATTAAACGCACATGGTCTTTTTGAAAAAGAAATACATTAAAAGTTTTTTTTATGTAGAAAATAGTGGATAATACATTATAACTGGTTTTATAGCTATCGAAACCTCTCATTTTTATGACCAATGCATAAAAATCTATACAAGTGAACACCAGGTTAATAAATGAAACTGCTCAATTGTTCAATGATAAACATTGTAATGGAATATTACACAAGTTGTTGATAATGCATTACATTTGTACATGATAGGCTGTCAATTTCATTTTCCATGGCAAGGTCTAATACTTCTAAATTAACCTATATACTGACTGACTGAAGTTAAGATTTCAAACCATTTCAAACATATATCAAGACTAAAGCCTGCATTCAATCAATATGCCTGATAGACTCCATTCAAAAAAATAAATACAGAACCCGTTCGAATATTATTTCATAACCAAATCCTGTTGAAATAAACATGTTTAAGATCTGCTTAGATTTTTTTTATCCCAGTCATAGATTACCTTAGCCGTATATTTATTTCATTTTGAGGAATTTTGGGTCCTTAATGCTATTTAGCTTTCATTGGTTTTATATAAAAAAAAAATAAGAGAAGATGTGGTATGATTTCCAATGAGACAAGTATTCACAAAAGTGTTACGCGGAACTATTTTACCATTAACGTTTTTTTCACAGCATACCCTACGTATAAATGTTTCAATTACTGATGAACTTTCAAAACGTAAATTTAAATGTGAACTTACTAAACCATTATCTAAAGTACATAAAATGTGTTCAACGAAAATGAATTTAACATTCATCTGATCTAATTTCGATGTTTGGCTTCTTGTTAGATAGATGGTATAGTCATTGCTTATATCTGGAAGGGGGTTTTATTTGTCAATAAACAAATTAGCATTACAACTGATGACGTTCTAACAAATCGTATTCTTTTTTTTCTTACTAATTTACACGTTTGAATAACAATACAGCAAAGAGTTGGTCGACCTATATTTAGAAAACATACGTTTTTATGTTACGACCTAGCACAATGCTGGTTGTTTTTCATAACTGTTAAATGCTGTTAATATTTATTGATATGACTTCCTCTGATGGTTGACTGTTATCCCTCTGGGTTATGACCAGCCAGTGGCCAGTATGTCGGCATAAACAAGAAAATAAGGAATATATCTCGTTAATACAAAGCTCTGATTCTTTCCCAGTCTAACCTATACGTTTATCTGTTTTTTTAAAGCTTTTAGCCTTTTTTAATTATTATTATGGGAGTTTACAATAGTTTTTTCCTAAGCATTACTGAAGAGACATTAGTAATCGAAATATGCATTTAATGCGGTCAAATTTATCGTGTTAATAACATTACTTTTAATAGGTCGATACCTTTGATGGTATCACCAAAGAAGAAAGTACTACTTTGGTACTGACATAACATTACTTCTATTGTATTGGTCGGAATTAAGGACCTTTGAGTGGTTTTAAACACAGATTGTGATTTGATCATGATAAATAAGATGCTACCCATTTTTACAACTTTTCAACAAAATTACAATATCATTAATAAATTATTGATATCATTTGTTAAGAGATGTCTCTATTTAATGATTTATTTTAGATAATAATATTATAAAATCAATTAAATTAAAAATGGAAATAGGGAATGAGTCAAGGCGACAACAACCCGACCATAGAGCAGACAACAGCCGTAGGCCACCATTGGGTTTCCAATGTGGCAAGAAACTCCCGCGCCCGGAGGCTCATATCAAGGTTTGATCGGCAAAGTCTGTAGATAATAATATCATTAATAAATTATTGATGTCATTTGCCTATAGATTATAAATTGGTCTCTAATTGATAACCTCTAATGTATTATAATATTTTTTTATATCAAACGTGGTTTAGCAAACGTTCGAAGATAATATGTATATGACAAGAACCTGTTATCATTCAGTCAACGTTAAACTATTCAGGACATTAAAAAAAAGTGCCTATTAAATATTGTATCAAGGATCGAGATGTGAAAATGAAAAGTCACAGTTTTCACGTTATTATTAAAGCATGTACTTTGATAACATTTTGTCAAGATCATTTTTTAATTATATCAAATTTTGAGGACATCATCAGGATATTTGTATAATCATTTAGTGCCTATTTATAGATATCGTTATGTAAAAACCGAATCGACTTCTGTATTTAAATGTGATACGTACAATTGTATTTTCAAGTGTTATATAAATTCACAGCATTTATAACATGTATAATGTTCAATTGATTCAGGATCAAAACACTCCTGTCTTGTACGACGTACCAAATTTTCTAAGATGTATGTAAAAATAAAACTTTTAACAAGTAAATTTGCAATCGTTTTCAACTGTGTACATAGAACCGGAGCAGCCATGAAAATGAGTACTTTGTAAGAAAACAAATTGCAACATTGACTAAACTGCAGTTATATAACATGTATAATAACATATACTAAAAGCGTATGAATTCCACTACGGATTAAAACCATCATAAAAATGAGGCACAGTTGTATATCGCTGTTCATAAGTCTAAAATTCGGTTAGGGACAACACGGGTTACAAATTAAAACCGAGAGAAACTCACAAACTACAACATAAAACAATGGAACAACAACAATACTAAAGTGCAACAAAAACGTAAGCCCCAGTCCCACTAGACCACAGTCGTTGTGAGGTCGCGTTATGAGTGGCATGAACATGTAAATTTTCGTTGCTTTCACGATGCTACTACGTCCTCATTACGCTTCTACAACAATCCCGCGACGATTAATACAAAGATACCTCGGAAACAATACAGTCATGCCACCAAAATCGTCTAGAACACGTGGGCGTGTTGGTAGGGATTGATGTAGAGGCAGAGGGAGCTCTGATAGTAACGAATCCTGGTCAAGCAGAGTTTTCGGACCGACTAATCCAACCTAAATTACAACCTTTTGCTGGTCCATCAAACTCAAATGACGATATTTTAGGAAACGATAGAAGAAATGACACATAGATAAAAGGAAGATGTTGTATGAGTGACAATGAGACAAATCTGCACCCAAGTAACAATTTATAAAAGAAAACAATTACAGGCCAAGGTATGGCCTTCAACACGAAGCCTTGGCTCACACCGAACTACAAGCTACAAAGGGCCCAAAAAACTACTGGTGTAAAACCATTCAAACGGGAAAACCAACGGTCAAATCTATATAAACGAGAAGCAGGGTTAGGCCGTTAAAGAAAAAGGACAAGAACTACATACAGACAAATGAAACCTGGAGATATATAATATATTTTATGTGAAGATGACAACGAAAATGATGGTCGTAGTAGTCAGGTCGTAAGAAGAGCGTCATAAGGACGGGCAGGGCGTGCTAGAATCGTACTATGGTCTGGAACAGCGTGATGTAAACGTGATATAGTCGTAGTGGAAGTGTATTTGGGTCGGGTTGAGAACGTGATGGTCGTAGTCAGGTCGTAATAACGTCGCTGTGAGATCGTTGTGCAGTATCTCCGAATAGAATCACGCTTTCGCTACGCTCTGGCTACGATGGTACAGCGACCTTTGCGATCTTCCGAAGACATTAGTGCGCTCTCACTACTCTTCTACTACGACCTGATTTTACCACGACCGCACCACAATTGTTTGGAACATGTTCAAAGTTGGCCACGCTCATCACGGTCTTAAAGACCTCACCACGATCGTGATACGACCTTACTGCGATCCACACGATCGAACTACGATCATCAAAATTTACATTTTTTTTCACTGATCGTAGTGCAATCGTGGCCTAGTGGAACTGCGGTAATTATCACAAACATCAATAGAAGCGAGCTACTTTATAACAACTGTCATTTTCCTGACTTGTCATAGAACAGGAAACAAATCGTGGGTAGAACATGATATTATGTCTAGCCGAACCTCCCAACAATACTAACTTTTAACAAGTCAATCTAAAATCTATCATTTATCAAGGATATAGCCTCTACTGCTATAAATTGTGGTATTAAGATCAATCCAACGAATAAACACCGCTTTAAAGAATTGGCATCAATGGACTTTATGCAATGCAAAGGACCTTGCCAAAATGTGTACAACTCATGGGAAATGTGCGGGTCAATAAGTAGTTAAAATTAGAATTCACATCTCCATATAACATATACGATTACACCTCATTATAGTGTTAAATTAAGAGCAATGACCATCTATGAAAACAATGGAAAAATGTCAGTTCCCCTGTATGAATAAAAATGCTTCAAAATTATACGATATGACAAAAAGAATGTAATAAAAAATGTCTCCACAAAAGACAAAAAAATAGTTTGGCCAAACAAGACCACATAAACATTATCAGAACATCCCGGACTAAATATAAAAAGAGACTTTTAGTTTGCTAGGGCGTCGTTTAAAGCATGTTTTTTTTTTTATCAAAACCAAAAGTAACTTTCATCTTGAGGCGGAAAGTAAAGAGAAAAACTGACTACCTCGTATTTCCTGTTAATAAATGTTGGTGAATATATACCGGTAATTTCTTACACCATCGGACAGGCTATACGTTTGATTACAAACAGGAAATAATTGAAGAACCTTGTGGTAATGTTATAGTCTATTATCGAAAAAAGAAGTAAGTGACATAAAAGAGAGGTGGAAGATATCACGGATATATTCAAACTCAAAATAAACACCAAACCGACCAGGCTATGGCAAAACAAAAACTTACAAAAAACCTACACAAACCCCGACAAAATGCTTTAAATCTGAAATTAGTAATGTATTTGTAATGTTTTATCACCATCTTACTAGGTTACAAAAACTTAGTAAAATGTACTAGAATATTTGAATTACATAAGTCAACTGTGAATATCTCTCTGAAGACACATTAGAAATGATATGATAATACACGACTATTAATCCATTTCTAACTGTTGATATGATGTAGAACTATCAGGACATGTAAAGCTATATTGTATCTACACTCGGGCATATATTGGCATTTGTATGATTTTTACTTTGTTTTTAGTTGAACCTTTCAATTGTCTACATATGAGTCAAAAACCACGAGATGTGTGTCTGTCAAGTTATAACCCTGATATCTATGATAAGATCGTACAAACATTCAATACTGTCAGCCTTTTTTATATTGATATGGAATAAAATGTGAAGGGACACTGATATTGTATGATAAGTGTTATGAAGAACTATTTTACCATTAACGTATGTTTGAAGCATACCGTACATGCTTCAATTAGTTTATGTACATACCAAAAGTAGATTGAAACCTGAACTTATAAAACCATTATCCAAAAATTTAATAAAATGTGCTCAACGAAAATGAATTTAATATTCCTCTAAGATAAATGTGCCATGCAATTAGTCAAAAAATGAACCAGTTGCATTTTCTTAGAGATCAGATTATTTTAACCGGCATCTAATTTAATATTCATTGAGTATTTGTTAATATCAAAAGTGAAATAGCCAAAGATCGGTGATAAAACTTGTTAATATGTATTTAGCATTAACAATTGATTATATATTCAACATCACGATTTTACATGTATTATAAAGTATCAAAAAGGGATAATTAAAAGTCAAAGCTAAAATATAAATTACAATGACATATCAATTCATAACATTCTGAGCTTTTCATAAAAATCAATTACTTATTATTTTAGTTGTTAAGGACAGCATAAGGACAAAGTATTATCACATAGTGCATTTTAACAAATATATTAAGGTGAAAATACTTATGTGTTAAACAATTTCCACATAATTATACTTATATTTTTCTATGTTTAATAAATGTACAATGGGCATTATAGTTTATCGCGAAAGCCTACGTATGTTTCAATACTAATTAGAAATTTGATCTTGCTTTTTACTTACAGGGGTTTCAAATCTAAGATTTATATACAAATCTTATGGACTTCAAACAAAGTTATTGGCACTCACCAGAACTCCAAAAATTTGGATGGAACCATTTTCATTATACAACAAATGACTCTTGACGTAAATGAAGGATATTGCCTATACTGCTTTGCATAATAGTTATAAACTAGAGCCCATGAAACTTACCATATCAAGAATGTTTTTTAATTTACAAAAATTCACTAAACTACAAGAATAAAACCTTGCACATAGCCCTACACATATATTAACAAATCAAAATGAAAAACTGAAGTAGTTTAAACAAATAAACACAGGAAACAAGCCTGAATTTCAACAAGGGTCATACAAATTCATAGATCGAAAACAAACTGGAAACGCCATGTCTAAAACAGAAAATAAACAAACAGACAAACAACAAAACACAAGACACAACATTAAAATCTTAAGAGTCAGCAACACAAAGACCAGCAAACAGCATGGGATGATCTCAGATGCTCCTGAACGATAAGCTGATATTGCTCAACATATGGCACTCGTCGTGTTGTCAATGTTATCACAAACCTGGTTAATAGTCTAATTCCGTGGTATTGGTAGAAAGGGAACAGGGTTGTACTTACGAAATAAGAAACACAGATACCATCTGTGAAACGTATATTCCATAACGGTCAACCAACCCATGATGGCGTCCGTAAAATTAAAAATTTTAAATGTTGGAAGGAGTTGAACCACCGGACAAAAAAAATAACTTACATTCAAAAGGAAGATCGGGATAAAGTTTATGAAAATGATAAAAAGAAACGTAAATTTAAAAAATCCTGTGAAAAAGATCGTGAATGGTTAAATCATATAATCCGTCACGATGTTATGAATTTTATATCATGTGAAAAAATTTGCAGTGACAGACCTAAATAAGAAATGTACTTTTGAAACAGATTCTTCAAATTTTTAGTTAGATTCTGTACTTACTCATAAACAATCAGAACAAAAATAAAAATATGCGGGATAAAGGAGAGTAAAACACCTAATGAATCAAAGGTATTGAAAATAATTCTAACATTTTCAAAAGGATCAGAACTCTCTCTCTTTTTGTTGTGTAACATATGCAAAAGAAAGCATGAAAATAAAAGGAAACATGTATCATTTATATTAGAATTTGTCAAATGAATGTCATATTTGCACGACCAATAGATTTGAAGCCGGACCAGCAGATTTTTCAATCCGCTGGTGCTACTGGCCAGTACACAAACAAGATTAAATTCGACCCTTAACTTTAACATCAACGTACGTTTGAAGTATACCCTAAATGCTTCTATTAGTGCTGCACATGCCAATAATAGATTTTAATCCGAAATAACCAAACGATTACCAAAACGTAAATAAAACGTGTCCAACGAAATAAATTAATATTCATCTAATCTAATTTCGATGTTTTGCCTCTTATCAGAGTATGTTATCGGTATACATGGTATAGTCACTGTTTATCAATAAACAAATAAGCATCACAACTGATGACGTTCGAACATATCGTCTTCGTATTTTCATACTAATTTACACTTTTTGCATAACAATACAACAAAGAGTTGGTCGACCTTTATTTAGAAAACATAAGTTTATGGTTACGACCTAGCGCAGTATTGATTGTTTTTTTCATAAATGTTAAATGATGTTAATTGTCAATGATATGACTACCGCTGAGGCAATACCTCCGGTGGTGGACTGATATTTTCCCTTGGTTATGACCAGCATGTAGCCAGCACTTTGGTAAGACAAGAAAAAAGGACTATATCACCTTATTCAAAGCTTAGATTCTTTGACAGTGTAAACTTTACGTTATAGTTCTTTTTCGTTTAAAAAAATCATCGCCTTTTAAATAGTTATGCAATATTTAAGGATTCTGACCCTGAGCATCACTGAAGAGACATTTGTTATAGTCGAAATATGCATTTGAGGCAAACAAATTTGTAGTGTTTATAATTTTACTACTAATAGATCGATACTTTTGATGTTATCACCAGCCAAGTAGACACTACTTTAGCACTGACTTAACAATACCAATATCTTATTGTCAACACGACTGTTTGTTTATTTTAAAAAGTTTGGTAAACTGCGGGGAGAAAAGTAAATATCCATCACACAAAGTACTGATTCCTTCCCGTAATATGGCTTTACTTTTTGTCCTTTTGTTCTTTTGGTTTATGAGCCTTTCCTCTTTTAATTGGTTTTTACATGTTATAATGTCGGTCTCGAGTATCCCTGAAGGAACATTAATTATCAATTCGCATTTGATGACGAAAATTTAGTATCGGTTATGTCATAACTAGTCTAGTACACATAAATCTATATTTATCTGTATATCCCCGTTAGTATCTCGAATAGCTAGTATGTCGGTACTGGAATGAAAATATATCATGTTATCCCTATTTGCTGTTTGTTCTAAAATAATTTAATTTTGAATGTGTCGCGTCTACTGATTGGCTGATGTTATTTTGTTATCATCCCATAGACATAAATTAAGTCATACGACCATGACGTCATCAACGTTTTTCCATGGTTTTCTAAGGTAAAAAAATGGAATTTAGAATTAAATTATAAGAAATGACTAATATTTTTTCTGTCTATTCGAAATAACATGAAAAAGTGGTGCACACTGTTAAAAAAAACCCGTTACGCGCGTTATTCAGTGTGCACCATTTTTTTCTGTTATTTCGTCATAGACAGAAAAAATATGACAGTCAGTCCTTTAAAATCTACACGACAGGGGCTTTATGTTGAATGAGATCAGTTTCCTTTCGTAACATCCAAAATACCTTAAATTTGTTTTAAAGGTTCTGTGTTGTTCTTGCTTTTATTTTAGTTATAGTTTTTTGGTGTATTTACATATATATGTATTGTCTATTCTTCATAAGAAAAGATTCATAACTTGCTTTTGACGATTAAGCTTACAATAAAAATGAAAATTTCTTTTCTAAATTTCACAAATCGAGCAACCTGAGTAATGTTACATAATAACTTTTGAGCATCCGATTAATCAGAATGATATCAATATATTTTTTTTGTAGAATTTTATATTAAGCTTTATTTTTATCTCGATAAAATCACATATGTTCACTTATGAAATAAAAGTTGAAATGTCAATATAAAAACATGTGGTTTGATTGCCAATAAGACAACTCTCCAGAAGTCTGTCTTTAAGCGTGCTGTTAATGTCAGGTTATAAGTTCAAACTATGAGTAATGATGCTCGACAATGAGCAAATAGTGTTAGCACATCTAGATAAAATACACAGCAACATTTAAATAGTTTTCAAGTTACACAAACCACACCTAATAATCTATCATTTAATAACTGTATTAGTTTATCTAAGTGATCAAAGTTATCTAACACACATCTTAAGATATAAACATGATAATGTAAAATTTTAAAAACATCTAAACTTTTGTCGTGTCCGTAGCGCTTTTGTATGTATTCATTATGAAATAAAATCTAACCTTAAACTTAGAATGTCAAGAATATATAATAACGATCTCTAAAATAGATAAATGGATAATATTAAACAAAGGGTTCCAATTCAAAGTTTTAAAGTCTAAGTCATCTGTTTGTGGAATACACGGACGGCGTCACAAGTTTTTTGAGTGATAGGTTTCACATAGATGCTGACGGAGGGGAGTCATTGATCGTAGCCACAACTCAGTCTTGATACCCTCTATTATTACATGACCGACTTGTACCTGACATCATTGTTTTGATTCGAGCGCTTCACAAAGGTCTAATACAGGAAAAAATGTGCGTCTGATGTACCAATTTTAAATGAAAACTATTATCTTCGATGAGGTCGTTTACTCACTATTCCAATACTGCTGCTTAAAGACGTTTCGTTCCTAATAATATCCCTCTTCCAATTGTCAGAACTTTTGTATTGATAAAAAAATATAAAATATTATTTGTTCTGAACATTCATTTATTTACGAAAGGACACATAATTAGAAAGACTAAATTTAAAAAAAAAACACACGTCTTGTTTACCAAATCATAAGCTACGGTTTTTTAATTAAATATTTCTACCATCAACTAATGTCTATGACATACCATTAATGTTTCAAGCATTGTTGCACATACGATAAGTAGATATAAACTTACCAAACCAGAATTTACCAATAAAAAAAACAAAAAGTAGATAAAATGAGCACAAAGAAAATAAAAGTAATATTCTTCTTACCACATTTCGATATTTTGCTAGTTATTATAGTGTTTATTAGATACAGTCAATGAACTATTTTTTTACTGACATGTTAATTATCAGCAAGATATCAGGACTTAATGACGTTCTAGCATATTTTTTTTTATACTTATTTACACATTTGAATAACAAGACAACATAGGTTTGTTTGATCTGTATTTAGAAAATACCTAACACAGAGTTGATTGTTTCTATTACTTTTAAACACTGTATGCAAGTTAGTGTTATTTCTACCGCTGAGTAAATACCTCCAATAATGGACTTTCATTTCTCTGTTGTATGACCAGCCCAGGTGGTAGTATTTCGGATTAGAAAAAAATACAGATATTGTGTTTAAGAAACATAAGTTGTCGAAATAAACTAGCTGTGGCGTAACATTTGCTTCCTTCTGGAGCTCCTTTGATCGCCTAGTTTATTTAAAAGAGGTGTTCATCCTTTTTTGTCTAGATGTTACTTTTATGTTTGTTTGTTTACAGTCTTGTAAATCTTTTATCAAGAAAAACAAGTTTAGGTTGATAAGTTGTACACACTATCATGCAGATTACAGGGATAGAAGCAACGCCGATTTTGACAAATTTGGTAATGCCGTAGGGTATCAGGGTGAGATTAAACTATGTTTGCTTAATACTTAATCACTTGATAAAATCAGAGTAAATAAAAAAAAAACCACGACAGGCGTCACTGTTAACGGCAGTACGGTGACCTGTAGTTGTTAATTTCCTTGTTACAATGTTTTTTGGGAAGAATTGTTCCGTTGGCTACTGTCACGCCACTACTTCTTTTTTATATCTAGAGCAAATGATCTTCTATGTTGTTTTTTTATTGTATAAGTATTCAAGTTATTCACATTAGTTGTGGAAATGATGTTTTGCGTTAACTGTTGTTTTTCAAAAATGTTTTGTGCATTTAAAAAAAAATTCTATGTATTCTGGAATGGTAATTTAATTTTAGGAATACGCCTTCAATAAGTACAATTTTCAGCTTACAAATTTTATGGTGTAACTGTTCCAATATTTCTCTTTCTTGAGAGTTTTTAAACACAGAATGTGATTTGATATTGAAAAATAAGACATACCATTGTATATTTAATCTGTTAACAAAAGTACAATAGCATTAATAAATTATTATGTTATTTAAAAATACAAAGAAGAATCGCCAAAGTTCTTAAAGACAATTAAAGAATTTTCTTTTACATCTATGATCTAAAAGTGAAAAATAAAAGTAACAGTCATACCTTTATTATTATCATGACATATAGAATCATAACATTCTGACGATTTTACTAAGTTCATTTATTTATTAAAACATATGTTAAGGACATCATCTCGAACACCAACCTACTAAAAATGACAGAGTCGTCATGTATTATCGACGAGATAACACAGAAGCGCTTCCGGTGGCTTGGACATGTTTTGAGAAAGGAAAACTCAAGCATAACAAAAACAGTCCATAGATGGACACCACAGGGAAAGAGACCAAGAGGACGTCCCAAAACAATATGGCGGAGGACAATAGAAAATGAATTAAAAGACCTAAAAATGACATGGGGAGAGGCAGAAACAATGGCAAAGAACACACCAGAATGGCGAGGACTTGTGTTGACCTTATGCTCAGATCGGAGCGAAGAGGATACGTAAGTAAGTATGTATGTTAAGGACAGCGTTAGGACAATAGTATAATCACCTAGTGTTTTAACAGATATTGTTAGGTGAAAATCAAATCGATTTTATATATGTTACATGTACACATACAGTAATATTGGCTAATGGGATGTTTTTGTTTAAGACCAATGACAAAAAAACATAACTTTGCATGACGAAGTTGCAAAGTTGATGCATGCGCAAGAATATGGAAAATACTATCATCATACGAAATCAGTCCAATATTACTTCTCAAAGCTTCCCGACAATGATAATATTCATGTTCAGTGTAAACTATGGCGTAGGTGAAGGATATACGTCGACTTCTATTATTTATTTTTATGAACCAAATCCAACATATGAAGTATAGAATGGACGGCAATGGACAGTTTACCTTCACCTGGAAATTTGAGACCCGGTATATGACCTTGCAAAAATATCAGGAACTATAAAGGACATACTGTAAGGCTAAATAAAATGGTTAAAACTAGTATACACAGATAACAACCTTTTATATCATCAACAAAAAAAAACAAAAGATATATTCATCACTACCTCAACACAAGGTAAAATTGCAATCAATGGTCGATAGAAATTGTTGACTATTTCAAATATCTTATGGACTAAATCAGATCCGATGATGAAACAAACAGACGCAATCAACCAAGACTTTTTGCAGGAGGTTCCGTATTTGCCAGATTACAAGGAAGTTTATAATTATCGGTATTAATTCCTTCAACACTGATATCAATTGTTCTGTATAATCAAAATGCTGTAACATTTGACGAAGTGACATAAAACTTAAAGACAGTCCATTTCAAATGCCACCATAAACAGAAAACACAAAAGACCGGCAATTGTAAGAACATCACATGAGGTATACGAAAGAATTTTTTGTTTGAATCAGAGTGATTCTTTACAAATAAAATTAAAATTGAGAATGGAAATGGGGAATGTGTCAAAGAGACAACAACCCGACCAAATAAAAAAAAAACAACAGCAGAAGGTCACCAACAGGTTTTCAATGTAGCGAGAAATTCCCGCACCCGGAGGCGTCCTTCAGCTGGCCCCTAAACAAATATATACAAGTTCAGTGATAATGAATGCCATACTAATTTCCAAAATGTACACAAGAAACTAAAATTAACAAAATACAAGACTAACAAAGGCCAGAGGCTCCTGACTTGGGACAAGCGCAAAAACGCGGCGGGGTATGATTTATCCCTGATCAAGACTATATATTTACATGCGCCATTCTTTTAAAATGAAACCAAGTAATACCAACTCTTTCAAAGTTTATTTTATTTTGAATAGGGAATACTTGTGTAAATTGTAGAAAAGTCAAACACTTAATACTATTGCAAGATGAGAGAGTCTACGATTGTATGACTCTAAAAGATCGATTTTTGGATATTTTTACTATCCCCATCTGATACACGCCACTTCTAGAATAGACAGTTTCACAATAAGTTTAGAGCCCGTCTTTGATTGCTGATAAAATAGATGTTAATCATTTGGAAACAGATTTCATGGAGAACTTGGACAACCCAGCAATATACCGTTGTTCGAAAGGACACTGATGTAGTTTAGGCATCCACTTCAGTGATGGAAGAACCAGTTCTTTTTTTTTTGTTGAATTCCAAAGGAACATAGAACAGACCTATGCTTATCCATGATTTTCTCTTTGGTAAGTGTCGTGAGGGTCTATGTTGAATTTCTGGTGAATTGTGAATACCTAATTCATTTATCAAGCAGTTTATGTAATTATATTTACACACAAAAACGATGTTGTTTGGGGCTTTTTTTATATGCGGGGACAACAACATATTTGTCATGGAGGTAGGACATGCGTTTTGCAACATTTGGTCCTTCAAATGTTGAATTATTCGAAACATTATGGTGTTCAATATAAATGCCGGTTAAAGCCATTTCGCGTTTTTGCTCCTATTCTATAGAATGAATACGCAAAAATTGAAAAAAAATATTTTCCCGTTTTCGACTTTGCAATTTTAAATTGAATTTTTTTCCTCGGTATTTTAGGTTAAGATTACTATTCGACTTTGCAAATTACAAAATATTTCCGAAAATCTGTAATTTTTGTTAAATTTTTGCCTTTTGACCCCAAAATATCAATCGAAACATAAATAAATGTAGTTTTTTAAAGAGAAATGACTTGTTTCTAACACACAGTCAAATCCTATCATTAAGTACTTGATAGATGAATCATAACATTATTGTTTTTTATAGAATCCAGAAATGTATGATTTTTGATGATTTTTTGCATTTTTAACCCAAAACATCAATTCAGAAAAATAATAAAAACTAGTTATGTCAGAATATAATTATAACATATTTAAAGATATAATTAAATAATCTTTTTTACGTTAAATATCATCAACAATGAATAATAAAATAGTTCCTGAAAGCTGTGATATATGTTGATTTTTTGCCTTTTTAGCCAACAATATCGACTAACAACATATATTAATATATATGTTTTCTTGGTAAATGAATTATAGCTTAAACAATATAAAAAAGAAGATGTGGTATGATTGCCAATAAGACAAATATCCACAAAGGACCAAAATGACACAAACATTAGCAACTATAGGTATCCGTACGGCCTTCAACTATGAGCAAAGCCCATACCGCATAGTCAACTATAAAATTTCCAAAAATGATAATGTATATTTTGATAATCCATTTCCTTAATCATGTTAATGATGAATCAGAACAAAAAAATCATGTGAATTCCGGAAATCTATGATTTTTTAAGATTTTCTGCATTTTTACCACCATAATGCAGAATAAGTGACATTTTGAAACTTGTTTTCATATAGCAAACAGGCCGATAGTCAATTACTTACCGATGAAATCATATTTTTTTTTGGACAGGGTAATTTTTGGTACTAAGGGAACTCCTTTGCTTTTTGCAATGTTAAGGACACTAGTTAGTGTTATGATGAGTGTCATGAAGACGAAAACCAAGTCATGCTAACAAGTTATAATCTTTGTTTTTTTTTATTAATTATTCAAGCATTAACATTAATCAATTTATATTTATGGCATACAATAAACGCTGCAACCAATGATATGCGTACAAAATTGATATTTAAATCTATGACTAACCTAAACAAAACCTCAAAGATAGATAAAACATGTAAAATGAGTCCGCAAAAAAGTAATTTAATATTCTTCCTACTCAACTTTAATCTTTAGCATTTACTTAAAGTGTGTTTTCAATAATGTTTCTGTTTTTATATTTTTATTATTATAGATATACAAATTATCTGCAAATTTAATGACGTTCTAAAAAAATCGCTTTCGTTTTTTTTTTATACTAATTTACACATTTTGAATAACATTACAGCATTGAGTTGGTCGACCTTAATTTAGAAACATATGTTAATTGGTAACAACCTAGCACATTGCTAATTATTTTTCGTATCTGTTTATTGTTTATGGTATGAATACCGGTAAGTCAATACCACTGCCGGATAACTGTTAGTCCAGTTCTTCGATAATTTTTTTCAATATGTTTTTGAGTTTTAAAAATATTTTGCGGCACGGATCGCAGTAAAAAAAATGTGCATCTAAAGCAGTCAACGTGTTTCCATCAATGTTATGACTACCAATGGATCAATACATGTGCAGGTTGACTGGTTGTCCCGAGGATATCACCCAACCAGTAACCAGTCTCTCGTTTGCCGCTCAATTTTTGATTTCTTCTATCTTAAAAACAAGGACACATACATTTAACTCTTCAGCTTACAAAATTGTATACACAATATATCTATATAGTACGGATTACAAATTTGCCGAGATATATGATAGGATAACAACACAGAGATGTCAGTATATATTCAGGAAACTGCAAGGATATATACGACGTACTTCACGTATGCCGAACATGTCAGGTTGGGGTTTTTAATATATGTGCTGTAAAAAACAAAGCCCCACACACACATACAAACACAAAATATGGTATCTAAAACTTTATTGAAACCATTTTTTAATGGAAAAAAAATTGTCAAGATAAAAAAGTTGGATTTAAATGGATTACTCAAAATACTAAAGAAACAATAAACATGTAATGGAAATGCATGCTGCATTGTAAATGTTCAACAACTACCTGCACTGGAAAATAACATTAAGTCAGGGGTAATCCGTAATATATTTCTAATTCAGGTCTCAGACAGGACATATACTGTGACATTCCCGGCTAAGGTCGTATATCCCTTTCGCCTTCGGCTTAGGGGATATAAACTCTAAGCCGGGAATGTCACAGTATATACCCTGTCGGAGATCTAACTAACTATGATATTATACTGAAAATGATAAAAAAAATATGCAAGAAAAAATATTGAAATATCAGTACTCTTCATAACCGATCATGGTGAATGTTCTTGCTACCAAATACAAGACGTGCTATAATTTCAACAAAATTATTGTGTTGTATAAAAAAAAAAGTTGATGCTTGCTTATCTTATATTTTGGATTATTAGTTATATATTGTCGTGCTCTATGTACTGTTCGTCTGAAACTATTGCCCCTTTTAATTATTGTGTATTTTTCCTCATGCATGAATGATTTTGCACTGGTCTTCAAAAAAACATTACAAAAATGAAAGAAAAAACATTTTGAGTAATGTGATACAATTAAATTGAGACATGATCTTTTCATATGGTTAAGATAGATGTTGATTATTTTACATAATTACTTCGGGTCTTTTGCATAATCTTTGCATGAGATAGCACAAATGGTAAATGTGTAAATGAAACTTTTTTAAATGTCAAACAATCCTGTGAATGTCTTGTTTTAGACTCTAGCATTTGAATATGTGACTATTTTAGTTACAATGTATCACACTACTTAATTCTCTGCTTTTATCTATTAACATTTCACGTACTGTGCCTGTTTCTGTATCATCGACACATCAGCATAAGCTGGTATCAGTTTCTGACAAAAGTCATATGTTATAAGGGAAATTGAAAGTCATTCCGAATCTTTAAACTCAGTTATTGAACCCAAGAAGGAATCCGATGTACAGTAGTTGTCGTTTATATATGTAATTTATACGTGTTTCTCGTTTCTCGTTTTTTTTATATAGATTAAACCGTTGGTTTTCTCATTTGAATGGTTTTACACTTGTAATTTTGGGGTCCTTTATAGCTTGTTGTTCGGTGTGAGCCAAGACTCCGTGTTGAAGTCCGTACATTGACCTATAATGGTTTACGTTTTTAAAATTGTTATTTAGATGGAGTGTTGTCTCATTGGCACTCACACCACATCTTCCTATATCTATATACTTACATATTAAAAGAGTGATACTTGTTATTAGATAAATAACATCTCAATGGTTCTAAGCATTCATTTAGCATTCATTTAGAATTCATTTACAGTTGTTAATTTAAATGTGAAATTATATTCATCTCTATCGCTTTTTGTACCAGATAATCTATCTCTTAATGCTTAGTTCCCATAGTACTTTAAAAATTCTTACATATTTTGAACAACTTTACGAAATTATCAGTGATCAATGCTATTCAAGTTCATGATTGATTTTTGCCTGTAAACTGTTCTAAAGCATGCCCTTGATCAGTCTGATGTAGACGAAAAGGTTGCATCAAATTTGGTAAAAGTAAAATAACACAAACACCGAACTCAAATGCCAATATCAGAGAACAAACACAACTGCCATATTTTTTAGTACCCATTTTTCCTAATGTAGAAAATATGTAGATGTAACCTGGTTTTGTAACTAGCTCATTTCGTGTTTTTTTGGGGTTTTTTTTTTCATAAAAGATTATAAACTATACACAATAGTACAAATTATGTCAAAAATAAGAAAAAAGCTAAGCAATCATGAAAAAACTTAATGATTTCAATATTTCTTTATTGATGTATACACGTTGTCTCTGTATAATGGTCTCATATTTGATAATATAGAATCCCATTCTTTCCCTAATTGTTGACACACTTATAGTTGTCTTACTTCAAAATAACACGCTGCTGCCTTTGTTTTACACATATTTTTGTATCGATTTTTTGTTTGATAGCCAAACGTTTTGTCCTTTACATGAAAATATGTAAGAATGGTATCTTCTTAGAAATTTGTGCGAATGTTTGTTCACCACTAGGAGAGGTTTGATAGATTTTAGTTCCAGCATCTTTGACATTATTAGGATAACACAAAAGAAGTACACTCGCTTATCATTCTTACCGCCCTTCTTCTCAATTTTCAAATTTCGGTATCACAAATTAATTGCTGTCGAAAGCTAATATCAATGTCGCAGTTTGGCATTGCACAAGGTCATATTTTCTCTGACCGATTAAAACGTCTTTACAATAAATCAATTTGATGTTGGATGTGAACTGATTTATATTGAAGTCTCATATACATAACATTTTTTTATCAGTTGTTTTTGGATTTAAACTAGCTGTCAATAACTGCAAGTATACTCAGATCTTTACTCAGTGTCTTGTTGTGGAGATGTAAACGCTAGGTTCACTCTGTGTTTTGTAAGATGTATTCTTGGTGTGTCCTTCTAATAAGTCAAACCTTTTTAAACTGAATTTTATAGATTTTCTTACCCTTTATTGTTATACCACGATCCCATGTTTGAGGTTGAGTTTGTGTCTGTTCAAAGCCAGGAGTGTATTGTTCATTGCTTGTCGTTGATTCGTGTCTGGCTTAAAGGTTTTCGTAAAATGATTGTTTTTTTTAATTCAGCCATTCGATTTCTCAATCGAATTTTTTCATATGTTGGTTCTTTTCAATTCTACCGTACAGTATGGGTTATTTTCATTTTTAAAAGGCTGTAATGTTGCCCATAATTGCTACATCCCGTCCTTTCAACTGTGATGTATGTTTTTCCCATTGACAATCATATATGTACCATATCTCATTATTTTATAGCTTATTTGCACCAATTCAAGTAAAACCTTGATAGTTTCTTATTATCCCCATCTACATATTTGTATATCCCTTTTGAATAACCTATTGAAGAAAATGTTACCTTTGATAATGTCATAAGTAGGCTCTATATGATTTAAAATTGTGCTAACGCTTATTTTTCGACTTCCTGTGATAACAAGTTCTTGAATGCTTGCTCTATCAATGTAGCAAATAACGTCACCAATCAACCGTCATCGTATGTTTGCTAACCAATTAACACATTTCCAGCGACTATAAAACATTGAGAAACAGTAGTCTTCATGCATTACTATCATATACATTTATGATTACAGATCAAGTTTGATGATTTACTTCAAATCGAGAATGGAAAGTAAGCTGATGTCAGCATTAGACTCAGGGATGTTTAAGTTGGCCAAGATTTTGATAGATGGCGGCCACGAAGTCAATTTCTGTACCGATACAGGAATAACACCATTAATGCTCGCCTGCAAATTGAAGGCACGTGATCGGGACATCAACGAGAAGATTGAGATTATTTCAACACTTCTAGAAAACAACGCTAATATTAATGCAAAAGACAACGAGGGGCGGACAGCGTTAATGTATGCAATGCATTCAAGATGTAAATCAACAATACAAGTTTTAAAAAAGCAAGGTCTTGTTATAACAGTAGATGCACAGTCAAAGATGAGCAATGTTACTGCTAAAATGATATGGGACAGCTTTGACCTGAATGAAGATTATTCTTGAATTAGAGTTCAATGCATATCGAACGAACAACCAATTTCATGAAGTAATTCAATTTTATTTGGATCTTATCCTTAGCATTTGATGCGATTAGTATAGACTTTTGCAGTACAAGTACGGAAACATTAAGAAGAGATGGATAATTTGAAATGAACTAGAAGCAAGATTTATTTTATAGTTGTTATAGTCCATGTTGGAAGTATGAATTTGTAAAGAACGGAATAATACATAGGCAGTTTGAGAACAGACAATGACAAGAACTAGCTTAGAGAGAATAATTTACACTCTTTGTTGTGTTTAATTGCGCGAAGGGTTATATCATATGACATTTGAACAGTTTGTCAACTTTTGAACAAATAAAAAGAGTTTGAAAAAATATTAATGTTTTCAATATTTCTTTATTGTTACATACACTTTGTCAAAGATTCGCATTGTATTGCAACATATACCCCAACTATCTGTGAATATCATGTGTCGGGTTTTGTATGGCATCATACTTCTTAAGTCGAGATGAATTATATTTCCTGAATATCCTCGGCATATATTTCATTCATTTAATTCAGACTTTGAGTATATTGTATATATCTAGTATCAATGCAGTTCAACCCAAAGATCTAAAATATTATACTGTGCTGGAAAGAATTAAACCATCCATAAATTCAAATGTACGACCACTATAAAGATGTATCACCGCCTTTCGTTATCTTTTTTAGTTATAATTTCAACTATATTTTGTATTTAAAATATACTTATGCATTAAGATATTTTTTAGAGAAAACAACAACATTATCAAAAGTAGAAAAACTACGTTATATATTAATATATATATATATATATATGTATATAGATTATACCACTGCATCGAGTGTAATACGATAAGCCAGAAAGTTAAATTTTCAAATTTAAAAAATTAGGCTGGCCACGCGTTTTAAGTATTTAAAATTTAACTGTCGGGAGTGGATAAATATCGTAGTATACACAAAATTTGGTGGTTGAATCTGTTTATCTAATGATTTTCAAACAATACGCAGGCAAACATTTTCCTTCTTTGCAACTAATCTGCAAAAAGATGTGTTCTTTCTATGTGATGTCATCAGGCATGGTCGCTTTTTTTCATGCCGTCAAAATAGAAAATTCAGAAAAAAACGAAGAAAATTCGACGGCACAATCGTATTTTAAGCAATGAAGAACTGAGACCAAACGAACCACAAGATGTTTAAATGTTTTTATACAAAGGTGCAGAAAGGGATATATTGACAAAGAGTTAGAGAAATATTTTTAATTTTCGTAGCTTATTTTTTTGTGAGACATGCTTCTATAGAATATGGCTGGGAAAAGCACTTTTCTGAGCGCATAACTTTCTATTTGATCAGAGACAGTTGAGTTAAAAAATGCATAGCAGTAGTGATACAGTTTATCAAGTTTAGAGACTAGGAGATTCATAGAGCGGTTACACATCTAATCGACACAATGATGTAGTCTTTTCTTTGGAAACTTGTGTTATCAATCTTTTTGAATATGTCCTTGTTTTTAAAATGTTTAATGCCTATAGCTTATTAGTTATCAAAGGTAACAGGATTATAAATTAGTACGCCAGACGCGCGGTTTCGTCTACATAAGACTCATCAGTGAGGCTCATATCAAAATATTTATAAAGCCAAACTAACATTTTCCATATTAATTTGCTGTACATGTCGTTCAAACACAATTATTAACCTGTTATCTTCGGTATTTTGCATTTGCATGACTATATGTTTTTTTTCGCAATTGCCCCCCAAAAAAAACTAAAACAAATAATATCACAAACATTTAAAATGCGTCAAATATGATAGGTGGGATATAACTCATTAGAGTCATTTTATATATGAGAATGGTCAATATAGTTTTTGTCCTATTTCAGTCTATTTTTATTTTTCCACATGTTTTTTTTATCTTTAAAACTAACATGAGTTGTACCATTAAACCCATCTTAGATACCTTTTCTACCAGGTTTTAACTTTATACTTGGGCCAGACGTGCGTTTCATCTACAAAAGACTCATCAGTGACGATCGAATAATGGACGAAGATAAAAAGCATTGAGGACATACAATTCAGATTTTTTAGTCAATTACAGCTAAAGTAATATATTCCTGATATAGAAAATCCTTAGTATTATAAAAATTCAAATTTTTGTAAACTGTCAAATTGTTATCATGCACATATTATTGATAATTCCTGTCAACATATAAGTGCTAACAACTGGGCTGAGACACCATCGGGGAATAAAATCTCCATCAGCAGTTGCATCGATCCAGTGGTTGTAAATAAACGCAACATGGTAACCCGGATTAAAATTTTATTTTGCACCAGACGCAAAAGGTTCATAGTGTCGCTTGAAAAAACAAACAATTAAAAGGCCAAATGAAGTATGGAGTTGAAGAGCTTTGGTGACCAATTTTTCGGAACCACTTTCGACAATTCCCGTATTTTCAGTGAAGCACAAATCCAAAATATAAGACAATCCAAAAACTATTAAAGCATGAAGAGCTTGTAAATGGACAGGTAGTATAATAAAAATTAGAGAAAGGAATCAGAGCTTTGCATGAGCTAGATATTTTTCTTAAATTAAAATTAAGAATTTCGTTACAGCAAATCTTAACTACACAATATTCATTTTACTTGACAGTACTGAAGAACTGGTTACAATTATGATTCAATAGACATTTACATATCTGGTTACATCAGTGTTTAATAGTACATATCCATTTCACTTACCATTACTGAAAATCTAGCTACATTTATAATACTACAGACATTTGAATGTCATGAATTTCTGAAAAGTCAAACTTGACTTTACAAACTGTGATAAAATCTTAGTTTTCACAGTTTTTTCCATTAAATATTGTTGACAATGAGCAAACATTGAAAACATATTTAATGAAAAAGTAAAATTATCGCGATATATAACTTTTTTTTGTTCTGTTAACCGTACAAGGACAGTGTCCGTTAGTCAGCCATCGAAACATGTGATGAAGGATTTTTATCCAACCTCAAATAATTTCATGTTTTATACAAAATGAAGCTGAAAATCTTGTACATGCCAGGTGTTTGGTTTTTTTTTAATTTCCGTCATTAAGGACCATTAAACATACATACTACATGTTAAAAAAGGTATAAATTCGTAAAGACGTATAGATGCTCTATAACGGGAAGAGACTTCAAGGCCACTTTTTCCGGAGGGAGTTTGAATTCAAATAGAAAATGTCTCAATAAATCAATGGAAGACAAATGAACAATATGTGATAGTCATATCAATAAATATCAAAATCACTGAATAATTATTGAGTTGTATAATAACAGTCTACAATTAGTGGTCTCGCACTTGGACTACCGTCATATTATTGGCAACAATCGTAAAACACATTTCTTTTATTGGTAAATTAAACATGGTTGACTAAAAAATATAAATTCCATATCAATATTTTTGCTCCGATTGTGTTCACAAAGAACAAACAAAAGATGATGCACAGACTTTTGTCATAGTCATGATTGCATATATTGTGAAGAACAGGGATATCTTGATTGTTGAACCAACTTTGCATGTAGTTTTAGATTCAAAATTAAAGACTTATTGCAATGATGATAACCCAATTGGGAATGGAAATAGGAAATCTGTTAAAAAAACGACAACCCGACAAACGAGAGGAAAACAACCGAAGGTCAACAATGGTACAAGACTCTCGAAGGCCACGCGCCCCTCACCTTTAACATGCGCAAAAATGCGGCGTTGTAAAAAAGTCCGATGTCTGAATAGTTTGCAAAAAATAAAAATCACAAAATAACTGAACTCCGAGGAAAATTCAAACCGGACATAGATACATAATTAAACAAAGGACTACTTACAGTAATTGACATGCTACCTCCAGACCTCAAATAAACTGATTGAACCGATTTTTAATTGGACATTTGATCACCTAATATATTCTGACTTATTGTTGATACCGTGTAGGTCATTGCAGGTACATCCAATGTAATCTACTGACATCAGAGGACCGCATGAATCATTTTTCCTATGACATCGACATATTCACTTCAATCAAATTCACTACGTTCAAATAGGAATTGGATTTCTTTGAAAAATATAAATTTAAGCCCCAGTCCCACTAGACCACGATCGCACTATGCTCACCGCGATCTAAAATAAATTCAGATCGTGGTGAGGTCGCGGTATGAGCGGCATGAAAATGTAAATTTTCGTTGCTTTCTCGATCCTACTACTTCCATATTACGCTTCTACAACGATCCCATCACGATTATACCACGTTCTCACCGCGCTTATTCTGCGACATTACTACGCTTATTAAGATCTTTCTACGCTCATCACGTTCTCACTACGACAGTTCCACGAGTTATCCGATTACAACACGATCTTACCACGCCTCTACTGCGATTATAGCAAGTTCTTACCACGATTATACTAAGTTCTTATCGCGATCTTACTTCGTTCTCAGCCATAACGTCAATTTCAATACAGTTCCATTCCTTCTATTTCTGATTAATACGTAGATTTCGCGGAAACAAAAAAGTCATTCCACCAATATCATCTAGAACACATGGGCGTGGAGGTAGGGTTGATGTAGAGCCAGAGGGAGCTCTGATAATAACGAATCCTTTGGTTAAAGTGATAAAAAATTTATCAGTGCTCGGAGCACAAAAATCATGCTCGAATCGTGAAATCCAGTATTTTGATTGGTTGATTTTTTAGTACAAAAAATGACTCGAAAGTTTTATGACTTCAAGACCTGATCAAGCAGAGATGATCATGTCGGACCGAACAAGCCAACCTAAATTACAACCTATTGCTAGTCAATAAATCTCAAATGACGATATTTCAGAGAACGATAGCTGAGATGACACAGATGTGTCAATAGATATAGGAAGATGTGGTATGAGTGCCAATGAGACAACTCTCCATCCAAGAAACAATTGATATAAGTAAACCATTATAGGCCCAGGTACGGGCTTCAACACCGAACAGCAAGCTACAAACGGCACCAAAAATTACTAATGTAAAATCATTCAAACGGGAAAACCAACAGTACAATCTATATAAAAAAAACGAGAAGCATGGTTGAGCCATTAGAGAAAATGAAAAAGAAGTTCTTTTTTGTTTACATACAAACAAACAAATCTAGAGAGATTTGTTATATTTTATGTGAAAATGACAATGAAAATTATGATCGTAGTATGAACGTAGTCCGGTCGTAAGAGGAGCGTGATGAGGACGTGCTAGAATCGTACTATGGGCCCGAACAGCGTGGTATAGTCGTAGTGGGAGCGTAGTTAGGTTGCGGTGAGAACGTGATGGTCGTAGTGAGGTCGTTATAATTTCGCTGTGAGATTGTAGCGCAGTTTTTTTTAATAGAATCACACTTTCGCTACGCTCTCGCCACGCTTTCGCTACGATGGTAGAGCGACCTTCGCGATCTTACAACGATCTTAGTGCGCTCTCACTACGCTTCTATTACTACCTGATTTCGCCACGACCGCACCACGATTGTTTTGAACATGTTCAAAGTTGGCCACGCTCATCACAATCTTGAAGACTTCATCGCGACCGTGATACGACCTCACTGCGATCTACACGATTGTACTACGATCATCTATATTTTCATTTTTTTTACAGATCGTAGTGCGATCGTGGCCTAGTGGGACTGGGGTATTATGTGATAAAATCTATGCAATTTTTTTAAGTAAAATTGTTACTGCACTTATCGTTTATAAATGATATCAGTGATTTTTTTTCAAATTTAAGATTGAACCTGCTTTAATGTAGAGAAACATATTTAGAATTATGTATAACAGGAACAAAAAAGTTTAAGAAATTTAAAAAAATAATTATCTATACATACTTTTATCATTTAGTATACGCATAACAATCAGGAATACACATACTTTAAAAACTTGTTTATGTCACCTAAATACCAACATTGCATTGCAGGTCTGCCTTTAATGTATGATATCAACGTTCACTTTATTAAAGATACTGCTAAAAGAATATTGTTTACATATTTGAATTGTTTTCCTAACAAATACATAGATTTACAAATTGATACTAGCACAAAAGATAAACGAGAAAATTTCTAATTTTCTGCTTTTATTTCCATATATATATATTTTAATCTCCATGAATGGTCAACATGTTAAACCAAGATAATATGAGGCGAGTAAACTATCGTTGGATTCGGTCGCAGTTTTATGGTTTTTTGTCTCATTTGTGTGAATATATCGGTTTGACTGAGCAAAACATATAATACACAATTACCCTACTTTGACAATTCTTTTTATATAAATACATATTAACATTCGGGCCAACATGATTTAATGTTTATTGTGGGATATCAGACTAAAAAAGAAGATGATTTAATTAAGGGATATTTTAAACTCAGAGAAAATCTGTCAATTGCAAAACAAACCAATACACGAGAACAAAATATACAAATCATTACATAGATAAAATTAATAGTTCTCTATTGCACAACCAATAGGATAGACGCGTTCAACATAGTCACAAAACTTTGAATAACTTAATGTGAAAATATCATTTACACAGTGGATTGTAAGGATTATATTAGCTTCTTTAATTTACCTAGGGGGCTCTTAAATGAAATGTGTCTCACCTTGATATACAAAAAAAAACAAAACAGGTCGACATGAGAGAGGCATACATGTTAGAATAACCCATGCATGTCCATTCTACTGTTTGTAGTGCACAAGTGTGCAGCCGATGTAGACGGAATCGAACTTGAAATTTTAAGTTTGTGTTCAGAACATTTTATTACGTGATCATTTTACCTACAATAAACTATTTGCGGTGTATACCTTTTCTGTAAAGTGCCAACAAGAAGCAATTAGCCATTACTCGCGATCGTCCAAAAACATCTTATTCGATCATTAAATGAATTTTAAAAGTCACAAATATGCATGAAATATGCCATTTTGATCGAGTATAGAAAAACCTCATATTACCAAATCAGCTTTACCGCAATAATAATGAACTAGTCTATAGACATATAATCATTATAATTTTTAAAAGTCTTGTTTGTGCATTATTTAGGAATGACCCTGAATTCCATTATCATGACATACACTTTATATGGTTTATTATAGTTAAATCCTTTTAATTTATGCTCATTATGTTAAAATTATCTCAAAATGAAAAGATTTTCAATACACTTATTGAAATGCATACAACTAATGATCAGTATAAAGACGATTCAACTAATGTTTAAATAAAAAGCCAAACTTGTCTATAAACGATAGTACTAATATTTTATACAGTTAATACAGTAACCACAAATCATAATGGAAAAGATTTACATTTCCAAATTGATGAGTAATCTTATATATATTAAGGATAATATTACGTTACCACAGCTAAGTAGGACAATAGATATAATGATAGAGAAAGGACATATTTATATGGATGAAAAAGACAGCATCATGTCAAAGAAATCAGTTGATGAGTGCTGTGATTGGTTTATTCGAATTATTTGTAAGCGCGGAGGATCCTCATTTGCAGATTTACTACATGCGTTTAGAGTAACTGGAAATAGTCATGTAGCGAATATGTTGAAAAGCACTGCAGTTGAATTATCAATTACACCGATAACGTCAGGTATGTCAAATTATAATCCTGGTACCTTTGATAACTATTTACATCACTGGGTCGATACCACTGCTGGTGGACGTTTCTTCCCCAAGGGTATCACCAGCCCAGTAGTCAACACTTCGGTGTTGACATGAATATCGATAATGTTGTCATTTTTATAAATTTTCTGTTAACAAAACTTTTTTTGAAAAACTTAGGATTTTCTGATGAGTCTTATGTAGACGAAACGCACGTCTGGTGTACTAAATTTAAATCCTGGTACCTTTGATAACTAATTGTATTCATCTTATATTATTCCTATTTGTTGTTGAATTTAAATTTTTAATTTCTTACAAAATGACTGGAAATGGTCACGAAACAGATATGTTGAAATCCCCAGAAGGTGACTGGAAAATATAAATAAGGTCATTTCGGGTCTTCATCCAACCGAAATGTAATTCCCGGCCTAATAAGGGCGTCCTTAATGTTGTATGGATATTTTAATTAACGCATCCACGTCATGTCAGAATATGGACGATAAATCCCATGCCTCGTATAAATTTAACGAGGGTGCCAAACTGTTTGCACGGTGATAAAACTATCAAAAACTCTCTGAGGGTCCATATATAGGCTATTGCAATCCTAATTTATGTCGCTATTAAATTTTCCTAACATTCATCTCGGAAGACCTTTATCAAAGAACATACATATACTGTTATCATAACTCATTTACTGTTTTCCCGAACAAAAATGGAATAATTCAATATGTTCAATGATTCAATATGTAAAATACACTACACATGAATGATCGATATCACCGTTAAAATATATTTTTTTACACCTTTTATAATTTTTCATAGTTGTATTAAGTACACGTTAACCAATAAAGACGCCAAAACTACTTAAAATGTGATTTTCAAATAATTGAAGCGAAGAATTACATTTACTTTTAAATTAACATTTAACTTAGTATATATTAAAGTTTTTAGTCTTTGGAGCTAAAACTTTGCTAATCATTCAGGTTATCAACGAGCTCAGAAGACAACAGACAGAAAGACTGACGAAGCCTCTGATCCAAGTGCTAAGGTATATCGATAGCTATTTTTTTGATGAATTTTCATCATCGGAGGAGGGTGAAAGAAACATATACATGTGAACATAGTTAAATCTATAATTGTAAAACTCTGTTTCTGCAAGATATGTGAGTCGTTTGGTTTCTGTTTCATTAGTAAGATATCAGATTTCATTCCGTTGCAAAACAATTGACAAGTCGAAAACTTTTCAATTGGATATGTTACATGCGTTGTTTTTTAGGACCAGTAGATTTGTTGCCGGACCAGTAGATTTACGGTTCACTGGTCCGGCTGTCCAGTACACAACAAAGCCTAAATTCGACCCCTGCTTACAGCGAGTCAAGTTTTCGACTTGACAATTGATTTGCAACTGTATGCGGGGTGTACATGTAATGAATATCCATCTACTGGTCCGACGTAAATTAAACTGGTCCCGGACCACCGGACCAGTTCTAATTTCGACCCCTGGCTGTAAGGCAAACTGATTGTTCCTATCCTTTTCGTTTTGTGGTAATTGAATGATATACCTTACATGTACATCCCGGTCCCCCACTATCACTTATTTTACTTATTGTGTAATGATGTGTATGAGTATAATCTGTTCTTTTACTTTACATTTATGAAATATTTACTCTTAACATTAACCAAACAAATCTCGATTAATTGTCGTTTATTGTAAGCTGTTCAATGGGATATGTTAAATGCTTTGTTTGTTTTCGTAACATGGCTAATATTTTATGAAATTATATTAATAACACCGACGGTACTGTATTTTTCTGCACTAGATGTGCATTTCGACAATTAATGTCAATACAGTGATTGTCGAGGTCAAAGTATTTGAAAATCCAAAGCGTATTTAAAAAGATGAAGAGCTACAAACAAATAAGGACAATAAAAGTATATCCAAAGCAGGGCTAGAAATCAGAACTTTACATGCGGAAGTTACATTCCTGAATTAGAAATAATTACCAATTTTTTTAACAAAAAACACAAAACCATATGTTCATGCCATTTAACTTGAATTTGAATTAACCTCTTGACTTGACCAATATGCTGTGTCATGGCGAAGAACGAACATGACCAAATGATTCAGTCAAAAGGCTATCGATTTATATCGGTTAAGTTTCTCAAAGTAATTAAGGTATTTTGTTAGATGTCTGGTCAAAACATTTTTTTAACAAAACATCGATAAACTGAAGACGTAATTGATTATTTCATAGAATTTGTTTCTCAATATAAGTTTGAAACTAGTAAATTTTAAAATTTAGCTAATTCTTATTTCAACTAGGTGAAAATGAGAAGCGATCAAACTGAAACCAAAAGTGAGTGTAGTACAGGCGCTGTTTCTCTGGATTCAAATGATAGTACCGTTGGACGATATCGGTCATTGAGTCACGAGGAAGCAGTGGATAACGGGAAGGAAAGTTTGGTAAAATGTCTGCAACTTGAGAAGGAATTAAAGCAACACAAAGAGGAGTTAGAAAAACTTCAACGTGTTGAAGACATGAACTTTTATTTAGAAAATCAAGTTGATAATTTGGAAGATGACATTAAACAGTTGAAGCAGCTTATTGCAGATAAAGAGAAAGAAATTATGAGACTGAAGAACAAATTAGGTAAAATACAAACGCATCAAGAGGTTATCCGAAAGGAAGGCGTCGAAACACGACAAAAGTTGGACGGTGTTGAGAAAAACCTCAATCAAAAGTTAGACGGTGTAGACGAGCGTCTAGTTGGTTTTGATAAACACATTACTTCCAAATTTGATAATGTTGATAAGCAGCTTAAACTTATGATGGAAGAGTTTCGAAAAGTTCGCGTCACATCAAATAAAAGTTATACAAAGAATAAAAACAAAATCAAAGCAAAGGAGGTTAATATTGACAAATAATGCATCAGTAGATATGAGTAGAACAAGCATTTTAATAGTATTTTTATGTGTCGAGATTTTCATTGAGTGTGATATTTTATGTTTTTGTTACGTAAAAATCTGTATTAATATAAAAATGACATTCATTGTATACTAAGTGTATTATATGCATATTAACAAGTCTATATCTGCTTTTATTAATACACTGTGTGCGATTTTGGAAAACCCGCATTAAATGCGATTATTTATGTCATGTAATTGTGTACAAGAAATTTTATTTAATTATCCAATTTAAGTGTCGTAACAGAATATTTTAATTGCGTTCAATATACACAGGAGTTTTTATCTATTCAACCAAATTTTTAAAGTTTATACATTTAGATGAAAAAAAATATTCTTGCTATTGTCAAAAGAAATGAAATATTTTGAAATGACACAGGTCATTCCCTAATCCTTTCTTGTTATGTAATTCATGCGATAGTAGTTTGAAATTAACATAAAAACAAGGTTTTTTCATATTCATCTTTTCATTAAAAATAAATAACAAACTACCAACCAAGAAGTTTGAATTACTTAAACGGTTATTGAGACGCAATCTACTTAAAAAGAAAGTTACACTAATAGACTGAAAATACTTCAATTGATAACGTTCTTAGTATTTCTACTAGATCATATACGTTTTTAGATTTTTAGAAGTATGCGTTTATATTAAAGCCAAAAAAATCTTATTTAAAAAAAAACAATCGTTACATGATAAATGTAATGTGTAGCATCTATATATATATATCAGCTATATCTAGGATCTGTTAATTTAAGTCTTCTAAAGCCATAAACAATTGCACTTTTGAATATTTTAGAAAAAAAATATATTCTAACATTGTAAGCACTGTGAATTCATGTATATCGAATGGCCGATATACTATCTAAAATCTTCTAGTAAATCTATTTCGGAAATTAGCCCGTAGCTGTGTTAAGATTTATTTTGTCATGTCCGTTTTGATTTTTTGAAGTAGTAGATCAATCGCACACTTTGATTATGTGTTTCAGGTTATTGAACAGTTTGATTTATGTCTGGAAGAAATCAAGGACATCTTAAATATTATTTTAAATAACTTAGTAATAAATGGTCGAAAATACATTCCGGACTACCTTTATCTGAAATATATGTTTAATGAAACGCATCCTTCGTGATTTGATTAAAAGACTATAATAGAAAGAAGTAAAATCACAAAAATACTGAACTTAGAAGAAAATCAATTCGGAAATTTCATAATCACATGGCAAAATCATATAACAAAGCGCATCAAAAACTGTCATATTCCTGACTTGGTACAGAATATTCATTGATTTTAGAATAAAACATATTATTTTAAAAGTATTCGTATCGAGATTGTAATTGTGTATGTATAACACGTCATGTTGTACTTACTAAAAATCTATATTATCATTCAATAAATTGTGTGCTTTTTGTATTATACATGTTCTATGTTAACAAGTGTATACATTGTTTAGTTTATGCCTTTCTTAATACACTGGGTGAGATTTTAGAAAACCCAAATTAAATGCGCTTATCTATGTCATGTAATTCAGTAAAATGAATCATATTTAATTGTCCAATTTAAGTGTCGTAACAGAATAGTTTAATTGCGTTCAAAATACAGAGGACTGTTTTGACTATTCAATCATATTTTAAAGTTTATACATTTAAATACAAAATCTTCTTGCTAGTGTCAAAAGATATTAAATATTTTGAAGTAACTGATAATGTCCTTATCATTTCTTGGTATATCATTCATACGAGAGTTGTATTGAACTAAACATAAATACAATGGTGTTTTGATATTCATCTTTTCATTACAAATAAATAAAAAAAAAATTCAGAGCAAGAAGTGTAATTAACTTAAATGATTATTGAGGTGTATGTAAAAAGAAAGTTCAATAAATAGACTGAAAATTCTTTCATTTAATACGTTCATAGTATTGCTACTAAAACATATATACAATAAAGTAATTATATTCTAATTAGCATGTGTTTATATACAGGCCAAAAGTTTTTATTATATATATATATATATATATATTATATAAGAATAAATGTGCTTTCCGTGCTTTCCTTTACATGATTTACGTGTTATGTTGCGTTTATCTCTTTGATTATAAATTGTTGAATGAACTGTGCAGAATTCTATGTTTTTGCGTTATGTCTTTGGAAGTTGGCCCTAATCTGAGTATTTTTGTTTGAAGACTTTTTCAAATAAAATTGAGAACCGAAATGGGGAATTTATCAAAGAGACAACAACCCGACCATAGAAATAACAACAACAGAAGGTCACTAACAGGTCTTCAATGTAATGAGTAATTCCCTCACCCGGAGGCGTCCTTCAGGTGGCCCTTAAACAAATATATACTAGTTCAGTGATCATGAACGCCATACTAATTTCCAAATTGTACACAAAAAACTAAAATTAAAATAATACAAGACTAGCAATGACCAGAGGCTCCTGACTTGGGGCATTTGCCATGTATCAAACAGAAACATCCAACTTTCCATAAGAAACAAATGCCATCAGGAATATGCAGTTATTCCATTCAATGGTAAATTGAATCTTATTTGTTTTGTAAACCAAAATTTGTCGGACATTAGAAGACACTTAAATAATTCAGAAGTAATAAAAAAAAAATGTGTTTTAAAGAATTTTATTTTCGCTTGATCATCATAGTAGTTTCCTTGTATGAGTACTCAAATCCATGCCAAGCGTACCAGAACATCCCTGTTAGATTTTCTGCATGTCCATTAAGGTACTCTCCATTCAGGTTGGAATATCCACATGTGCTGTACCACCATGCTCCATTGTGTTTCGATGGACAATTATGTCCTTGGTTGTCACGGTCAAATGTGCTGTATGGCATTCCATTGGCAAAGGACAAGGTATCACCTGTAAAGAAAATAACATATGTGCTGTATGACATTCCATTGGCAAAGGACAAGGTATCACCTGTAAAGAAAATAACATATTTGCTGTATGGCATTCAATTGGCATAGGACAAGGAATCACCTGTATAGAAAATAACATATGTGCTGTATGTCATTCCATTGGCAAAGGACAAGGTATCACCTGTAAAGAAAATAACATATTTGCTGTATGGCATTCAATTGGCATAGGACAAGGAATCACCTGTAAAGAAAATAACATATGTGATGTATGACATTCCATTGGCAAAGGACAAGGTATCACCTGTAAAGAAAATAACATATGCACTGTATGTCATTCAATTGGCAAAGGACAAGGTATCACCTGTAAAGAAAATAACATATGTGCTGTATGTCATTCCATTGGCAAAGGACAAGGTATCACCTGTAAAGAAAATAACATATGTGCTGTATGACATTCCATTGGCAAAGGACAAGGTATCACCTGTAAAGAAAATAACATATGTGCTGTATGGCATTCAATTGACATAGGACAAGGAATCACCTTTAAAGAAAATAACAATAACATATGTGCTGTATGGCATTCAATTGACATAGGACAAGGTATCATCTTTAAAGAAAATAACATATGTGCTGTATGGCATTCAATTGGCATAGGACAAGGAATCACCTGTAAAGAAAATAACATATGTGCTGTTTGGCATTCAATTGGCAAAAGACAAGGTATCACCTGTAAAGAAAATAACATATGTGCTGTATGGCATTCCATTGGCAAAGGACAAGGTATCACCTGTAAAGAAAATAACATATGTGCTGTATGGCATTCCATTGGCATAGGACAAGGTATCACCTGTAAGGAAAATAACATATGTGCTGTATGGCATTGAATTGGCAAAGGACAAGGTATCACCTGTAAGGAAAATAACATATGTGCTGTATGGCATTCCATTGGCAAAGGACAAGGTATCACCTGTATAGAAAATAACATATGTGCTGTATGGCATTGTATTGGCATAGGACAAGGTATCACCTGTAAGGAAAATAACATATGTGCTGTATGTCATTCCATTGGCAAAGGACAAGGTATCACCTGTAAAGAAAATAACATATGTACTGTATGGCATTCCATTGGCAAAGGACAATGTATCACCTGTAAACAAAATAACATATGTGCTGGATGTCATTCCATTGGCAAAGGACAAGGTATCACCTGTAAAGAAAATAACATATGTGTTGTAAGGCATTCCATTGGCAAAGGACAAGGTATCACCTGTATAGAAAATAACATATGTGTTGTATGGCATTCCATTGGCATAGGACAAGGTATCACCTGTATAGAAAATAACATATGTGCTGTATGGCATACCATTGGCATAGGACAAGGTATCACCTGTAAAGAAAATAACATATGTGCTGTATGCCATTCCATTGGCAAAGGACAAGGTATCACCTGTAAAGAAAATAACATATGTACTGTATGGTATTCCATTGGCATAGGACAAGGTATCACCTGTAAAGAAAATAACATATGTGCTGTATGCCATTCCATTGGCAAAGGACAAGGTATCACCTGTAAAGAAAATAACATATGTACTGTATGGCATTCCATTGGCATAGGACAAGGTATCACCTGTAAAGAAAATAACATATGTACTGTATGGTATTCCATTGGCATAGGACAAGGTATCACCTGTAAAGAAAATAACATATGTGCTGTATTTCATTCCATTGGCAAAGGACAAGGTATCACCTGTAAAGAAAATAACATATATGTTGTATGTCATTCCATTTGCAAAGGACAAGGTATCACCTGTAAAGAAAAAAACATATGTGCTGTATGTCATTCCATTGGCAAAGGACAAGGTATCACCTGTAAAGAAAATAACATATGTGTTGTATGGCATTCCATTGGCAAAGGACAAGGTATCACCTGTATAGAAAATAACATATGTGCTGTATGGCATTCCATTGGCATAGGACAAGGTATCACCTGTATAGAAAATAACATATGTACTGTATGTCATTCCATTGGCAAAGGACAAGGTATCACCTGTAAAGAAAATAACATATGTGTTGTATGGCATTCCATTGGCAAAGGACAAGGTATCACCTGTAAAGAAAATAACATATGTGCTGTATGGCATTCCATTGGCAAAGGACAAGGTATCACCTGTATAGAAAATAACATATGTGCTGTATGGCATTCCATTGGCATAGGACAAGGTATCACCTGTATAGAAAATAACATATGTGCTGTATGGCATTCCATTGGCATAGGACAAGGTATCACCTGTAAAGAAAATAACATATGTGCTGTATGCCATTCCATTGGCAAAGGACAAGGTATCACCTGTAAAGAAAATAGCTCCCAATTGATACGATATTCCCGTGCTTGCATTTCCTATCATGATTTTCTTGATAGAGGGTTGCTGCTCATAAGGAAGCTATTAAACTAAGAGTTTCAAATTGTGAAGTTGAAATTGTCCCTTTGTTAATTTGTCGGACGCCTTCACGAGTTGGTTGACCGTTATGGAATAACCGTTTCATAAATGATATCGGATATGTTCCTTACGTCGTAACTACAATCCCCTTTCCTTTCATGAATGTGACCTACCGAATGAGACTATTTACCGGATTTGATATCTAATAAGCATAACGACGGGTGCCACATGTGAAGCAAGATCTGCTTACCCTTCTGGAGCACCTGAGCTCACCCCTAGTTTTTGATGGGGTTCGTGTTGTTTATTCTTTAGTTTTCTATGTTGTGTCAACGTGTACTATTGTTTGTCTTTTTTCATTTTCATTTTTAGCCATGGCGTTGTCAGTTTATTTTAGATTTATGAGTTTGACTGTCCCTTTGGTATCTTTCGTTCCTCTACTTGAAAGAGTTAAACAAGGTAAGTGCAATACAATTTCATTACTGAGTCTGATAAATCGATGAATCATGTGGCATGCTGAAGATCAGAGATAATCAATCACTTGTTTATAAATAAAGGCAGCAGTAGTATACCGGTGTTAAAAACTCATAAATCCATGGACAAAAACAAAATCGGGGTAACAAACTAAAACTGAGGGAAACTCATCAAATATATGAGGAGAACAACGACACAACATTAAATTGTAACACACACAGAAACGGTCTAAGCATTAGACAAAATCATATGAGAATAACAAATATAACATAAAAACCAAATACATTAATTTTGGATAGATAAGTACCGTGATATGTCTTATAGTAATGTGAATTCACACTCAAAAATAAGAGAAAACAAACGACACAACGGAATAACCATTCTAAAAATAAGGTTTGCAAAGAACGTATTCTTGAAGTGGACTATCTAAGAATAGGGATAATGATAATATGAGATTTCATTTCATAAGATTGAATCAACTGGTCGAACTGTTGACTCTCTTTCCAATTAAAACAAAACAGTTCTCCACTAGCTTTTAAAACTACAAAATGCAAGCCTAATAGAAAATGTGTTGAATTTATATAAACGCCCGCACTATTGTCATGTAGCGCCTATAAACGCATGCACAGTTGTCTTGAAGTGCAGCAAACGTTTCAAGATTTGTTAAGGACTATAAGAATTATGCTCAAAACTTAGTTAAAATACACCATATATATAGCTGTCGTGAACTATCTCCATATAAACAGGGTTTCAGACGTTCGCTTATTTACGACGAGTCCATATATAGACAGGAGTTCATAGATAAACTCATAAATGAAGTGTCCCGTTCGTCGTCTCATATCATACACTCAGTTCTTTTGTAAATGCGTTTAATAACACTGATAGGAATTTAATAATAATTATAATTATCACACACATCTTCAAATAGACTGCCTTAATGCAAGTTAAACATTAACTCCGCCCGATCAGTCGAAAGAATATTAGTAATAGACTTATGAAAAGAGTTATTTGATTATGCAAGCATCTGCCTATGCTTAACCGTAGATGGCTTTTTGTTTTCTGTTTTGATAAGTTTCTGTAAAACTCACAAGAACTGCATATCTCTTTTTACCTCTTATGACACCTAAGATAGTGTGCTCGGCATGTTTGTTATACCATAAAAAAGCGCTTGTCAGCAACAGAAATTTATTTTCTCAACGATCTGTATGCTAATTTGAATATAAACAATCACGTTTTCAAACATATCACATGAAATGGTGCCAGACTTAATTTGTAGTCAAGTAATCGTATAGGTCATGCCCGCATCACCTGCCAAACAAATCAAGGCTGACATGACGCAACAGAATATTTACAAGAAAACATTCAATAATTAATATATGAACAAAAACTGCGAAAAAATGTGTCTGACGTAAATAAAAACCTAGACAAAAAAGTGTTTATTAAACAAGTTGTGATGTTTAACTTATGTTGTTTAGACTTCGACTATTCTATATCAAAACATTGAAAAGCAGTTTATGCGTTTTGCTACATTCCAAATAACTAAATCTGTTTAGTAGAAACATTCACGCGCTGGAAATAAGCAAAGATATCCCAACTGTGATTTTGATTTAGAAACAATAAGGATAAACAACCCTATTGATTCATGTAAAATGAGCTTACTGATTTGATCAAATTTGATGAATACATCAACCTCAGACAACTTTCCTTTCAGTATAAATAACTAAATGTATTAATTATATTAAGAGACATGGGGCTGTATGTAAAACGTCCTGTATTGATATCAGGAATATTTGAGTTTAAAGAAATCGCCATAAGTGATTTCCTGGAAAACGTTTAAATCGAAGTAGACAAATCAATCGTCGTATAACATATTCTATTCTCTATGTTTAAATACAATATAAGAAACCATCAATCAATATCTAAACTTGATCAAACATTAAGTAGTAAATTACATGATATTTTGTAGGAGTGTTACACAATGTCGTTTTTCGGCAAATTCAATAAATGACTTCGTATAATTACAGTTTTTTTACAGTCATCAGAGACTGTTCCCGCGTATCGATTAACCAAAAAGTAAAATCACAAAAATACTGAACTCAGGGGAAAATCAATTTGGAAAGTCTATAATCACATGGCAAAATAAAAAAACAAAACGCATCAAAAACGAATGGACAAGAACTGTCATCTTCCTGACTTGGTACAGATAAAACATGACATTTCTTAAAATCACCAATATTAACAAAGGTATTAATTTTGTAAGTATGGTGGTTTTCAACCAGAGAGTTCAAATGCAAAGTAGAAAGTGTCCCTATGAAAATATCATGAACGTGACTATGAGTTTTTTCACAGTTATTTAATATCTGTTTCGCCAGATGACGACTGATAGATTCAATCGACGTAATCAAAATACCGTCAACTCTGCCTTGAATGTCACCTATCGAATTGATACGCTTGGCAAGAAAGTAGGAGTTACATGAGCCACAAGACGGGTGTCACATATGGAACCCCAAATATTGTTTGGGAGGTTTGTGTTACTCAATCTGTAGTTTTATATGTTGTGTTTTGTATACTGTTGCTTGTCTTGTTCGTTTTTTGCCTGGCTTTGTCAGTTTGTTTTCAATTATGAGTTTGATGTCCCTTTGATATAGTTTGTTACTATTTAAGTAGTAAAAGTTGTAGATCATGATAGTTAAATGTATCATGATAACAATTTCGTTCTATATATATATATACATTTATATCAATATTGGGCTGATAACCAATATCAGGGGCATCTCGTGCACAAAATCCATAATAGTGCCTCTCGTATATGTTACTTTCGGTATTTCCGGTATCGGTTGTTAACTTTTCCATTGTGACGTCAGATATTTTTTATGACGACTTCAAAATTTACGGGAACTGTATGTGGAGTTGGTTAGTACTTGCTAACAAATGCCATTGACAATTATGAATATTTTAAAGTATATACATTTATCACGTACTTTACATTAACTTGTAGGATCCTTAACTATAGATAATTTAGCTGATATGTAACAATAACATCTTCATGCCTTATATATCATGTACTGTAGTACGCCGCTAGATTAAAACTGACGTGGAAAGGTAACACATGCCCACCGAAAGCTCTTTTTTTTTAGAGCCCAGGTGGTCGTGGGGTCTAGCGAGACGGCTGCAGTGCAGGCGATTTGGTGTCACGATATTACAATAGCATGGGTTCGAATCCCGGCGCGGGAAGAACCAAAAATTTGCGAAAGCAAATTTACAGATCTAACATTGTTGGGTTGATGTTTAGACGAGTCATTTATATTTATGTATATACATTTATATTCATCATTTATATTCATCATATACTTAGCATTGATATGATAGCTTTTGCATATGTGTAATGAGCAGAAGAACACAAGCCATAACTTCCCAACCGGGCTGATAATCAATATCAGGGGCATCTCGTGCACAAAATCCATAATAGTGCCTCTCGTGTATGTTACATACGATATTTCCGGTATCGGTTGTTTACTTTTCCATTGTGACGTCAGATACTTTTTATGACGACGTCAAAATTTACGGGAACTGTATGTGGAGTTGGTTAGTACTTGCTAACAAATGCCTTTGACAATTATGAATATTTTAAAGTACAACAATCATGGAGTGATAATGATCATAAACTCTTCCAATTTTTCAATGTTTCAAAATACCTCTATAGGAAATAGTAACATTAATAAATATTGATGTAGTGATGTAAGTTGGGTAATTAAATGGTGTTGTTGCATTCATAATTTAACTTTTGTATAAAGTGTTTGACTGTTTGAGATATTCGTATACAATAAATCTAACTTAATTATCCATTCTGAGTGTCGTAACCGAATATTTTAATTGCATTCAAAATACAGAGGAGTATCTTGACTATTCAATCATATTTTAAAGTTAATACATTTATAAATAAAATATCTTCTTGCTAGTATCAAAAGATATTAAATATTTTGAAGTGACATTGTAGTTTCATAATCATTTCTTAGTATATCGTTTATACGAGATTAGTATTGAACTAAACATAAATACAAGGTTGTTTTCATATTCATCATTTCATTATAAATAAATAAAAAAAAGTACAAAGCAAGAAGTTTAAATAACTTTAATGATATCTGTGTTAAAAGAAAGTTTAACAAATAGAATGAAAACACTTTTATTCAACACGTTCGTAGTATTTCTACTAAAACATATATACAATTATTTTCTAATAAAGTTTTTAGATTCTTAGTAGCATGTTTTTATATACAAGCCAACAATTTTCTTTATATAAAAATAAATGTATTTTCCTTTACGTGTTATGTTGCGCCTATCTCTTGGATTTTCTTTAAATTTTCTGCATAGATTTTGTATCTAACTATTTTATTAGTTGATGAACGAAATGTGGAAAATTCTATGTATTTGCGTTATGTTTTAGGAAATTGTCCCTAATCTGAGTACTTTTGTTTGAAGATTTTTCCCAACCTCATTTGCCATTTATCAAATAGAAACGTCAATCTCTGCATAAGAAACAAATGCCATCAGGAATATACAGGTATTCCATTCAATGGATTCTTATTTGTTTTGGAAAACAAACTATGTTGGACATTAGAAGATTCTTAAATAATTCAAAGGTAATCAGAATTACTATTTTTTTAAAGAATTTTTATTTTCGCTTGATCATCATAGTAGTTTCCTTGTATGAGTACTCAAATCCATGCCAAGCGTACCAGAACATCCCTGTTAGATTTTCTGCATGTCCATTAAGGTACTCTCCGTTCAGGTTGGAATATCCACATGTGCTGTACCACCATGCTCCATTGTGTTTCGATGGACAATTATGTCCTTGGTTGTCACGGTCAAATGTGCTGTATGGCATTCCATTGGCAAAGGACAAGGTATCACCTGTAAAGAAAATAACATATGATGAAAATTAGGCATAACAGGGAAATGTGCTGTATGGCATTCCATTGGCAAAAGACAAGGTATCACCTATAATGAAAATAACATGAATCAAAATAGGCATAACAGGGAAATGTTCCGTCACTACAGGTTTTAAGAGACTGTCCTAGAAAATATCAGGCAAATCCTATGATATGGTAGGCACTATACTATATTGGTACTGATAGTGTTACTTGTTTCAATGCTACACTTAAAAACACTTACCTAACATACCTTCTTAAATTGAACGCATCAAACATGTTTTCCTTTCAATATGAACATGATGAATTTCCATACAAAATTTTGTAATGGAATCATTTAAACATAATCGTATTTACATTTTGATGGCAGACGCAGAACAATTACATTTTTATCAATTTGAAAGGGTTAAACAAAGTAAGTGCAATATAACTGAGTCTGATAAAGCGATGAATCATGTGCCATGCTAAAGATAAGAGAAAAGCATGCACTTGTTTATAAATACCATGCAGAAAATAAGGTTTGCAAAGAACGTATTCTTTAAGTGGACTATCTACGAATAGGGAGAGTGATAATATGAGATTTCATTTCATAGGATTGAATCAACTGGTCGAACTGTTGACTCTCTTTCCAATAAAAACAAAACAGTTCTCCACTAGCTTTTAAAATTACAAAATGCAAGCATAATAGAAAATGTGTTGAATTTATATAAACGCCTGCACTATTGTCATGTAGCGCCTATAAACGAATGCACAGTTGTCTTGAAGTGCAGCAAACGTTTCCATATTTTTTAAGGACTATAAGAATAATGCTCAAAACTTATTTGAAATACACCATATATATAGCTGTCGTGAACTATCTCTATATAAACGGGGGTTTCAGACGTTCGCTTATTTAAGATATATAGACAGGAGTTCATAGATAAACTCATCAATGAAGTGTCCCGTTAGTCGTCTCATATCATACACTCAGTTCTTTTGTACATGCTTTTAATGACACTAATAGGAATTTAATAATAATTATGATTATCACAAACATCTTCAAATAGACTGCCCTAATGCAAGTTAAAACACAAACTCCGCCCGATCAGTCGAAATAACATTAGTAATAGACTTATGAAAAGAGTTGTTTGATTATGCAAACATCTGCCTATGCTTAACCGTAGATGACTTTTTGTTTTATGATTTGATAAGTTTCTGTAAAACTCACAAGAACTGCATATCTCTTTTTACCTCTTATGACACCTAAGATAGTGTGCTCGGCATGTTTGTTATACCATAAAAAAAAAAGCGCTTCTCAGCGTCAGAAATTAATTTTTCTCAACGATCTGTATGCTAATTTGAATATTAACAATCACGTTTTCAAACATGTCACATGAAATGGTGCCAGACTGAATTTGTGGTCAAGTAATCGTATAGGTCATGCCCGCATCACCTGCCAAACGAATCAAGGCTGACATGACGCAACAGAATATTTACAACAAAACATTCAATAATTAATATATGAACAAAAACTGAGAAAAATGTGTCTGACGTAAATAAAAACCTAGACAAAAAGTGTTTATTAAACAAGTTGTGATGTTTAACTAATGTTGTTTAGACTTCAACTATTCTATATCATAACACTGAAAAGCAGTTTATGCTTTTTGCTACATTCCAATTAACGTAATCTGTTTAATAGAAACATTCACGCGCTGGAAATAATCAAAGATATTCCAACTGTGATTTTGATTTAGAAACAATAAGGATAAACAACCCTATGGATTCATGTAAAATTAGCTTACTGATTTGATCAAATTGATGAATACATCAACCTAAGACAACTTTTCTTTCGGTATAAATAACTAAATATATTTATAAAATTAAGAGATAAGAGGGCGTATGTTAAACTTCCTGTAATGATATCAGGAATATTTTAGTTTAAAGAAATCGTCATAAGTGGTTTCCTGGAAAACGTTTAACTCGAAGTAAGCGAACCAATCGTTGTATAAAATATTCTATCTTTATGTTTAAATACTAATATAAGTAACAATCAATCATTATCTTAACTTGATCAAACATAAAGTATTAAATCAAATGATATTTTGTAGGAGTGTTACACAATCATGTTTTTCCGCAAATTCAATAAAAGACTGCGTATAATTACAGATTTGTTTTCAACATAGACTGTTCCCGCGTATTATAAACCGAACGTTTATACATGACATTTCTGAAAATTACCAATATTAACAAAGGCATTAATTTTGTAAATTTATCTAATGAATTAATTTGCTCTATTTTTCACTGGGTCGATTCCGCTGCTGGTGGAGATTTATTTCCCCGAGGGTATCACAAGCCCAGTAGTCAGCACTGTTTGTGCTGACATTAATCATCATTGATATTGTTATATTTATAACTGTTTACAAAATTTTGATTTTTTTTGAAATACTAAGGCTTTTCTACCTCAGGCATAAATTACCTAAGCTGTATTTGGCAAAACTTTTAGGAATTTTGGTCCTTAATGCTCTTAAACGTCGTATTTTATTTGGCCTTTTTAACTTTTTTGGATTCGAGCGTCACTGATGAGTCTTTTGCTGACGAAACGCGCATCTCGCGTATATATAAAATTTAGTCCTGGTGTCTATAATGAGTTTATTTATTGGTTACATGTAGTACTTTCTAACAATTGCCAATGACAATTATGAATTATTTTAAAGTACAACAAACATGGTCTTTTGTGGATAGTTGTCTCATTGGCAATCAAGTTTCAAAATGCCTCTATAGTAAATAGTGACATAAATAAATATGGATGTTGCGATGTTATTGTTGGTAATTAAAGTGTATTTGTTGGATCCCTAATTTAACTGTTGTATAAAGTTTTTGACTGTTTTAGTTATTCTATTCGTTAATTTAAAATACATTAAACAATTGTCGGAAGTGTATGATCAAGCGATTAGTACATAGCCTTTTCCATATCGGCCCGGGTATCATCACACGACCAACTACGTCTCGGGTAGATATGGGGGTCTCGGGATGATATCCGGGCCGATAGGAAAAGGCCATGTATTAATATATATATATATATATATATATTACCGTGAGCAAATCAAGTTATTTGCGCGGATATTTGTCTTATTGCGTTAATCTTCTTCACTTTCCATTTAGGCGTTTTCTATGCCGATTTTCATTACTGCAAGTTAATGTACAGTATAATAATACTAAAGGGACAATCAACATCTCAATCCATGAATCAAATAAACTTAGTTAAAACCATGAACAAAGAAAATTAGTCCAAGAGAAGATCAACAGTCCACAGCACAGCATGAAAACTATAACGATATAAAACAGCGAATGATCTTATGAGGTCAGGAAGGGTATTCAATTTTTTAATTTTCTTATTTTACAACTGCTTATAGTGTTTTACAAACACAATGACCTGCATTTGTATTTTAAAAGCTTACGTTGAAAAATACTCAAAGCATATTTTATTCAAATAATTAAAGAGATTAAACTTCTAAACACATTATATATATCTACTACTATTTATACCTAAACAAGAAGCAGCGGCATTATATCTGGTTCGTTTACATCCCACTTAAAACAACCAAGTATTTCTAAACAAGGTTACTTATATCAATTTAGCCTACGATTTAGTCGCAAAGTCATGTTTGCATTTGAACTTGATTACGAAATTGTATATATTCTTTTCGAACTTTAAATATCCCTTCTTTAATTATGGAAAATTATTCTCCCCCTGATATTGATAATTAGCGATGTGCTATCTTAACATAGACCAACTAAATGATCGCTATTTGCAGATGGCAGATTTTTTGGGCAACTGCAAACACTTCAATAGAAGGCTGTTCTATGAAGAATAATACATAATTGCATCTTTTAAAATTTCAAAACAAATATTCCTCCACCTTAAACATATACATTTATCTATTTTTTTTAGCATACAAATATCAATCCTCCAAGATATATTTTGCTTTTGGAACAATTTTACATTTTCTTAGGATTTGTGATTAATTTAAATTTTTGGAAAATATTGCGCATGTATCCTCATATTTTTTGTTTGATTTTTAAATAATGTATCGTGTTATATAAAGTTCATATGATCTTTTGGAATAGTTGATGGTACAAGAATAGGAAAATTGCTTTTTATATTGTACTCGAAAATATTGGAATGTTTTTTCATGACCCTTGACCATGATTTAACAGAAAATGCACCGTCTGATGTTTTTAAGATCGGACAATACAAGATTCATGAGTCTATAAGCTTTCGAATGATATATAATACAGCCGTGCGTTAGGTGGGTGCATTTAGGTCGTTAAATAGGCGTCTTTGTTGGAATAAGTCACTCGCCTATTAATTGATAAACTCAAGAACACTTACCGTTAACTTAATGATTTTTTTGTCAAATAATAGGGATTGTTTTTATTTAACGACGAAATGTATGCAAAGAAATGTATTTTCAACATGTAAGATATACACATTAATGTCCTACCATTAACTTAAAATTTCAGTATTACACGGGAAACTGTGTAAAACAATTTTAGACAAAACAGATCATTGTTTGTTCTCTGGTGTTAATTTTCTGTTTTATTGCGTTAACCAGAAATAAGAAAATATGGTATGAGTTCAAATGCGACAAATCTTCATCGAGTTCACAGCGTTCATTTGTCATCATCTTACTGTGTTTTTATATGCAACGTTTTAGCTATTTCCCTGTCTGCAGTAATTATGATTTCAATTGACGTAATATATGTCTTACTAGTACATATAATATATTAAAAGCAATGATTTAGCTACCACACATTTTTGTAAACATTCACTATTCCTCAATAATTACAATGTTGGAAGTTTGGCTACACAGATAGCAATATAGAATATCCCAATATTACAGTTATATTGTGAAACGAGTCACTATTTCGATACGATCTATGTAAACCTATCAGTTTAACAATGTTATTTGGCCTTACGGCATGATCTTTATTGAACTACATTTTAAACCAATAACAACAGTATATATACCTGCAGTTCCGGTATACTCTGACACATACAAGCGATAGAAATGTCTTTCGTCACCAATCGACACATAAGAGTAGTTTGCTGTTCTCGTCTCACCTGCAAAGTCTTCTAACACAACCACCATATCGTGTGCACTTGATCGAGATATAAAATGGATGTTGTCATTCCCTGGTAATATAAGATTTAAAGCTAGTCATATGTTTGTTTCTGCTTTCTGTTCAGTATTTTGTTGGCGAGGGAGGAGGTTGGTTAGATTGGGAAGGTGAGGGTCTATGCCAAGCACCCATTGGATATATTATTTCAATCTGTGATTTCTCAATTGTTGCTTGATATCTTTCAAATTGTTTAACATTTGGCTAATATACAAGCTACCCAATTAAAAAAATGGCTTCATCAATTTGGTACGTGCGTCGAACTTTTCTATATTCATCGTCATACGGAAGGATCAATAACCATGGATATGAATGTACTGAAAAAATGATATACTGAATGACCGTATGAGAACAATAAAATAATAGTTAAATCGAACGATCACCAACTCTGTAGAAATGGAAAAACGCTTAGTCTTTAAATAAAGGCAACAGTAGTATACAACTGTTCACAATTCATAATTGAGAAAAAAAACATATCCGGGTTACAAACTAAAACTGAGGGAAACACAAATATAAGAGAACTACGACACAACAGAAACTATAAAATATAAGTCACAAACCGATACGAGATATAATTAAATTGTCAATAAGGAAACTGTTCATCTAAGAAAAATACAAGTTATCGAATAGTCTTCATCAATTAGCAAACCACATTCCATAGTATAAGCATTGACAAATTCATAGATGAAATATGAACAGGTTCATACTAATGTGTTGGGTTTCTTTTCTTTATTTAATATTTTTGTTAATACTGTACATGTTTTAGTAATCATTGTTTAACATACTTTACATCGTGCATTTACTAACATTTGGAAGCAGTAAAGAAAGAAAGTCAGGCAGCCTTTTTTTTAATATTTTATGGACACTATTTTACTGCTTGTCCTGCAGATATCGTCTGTCATAAAGACCAATCGACAGTAAACACACATATATTCGCGATCATTCATTACATAAATACATTATTGTTTCAGTATTAAAACTGGTCTAATCACTTGTTTCGTCTGTTACACCTCGCTAGGATTCCTTTTTTTCAGAAATAATTTTGATATGGAAGATTTAGAATACGATTTATGAAAAAGATCTATCAGACCAACTAAAATTACCAAGTTTTGTGGTAAGACATCCAATGTAATGTTAAATGATAGTTTAAACCTGTTTTGACGTGAACTTACCTAACCAGTATTCGGTAGAAGCTGATCCAAATCCTTTCTTATAATCTGCCCAGTTTCTATAAAAGTCAACCGCACCATTCATCCGTCTTTGTATTACCTATAGAAATAAACAAAACACATTTAGAAAAAAACATACAATCTGACTTCAGGTAACATGACTTTTGATTCTATAAATACCCCCTGAAAGGTAAAAATAAGTTTTAAATGGACGAGTATTGAAGACAAACTTTTCTAAGATTATTGTTGATAGGGATATATATTTAGATTGTCTCGTTAATGTTACAAAACTTATTTAATAAGTGCATCGAAAACTGTCCTGACCATGTGCTGTGATATCTACTTTTTAAATAATTTAGAATTCTGGGTAGTAATTAATTTAGATTAATATTTGGAGATTCTTTTTGAACATGTCTCCAGGATATATAGTTGCTTATTATTCGGTGACACCATGGTAATTGATACTTGAACTTCTGCTTAAGAATATTTTATTGTGTGCGTTATATGAGGTCATAATAATAAAATTGGCTCATCGTTTACAATTTGATAAAACGGTAAAAAGGAATAGCAATAGTTAAGATTTTTCTGTTTTGATTTGATGAATAATTCTTTTATTAAATGATTTTTAATTGTAAAAGTGACGTGCGTTGTGCCAAATAATTTGAAAAGTTTCGTTAATTTATAGTGATCAAGATAATAACAAATGCTGACCATTGTTTTCCTATTTGTTTTACATGTTTACCTTTTATGTTTGTTTGTTTTGTTAACATACGTTTTTAAAAAAATGGCATTTTATAAGAATGTCATACAAGTGAGAGGTTTTGCTAGCTATTTAACCATGTTTAATCCACCATCGTTTGCATACAAAAATGCATGTACCAGATATAAATATCACAGTTGTATTCATTCGTTTGATGTGTTTGAGCTTTTGGTTTTGTTATTTTCCTTGGTGTTTCTTAGTGTTCATTATTTTGTGATTTTACTTTTTATACATGCAGTAATGGCGGATTATATTTTTAACATATTATATACCGTCCATATTCCTCTTCTGTCTAATATACAGTACACTGGTATTGGTTTGAATGGACCAGATGGGTATATCATAAATACTCCGTTGGCGTTTATGTTCTTTATTTCTGAACATTCAGTTGGAAACATGTCTAAACTCCCACCTGTAAAAGAGGGACGAAATATACCAAAGGGACAGTAAAACACATAAATCTTTAATAAACTGACAACGCCATGGCTAAAAACAACAAAGACAAACAGACAAACAATAGTACAAGTACACATGATACAACATAGAAAACTAAATAATAAACAACACGAACCCCACCAAAAACTAGGGGTGATCTCAAGTGCTCCGGAAGGGTAAGTAGATTCTGCCCCACATCTGGCATCGTCGTGTTGCTTATGTGATAACTAATCCGGAAATGGTTTTATTAGGTAGGTCACATTCATGAAAGGGAAGGGGATTGTAGTTACGACGTAAGGAACATATCCGATATCATTTGTGAAATGGTTATTCCATAACGGTCAAACCAAATCTTGATGGCGTTCGTAAAATTTACGAAGGGATGATTTCAAAAAGTGTAAAAGTATAGAGATAATAACAGAATAGTGATGCGAAATTGCATCTCATCAAAAATCTGATTAACAAATTTGTTTTCGTTGAAAATTAAACCTTACATTTGACAATAACTCAGTGAATCAAGTACAAGTCTCGACATTATTTAATCCCTAAACATTTATAATAAGGAAGCAAAAGAATATTTGATATCTAACCAGGACATAAAATCAAAATAAGCACAGTAAAAAAACAGACAATAAAAGCAAAGGAACAGCGCTTTAAATGTCGTTGTTTATCTGAAAGAATGAGACTTCACTTCAAGTTAAAGACTACCTCTAACAACTGAATCTGTCAGAGCAGTTCCTGTATCAGGATCTATATCCTGTCAATGGTGACTGTATGTTGTGTGCACTCATGGGCGTAACGTCTTATTTGTGATTCATAATCACATTTCGATGACATAGGAGGAATGTCAATGCTATAAAATAGAAGGTTGATTTCATCGTGTTTGTTCAAGTTTTTTTGTTTAAGTAATGTATTACTGTCAAAATCAAAAACAACAATTTCAAGATAGAAAATTACTTTCTACCGTTAGTATCATAATGAATGTCAAATGTATTGAAATATTTAAAATGCAGATCCTCATTAAAATGTATGAGTTTTTATTGACAGAAAATCAAGAATATATATATAGGTGAAGTTAAAAAATAATTTATGCTTTTTTAATCTTTTTTTAATCTTTTGTTATGTTCTTTATTAATAAACTGCTTGGCATGCAAACAACAACAAGCAGCCATTAGGGATGCATAGTTAGTAATCTGGTGAATAAATTACTCGTTTCTAAACAAGAAAGTGTTATCATTTATTTGTATCTATCATGTCTATATCGACCTAGATTTGTTTGCGGTTTTGCTTTTATAATACAATATTTTCACTGCATACTAAAACATTATGTCGTATTTATGCAATACTGTAAACCAACTTATTTTTCCGCGAGCGATTTATTTTCGCGACTTTCGCGAGTGGAAAAATAACGCGAATATAAATCGTCGCGAATATGTCAATCATTGATCGTTCCTTAATAACCATCATCAAGTAAATCAGATAATCGCGAAAGTAAATATCCGCGAAGTGGTCAAGAAAGGGTAAAACGCGAAATAAAGTATCCACGAAAATAAGTTGGTTTACAGTACTCTAGTGACTTCAAAACGTTAACATATGTTACCTCCATTATCATTATGGTCGCAAACTAAGTCCATATTACATATATTTGTATTGTTGCAACAGCTTTGACATACAATGTGATGACCTTCGTCTGCTCTTTTACCGATAGGAGGTAAACCACTGCCTCCCGGACATAACTAAAACATTCAAACATTGTAGTCAAGTAAAACCACCATAAAATCTGAATCAAGTTATTCAAGACATATAGCATGACAATAAAATCAGAATATGCTCGTTTATATAGTAATGAATCAACGCCCCTCATTTCTTTGAAACCGCCTCGGTAATGTTGTTACAGCTTGTTCGCGTCGGGTGCAGGGGGTCATAGGTGTAAACCCAGTTGAGGTCAAAGTTTGAAAGTGAGTATTTAGTTGTTCTCATCCAAGAACTGCACATAAAGGGGTTATTAAAACAGAGAGAGTGGTTATGATTTCATACTTAAACAGGGCAATCCAACTTTTAGAAAAAAACAATATACGTTGTAATGAATGTTTAAGTTACCTTAAGAATTTAAAAAAAAAAAAAAAAAAAATTTGAGACCTATAGTTAACATTTTATTTCACATATCTTAAATGGCCGTATTTTCCATAAAAATACTTAGTGATATTGATTGTTGTAATATAATATTTTTAGTATCTATTGATACATGCTCAAAAATATTATAAAAATGATAGGTCACCGCGCATTTTCTCAAGCTACAGGTTGTGACAAAATGACAAATTTTGTATGGATTATACAGGAAAAAAACACCATTTTGTGAATAGAAACTAAACAAAATGATAGAATTGTAAAATAAATAAGGAAAAGATTGCTTTCATACAATGCTTTGAGAATATCAAAAGAAAAGATAGGGTCACCGTACGTTTTTTCCGGCAAAAAGACAAAATAGGAAAATTTCATGTAGAGTCCTTCAGAAAATGCACTCTTTTAGATTTACCTCCCCTTAAAATGCCAATTTGAAAATATTCAAAAACAGCCAAAAATAATCTACACTTGTAAAAATATTATTATTTCTAAGTTATATTCTTATAAATTGGTTCTTTTAAATGAAATTTCACATTAAATATCTGAATTCCTGAATAAAATTTTGCTAACTTGATAGAAAATATGGACCTTAGATTCTCTGTTTTTTACAATCCAAGATGGCGAAAGACACCCATACTACCTTAAGTGATTTGATACATGACTTGAACATCAAAAATACATGTAATAATATTAAAAAAAAACACATCAGAAACGTGCTTTTACTTTCTAAATATTTTATCGAAAGAGAGGCAATGGGCTTTTTAAAAAGAATGTTAAAAATAGTTTCAGAATAGAGGTAAATGTCCTTTAAAAAGAGGGAAAAATACTTTTCGAAACAAATCCTCATTTCTGCAGGTTATTGATTTTTTGTTTCATGATTGAATACGTTCCAATGAAAAAGACCCTTAATATTATAATCATAATGATAGTCAATAATTATATGGATATGTACTTTTTAACTATGTCGGTGAATTGAAAAATGTTAAGTGCTTATGCTAAAATGCAAAAATAATGCTGTTCCTTTGCTTTTTGCTTGTTTGGGAGCTTTTTTCTGTGCATTTTCCGATTTTTTGTCAAGGATGCATACCATCCATCCTTGTTTTTCTTTTATCACAATTGAGGGCACAACTAAGTGCTTAGAGTACAGTTTTTAAAGATCATGATAGCGTGTTGATGTAATTTTGGTTATTTTTGAAAATCATTAATTCAGTGTCAATGACGTATATTTCCTTCTTATAGATTACTTGATTTCTAAATTAATGTTTACTCCATAAGTACACTTTATATTTAGATTTGAAACTGCATAACAAGAGTTGACACCTAATAATCGACAGACTTGATCTATGTATTTGTAGATTGAGAATTCGCTTTCAAAAACACAAAACGTCACATTATAGCACTTACAGGGTTCCCACTAACTGAACTCAAAGTCACAGTTAATGGAACCACTTCGCTGTTTATTTTTATCACTTATTTGTACATTTACTTACTTCTGGATAATTACAGCCAAAGTCAAAGTGATTGACATTGTTCTCTGTTGTGTAATTGTGCATAAAACAAACCTGTAATTGATACATAATAGTTAATTTTAGTATTGGTAATTTTTGTTAGCTTAAGACATTCCTTTTTTTGTGTTTTTTTTTCAATATTCAAATTGCAAAACAAAATTACTGCTTTCCTATGTATACTTTTATGCCTCTTCTTTTAAACTTTCAGAATTCATTCACCTTGGCAATCGTATCAAATATGCTCTAGAAAAAAATAGTTATTAAGTATTTACACTACCACGTTCAGGCGTTTTCTCATTCATATTACAGGAATCCAGAATCAATTGATCACAAAGTTGAAAATGTGCATCTTCAATTCTTTTTCTAACATATATGTTACATTCAACTTGACAAAATATAGTAGTCAAGTGCTTACACTGCAACTTTCAGACGTTTTCCTATTTATAGCGTTAATAACATTATAAGGAAACCACGATGAATCAATATATTTATCACAAAGTCGATAATTAGCTTTTTCAATTCTTTTCCAATTGTGCAATTGTACGTTGATCAGTAGAAAATGATGACAAGAACACAATTAATTATTTAAGCTTAATTTTTCTTTTTCATTTATTGACCATATTGTGTGGATTCATTTTGCCAAATGCGTACGAACCTCTTCAGGATGACATGTTATTGTCTCTCTGCACATAAAAGGGTTAGATATACCGTTACATGACAGACACTGTTGTCCACAATCTAAATAAATATAAACAAAATTGTTGACCATAGTCTAAGTAAGAACATTTAGTTGTCCAAAATCTAGACATAGACATTGATATGCACTTGTTATCTCTAATCTGAAAAAATAATGTATTATCATAGTCTAATGGCATAGTTATATTGATAACAACTATTTATAATATCATAGTTTGTGAAAGAATGAGGTCATACCTGGAGTATTTTCAAATTAACAGCTTTGAAATACCAACATTATTTTGTTCTATTACTTTGAGAAAACAGTTTACATAAGTGAAAAAAATATTTGCATATGTTCAACATAATTCCAAAAAACCTGTTTCCGTTCATTGTCTACATATTTGTGAAAACAAATTATAATGATTCTCATCATCGATCGAACGATATCAGGTGACTCCCCTTGTCTTGACACTTATACGGTGATTTTTGTTTCACAGATTCTAGTACAAAAACTGTATCATAAATCAAATTAAATTAAACAAACAAGTTACTTTTTGTTACATTTTACTCCTTTTTACTTTCACACGTATTTCGAAATATTAATTGGTATCTTTGATGCATAGAAATAACTAAGAGGTGCAGTTCGATCAATCCATGTGTTCGTAGATAGTAGATGTTTTTGTGTCCCGTTAAATTGTTATACGATGATGACTGATGTACCCATATATTGACTATTTTATTAATTGTTACTTTATTTAACGCATCATGTAAATGTAGCGGAATTTGATGAGACTGTTATTAAAGTGAGAGGGTTAGCGCTATAGAACCAGGTTTAATCCACCATTTTCTACATTTGAAAATGCCTGTACCAAGTCAGGAATATGACAGTTCTTGTCCATTCGTTTTTGATGCGTTTTGTTTTTTGATTTTGCCATGTGATTATGGACTTTCCAAATTGATTTTCCTCTGAGTTCAGTATTTTTGTGATTTTACTTTTTTCGAGTATTAAGATCGCCAAGAAAACGAAATTGTCTTTATTAAAATTTTGAAATTTCGTTACAATTTTCGAAAAAAAAGTTATATCGCATTTGATAGTTTTAGTAGGTTTACGTCTACTTGTATTGTTGACCATCTGATGATTTCTGCCTTTTTCAACTGATTTTTATAGTTCGTTCTTATGTTGTACTGTTATACCACTGTCCCACGTAATGGGAGTGTTGGTATCCCGGCTAACATATTTAACACCGCCATATTCTGCACGTATGTGCCTGTCCTAAGGCAGGAGCCTGTAATTCAGTGGTTGTCGTTTGTTTAAGTATTAAATATTTGTTTTTCGTTCATTTTTGTTCATGAATAAGACATGTAGTTAGTAAATGCTCTGTCATTATGTTCTCTTGTCGACACTTGTCTCATTGGCAATTATACCTCATCTTATTATTTTTTATATTGTTATGCACGTAATGTTCAGATACAAAAAAGCATACATTGTTTGTCCCATTACAAAAGAAAACATAAACACGGCATAGATTTCTGGTCTTAGCCTACACAAACATAAACATTGTCTATAGTGTTGTCCATAGTAGTAACAAACATAAACAAACAGACATCGTAGTTTACGACATGAACAAACATAAACAAAGACATTGTTGTGAAAAGCCTTTGTTTTTTCTGTTAAATTTACAAAAATGATAGATTTTTCATACCCTATGACTGATTCATAAAGAATGTTCCAGAGAAGGATGAGGAGGAGGAGTTTTAACTAAAATTAATAAGGTTACAGTATTTAAAACAAAAATAACAGATTAATTTGACGTCGGAGTGACCAATGATGAAATTAAAGCTGATAACATATAAATATTCAGAAAGATATTTACATTGTTATGTAAATGTGATAGCATGATTATGATCAATGTATCATTGGAAAGACTGTCCACGTTTGTATGATAATTTACAATATCTTTTTTTCTTGTAGTAGACATACAAATATGTTCATGAACCTCATGCAGTTCTTTCCCCCTGATAAAGACTTGTTTGGTGTGAACAGGTTCTCTCGATGGTGAATAGATTATGTTACTATAGTTCACGTTAAAATGCTATATTTAATTTACTCTATCACATGGCTGAGTGGGTGACTTTTTTTTTTAATGTCACCCTCTCGTCAAGTCCAATCAAAAATTGATAATTTAAAGAACAATGCATTGAATGTACATCAAGTTTTAAAAGACAATGCTGAAGTTCTACGTTTTGATTTAGATTCTATTATTTGACTGTCTTGATTTTTGTATTACCCGTACGGGTTAAATACAATACTTTTAAATTAAATTAATCTGTAAAAGACAATAATGATATAACATTCAGTATAATAAATTTAATAACAAATAGCTGAATAGTTGATAGAGCTGATTGGTACCCCTCGAAAAAGCATTGCCAACCTTGGCTTATCATCCTCTCAGCTATGTGTTTTTGTAAAATGTCTCAATCTAAGTCTTTCTAAATATGTAATATCGTTATAAGTTATAAAACTTGACATTAGACATATTGACCAAATGCTTTAATGGGCCACATGAAAAACTGATACCTCACTCCTTCAACATAAACATGACGACAAGGAAAAACAAAAACCACTTAAAAGCAATAGTATGACTTGATGAAGTCACGAACTATGGTTGAGTTAATCAACTTTTATATTTCTGAATTCTAGAATCCGATAGCACGAATTTAACCACGATTACATTGTACCGAGTACTAAGGATATACCAAATATTTTTAATTTTATGAAATACACAATAAATTGTGGATCTTACACTGATGTTTACAATGCAGTTTTTTTTTAAAAACGTCCCGCATGTTTGCAAACGATGTACAGTAAAATCGACATGTTTTATAATAATAAATTTTCTTAGGTGTGCAACTGATCATAAATGATATCATTATATTTAAATGACCATTTTCAAACTTGTAATCTCAAACTTTCCTGTTGAATATTTATTCAGAGATGTGTGTTTAATCTTCATAAACCAAATCAGGTCAAGTAATTGTCAAATTGAAGCCTGTATCTGATTTAACGATATTACGACCTAACGTTTAACGAAAGGAAAATATGCGTATGTTCATTAACATAGATTTATACATAATATTATATATATTTCTACGATTTACAAAAGCTAGTTTAATTTTGTTTTTATGGATATTTTTCCTTGTAAATTGTATTTGTTATATACTAGTAAGACGTTTATAAAAAAGTAATATCACACAAATGCTGCACATCAAACGAGTGCATAACAACTGTTATATTCCTTACTTGTTACAGACATTTTCCTATGTAAATATGCTAGATTTTACACACTACTTGCATGATTTATGATAAATAAGTGCAGTAACTAAAAAAGATTTCTTTCCTCAATTAATGAATTGTTGGTAAAAATTCTTTGTAATATATTGTTAAGTGCCAATTGCAATTTGGCATAGCAAGTATGATTACGTGAAACAGTATATTGTTAAGAAACACATTCATTCTGAAAATAAATCTACAATTTACGAACTTACGAATGAATCCTACCAGACTGGTGATAAATAAAAACAAACTTCCTACAAATTACATAGAACTTTTTATGAAAAAGCATAGAAAATGTTCTATTAAATAATTTTGGAAGATATATTGTACATAATCGACTCTGCATATTTTGGTTCTAAAAGCTAATTGATATTAAAATTTGAGAAAGGCACTGAGGAATGTGTCGAAGACACAACAACCCGACCACACAACGTACAACAGCAGAAGGTCGCAAATAAGTCCTCAATGCAGATTGAAATTCCCGCTCCCATATATTAATATATATATTAGTGACAAGTCTAAATTAGAGCAACATTCAAAACTTTGATTGATTTGGATAAAACCCGCAATTTGTATACGTGTGCATATGTTCCGGACCATATGAGTATTTGGACCATACGCGTATACTCATATGGTCCGACCATACGCGTATGGTCCGACCATACGCGTATGGTTGGACCATATGAGTATGATACTCGTTTGGTTATTAACGGGCCGGACCATATGAGTATTTGGACCATATAGGTATTTGTTTTTTCAATAATATGCATTAGAAAACTTTATAAAAAACAATGATTTCTACATGCAATTGTATTATTTATAATTCAAATAGCATTAAAAAATTATGCCAAAGCTACTTTTCATCGCTAATGGTATTATTGGTTGTATGCCTAGGGTGGCATTTACTTCCATACGGTACCATAGTTTTTCATGGGTCCTGGGTCATTCCGATGTGTCTACGATGATTTATAAAAGCTCTAGATCTCCAATATCGTAACAAGACTGAAGGTCCTTACCGGTTACGTCATTCATTTTTTAACAACAAAAACAGGTATTAGTATAAAAATTATGAATATTGCACTGCTAAATAAATGCTAATTATATAAAGTTTCAAAAGTAAGCAAATTATTAGACTCTTAATCCTGCCGACTTTTACGTCAGTTTATAGTAAAACAATTGACTTCTTGTGTAACGTTATAAGATATTTTTGGAAGTTATCTTCCCAGGTCGACATTTTGACATTCACTCGTAATAGCACATCGAAAAATGAAAAAAAATGTTTTCACAGTAGTTTTGACTAGTGATGAAATTTACTGTGTGTAACTGTTTATTTCATTTTGTTAATCTTGTTAATATAAGGTTTTGTTAAGATCTATAATAAAATTAAGTTGGTAGTGTCTTTTTAATGGGTCCTTTTTAATGACGAGACAACTAGAAGTAGAACTGTTAATTATCCCGACCATACGCGTACGGTCGGACCATATGAGTATATATCCATATGGTCATGACCATACGCGTATAGTCCAAATACTCATATGGTCCGGAACACATATACAACAAATTTCGTTGTCTAAATGCAGCACAAACAACATTTTCCAAAAGACCAAAAAAGTGAAGAAAGTATATGTTAACGACACGTATTTGACTAACAGGTCGAACAACTGATGTTCTTAAACCCTGCTGACTGCCATTGACGGTTTCCAAATAAATTGATTAGAAAATTTAACAAATGTTTTTTTTTATATTAATTTTATAGCAAACAAAAAACAAACTTTCGGAAAAGATGTTAAACCACAAACATGAGATGCTTTTTTTAACATAATTTTATATAATTTATTCTATAAATGTGCAGAAAGACGTTTGTTTAAAATGATATAACTATGCTTGAAAAATATATAACTTTTCACATGTATGTACTTTAAAATGAAAACAAAATTTTATAACTATCTATAAGAATAAGTGAAGTTCAAGGAAACACTGTCTGGTTATGTATGTGGACCAAAGAAGACACTGTTACTATCTAGCGTGACTAATCAAAATCATACAGTCTATTTGACATACTAAAATCTGTGTAAATAGATATAGGAAGATGTAGTGTGAGTGCCAATGAGACAACTCTCCATCCAAATAACAATTTAAAAAAGTAAACCACTAAAGGTCAATGTACGGCCTTCGACACAGAGCCTTGGCTCACACCGAACAACAAGCTATAAAGGGCCCCAAAATTACTAGTTTAAAACCATTCAAACGGGAAAACCAACGGTCCAATCAATATAAAAAAACGAGAAACGAGAAACACGTATAAATTACATAAACAAACGACAACTACTGTACATCAGATTCCTGACTTAGGACAGATGCAAACATTTGCAGCGGGATTAAACGCTTTACTGGATCCAAACCTTCTCCCATTTTCTGAAACAATAGCAAAACATTACAACATAGAAAACCACACAACAAAATATCAATTTGCAGCCTTAACTCAATCAATAAACGTAAATTAATACCATAATAGATCAATCGGTTGTGTTCTACATCTACTAAATTTTATTTAGTATAAATATTGATCGTAGAATACATCTAGAACTTGATGAAAACACATTTTGTATTCCCCATGTCCTATGGGTTGTTTTCTACTACTTAACTGGGTCGCAGTGCCGAGTGGTCTAAGACATTACTAGCCAGTCAACACTAAGGTTGTGAGTTCGAACCCCGCTCGTGCGGGCGCACTCGACTTCAATCATTATTGACTATGACATTTATCGGTTCTAGCTGCATTGTCTTCTTTGAAACGATAAATAGACATCTTTTTCAATATGACATCCGTATCAACCCGAAACGTTCATACAATACAAATTAAAGAGAGTAAAGTAGTCGAGTAAAGTTAACTAAAATATTTGATTTTGAATTGTTTTACAACCAATTATCTTTAACGAAAGCAGAAGAAGACAATACTAGGTTTTGTGAAATTAATGGAACACATTTGTAACGTTAAAGTATGCAAAGATGGATAAAATTTTAATTTGGTTATTAAATTATGTTTTTTGCTATATATTTTTCTTAGTTTCTTCAACTAAACTTGATAATAATAAATTGTTGTGTTATACCTTAATCAATATAGAGATCGTGACCTCAAAAACTTTCATTCCTGTATTCAAGTGTATCTATTGGTGTTTATTTTTATTTTGCATCTGGGAAAACATTTGAAACATTTAAAAAAAATTATTGATGAAAATCTACTAAAATTAATTTACAGGTATTGGTGGAGGGGGCAGTTATAGTAATGCAGGACGTAATTCGAATCCAATTTGTGTCCCGCATGATCCTGATCTGGGACAAGTTAGTCATGAATCAGCCTTTGGAACAGTTTTTGGGATGGAATATGAAACCAATGTTTTTGGTAGTAACCTAGTTAATAAAGATGTACCATGCGCAGTCTGTCGTGTAAGTCATGCATCGACGGTATTAATGATTCCAGGAAAATCGCATTGTTACGCTGGCTGGAAAACCGAATATAGTGGAAATCTGATGTCAGGACATCACGGCCATGCTGGTGCGTCACAATACTTATGCGTTGATAGTAGTCCAGACGTATTGGAGGGTGGTGCACGTGATGACAACGGATACATTTTGTATGCAGTCAAGACTTACTGTGGATCGCTTAAATGTCCTCCTTATGTTCAAGGCACTTTGTTTAAATGTGTGGTTTGTTCGAAGTAGAAGCATCCGTATTAAGGATATTTGATTTCAATTAAAAACGAATCATCAAATGAATGTTTTCTGTTTTTGGCGCCAATTATTTTTCTATATCTCAGAAGATTAATATATTAAAATTAGTTATACAGGATACCAGGATTATAAATTTAATTCGCCAGACGCGCGTTTCGTCTATATAAGACTCACCAGTGACACTCAAATCAAAATAGTTATAAAGCCAATCAAGTAGAAAGTTGAAGAGCATTAATGACCCAAAATTAAAAAAAGTATTGCCAAAAGATAATCTATTGCTAAGATTGGCGTTCGTTTGAGCTTCTAATTTACCTCATCAAGCTCTTATCGTCTGTCCTTATAGAAAAGTTTGTCTTTAAATGATGATTTTTGAAACATAATAAGGTCTTTGTCCTTGTCTATGCAAAAATCTATATATATTGTATTTATTCTGATTATTATTGAAGTTGATTTTGTTTTGATTTTTTCTCCCCTAAACATTAATCTTGCGGTGTTTATCGGTTTCATAAGATGTTGCTTAGATTGTTTGCATATGATATTGAACAGTTGTTGCGCTTTTGAACATACCTTTGTTAACCGAACACTTTGCATCGTAGGAGCTTTTTCCCCAACACCGTTTTTCTTGTGTAGTTATGTCCTTCGGAATGTTTTTCCGTTGCTTGTATATGCATCCTATATTATGGTTAAAACGCTGAATGCAAAAGAGCGATGATAAACGATTTTGTTGTTGAGACAAAAACAAATGGCACAATTTGATCAGATACTATCCGTGAAGATCTTATAACTTGTTTGAGTTCGTTTTGCTTAGTCTTTATTTATTTTTCATGATGTGTTTTGTGTACTATTGTCTGTCTTTTGTCTGTTTTAACCATAGCTTTGTCAGTTTATTTTCAATTTTTGAGAGGAAATGTCCTTCTGACATCTGTAATAGAGATTTTAATCAGGTTGTATAAACTGTTGATGAAAAGGGTAAAGCGACTGTCTCCTTTGAAATTGTTTTGTATTTGTTTGAGTATTGAACATTCCGATCTTTTTTCTGTGTAATGTAGTCATACATTTATATTCAATTACTGTATATGCTGCCAAACCTATACATCTCGTTCCTTTGTATGGTGAAATTCCTATACATCTTGTTCCTTTGTATGTTGACATTCCTATACATCTTGTTTCTTTGTATGTTGACATTCCTATACATATTGTTCCTTTGTATGTTGACATTCATATACATCTTGTTCTTGTGTTTGTTAACTTTCCTATAAATCTTGTTCCTGTGTATGTTGACATTCCTATACATCTTGTTCCTTTGTATGTTGACATTCCTATACATCTTGTTCCTTTGTATGTTGACATTCCTATACATCTTGTTCCTGTGTATGTTGACATTCCTATACATCTTGTTCCTGTGTATGTTAACTTTCCTATAAATCTTGTTCCTGTGTATGTTGACATTCCTATACATCTTGTTCCTGTGTATGTTGACATTCCTATACATCTTGTTCCTGTGTATGTTGACTTTCCTATAAATCTTGTTCCTGTGTATGTTGACATTCCTATACATCTTGTTCCTGAGTATGTTTACATTCCTATACATCTTGTTCCTGTGTATGTTGACTTTCCTATAAATCTTGTTCCTGTGTATGTTGACATTCCTATACATCTTGTTCCTGAGTATGTTTACATTCCTATACATCTTGTTCCTGTGTATGTTGACTTTCCTATAAATCTTGTTCCTGTGCATGTTGACTTTCCTATAAATCTTGTTCCTGTGTATGTTGACATTCCTATACATCTTGTTCCTGTGTATGTTGACATTCTTATACATCTTGTTCCTGTGTATGTTGACATTCATATACATCTTGTCCCTGTGTATGTTGACATTCCTACACATCTTGTTCCTGTGTATGTTGACATTCCTATACATCTTGTTCCTGTGTATGTTGACATTCTTATACATCTTGTTCCTGTGTATGTTGACATTCATATACATCTTGTCCCTGTGTATGTTGACATTCCTACACATCTTGTTCCTGTGTATGTTTACATTCCTATACATCTTGTTCCTTTGTATGTTGATATTCCTATACATCTTGTCCCTGTGTATGTTGACATTCCTACACATCTTGTTCCTGTGTATGTTTACATTCCTATACATCTTGTTCCTGTGTATGTTGACATTCTTATACATCTTGTTCCTGTGTATGTTGACATTCCTATACATCTTGTTCCTGTGTATGTTGACATTCCTATACATCTTGTTCCTGTGTATGTTGACATTCCTATAAATCTTGTCCCTGTGAATGTTTACATTCCTATACATCCTGTCCCTGTGTATGTTTACATTCCTATACATCTTGTTCCTGTGTATGTTGACTTTCCTATACATCTTGTTCCTGTGTATGTTGACTTTCCTATACATCTTGTTCCTGTGTATGTTGACTTTCCTATACATCTTGTTCCTGTGAATGTTTACATTCCTATACATCTTGTTCCTGTGTATGTTGACTTTCCTATACATCTTGTTCCTGTGAATGTTTACATTCCTATACATCTTGTTCCTGTGTATGTTGACTTTCCTATACATCTTGTTCCTGTGTATGTTGACTTTCCTATACATCTTGTCCCTGTGAATGTTTACATTCCTATACATCTTGTTCCTGTGTATGTTGACTTTCCTATACATCTTGTTCCTTTGTATGTTGACATTCCTATACATCTTGTTCTTGTGTAGTTTGACATGGCTATACATCTTGTTCTTGTGTTTCTGTTACTGTGTTTGTTAACATACTCAGCAGTATACCAACTTCACCTGCACATGTTTGCCAACTTATTCGATACAAGACCTTGCAGCTTCTACTCAGACTTTGTAAAACGTCATGAGTGTGTGAGTAGAAAGTTGATGAACCAGGGGTATGTCAAAGAACGTCTCGTCCTTTTTCTAAAAAAGTTCATCGGAAGGTACCAAGACCTTGTTGATGAATATTCCGTATCAACTTCTCAAATAATTCACGATGGTCTTTATGTATATATTCTGCGTACTGATGTTGTTTATCATCTTAACAAAGTGCTTTGTTGTTCTTTCATTTGTCTTTGTTCTATTATTAATATTACTTTGACTGTTGAATGGTTTTATGTGATATCCTTTTGACGTGGCTCAGTACTTATACATCTCGTCAACGTGTTTGTAGTGGTTTTCATTTTTTTGTGGTTTGTTTAGTATATGCGACTTTTTGTATTTCTTTTGTTCTTATAACGTGACTCTGTACTTTAAAAGATCCCGTCAGTATGATATTGATATCGTGTATGTCATTATGATATATTTCTATTATGAAGTACTATATACGTTGAACCACAATCGTCAAAATCATTCAATCGCGTAGTGGAATCCACTGTTTTTGGTTTCTTATAAATACTATGTATAACTTTTGAACTAGTTTAAATCTGAAATTTATTCTTACACACTTTTGATTTTTTGACCGTGTGTGCTAGCATTTCCTTTGTAAATTTTAAAATTATTTGTATGCACATTGAACGACAAATTTATGTGACGTATACAAATTTCTGACGTCAGAAACTCAAATTAATCAATGTATTCGTAGATAGTAGATGTGTTTGTGTTCTGTTAAATTGTGCTTTTTAAAATTGCTTTACGATGATGACTGATGTACCCATATTAAGACTATTTTAATTATTGTGTCTGTTTAATTAACGCATCGTAAATATAACGGAATTTGTTGAGACTGTTATTAAAGTGAGAGGGTTAGCGCTATTGAACCAGGTTTTATCCACCATTTTCTACATTTCAAAATGTCTGTACCAAGTCAGGAATATGACAGTTCTTGTCCATTCGTTTTATATGCGTTCTGTTATTTGATTTTGCCATGTGATTATGGACTTTCCGAATTGATTTTCCTCTAAGTTCAGTATTTTTGTGATTTTACTTTTCACACACATATTAGTATTTGTTGTCGCAATATTTCTGGTGTAGGACATTGTGTATTCACGGGTTTTATTAGTTGCAGGTTAACAAGCAGCAAAAATGATTTAATCGATTTGGGTCGAGAAAAAGTAACAATGTATACAAAAAATCGCTCTTGTTAAAAGGATAGTCTGGGATTTTCAACTTTATACTTATTTGGCTTTCTAGACGAGACGCGCGTCTGACGTGTCAAATAATAAGCCTAGTACCTTTGATAACTATGTCGCAGCGCAACTGACGATTAATACATTCAAACTAAATATTATTAAAGTATTGACACCAAGGAAGAAAATTGTTTTCATGCAAAGAATATATGGTTCCCTTTCTCTTTATATGAGGTGGATGCACAGCTTGTTAAATCAAACGTGTATCATGACGTTTGTGCATATCAACATATACAGTCACAACATGTTAAGGTAGATCGATCAATTCAGAAACACTATTTGAGGGTATGTCCGACATATGCAGACAACATGTGTGGGTATGTGAACAATTACAGAAACAAAATGTGACATACATAGAAATAGTATAGGTTTGGCAGCATAAACAGGAATTGAATGTAAAGGTATGCCGACAAACACAGTAATACGATGTATAGGTTTGGGAGGTTATACAGTAATTAAATATAAAGGTATGACGACATACACATAAAGAAGATATGAGTGTTTGTCAACATACACAGTAACATAATGTGTGGCTATTTACACATATACACAGGAATTCAATCAACTCAAAATATAGTCAGATTTTTATAACAGTTGTTTACAAAGATCTTAACATAAATTATACATAATTACGATATTACAGAAATTGTACTGCACGAGAAGCGGATATTGCTAAATATTCTTGTTTCGGTGATGTTTGTAGCTTATTGAAGGTGATGTGTTTAACTATGTCATGTGTATGTTATTGTTTTAGTTATCAAATATTCTCGGACAGAGCCTTTAAAAATTTAACAATAAAATCTTCTTTAATACTTGTTAATTCTATTCGTCACACTTTGTTTTTTTTAAACAAGGCATATATTGATAAACATTGTCGTATTGGACGTGTTGAATGTTCTTATCAGCAGATCTATATACACGTACAGTGTAAATACATGTTGTATGTTAGATTTATACAGTATGGCATTGCATCTAAGTTTTATTCTTGTGTGGTGCATGCTTACTATATGTATCAACTCAGAATCACAAAATTTCAACGATAAGCGACTTTTAATCACTGACCCTGATTATACTGATAACCAACAAATTCACAGGGATATACAGTTGATGAAGACCACAATTAGCCAATTACAAGCCACAGTTAATACACTTAACAATAAGGTCATAGTTCATGCTTCAGTAATTACAACTTTCCAAAATAGTAAGCATACATTCATTATGTATTTACTTATTTATGTAGACGTATACGAATGTTGTTTCTTACTTTTCACAATTTTTACTGAAAACACAAAAAATATCACAATTGTAATGTCTTCCAAATTATGATAGAGATGATTTGAATTAACAAGAACATGTTCTTTTGACAATAAAACATTTGTAAAACATGTGGTAAACATGCTTGACATCTCAATTTAAAGTTCAACGTCGCGATTAAATCAAACTGGACATTTCTATCGAAGCTTCCCGACATGAAATGAAATAAATACTTTTAACACAGACTCATAAGGCATGCAACACCTTGTTTTACTGGGTGTTTTTTTTTTTTGTTAATTTTTGTTTTGGTAAATATTCCTTAGTAGTTTAAACCTTTCCTCTAATTAAAGACGTGCTTGCCTTAATCAAAAAGGTATTATAATAAAAGTAGCTTATATATGTTGTCTATTTAGTCATACGCATTCTGACATGTATCAACTGTAATGATATTTTCGTTTCTGCTGGTGCTTTGTATGAAAATTTATTTAAAAACAAGACTAGTGCAATCCGTAAAATCGTAATGGTCAATAAGTTCGATTTCTGGTATTTTTATTTTTTTTTTTTATTTTTTATTTTGGCGAGTTCGTTTATCAATGGGAAACGCTTTCAACTTAAAGTTTGTCATTTCAGCTGACCTATAAATCACGTTACATAGGGAACCATTTTCATATTTAACTGTCGTCAAATCAAAATGTATGTTTTTAAACGTGTACTACCTTTCTGGTTCGAATACAAATCATACCTTCATATGGTTTCCCAATTGAAAAAAAAAATCAGTTTCAAAGATTAAAAATACACACAAAAAAATGGAATTCATTCAATTCGAAAATTTGAACTCCGTAATTTATATAACACATTTGAAAAGGAGCAATTTTCATATAAAGCAATCTTCAAATCATATTCTTCTTTCTATCGTGTGGGTGTCTCTGAAGCATACTATGGTATAACAAACCCATAATATAAAGCATTCAAGTGTCGACTGTGTTACTAGTTGTACTTGTATTTTAAAGATCCATCTGGAAGTACTTATGTCAGATGGGGAAGAAAAGACTGCCCAACAAATTCAACCGAAATGATTTACTCCGGTAAGAATAAATTTAATAGAATAATACATATTGTTGGATTGCTTGACGTATTGTTTTCAATGACGAATATCCATTTATCCTTATAATCGTTCGAAGTGGTCGGTTCTTAGCCACTGAGAGAAAAAGCAAAAAAATGTCAACAAATCAATATTTAATCCAAACATATTATTTATGTACGCGAAACCCTAGTTTCATAAATATTAGGTAAGGACATTTTTACTTTGCAGATATATCTTTGTCTTGATGCTTTTTAGGGGCCTTGTTTAAAGAATTATCCTCTATTTCATATATCAACACATTAAAATATCAATATCCGACCTATAAACAATCAGTAAATTTTGATGAGTTGATGGTTCGATTTTTTTTTTTACATTTTTCAAGTTTCAAAGTGTACCTGCTGATTTCATTTTAGTTCTTTTCTATTTTGCATTTGAAAACAAAATATAAGTACTAAATAGTTCAAAGACAAAATTGTTATTTAGAAAGACCGAACAAATCATTTACAGGTACTGGTGGCGGTGGCTATTATGGAAATTCGGGACGTAACACAAATCCGATTTGCGTCCCTCATGACCCTGATCTCGGACAGGTTAGTAAAGAAGCACATTTTGGAACAGTATTTGGGATGGAGTATGAATGTTTTTGGTAGTAACCTAGTTAACATAGATGTACCATGCGCAGTCTGCCGTGTAAATCATGCATCAACTACTATGATGATTCCTGGGAAATCGCATTGTTATCCGGGCTGGAAAACTGAATATGGCGGAAATCTAATGTCAGGACATCATACTCATGGTGGCGCGTCTCAATATCTATGCGTTGATAGTATTCCCGATGTATTAGAGGCTGGTTCGGGCGATGATAATGGATACCTTTTGTATGGAGTCAAGGCGTACTGTGGATCGCTCAAATGCCCTCCGTATGTACAGGATACCTTATTAAAATGCGTAGTTTGTTCAAAGTAGAAGAATCCATTCGACAACATCATTGTTTCCTAATTAAAAGTTGAATTATCAAATGAATATATCTTGTGTTTTTTTGCTCCTAAAATAATACTTTACATTCAAGATGAGTATACAGTCGAACCTAATTATGTCCAAGTCGAAGGACCCGGACCAAAGTATTAAACTTATCACAGGTTCGACTTATCTGCGGTCGAGTGTTTCGTCATGTAGATACTTTGAACAGTGTGCCTTTTTATGCCCCACCTACGATAGTAGAGGGGCATTATGTTTTCTGGTCTGTGCCTCAGTTCGTCCGTCCGTCCGTCTGTGCGTCCGTTTGCTTCATGTTAAAGTTTTTGGTCAAGGTAGTTTTTGAAGAAGTTGAGTTCTAATCAACTTACAACTTAGTACACATGGTCCCTATGATATGATCTTTCTAATTTTAATTTCAAATTAAAGTTTTGACCATAATTTCACGGTCCACTGAACATAGAAAATGATAGTGCGAGTGGGGTATCCGTGTTCTTGGGACACATTCTTGTTTCAATATGACACATAACGATTGTGTTTTCAATCTCGATATTTGTTTTTAAGTGCAGAAGCTAATCATGAACAAATAAAATCCATAATTTACACAAATCTTTTAGTTTAGTCACTATACGATATAAAATCAATCACGGAACGAAATGATGAGGTTTTCTCTTTTAAATTTAATTATTTTTAATTCATGAAATTGCTTTCTTCTTTTTATTTATTGTAATTAATGAGTTTTAATGCTAACGGACCATCTAAGCTTCTATTATACTCATCTGGTATAAGGGTCCAGTGAGGGCTTTTCTCATCACTTTTATTCTAGTTGTCCGTTGTCGTCGTTTGTTAACTTCTATAAAACGATTTATTCTTTAAACTTCATTCAAATGAAAAAAAATATGGATGCCCTTGCTGTATACAGACAAAAAACGGATATAATGATTTCAACGGTCAACCAACATGACTGCAAAAACCTAACATAGAACAAAGGTGTTTGACATGAAATTTGATAGGCCCTTAAAGTTGAAAATGTCAAGACCTTTTATATTGTCTAGTTTTTATTAAAATAATCAAGCTATAACTTGAATTATTCCCTTTACATTATGATTTAACAATCTTTCTTCGTTTTTATGCTATCTTGGAAATTTTAATGAAAAACAGATTTCGACTTGAAACATTGGCAAGACAATTATAAAACAAATACATTGAATGGTCAAAATCGTTAATTGACTCCTTAAATTAGTTTTTCTCATAAATGAAAGAGAGAAATAATAGGCATAAAAAATAATCGGAAAAAAATTAAAATAGCTGACATCGAGTACTCTCAGATTTCTACGTTGTCTTTTGTTATTGAAGATATATATAAAAAAAAATGTCCGGTCAAGTCCGGTCTGTGTTATTGTAAAATGTATTGTCTACCTTGTAGCAATCTCATGAATTACATTTTGTAAGGATGGGCCCTTATAAACAACAACTGTTTACAGTTTGTTCTAATGTTGTGCTGTAACACCTCTATCCCAGATACAAGGGGGGTTTAGATTCACAAAAAAAAATCCTATAATTGGTTTTGTATTTATTGGGGGGGGGGGGAGGTGGAAGTATCATTATCCTTGATATCTGTATTCCTTTTTTTTTATTATTTATTCGTGGAATTTGACGTCACGAAGCTAAAATTCTCTAATTTTCAGGACGATAATGTTTTCAATAAATAAAAAAAGAAGGTCCTGTAATAAACGGCCGTCTGGGATGTCCCGGGGTTTCAAAATTACAACTTTTGAACTCAAAGTTAAACGAGTATGTTTCTTAGGACACTAAATCCACGAAGACAATTTTTTCATGCAACAATATATTTTCCCGGAACCTTTAGCATGCTCGTTATTCGTGCATAAAGTGGATGTGAAAGTATATCAATTTAAAGAGGACCATATTGCAAAGACGTGTCAACATACAGTAACAAACTGCGAAGGTCAAAATACACCGAAACAAAATGAAAAGTATATCAACATGCATATGAATAAGTTCTGTCTGTACGTTAATATACATACAAACAAAACAAATTTTAAAATAATATTGTTAAGTTTGTATTATCGCTGTTAACATAAACCTAAAATAAAGTATATAAGGTTTCGTATTCTTTCTTCGTTGTTTTTGAAGAACAAGGCATATATTCATAACCTTGTCGTATCGTATGTTCTTATCAGTCGATTATATACGCGTTATGCAGTATATATTGTATGTTAGATTTCACAGTATGGAATTGCATTAAAGACATTTACTTGTGTGGTTTATGCTTGCTAGATGTATCAAAACAGAATCACAAGTAGCCAACGAGAAGAGACTTTTACTGACTAACCTCGATTATGCTGACAACCAACAAATGCAGCAGGATTTTCAATTACTGAAAGCCACTGTGAGTGTGTTATTAACAACTGTCAATACACTTAATACTAAGGTCATTGGTTAGAATCCTCAAATTTAAACCACAGATTCAGAGTCAGCAAATGCAAATTCAGAATCAGGATAAACAAATACAGAATAAAATTTAGAAAGGAAATGGGGAATGTGTCAACGCGACTACAACCAGAACATAGAACAGACAACATCCGAAGGCCACTAATGGGTCTTCAATGTAGCGAGAAACTCTCGTACCAGTTGGTGTCCTTCAGCTGGCCCCTTTTGAAATGTATATACTAGGTCAGTGATAATGAACGCCATACTAAACTCCGAATTATACACAAGAAACTAAAATTAAAAATCATACAAGACTAACAAAGGCCAGAAGCTCTTGACTTGGTACAGGTGCAAACATGTGGCGGGGTTCAACATGTTTATCAGATCTCAACTCTCCCCCTATACCTCTAGCCAATGTAGAAAAGTAAACGCATAACAAAACGCACATTAAAATTCAGTTCAAGAAAAGTCTACATTAAGTCCGATGTCAGAAGATGTAACAAAAGACAATAAATAAAATGACAATATAACATAAATAACAACAGACTACTAGCAAAAAGATTAAGAATTTTCTCTTGTCATGTTTTGGAATTTTTTGTCAGATTTTCGGAATCTTTTGTTTTTTCCAGTTTTATTTATTTAAATGCATTTAAAAACTATGCCCATTGACCCCATTTTTTTCTTCTTTCATAAATCTTTTACATGTATAATTATAAGCCATCTGTAAAAGTCTTATAAAAATCGTTGTTATTTTTCAATAGCTTTAAAACTTAAAATTGACAGTGATAAAGCTATGAAAAATAGAGAACATTTTCCAACCAAGCTATTTTGGTTCCTTTATTGATCCTCTTTTAAGGTATACTCGTGTTATGAAAACCTTGTTATGTTGAAACTGAGCAGCGAACTTCCTTAAGAAGTGCATCTTATCGGTCAACCAACATAACTGTTATGACTTACATTTGAACGAAGGTATCACGTACGTGTATTGTCGGTACTCTTGTAAACCGTTGTAGATAGCGGATTATAACAGGTCATAAGAGTTCAAAATGTCTAGACCAATTCGTAAGAGAGCTATCTATAAATTATGTCGATATCTTAGACGGCATCTGAAATAAGTAATAACAAGCCAAAATAAAAATTAAGAACTTGACTTTTGTCCATGACCCAATTTTTCTATGACGAAACATAGGATATTAAATCAAAATAACTGAGGTCACTGGTTATGTTGTTCTCATGTATTTTATGATATTATGACACCAAACCCCTAACGGGAGGGAGTGTGCCTGATATTCATATGATGAAGACATAATCTTTCAATCAGTTTAATTGGGGTCTGGAGCTGGCATGTCAGTTAACTGCTAGTAGTCTATTGTTATTTATGTATTATTTTCATTTTGTTTATTTTTCTTTTGTTACATCTTCTGACATCGGACTCGGATTTCTCTTATGCGTAGTTTTATGCGTTTAGTTTTCTACATTGGCTAGAGGTATATAGGGGGAGAGTTGAGATTTCGCAAACATGTTTAACCCCGTCGCAGTTTTGCGCCTGTCCCAAGTCAGGAGCCTTTGGCCTGTGTTAGTCTTGTATGATTTTTAATTTTAGATTCTTGTGTATAATTCGGAGTTAAGTATGACGTCCATAATCACTGAACTAGTAAACATATTTCAAGGGGCCAGCTAAAGGACGCCTCCGGGTGTGGGAGTTTCTCGCTACATTGAAGACCCATTGGTGGCCTTTTGCTGTTGACTGCTCTATGATCGGGTTGTTGTCGCTTTGACACATTATCAAATTTCCTTTCTCAATTTTACTAGGTCTCTAAAACAGTGGTTTGCGATCAACTATTTCATATATTTCATATAACTTTTCTGAAATACATGAAGAAGGAACTTTTATATGGAGTCTTCGTAACGCTTCGGTCAAAATTAAAAGTAATTTCTCTTACATGGAATAGTAATTGCAAAACAACCATACAGCGAAGGAAAACAAATAGGCTGAAGAAATTCATGTTTAAATGAAAACAAAGGAGTGGTGTTTGATTATATGTTATTGTTCTAATGTAGTTGAATGTACTTTATATTTTGATAGCTTCAGTTAAAGCAATTTTTAATATATTGTTTATTCTTTTTACAATTTACATACATAAAAAGTATGTATTGTATTCTTCGTTCTTTCATTTTTAAAAAACAAGGCATATATTTATAACCCTGTCGTTTTCGTATGTTCTTATCAGTCGATTATATACACGTATATTGTGATATACACATTGTATGTCAGATTTCAACAGTATGGCATTGAATCTGAAATGTTTACTTCTATGGTGCATGTTTGTTACATGTATTAAAACAGAATCAGAAAGTATCAACGAGAAACGACTTCTTCTGACTGATTCCGATTATGCTGACAACCAACAGATACAGAGGGATATTCAGTTAATGAAGGCAACTATGAGTCAGTTACAAACTACTGTAAATACACTTAATGCTAAGGTCATAGGCCAGGATCAACAAATTCAGATCCAGGATAAAAAAATCCAGAACCAGGATATACAGATTAAGAGTCAGGCGTCAGTAATAACAACTTTTCAAAATAGTAAGTGTTCATTTACCATTTAGATTTGTATAATTACATATCAATTGAAGTCTTTTATCTTTTCCTTGTTATTTGATTTTTTTAGAATTCAATCTTTCAAAGTTTGTTTTATTTCTAAATGATAAAATCGATACACTTTAAAACAGAAACGTCTCTTGCGGATAATGAAATCACGTGTCATACAAATATTAATTAATTGAGGAAGTTCGTTCCTCTGTTTCACAGTAATAAGTTTTACTGCTTTTAAAAAAAAATAGGCTAATTTTATGTCGATTTCCTACAAATTAATAGCATCTTTTCTATAGAGTACAGCAGTCATAAAATCAAGATAATGTATAATGTCAATCTAATAATGTATAATCCGAAAAGCCTTTTCAGAAAGTAAGCTTGAAAAAAAGTCAAATTGACTGATTATGTGATTATCTATAAATTATAGATCCATCCGGAAGTACTTATGTCAGATGGGGAAGAAAAGAGTGCCCAACAAATTCAACTGAAATGGTTTACACGGGTAAGATTTAATACTTCACCAATGAATGCCATAAAGCCCTTTGACTTGCTAGTAATGTTAGATTGTTGTCACATTAACGAAAATCCAACAAACCTTTCTGTGCATTCGAAGTAGTTGGTGATATATATTGCATTTTCTAGACCAACCTATGTTCCTCTTTTGCATACAAAGTATTTTTTAATAAGGATTTCCCTTCAACCTAACCTGTTTATAGTCTTCAAACAGGTAATACGGTAATACCGTTTTATATAGTTAGGAGACGACACTTTGATTTTTGAAAAATTTGAGGTGGGACGTTATATGTGAAAGAAATATTTATTTTCTCTTGATGCCAATAGTTATCAAAGGTACCAGGATTATAATTTAGTACGCCAGACGCGCGTTTCGTCTACATAAGACTCATCAGTGACGCTCCTATCAAAATATTTATAAAGCCAAACAAGTAAAAAGTTGAAGAGCATTGAGGATCCAAAATTCCAAAAAGTTGTGCAAAAAACGGCTAACGTAATCTATGCCTGGAATGAGAAAATCCTTAGTTTTTCGAAAATTTCAAAGTTTGGTAGACAGGAAATTTATAAAAATGACCACATTATTGATATTCATGTCAACACCGAAGTGTTGACTACTGGGCTGGTGATACCCTCGGGGACGAAACGTCCACCAGCAGTGGCGTCGACCCAGTGGTGTAAATAGTTATCAAAGGTACCAGGATTATAATTTAGTACGCCAGACGCGCGTTTCGTCTACATAAGACTCATCAGTGACGCTCCTATCAAAATATTTATAAAGCCAAACAAGTAAAAAGTTGAAGAGCATTGAGGATCCAAAATTCCAAAAAGTTGTGCAAAATACGGCTAGGGTAATCTATGCCTGGAATGAGAAAATCCTTAGTTTTTCGAAAATTTCAAAGTTTGGTAGACAGGAAATTTATAAAAATGACCACATTATTGATAACTTGATATTTTATCACTGATGCGTCACTGATGCGTCTCATGGAAGCGAAACGCGCGTATGACTTATTAAATAATAAGCCTGGTACTTTTAATAGCAAATAGCATCTTGTATATTTTTAAACTAAATTTCTGCCCTATCCAAAATACCATATGTTTTTTAGGCGGAAGACCAAATTGCACTTGTTGTAGCAATTTGCAGAACACCCCTTTTTAAAATATTGTATAATCTTCAATTCGACAGAAATAATAAAAAATTAAATATTTAAATTTAACTTTATATAAGACTAGAGGAATACATTGTATGGTACAATGTTAATACAACATGTACAATGCAAATAATTAAGCGGTGAGATGTTAAAAGTTTTAGAAAGACAACATGTATTTGTTTAAATGTACGTTAAAGCATTCAAATCCGTTTAGTCATACACTGTCTTTTTAGCTCACCTGACCCAAAGGGTGATATATGTATTTATATATTCATGTTAATGCGTTACACTCGACTACTTACATGTATAACTCATCGAGGGATTTAAGTATATCAAGGGCAAAACATAATTATATAATAAATGGAAATGGAAATGGGGATTGCGTCAAAGAAATAACAATGAATATTTCAGTGCCGTAATATCATTTCCGTTTTGCACTGAAGAACAAGACGAATAGTTTGAAGCAATTCTATAAGATTCTTTATAACGAATTATGAATTTGCAGGTATTGCTGCAGGTGGCCATTACAGTAATCCAGGACGACCTGCAAATCCAGTGTGTGTCCCACATGATCCTGAACTTGGTATTGTTAGTCATGAATCCGCTTTTGGATCTTTATTTGGGATGGAGTATGAAACCAATGATTTTGGTAGTAATCTAATAGACAAAGATGTACCATGCGCAGTTTGTCGTGTAAGTCATGCATCAACTGTATTAATGATTCCCGGGAAATCCCAGTGTTACTCTGGTTGGAAAAGCGAATATAGTGGAAACCTGATGTCAGGACACTATAACCATGCTGGTGCGTCCCATTGTATATGCGTTGATAGTAGTCCAGACATATTGGAGGCTGGTTCCCGCAACGACAATGGATACCTTCTGTATGGAGTCAAGGCGTACTGTGGATCACTCAAGTGTCCACCATATGTACAAGACACCCTGTTAAAATGTGTGGTGTGTTCCAAGTAGAAGAATTTGTCAATACAAATTTGTTTCCTAATAAAAAAGAACAACCACATCAAAACGTCTTTTTTTAGTTTTCAAAACTTTTCAATATGCCAGTATCTCTAGACGTCTACTGCAAAACTTAAGGTAATGCATGTGAAATATGAAAACGTATTTTTTAAATATGAAATATTTGTTTTTTTGGAATGAAAGACAAATGAAGTTTGGTCGTTGTAGATTCTGCAACTTTATTTCATAATGTTCTTAATAAACGCATCATAGATACCAGAATTAAAACTTTACATTTACGCAAGACGCGCGTTTCCTTGCAAATATTCATTAGTGACGCTCGAATAAAAATATTGTTTATAAGGTCAAATAGAGTACGAAGTTGGGGACCATTGAGGACCAAAAATTCCTAAAACTTTTGCCAAATATAGCTGAGTTAATATATTCCTGAGGTAGAAAAGCAGGTTAACAGTTAATTTATAATTATGAACATATCAATTAATCAGAAGTGCTACCTACTGGGCTGGTGATACCCTTGGGGAAATAAATGACCACCAGCAGTGCATATGGTAATTACATGTATTAAATGATTTAAAGTATATAATGAAAAGGATATTATATTAAGTACTAAGGTGTGCATCTGTAACATGACTTTTTCTAGTGATACACCTGGTAAAGATGATATCAATCGTTCTCGTTGATTCTGGTGCTTTATTTATATATTATTTTTAACAACATAAGACATAAAAGATTCACTTTGTCATATATGAAAAACAATCAATGTATATTATAAAGACAACATTGCATTTGCTTTTGTATAACATTTTAATTCTCCCATACTGCAGTAGAGAAATATATGTTCAATGAATTGTGCATAAATTTGCACTTGCCATGTTTTGTATAAATAATAATATTTCTAATATAAATCCCCGTTACACGAAATTTCTAATCAATGGTAATTATATTAGTTGATTGATTGTCGGTAGGTATATGTCCAGTGGCAAATATTCCATGGATATTCAGAACAAGAATAGACAATAGGTGGTCATGTAATAGAGGATGGAGTGAAGCTTAAGTAAATAAGGACTGCCACTACGAAATGAATGCATTTTGGATACGGGTATACTTTTACCCTGCAACAGCCCAACACCTCGGGATGTCTTACAGTAGCAAACGTTCGCATGACCGGAAAAAGTATAGACATTTTGCAACCGTACTTTGTAGAAATCAAATTCAAGTACAAAAGTATCAATCATTGCATTATGATAACCAACAGACATATATAAATTTTCAACATATATAAGTAAACAAAAAGAAAGAAAATTTTCAAATGTACCTTGCCTTGTATTTATTTTATCTGTCCATTTAAAATCTGGGCAATTAATAAATAAACAATATATATGTATGCATTGTCTGAAAATGGATAATTTATTTGTTTGAACATTAGAACAGTACCCAAGTGAAGCTCGCCGAGCTCTTTGTTTGCTTCGTTTCGAGTATTCATACGAGAAAACTATATAACGGCCTTATTTCTGTACAAAACGCATGGAGAATATCCTTCTTGATTTTCTTGACATTCCTCGTCGTCAGCGTATTTATACAAACATTTAGCATTGCCAACCTACAACATCCTTGGTAATACGAGAGTGAGATGATGACATTGATCAAATAAATCACAGACCAAGTTTGAAAGTGTGTTTATTGCTCATTTATATGATGAAATAATACAAATTTTACAGTTATATCTATCGTCGATACTTTTAAAAAATTGTCATTTTTAGTATATTGGAGACACAAATGATGACCCCTCGATAAGATGAGCGTTATTTTAAAATACACGTTTGGCTTTATAAATATTTTGACATGAGCGAGTCGTGTATATACGAAACGCGCGTCTTGCGTACTAGATTATAATCCTGGTACCTTTGATAACTTTTATCTGGAAACGCTATGCATCATCAAACAGGTATATACTCCACTAATGACAAAATCATGTTATACACAAATTTTCTAATAGGCAATTCACAAACTACAACGTGCTGTATTAAGTGGGTATAATTTAACCAATTAACAAAGCGCAAGTAAAATTAACGCTTGTATGCATAATTTGTTAGTTAACAAAAAAGAAAAAAACTTAATAAATAAATAAATTTTTAAAACCACGAAGTAAATGAATACATACGTCATTGATAACTAAAGTATCATAATAAATAGCTTGAAATTGCATTGTGCTATAATATGTTAAGTGAAATACAACAAAATACAAAACCAACAGTATATTCCATGTCTTTCTTAAACCTGATTCCGAATGTAGACATCAAAAATGAAAAAATCATAACAAATTATCTATGACTGATATGTTAAACCAGCAGAAACAATCTTACCGGTCGGCACACCTGGTATCGCTAAATATTAATGAGAACTATATTTTTTTTTATCAAAATAACGATAAAGTTAATACAAGAAATGAAAATTCGTATTTTACATGTGAAATATATAGCTCAACCAATACAGAAGCGTCAAAATAATCTCTCTATCAGTTATAATATTTCTAATAGTACACACAAACATGTAAATGTTAATAAGAAAACATATTGTATCACAGACATCTCCTGGACGGTAATTGAGCAAATAGTCCAATCATATAGCACTGTGTTAAAGATGCACCATGTCAGCATGGTACCAGTTAAGGAATACAGTTAATATCGGGTACGTGATGGTTCCACATACATACGTCGTGGTGCTGGTTGTACTTTGCCCTTTGAACTTTTTGAGCAGCATTTTATCATCATAACCTATAAAACGATTACAAAATACATTCATCTCTACTGTTTAAATCAGACATATAAAAAAGAAGATGTGGTATGATTGCCAATGAGACAACTATCATAAAAGGACTAAAATGACACAGACATAAACAACTATAGGTCACCGTACGACCTTCAACAATGAGCAAAGCTCAAACTGAATATGTCTTGCATGATAACGGTTAAATGCTGAAATGTATAATAGCCAATTGACATTAACTTAAATATAATTTTTACTTTCACAGTTTACAAGAAATTAAAATAACTATATCTTGATTTGAAACTAGACTGATTTTTTTTTAGTTTAAGTTAAACATATTTATTTATCAACCGACCAAATCATTGTTGGCAATTGACATATAAAGTATGCACGTTTTTTTGTGTTTATAATATTTGCCATCATCAAGGCTTTCATCAACAACATTTTTTAGCAGAGCCTCACTCACCAAAAATCATTCAAAAAGTAATATCAAAAATACCAAACTTCGAGGAAAATTCAAAACAAAAGCCCCGTATCAAATCGAAAATGGCAAAATCCAAAGCTCAAACACATCAAATAATAAATAGCAACTGTCATATTTTGGAATTGGTACAGGATAGATATTATGTAACAAATGATGGATTAAACCTAGCTTTAAACTAGCTAAACCTCTCACTTGTATGACTTGTTGATACTTACAAGTAGTATAATGAGTCCAACACCTCCTGCTATTGCAACATACCAGTACTCTGTTAAAAATTCCTTCACTTTATCGATTATTTCTCCGTTCAGAAAGAAATTCTTCAGTTTACTGAGAGGACCTGATGGATCAACCTGTATTTAAAAACACAAACAGATTATTCACAGGAATTGAAAAACACATTTTCGAGAATACTATTCACTTCTTTGCTGAGATGTCTTTGTAAATCAACCTAAATCAAAAACTTACAGTATATCACAACTTGTTATAATCAAATTACCATGTATCGGGGACTTTTGCGCATGTGTCCAATGTTTCATTTTTTGACGGAAAGTGTACCAACCATGCATGGTTTAGATATTTGTCATTGATACAGTTAACCTTTGCAAAACAGAAAATGAAGTCGCATTTCTTATTAATATATCAATATGCAACAAATAATTTCTAAAATAAATTCAATAAGTACCCATGACATCAAAAATGTTTAGGCAAAGCCAAAACAATTCGTTAAGAATCATGAAACATATAATGGCATAATTTAAGCTACAATGATTATTTTGGGGTGATTGATCAATGACAAGGATTATAAGTCTGCTAATATACTCGTATATTTTGAGACTTCCATTGACGTAGAATATTCCTGGTTATATAACGTCAATTTTACGCAACTGCCCATTTCTAACTCATTACTGATCAACAATAATAATAATGGTATGTGCCTTTGAGAAATGAACTATAACTTGTTAAGAGTCAATAAAATTGCTGAACCATCTTGGTTTTTTTTTGTGGATGCAACATTGATACTGTGCACTTTTTCTTTGTTGTCTGTTCTTTATATACACACCAGAGAGAAATTCTGATGAACAATCTAGGATAGATTCCTGATGATCTTATACTGAATGTTTAGTTACTAACATCTGAGTATCCTAACCTCTCGTATGAACAAAGCGTCCATATATTTAAACATGTATTCGAATTTATCAAAAGGTTTACATTCACGTCATCATCATCATAATCTTTTCTAACTTTAACGTTATTACAGTTTCATCTTTTTCATTTGATAGACTCGTAAAGTTTATTTTAAATTAGTGCATGCTCATATTATAGTTGTATTGTAATTTATTGTTAATCGGTGCGGACTACATACGTAAGGTTTATTTGTGTCCAATCCATTTCACTTTGAGTAAATAAAATATGCTTAAACTAAATAAATGTATATAATATTCAATATTCAAATAACGTTCGAATAGCTTTTTCCTAATCTACCTTAATCAGGAATGATCACACCAAATCAAATGAAAAACCAGGATAAATAATTACGCAGCATATTTATTATGACCTCTGGATTCCAAATAAGACCTTGACATAATCAAGCTTGAAAATTTATCTCCCTGTTTTAAGCATGTAAACAAACCTCTCTACAAATATGAAAAACATCACAGTATCCGAGAAATTTATTACATGGTGTCCCTGGCACAGCCTTAGTAAACGCTACATTAATGTTAGAAAGTTGGTCAGCAGTTCTGAAAGAAAGAAGAAAAAAATTTGGTATTTGTGTTACAAAATTGAAAGATGATTAAGTACTCGTTCTGCATGATTGGATAATAAAACACAAACAACAAAACAAAATTGGGTTAACATCGGTTCTTTTCGAATAGTATATTGCGGTTAGCGACCCAATATATTTGAGACACAGAACACTATAACCTTGATGAGACAATTATCCTAACTCTAATATTCACATAATCAATATTTCATTTGGAGTAATTCATATGTTGTGATAATGGTTTATGCTTTAGGATCTTATTCATAACAAACAACACTGCTGTTAGTAATGTTTTAAAGATAATTCACGATACAGTTTGTTGATTTTTAAATATAATCTTTATTTTGCCCACTTCATTCTTTATGTGGAATTCACCTTTTGTCAAACCTGACTTTAGTTTCAAATGCTATTTTTTTAATAAATTTCAGTGCACAATTGTGCCTTTAAATATCCTTTAACCATTATTAAGGTAAACATCAATATGCATTCGAAGTGTTGTTAGTTGTTCTAAAGACTTTGCTCATTATTGCTTCATCTTCAAATTTATTTTCTTCTTTTTTTTTCTTTTGCTTTGAATTTTGCAATGGCTGTAACAATTTTTGTAGTCTTATTCAGGTCAACATATTTGAAGTGTTAATGTGAAACAACCAAACATAGTAACCCCTGTTATTGGCCACGGGAAAAGAAAAAAAATAATAATTTCTATGATTTGAATAAAAGGAATTTGTAAAGTTTTTGCTGAACTAAATTATTTGCCTAACTAAAGTATTTGCTTAACTAAAGTATTTGCTTAACTAAAGTGTTTGCTTAACTAAAGTGTTTTCCTAACTAAAGTATTTGCTTAACTAAAGTATTTGCTTAACTAAAGTGTTTGCTTAACTAAAGTGTTTTCCTAACTAAAGTATTTGCTTAACTAAAGTATTTGCTTAACTAAAGTGTTTGCTTAACTAAAGTGTTTTCCTAACTAAAGTATTTGCTTAACTAAAGTATTTGCTTAACTAAAGTGTTCTCCTAACTAAATTATTTGCTTAACTAAAGTACTGGCTTCACTTAAGTATTTGCTTGACGTACTTGCAAGTGTTGTCAGCTGGATCAGTACAACACAACGAGCACAGCAGTTCGTCTTTCCAGTTACCCGCTGTTGTGGGTTCACACTGACATGGTTGATATCCATGAGCTTCACATACCTGGCCTGAACATTGCTTAAACGATAAATTTACGAAGTCGTTTATCAAAGTTTTATACTTGCTTGAAATATACTGGAGAAGTATTTTTTAAAAGTCAAAACTTTTTTGGATAGTATTTTCTAAACACGATCTAAACAAATTAATTAATGAATTGTAATACAACAATCCAGCAACAATCAAATATAAATGTGTTTTAAAATTTATTTTGACGATAAAGCTTTAAATATTATTGACTCACCCCAAAGTAGCAAACTTTTTTATCATCACAAACGGTACCATTGGCTGATTCTGTGGAATCTGGACAGGTCAGGCCACCAGTTTACTTGTTAAGGATCGTAATTATTAAATCAGCATACATTTAATATCAACACCAACCAAATAGGGTCTAGAATAATGTTTCACAATAGAACCATTTGGTAGTTAGGTTCTTTCAATTGGGGTATGTATGAGTCGAAAGCAAATTTAGTTTACATGTTATAGGGCTTACGATGCTACATTGTACAATCCGACTAAATGTTTTTAAATGCCGTTTTTAATAAAAGATTAAAGGATTGATAGTTCAATATTTATTGAATATTCGAAACGTTTTAACAAAACTTTTAGCTCTAGATTTAGAGTCTTGATGGGGAAAACGTCTTTTAATTTGGAGGAAAAGAGGAACGTGGTATTTTTTCGACTATCAAACAAAAGTTTACAATAACATCAAGCAATTTAAAGAATCAGATAATATTTTGAGAAAATTCTATATTGAAATTCTGAAAAATAATGTTCCCTTTAAACTTAGAATAATTCCTTTAATTTGTTAGTATAAAGCTCCCCCTTTAAGGCTTTTACATTTAAAAATCTAACATTATGCAAACAAAAAGGGTAAACTATTTGATATCGAAATATTGTTTCATACAAACACAAATTTGAAGAGCAGCAAGTACGCTAATATCCATCATTTTTCTGTCTCTTTGAAATATAAGTTATATGTATTTGATAGGCAGATGATCCGAAAGTGTCATTGTAGAAAATTAAGGTTTTTTCCTTCACTTTTCTGTTTTTCTACATAAGGCACAAAAATTAGGCTTTATCGTGATAACTCGTCTTCATCAAGTGTAGTTTTAAACAAGTATGCTCAAAAAAAAGATTATGTTAATCAAGAGATCGGAAATAAATGAACATACACACTCATAGCTTAATATAACGCTGAAAACGCCATGACACGAAACGGAAGACAGAAAAAAGAGAACAAAAGGCAACAGAACACTATATATAAAATATCATAGACTGAGCAGCGTGTACTCGTTACAATATTGGTGATTACAGGTGAGCAGCGTGTACTCAACACAATATTGGTGATTACAGGTGAGCAGCGTGTACTCAACACAATATTGGTGATTACAGGTGAGCAGCGTGTACTCAACACAATATTGGTGATTACAGGTGAGCAGTGTGTACTCAACACAATATTGGTGATTACAGGTGAGCAGCGTGTACTCAACACAATATTGGTGATTACAGGAGCTCCCAAATGGTAAGCAGATCCAACTCCGCTAGTATAGTATTAAAGGATATTCGCAGATTGCTTCATCAAGACAAGAAGAGTTTGTTCTACAGACTTGCTTGGGAGATGATGGATAATAAGAACAAGTTGTTGGATTACAGCACACTCCTTCACTCGGACTACAAGAAAACAGTCAGTCTTCATAACGATTTAACACATTATGCATGTTATGGTATACTAGTAATAAAAAGTCAGCCTTCAAAACGATTTTAACATATTATGGTATAATAAAAAGTCAGCCTTAATAACGATTTAACATATTATGCATGTTATGGTATACTAGTAATAAAAAGTCAGCCTTAATAACGATTTAACATATTATGGTATAATAAAAAGTCAGCCTTCAAAACGATTTAACGAATTATGGTATAATAAAAAGTCAGCCTTCATAACGATTTAACACATAACGGTATAATATAAATCCATTAAATCGGAATATATGGTACATATACTTTCATTTAAAGTTTAGAAATTGAATTAAATAAATAACCTCGATACTTTGCGAAAACATATAATATATAGAAAAAAAAATCTTATAATATCATAATGCTAATATCCAATATTGAATTGTTTCCAGTAATTTAAAAAGCTTTTTAAACCAATACATTATAATAATAATAACCGATTTTCTGAAAGTATGTAAAATATTTCAATGGTTTCTTTCAAACCTTATGTAATTATGCTTTTAAGAAAATTGTAGATGGACCCATTAAAGTATCTTAATTATTTTATATAAATAAATAATACCAAAGCAAGACTTCATAAAAAATATTATCTTAGCCAACACAAACACTCGATCGAAAGTAAAACTATGCCATCGTTCGAAAAAAACATATAAAGTGAACATTTTTTAATTAATGTATTTTTTTTTAATTGTACGTTATAATAGATTCAAGTGAGTTTTGTCTTACATCTTTTAACCTTATATGCTAAATGAATAAAACGAAGTTATAAAACTCCGATGGCTCTCAGAATTGTATATGCACATGTCCTTTAAAATGAACTCACCTACACGTGGCCCCGGCTCTATACTGACAGGCGTTAGCTGTGTTCGAACCAGTGGCTGACAACATAGGATAACAACAAGGATCAGTACAATCATCGTCCCAGCCACAATCACATTTCTCGTCACCTTCTACTATTTTGTTACCACATGTTGCTGAAGAATATTCTGAAAATACAAAAATTTAATACTAGTTCTAGTAATTTCAACCATATTTGAAAAAAATTCACACAGACAGGTAAAAAGTAAGTTCATATTGGTAGTTACTTTCACGTCTTATCGCGAAAGACTCGGCTGATGACCTAGTATCTCAACAATGCTTTCTACTTTTGCACGTGATGTTTCTTCCAAGTACTTTTGAAAGAACATACATATACAAGTGTCTAGCCTTGTGATAACGTAGATATTAGCAATTAATAGATTTTGACATCAAATTAAATTTCGCGTGGAATTATAGTAAACACATCAAATGCGATTGTAAAAGTGATATGAGACCAACAACATATTCCGAGTAAAATGACAATATAATAGAAATATTGATATGCTGGAATATTGAATGATATTTAACAGTCTGCTAACCACGTATTGTGTTGTATGAACCCAATAGAGAAGATACAGTATAGGACGGAACACATTCATATTAAGGGGTATTGGTGTAAAAAAAACAGGTGCTGGTTGACTCATAAACTGTTCATGTTAAATCAGTGACCTATCTGTTCCCTGTGAACAATAATTTGATTTTATTCACTCAAATAATTCTTACCCACGAAACATCCATTAGCTGTATCGCGTCCTCTTGATGCAACCATTGGTGCCATGGAAGATATACTACATGACGAGAACAGTACATTATTAGATTTAGTTCCAGCAGTAGCTTGGGCGAACATGATATAGTTACCACTACTCCCGCCAGGGGCACATGTTAGATTAGAGGACTCATCATGCTGAAATATAAATGAATGTCTATCGATAAAAAGGCAGAGCAGATAAAGACAAATTAGTACATCTTGGTTCTTTTTAATAACAAACATAATAACTGTTTCAACGCCAGATCTTCGTTTTGATAAATAAGACTCTTGATGAATAGTAATAAAGTATGGATATAAGAAGTCCCCTCTATCTGGTTAATGACGTCATAAAGGCGCGCATAATTAACGATTTTTTCCGGTGAGGGTCAAACTCGAAAATTGATTATTTGGTACGAAAAATTAAATTACTCATAATACGTAATGTGCTGACACACAACAGAAGTAGACACTTAAATATAGCTGATTATTCAGGAGATTACTAACGAAAAAATAATATAGTTACCAATGATCCAAAATTATGACCTATCTCATGTGCAAATGTGACATATGAAACAGCTGTAGTAACATCATTTCCATAATTAAGATCTGTCACTATACCAGTGTTTAGACTAAGACGCCCATCTGTGTAAAGCTGAAAGGAATAATTGCTATTTAAAAAAAAAATATCGTGACCAAAATCAATTATAACGTAGGTCGTACAATCATTTATCATAACTCAAAAAAAAAAAATTGGCTAAATTCAAATTTGATATCAATCACAAAATTTCACCCTCTGACGTTTTACTTAAAAAATGTTGTTGCCAATGGCGTAACATATAAAGCGTAAAAAATAAATAATTCTCTGTACAATCTGTTGAATATGCATCAAAAATAATAACCCAATAATGAAATATTAAAAAAGGTTAAAGTCCTCACCAAACAACAAAGATAATTCGCCCATAGAGTTATCCTATACATATTACTTTCTTTTTTTATATAACATAAGGTGACGGATACAACAAAAACTAATAAACAAAACTACTTTTTTTTTAAAACGACTTTCTTCATTCACTTATTTTCAAGAGTACATAAATACGTAGTTAAAGAAGTGAAAGACTAATGATTCCATTATGACCAAAACTGCTGCACTATTTCTTCGATAAAATAGTTTATAACTTGTTTCAAAATACATCTCATTCTTATCGACATAATTTTATGAATGAACGATTGACATTGACGACATTTCAAAAACTTGAAATATTGATGGTATATACACAGCATTTGCTCAGGGAAACTTATGTTTGTACACTTTCCTCAATCAATAACCGAAACTATCGAATATTACCATAAACCTCGAACTAACGAGTCATATCGTTTACCTCGAACTGACATATCTCATCGTATACCTCGAACAAACGAATCGTTCAGTATAAATCAAACTAACGAATTTTACAGTTTACCGCGAACTAACGACGCTAACCGTATAGCTAGACCTAGGGAATTTAATATATACATCGAACAAAACTATTTTATAGTATATCTCGAACTCACGAATCTTACAGTATAATTTAATCAAAAGAATCTTACCGTATACCTCGAACAAACGAATCGTTCAGTGTAAATCAAAGTAACGAATTTTACTTTTTACCGCGAACTAACGACGCTAACCGTATAGCTAGACCTAGGGAATTTAATATATACATCGAACAAAACTATTTTATAGTATATCTCACGAATCTTACAGTATAATTTAATCAAACGAATCTTACCGTATACCTCGAACAGAGTCCACCAGACGTTCCTGGCTCTGCTGTCCAAGCTAGACCAAGAATACCATTATCGAAATCTCTATGGGTAAAAATGTAAGATAAGCAAAACTGGTCATAGTTTTCTTCTGAATGGAGAAAGAGCATTGAATTCACGCCATGATTACCAGAATATTTATATCCGGCAATAGTAGGATCATCATGAATTTTTATTCGTTTAATTGAAAACCCTATACTGTCTGGTGAAGTGTCACTGTCAAAATCTGTAAACAGAAAGAGCTTAAAGTAATAGCAGTAGAATTAAAGCTTAGGTGTGATATATCTTACTCAATGCATTTGACTGTTAATTCATTTAACGTATTACTTAATTAAAAAAATTAAAAAACACATGTGTAGTATATTTCAGCAAACTACTGAAAAAAAACCAGACAAAGGTTGTAGTGCCTCCGATTGCTTATAATTTATTTCTATATTGAGAAAATCAATTAAAAAAAGCTGTGATGACGTTACCGCTAAAATGACAAAATTATGTCCATGAGCTGATAGACAAAAACTCGGATTGGGAATTATTTCTTAAGATCTTATACTTACCAACAGCATTAAAAATAGTATTAACTGCCATCACGTGGTTGTTAATGTTGGCTATCACGTCATCTGTCACGTTATTATATCTAAAGAAAAGTGTATGATCAACTTGAATATACAGTTCACATATCTTTTTCTTAGGATCAACTGTTCTTCTATATCTTCTATGATTGTCTGTTAATCCAGATGTATATCGAAGTTTGAAATCATCCATACTGTCATGCGTATTTATGTTTTCTTTCACATCCGGTTTCACTTGCGTACTTTTTCTTTTCAAGCCACAAAAATGTGATTCTTTAGGAATATTGACATCTTTAACATTATAAATCACTGTATGGATGTCTTCATCTGTAATATTATGACGAGATGCTTTTTCAATAACAAATGAGTCATTGTGAAGCTGAATTTGACCTTCAAAATATCCAGTTGTCGTTACTGTTCCAAACACATGTGACTTTTCACCTAGATAAAGAAAAGAAAATTTAAACATGGTTACTTTTCAGCATTTCAATCATGATTTGTGCTACAATAAAAATATTAAAGCTATGATAAACAATACAGCGGAGTATTTGTAGAGTCGTTAATCATCATTATGTCAACGTGTGTGCAGAGTAAAAAACAGTCTTGCAACATGCAAGATTGGGAAACTAGCCTAAAGGCTATAATCAATATATCCCTTGTATGTAGACTCGTACAACAGACGGGTAAAAGAATTTACCTTCAATTTTAAACGTGAGTGTTGAGTCAAAATCCTCCATGAACAGCCTAAAGCTTGAATTTTACAAGTACAAATATGATGAGACAATGTCATATAACAATAGACTTGAGAAATAGCCTTCTGAACTAGTATATATTTATTTAGGGGCCAGCTGAAGGACGCCTCCGGGTGCGGGACTTTCTCGCTACATTGAAGACCTGTTGGTGACCTTCTGCTGTTGTTTTTTCTATGGTCGGGTTGCTGTCTCTTTAATACATTCCCCATTTCCATTCTCAATTTTATTCTATTGTTATCGACAAGTGTGTTATAAGACTGGTGAAGTATATCACCTACCATTTTCAATAAACATACGGGGTCAATGTCATCCATGAAAGGCTTCGAATGGTCCCTTACCTTCTATCCTCCATATGTATCGAAGTCGTATGTCAACGGACTAAAGAACCTACTAACATTTTGCTTCCCAAGTGTCTTGAGAATACATGTCATTAAAAGACGGCGGATAGAAACTATCTACCTCCTACATTTTCTCTTAATGCGAAATACAATTCAATCATTGACAGACAATAGAATTAAGCTACCTTCATGTATACTATGCAGAATCATACGCTAACTAATATTAGTCTTACAATGTATATGCAGAATACAAAGCATAGCGGGACGGCTGCAGTGCAGGCGATCTGGTGTCACGATATCACAGTAGCATGGGTTCGAATCCCGGCCAGGGAAGAACCAAAAATTTGCGAAAGTAAATTTACAGATCTAACATTGTTGGGTTGATGTTTAGACGAGTTGTATAGGTGTAATACCACCAAATCATGGTACGCCACATCCGGTTGCATACGAAAGTAGGCCTAAAAAAATATTCCCTTGAATTTGACAGTTGTATAAAATTAACCCTGCATTTCAATGCACTTAAATTTTTCTGACTCGTAAATATATATGTTGGATGTCTGAATGCATCATTCTTTTTTTATTTGATGGTCTTATAAAATATTTTGGAACGTTAAGGTTACATAGTTACCAGATCAAGTAACCAGTAAATAACAGTGTAAAAATTGGGTTGTTTACTTCCGGTGATGATTATTTTCTTATATGCAATGAAATTTAGTGTGAAATTTTCACTGTGTCACTGGAAAGGATTAAACTTTACACATGCAAAGTATTTCTTTGGTTGAAATAAAGGTAAATACTGTACATTTTTTTTAAAAGTGCCAATTTAACAAAGACTAATAGGGAAAAATCAATGGTGGTATTACACCTATATACATTATGTACTCAGCCATGTATCATCATCATTGATGGCGATCCGATGGATACATCTGTTGTAGAGTTGTCACTGACTCAGACGTAACTACAGAATACAAATCATATATAGACGGTGTATATCAGCTACTTACCTTCAATCTTCCCTGTATATGTAGAATCAAAGTCATATATCACCGGACCTTTACTGTTCTCTATGATTATATTGTTATGAAATATACTGGCATCTCTTCTCAGTTTTACTGACCATTTCCTAAAAGGTAATCGATTTTTTATTAACATTAAATTAAATCTTCGTCAATGCATAGACCGTCTAAAACATAGACTTACCTATTGTCCGTGCAATCATCATTCATCGTTTATCTATCATACGTGTAGTCATCGTTCATCATTCTGTGTTTCCATTTATGTGCGCACAACGATTATTTATTGTATCGTGAATCGTGTAAATAAACTCATCACAGATACCAGGACCAAATTTAGCATAAACGCCAGACGCACGTTTCGTCTACAAAAGACTCATCAGTGACGATCGAATCCAAAAAAAAATTTAAAAGTCCAAATAATGTACGAAGTTGAAGAGTAAAGTGCAGTCAATGTGGGATAATTATAAAACAGTGGATAATTATTCAGCCTATAATTCATTGTGTTTCTAGTTTGATTACTATTAGTATTATATATTATTGAAATTAACGTTTATAATGTATTTGAAAAAATAACGAAATAGTCCATATACTCATGGGGTCCGGCCCGTTAATAACCAAAGGAGTATTATACTCATATGGTCCGACCAAACGCGGGCGGTCGGACCATATGAGTATACGCATATGGTCATGGCCATACGCGTATGGTCCAAATACTCATATGGTCTGGAATATTACCATAACCACGTACTAATTAGAAGATATCTTAACTACGAGATATTCAAGGAGTATCATTTTTGTACATCCATGTTATACTGATATAAAAATGGGTAAATTATATTGTGTTAACACAATCCTTGTGTCTGATTGTGCCTACAATTTGTTTTAGTTGTTTCGCAATTGTTGTTTTCAACAGGCATACCTCAGCAGATGTAGCAACCCTGCATCCAACAACAGATTGTGCCGAACAGAGTGTAATATTCTCTGGGGCCGTATATATATGATAATGTAGTAAATCCTAAAATTTAATCGGATTACTGATTTAAAGTAACTGTTTAAAAAAACATATATATATATTTCATTTCGTTTGAAATTGGGGTTTTCCCTTTAGGTATTTGTAGTTATTATATATAGATGGGAATTAGTGTAACTAGTTTTAGAACTAGTTCTGCAGGAGTATGTACTATTTATAAAGTCTGATGTTACGTGTACAAAGCACGAGAAAAGTTTTGGCGGTTTCTACGGGTGGGGTACTATATAAAGTTTGGCATTTAAATGTATTAGTATCGAAGGTGCTCGCAGTTAGGTCGCATAGTACGAAGTTAGTCACATTAATTTACGTTTATGATGTCCGATACTGGTTCCGACCATGATGATTTGAGACCGTCCAAAAGTAAAGAGAGTACATCAAATACCGAGTTGTCTACTGATGGTGCCGTATCGTTGTTTTCAACAGTTTTAACGAACGCTCTAGAACAGCAGAAGGTTAATTTAATCAAACATTTCGAAAACCAATTTATACAACCAGTGAAGTCAACCGGTGTTTCGACTCCAGATTTCGTTTTCAAGAGAGAGGGACATCGTATTCAGTACTTATTTAATACAGAAAGGTCCGACACGATTTCAAGAATAGAGAAACTGATAAGGTCCAAATCGTACTTTCAGGCGTTGGAGGTGTTAGTAGAAGAGAAAGAAACCTTGCGGAAGAGGAACAAAATTGTGAAAATCGCCGACAAACATGGATGGGACACCGTTAATGAATATCTTGATAGTCCTTTGGCTGACGATAAGGATGATGCAGCCAATTTGCGTTCCGCTATTGCCAGTGCTTCTAGAAAAAGGAAAAGTTCAAAACCGTATGATCGGCCCAGCAATAAACCTACAGAAAGTGGAAATAAATTCAACGCAAAGAATTTTTTTCGTGGGATTAGTCAAAACAGTGGATTCGGAGAAAATGCAGGTCAGTCGCAGAACAGATCCGGGAAATGCTTCTATTGCAATCAACAAGGACATTTCGCCAGATACTGTCCATTCAAGGCAAGTCCGTCAGCAACAGTCAGCACGGCCCCAAAGGAACAAGAAAAGTCACAGTAAAGAACCGACGTTAGATGAAGATACTACGAATGGAGTTGAGTATAATTTTGACTTTATTAACAATTATGAAATTAAATCTGGAGATCAAGTTATTAACGTTAAAGGGAATTTAAAACATAGTGTGTCTTTTTGGAAATCTGTTTTACAGGCAAATGATTTTATCTTAAATACTATAGAATTTGGCTATCGTATTCCATTTAATATTGAACCATGTTGTATTTATTTACCTAATAACAAATCAGCTCTTAAGCATGCCACTTTTGTTGAAAAGTCAATAGATGAACTTCTTACTACCAATTGTATTAATGAAGTAGAGTGTCCACCTTTTGTAGTAAATCCGTTAACTGTTTCGGTACAAAGCTCGGGTAAAATAAGACTTGTACTAGATTTAAGACATGTAAACAAATACGTTGAAAAACAAAAGGTTAAATTTGAAGGTGTTAATGAAGCATTATCTTTTGCACATAATTCAAAATACATGTATAAATTTGATTTAAGGCATGGTTATCATCACTTGGATGTGCATTATGATCATCAAAAATTTTTAGGTTTTTCATGGAAATTCGGCAATAAAACCAGATTTTTTACTTTCACAGTTTTGCCTTTCGGTTTGTCATCAGCAGGTCACATTTTTACTAAAACGCTTAGAGTTTTAGTAAAATATTGGAGAGCAATGAGTATTCCTATTGTGGTTTATTTAGATGACGGGCGGGGAACTGCAGAAAATTCAGAAATATGTGAAAATATGGCTTTACAGGTTAAAAGTGATTTAGAAAAATCTGGTTTCGTTGTAAATAATAAAAAGAGTGTATGGACACCTGTTCAAATTATGGAATGGCTAGGTTTTAATTGGAATTTAAAAGACGGAACTTTAGAAATACCTGTGAAAAAATTTGAGAATTTAAAAAACATAATATCTGCTTTATTTGAATGTAATATACATATCACTTGTAGAAATTTAGCTAAAGTGTGTGGAAAAATAATTTCTATGTTACCAGCATTAGGCAGTATTTGTCAAATTATGACAAGACATTTACATATGACTATTTGTTGTAGAGATTATTGGGATTCTTTTGTATATTTGAATGAAAATGTTATTCAAGAACTTAGATTTTGGTATTTTTACTGTGAAAAAGTTAGTTTTAGGCATATTTCATATTTTCATAGAATGCCTGAGAGAATTGTTTTTTCTGATGCCAGCGAATATGCAGGTGCTGGTTATATTGTAGGTTCAAATAATGTCGCTCATTTTATGTGGGATAAATCAGAAAAAACCAAGAGTTCAACTTGGAGAGAATTAAAAGCAGTAAGCAATATTTTACAGTCTGTACATGATCAATTGAGTGGAAAACTTGTAAAAATTTACACCGATAATCAGAATGTGACTAAGATTATTAGAAACGGTAGTATGAAGTCAGAGCTTCAGGACATAGCTTTAGATGTTTTTAATATATGTTTAGATAACAATATTGTATTAGAAATTGAATGGATCCCGAGAGATAAAAATATTCAAGCTGACGAATTGAGCAAAATTTTCGATTTTGATGATTGGGGTGTTTCAGATATTATTTTTAAATATTTTGATAGATTATGGGGTCCATTCAATTGTGATTTATTTGCTGACAGTAGAAATAAAAAAGTATCTAGGTTCTTCTCAAAGTTTTTTACACCTGGTACTTCCGGTGTTGATGCATTTGCATATGACTGGTCAGCATTTAATAACTGGATAGTTCCTCCTATTTATTTGATTACTAGGGTTATTAATTATATGCTTATATGCAAGGCAAAAGGTGCATTAGTAATACCTAAGTGGAAATCAGCTGTGTATTGGCCTATGATTGTGAATCGTTTAACATATGAATATAAAGACTATATTAAAGATTTTCGTGAGTACAGAAATCCGAAATCATTTTTTATAAAAGGATCGGACGAAAACAGTATCTTTGCTAAGCAACCATTTAACAGTAATGTGTTAGTGTTGTTAGTTGATTTTACAACTTAGAAATTTAGATGATTATCTATTTAGATACAATTATATATGTGTATGTCACACAGTGTGAAATGTTTACGGGTGAACAATATAGTTGTTCTGTGGTATAATATACAGTGTTATGATGGATTATGTATGAACTTTCACGAGCTATGTTGCACAGTGTAACATAAAGAATCACACAGTGTGATTAGAGGATGATGTATGTAGATATGAGATGTATATATTAATAGAACTTTAATGTTAAGATACATGTATGTATAAAGATTTTAATTGGGTTTTTTCTATTTACAGACTCAATGGAAACAGTTCGAAGAATTAGCCAATGATTCTAGATTTGCCAAAATTGTCAGTGCATTGCCATCAATTGTGGAAGCGTCTAGCTCAAAATCTACTGTTAAAAAGTATAAATTTTATTTTGGAAAATTTCGTATTTGGTGTTCCGATTGTCAACTTGAATCTTCTCCGGCTAATTCAACTACAGTATGTTTATATATCGGTTCACTGATACAGCAAGGTGTTGGCGTGTCCGTTTTAGAATCTAATTTTTATTCAATTAAATGGTATCATGACATTAACTTTAAATACAATCCTTGTTCTGATAAGTTGTTATCTAATATTTTGGAAGGCGGTCGTAGAATTTTGAGTAAACCCATCAACAAAAAAGAGCCTATTACTACTGACATTTTAAAGTTAATTGTTTCTAGATACGGCTCCGAACACGATTTGTCTAATTTAAGAGTGTGTTTACTATGTCTTCTTGGATTTTCCGGTTTCTTACGCTACAGCGAGTTAGCTAAGATAAAAAGAAACAACATTGTTTTTTATGATTCTCATGTTGAGATTACTATTGATAAGAGTAAAACAGACATTTATAGAAGAGGAAACACGGTTATAATTGCTAGGACCGGGAATGAAACGTGTCCTGTTAAGTGGTTAAAAATTTATTTGAAATTAGCTGGTTTAGAATCTGATTCTGATTATTTTATTTTTCGGTCTTTGTCATTTTTGAAATCACAAGGTGTATACAAGCTAAGCAAAAACAATACATCCTTATCGTACACTAGAGCTCGTGAGATATTACTTAAGGCATTGGAAGACATTGGTTTAGATAAATCTAAATTCGGGTTGCATAGTCTGAGAAGCGGAGGTGCTACCTCAGCAGCTAATAACGGAGTTTCTGATAGATTATTGAAGGCCCACGGTAGATGGTCATCAGATCAGTCGAAAGATGGTTATATTAAGGACAATTTACATCGTCAGTTGGTAGTATCTTTGAATCTTGGCATATAATTCTGAACTGTTTCATTTCCTTTGATTCGATGTTACTGCGAGCAACTTACTCTATTTATGTGTTTGTTTTGTTTAAAGCCTAATTGAATTTAGAGTAGAAATACTTTAAATTCGGACGAGCAGGGCGAGGGAGAATTTAAACTGTAATATTCTCTGGGGCCGTATATATATGGCGATAATAAGAATGACAAAGAAGCAGCGTGTTCATTTGTATTCCACACGAATAATATACAAAATAATATACGGGGTTTACAGAAATCATATCAGACTGATATCAAAGGGAAGTAACTCAACAAACGTAAATCAAAGTACTATATAAGAATAATGTTACACGGAGTTAATTTAACATACCTTGAGAAAGCTTTAAACTGAAGGTGAACCAGTTCTTCAGTAGATCTCTTTGTTCTATGTTGGTGATGGAGTGATTCTCTGTCATAATGGACGGCTTCTAAATATGATACACTAGACGTGTGCAGGTGTCCTGAAATTAATAACAAATAAATACGGAACATGTTGTTCAGGTGTTGGCATTAAATTTTGTTGATGTGGTTTACAAGTGTTTTTTGTTTTTTATATTGATTAGACTGTTGGATTTCCTGTTTGAATTGATTTACAATATAGTAATTTCCCTTAACAACACAACGTAAATACAACGCTAAGCTGGGTTTACAGGGTTATCTCCATGTAGTGTTAGGTACCACCTTAACAGCTCTCTTACTGAAAATCCACTTTTATTTTAGTCCACATCACATTTTTCATTAGTTTGTAATGTGCACCGGTTTCACAGTTTACAGAAGAAGTATGCTCGTATCTTACAGAAAACACTCGTGTTGAGTACAGGGGGGCGGGTCTAGTCAGTTTTAAAACGGGGTAACCCCAGGATAACAGGGAGGGGGGCAACCATATGTTCCTATTCAAAAGTATTACTCGTAAAAAAGTTGGACCACCCTATGTTATATAACACAATAAAAAGAGAATAGGATAAAAATGGGCAATAATGAAAAATTGCCTAAAAATACAAATAAAATTGTGTACTAAATTTAAGATGGGAAACTTTGATCTTATAAGATAATCTGACTTTGATAAAGTTGTTCTTGAGTCAAAGGACTATTTTCTCACACCAATGTCATGTGGACACATGTGTTGTTAAAGTATAGAAATGCAGTTCCACCCTAATAATGCAACGTCCTAACGGTCACAAATATCGGAAATGTTCTATCAAAGAACGTAAACATCCCCCGCTAATTTAGTAGATTGCCGTTTATAAATTTAAATTAAAACGGACTACTAACACAAAGGTTCCTGGTTCGATTCCCGTTTGGGATGAAAATTTCAGGAACTCAATTTTCGGCTCTCCCTTTACACCATTTGCGAGTATGGTCTTGAGGAAACGATGATAGTCCGTCGGAAGGGGACGATAAATGGCTGACCCGTACGCGTGTTAAGAGAGAGCCATATCTCTTGCACGTTAAAGACACCCTTGTAGATTTTGAAAAAGAGTAGGTTAATGCCGCTATAAGGCAGCACTCACACCCGCAAAGTGGAAAAGGAATAATATAAGTTACAAAACTTGTTTCCCAATCCACTATAAAAAAAAATATGTTTAAACTAAAACTAAAAAAAACATATTATTTTAAGCATGGCCCTATTCGTAATCACCAAAATTATTTGCAACCCCCAAACATATAACCATGCAAAACTGTCCAAACAAACAGGATCGACAAGTGATTTACTCAATTAATACTTCTAAAATAATATTTTTCTGGTACGAATGTAACAGTTTAATTAACAAAATTCTATTTTCAATATTCTATTGGGAAGGGAGTTTTACTAACATTAACCTTCTACCATCGATTTCGAATCCCCTTTTTGGTTCGTTTCCGACAACTTGTAAATAATGTTCGTTTGCTGTTCAAGTTTGTTTTTTTATCGATAGGTGCTGTCATGATGTTGTTACAAATGCAAATTCAATATTCAAGAATAAATCATGTACAATGTATTTAGATAAATGTTACTTTTCCTATCCCGAACGATCTTAATTGTCTGATGTTTAAATGGATTAACGACAAAGTATCGTTTATGAATTTGTAATTTTCAGAATAATAGCTTAGACGTGTCAATGGTTAAAAAGGGACAAGAAAAACGCTTTTCGAAATTAAAAGAGTGCATAAGGTGCTATTGAATTTACATTGTAAGTGCCCTGATACCATCCATTTACTTGCCAATAATCTTGGTATGGTATAATGAAGTACATTTATGTAAATTACTATTTTTGGGGAGTTCTTTTTCTTCTTTTCGATTTACTTTTAGTATCATTTGTATTACTTTGTTGGTGATTCTCTATTAAAACATTAAGTGTCTTTTTACCATCGGTCCATTTACTTGCCAATAATTTTAATTTAAGGTAATTAAATACATTTACGTAAATTGCTATTTTTGAGGAGACCTGTTTTCTTGTTTTCGATTTCCTTTGGTATCTTTTGTTTTACATAGTTTGTTATTCTTTTTGTTCACAATTTAAGTGCCTATCTTCCACCTACAATGTATTTATCTGCCATTAATCTTGGTTTGGTCTAATAAAAGTACATTTATGTAAATTATTATTTTTGGAGAGTTCTTTTTTCTTTTCGATTTACTTTTAGTATCTTTTGTTTTACTTTGTTTGTTATTCTCTATTAAAACATTAAGTGTCTTTCTGCCATCCACTTACTCGCCAATAATTTTGATTTAGGCTAATAAAGTACATTTTTTTAAATTACTATTTTGGGTGGGTTCTTATTAATTTTTTTTTTCGATTAAACTGTAGCATCTTTTGTCAGTGCGTTTCCCTCGCGCCGTTTCCCTCGCGCCGTTACCCCGTCTCTTTCAGATTTTCCTTTGTTGTTAAGGTAAAGTTTAGCTTGGTTACCATATTCAGGCATTGTGACATAATTCATACATGATTTACAGATCTATAAATACTAGATTGGTATTGGTCCGTTTAACTTTTCCTTGGTTAACACTTCGGATAATTCGGAAACTGAATGGAATTCTGCGAGTCCTTGAAATATGGATTTTTTTTAGGTTGTAAGTGTATCGGTCTGTATAAAGTATACAGTATTAAATATAGTTTTTTACAAATAGAACAATAATATCACAGTGATTGTGCGTCCCTTTTCACCATTGATTGGCAATACAATTAAAGTATTTTAAAAGGAACTTTGATCCAACAAAATATATCAGATGCATCCTCTGTGAGAGTAGATAAGATAGAGAAAAAACGAAATTAATGTTACCCCCATGAGCCCACTTTATTCCTAGATACAAGGTGATAGGAAGTGCAGCTAGAATAGATCACCTTTCAGTGGCGGATCCAGCCATTTTAAAAAGGGGGCCCACCCAGGACAAAGGGGAGGGGAGGGGAGTTCCAACTACATGTCCCCATTCAAATGCATTGATCGGCCAAAAAATGGGGGGGTTCCAACCCCCGGACCCCCTGGATCCGCCACTGACCTTTTAAGGGTTAACAATATGTGAATGTGTCTGAAAAACTACCTGATATTTAATAAAGTCAATAAATTTCCCATAATTTCTTCACGGTCATCTTTCTTTGTGTTCTATGCTTTGTTTTTATCAACCATCACTTTCTGTATTGACACCTTGGTAATCCATTTGTACATTATACACCACACGACCCCAAATATATGGGAAAATGTGAACTTCTACCTACACAATATATGAAAACGTAAACATTTTTATAGAAATATCAATTCCTGAGGCATCCCTATCAATTAAATATTGAAGTGTCCCCCTCCCCCTCCTCCTTCTCTGGAGACTTTTATACATTGATTTTGCAAAGAATATTTGCAATCAATAAATGAAATTAATAAATGATACTATCTTTTTTTCAAATGTAAGTAGCTTTTTAGAATAATGATTTCTTTAAGTAATGTATTTACATCTGCGGAAGAATGAACCGCTTTTTTATTTTCAATGACTGAAACAAAAATCAATAATTATATAGTCTAAAACATCGTCATTAAATGTAAAGGTTTGTTCTAATTGTAAGTACAAATAGTTCAGTTCTATGAATTACACGCGGAAATATTGAATATTGACAAAAACCTAATTACCGTCTTCTGGGGGGTTATAAAAAAATCTATGTTAAATGTGTGTAGTGTATATAACATTTTGAGAGCTTAAAATTGACCTACAGAAAAACAACAACTGGTCCACAAAAAACGTTTAAGAAAAACTACATATTGGAAGATATGAACCCTATCATAGATCATCATACAATGAGGGGGAATCGGGGCCTCAGTACGGGAAGTGGTCACTGCTCCAGAAACTGTTTTATGTTCTGTAACATGATTCGTCTAGCTTCCGTTACATCACTGGGTTTATTTGACATCGCGTCCGTTGTTCTATTTTACGTATAAGAGCACGCCGCGTAAGGTGATATATTGACGCGGTGAGCTAGAGGGACATAGTATTAAACTTGTTCATTCACATCGATTTCAATAGTAAAGTGGTAATATGCTAAAAATGTTTTAATTACAACTTACATACCTTAATACAAGCTGACAAGCGGGGTTTCACTGACAATTCAACAGGAGTACTGAAGACAAACAAATGAACTCACAAACGGGTTAGGTGTAATGAAAATAGCAAACATATATACCTTTAACAATGAGACAAAGGGCACTGGCAAACAAGTAAACAAATGAACTCTCAAACGGGTTAGGTGTAATGAAAATAGCAAACATATATACCTTTAACAATGAAACAAAGGGCACTGACAAACAAATAAACAAGTGAACTTACTGCTGAATTACTGGACAGAGAACCTATAACCGGAGTGGCTATCATATCCTACGTTTCTAATTGAGCAACTGTGTAATTTCGAGGAGCCGTATGATTTTTTCCGACGATATCAATCAGATTATTTATTTTTAAAATTTAGCACTATAAGGTATGCTGAAGATCTGGATTCAGATGAATTTTTTTTTTTACATCTGCTTGACCACAATATTTTTTTCTTCTCGTGAAATCGGAGATCAGAATACCTTTTTAACGAAAAATACCATAACCCTACCACCTCCCTTTAAGATACATGAATGGTCTTTCCTAACCTACTGATGTCTAGAAAATGTGAATTTTACGCTAGGTTTTTCTTTTCCCCCATTTTCAAATTATTCATTATTTTATTTTAATAATATTTTTTAACTGTCATGGTTGCTGATAAAGGCAAATAAGGTTATGTTTAATGCATTTTGAAAGATAAACATTAAATATATCTCACTCCTACAATTGAAAATACAAATCGCCGGTTCTTTAGAAAAAGTTAGTTAATTGGTTTTTCTAATCATCGATCATACTTCTTATTATTAAAAAAACTGTCAATCAATTATTCATTGTAATGTTAGTTTGGATATATATAAGTGAAATTTGTATATTTAAACTCTTGCTCATGATAGTTCGCTAGTGAAATAAAGTGGTTTTAAAAGGTTGATGTAATGTTAACATACTATTTTCAATTAAGTTTTTTTTTTCATCATAAAATCATAAAAAAATATTTATAGAAAGCACTGAACTCCAAGGTTAATTCAACAAAACCTGACGAAATAAAAAAAAAATAGCAAAAAAATCATAGCAACTGTCAAAAAACATGTTTAACCCCGCTGCATTTTTGCGAATGTCCCAAGTCAGGAGCCTCTAGCCTTTTTAGTCTTGTATTATTTTCAATTTTAGTTTTGTGTGTATAATTCGGAGTAAAGTGTGACGTCCTTTATCACTGAACAAGTACCATATTTGTTTAGGGACCAGCTGAAGGTCTCCTCCGAGTACGGGAGTTTCTCGCTGCATTGAAGACCCATTGTTGGCCTTCGGCTGTTGTCTGCTGTATGGTCGTTTTTTTTTCTCTTTGACACATTCCCAATTTCCATTTTCAATTATATGTCATATTATTGACTTTGGAAATGCATTTTCTGAAGATAATGCTGGGTTAAGCTTGCATGGTTTTAAAGCTAGCAAAACCTCGCACATGTATTACTGATCTTGATTGTATAAATCTCTTTTATTCCTGTTGTACACTTTGAGTCTGTGGTCCAAAACGATATCTTTGAATCTATAACAGGGCAAGTTCATGTCTCTATAATAACGTATGTATCTGAGCTCATTCCAAATATTGTGTACTTAACAAAAAAACAGTAAGTTAAAAAAGACGTAACATTAATATTTTAAAACAAACTCCGGGCTCGTATTATCTTTTAAACAGACCAACGTTTATCCATTGTATCCCCTTTACATGGAATTTCCGTTACAATATTATATTGATGCCATTATCATGCGATTTTATGGATATAGTTATTATTCCTTTGACAGATAATTCGTCGTTTCAATTCACTGAATTAACAGAAATAAAATGCATAATCATTGTGTAGCTGATGTTATCCGTGTCAAGATATCGCCATGGTAACAAAAATACAAACATTAAAAGTCAGATGGGAGTAATATTACTTATTGATGTTCTAGTTAAAAAAACTTGTCGTTTCGGTTTTAATTTTTATTGAAAACGGCATTAATATTAAAAAGTGTATGATTATTTCATTAGACATGTGTTGTTCCGGAAAGTACATGTACTTAAGTGAATTTCACAAAATCATAACAAGAAAGAGAAAGAGAGACAGAGATATCACTCCGTTGAATATATTTGAAAAGCAAAAAGTAGGAAGTTCTAACAACAAGAATTATTTAATTCTTGTTGTTAGAATAAACAGATGCGCCATGAGTGCATGATACGCCCGACATCTGGTGTGGAAGTTTAATGCAATAAGCATAAATAGTTTCTGAGAAAGTTTTAAGTAATAACCGTAATTGTTTTTGAGATACGGCGGGACATGTGAAACCTTCCTCTTTTTTTTTTTTTTTTTTTACAAAAAACTAAATATCACTAAAATAAAATTTTGAATCAAAACCAAAAAGTATCCAGATCTTTAGATTAATATAATAAAGAAGTGTGTAAAGTTTTAAGCAATAATCATAAATTGTTTTTGAGCTACGGCACGGCATGTATATTTTAAAAAACCTCTCCCTTTTTTACAAAATACTCAAAATCATTTTTGAGATACAGTGCGACATGTGAAAAAAAACACACCCGTGTTTTAGTTACAAAGTGCCGTAACTCAAAAGTTTTAATTTTATTTTCATCAAAAAGTTTGCAGATCATTTGACCATCATAAGAAACAACTATATTAAGTTTCATGAAATTTAGATAACTCGTTCTCAAGTTACGGTGCGACATGTTTACGCCGGACAGACAGACGGACGGACTGACAAACGGACATCGAACATTTGTATATCATAATACATCCCGTCAAAATGTTGACGGGCGTATAAAAATCACATATGGTGACGAATAAAAGAATAAAAAATGGAGGACCCCCCATCCACACCCTTAAAACTGTGGTATATCGTTTCTATATCTGGTCTGGTTTTAACTCTGTTTTTTAGTCGTGTTATTCGTTAATTTAAATCCTTGGTAGAAAAACATCAGATTTATATATGTTTTTGTCTTGTATTTTTATGTTCAATACTTTGAACTGAATTAAGGAAAAACAATGGCTTGTATCCTGTCACTTCTTTCGTGTTGTTTTAAAGTGGATTTTGTTTTAGATGCATTATCGGAATAGACGGGAAAGTCGGATTTTTATGAATTGCATACAAATTTACTATACTGTAAATGCTTGAAAAAAAAAATTCTGTGGGATTTCGTAAGCTTTTGGTTACAGGTCCGTTGTAAAAGGACGTTACTCTTTCAGATTTCAAAATATATAGCACTAACGATACATTTAAAGGATCGAAAGTTCTATACCAATAACAATGAACATATGTTATCAAGTGCACGAACCAAGTTAAAATATTTGGGATGCATTATGCAATATATTTTAAAATCTGCAAAGTGGAAAAAATCTGTTGCAGATCTCTAATCTATATGGCAAATGTGACGTCATGCCATCCCAAATCAGTCAATTGTATTTTTTTTATAATCGTTATCTATGGTAAGTTTTGTTGCTTCCTAGTCTTTGGCGGATTTTTGCCAAATCTATGGCAGGTGTTGTGCAAATGGAAAACAATGTATTTCATATACGACTAATGTTTGTCCTAAAGAAGTTGATATGTACGACAACGGAAGCATGTCTAAACCTTTGTAAAATAAACTTTTTCTGGTCAAATCGTGAAAAATTCGTAAAAGATGAATTCATTTACCTCAATACAGACTTCGAGATTGAAATGGTGTGTCCCGTATACATAAACATTAATACAACTAGTAAGTCCCTTGACAAACAAAACGGAAGTTTTTTTTTCTAAAAGTGAACAGTTTTAGTTTTCAAATAATATTTATTTCATTGTTGAAACATCTTTTTTTTTATTCGGAGACGATTTTAATTAAATTGGTATCCGGTAATTTTTTCTTTCACTTAACAAACTTTGCCAGACGTACACTGTTAACTAAAACTTGTTTTCTAAAATTAGCATGTACTGAAAAGAGGTGCCATTGTTCATCGCGGGGTTCGGACGGTACCGCATATCTGTCCCTCTTCCGGATAATAGGTCACATCTTTCTGTAAACCTTCCTCCAATTGTTTTCGAGGGACATATCTTGATCTGGAATGGTGCTAAAATCTATGGGTTTTGTCATTGTTAGCGGCGGCGACGATGTAATTTGGCGTTATTCAATAGTGACTTTATGTGTTAAATCTGCCATAAATTTGGAGAAAAACAAAAATCTACCTTAGATTTGATTTGTTTGACTTTTATAACGTCAAATTTACCATAGATTAGGAACCCGCCATATATTTGAGTCTTAAAATGAATGGTTCCAACATAAGGATGTATGGTACGTGGTTTCTATATATTATGGTGATATGCTTTAATAATATTCAGCAAAGTATTCGCTTAAATAAATTATATTAAATCTTAAGGATGTACCATCTTAGATTGTTTGCGGTTCAAAATATGCCTACTATAAAAATCAAACATTTATATTTGATTTTCGTTTTTTATTTATATTACTCCTTTGGGTTTTTTTTCTGTTTGAACTGTGTAGCACTGAGCATTGTGGGGCTTTCTATATCTTGATGTTCAGTGTGAGCCAAGCCTTTGTGTTGACGGCCGTACTATGACCTACAATTGAGAGTTGCCTCATTGACACTTATACCACATCTTTTAATTTCTATATATACTTACCGTAGACCAGTGGCATCAGAAAGTGACTAAACAGCAAGCAGATTGGTCCAATGTCCACCATTTTTTAAGGATTATATTTTTTAACACACCATGTAAAGACAATTCTGGTAACATCTGTCAATTTCGTTGTGCTAATCATAATTAATTGTCTTATTAGATTAGTTATATTTGTACAAACACAATAAGTCAAGTTTTAGCCAGTGTGTCGGATCACCATTGTTTTATACAAACGTTACGGATGCTCGGTTTCTGCTTTATTTTGAAAATGTCTTAGTTTGCTCATTTGAACTTCTTGTTGAGTGCACTTTACTTATCGCAGTACTCCAAACTCAAAAACAAAGAAATAAAAATATATCGTTTTAATTTGTTTTATTGTCCGGACTATTTGTCATTGCTAGTTTTTCACTTCAATATGATTGCATAACATTGAACAGAAACGATGGTACTCAGAATATTAATTGCATTCGTCTTTTCAAATATTCATCGCCACTTAGAATTATGTCATATATATATTTATCTTCCCAAAGTCAACTTAAATCCATTTATTACATTTACGATCTATTTGATAAAACTCTGACCGACATAAGGCAAAGATAACATGTTCATCCAATATGCATATTGTCATACTTTAATTACAATGTGTAACTAGATACATAAAACATGTAAAACTCCATTACAATTTAAATATTATTCTATAGATGTTGTCAATATAAGCATCTACCTATGATTAGAAATGTCAATTTTCACCTGTCCAGGTAGACAAGGTATCGATCTCTAATTAAAGTCTCAGGTAGCCATGATGTTACATCTTCTACATCAATCAGCAGCAAATATAGGTAATTGATTCATTTGTTAATACAAGGATACTTTAGATAATAATGGCCAATGGTGTGTTTAAGGTTAATATTAAGGATTGCCATGCTGGATTCACCATGTCCATTCTCAATTTTATGGAGTATTGGCTTTACTGTCTTAGCAGACTGTCTTGTACATCTATGTTAAACCAGAGAAAATATAGGCATACATGTACATTCAAAGCAACTAAATGAAGATGGGACTATGGGATGTATCTATACTATTAAATCTAAACTTAAGTCAAACTTACGTAAGGGTATATATACTTGATACGATGACCTATAGTTGTTAATTTTTGTTTCATTTTGATCTCTTGTGGAGAGTTGTCTCATTGGCAATCATAGCACATCTTCTTTTTTATATAGATACGGTATACTTACATTCTACCCTTCTACATCAATCAGCAGCAAATATAGGTAATTGATTCATTTGTTAATACAAGGATACTTTAGATAATAATGGCCAATGGTGTGTTTACGATCTTACTAGGTGGTCAATATTGAGTATTGCCATGCTGGAGTATTGGCTTTGTTAATACAAGGATACTTTAGATTATAATGGCCAATGGTGTGTTTTAGATCTTACTAGGCGTTTAACATAAGGATACTTTAGATTATAATGGCCAATGGTCTGTTTACGATCTTACTAGGAGGTTAATATTGAGTATTGCCATGCTGGAGTATTGGCTTTGTTAATACAAGGATACTTTAGATTATAATGGCCAATGGTCTGTTTAAGATCTTACTAGGAGGTTAATATTGAGTATTGCCATGCTGGAGTATTGGCTTTGTTAATACAAGGATACTTTAGATTATAATGGCCAATGGTGTGTTTTAGATCTTACTAGGCGTTTAACACAAGGATACTTTAGATTATAATGGCCAATGGTCTGTTTAAGATCTTACTAGGAGGTTAATATTGAGTATTGCCATGCTGGAGTATTGGCTTTGTTAATACAAGGATACTTTAGATTATAATGGCCAATGGTGTGTTTAAGATCTTACTAGGAGGTTAATATTGAGTATTGCCATGCTGGAGTATTGGCTTTGTTAATACAAGGATACTTTAGATTATAATGGCCAATGGTCTGTTTAAGATCTTACTAGGCGGTCAATATTGAGTATTGCCATGCTGGAGTATTGGCTTTGTTAATACAAGGATACTTCAGATTATAATGGCCAATGGTCTGTTTACGATCTTACTAGGAGGTTAATATTGAGTATTGCCATGCTGGAGTATTGGCTTTGTTAATACAAGGATACTTTAGATTATAATGGCCAATAGTGTGTTTAAGATCTTACTAGGAGGTTAATATTGAGTATTGCCATGCTAAAGTATTGGCTTTGTTAATACAAGGATAATTTAGATTATAATGGCCAATGGTGTATGTTAGATCTTACTAGGCGTTTAACACAAGAATACTTTAGATTATAATGGCAAATGGCGTGTTTCGTATCTTACTAGGAGGTTAATATTGAGTTTTGCCATGCTGGAGTATTGGCTTTGTTAAAACAAGGATACTTTAGATTATAATGGCCAATGGTGTGTTTAAGATATTACTTGGCGGTTAAAATTGAGTATTGCTATGCTGGAGTATTGGCTTTGTTAATACAAGGATACTTTAGATTATAATAGCCAATGGTGTGTTTAAGATCTTACTAGATAGGTTGATTTTGAGTATTGCCATGCTGGAGTATTGGCTTTGTTAATACAATGATAGTACTTTAGATTAAAATGGCCAATGATGTGTTTAAGATCTTACTAGGAGGTTAATATTGAGTATTGCCACGCTGGAGTATTGGCTTTGTTAATACAAGGAAACTTTAGATTATAATGGCCAATGGTGTGTTTAAGATCTTACTAGGAGGTTAATATTGAGTATTGCCATGCTGGAGTATTAGCTTTGTTAAAACAAGGATACTTAAGATTATAATGGCCAATGGTCTGTTTACGATCTTACTAGGCGGTCAATATTGAGTATTGCCATGCTGGAGTATTGGCTTTGTTAATACAAGGATACTTTAGATTATAATGGCCAATAGTGTGTTTAAGATCTTACTAGGAGGTTAATATTGAGTATTGCCATGCTGGAGTATTGGCTTTGTTAATACAAGGATAATTTAGATTATAATGGCCAATGGTGTGTTTTACATCTTACTAGGCGTTTAACACAAGGATACTTTAGATTATAATGGCAAATGGCGTGTTTCTTATCTTACTAGGAGGTTAATATTGAGTTTTGCCATGCTGAAGTATTGGCGTTGTTAAAACAAGGATACTTTAGATTATAATGGCTAATGGTCTGTTTACGATCTTACTAGGCGGTCAATATTGAGTATTGCCATGCTGGAGTATTGGCTTTGTTAATACAAGAATACTTTAGATTATAATGGCCAATGATGTGTTTAAGATCTTACTAGGAGGTTAATATTGAGTATTGCCATGCTGGAGTATTGGCTTTGTTAATACAAGGATACTTTAGATTATAATGCCCAATGGTGTGTTTAAGATCTTACTAGGAGGTTAATATTGAGTATTGCCATGCTGGAGTATTGGTTTTGTTAATACAAGGATACTTTAGATTATAATGGCCAATGGTCTGTTTACGATCTTACTAGGAGGTTAATATTTAGTATTATCATGCTGGAGTATTGGCTTTGTTATTACAAGGATACTTTAGGTTGTAATGGCCAGTGATGTGTTTAAGATCTTACTAGGAGGTTGATATTGAGTATTGCCATTCTGGAATATTGGCTTTGTTAATACAAGGATACTTTAGGTTATAATTGCAAATGATGTGTTTAAGATCTTACTAGGAGGTTGATATTGAGTATTGCCATGCTGGAGTATTGGCTTTGTTTATACAAGGATACTTTAGGTTATAATGACCAATGATGTGTTTAAGATCTTACTAGGGGATTGATATTGAGTATTGCCATGCTGGAGTATTGGCTTTGTTAATACAAGGATACTTTAGATTATAATGGCCAATGGTGTGTTTAAGATCTTACTAGGAGGTTGATATTGAGTATTGCCATGCTGGAGTATTGGCTTTGTTAATACAAGGATACTTTAGAAAATAATGGCCAATGAAGTGTTTAAGATCTTACTTGGAGGTTAATATTGAGTATTGTCATGCTGGAGTATTGGCTTTGTTAATACAAGGATACTTTAGAAAATAATGGCCAGGGAAGTGTTTAAGATCTTACTTGGAGGTTAATATTGAGTATTGTCATGCTGGAGTATTGGCTTTGTTAATACTAGTATTCTTTAGATAATAATGGCCAATGATGTGTTTAAGATCTTACTAGGAGGTTAATATTGAGTATTGCCATGCTGGAGTATTGACTTTGTTAATACAAGGATACTTTAGATAATAATGGTCAATGATGTGTTTAAGATCTTACTTTGTGTTGCACTACTGAACATAATAGCTTGTACATATAATGGCCAATGCTGTGTTATGGATGTTTAAGATCTTACTACGAGGTTAATATTGAGTATTGCCATGCTGGAGTATTGGCTTTGTTAATACAAGGATACTTTAGATAATAATGGCCAATGGTGTGTTTAAGATCTTACTAGGAGGTTAATATTGAGTATTGTCATGCTGAAGTGTCGGCTTTGTTAATACAAGGATACTTTAGATAATAATGGCCAATGGTGTGTTTAAGATCTTACTAGGAGGTTAATATTGAGTATTCTAATGCAACAACGTTTGTAACGTTCATTTTGATTGGATAACGTCACTTATTTACATGGCATCAATTGACAATTGATGCTATGGGAGGTACGCACAAGCGCAGACGGCATATGACAGATTTTAAATAGATGTTTTAACGTTGTTTTCTGTCAGTTTCATTAGAATGGAGATAACAATATTGTATTTTAAGCTCCGACGGCATCAATTGGGGATTTGATGGTCGCAAGTACCCGTTTACTGTCTCCGCTAACGCGTCGCCAGTAAACTTAATTTGCGACCATCAAATCCCCAATTGATGCCGTCGGAGCTTAAAATACAATACAGTTATCTCCTAATTGCCATGCTGGAGTATTGGCTTTGTTACTACAAGGATACTTTAGAAAATAATGGCCAATGAAGTGTTTAAGATCTTACTTGGAGGTTAATATTGAGTATTGTCATGCTGGAGTATTGGCTTTGTTAATACAAGGATACTTTAGAAAATAATGGCCAGGGAAGTGTTTAAGATCTCACTTGGAGGTTAATATTGAGTATTGTCATGCTGGAGTATTGGCTTTGTTAATACAAGTATACTTTAGATAATAATGGCCAATGATGTGTTTAAGATCTTACTAGGAGGTTAATATTGAGTATTGCCATGCTGGAGTATTGACTTTGTTAATACAAGGATACTTTAGATAATAATGGTCAATGATGTGTTTAAGATCTTACTTTGTGTTACACTACTCAACATAATAGCTTGTACATATAATGGCTAATGCTGTGTTATGGATGTTTAAGATCTTACTAGGCGGTTAATATTGAGTATTGCCATGCTGGAGTATTGTCTCTACTTAGCATACCGTCTTGTACATCTTTGTAATACCACAGAAAAATAAAGACACAAATGGAAGCCAGTGGCGGATCAAGAACTGTTCATAATGGAGGCCAACTGACTGCCTAACAGTGGGCCGCCCCGGTCATGCTTCAATGGTTCCCTATATAATCAACCAACTTTTCCTTCCAAGGAAAGGTGTTCCGAGCCCCCTGGTTACACCCCCCCCTCCCCCAATCTTAAAACCGTCTCTAGAAGCAACTCAAAGAGGTTGGAACTGCGTAATGTTTAGATTAGATAATGTTAGAAAAATAACGAAACAGGTTTAAATAATAGATACACTGAAATATTATAAATATAATGTCTTCTATCATAGCGGCACATTCTGAATGAATAATGATGAAGTTATATAAAGATTTGATTTGATTTTTCAATTAAATAATCATAGTTTCACTCGATTACATGTGAAGCCAATAATTATAGTATTACAGCTCTATAATGATGAATTATTCATTTTTATTTATGAATATCTTTTTTGAAATCGATTTCAACTATTGAGAGAAGAAATTTGTTTAATTCCCATTTATCTGCCACTAATAATGCTAAAAACAACACTGTATGCCAAAGACATACATTGTACATGTACACACAGATTCTATAGATAATTTTATTCAATTGTTGGCCTTGCACTGTTTTCAACTCTTTAGTGGGGTTGCTGTCTTTAAACACTTTCCTCGTTTCCATTCCCAATCCTCAAGTATATGTTAAATTAAGACTGAGGTCTAGATGATGTATAAAGTATTTGAGTGCGTACTTCGTGCATTTAAAAAGATGTTATTTGTCTGTCGGAACCTTGATTCTTTTAAATTATTTTCTTTATACTGACAATTATACATGTGTTAATTCTTCGTTTTGCTGTTGTGCAGTGATATATAATCAGTGCATACATATCTTCAAGTTGACACACATCCTTGTCTCGAAGTCAATAAGCGGTTACTGTAGGCATACTAGGGATGTTATAAGTAATAAAAGAACATTTATGCAATGTCAGAAAGAAAGAGGTCTTGGTCGAGACCAAGCGTCAGTCCAAAATAGGAGAAATTCAAGTGCATTTTTTCTTCATTTTTTTACGATGAAGTTCAATCTGCAATGAATCTTTAGTTTTCATAATAATTTCAGTCAACTTTTCAGTTGCTTCTGCTATTCTCTACGAGATGTCCGGAGCACGGAACTATATTCACTATTTCTGCATATACTTTTTGCAAATCCCGAAATACTGATATTTTTAAATGGAAATTTACTGTTATAAACCTTTTTAAATAATTTAGGATTGTAAGGATTATATCTCCCGTGAATCACTGAAGAAACCTTATTATTAATTGTCGACATGCGCATCTGGTGCATAAAACATGGTACCGTTAGTGCTATTTCCTTATTGGTGACCTCCCCTTTTTCATAATCCCGGATCCGCATCTAATGTACTTTGTTCAATGGCTCATTTGTGTCGTTTGGTTACTGTCGTATGGAAGTTAAAACTACCCATTCTTTTATTCATAGTTTCGTTATAATTCTGAGGCATCGGTGGCCACGTGGTCTAAAAAGTTACTACTGTAATCACTTATAGACAACACTGAGGTTGTGAGTTCAAATCCTCCACGTTACAGGTGTTATCGACTCAAATTAAAATAGAAAGGGATCGTTATTTTTCCTACCGAAGGTCGATGGTTATCTCCGGGCACATGGCTCCCTTCAAAAATAAATCTGACCGCCACGAAATAGCCAAAACGCGGTGTTTGAAATAGCGTTAAAACACCAAAATTCAAACTATATAATTTTTTAATATACTATCTAAACTTTAATTTTTCATGACGATGTTTACAACAACTATTTAAAACAAGCTGTTGTTCCCTTTTTACATGTTTTTCCAAAATACAAGATATTGAACTAAGAATATATAATTGTTTTAGTAATCAACCTTCTATAACGTGAGGTGAAAACACAGTGGGTGAATACCTGTAGTGCAGATACATTAGTAACAAGTAAGTTAATTGTTTTAGTAATCAACTTTCTATAACGTGAGGTGAATACACAGTGGGTGAATACCTGTAGTGCAGATACATTTGTAACAAGTAAGTTAATAAGTTACCCTGAAATTTAAATATAACTTCACTTCAGATAGGGATTGGGAAAGCCTAAATAGCTTGACCATGTGTACAAAGTAGATGTGGAGCCCGGTGGTGTAGTAAAGGACCCAAGGTGTAGCGGTTTACGCATCGGATTACTAACACAAAGGTTCCTGGTTTGATTCCCGTTTCGGGGAGAAAATTCAATGGACTAATTTTTTGCTCTCCATCAAAACTATTTGTGAGTATGGTCTTGAATAACGATGATAGTCTGTCGGAAGGGACGATAAATGGTTAATCCGTGTTAAGAGAGAGCCACATCTCTTGCACGTAAAAGACACCTTTGTAGATTTCAAAAAAAGAACAGGCTGATGCCGCTATATAAAGCACTCGCAGCCGCAAAATAGAAAGGGATTAATTCAAGTTGCAATAACTTATTTCTCCAATCCACTTTAACAAAATATGTACAAAGGCTAGCTAAAAAGAATAGCCTTCCTGAAGAGTCTTCAAAAGCAAGGAAGGTCTCTGATTTAAAACTTTATCATTTAACTTTGATAATGATAATTGATTTGAGTGGGTATTTTAAATTCGTTTCAGTGACACACGTGTTTCAAACATAGTTTTACTTACAAATGTATTTACGATGGTCTAGAAAAGAAAAATGTCGTTATGAAGAAATTTATTCAAACAGTTTGGAACAACCCCTCGAATGAAAATAACCCTTCAATGGTATGACTACACCTTACATGAGGGACCAATGTCAAGTGATAAAATTAACTTTTGTTTTGTTGTAAAAACAACTTTTTAGTAGAAAAGGACATGTTTTTATTTTTGAAGAAACTTTCCCAAAGAACTGTAACATCTCTCAGATTATTAAGATTTTTTTTTATATTCAAGGATTTATATCTTCTTTAATTTCAAAAGTAAGTTGCCCCCTTCTTTTAATGTTGTTCAAAATGTAATCAATTTTCCTTATATTATAAAGTTCTTTTTTTTTAAATGTAAATGTTTAGTATTTATTCATTACAATACAGACTGTAAGACAATTTTGAGAGTATAATCTTAGACAGCAATGGGGCAGAGTAATCTTATTTAGGTTTGAGGGGAGGGGGAGGAAAATTTAAAAGAAAAAAATATTTGTGTCACATGGCGAAAAAAATAATAATGAGGCGAAAAATATATTGTTTTGGCGAAAGAGGTGGCGAAAAAAATTATTGACCCAGGGGAAACCCTGCTAAAGACGTCATAATTTTTTGCACTACTACGAAAAGATGCAACGAATTGGGTTTTTTCTACTATAAAATTCATTATTTAGTTTATCTAAAATATTAAATTATAATGTATGTACTCAAATTATTTGCATAATGCCATATTTATTGTTATTTTCTAGATAAAAGACAAGATGAAGCTTCACACGTATTGCCTTGTAAGTTATTTATAGTATTGTTTTTAGACCTGACATCAATATAAATCCCTATTCTTATGCAATTAGTTTGTAACAATAATTTTCTTTGAACGTTGTCAAATATTTTGAGGGGTTAGATTCCACGTTCTACCAGTCCGTAACTAAGAAACGGCCACCATTTTGAATTCCGATTTTTTTTAGGTATATATTTTCTCAAAAAAATAAGCAAGATTTTCATTTTGAGCCTCAAAATCTTCTTTTTGACTATATTGAAACCATTCTGAAGCGTACGAAAAGTAAAAATACGTTTAGTATTCATGTTTGACATCCAGAGTATACATATGACGTCACATTGTTTAGATGCTAAAGACGAAGCACAAGTTTCGCGGACTTTTTCATTTATGGCATTTTTAAGCCAAAATATTCATTAAATGAAATTTAATTTAATATGTGGCATTAGAATGGAGATAACTGTATTGTATTTTAAGCTTGGCCTTCGTAAAACTTGATTTTACTGTCGCAAATATCCGTTTACCTATCTCCGCTCCGCGTCGCTAGGTAAACTCAATTTGCGACAGTAAAATCTACGTTTTCAAGCTTAAAATACAATACAGTTATCTCCTAATTTGGGAGCTACCATTTGATTTCTAGGGAGGAGGTGGCTTGGATGATATTTGAAACAAGAACTATCTTTAAAAAAGATATCCGACGTATTTAAATTTGAGTATATTCACCAAAACCTCGCGGAAATCTCACATGCGTAGGTGCGTTCTAAGAGTCATGTATATTCGTACAACAAAGTTTACATTAAAATTATATAATTGTCCCGAATATACAGCTGTTATGGATGAAAAGAGCTATTGGAGAAACAATTATTTTAATAAAAATATAAATCTTTGTAAGATCTAGTTCAAATATTTTTAGTTTTTCACTTGCTTTCCATCACGATATAATTAACGAGTCGTTTTTTCAAACACAACCAAATCACCCACCATGACAACATTTTGTCCAATCATAGAAAGGATTTTCGAGCATGCGTATTATGTTGCCATAGTTAAGCATCCTCAAGTTCATAGGGCACAAACCGAAACTATACAATCTACGTCGGAAGAACATACAGAACAGGACATTTGAGTGAAAAGATGGCCGGATGAGACACTTTGCAAATACAAGAGACAAGAAGATATATATTATAATGTCGTCTTATCAAATAGTCCCGGGGAGCTAAAACAGTCACCACTGATACATTTTTGGACCTGTGTTTTGAGAGAGGAAGTGCTTTATATATTATTAAAAGTAAAGTATGATACAATGTGAACATATTGTTTTTAATATAACATTCTTTTTTTCGAAGGTACATGTACATGCATGTATCTATGAATATTCATGAGTCCATTCTAAACAACATGTATTAAATTTTTTGACAACAGCTGGCATTATTTTAAAACCATGTAGTGTAAATATGTACAAAATCAGAAAGAGTACAGTAATGTAAAAATGTACAAAATCAGAAAGAGAACAGTAATGTAAATATGTACAAAATCAGAAAGAGTACAGTAATATAAATATGTACAAAATCAGAATGATATCTAGATGTTAACATTGATATTCAGTGGCGGATCCAGAACTTTTCCTAAGGGGGCCCTCTGACTGACCTAAACGGGGGGGGGGGGGGAGGGGGGGGGGGGTTGCGCTCCAGTCATGCTTCAGTGATTCCCTATATAATCAACCAATTTTTTTTTCCACGAAAGGGGGGCCCGGGCCCCCCAGGCCCCCCTAAATCCGCCTATGATATTTTAAAAGTTGAAATCATGCTGTACATAATGCCATAAACACGTAAAGGCGGCGAACATTTCTGCTGTCAGGCAAAAATGAAAAAAAAGTCCAGATAACTTTCGGATTCGGCAAGACTAATTGAAGGGCAAAAGTGCTTACACTGAATGCTGCTAGAGCACTAAAATTCTGCTGTCTATAATAGTGGCCGTCACGGTGGAGGAGTGTTGGTCATTAAACCAAGTTGTTTTGAACTACATGTAGCTTTCCGTAACTGACAACATTAGTTTACATGTATATTCCTTTTTTAGCTCACCTGGCCCAAAGGGCCAAGTGAGCTTTTCTCATCACTTGGCGTCCGGCGTCCGGCGTCCGGCGTCCGGCGTCCGGCGTCCGGCGTCCGGCGTCCGGCGTCCGTCGTCCGTCGTCGTCCGGCGTTAGCTTTTACAAAAATCTTCTCTTCTGAAACTACTGGGCCAAATCAAACCAAACTTGGCCACAATCATTATTGGGGTATCTAGTTTAAAATATGTGTGGCGTGACCCGGTCATCCAACCAAGATGGCCGCCACGGCTAAAAATAGAACATAGGGGTAAAATGCAGTTTTTGGCTTATAACTCAAAAACCAAAGCATTTTGAGGAAATTTGACATGGGATAAAAATGTTTATCAGATCAATATCTATCTGCCCTGAAATTTTCAGATGAATTGGACAATCGGTTGTTGGCTTGCTGCCCTCCAATTGGTAATTTTTAAAGAAATTTTGCCGTTTTTGGTTATTATCTTGAATACTATTATAGATAGAGATAAACTGTAAACAGCAATAATGTTCAGCAAAGTAAGATCTACAAATAAGTCAACATGACCTAAATGGTCAAATGACCCCTTAAGGAGTTATTGCCCTTTATAGTCAATTTTTAACAATTTTCATTAGTTCGGTAAATTTATGTAAATTTTCACCAAATATTTCTCTCTGTTACTAATGGGCAAGGTTCATTCTAGATATAATTGTAAGAAGCAAGAACGTGCAGTAAAGTAAGAACTTCAAACACATCACCATCACCAAAATACAATTTTGTCATGAATCCATTTGTGTCCTTTGTTTAATATGCACATAGACCAAGGTGAGCGACACAGGCTCTTTAGAGCCTCTAGTTTTAGTTTACATGTATATTCCTTTTTGTGTTATATTGCTCTAGTCGTTGGAAATTTTTTATCGTTTGTGATACCAATACTTTTGTTTTCGGTTTCTTAACTGATGTCTACGTTTTAGTCTGTTCCTTTTGTTGGTCTGATAATCGGAAATACAATCTAGAAAGGGAAGGTGTCAAAATATAAAATAAAAAAAAAACATACTGATGTGCTGGCTCAATAACCTAGTAAACAACTGCGTTTTCTCGTAGTTAAGAAAATAAATTTTATAACAGGTTAATCTTTAACATACACATATATAGTATATTCATATATCTATAAAATAATGAAAACGTTAAAGGAGATTATGCGGGCTAATTTTATCTTTGAGCTCGTGGGTTTATATTGTATGGGTTTCGTTCTACTTTGAAAAATGTTTTGGGCTCAGACTCCTCTGATAGGTCACCAGGCTCAAATTATAAGTCTTCGAGCTACATCTGTAAAAATGCAGACTTAATATGCATTGGCTTTGTGCTCTGGTAACATAAGAAACCGTGGAGTCTGTGGGCTCTGCGCTCCTATGGACCTGTGGACCCTGTATTGGTATCCACAATGATGTAAATATACTTAAACGAGTAACAATATCTTTTTTAGATATGAAGAAAGAGTTTATCTTGACATTATGGTCAGTAAACTTGAAAGTGGTTTTAAATTAAAACAGAATCATGCGTAGGAGAGTAAATCTTTGAACTTTATTTTCTGAAGGGTTTATTGATGACCGTACAATTGGTAACAAGCAATGAGGATCAGATGCTTTGGGAGAAACTGTATGATTCAACATCGTCAACTTCTTCCGGTAAACTCAGCGTTCCTTTTATTTTAGATAGAATAATGTTGTGTTTTCAAAATCAAAATGGAAAACTTATCTCATCTGCATACAGAAAAAAATATACATTTTTTAAGCCGACGTCTATGATCATATCAACATGAAACGCACGCTACTACCCACCTAACTCAAATCAACATAAAAATATTACAATGCTAAATGTTAAAATGGTTTTCAAAACATTAAAACAGGAGAGGTGAAAAGAGGAAACATGACATAAAATAATGATTAAAGTGCAGGCCATTTGTTATACATTAACCTTTGAAATTCTGACCATTATATGTCAAATCTGTATTAAATAAAGTTTTGCACTTTCTGTTTTACTATTTAATACTTTAGTTTATATTAATTAAACTTTGTGGTAATTTTGAAAAGAATATACTACATTATTGCAAGTTAGGAATATTCTGCAATATGAATTGCTGAAAATCTGTAAAAAGTCATGTATTTTCTCACGACTAATGGTTAAAAATAAGGATACTCCATAGAAACCAATTATTTTTTTTCCCATTTTCTCAACAACAAAAAATCATAATACGACATTCTTTAACTAATCTGTTTTAGCAAAAATTCATTAAAAGCTGTGACTATGAGTTTCTATATTTTACCAATTACTTTGATATTTAGGGAGAATGACTCTCAATATAATGCTAATACTGGGATGTCCTTTATACTAAACTATCTTTATTTTACAAGTTAGAAAGTAAAGACTGCATGGTGCAAGCTGATGTTGTTTTCCTGTTAGATATCAGCCTATCACCAAGTGCCAAGGTCATACAACAATTCATCATCAAGGTCATGGATAAATTTAGTAATGTTGGACCAAAAGGATTACAGTGTGGTGTCCTTTCACCAACCAAGGAGGATAATTTCTTTTTAGACGAGTATTCTAACGTTGAAGGATATAAAGCGGCTGTAAGATCTATAAATCCCCAACGCAATGGTCCTGTTGTCATGGCTACCTTTATGCAGGTAAATGATCAGAATATAAAAACATAAGATGTAGTATGATTGCCAATGAGACAACTGTCCACAATAGACCAATAGGCACAGAAATTATCGACTAAAGGTCACCGTACGGCCTCCAACAATGAACAAAGCCCATACCGCAAAGTCAGCTATAAAAGGCCCAAAAGTGACAAATGTAAAACAATTTAAATGAGAAAACTAACGGCCTAAGTTTATTTTCTTTTCATCATGTAAATAGCTCATTACATTTGTAAAAAAAATGATTAAAACGTAACTGGCATTGATAAATATAAAAATGAACGAAACATGCATTGACACGTGACCGCATATCATTCTAACAATCGAGATGATGACAGATAGTAATACATTTAATTGCAATCCTCATTATAGACGAATAATAATTTAACTTCGAAGGGGTGGGGTTTATAGTTTTCTGTATCGTCGAGCGTAGCTAGACGTTTTTTAACGAGTTTAGGGAAATGAAACGTAAAATACTAAAAGAAATTCAACCAAAGACCTTATGTTATTTTCATTTTCGTTTACGAACAATGAGATTAACCAAAGTCCTGTAGATTCTGAAAAGGCGAGTTACATGTAGCTAATCTAACTTTCATGTTCATTAAATAGGACATAAAAGATGATTATTTCTCTGGAGAACATGGCGGAGGACGACCTTGTGCTGAAAAGTTTATATTCATCCTCACTGATAACAGAACTAGTTTCCGATCAAATATGACAAAGATTGTTTCGGATTTTAAAGCATCTGGAGTGACTATATATGGAATAACAATTGGCGACGTTAGTAAACCCATATTAAAGAAAATGTCGAACTTCATATTTGATATACACGATCCAGAAGCAGTCGAAACATTTGTCAAGTCCGTGTGTCAAAGTTCTTTGTGCAGTAAGTAATTAAAACTTTTTGAAAACAGACACTTATTTACCTATATCCGCAGAACATAACCATATGGTGAAAAATTAAATTCACACTTACTGATAGCAGAGTTAATTCCCAACAACAATACTCTCACACACACACACACACACATATTCAATGTTCAACATAAAATTTCATGGAGGGTATTGTTAACGTTTTGACATTACATATAATTTTTTATATTGAAGGAAAAATCATACTATTTTCTTTAAAAGATTCAGTAAACAAAGATAATGAAATACAGTATGTAAACTTTGTAGAACATCCACGAGAAGATCCGAGAGGTAAGTTCATGTTGAATTATATAGACTATAAGTACTCGCACACGTGCACTCTTGTATTTTCTAGATGTATTTCTATTTACGTCCACCTAATGAGTTAATATATATAAGACAGAGGCAGATTTAGGGTGCATGAGGCCTGAGTCCCCCCCCTTTTTGGGAAAAAAAAACATTTGGTAGCTTATATAGGGAATCGCTGAAGCGTGACTTGAGCGGGACCCCTCTTAGGCAGTCAGTGGGCCCCCACTTATGAAAATTTCTGGATCCGCTACTGTAAGAAGATGCCAATGAGACAACTCTCCATCCAAATCACAATTTGTAAAAGTACTATTATAGGTCACAATACAGTCTTCAACACAGAGCCGTGGCTCACACCGAACAGCATGCTATAAAGGGTCCAAAAAATGACTAGTAAAAAACATCAAACGGTGAAATCAATGCTATAATCTATATAAAAAAAGAGATCGAAACGAGAAATACTTATGAACCACAGCTAAACATCAGATAACTGACTTACATGTAGGACAGGTGCAAATAATTGAATCGGGTTTGAACTTTTTAATAGCTACCAACCTTCACCCTTATATGAAACAAAAGTGAAACATCACAAAACAGATAGACACGCTTTAAATATCAATTGAAATGGCTTAACTCAAACAAAATATAGACAATTAACACAAGCAAGCCTTTTTCAGCTGATTTGTATAATTCGTTCTTATGTTGTACTATTACACCACTGTCTCAGGTTGATATCCCGTTTTACTCCGCCATATTCTGTGTTCGAATCCCTTTTAACTTTTATAATATCATAAACGTTTTTCCTTGAACGCACATTTTGTTGTTTTAAAGTATAATTGCCTTATATCTCCTGCTGTTTACTGAAATTTAAGACTTTTTTTTAGAACAAATCGACCAACAAAATGAAGGTACGTATCTTTTTAAGTAATTTGTTTTGGTTTTTTTTAATGTTTCAGTTGCAAGTTGATTTTTCAATTTGTAGAGTTAATTAGCCTTTATTTTCAAAAAATGTTCAGTTTGGATTAATGAAATTTCCCTCGTCTTGTTATACATACTGAAATTAATTTATCTTTACTTGCACTTGTGCCCTTCTGATTGTAAATTCAAGTTCACTGGTTAAAGAAGATACTAGAAGCATGAAATATGAAGTTATTAATGAAAATGAATCAATGGACAAACATTTAAAACAACAAACATGGTAATTATACAAATGTTACAATATTAGTAACTCTTTTAATACAGTATCGCTATTTTACACATTATTTGAAAACAATTTCTACACAACCAAACTTTATCTTGTATAAACTATTTGTAATACGATGTTAACCATACTTAGACATTCTATAAACAATACTTTTTATCCTTATCTGTTTAGACAAACAAGCAGACGTTAAAGGTACGTATTTTTACATAGACATGTTGGTTAGAATATGCTTTTAACTTCGCCTCCGTCTCGGACGTTTAATCAATATAGTTGGAGGAAATATACATTCACCCATGTAAAAATCTGGATGAATGGGGGTTAACAGGATAGTGAACAAGGATCAAAATAAAGAAAGAATAAAGAAAATGGCCTAATATGAAATCCCTTTATAATGAAAACCCTCACAGACTTGATTTTTATACAGTACTTAAATCTAAATTGGGCTCGATTTTATATTTACCAATAAAAGTGTCTGTACTTTCAGTTGGATATAGTCTAGCATCCTGGGGAAATTCTTACCTTGCCGGAAGACGAAACAAACAAACTTACTATGTAGCAGAAATGAAATAAGCACACATTCAAAAACGTTCTCATACACATTACATGAATAGCACATTATGCATATTACATTTTCTTTATTCTTGGTTAAACTATGTATATTTCAACTGCATTTGTACGTTCATAATACGGGTTCACACATTGTCAATTATTGCTCCCGTACATGTATGAGATCAGACAGCAATTAGATACGAAAAAGGAACAAGTCGGATTTGTATCCTCAATTATCTGGACGCAGTCGTTTAAGTTCTTAACAGATTCCTACGGATCGGGAATGGTCCGTCTAGTTCGGCTAAGCACCCCGACAGTTAGGTGCGTTCTGTAGCATTCGGGGAAACTCAGCCGATTTTGTCTAGTCGGATTACAATCGTGTCTATGTCGGGACCGATTCTGATGTATCAGATCAAAATTTAACAATGTTTAGTGTTGTCGTGACGGTGTCCAGAGGAACGGGAATGATCTGGAGAGGTTTTTCATTACTGTTTTTCTGCCGATTGAGTCCAAATTGCATCTAGACCTTGCCTATTGAGAACTGTTTTTGCTGAAACCGTTCTGGAACAGTCTCGTTATTAATACGAAATTCGCCAATGATACCCACGTCAGAGTGTCAACAATTACAGAATACAATACGACTGAGACCCAATAAAGCCGTTTGCATACGATAGAGAAGACCGTGATAGGATTATGTTCCGACAGTACATGATCATCCCGAGTATGATGACAATTTTCGAACAGATAACTTTTGTCAGCGTCGGTTCACTGCTTGGACACTGGCTGATCTCTGTCGGATCACATTCGGTAGAAGCGGGTTGAGAACGGGGTTAACGGGGAAAATTCGCTTTGAAACGGTTGAAAATCGACGCTTCCTGAACAATATCTGATTGTTGTTGTGATTAAATTTTGTTTTACAAATTGTAATTAAAGTTTGAATTGCCATAAAGGATTCACAGGATATCGATGTTGATCAGATTTTTTGACAGGGAATGGTCCTGTTAAGGACGGCAGTCAAAATCGTGAATGTGTGATCCTCGCTTTAGGACTTTTTATTTATATCACGACCATTCGTTATAATCGTGTGTGTATTCGTGCTTGTGTTAGTGGCTGCAAAGTATTTTTCTCGGGACAAACATTTTTTCCTATTTTTCAGGATCCACCCCAGAGGAGGAAGGTATTATATATAATTATTCATGCATCTGTATTATAAAATCAGGGGTTAAAAAGAACTTATACATAGGGAAGTTTTAACGACCTCGACTGGATATACACCCCTTGCAAGGTCGGTAAAAATACAAATGGTTGCCCTTTACTGTACCATGTTATAACAGAATCATTTTGTCTATATCTGTAACATACCGACTGTAGTATCTTTCTTTTCCTTATCTGACAGATTTTGACCTCCAGTTTGTAAATTTAATAAACTTTTAATATTCGTGTGCATTTAAATACATAAATTAAATTGAGTATGCTCTTTTAGGTTTAATTTCGATCCTTTCGGTTCTTTTCTGTAAATCGTTGGACCGGGGAAAATATATTTATTGTCACTTTTTTAAAATCATTATTTATTACATTCTCACGAAAAAAGGGAAACATTACTTTCATCCGGGACGGCCCCTTAAACAAAACTTTAAGTACTTACTGAAAATTCCCTAATGACAGCAGTGTTAACTGACAATTTTGAGAATTCAATTTGCCAAATAATTCGTCCAGTATAGAATTATAGTTTTCCAACCACTCGCTCAACATTTGAAGGGAAGTGACGAGTTTTTGACGGATATGCATCGAACTCGAAAGTTGTCTATTATTTGTATGTTCTTGACCTGAACGTTCAGGAAATATTTGCCACTGAACTCAACAATCAATTAATTAATATGTGCATGTATTACATCTTTCCGCATGAAATATTTGCCACTGGACTCTACAATCAATTAATCAATATATGCATGTATTACATCTTTCCGCATGAAATTTTTGCCACTGGACTCAACAATCAATTAATCAATATGGGCATGTGTTACATCTTTCGGCATGAAATATTTGCCACTGGACTCAACAATCAATTAATCAATATGTGCATGTATTACATCTTTCCGCATCAAATATTTGCCACTGGACTCTACAATCAATTAATCAATATGTGCATGTATTACATCATTCGGCATGAAATATTTGCCACTGGACTCAACAATCAATTAATCAATATGTGCATGTATTACATCTTTCCGCATCAAATATTTGCCACTGAACTCTACAATCAATTAATCAATATGTGCATGTATTACATCTTTCCGCATCAAATACTTGCCACTGGACTCTACAATCAATTAATCAATATGTACATGTATTACATCTTTCCGTTTTTTATAATCCTACAGATATGTATCATAAATGCTTTTATCTGTGTTCTCCATCTAAAAAGTTACTGAATACTTTTATAAATAAAACAATCTATAAAACAAATATTACGACTCAAATCCATCAATTTCCATCTCTTATTTGTAGAGATCACTGCTGGCAGACTAACTTCCACAGAGAAGCATTATGCAAGGTGGTCTTAATCAACTATTGTAAACATTTCGCCTTTGTTTTTTGTAAAATCTATTTTATTTGTCATTTCTATTAATGCTGTCATTTCAGCACAAGCCATCTTCGAGTTACCAATTCCTAAATCCGAGTTTTTGAAATTATTGAAGGCTGGAGGAAGACATCAAATTCCTGATTCTGATCCTGTTCATCCCTTTCGTTGACCATGATCAGTCGTAATTCAACAGAACTTGAGGATTAATACACTATATCAACCATGGTGTGAGAAATGTATTAACTGATTTAATAAATTCATGAGATAAAAAATATTGCCTTGTTTTGTCTTATCCCATTTAACTCGGGAGAATTCGGGTTAAAACAGGGTTTGTATAATTGGAAGATAAAACAGTAAAATTAAAAACGAAGGATACATAGACAACACAATGAGCCTGTAAAACATTAAGTCGCATGCCATTGATTTTATTCGAAATAAGTTCAACGGATTTGGACGGAATAAAACACTTTATATCTAAGTTCAATGTTGAATTGCAGGATCGAAACAATATTCGTATACACGTGTTCTTACAGTGTGGGAAAATATTAAAATGTATTTGTACTCGCTACTGAGGAAAACACTGTGCCTCGCTTTTCTCTCTCGTTTTTGGACCTCGTTAAATAAATTTTACGTTTTTTGATAGCAGTACTAGTTATTTTAATGAATTTTGTTAAGAACGATAATTTGGTTTGACGTTGACAAATGTTTTTAATGATAAGATTCAACGTTCTACCAGTCCGTAACAAAGGAAAGACACCGTTTTTAATTCTGAAATTTCGGTATGTAATGATTGAAAAAAGGACAAAATAGTACTCAAAATCTTCTTTTTCAAAATTTTTGCATCACTCAAACTATTCAAAAGTTTACGAGTAGTTTTTAAAAATACGTTTACAAGTGCTAAGTACACTTCACTTTCGGTAACAGCAGCATTAGGCATGAAATATTTATATCAAAATTATGTTGTACATTGAATATTTTAGTTGTCCCTTCCTATATTGGTGTGGGCGTTCCTTCACAAATACTATATTTGGTGTATAGAATTAAATAGAAGAGTGAATTTTTGTTATAAATATGAACTAAAATAAATCTCTAAATATGGTAATTTTTTAAAAACTAAATAACAAAATTATGTAATATATATAAAAATTAAGTAAAAAAAAATAATCATAGGATACAAAAAAAGATAACATATCGAATTTATAAATGTTTCTATTCTATTTTAGCAGCCTGAATGATATACAATAAACACTAATATTGAACAAAAAAGGGGAAGTAACAAATTTGTATCATTTTATTATTGTAGAATGAATAATTTAAACAACGTTAAATGCCTTAAGCTTCGGTCACACCTTACCGGATAGCTCGAACGGACGACTAACGGATAAAAAAAAAGTTATCCGTTGACAAAATTTTTATCCGTTTGGAGTCCGTTGGTGTACACAACGGACATTGAACGTACGTGAAACGGATACGTACCGGACAGAACGGACGTCGAACGTACATCCAGCGGACGAGTACCGGATAAAACGGACACCTAACGGAAGCGTAACGGATAAAACGGATGAACAAAATATTCTGAAAATTAAAGGCAATAAACTATCTTAAAATTAAAGGCAAAAAAACCATGAGAAATTCAATTGGCATTTGTCCGTTTTACATCCGGTAGGCATCCGTTTTATCCGTTATCCTTCCGTTAATGTCCGTTGCACATCCGTTTTATCCGTTAGGAGTCCGTTAGGCGTCCGGTAGACGTCCGTTGGTGAATTGGTCTACCGGATCTCCAACGGATGCATAACGAACACGTAACGGATACAAAACGGACGAGTACCGTACAAAACGGACGCCTAACGGACGTCTAACGGACGTTCAACGGACATTTTATCCGTTGCACGTCCGTTCAAAGTTTTGAACATGCTCAAAATTTTCCACCGGACAGAAGGGACGTCAACGGATAAAACGGACGCTTAACGGACACGCAACGGATATGGACGGACGCCTAACGGATAAGAACGGACGTCTATCGGACATCAACGGATTGAAAAAAAGTTATCCGTTAGGCGTCCGTTCGAGCTATCCGGTAAGGTGTGACCGAGGCTTTAGTTATGATGCTCTACACCACGATACACACGCTATAAAGATATGTAATATGCGGATGTGCTATAGAACTTATTATCAAATTAAAACTAAAATAATTAGATATATTATAAAAATGGTTTGTGTCATTTTGATATTTTGTGGATAGACTTTGTCTCATTGGCAATCATACCACATCTTCTTTTTTATATATTGCAAATTACTGAATTATCGTCGTGTCATATGTTTTCGTATGACATTAATTAGTCCGAGATAACTCTGACGTCCAACAGCTGTTTTGCCAGACAAGCTGGGGTCGTAGGACATTGATCAGAGCTCGTCCCATATCAAAAAGTGGATATATGCCCTTCCAAAATAGATGTGCTGCTTCGTAGCTTCTGGCCTTGGAATTATATAAATCGTGTATCAATTTGTTCATTTTTCATTCATCTCTTCATTCGTGTAAGTTTCACCTACCTGCCACCCTTTATTTTCTCATATTTAGACAGTTTCCACAGTGACCTATCGATTCTGGCATTTTGACTTTCCACTAGAAACCAAACTGATAAAAAATTGGTTAAAGTTATATACAAAATACTGCACAGGCTTCAAAAGAGTGCACAACCAAAGCTTTAAATGGCATTGAAAAGAAGTTTTTCATGTACATGTATATGGGTGTTGCAATGTCGAATCTCTTGCACTTATGCATATAATGATAGCTTTAGAAATTCAGTAATGCTTTTGTCTGTGTCTCGGTTATTATACATTTTATAGGTTTCCATCTGAGGCTTGGATGGTTCGTCTTCATTTAAGAAGTGACCAAAGATGTAAATTTTGAGGGGTTCCAAACATATGTTCCTGATCGTCCAAAAAAAGAGGGGTCCAGCTCCTGGAACAATCCCATAGATCCGCCAATGCTTATTGTACCCGTATCAATTTCAAATCTGGAAACAAATCAAATGAATACTAATAAAAGTTGATTTTTTTTAGTGTATTATTGTTTTTTTCTCCACCAGAGATGATCAGAGATGTACAAAATGTAGCGTGTGGACTGTAGTCAGAAGCTCATGAGAAATTGAATTGTTATTATTGTACCTTTATCCGGAGAGATATATTGACTATTATATTGTAGTGTAGATAATCGTTTAAAAAACAAATGTATATATAATGATATTTGTTTTGTTTTTTTCATTCTGCAAATATAGAACAGGACCATTTAGAGTTACTGCTCTTTAGTCGGAAAGTTATAAATTTTTATTTTGTCTTAACTAATGTGCACAGTATTTTTTTCATTTGATTTGTTATCTTTCATTCATTGAATAACGGAACGAATTGAGAATAAGCGAATATGACTTTGTGCTAAAGTTGTAAAAAATAACACTCAAACTAACAGTAACACGACTAATCAACAGATTACAGCTAGCACTTCGTTTGTCTTTAAGTTTAACGTTAAACTTTCAAAGTCATTGTACCTTCATACTACACACGTATTTTTTTTTTTGGAGGGTGAGGGGTTAGTGTAATGTTATGACGTCAGCGTCGTCCGGGTCGTCCGAAGACATAAGAGAATGCGCACTTAGTTTGTCTTTAAGTTTAACGTTTAACTTTTAAAGTCATTGTACCTTCATACTACACACGTATTTTTTTTTGGGGGGGGGGGGGGGGGGGGTTTATAGTGTAATGCTATGACGTCAGCGTCGTTCGGGTCGTCCGAAGACATAAGATAATACGCACTTCGTTTATCTTTTAGTTTAACGTTAAACTTTCAAAGTCATTGTACCTTCATACTACACACGTATTTTTTTTGGGGGGGGAGGGGTTTATAGTGTAATGCTATGACGTCAGCGTCGTTCGGGTCGTCCGAAGACATAAGGTAATATGGGTCTTAAATGTACTGTACGGCGGAAGGCCACCAATGGGTCTTCAATGTTACAAATTTTATTCACGTTCTAAACATTGCATTGCTGTGAGGCCCTACTATAGTGATATGAACATCAAAATTCAACTGATAAACATTGCAATGTGTAATATTTTTACTGTTTTTTCACATGTGAGGTTCAAATTTGTATAGATAGATTTTCATGGTCTTTTTGCCGACAGACAAAACTTGAAACTTGTCGGGATTTGCTTGCCTTATATTCACCCGGAACCATTCGATAAGTATTTTTGACTCAGATTCCAAAGTTGAAATTAATTTTTGGTTTCCGGACTATAACTTTAAGATTGCCTACTATACAAATTGAACCAAATTGGAATTCAAGGTAAATTTTGGAATCTGAAACATATGTCGTAAAAGCACATGTGCAGCATAGTGAACTAACAAGTCAAGTGTTTCGAATTGAATTGAGTAGGTCAAGGCCGTGTGTTGTCTGCCTGGTTATTTTCTGTATTTACCAATTTACCAATGACTTGGTTTGTGAACTCTTATCGACAAGTTGTGGACTACTAGTAGTCGATCAATTGTTTAGCTGATCACACAACTTTATTGAGCGCAACTGTAAATGGTGCTCAGACATTATTAAACGTTGTTAACAGCTATGCGCTCAAATGGCGGTTAAAATATAATGCATCGAAAAGTAGTGTTTTGACTTGTACACCACCAAAAAAGACTAGCAACAATAATGAATCAGCAGCAAGTCTCAACCTAGGTAGTATTGTACTCGAAAGAAAACGTACATGTACTTACGCTGAAACACTTATTAACTCAGATGGAAAAACTTTCGATAGATCAGATAAATCCAGTAAAAAGTTAAAACAGAAACTTCACTCACTACAATGTATATACTGTTGGTGTTAATCCACGAGGGATGAGTGCCTTAACAAATAACTTGATATGGAAAAGAGTTATCCTTAAAACAGCACTTTATGGAAGTGAAACTTGGGGTCAGCTACCTAACCACGAAACTGAAATGTTGGAAAAAACCCATAGATATTTCGTTAGATTTTTTCTATTTAAGAAATAATTCATGGGGGCTTGAATATATCGTGATTTTACCACGGGTTGGCCCTTTATGACAAATATTTTACCTTAAGCGATAGCGAGGGGTAAAATATCGACATAAAGGGACAACCCGTGGTAAAATTTAGATATATTCAAGCCCCCATGAATTATTTCGATTCTAATAAGACAAATACGGCAATTCTTTTGGATCGAAGCGCTATAGGTGGAGGCAAATATTTGCCGTTCCCATAAATTAACGCACTTTTAGATTGGCGGTAAAGAACGGAGGAAACAGAATTAGTGACATGATCAAACTATTTACAATAACATATTTAGCTAAATTTGGATGAATTTTAATGATAATTTACCTATATATCTTTTATGTATATAAAACTAGAGGCTCTAAAGAGCCTGTGTCGCTCACCTTGGTCTATGTCATGTATGTGAATATTAAACAATGGAAGCAGATGGATTCATGACAAAATTGTGTTTTGGTGATAGTGATGTGTTTTTACATTTTACTTAACTAAACATTCTTGCTGCTTACAATTATCTCTATCTATAATAAACTTGGCCAAGTAGTTTCAGTGGAAAATGTTAGTAAAAATTTACGAATTTAAGAAAAATTGTTAAAAATTTACTATAAAGGGTAATACAAATGTAACTCCTAACGGGGTCAATTGACCATTTCGGTCATGTTTGACTCATTTGTAAATCTTACTTTGCTGAATATTATTGCTCTTTACAGTTTATCTCCATCTATAATAATATTCAAGATAATAACCAAAAACAGTAAAATTTCCTTAAAATTACCAATTTAGGGGCAGCAACCCAATTGTCTGATTCATCTGAAAATTTCAGGGCAGATAGATCTTGATGTGATAAACAATTTTACCCATGTCAAATTTGCTCTAAATGCTTTGGTTTTTGAGTTATAAGCCGAAAACTGCATTTTACCCCTATGTTCTATTTTTAGCCATGGCGGCCATCTTGGTTAGTTGGCACGGTCAAAAAACACAAATTTTAAACAAGATACATCAATGATGATTGTGGCCAAGTTTGGTTTAATTTGGCCCAGTAGTTTCAGAGGAGAAGATTTTTGTAAAAGTTGACGCCGGACGACGGACGACGACGGGCGACGGACGCCAAGTGATGAGAAAAGCTCACTTGGCCCTTCGGGCCCGGTGAGCTAAAAAGGGCTCATACCATATTTTAGCATCGGTTGTTTACGTTTCTTTGTTGTGATGATTTTCGGTATCAGAAGCGTATTTTCCCGTAAAATGCTTTAATTATTACGTCATTATTCTATGACGAAGTGTACTTCATTCATAAACAATCATGTGACGTGGGAGTACAATCGGAACAGCCCAACCAATATTTTCATATGTTACCACGGGTGTGTACTCAAAGCGTTTGTAGGACGTCATTTTAGAATAATGGATAAAAGCAGTCCGACTGACTCTTGTATTAGTTATACAATTGAGAATGGAAATGGTTTGTGGTCTGTCCAACGATATACTTATAAAATGAAACTTTAGTTTTTTTAGGGAGATTTTGTTGTGCAAAATCAACAACAAATTATAAATAAACGGATGTTTAATTTTTGTATGGGGCAAATATTAACCGGTGAGTCCAGTCAAATATCATTGACTTACGATTAAATAAAAAAAATAATGACATATCAATTTCATGTTTTTGTTAAAACCTTTGTGGCTGAAAATTTCTTTCCAGACAAACTAACTAAAAGAACTAGCCAAGGAATTTGTTTTTGTCCCGACCGATAAAGCTGCTAATAATATTATTATTGTTTGACGTAAATTTTACATCGAGGTTCTGAAAAAGGAAATCACCAATTCACCAACATTCCAACTGACTCCATTTTCAGAAAACGAAATCTGTAACAAACATAAACTTTTAGCCACCGCTTTACAAGCAGAGCCAAATACAATGAAAGTTCCAACTATGTATTGGCTTCCGAAGCTACACAAAACCCCTTACAAATACAGATTTATTTCGTCTTCAAGCCATTGTTCAACTACTAAATTGTCTATTCTTCTTACCAGCACACTTGGTACAATTAAAAACCTTATAATAAATTGTTCAAATAAGGCCTTCGAAAATAGTGGAATAAATAACTTTTGGAGTGTCAAGAACTCGTTGGAAGTACTTGATAAATTGCATGCTTATATTGGTGATTTTGAATCTGTTCAAAGTTTTGATTTTTCTACCCTGTATACCACATTGCCTCACATTCTCATTAAGAAAAAATTCACACACCTAATTAAATGGGCATTCAAAAAATCAGAATGTGAATATATATGTTCAAACTCTTTTAGGTCATTTTTTAGTAGCAATAAACAAAAAAACTATGTTAATTGGACATGCTTTGATACTATATATGCCCTTGAATTTTTACTAGATAACATTTTTGTTCGCTTTGGGGATTCCGTATATCGTCAGATTATCGGAATTCCAATGGGGACTAACTGTGCACCACTTATTGCGGACCTCTTTTTGTATTGTTACGAGTTACAATTTATGACAAAAATAAGCAAAGACCCATCAAAACAACATCTGATAAACAAATTTAATAATACTTTTAGATTTTTGGATGATATTTTGGCTCTCAATAATGACGACTTCAGTATGTATATTAATGAAATTTATCCTGGTGAACTCACTTTAAATAAAGCTAATACTAACAATGACCACTGCCCTTTCCTCGATCTTGATATCTATATCACTAACGGAAAGCTGAATACTAAAATTTATGATAAAAGGGATGATTTTTCATTTCCTATCGTTAATTATCCGTTTTTAGATGGTGACGTTCCCTTGTCACCATCTTACGGTGTTTATATATCTCAACTTGTACGATTCGCTCGTGTATGTAACAATGTTTTAGATTTTAACGAGAGAAATTTATGTATTACTGAAAAATTATTACACCAGGGTTTTCGATATCACAAACTAGTCAAAACATTTACTAAATTTTATCATCGGTATAAAGACATCATTCGTAAATATAGCTCAACATGCAGACTTTTTATACGTTCAGGTATTTCACATCCAATTTTTTATGGAAATATTCTTTATAAAGCACAAAGGTGTCAGTATTCACCTCATAAACTTACAAAACCTTTGAATAGACTTATTAAGAAGGGATATAATTACGATACTGTTGTCAAGTCATTAAAGATTGCATATTTTGGCGTTAATATTGAGTCACTGATAAGGTCTTTGCGTCGGAACTAAACACATTTATTCTAAAAACAGTTGTTGGCATGACATGGGTTATGTTCTTCTCATATATGTTATGATGGTATGATACTAAACCCCTTACGGGAAGGATTGTGCCTGATGTTCATATGATGAAATCATAATCTTTCAGTCAGTTTAATTGAAGTCTGGAGCTGGCATGTCAGTTAACTGCTAGTAGTCTGTTGATATTTATGTATTATTGTCATTTTGTTTATTTTCTTTGGTTACATCTTCTGACATCAGACTCGGACTTCTCTTGAACTGAATTTTAATGTGCGTATTGTTATGCTTTTACTTTTCTACACTGGTTAGAGGTATAGGGGGAGGGTTGAGATCTCACAAACATGTTTAACCCCGCCGCATTTTTGCGCCTGTCCCAAGTCAGGAGCCTCTGGCCTTTGTTAGTCTTGTATTATTTAAATTTTAGTTTCTTGTGTACAATTTGGAAATTAGTATGGCGTTCATTATCACTGAACTAGTATATATTTGTTTAGGGGCCAGCTGAAGGACGCCTCCGGGTGCGGGAATTTCTCGCTACATTGAAGACCTGTTGGTGACCTTCTGCTGTTGTGTTTTTTTATTTTGGTCGGGTTTTTGTCTCTTTGACACATTCCCCATTTCCATTCTCAATTTTACTGTGGAGCAAAATTGTAAAACAGACTATAGACATATACGAAGAAAACAAATGGAAACACTCAAGCAGTTGAACCATAACTTAAGCGGTACCATACACTACATATATGTTTGACGTAGCATCGTTTGTTACGACTAGCGCTTATCCATCTCTAAATTCAAAATTTATGACGCTTGTGAAATTAGGAGCCATAGCTATTAAAACAGGCAAATGCTCATTGTGTAACTTATAGAATACGGATATACTTATGCATTATATACTTTGCTGTGCATCTCTTTTACAAATTCGGACAGAAATGTATTCTTGACGTAGAAGATTCCTTTCGTTTCTTAAATAAAAATAATGACGAACTTGTAGAGTCGTTACTTGGAATTATGAATCATACCATGCAAACTATAAACGCTGATGTATGGAGCCTCTTGATGTGCCACAAAGCAAATTATATGTATAAAGTATATCAGGTCTTCCAACATGATCTTTATAGTCACATCTTTGATCTCAACTAATGTTGTTCTTGTATGTTTCTTTTTTTTTCGACTGTATTTCATATAAGTATGTACTATCTATGGACTTTTTTTTATTGCTGTTTATATGCTTTGATGTTGTTTATGATATGTAAATATGTTGGTATAATGTTTTTTTATTCTATTCCTATAATATAAATTGTAAAATCTTTATATATATATGGAGTAAATAAAGATAATCAATCAAATTAAACTGAATGGACCTCTCTGAAGTTTTACAAGAATGGAATTGATTTTGGGGAATATGGTACCAACTGTTTAGGAATAATGGGGCCAACAAGTGGTAAAAAAACATGAACTTTTGTAGTTTAATTTTTTTGCTAACATTTACTTTTTTAATTTGTAAGGGGACGACCATTTAACTTTAGGACGGGTATGTTTTGTTTCTTAAACATCTATAGGTCACCGGACGGCCTTCAACAATGATCAAAGTCTATACTTTATAGTCAGCTATAAAGGGCCCCGAAATGATAAAGTAAAGAAATTAAAACGAGAAAACTATCGGCCTAATTTATGTACAAAAATGAATGAAAAAATGTATGTAACACATAAACAAAACGAGAACCACTGAATTACAGGCTCATAACTTGGGCCAGACACATACATGCATAATGTCGCGGTGTTAAACATGTTAGCGGGATCCTAACCCTCCCTTAACCTGGGACCGTGGTATAACATTACAACATAAGAACAAACTATAAAAAGATGAAAAAAAATCTGAATGCTAATTCTCCCCATACCTTAAAGTGATAAATTAAAAAAAATCTGATTGATTGCGTCAATTAACTAAATAAATATGTGACTAATAAAAATAAACCATCATTCTCTTTGAAGTTAAACGGTTGCTCCCTAAGTGTATGGAGTTCTCTTACAGTATACCACAATGATCCATATCACAAATGGATGCTGGACATAAGTGTGGGTGTATTTGTCCCATACATGCAGGAATTAGGGCCAAAAAAGGGACAAAAACATGCACTTTTCTAGTTTTCTGTGTTTAATTGGACTGATCTCTCTAAAATTGTACTACAATATTCTGTACTACAAAGGGAAGACTCGGATTTAGTTTGGGGTAATTGCTAAAAAACGGCGAGGAGGGGTCAAAAAGCTGTGTGGGGGTCAATTTTTCTTCTATAATTTTTTTAAAATTAATGATTTAGAAATCTTTAACTGTACAGTATTGTTCAAAATATTTTTTTAAAAGATATTTGACCACACTTGGTTTGTGTCGGAACCCTAAATTGGGTCAACATCTCGATCATAAACCAATTTAAGACAGTCTCAGGCTTCAATATTGTGTTCAAATAAGCCCCAATTACTAAATGGAAACCTCTGCGGTCGTATCAGGCGCATTGCTAATGTAACTCAATTATACGCGAGTGTCATACGTATGAGAGGTTTGGCTAGCTATACAACCAGGTTTTATTCCACCATTTACATATAAGGGTATGCCTGTACCAAGTCAGGAATATGCAGTTGTCTTGTTTTAGCTTGTGTTTTTGACATTTGATATTAAACTTTCAGCTTTGCATATTCCTTTCAGTTTAGTATTTTTTTTATATTTCACTTTTTGCATGAAATTGATATTTCAAAAGTATTTGTCTCGAAAGTTTAATTGTCGACAATATCAAAGAAAACATAAAGGAAAAAGAGGTTAAATTTCTTTTTGTTTTGATAATTGCCATTAGTCATGTATAAACAATATACAATTGAATTTTCATATAGCAAGTTTTATATAAAGCTAAGAGGAAAGACAAGTCAACCAGATACTATTTTTTATCTTGTATCATTCAAATTATAATAAGCCAGTAAGAAAAATAAATCAATTCAGATCCCCCCATTATAAATACGAAACACATTCGATTGAAACGACGGAAATGTATTAACTTTTTTCTGATATATAGGAGCTAATAGTATTAAGCCTCGTTATGGGGTTTTTGATTATGTAATTACTTGGTCGTTTTTATTAGGATTATTTGATAACAGTGCAGACGAAATATCTCATCATTATTTGATTATTTGATAATCAAGAACTTTATTTTTTATTTTTTCTTGTTAAGAAAAAATACTTAATTATTATGACGTTACGCACAGTATTGGTGCCACTTAGCGTTACACGACGTTCCTAATAAAACGACGATTTTCACGTTGCCGCAAGGAAAGTTTCAAACGTTGACCTCATATTCTACTCATGTGAAATGCCGCTGAGGAGGATAATAAAGGAGATCTCACTTTTGTTTGCATTTCCTTTTTCAATGTATCTTGCTTTTATAAAGTGGGGGTTGGTCAAAAGTAAGTTTTCTCTTTGTTATAGCTCCGGAGCATTGTCTTTTTGGAGTATCCAAGTTAAATATTTCGACATCTTATATCCTTGAAACAATGCAGATCTGCATTTTTATGCATATTAAACGAGAACTTTATTTTATATAGATCCGACCATTTCATGAAATTATGTTATGCCAAATATGCAAGAAGAAGTCGTATACAGTTTAACGTTATTAAAACGCGAACGTCAATCTACGGTTACGGGGACATTTTATTGGACATCTTAGATCGTTTCGGATTTTCTACCTGCAACTCAAACTAAAGTACATATCATATCATTTTAAACGAAATTAAATGTATTTTTCATTCATATCAGTTACCAGGTGATAAAAATTTGAGATATAGTAGAATTTCGTTTGATAAAAAGCCTCTGAATTATTTTTTGTGTTATTATGTCCATCGGGACATTTTATTGGACACGGGAAAAATGACGATGTTTTTAAAATAAGACCGCAGTTACATAATGATGTCTTCAGATAGCTTCTTTTGAACATGTATAACTTTTCTGATATTATTAAAATCCATTTCCGTATGTTATATATTATGAAATTGAAGACAGAAAGTTTTTTTACGGGTTGAGCAGCAAATTGGGACATTTTTTCTCTTTTTTATTTAAACTTTTCTGACGATCTTACTACTCTCATAGTTGAAAACGTCTATTACTTCATTTAACGTCAAATGTATACAATAATGAATGTAGTTGAGAATTTTAAACCATTCTACCTACTAATGAGACCGCACAGGGATTTCAAAGACGCACATAAAACAAAATTGTAACAGCGGGACACCCTTAAAATGACGTTACAGGCATCGAAATGAGCATTTTTTTTCATAAAAAAATAGACAAAGCACAAATTCATCTATGTTATTGATTTCTATGGGTTATTTCCTTTCGAATGATATGCATAACATGGCTATTTATTGAATAGGATAAGAGCTTGAATTTGAATAACCCGCCATCTAACCCATATTTCCAAAGTGACACCAATATCGTGCGCAACGTCTACGTGATTAAATTGGCAACAAATTGAGATTCATTGATAACTTGGATACCCCAATGAAGGGCCTCGATATTAGTAGGAGGTGTTTGACGACCGTGACTACATATGACGAAGAGTCGACTGCACCACTGGATGGCTAAGCAACTACAAATGTAATTCAACAAAATATAAAATATAAATTAGCACAAACAAAATTACTTGTTGAAATAAACATCCATATTCGTCATAGTGTCTCTGGTGAATAGTTGTATAATTGCCGATCGTACCATGTCTTCTCTTCGGAATAATTATAAGAGCTAATTGCGTTAAAATTATTGTAGAGGTTAAATTATTAATAAAATGTTATACAAGTATGCAAGTGTGGACACAGACTTGTAATGTTTTGGATGAATTTTCATAATGACTTGTGAAGAAATGAAATCTACAGGGTGACTGTCAGTGGGGCGAATGCTAGATTTAAATCGTTAAATCACAAAACAATCTCAATGATTGTCAACTCTCAGAAGCATCACATGTTGCATGTTAAAATATTCCGAGGATATCGTCAGCTTACCTCTCAAAATCAACACTTACACTGACATAATAATTCTATCACGTGGTCAATACTGCTTGCGGACTGCTAGTTTATGAGTTTTGGTTGCTTAACGATCAGTGGCAAATATTTCATGCATATTCAGGACGAGAACAAGTTCACAATAAATTCATTAGGTAGGTCTTGTCATAACAGAGGCCATTTTGGGATGCTGATCGGGGAAATTAGGACTGCCATTGGAAAATGATGGTATATTGCATAGGGACAGAAATTTGGCCTTGCAACAGGCTACATACGGGCCTTCACAGAGTTTTTGCAAGGGTTCTTTACGTGCAAAGAGCATGGCTCTCTCTTTACACGAGACATCGGATCCCCATTCTGACCGGAGTGACTGCGAACTTAATAGATCCCGCACAACCAAACGGACGCCCCACTACGGCCGGTTGGGAGAAGACCATTTGAAAGTGACCATATTTCTATTCCCAAATCACTCTTGAGGAGTAGGACTGCTAGTTCATTATAATACCCAGCAGATAAAAAAATGGACTGCTAGTTTATTCTAGTTTTATCTGCTGGGTAATCATATATACCATGATTGACATTTTGTATTTGCACCAGACGCGCGTTTCGTCTAGAAAAGACTAATCAGTGACACTCGAATCCAAAAAGAGTTAAAATAACCAAAAAACCTAATATAGCTAAGGTAATCTAATTATGAGGAAGAAAGGCCTTAGTATTTAAAAAATGCAAGTTGTTGTGAACAGTGAATTTATAATTTTGACCATATCAATGATTATGCAGTCAACACGGACGTTCTGACTTCTGGGCTGGTCCCTTGGGGAATAAAAACTCTTTAAACCTTTGCATCACCCAGTGGTTGTAAATGAACTTATCATAGATACCAGGATTGATATTCTGTATAGTTGCGCCAGACGTACCCTTCTTAATTTCTTGAATAACAAGTTTAGACATCATCAATTAAATCTAACTGTCTCAAGCAAACCTTCCAAATCGACTGTAAAAAAAAGCGTTTTCAGTCTAGATACATGATTTAAAAAATTATTTCAAATAAAGATCAATGACAAAATAGAGAAAAAGAGGTAAGAGTTATTAAGCAGTTTCTATCGTTCTGATAGCCATAAGTTATAAACAGTTTAAAATCTTATTTCATATAGAAAGTTTTATATAAGGAAAAAGAAAGTTAGTGATTTCGTTACATGTTATTCGATTTTAGTATAAAGCAAACGTGAGAATTTCATCTGTTTCTTTTGTGGAAAAAACAAATCAACAAGATGATATTGGATCTCGTATCATAAAATAAAATGAGTCCGTTATCAAAAATAAATTCAAAAATCACTTCTTTAAAAATACAAAACACAAGTTGGATGATTATGACGACATATTATTAAATGATTACAAATCTCCTATATAGGAAATAATAGTATTACTGGTAGGCGTTTAACGACTGTGACTATTCACGACAAAGAAAACGCGTACTTATCGTACTGCTCCTCTTAATGACTATGCAACTAATTCATGCGAACATTTAAATTATCACAAACAAAATTACTTGTTGAAATAAACATCCATCTTCGTCAATGTGTCTCTTGTGAATAATTGTCTAATTGCCAATCGTACCATGTCTTCTTTTTGGATAAATTATAAAAGCTAATTGCGTTTAAATTATTGTATAGGTTTAATTATTGATTAAATGTTATACAAGTGTGGACACATACTTGTGTTGTCTAATTAATATACTTTCATAATGAGTTGTACACATGTTGCATAAGGATGAATCTACAAGGTGTCCTAAATAGAAAACTCTGCTGAGTTATAAGTTTGGCGAATAGTCAAATAGATAGTTAAGAAAGTCACAAATCATTAACAACGAATGTCAACTCTCAGAAGCACCACTGATAACAATGTATATGTACATCGACGATACCGTAAGCACGCGTATTAAACTACTTTATTTTTACACTTCGACAATATTTGTACTGGTGGACTGCATATTACTGGTGGATCTGCATAGTAATTTATGCTTAGATACTCAAACGGGTTATGACTTGCTCATGTTATCAAATACATCAATACCGTTACTATAAACATGATAAACTTAATCTTGATAATATCAAATATTTTTAAATAAAACTGTTTTGGCGTTGATACATTCGTGTGTCAGACACACATTTCGATCATTTTTAATTTTATACGCTGTTTCTGTGTATTACCATAACTCTATTTGAGTGATTCGAGGTTATTCTGTTGTTAACATGTAGACATGTTCTATTATACTATTTATTTATTTATTTCTCTGTCTTGGGAGTTCGTGCATTCATTTGTACTGTATTCGCAGCATGTAATGTTGTAATTTTAGTAGCATATTTCACATTGCAATAAAGCGCGAGGATTACCTAGCCACAAAAACAGGTTTAATTCACCAATTTGTTTATTTTTTTCAAACTGTCCTGTACCAAATTAGGAATAGGGCAGATGTTATATCATAGTTCGTTTCTATGTATGTACCATTGTCGTTCATTTTTTGTTGCTCTTCATTATTTTGTTGTTTCGCTGTTTTCCTCTAATAGTTTGTTTCCCGCGGTTTTAGCTTTTAACCCGGTTTGTTGTCTCTCAATCGAATTATGACTTTTGAACAGCGGTATATTTCTGTTGCCTTTATTCACGTAATCGGGTAAAGTTTTTTGATAATGTAAATGTTGAGTATCACTATGTTTAATGTACCTTTGTGGCCTCCCGTTTTCTGCATTTACCGCAAATTGAAGGTACTTCTATAGTTATACAGGAAATACTTTTCAAATATCGATTGAAAGTCATTTCAGTTGTTAATTTTATGAATTTGTTTAATAGGAAACGCTACTAAAAATAATTGCATTTCAAACTTTTGTCGACAATAATATTTATTAATCATCTTTGTTGATTCATATCCCTTGGTACAATTACTAATACGGAATAGTAAAATGTATTTGAATTTGTCGCTAATCAATATATTTTATCATTTATTATGATGTAAATTATTTATAATTTTTTCATCACTTTTCATGGATCAATTTAAATGATTTCCTATTTGTACTGAAGAATTTCAATGCGAAAAATAAACTGTTCAGATTGGGTTGAAAAAGTTGAGGATACATGTAGATGAAACTGCATATAGACAAATTCCACATTTCCAATTTTATTTTATGTCTATATATCAGATATTGGTTATAAATACTGATCATTTAGGTATAATAACGATTTTGATGAAAATGAAATGTCCAAATACGGTTTATATCGTTTACCTTATTTAGTACCACTGGGTCGATGCCACTGCTGGTGGAATTTTTATACCCCGATCTCGAGGGTATCACCAGCCTAGTAGTCAGCACTGCTGTGTTGACATCAACTATCATTGATATGGTCATACTTATAAATCAACTGCTACAAAACTTTGAATTTTAGAATTACAAAGGCTTCTCTTTATCAAAAAAAGATAACACTAGCTGCAAAACCTTTTGGAATTTTTGTCCTCCATGCTCCTCAACTGCGTACTTTATTTAGCCTTTTTTTAAAGTTTTATGATTCGAGCGTTACTGATGAGTCTTTTGTGTCTGATGCAAATACAAAATTTCAATCCTGGTATCTATGACGAGTATATTTAAATCATAAAAAAAGGAATTATTTGCACATAATTTGTCTTGAATATGATAATTGTTAAAATATTGTCCACTAGAAATATTGTTTTCTTTAATATTTTAAAATAGTATTATCGCTTTTTTTGTGAATTAATTTACTCTACAAAAAGCAGAGACAAATGACGTGTCAAATAAGAAATTCAAAAGAGACAATAGTAGAAGTTTATTTTCCTTGCGCTAATCTTTTAAACATAATGCTGTATATGTTTGATATTCTGTTTAAAAGTGGCAATCACCAGAGCAGAGTTATCGGTCCTTGCTCTCTCAGAGAGCAAAGACCGATAGCATAGCAAATTCCAAAGCAGTGTTAGCGGTCATTGCTCTCACTCGTAGAGACCATGGACCGATAACTCTGCATGGGAGATAAAAAAGGTGGAGGGAGAGAGATGAGTCCACATACACCAGAAAACTTTTAATTTAAAACGTTCATTATGATAAGAATATCTCTGTCATAAAGACAACTGAACAACTAATTTTTAATCAAGTCAAATCTTTCAGCTAATTGTCAGACTTTTCACAGCAGTAATGATTTTTGTTTGAAAAAAAAGCATTTTTATTTTTCTGAAAATGCGGTGCATGGAGGGAAGATTTTTATTCTGGGATAACATTTCATCACACATGTAGGTGGTCGATATCTTAAGTATTGAGACAAAAATCTTCATTGCAAGCTGTGTATAGGTGAAATATGTCTGATTTTTCTTTAGTATACTTATTTGGTTCAAATGTTTGTATTGAGTTGTTGTTTCTAACGTGTATAGATCTGATTCATATACAACACATGAATATCAAACTGGTAAAAACAAACTTAAACGTTGTCAACGTGTGTCAATCCCTTGTGACTTCTACAATGTAAATTAATCATCAGACACAAAACGACAATTATAACACACGTTCCATTACCTTTATAATGAAAATATGATTTAATTTCTTTATCCGAAAAAAAAGATAGGCTTCTAGAGCCGTTTTTTCCGAAATAATTGAAAACGAATTTGTTTAACACATAAACTACTTTACTTTATAATCATAAACGCGAATCATGTAACATACATGATACTCTGAAACAGTTGTTTAACACTATATATTTTATTTCTATATATAGTTACTGATGTAATTGGTAAAATGGCCGACCTGAATTTAGTTTTATAAGCTTATAAAATAGAGAAACACACAAAATGATTTAATCGTACGTCGAAGAAATACTGACATAGCAATGAAAAAAACCAAAACGACAAAAAGACAAAGTTTACAAAACATAACAAAACAAGAATGTGTCCCATTATATAGGGAACATATGTACTACGTTTCAAGTTGATTGGACTTCAGCTTCATCAAAAACTACCTTGACCAAAAACTTTAACCTGAAACTCCTACTTTCATTTTCTATGTTCAGTGGACCATGGAATTTGAGTCAAAAGTCTCATTAGGCCTGACAATTAGAAAGATCATATCATAAGCAACAATTGTACTAAGTTTCAAGTTGATTGGACTTCAGCTTCATCAAAAACTACCTTGACCAAAAACTTAAACCTAAACGGACGCACAGACGGACGAACGAACGGAGCCACAGACCAGAAAACATAATACCCCTCTACTATCGTAGGTGGGGCATAAAAATCAATAGATATTCCTTCCATGATTTTAGTTTAAAAATGTTCATCTGATATTGAGGAACATTGTTTATGTTGCGGTAGACGACTTCATAATAAATAAAGACTGTCTAAGAACTAAAAATCAGAAAGTAACATTGTAATTCTCATGACGATAAAATGCCTTTGAAGTGTTTCGTTTATTCATTTTGTATGCATTTCTTTCTTATCAAAATTCTGTAAACGTTGTGTAGCGTTTGTTATTGTTTTCTAAACGCTACAAACTAGAAACAAATACATCGTTTAATCAGTGTTTTCTGACCTTGTTTTAGACTTTGAATAATGCATGCATTTTTTGTTGCTAAACAGACGTATTACAAAAGAAGAAACACATCCTCGTTTAATCAGGTTGAAGGTAAAACAAATGTCGCGTTTGAACTAAGAAACGATGAACGACAAACTGTAGACGAAGTTTAAACTAGGAAAACGTTTATCATAACTTATTTTGGAGTATACCTATAACACATCTTACGAAGATTAACATCCCTTGTGAAATTGCTTGAAAGTATAAAAAATTGAAATTTTTGACTTTTTTCCGGCCTTTGAAACTGGAAGTCATCTAAAATTTCATTAGTGTATTGTCTAGTCGTAATTTTGGAACTGTCATTTACTTTTTATCAAATCTAATATTGGATTTTATATAAAACACACCTTTCAAAGGATTAAATAATTATTGCCAATTTGTAATGACGCCATTTCCAAAACGTGTGGTGGCCATCTTGAAATAATGATTATTTTTTCTGGCCAGCAGCGGATATTTTATAGGTATCATTTAGTCAACCGTTATACCAAATTTCATGCTTGTATCATGATTTGCACAATTATGTCCATAATATCTCCCACTATAGTGCAAAGTGTGTCAAAGCTTAGGTAAACTTTTCAAACGTTTGTTAGAAACAAATGATCAAAACATGTGGCGCTTAGCCGTTTGCATCGTATGTGTATGAAAGAGATGCACTCTTAGTTTGTTTTTTTATTTGTATGGGTACATGTTTTAAACATATTTCCCAAAAATCGGCTTTGTTAAAGCAAACTGCTGTTCACATATTTCTTTAGCATTTGTTAATCCCTTGTAACTTCTTAAAGCTTAATGTAAAAAAATCAGCTGTATTGATAGTGATGTTATACCTTTAGACTTTAAATTAATAGATATAATTATTTTCCAGGATAAATTATGTCCTACGGCCATTGAATATGAAATAATGGGAATATCATTATTTGACACCTGATCTACTTTTATTGAAAAGAGAATTATATGAGCCCGAATCAATTATTCCAAAACAAAACTGATGAACTGAAACTATTATTTAATAATTTATATTTAATTTCTAAAACATTTCTTGAGGTCATTGGTATAATGACCGACCTGAAAAACGCAACAATAAAGACTATACAGAATTTTTAAATGTTTTCAATTTCCACCGTTGATTGCAAAATCCCCATTTTTTCTACATTAAGATATTTCTGTAACTAGTTTGGGATTCGGTATTTTATTAATTGTTTTTTTACTTTTTGCAATAACTTTTCCACGATTTTATTTTTGTAAAGTCATAAGGATTGAAATTTGGTTGCCTTGTGTAAATCATGCTGATACTGAGGTCTGTTTTGAAGTTTGTAGGAGGTCCTGGCTACTTATTTTGGTTTATTTATTGTTCTTATAGTTCTCAATCTTCATCGCGTATCTCTATTGGTAAATTTATATCGGAAGTATTTGTCCTCCTTCTCAATCTGAAATCATAAAATGAAATGTAGATGTGTGTGTAGACCTTAAGATGTTTAGTATACAAATTTTCTTTTAAACACAAAATAAAAAAACCAAGCAGGTCATTTGAAACTAAACATATTTACGGAAACATCGAATGGATAACATGTACATTGTTATTGTATTTACTTTGTCTTTAATGAACTTAAAGAAAGCAGGTGAGAACAGATTTTGCTTATATTATTATTCTTTGAAATTGAATATTTACCTTTCAATTATTTATTTAATTTTGTTTCTTTTTCGTTTTTTTTTTTGTTTTTTTTTCTCTTTTTTTATAATTTTAAATTAAAAAAAATCTACGGACATACAATTTTCAATATTTGAAAGAATTATATACCATAGTAGTAATATAAAAAATGAAGTTCACCATTAAGGTAATCAAACATAATTATTTACAACTAAAACTAAAACGTCATGGGAAATAAGTCTTGAGTATGTTGGTGTTTGTTTTTGTAACAGTTCAGTGTTCCTATTGTTCTGTTTTGTTTTCTCTTATAATTGATGTACTTCCCTTAGTTTTGGTTTGTGACCAGAATTGTTCCGTTTTGTTTTCTCTTATAACTGATTTGTTTCTCTTAGTTTTGGTTTGTGACCAGGATTTGTTTCAGTTGAATTGATTAATGTTGCCATAATTTATAATAAAATTAGTTATCAAAAAAATTATAAAATGACGATTTAATTGATATTCATGTCAACAACGAAGGGCTGACTACTGGGTTGGTAATACCCTCGTAGACGAAACGTACACCAGCAGTATCATCGACCCAGTAGTGTAAGATAGGTACCAGGATTATAATTTTATACGCCAGACACGCGTTTCGTCTACATAAGACTCATCAGTGACGCCCATATCAAAACAGTTAAAAAGCCAAACAAGTGAAAAGTTGAAGAGCATTGAGGATTCAAAATTCCCAAAAAAATTGTGCCAAATACGGCTAAGGTAATCTACTCCTGGGATAAGAAAATGCTTAGTTTTTCGAAAAAAATCAAAGTTTTGTAAACAGGAAATTTATAAAAATGACAATATAATTGATATTCATGTCAATACCAAAGTGCTGACTACTGGATTGGTAAAACTTTCTTTTTTTACAGATTGTGGATTGCATATGAGTTGTTATCGCTTCTACAGCAATTATTGGGATCCTGGTGTCGAGAATACTGCTGGTACTAACATTTGGTGTGAACATCATTGTAAAGCTACTAATATAGATAATACATTTTCGGCGACATTTGTAAGTTGATATTAATCATCATTAGATAATTTTAGAACGATGCTCATGCCAGTAATACGCGTTCCAAAATATTTTTTATTACTTATTCTACAAAACAATTTGCTGCAAGCCAAAGCAGTTGAACAGAAAAGTCTAAGTATTAAAAGTCGGGTTTGGCTGATGAGTTGCATTCTTAATTTTTATAAATATGATAGCTATGACCTATTGAGTATAGTCTCTAAGAAACAGACGTAACAAGAAAACAAAACATTGACCAATAAACCACAAAAATGAGGTCAAGGTCAGATAAACAATGCCAGGCAGACATGTACAGCTATATTCATCCATTCAAAACTATATTGGACCGAATGTTTATAGTAAGAAAAACAGACCAAAACACAAAAATTTAACACTGATCAATGAACCATGAAAATGGAAACAAGGTCAAATAAAACCTTCAAGACTAACATGTACATCATAAGATATTTCCATACACCAAATATAGTTGACCTATTGTATAATGTATAAAGAAAAACAGATCAAAACTAAAACACTAAACTTGTTCAATACACAGGTGTAGAGCAGAGTTTACTTTACTTATCGGGGACACAGAATTAAGTAAAGTTCGTGTTAATCTTTTGTTTTATATGTAGTGTTTTGTAGCATTTCAAGTCGTTCGTCGAATTTCATCATGAGGTTGTGATATTGTCTGCAACTAATAAGTATAGATTCTCGTTTTTTTTTTATATTGATATCGTAAAATATCAGCCGCGTGACACAATATGAACCGTTTTGGCGACTGAGTGAAATCAAAGAACTATACGAAGAAAACACGATTACCTTTTTATCGTTCTTTATAACTGGTCTTTTCTTTTTCCCTAAGAGCCTTTAACGCTTGACGAAAGCAAGCTTGATAGCGTCTCCTCTCGCATTGTGACGTCGGTGATAACTTTCCTCTCACATCATGACGTCGTTGAGAATGCCTGGTCTCAATTTTAAGTTTTGATACGATAATTACGGAGCTACAAAGTAGCGGGATACAGTGGTAGGGAAGGACAATAAAGTTTGAATATCCCTGTGATATCTGCCATTTCTGCATGTCAGCACTTTTATGTCAGTCGCAAACCCTTTTTATGATATATGCACTGGTCAACATGTATGAGCGAAAGGTATCAATTGAAAAATATAAACACCATGCGATGATGCAGAGGATATAAAACTATTGAAAAAAGGGGAAACTTGGCATTTTAATAATTAAATTCGTTATGCGGCGTCTGACATAAATATTTTTAGAGGTCGTCAATCTTTGTCAATATCATAGCAAATGAAAATGTATGAAGCATACATTCTAGTTTCGATAGTATCCAACATCCCAAACTCACTAGGATATATGAAATGTAGGACTGAAACCTTAAATACATATCTCAATTTGAGATTACAGAAGTCAATAAAACGGTTGTCTTTAAGGTCTTTAAAAAGGGTCTGCTTTTCTAATTTGGAATGCGGACTGTAAACACCGTTATGTTATGTTGACTAATAAATCGTTCATATCGACTTATAAACGATAAATAAATCGACCGACCAACGTCACTTTCATCCGCGCAATTTCGAATAAATTCCATCTTAAGCTATCAAATGTGCTTAACTGTAACAATTATCTCACTTCTGTTTTGCAAAATATACCACTATAAAAGGATTAAACTGTATGTATGCCTCTTTGAAATGTTAAAGTCAAGTTTCGATGGATTTCCCAGTTTTGTCATCCTCTTTGGATTTTGTCGAATCTCAATTTATTAGAAATACAACTGAAAACCTTATTTTGCCTTTCATATCAATAAAACTATAACAACGCAACCTCATTAAAAAAACAAACTAAACAATAAAACAACAACAAATACAAGTGGTATCAAGTCCTAAATATAGGAGAAAAACAAGGTACTAGTAAACAGTCCCGTATGGAACAGAACTTTCTGGAATACTTTAAGTTCAGGATTGAATAGTAGAAATTTTTTAAAGTTTAAAAATTATAATTTTAAGAATTTTACATTTTGTACCTCATAAAAACTTGTGTATATGAAAAGAAACAATGCAGTTTTATTAATTTATAATTGTAACGATACAGTTTTACAATTAAGCGCCAAAATTAAAGTATACTGCACAATACGACGTTTTGACGACCAATTTAAAATTCAAGTAAAATCTTTTTTTTAGGACTGTGTAGATTTTCGCCGTGACATATGAAGTGAAGTTAAATTCTTTAAGTATTCGACAATTCCTTATTTGTTAGTAAAAAGAAGATATAATTATTATAGATATGTGATGGATTAATTGATTGATAGGTGTTTAATGTCACTATCATCACTATTGTGTTTATTTGTATTTGTCAGTTTTTATTGGTTGAGAAAGAGAACCAAAGACCTTCGATAGGAAAACGAACAATTCATCCAATTAAAATTATAGTCGTGCGCACCTCTCACGTGCTGGGTTCGACTCATAAACTCAGTATTGACAGGTTAGTTCGACTTCTTTGATCAATGGGCCTCTGATATGTGATGTAGAAAATATCACATTTTAAGACAATTATAGAAAGCACTAATTCTTTACCGTGTTTTGGGGAACTACACAAAACAAAAAAGAGTGTGCTAAAGTAGCAGTGATTTAAACATTTCAGTTCATTGGTATTCAGTGAAAGTGTTCATTTCAAATTTGTTTAAGCCATCCTATTTTTAATCCTTTAACGAATTGTGTTATTGCCTCACTACTTGAATATGTAGAGCTTTCATATAATACGTATAATATAAATTGTAAGATAAATATGTACGCCGCTCAAGTAAACCTCATATATTTTCTGAAAACCTCAACTGTAATGACAAAGTTAATATATTTAGTTGGAAATATAATTTTGCAAAGAAATATACTATCTGTTTAAACGTATATTGAAATTTTAAACTATGTTATTTTTTTTTAGTCAGATATTTGCTATTGTCGAAAAACTCCACCACCTTCAACCTATGAGAAACCAGCTAGTGAATGTACTCGTACCTGTTCGGGTGCCTCAACAGAATTTTGTGGAGGTTCTACCACATTAAGGGTTACAGTTTCTATCATAGGTAATTATTTAGATACACTGAAAAAAATTGTGAATGAAAATGGGGAATGTGTCAAAGAGACGACAACTCGACCGCAGAAGAAAAAAAATAACAGAAGGTCACCAACAGGTCTTCAATGTAGCTATACACTCCCGCACCCGGAGGCGTCCTTAAGATGGCCCTTAAACAAATATATACTAGTTCAGTGATAATGAACGCCCTACTTATTTCCAAGTTGTACTCAAGAAACTAAAATTAAAATAATACAAGACTAAAAAAGGCCACAGGCTCCTGACTTGTGACAAGGGCAAAAATGCGGCGGGGTTTAACATGTTTGTGAGATCTCAACCATCCCTATATACCTCTATCCAATGTAGAAACGTAAACGCATAACAATACGCACATTTAAATTCAGTTCAGGAGAAGTAAGTTAATATGTGATATATCAAAGAAGTAGGTCAACCAGTAATAGAAAACGGTACTTCCCTACACCACGAAGACCGAACTATACTCTGCATAGTGCTAGAAGGTTTAGGTCCACTAGTATTCGAAACCGCTACATTATCTGCATTCCGATGGCCAAACTATACCATTCAGTACATTAGATTTTTAAAGACCAATTACATTTACATTGAAGTACTCATTAATTTATAAGTGCTGTTTAAAGCCATTTGTGTATTCGAACCAGATCAAAAGCCAGCACTTCTGTGTTGACATGAATTATCAATGATATGTTCAAATTAAAAAATAACTATCTACATAAACTATTCTTTTAAAATGCTCACGATTTTCAACCCCATGAATAGATTTTCTTAACTGCATTTGGCAAAACCTTCTTGGGAATATTGAGTTCTCAATGCACTTTAACTTCGTGCTTAAACTGGCATATATTTAGGTTTTTGGATTTTAGCGTCACTGGTGCCTTTTTTGTAGACAAAACGTGCGTCTGAAGTACGGTATGTTAAGCATGGTAACTACTATGTGTTTATAGTAACGATTGCCCACTTACACTATTTGAAAGACTTTAAAGTATAATATATTATCTATATTGGGAAAAGAAACATAAAATTTGTTTATGATAAAAAAAAGTTTAAACATAACACATTGCAGACCTTTTGTAAATGATTATTACTTTTTCACAGATCGGCCGCCTGACATAGTGACTACTACAATTTCGCAAACGACTACTACAACCTCTCTAGCTATAGGAGAATCGCTTACTACAACCTCCACGGATATGTTAACCACTGACACATCTCAATCAATAGTCACGACGGAATCGTTCAGTACAACGTCTGAAAATCTTCCATATTTAATTTCAACTGTAACGAGTCCGACTTCCTCACATACAACCACAGATGTAGCTCTTTCAACAACAGACAGTAAGTTTACCTAGCTACTTCAAATATAAAGTATATATAAAAAAAATATCAGAAAATTAAAACTCCAAGGTAAATTCAAAAATGTACATCAAACTTTAAAAATCGAGCGTTCGACTTTGGCCCTCAATGGTACGTTTTGAAAACAACTATAACAGACTGGATATGACGAAATAATTGATGCGTGGCATTCTTGAACTTAAAATACATTTTATTTAAAGGAAACTCATTCTTTTTTCTATCTGCATCAAAATAGATGTCACTTGCAACATGTATTACGATGATTTATTGCATGTGAGGCAGGTAGGAAACACAAGTGGACATAACAAATTGATAAACTGTTCAATTTTTTTCAAAGTTAATAGCTATTAAAGGTACCAGGGTTATAATTTAGTACGCCAGATGCGCGGTTCGACAACAGGGGGTTGTGATCATGTTAAAATAATAAGTAGTTGATAATATTGATGATCCTTTATTAATTGACCGTACTGATTTTTAACAACAAAACAAATCGAAGGAAAAAGGAAATATTCTGTTACTTTAATAACTAAATATAACCAATATATATATATATGTCGTGTACAAGTTGCGATTTTGTACAGGTTATAACATGTTCAAAAATATTGTACATGTTATAACTTTTATAATGCAAAAATACAAGTTATAACATGTACAAAAGTACCTCATACATGTTATAACCTGTACAAAATATTGCTTAAAAATGGTTTTAACTTGTATAAAATTGAAAAATAAGGATATGATTCTATGATCGCAACAGATGTTATTGACATCAATAATATTTGCATAACTTTTTAATTACTCCTTCATGTTAGTGTGTTTTATCCTTTTTTTTGATACAGTTAATGTTCAGGGGTCGGTATTACGACGCATTCCTAAGACTTGTCATAAGATACATGTATATCTTAGGACGTGTCTTAGGATTCTCTTATGACTTTCTATGAACATATCTTTATTTGATGAATTTTAAATGTGAGTGTCCACTTTGAAGGCAATAGTAAAATACTTTCATTCTACACTAAAAGACATAAGAGGAAAGCTAGGACAGATGTGTCTACAAATAAAATTGGGAATGGAAATGGGGTATGTGTCTTAAAGATAACAACCCGCCCAATGGAGCAGACAACATCCAAAGGACACAAATACATGCTTTCAAAGTAGAGGATATATATTTAAAACATAAAAATGACATTCGCTTAATGAAATAATCTTATAGTTTATAAAAAAAAATGAGTTATAAATTTACACAGGTCATGCTGAAGGCCAAAAATGTTGAAGAGTAGATCCAAAGATATCTAAAATGAAACGTGGTCCAATGAAAAATATCTCTTGCTTTTACAGAGTAAGCATATAAAACATTGTTTTAGTCTTTGCATGCTATAAAACGAGAGGGAGGAGTATTACCCAAAATTATTAGGCATCGTTCTTAAAATTTTGGGAAGAATTTAGTTACATGTACTCGTATTTAATGTAATTGTCATTGAGGAAATGCAAGCTTTTAGTAAATAGTGTCACACTTATTTAAGCCATGATGAACTACATAAAACATTCAATCACATGAAAACACATTTTGCAAACATAAGTCATGAAACATATATTTCTGTAACTTTGTGATCATTGTCCTCTACAGAAAGAGACACGTTCTGGCCTATTTGTTGTTGTTCTTTATGCATTGATGAATTTAAATGTGTATTTTACTTCATTAAGATTTATCTTAAATTTTGTACAAGTTAGAACCATTTTTAAGCAATATTTTGTACAGGTTATAACATGTATGAGGTACTTTTGTACATGTTATAACTTGTATTTTTGCATTATACAAGTTATAACATGAACAATATTTTTGTACATGTTTTAACCTGTACAAAATCGCAACTTGTACACGACATATATATATACGTAAAATTAAAACAAATTTATCATGAAACACTTGTTGCATTTGACAAATAATTTGCGTATCTATCACTTAATCAAGATATGGGTTTACAGTTGAAAGTTGCTGATCTATCATATTTATTCTACTAAATTAACTTTGAAGTCATTTGGTCTCTTATAAAGAGTTTTTTTTTTATTGGCAATCATACCAAATATATATTTTTATATTCAATGTTTTAATTTCAGGAGTGAATCAAAAGAAAATGTTATGTAAATGTCCAAAAAGATTAGTTAATACAAAATGGCATTTTCTTGATGAAATGGATATAACAGACTCAGAAGCAACCGAAATTATCCTTCAACATTTTTATCAGGATATACTACCGGAAATGACTGTGGACAAAAAAGCTGTAACAAAAGAGGTTCGAAAGAGGACATCAGCTGTTAACAAAACAAAACCTGCACAATTCATTGGATGGGGATGCATTGTATTTCTCATTCTACCAATGGTTGTGTTGGTCTCTATAGACTTGCTTAACTGTTGTATTTACTTCCAGACACACTCTCGTCGAAACAAACGCAACCGAATAAACTCAATGTAAGACATTAAACATCGTAAAGAAGGCACAATGTCCATGATATGCACATTATAAATTCGACCGAAAAATCTTAAGTCAGTAGAAGATGTAATAATTACAAACCTGATGAGAAAAATCATAAAAATATCAACACAGACTTGAAAACGACTTTTGGCTATACGGAATCGAATTAATGCAGTACATCTACCACTTATCAATTTGTTAGACAACTAAATCATATAGATACATTGCTTACTACAATGAATTTCAGATACATATACACTTTACTGTTCGACATTTGTGAAGGAAAAAATTAAAGACAGTAATCAATTAGAAATTCATATATAGTCCTTAAAGTACTGAATGAAGGCTCAACCGTATGCAATGCATTCATTGAGTAAATCTTCAATTTTGTAACGTGTCTAGTAATTACCCACAGAGAACGAATACACATAACAAAAAGTGGTACCAACGCATCGGATACTGACCTTTAGAAATTTACAGATCACTAAAATAAATGTACAAGTAGCTGAAATAATAAACAAAACATACAATTGTATCTGCAAACAAATTTTGAAGGATTATTATTATATATATCCATATATAAAAAAATGAATATTCAGAAATAAATGTGAATCACTGATAACCATTCACAGTTAGATGAATCAATGATAAATTAAGCTCTTGTGATTGGTGGATTAAGGACAATTCAATCTTTTTTGAACATATCATTTTATGGATTAATTATATTCACAAATTTAATTTTGAAAATTGGTGTTCAACGAATATAAATGAACCCTCAGTATAAACTTCTATTACATGGTTTACAAGTATATTCATCAGGTTCTTTTTTCACAGACGGGGCCTGGTTAAGGTCTTCCTTGGAGGGACATTGAAATGGGTGCTTCAGGTGCCATATCATGTATTACCTGGTTATCAGTCTGCAGTCTTTGTTGGCCTGGTTAGATGTTACTTATGAAGGACAATGCAAAGATACGGGGGGGTGTGCTTCAAATGGCTGGGTGCTTCAGGTGCCATATCATATATTAACCGTTACGTAGTCTGCAATCTATGTAGGCCTGGTTAGCAGTTTCTTATAAAGGACCAGGAAATGAGTCGGTAATTCAGGTGCAATATCATTGAAGGCGACAATCTAAAAGTAAAAATAACCTAGTTATTGCAGGTTCATCCACATCTTGACAAGTGGTTTATTTTGTATAATTAGGAAATGAGTTGAAGCTTGGACACTGATGTCACTGAATATATAATATAATAATAGTCCCAGAGTAAACGCTGGTTTGTTGTTATAAATTAATATACATTTAACAGTTGCATGTACACATAATTTTCATCAATTTTTATATCATTCAATTCTACTATTCTAATAATAATGTAGTGCAAATGCATGGTGAACACTTCATTACAAAAATCGATTTTTCTAAAAGATTGGAAATAAGAAGCCATTCCTATTATCCCGCAAAAAAAATTACAGAGTTACCTGTCCTTGTCGGGAATGTTGCAAAATGTTCTTGAGATATTTTTCCGCAAGCTTTAACACAATTGTTCGGTGATAAATATTATTAATGATTTTTTACTAACATATATTTATAACGACAAAACAGTTTCATATTAATAATTTGTGTTTAAAAAAAAATATGTTTAGGAATATCCATTGCAAAAATGAATTTAAAACAAGCGATATGTAATGGTATTTTGCACTAGATAATGTCCGCGAGTCTATAATTTTATACATCGATTGAAAACCCTTAACTAATTTACATAATGGAAATTTAGGCCATACAGTATACCGGAAAGACCTCACGGTCATCTCGATGTAAAAAAAATAAGACAAAAAAGTCTACAAATCTCAACATAGAAAACTATAGATATTTCTTCCATGATTTTAATTAAGACAATGTTCAGCTGATATTGAGAAACAATGTTTGCATTTTGTTTTTTGTTAGTTTTTATTTGAATATGCACCTGTTTTATTCATAATCCCAGAAAATCAGATTTGTTAAAACAAACTTCTATGCTGCTAACAAATGTTTGTTACATTTGTTAATCCCTTGTTACTTCTTAATTATTATATTTTAATACGCCAGTCGCGCTTTTCGTCAAGTTAAGAATCATCAGTGACGCTACGATCAAAATATTTATAAAGCCAAACAAGTACAAAGTTGAAGGACTTAATATCTATAATGATCAGCTGTATATATAGTGATGTACATAACAAATCGTTATACTTTTAGACTTCAAATTAAAATAAATGAGTAAATTTTAATTCTTTCTTTAATGAGAAATGTTATTCAAGAGCTAGAGCTATTTGATATGTAGTAATTAGAAAACACCTGATCTACTTTTATTAAAAATATAATTATATAATCACGAATCAATTATTCCAAAACAAAACTGATGAACTTTAACAGTTAATTAATAATTTATATCTAGTTGCTACGACGTTTTCTTGAATAACTTGTATAATGACCGACTTGAATAACGCAACAATAAAGACCTTATAGATTTAAGCATTCGTTGCAATTATCAAATCCCCTCTACAGAAGGTAATGCACGTCACTGGTTAGGTATATTGTGTTCCAACTCTTTGTTGTGTTTGAGTTTTGATGTTGTCATTGGGTAAGGGACTTGAAGATGATAAATTGCCTTGGAGTTCGTTTTTTTTTTTACTTTTTGTAATTATGTTTCCTACATGAGTTTCTTAGGCAATGACAATATGAATACTTTGTTGTTGACTCGTTTTAACTTATTATAAGGTTTTCTTGTAAGAGAAGGTTCTTGCTTCTTCTGTTGTTTAACGTATATTGTTGTAACTATAATGGTTTTATATATTGGTTATCTTCATACAACGTCGTGTGTAACATTTACTTTGATTGGATAACGTCACCAATTGTTATGCCATCAATGCACAATTGTAAGGATTTGTCCTCAGTCCCAGTTGTAAATCTGAAATTATAAAATGAAATGGAAGTGGGTGTGCGTTCTTAATGGTGTTGAGTATACAAATACGATGTTTCTTTTCAGACAAATTTAATTTCAAAATAACAAAACGAGCAGGTAATTTTAAACTGAACACAGTTATGCAATTTTAGAATGGATAACATGTACGTTGTCATTGTATTTATTTTGTCTGTAATGAAATTAAAGACTGCAGGTAAGAACAGGTTTTGGTAATATTCCATTTTTTTCTGTATCTTCTGAAACACAGTTTGCTGATATTTTATTAATGATTTCTTGTTAAACTAAAGTATTGATTTTTATTTTTAAATGAATCGTTCAAAACTGTATAATTTTGTGTTTATTATCTCATATTTAAATGATTCAGGTTTGATAATTGTTCATTTTAAATGCGTTTTTTTAGTTACAAAAACTAACCAAAGAGAATCAAACTTTCATGTATTAAGTTCAGACTTTTCTACCAATATCTGCATTTTTTCGTTCATGTGTAACTATTATTTGAGCCTTAAATTGAATTCTTAAAAAATATAGGTCACAATAGTATCCTTGATTAAGATTGTTGACAAACAGACCAAAGAGACAATATATATATATTTTGGAGTTTGTGCTTCATACAAAACTTTTTTAAATATATGAAATGAAAAGCCAAATGTAGAGCGGGATCTGCTTACCCTACCAGACCATTTGAGACCTACCCTCGTTTTTGGCAAGGTTTGTTTCGGTCTGTTTCTTAGTTTTTTTTATGTTCCTCTAATATCTTTCGCCTTTCTCTTGTTTCAATTTATATTCCGATATAATGTGGAGTGTATCCCATTACAGTGTTCTCATTATTAGATTAACCCATAACATCTTTAATGCTAAATAATTTTCAGGACATGATACTGCCTCTGAATTAGTAGTTTAAAGGACATTTTGCAGGTTTTGATATATATTATTCTAGATAGAGTAACTGTATACAGCAATGTTTAGCTAGTTAGATAATTTTTATACAAATAAGTAGACAAGACCGAAATTGACAATTGACCCAAAAATGAGTTGTTGCCCTTTGTCATATTTAATCACACTTTGCAACAACCATCTTTGGGGTACATAGTTTTAAACAAATATCTGATGAACTCACTTGTCAACCAAGATGCCCAACATGGCTACAAATAAACGTAGGTGGTCAAAAGTTTTTTTCCATTATTTTGAAAACCGTTTTATAGACAGAAAATCTGGCAGGATCAAACATGTTGAGAATGTTGAGCTCTACCTATTATTTATATATTTTAAAACTATTACATGCCCTTTGATATAGGATTTTTTGCATTTAAATGTCACATTAGCTTTTTTTTGTACTGTCTTGAAACTATAATATATACAGAGTAGCGTTTAGAGGAATCAGGAAGATAAGTTCTTCATATGAGTCAATATGACTGAAATCGTCATTCGACTCCTTAGAGTTATTGCACTTTTCAATTTATTTTCGATTTAACTTTCACCCCATAATTGCATTAACACTACTATTTAATGAAGGCAACCGTAGTATACTGCTGTTCGAAATGCACAAATCGATTGAGAAAATAATAAAATCCGGGATACTAACTAAAACTGAGGGAAACACGTCAAATATATAAGAGGAGAACAACGACACAACAGAAAACTAAAATGGAACACACACAGAAACGAACTTTAATAAAACAATGGCCATATTCCTGACTTGGTACAGGACATTTTAAAAACAAATGGTGGGTTGAACATGGTTTAAACATTAAAACACAGGATATAAAAAATGATAAAACGTCTCGCAAATAAGTTCTAAAAGTTTTTTTGTTTTTTTATTTACAGATTGTGGATTGCATTTTAAATGTTTTGAATTCGGAACCACCTATTGGTCTAGTAGTATTCAGTATTATGCAAATACTAACCTTTGGTGTGAAAATTACTGCAAAGCTACTAATATAGATAATACGTATTCGGGAACATTAGTAAGATTAGTTTAAGATATTAAACAACTTTGCATGCGACACGAGACATGTTCTAAAAAGTAATATAAAAAAGATACTGAACTCCGAGGAAAAGTTAAAACGGAAAGTACCTAATCAAATAACAAAATTAAAAGATAAAACACATCAAACAATTGATAGAAACTGATATAAGATAATAAGGTTTACTAAAGGCAACAGTAGTATACCGCTGTTCAAAACTCATAAATCCATGGACAAAAAAGAAAATCGGGGTAACAAACTAAAACCGAGGGACACACATTAAATATAAGGAGGAGAGCAACTACACAACACCGAAACGCAACACACACAGAAACGAACCAAGCATCAGACAAAATACCACGAGAATAACAAATATAACATCGAAACCAAATACATGAATTTGGGATAGACAAGTACCGTGAAAAAAATAAGAGAAAACAAACGACACAACGTAAAAATGCAATACACACAGAAACGAACAATAATATAACAATGGCCATCGTCCTGACTTGGTACAGGGTATTTTTAAAGGGTAATAAAAATGCAGGGTTGAACCTGGTTTTGTGGCATGCCAAACTTCGCACTTTAATGGCAAAGTTAAATATAACATTGAAATGACAACATAATATTACAGGACTACAATACAAATAAATAGGAGAAAATAATAGACAAAGAAACACATGATTAATAGATAACAAAAAGCATCAGGTTTAGAATTCAATACGTCAAAAACGCGCCTCGTCCACATAAGACTCACCAGTGACGCCCAGATATAAAAGATCGAAAGTGAAAAAAGTACAAAGTTGGTCAGCACTGAAGATCAAAAGTTTAAAAAGTTGTGCCAAATACGGCATTGTTTTTATGCCCGGGATAAGAACATCCTTATTATATAGAACAATTCATGCTATTGCAAACAGTAAATTTTATCAAATGAATATGAAAGAGATATACATAATGAAACTGAAGTATTAACTAATTACAGAAAACTAAACCCGAATACATAATACAAATATAACATCAAAACCAAATACATGAATTTGGGATAGACAAGTACCGTTACTAGTTATTCGAAAATACCATGCAAGCCAAGCACACTTTCCATTGAAAACCCATATGATCAAAAGCATCTTTATCTGCGCTCCAGGGCAAAGCATCCACTACATGTGGAGGTTCGACTGGTATCACGTGGAACAGGAATATTAAACACCAACCTGTTTCAAAAGGGACTATTTTCTATTAATATCAGGCTGACATAAATCATTATAAATGATCCAAACCTTGCAGAAGTTAACAACGCTACCGAATCATAGAAGAAAAGAAATTTTACTTTCTGAAAAAAAATCTAATCAAAGAGAGATTTAGTATCAAATTAGACAATGCAAGCAAATATGTTCATGGGAAAAAAGAACAATTGAAACAGCTTAAGCTATTGTGATAGATTATTGCATGGCATTTTCCATATAGGCCGTGGTATAAATTCTAGACTCCAATATCAAGCCAGAGGGATTTCAGAGGAATGAGAGGAGAAGAGTTTTGACATGATTTTTCAAAAGAACGTTCTGGGTCGAATTTGATAATAATAGTTCCTGTTACCTGTTACCTAATCTATACGTTCAAATATGTCAGACGGATCACCAAACGGTGTATTTGCAATATTTGCTATAGGCACGGGTCATAATAACATTTTCTGAAGTCAATCTTTGACCAAAAGAATTTACCTGCAAAGTAATTCCCGGTTGTATTAAGGAAACCAGGACTGATTCCCACAGTAAGATTGTGAAAGCAAAGAAACTATGCACCTTAATCAAGCGTTTCTATCAAATGAAAACACGAGTACTAAACATACAGGCTGAAATAAGGCCTTTGGACATAAATTCAGTAAAAGACCCGTATACTGCACGTTTTAGTATATAAGTCGTCTAAATAACAATTTTAGATCTGTAAATTTGCGTTTCCTATGCTGGGATTCAAACTCATGTAACTAAGATATTGGGCACCAAATTACGTTGCACGGTGCCCGACGCGCTAGACCACTCGATTACCTAGGCTCTACCATTATAAGGCTTTCAGTGACCGGTTCCTCGTCGTTTGTATTCTAGAGTCGTAAAACAATACATGATATATTAGGCATGAAGATGGAATTGTTACAGATCAACTGAATTATCTGCTGTTAAGGATTCTTCAGGTGTAAGATGTAAGATGCAGTCGCAGAAAGAAAGAAAAAATCAGGTTCAATTCACCATATTTTTTTTAAATGTCCTGCACCAATTAGGGACAGTAGCAGTTGTTGTCAAAAGGTCCGTTTCTATGTATGCTGGCGTTTATTTTTAAAAGTTGTGCAGTGGCTCTGTTGTTCTGTAGATTTCCACTTATGATAGTGTTTTTTATTATGTGTTTCCCTCTGTGACCCAGATTTGTTAAAGTTAAATTGATTTACGACTATTAAACAGTGGTATTCTACTGTTGCCTTTTATTTATTTATTCAAATAGTTTCTTATTGCCTTGTTAGTTAAAATTAAAAGATTTCGTATGATAATAAGTGACAATCAATGTTTAAAAAAACTAAACAAACAGGTCATAAATATTTGGGCAGCTGAAGTAAATATTATCGACAAACATTGGAAATACACACAAAGGCAACATATTTAATTTTGAATAACATATATAATCCTGGTACCTTTGATAACTATATACCATTATTTAAATATATATGGAACCGTATGCTAGTAATTGTATTTCAGGCAGACTTTTGTTATTGTCGAACAACGACACCACATTCGAACCAACAAAAAGCAGAGGATGAATGCACTAGTAAATGTCCAGGAAAATTATCAGAAATATGTGGACGTTCTACCAACCGGGCTACAGTTTATAAAATAGGTAATTATTTCTTAATGTACACCATAGCAAGTCATTCGTCAAAACTCGGCCGATTCCGTTCCTCATCTAACGGACAGACGAAGAGTAGCGAATTCACCCGAAGATTGCCGATTGCAGAGCAAGTTTATACTGTAAAAACGGAAATTATTCAGATGATTATACTTTTGCAAAAAGATTCAATTAGATGGGTATCCGAATAACAAAAACTTGCATTTACAATTCTGACACATATATTTGTAATTCAGAATTTTCCGTACTCGCAATTATAGTCATTCTCATATTTTGGTCTGTCATGTCGAAATTGCAATTATAATGAAAGTAAGTATGAATTATATCTAAGTTAAGCAACACATAATATTTAAAGTGGAAAAAAAACATGCAAACAATACACAACGATAGTATTGTACATGTGTCAAAGAGAAATAAAACAACAGTCACGTGCGAAATTATTTAAACACAATTGTATATAAAAAAAATCAAGATGTATTTCTGCAACATTCGAGATGTTTATCATCTGAAGGTTTGTGAATCAAATCGTAGTATGTTTGCACCTGTCCTGAGTCAGGAATCTGATGTACAGTAGTTGTCGTCTGTTTATGTAGTTCATATGTGTTTCTCGTTTCTCGCTTTTATATAGATAAGACTGTTGGTTTTCCCGTTTGAAGGGTTTTACAAAAGCAATTTGTGGGGCGTTTTATAGCTTGCAGTTCGCTGTGATCCAATGCTCCGTTTTGAAGGCCGAACCTTGACCTATAATGGTTGACTTTTATAAATTGTTACCTGGATGGAGGATTGTCTCACTGGCACTCATCTTTCTATATCTATATGCTAAACTCTTTTGACTCAGTATATGGTGTTATTCAAAGGCGTATGTTAACCTCATATGTCTGAATGACGCTGATACTTAATTAGTCGATTCCTACCTTTTGTTTTTTATTTTTGTATCGACAACCCGAAGGAACAGTTATCAAATAAGAATATTTAGCTGTAACGGAAATGATATTGATCGGTCAGAGGGTTCTGATCTGTTATGTTATATATTGTGTTTGTGGACTGTTGGTTGTCATTTCTCGTTTTTGCTTTAATATTGTCATTTGTTTTCTACTTTGGTATATTTTGGCCCTCTTTTATTTCTTATACACTATGTTTCATATTTATGGACGCATTACATTTTGTTACAAAGTCGCTATGAAGTGTTCTGACATCGAAATCGTAAAAATGCAGTTGGATAAAACAACAAAAATGATTCAATAACACACCAGCTTCTTTGTTGATATAAATAATCATTAATATGCTCGTAATTAGAAATTAACGTTGAAATTTTGAAATGCTAAGATTTTTCGACCTCACTAGTTATCTTTACTAAATTTGGCTACAATTTGTGGAATTTTGCTTCCTCGATGCTCTTAATATCCGTACTTTATTAAGCCTTCTAAACCGGTTTGTTTGGCATCAGTGATGTCGATGTTGAATGTTAAGCCTGGTATCTATGATCAGTTTTTTTATTACTGTCAAATCTTCCGTTTAAATAACATTAAAGTATAATTCATTAAGTATCTCGAAAAAATACGACATGTTTAATAGTCATCTGAATTAAAACAAACATTCGAATATCAACTGTCTGTAGATATTTTGTAAAATAAGATGACAATAAATTATTCCTTTTTTTATAGATCGGACAACTCCCACAGTGACTTCTACAATTTCTCAAATAACTACAACGTCACCAGCTATGGCAGAATCACTTACAACAAGAACTATTGATAGGATAACTACAGACACAGCAACCTCTACAATTTTGCAAACGGATAGTGTAACATCACTAGCTGCGGGAGAATCGCCTACTACAACCTCCATGGATACGATAACCACTGACACATCCCCAGCAATAGTTACGACTGAATCGTTCAGTACAACGTCACTGGCTGTGGGAGAATCGCCTACTACAACCTCCACGGATATGATAACCACTGACACATCCCCAGTAATAGTCACGACTGAATCGTCCAGTGCAACATCTACAAATCTTCCATATTCAATTTTAACTGTAACGAGTCAGACTTCCACACATACAAACACAGATGTAACTTTTTCAACAACGGACAGTAAGTTGATGTAGCTATTTTGAATATAAATATATATAGGAAGTTGTGGTATGAGTGCCAATGAGACAGCTCTCAATCCAAATACAAATTTATGAAAAATGAACCATTATAGGTCAAGGTACGACCTCAAACACGAAGCATTGGCTCACACTGAACAACAAGTTATAAAAGGTCCCAATATTAAGTAATGTAAAACCTTTCAATTGGGAAAACCAACGGTCTAATCCGTAAAAAAAAATAGAAACGAGAAACATGTATGAACTACGTAAACAAACAACAACTACTGCAATCAGATTCCTGACTTAGGACAGGTGCAAACACTTGCAGCGGGATTAAACGTTTCAATGGTACATATAAAAAAAATCACAGCTGAAAGGTAAATTAAAACAAACATGCAAATCGAACGTTGGACTTTGTCCCCAACAGAACGTTTGGAAAACAACTATTACAGATAGGATATGGCGTAATAAATGATGCATGTCATTTTTTCTCTATTTGCACCAAATTAGAAGCCACTCACAACATGTATTCCGAGGATTTATTGCATGTGAGGCAGATAGGAAACACATGTGGACATAACAAATTGATAAACTTTCTAACTAGTTTCAAAGTAAAAGGGGATATGATAATGTCAAAATAGATTGTATGTCTCCTCGGTATCTTCTTCCTCTTTTACTGTTCATCTTTTAATTTGTCAGCTTGAAATATTTAAAATTATATCTACTGAATAATTTTGGAACTAAAACGTAGTATTCAGAGATAAATATACGTATAGGTCTTACGTTTTCTCGTTTATAATGTTTTACCTCTGTCATTTCGGTGGTTTTTCAATGCCAACGGTAAATAGTTTTCAAAGGTACCAGGATTATAATTTGGTACGCCATACGCGCGTTTCGTGTACATAAGACTCATCAGTGACGCTCATATCAAAATAGTTATAAACCAAACAAATACAAAGTTGAAGAGCATTGTGGATTCAAAACTCCAAAACTTTGTGCCAAATACGGCTAAGGTAATCTATGCCTGGGATAAGAAAATCCTTAGTTTTTCGAAAAGTTCAAAGTTTTGGGAACAGGAAATTTATAAAAATAACCACATAATTGATATTCATGTCCACATCGAAGTGCTGACTACTGGACTGGTGATACCCTCGGGGACGAAACGTCAACCAGCAGAGGCATCGATCCAGTGGTGTAAATAGTTAACTAAGGTACCAGGATTATAATTAAGTACGCCAGACGCGCGTTTCGTCTACATGAGACTCATCAGTGACGCTCATATCAAATAGATATAAACCAAACAAATACAAAGTTGAAGAGCATTGTGGATTCCAAATTCCAAAACGTTGTGCCAAATACGGCTAAGGTAATCTATGCCTGGGATACGAAAATCCTTAGTTTTTCGAAAAATTCAAAGTTTTGGAAACAGGAAATTTATAAAAATGACCACATAATTGATATTCATGTCAACACCGAAGTGCTGACTACTGGACTGGTGATACCCTCGGGGACGAAACGTCCACCAGCAGAGGTATCGACCCAGTGGTGTAAATAGTTATCAAAGGTACCAGGATTATAAAGTCTTGCATCAGGTATGCAGACCAAACGATGACCTATATCTGTTGGATTTTGTGTCATTTGCGTCTCCTGTAAAGTTTTTCCTCATAGCTAATCATATGACACATTCTTTTTTATATTCACCTTTTTTATTTCAGGTGTGAATCAAAAGAAAATGTTATGTGAATGTCCAAAAAGCTTAGTTAGTACAAAATGGCATTTTCTCGATGAAATGGATATAACAGACTCAGAGGCAGCAAAAATAATCCTTCAGCATTTTTATGAAGATATACTACCGGAAATGACTGTGGACAAAAAAGCTGTAACAAAAGAGGTTCGAAAGAGGACATCAGCTGTTAACAAAACACAACCTGCACAATTTATTGGATGGGGATGCATTGTATTTCTCATTCTCCCAGTGGTTATTTTGGTCTCTATAGACTTGCTTAACTGTTGTATTTACTTCCAGAAACACTCTCGTCGAAACAAACGCAACCGAATAAACTCAATGTAAGACATTTAACATCGTAAAGAATGTACAACGCCTAGGCAAATTATAAATTCGACCGAAACATATTAATTTAATAAAAGCTGCAATAATTACAAACCTGATGTGAAAAATCATGAAAATTGAAATTAAACATAAAAAAGCCTTTTGCTAATACAAAATCGAATGAACTCAGTACATATACAACTCTTCAACTTGCCAGACACCTGAATCATATAGATACATTACTTACTTGAATGACTTTCATATAAATATGTACTTTTCTTTTCGACATTTGTGAAAGAAAACATCAAAGACAGTACTCAACTAGAAATTAATATATATCTGGACAAAGGCCCCAACCTTCTGCAATGCATTCATTGAGTAAATCTTCAATTTTTTAAGGTGTCTAGTATTTGCTTTCATAGAACGAATACACATAACTACAAAGCATCGGATACTGGCCATTAGAAGTTAACAGTATACTTAAAGAAATGACCAAGTAGCTGAACTGACAAACAAAACAAGCAATTTTATCTGCACAAGATTTTTGAAGGATTGTAATTATATTTATCTATATACAAAAAACAAACAAATGAATATTCAGAAATAAATGTGAATACTGAAAACCATAAACAGTAATATTTTATAAATTTATATATGATAAATCAATGCAATTTTTTAATTTGCTCCAACAGTACAAACATAAACTCTTGAGATTCGTGGATAAAGGAACATTTTAAACTTTGTTGAACATATCATTGTTGGAGGTTTCTTATGAAGGTCAAGGAAATGGGTTTGAACTTCATGTGTTATATCGTGTACTACATCTTCATCTTTGTTTCTTTGGTCAACAAGGAATTGGTTTGGAGCTTGAGCACTGAAATTTTTTTATTTATGAGTTTGACTGTCCCTCTGGTATCTGTCATCCCTCTTTTATCATGTTCATGTTTTTTCTATCTTGATACTCCGCAAACTGCAGAATCGTCCATGTCTATCTCGCGTCTGGGTCAATACCAATTTTAGACTATTTTTGTATTGTCGAAATGCTCATCTGGGGCAGAAAAATCAATATCGTTAATAGTATTTATACTAAAATCTGACAATTTCTCTAAATAACATGTCTCTAGGAGTATGATATCAAAATTTATCCCAATGCCCAAATTTATGAAATATAGTTTAATAAAAATACATTTGTTTAATATTAATTATAGTTATTTCTTCCTATGGAAGGGGAGATAAATTCAACTGCAAAGAAGCAATAGCTAGTAATTGAATTAATGAGTTAAAACATTATTAAGTTATACAGTTACATAGAATGAATGTCCAACAATGTCAAGGACTAGGGATAGATATAGGAAGATGTGGTATGAGTGTCAATAAGAGAACTCTCCATAATTGATGGTATTCACTCTTCTCACTAATCAAAATATACAAATTAATGTCATAATATCTATTATATGAAACAAATTAATCTATAATCATAGTACTAATGAAACAAAGTTTCATTTTTTACGGGGACAAAAATATGAATTGGATATTCTCAATTTTTGTTAAAACAAGTACACTCAAATAAGAAAGTAAACAAAGCCAATCTTATATATGCATAACGCTGTTAGATATTGTGATCCACCTGGAAGACTTCCGAGTCTTATATGTGATGATAAAATCACTATTTTATTAATGTTTTAGCTGTTAAACAAATTGGATAGATATTTTATCTTTTTACTGTTATGTTCATTTTGATGCATAATTATACATAAGCATACTAGAAGTTAATCTGTTCCTATTTTGATTACGTATTTTATAAACGTCTGATACAAGACCACACTGACTCGTCCAACTGACTTATAAAATGTTCTAGTACTTACATCAATAGACTAATACTTTAAAAAGAGGGTGAAAAACTGAATATATCTTCAGTTAATAAATCTGTTACTGGGAGTTTAGTTAAACGGTTCACCTATTGAAATTGAAACCCCAGCTAAAAATGATTTCTATACTCTGTCCCACGCTATATATATGTAATGCTATACATATAGTTACTTATTACCTGACTACATCATTCCATATTCACATAGTACAAATTAAATATTAAACAAAATTAGAATGCGAACCTTTTTTATGTATATTTTGATATTTTACAGAAATGTCATAAATGATTATTTTCAGATACACATTATTGTGTACGTCTGACATACAATGCGTAATCCAATCGAACAAAACAAATCTAGTGAAAAAATAACCTAATTGAGTGATGTATTCGTAAATATAGTTGGGGGAAAACATTATTAGATTTCATGATAACATGATAACACGGTTACAAGTCTATGGAAAGTGCTCATCAATAAAAAAAAAAAAAATTGACTGATATTTTCTTTTGTAATCGATGTGCATTCAGTAAGAACGAAAAATCATTTTCTTTTATAGAATTGTTTCCTTTTATTAAAATACAGGGACGTATTTAACAGGACTGTTATGCTGTCTTTGTGTACTGTCCTAAACTATTGTTACGTAAAAGAGGGACGAAAGATACTAAAGGGATAGGTCAAACTCATAAATCTAAAGTTAACTGACAACGCCATGCCTTAAAATGAAAAAGACAAACAGACAAACAATAGCACAAGACACAACATAGAAAACTAACGAATGAACAACACAAACCCCACCATAAACAAGGGGTGATTTCAGGTGCTCCGGAAGGGTAAGCAGATCCTGCTCCACATGTGGCACCCGTCGTGTTGCTAATGTGATAACAAATCCGGTAAATAGTGTAATTCGGTAGGTCACATTCATTAAAGGGAAGGGGATTGTAGTTACGACGTACGGAACATGTCCGTTATCCTTTTTGAAACGGTTATTCCATAACGGTCAATTGTTATTCTGTCGAAACGCACCATTATATCATTAATTAATATTCATGTATTCTCTGCCTTGACTGTTCTTGCAGTTATTTGTACTGTATGCCTGTCATGTAAAGTTGTCATTTAAGCGATAGAAACATTACCATCATGCTAGGTTTAACCAGCCACAAAACCAGGTTCTCCTTTTTTCTTAAAATGTCCCTTACCAAGTCAGCAAAATGGCGATTTGTTTCTAGTAGTTCATGTCTATGTATGTTGCATTGCCGTTTGTGTTTGGTGCATTTCATTGTTTCTGTTGTTTTGTTGTTTTCCTCTTAAAGTTGATGTGTTTTTTTCAGTTTAGTTTCTAACCCGGATTTGTGTTTTTTTCTAAATTGATTTTTTACTTTTGAACAGCGATATACAACTGTTGCCTTTATTTAAACGATGTGCTTGATTATTTGTCTCTATAAAGAAAATGCCTCATTTAAAAGAGAAACAACGCAATAACTCCTGATGGATAAACACTCTATTGATAGAAAATATCTCTACTGCAAATAATAAATAGTTTTCTTAATTCCAATTTTCTTTTGACTGGTTTCACTGTGACAAATTTGACCATTGGTAGGTTAACCATTTCATTAAACATGCGTTCAACTGTTTTATAAACCTTAAATCCATGCACTGACATTTCAGCTTATATAGTTGTCAACTACGTGTACTGACTGTTAGCTTGTGTATATAAAGAAACTGTTATACTACAGTAATAGTGTATTCGGAAATCTTATAGAAATGAATTATTTAGCATTATATGTAGTTATAATTCTTGTACTATCACTTTGTTTTTTTAATGAAGGTAAGATTTTCTGCAGATTAAGGATGTTTGCTACCCTATTTTGTAATAACAAGCTGTTTAAATGCGTCGTTTAAGTTGGGGTCACACATTCACGATTTTTACTCCCGTCGTTGACAGGACCATTCTCGATTAAAATTTGTCACAAGTCTAATAGGGATCATGTAAATCGTGGCCGGAAATTGAAACTTAAACTAAAATTTATAAACACATTTTTTTAATCTCGACAGCAATCATATGCTATCCCGGAAGCGTCCAAACTCAGCTTTTTATAGTCACATATGTCATGATCACTTGGCTCCCAATGCGATATTATTCCGGTTTGTATATCTTACTTGGTTAAAAATAGAACAGTATCTGTCCCGACAGTGTCCCCATTATTCCAAATGTAATTTGACATAGATCAGACTGCGTCCAGACAATTAACTGACGCTGAAGGAAGATATCGGATAGAAAACTGTCGCCATATTCGGGATGATTTGGTACTGTTGGAAATCAATCCAATCCCATCCCACTATTCAACATTGCAAATTGTTAAGTCTGAACTCATTCGTATTTTGTTCTATATTTGTTCTGACGTGGGTATATGACGGTTCGCATTCGACAAGATCTGGATCGAATCTGAACTCAAGCGGCAAAAAAAATAAATAGCAATGAGGAATTACTCGAGATCGCGTCTTTACGACAGGACACCGTCTAGAAAACACAGAACATTGGTAGGATTTCAAAACAGCTGAATCTGTCACGACATACTCATAGCAACGATTGTAATCCGGATAAACAAAATCGATTAAGTCTCCCCGAATATTCTGTATCATTGCCATTTTGCAAATAGTTTTCTCTGTAACCCATTCTTATATATGACAGGGATGTTTTTAAACTGATTTTTAGTGTGCATATTGCTATGTGCTTGTTTATTCTACTTTGGCTTAAGCTATAAGGGTAGTTTTAAGATTTCACAACCAGCTGGCTGCACTTATGAGTTATGCAAGTCAGGACCATCTGGCATGTGCTAGTATAACTACCTTCAAATTTGGTTCATTGATATGTGTCAGAGTTACGTGTGACGTCAATTCTCACGAATAAGGTGCACGTTTGTGTTAAGCGGCCAGCTTTGCCTCCCCCTATGAGTGGAGACCTTTTGGTTAGCTGTTCATTTGTTTTTGGTCGGGGCATTTGTTTTTAATCATTCCCTAGGCCTTTCCATTCACAATTTCATAGTATACAATTTCATGTTTTATTACATTAAAATTCCCAAAATAATCTGTTCCGAATGTTGTGTACCAAGTCAGGAATATGGCAGTTGTTATCTAACAAATCGCCTCTAATGTGTTTGGCACTGGAATTTGATTTTGTTGCACATCGGTGTTTCTGTTGGTTTAAGTTTTGAATTCTGGATTTGTTTTCACTAAATCAATTTATGACTTTTGAGATGCAGTGTACTTCTATTACCTTTATTTATAAATATTTGAGAACCAAAATATAAAAGCTTTAAAACCTTGTTTTTATCTTCTGACGTTGCAAAAGTTTTTTCATTACCTGAACATGTGTTTTTTTTAAGAATTTTTTTACCGAACTTTTTGTGAGAAATTGATGCAATTTATATTCAAATATACATTCTTTTCTTGTAAGACGGGAATTCGAAACCTAAAAGAGATATAACAGGTATATGTTATAAAAATTTATCATTAACTATATATTATTTGCTCTTTGAGTGATTTTATTTCATACTATATGCATATGCTTGTGTACTTCAAAATTACTTTTAGTATAAACCTGGGGTTGTTTTATTTAAATATTGCTTGTCTTGTTTTCTTCGTTGTTGTACAAGTTTTTATATTAAATAAAAGCTCATTGGTGATACGTTTTAAATTTTCACCAATTTGTGGAATCAAAATGACTTACTTCATATTTACTTGTGAAATAAACCATTTTTATTCACATAGGATTGTGTAAATAAAAATATCGGTCACGTAATCTTTATATTTTTACATCAATTTTACAGACGGTTTTGCATCGGATGAATTAATAATATCAAATTGGATGAAATTTTATCTACAATTATTTAACGTGAGAGCACGATTCTTCTAACAAAATTGCATAAAATGATTAAGAAATTCCGAATAAAGAGTTTTAAAAAAATTCAAAAAAAATCAAGTAGCATCTACACAACAATTCATATCAACACTATGCAACTACTTTCATTATGACGAGAAAACCCATTTCTAAAAAAAACATCGTGTATTTATGGAACGTCACAGCTGCATGCTTTATGTGATACTCTGACATTAAGTACTTTCCAAGTGAATGGTAACACTTGGTTTACAAAATTAGTTCGAATTTATTTTCTCTTTTATATTTACGATCGAAAACAATCATATTAAGGTGGTACATAACACTTTCACAAGAATTATTTGGCTCGTTTAATTTTCATAAAATTTTGACAAAAAATTTACTATGATCCTTTAACAAAAATATGAAAAAATCAAAAATTGTGAACCAACCGTTTTGTCAGAACAAATACACTGGTTATAAAGCAGTTTGACAAACACTAATTTTGATCATTGAGAAGCTTATTATTCTCTTTACAACACAACGTAATTCAAACGTCTTGCTGACGTTACAGAGTTATCTCTCTGTAGTGTTAGGTACCACCTTAAGTTCATATCGTTATTTTGCTCTTTGCTATTTACGAGCGTAAACTATCATATTAAGTTCATATCGTTAATCATAGTTGCACGTGCGTTAGTTCTTATCCATTTATGTTTGACCCATTTTAATTGAGAAAGCTCAGCAAGTTGTTGCTACTGCTAATTGTTAATTACATACCAAAGTCGATAGCTATTATGACAAAAGAAAGATTGTCAAACTTCTAATTTTATCAAAAATGCTCATGTCTGCTGAATGATAATCATATTTTGTTCATAGTGTAAATCACAATTTACGCAAAGTAGTGCTAATCCATTTAGGGTATTTCTTTTGTGGTATAACAGTCATCACTATCTCTGCCTCTTGTGGTAATTTAATTTTGTAATAATTTAATGTTGTAAAACTGCTGTCTTTTTGTTCATTAACTTATTTTTGTATTGTTGATAGGATTTGGTACTCTGCAAAGACAACGCAATACACATGGACGTCACAAAACTGTATTCGGTAAAACAAACACAGACATGGAACCGCAGTCAAAGAATACACCAAGAGTTGTGTCCGATTTTAAAGAAGGGCATTATAGATTCGCCGCTGTGGCATCTGACGCAGGAGCTCCATGTGCAAAGATCGGGACGTACGAGTATATAGTTATATAGGGTTGGATGATAATATATGTAAGAGCATAAACAATATTTTACCTTCACACTGTAGAAGAACAGGATGGCCAAATGAAGAAAAGACAGGCAACACAATAATAATTAAAAAAGCGACGAATGAAAAACAAAGCCAAAATAACCGACAACTGATAATTGTGAAGGCGATAAACGAATATGAAAACTGATAATTGAGCTTTCTTCTCGACCAACGATTTATTTTTATCTTTTATCAAATCAATAGCTGGTGATTAACTGTCTTGACCAAACAAGTATCTTAAAACTTTTCAAATAGATTTGTCATCATACCTTTTCTTTAATATTATCCATCCGCTGTAGTCATTGGTGCATTAAGTATAACCCTTGACCGTTTCATTGTCCCATCTTCGTTTCCGAACTGTAACTCGACGTTTTCGTCATCAAAATATTATGACACTCAGGCACACTATTTCATGTAAGTGCCAAAAAAAAAAGCAGACTGAGGTCAAAATTGGGCAGTTAGTAACTTACCGTTTTACATTTTCTCCTTTAAACTTTTTTAAATTGCAAAGCTCAAGCGGTGTCATGCATGCCCTTAGTCACGTTCTTCGTTACTTTCAATGTTAATCAGGTTATTATTATAACTATAGCATGCCTCGTCGAAGAATTCAAATATACAAAAATATTTAACAAAAGCGTGTTGCTCATAATTTAGCTACTGTGGATTCATTATATTTTGTTGAATACCAATTTTCGTGGACTTCGTGGGTACACGGAAACCACGAATTTAAATGTTCAATTTGCAAATTTTCTGTAGGATTAAAACCACAAAATCAATTATATTCACAAAAATGTAAGTTTTCTTCAATCCACGAAAATTGGTACCCACGAAAATAAATGAATCCACAGTATTTGTGTTGTTGGACGCGAGTTGTGCAATTAAGTTACAAGTAAATCAAAAGATAACATATTTTTTTTAATAAATCAAATTGTATTGCATTGTAGACACATCATGAGAAGCCGTCATGGGTCAGTTGTTGATGCAGCCATTGCTACTCTTCTATGCCAATGTGTTTCAAACTTTCAAAGCTGTGGCATAGGAGGTGGATTCTTCATGACTGTGTATAAAAAGTAGGTATTTATAGTAAATTAAAACGCATTGACTAATAAAAAATTAACTAATACTTAAAACTAAAGCTATTACAATACCTGTTAAAAGAAAAAAACAAACACGAAGGGGGAAAAAGCTATAATAGCATCGATCGTACTGGCATCACGTGTCCTATAATACTAAACATATTGTGCTGCTCTTGTAGCACTGGTTGTTCCGTCCGAAAAGCCCTAAATTACGGTTTCCTGTAATGAATTGTATATGGGGTGTGAAAAAGGAAAAATATACCACATCTTCTTATTCTTACAATTCATGCCAATACATAAGTTTCCGTTAAACATTTAGGTTAAAAACTGCTAAACGGATAATGAAATCAAAATCCTGCGTAGATAGACCATCTAAATTCAAATTAAAATTAAATTTTCCAATTGTTTTGCAATAAATTCTGAAACACCATTCACTTATAATTAAGTTGACTTGAACAACTGACCTTTTAAACATGATGCTTGCATATCGTTCCGTCTATGAGCCGGTTCAAATTAATAAACACTACTAACTTGTATATGAAAAAGGTACAGTAGATTTGATATATTAAACTGAGAATGGAAATGGGGAATATGTCAAAGATACAACAACCCGACCAAAGAGCGGATACCAGCCGAATGCCTCCAAGGGATCTTTAACGATGCGTGAATATCCTGCATCCGGTGGTGGTCCTCAACTAGTCCCTTAATAAACATGATAAAATTGTTTAATATAAAATTAAGAATGGAAATGGGGAATGTATTAGTTTAGCGATGAACTCCAAAGCATATAAATGTAATATATTTTATTCCAGGAAGAATAAATCTGCATACACGATCATTGCTCGTGAAACGGCTCCTGCTGGCGCTAATGCGACCATGTTTGATGGCAGATCATCTACAGAAGGTACTGACATTTAAAGAACTTATGATGTTTTATTATAACGCTTTAATGAACAGAATGAGTCAGCTCCAAAATTGATATTGATTGTTTTTCGAATTGCAATTAACTATTTCTATGTAAACCCGTTTTTGTCGACAATGAACACCTTGAAAACAATTATTATTTGGTAGAAATTTAAAGGGAGATAATTGAGTATTAGTTATAGATATTTTTCCCCGTCCACATGAAAATTTAACAGAGTCATTGATATTTAGATAGTAATTCGCACATAGATTAACAAATTTATAAAATCGATTGCATTGAATAACATTGATTTCACAGTGAAATAAAAACCAATAACTTCACATGTGAAAGAAACGTTGCCATTTCACTCCTCTGACGTCATATAACAATAGGCGTTGACAAGATGTCGATTATGTTAGATCAAAACAAATTGTGAATGCATACAAAAAAATATAGTTCCTTATATTTTGTACTTTAATTTCATAAAAAAAAGCAATTTGCCAAAGCAAAAAGAAGAATAACTAACCAAAGAATTCAAATATCGAAAAAAATATTCAACTCATAACCGGATAACACTGATGATTAACTCATGCAGTATGCGCATGCCTAAAATAATGTGCCGTTTGGTCACTAGTTGAATGTTGGTCTCCCTTTGAATTCTCCGATTTGTTATTCTATAATTAAAGATGTTCTTGATTTTAGGTGGGTTGGCTGTTGGTGTTCCTGGCGAGATACGTGGTTATTGGTTAGCTCATCAGATCGGTGGAAGACTTCCATGGAGAGAATTATTTCAGCCATCAATACAATTATGTCGGGAGGGTATAGTTACTGGATCCCCCGTCGCCTTTGCTATGTCACGTCAAACTGAAAATATAAAAAAGTTCCAGGGATTAAAGTGAGTAATATTACATAGTTTACATCATACATCTGATTTGTATCAGATATCCGCTTTGTTCAGGGATTAAAGTGAGTAATATTACATAGTTTACATCATACATCTGATTTGTATCAGATATCCGCTTTGTTCAGTACGGTTTATAATATCAAAACACCTGATTATAGAAAGTGTATTTGAAATTTAAACCACATGTCAAAATTGCTAGATTCATTGACTGCAACTATATACATATGCTCTAGCAACCTTAATTAACTCATGGTAGCTTAAATCCAGGTTATTCTTGATATACCGTTGACACGGGGGAGGGGGAGGTCTAATTTCCATACATCCTACCGAATAACTTTTTGTATTAATTCCTAACGAAATATTTCTAAGACACTTACAAATCATTATAATCAGTATCGCTTTTTACCTTTTCTTCAACAAAATGGGTTTGTATAACTTATCTTTTTACGATATACTAGTACTTATAAGAGTATAAGAAATCTGCATCTCAATTTCAATTTTCCTTTACAAAATGTGCTTAAATAAGTTATTGCATAAGCAACATTCAACCTTGTAAATAACAGATAAGTTTAAATATGCAAGAAAAAACAATAATCTCCTCTGGGATTCAATGAAATAAAGGTAACAGTAGCCTGTTCGAAACGTCTGTTTTATTTGAAGGTGACATCTTTTATTGGTTATTTGGATATCTGAAAATCCTTAATTTTGACAGAAATTTAGTGGTAAACCCAGACACAGGGCGTTTATATGAGGCTGGGGATATTTTAAAAAGGCCAAAACTAGCCAGAACTTTAGAAACCATTGCTAACAAAGGTGTGGATGCATTCTATAATGGAGAATTGAGTAAAGATATAGCAGCAGACATACGAGATGCAGGTGAGTCATTCGTCACAACTCGGCCGATTTCGTATTTCAATCTTACGGATAAATGGTGAACAGCGGAGTCACCCGAGGTTTGCCGATTGGCGAGCGAATTGTACAAATCTAACAGATAAGGGTTTGTTGAATAATGCATTTCCACAGGTTTTGGGGCATTTTATCCTCTTGGTATTGCTTGAAAACAAACAAAAGTTTTGTATTAAGACAACCTTATCTTAGTTATAGCTTCTCATTGTAGATTTATTAGGGTGTAAACGCGTCGACATTATCACTATGTGTAATAAAGGAAGAGGCGAAATAAAGACGCACATTAAATACGTTAACAACATGTACACCTTCATAAAAATATTTCAAACATTCAATTCTTATCGTTTCATTTTGATGCCGAAATAAAACAATTTATCATTTTACCTGTTCAATCAATTGTTAGGTGAGTTTTGTTAAAAATATTAAGATACAATGTTGTTATGAATACCACGTCTTGGTATGATAATGAAAGTTGCGTTCTTTTTATAAAAATAACCAAAACACTTCAAACCAACCACGCTTTGTTTATCTGCAATCAACATGAACTCCTTTGAAAAATGTATCCTATATTACTATGAGTAAATCGACCACTTTCGAGTTCATCCGTCACCGGAAAAAAACTCGTCAATTATGCGCGCCTTTATGACGTTATTTACCAGATAGGAGGGGTCGCCAGTATCCCTGCACTATTTACGTTCTTCAAGCGTCTTAGTGATCGACATTGTGCAGGATAAACTTGAAATAATGGTTGTTCTGTAGGTACTTAATGACAATTTCCTAATGACAGAAGTGCTAATTGTCAATTTTGAAAATGCAATTTGCCGAATAACTCGTACAATATAGAATTAAATTTTTCCAACCACTCAACATTGGAATGGAAGTGACGTCGCCCCTAAACGCACAAATGACGTTCACTTAAACAAGAGTTTTTGACGGGAATGCATCGAACTCGAAAGTTGTCTATAAGAACAACCTACACTGGTTTCATGCGTTACGTTATAGATAGTTCATGTATGTAGCAAGCATACATGTATAGATTCGTAAACGATTTCTGTCAATCGTAGCTATTTTGTCCTTATCGTATAATTACATTAGGCTTTTCCAAAATGGCCGAGTAGTAGTGCTTGCGATGTACAGTCTTTCATTTAGTAAAGTCTGTTTCTGTTTACAGGTGGTATCATCACTGAGAACGACCTTGCTGGGTACACAGCACTAGTAAAGAATCCATTGGTAGTTAAACTAAACTCAGAGAGAACTGTGTTTTCTCCCCCACCACCATCAAGCGGAGCAATCGTACAGTTCATATTGAATATACTGGACGGTTCGTAGTAGTATTAATAGGAGTTGATCATACTTTATGAAAGCAACCATTTAACTTAAAAGGGAGGTAATAGTTTCTTGTCGCTGTCAATCAAATGATTTTATTTTCAAAATTAAAAACTACAAGGTATGTAAGGAACAGTCTAGATTCACAATAACTTATTTTCTTCAAGTTAGGGATCAGCATATTTGTTTTATGGGGAAAAAATATAACCCGCTCTCCAACCTTCCTTGATATTAAATGGTTGTTCCTTAAAAAAATGCGACATTTTCAAATTCTAAAGTGTTGTCCGCTGCGTTTGCAAATGGCGTCAACATATTTCCTTCAAGGCTGTTAAAAATGTCTGCTGCAGATATATAACGTTTTATGTTTGGTTTTTTGTACTAAGTTGTAGTATGAATGATAAGCGATGTAAGGTTAACGTGAAAGAGACAGTTACACAACGACTCATTTTACCAAAAGACAACTAGATGGAATCTCAACAAAAGTCTTAAAAGAAGAAAGATGTGCATATAATTCTCTTATCCCGCTTGACATTCAGTAATTTGTCAACTAGATGCATTTATTTTTGCAATTATATTATAGGATATAACCTGAACGAGAAAAGTCTTTCTTGTCAACAAAATGAAATAGTGACATGGCATAGATTTATAGAAGCTTTTAAGTTTGGTTTTGCTAAACGAACGGGCCTTGGCGATGGAGATGTTGAAAACGAGGCTTTTAGAGAAAAATTAAACGAGGTAATACAGACTATATGTTTCAGAAGACAGTCAAATTAAGATTAAAGTTGAACGCAACTCACATGCTGCGAAGTCACAATCTCACGTTTAAAAGGCTCTAAGTATTTTAGTTGGACTACCTAGACCAATAAACTAGCGATGCGCTGTGTAACAATGCCTCTTTCAAAAATGCATACAAACTTCCATACAACCTTGAATGTCATATGGCGTATGTTTAAGCAAAATAAATAAGAATTTGTGAATTGTATTAATATTTTGAAAGTGCTTTTCTTGAAATACCTTCATCAGGAACGCTCAAGCCAAACACTTGAAATCCAACATAGCCCTTCTCAACACCCCAATTCACCGATATTTTCAGAAAACATTTTAATATCATCAATTAACACTCTTTCACATCCACCACCCACCGGTCCTGAAACAAGTACCCGGCTATTGATTCTTATAATGTATTATTTCTGTATTCATATCATCATTTTATTATAGTTTCTCTGCACCTTAACGTCCAAGGAGTTTGCAGACCAGATACGTTCCCAGATTTCAGATAGCCAAACTTTTGGAACAGATTACTACGGGCCAACATTTTTCGATAGATTAAATTCGTCCGGAACTTCACACTTGTCTGTACTGGCTCCTAATGGAGATGCTGTATCGGTAACCAGTACAATCAATTTCTTGTGAGTGATTGCGATAACATAAATATTAAGATTTTATTCTTCTCCGCATATACATTGTAAAGTAGTAAAAAGTAAAATCTCAAAAATACTGAACTCCGACGAAAATTCAAAAAGGAAAATCCCTTATGAAATGGAAAAATCAAAAGTGTAATTATTTCAAACAAATGAATAACAACTGTCATATTCTTTACTTGTAATATACACACGAACGACTTAGGAATTGGTATATTGTGTTCAGACGTCAGTGTCTGTTGGTTAAGACCAAACATTTGCTCCATCATTTCTTCGGCACTTCTTTGGATGTTTCGATCGCTTGGTTGCTGACTCATTTATTAGAATTATTTATAAGCCGCAGAAGTAAACAGCTGATTAGGTGATCGATCTAAGGGAAAATCGAAAGGCGTCTTACCTACCTATTGTCGAGCATTGAAGATATTAACTCTTAAGATTGAATTATAATAGGATGAACAATTTCATCAACAATGGCCATTATTATTGTATTTTTATATATTTCAGTTTTGGATCTAAAGTAGTTGGAAGTCGGACCGGTATAATATTTAACAATCAGATGGATGATTTCTCTACACCAAATGCTAATGTTCCTGAATCACCAGCAAATTTAATTTAACCCGGGAAACGCCCACTTTCCTCAATGTCTCCTACTATTATAGTTGGTCCTGACGGCGTGGTAAATCTTGTCGTTGGAGCATCGGGTGGTACAAAGATAATTACATCAACAGTACTGGTAAGTTACACTACGTGGCATAATACCACTGATGGATAGTTATCAATAAATGATGTGCTTATCATATTTTGTTCTGATGTTTAGCAAGATAGACATTTGACAGATACTCTAACTGTTCCTTTAACGTTGACCATATTTCATCTTAAACATCTCTTTTAAAAAAATAATTGACATCCGGAAGTCTTTGACGTTGTAGTTATAAAGAAACAGATGACCAAAGGTACGATAAAGTTGAAATCAGATTAACTCTTTTCTTTGAACAGGAACTGTCAGAAGAAATATTCTAAAAAAAATAACTAGAACATTAACATTAACAACACGTTTAGAACACTATCCCGGAACAGATTTTTTCAGATTTAAATGCGAATATAGTCTCAAGATGCAATTACTAAATAGATCGTAAATGGTTCGAGCTTGTGTAACCTGTATTTGATTATCATGTTTTTCTTGTTCAGATAACAAGTTTAATATTTAGCAATGCACTTTATTATAATCTAAATTTGATTGCGGTATTTTAGAGAAAAATCAATGTTGTCTTTAGAACATGTAAGACAGTGAAATATTCATGCATCCGTCAAATGTTCTGAATTATTCAATACAATTATAACATATAATTAGGCGAAGAATTGTATGCTTGTGTGTAATAACGCTTTTAGTGTAAGATAAGTGTGTGTTTGGTGTGGTTGATGGAGAAGGAGAACCCTCAGAAAACAATCCTCATTTTAATAAAATCAGCAATTATTATTGTTTAAAATTTAAGTTTTACACATATATCATTAAAAAATATTTTAGATCAGATTTGACTGCATAGTTATTACTGTGATCACTAGGGCACCTACGAATGGAAATTAATAAACATGATAAAGGCACAACACCTCAAAATGAAAGCTGCAATATGTAATTGTCCAATACCTACATAAAATTTAAAGTTCATATACAAATATTACAACTGTCTGGAAAGATATCCTGAACATATTTAATTTAGCTGTTTTATTTCGGACCGTTCAATTTTAGCGGTTTTGTGTTCTTGAACGTTTTATATTTTCATTTCTTTTTTGTACATACAACATCACTTCATTAACTTTTAATGTAATACAAAAACACATTTGCACATACTCAGCTTACTAATAAATGAATTATATACTACAAAAACAAAATGGTTTTTGTCAGGTTACTGTCTTAACACAATGGTTAGATTTGAGTATAAAGGAAGCCATTGACAACAGAAGATTACACCATCGTTTACTTCCACCTATTGTTGATGTAGAACGAGGATTTCCACAGGTACATTTAACGTATAATCCGGCTCTGCATGTAGTATCCGTCTTGTATCTTATGCAAATGAAAATGAGTTATAAGTCTAATTTAGTGATGCACATTCGAGGAAGAGCGGACAAGATTGTAACTATGACAATTGGAACATATTCATCGGCATCTATTAAACAGATATTCCATCACAGTTTAAAAATAATATGCAGAAGCAGGAATTGTTTACCCCTCTGAAGCATTTGAGACAGTATTGTAACATCACACATACGAACAATTTGTAAAACTGTGTTGTTAAAGGCTTGACTCAGCATACTAAGATTGAGAACACAAAAACCTTAACAAAAAGATAAAAACATAACAAACGATACAAATTTTTCCAATGTCTTTGTTTAAAATATTGGTGTAAAGACAATGCAATGCGCTTCAAAATCCAAAATACCTCATTGAGCATGGACGTAAAAATAAAAACGTTATAGTACTAAATTTTTTTAGGGAATCATCGAATGAGATGAATACAAAAGCATTTAATAAAAATGCTTGTCGATGTAACTGATTTTAATCAACCAGTATAAAAATAATCAGAAGTAGTATAACTGAGACAATAATAAACTTTAAACCCAATGCAAGCAAACCATGTTACCGCACAGTTTTTAACCTTGCGAAACCGAAAATGAATTAAAAATGTTTCTAATTAAAACAAAATATCAAATCGCTTAAATTAAGACAAAAGCAATTGAGGGAAAAATTATAACCGCTAGCAATATTTGCTTATTTAATTGCAGTCTCTTGACATAGGAAATGCAATACGACAGTGGCAAATTTTAAGTTGTCTGTGATCGTTCAAGCAATTCTATCCTGGGACTGCTGTTTGTTTCTTAGTATTCACTGATCACATGCAAATCCCTTACTTGATTTTCCAATTTTACTTTAGTATTTATCTTTCCAATTAGCTCATGTGACAAGACAAACTAATATTTTATAAAAATTCTTCTTAAATTTTAGTTTATTCTTGATGGATTAGTGTCATGTGGACATAATATAACAGTACAAGACAGTGCAGGGTCTGTAGAACAAGGTATCCTTCAGCGACGAGAAGGCTGGGTTACTGCTAACTCCGATTTCCGCAAGGAGGGGTTGTCCGATGGATTTTGATAATACAGACACTTCAGTGTTCCAGCTAGGATTTGAAAATAGAGGTCCTCGTATATTATATTTTGTTGTTTTTATATGCATAATAAACGATTAATAGCTATAACCCATTGATATATGTATGTTTATTTAGACAGACGTTGATCGGCAAATAATTTTTGGTTGTTCAGGGCTTACACCATAATGTATGTAAACTTCGTTTCAAATTTAGACCAACAATATAAGATATAGGCTATTTTTTTTTTTGATTTTGTACAAAGAAATATCTATCCCATCTTTGCTAGCCAAGGGTTACGATCCAATACCTCCCCCTCCACCACCCTTGGCACATTAGGCCAACATTTGTGAAAAAATTTTGCGCTATCTTTTGGTTGATTATTACCACATCAATTCCTAATACATTAAATTTTACAAATGGTAGCAGTTGAACTCTATTCAGTATTGTAGCGTCTTGAATTTACAGGAAACGAAAATATACGTTGACATTCCAACATTTGTACAAGAAACATACAGCAGAACATTTAGATTATCACAAAAAGAGGAATGAAAGATACCAGAGGGATAGTCAAACTGATACATCGAAAATAAACTGACATCGCCTGGCTAAAAATGAAAGAAAATACACAGACAAAAAATATAACACATGTCACAACATAGACAACTAATTAATAAGCAACACGAACCCCACCAAAAATAATTGGTGATCGCCTGTGCTCCGGAAGTGTAAGATGCTCCTGTTCCAAATGTGGCACCCGTCGTGTTACTTACAATGTATGTTATAACAAATCTGGTAAATAGTCTAATTCGGTAGGTCACGTTCATGAAAGGTTGAGGGATTGTCACTAAATATCATTGTATGTTATTTTTCAGCATCTCGCAATTGTTTCCCTATATTTTCTACATTTACACGTGATCATGTCATTGGCAACTATTAATTGGATACAGTCAGTTACGACTGTATCCAACTAAAATCATTACCTCTTAGATCCGTTATTCTCTTCTAATCTTCTTATCAATGATAACGTACAGGAGAGTGGGTAGTAATTCTTGTCTAGCGAAAATGGATTTATCCATGTCATTCACATTGAATTTTTTCATGAAACAAAGCAAAACCAACTCTATCAATTTGTCTTTTAGTTTGGAATGGATAATACTTGTGTAAAATTTAAAACAGATCACATGACCTCTGGAATAAATCGTACGAAATGAATAGATTCAATGATACTGTTTAATTGGCGTTCCCTTTTGCGAAAACTTGATTATAAAAAGAAGACTTGGTTTTGTTGCCAATGAGACAACTCTTCAGAAAACACCACGTGACACATAAACAAACGGCAACCACTAAATTACTGGCTCCTGACTTTGGACATCCAGATACATACAAAATGAGGCGGGATTAAACATATTATCGACGTGTTACATGTATAACTTATCTTCCTGTTATAACAACAACAGTTGAAAAAACCAAACAGAACATAATAAACAGAACTATGATCATACATATGATGTCATAAGGTTGTCCTGCCATCGACATGTACATTTTTTTTATATGCATCCACATAAAAGACAAGTTCAGACTGTAAAAAATGAAAAACAACAAATTTGATTAAGCTTAGCTAACCGTAGTAATATTTCATGTCTGTCAGTTTTGATTGGCTTAAATACGGAATGATTTACAGCTTGATGTAGCGCATATAAATGTGTAGTGTTGTAGACGGTATATTTACCTTCAAAAGTCCGTTTGTTTATTTTTGTTGTCAGGTACTGTCTTATTAGTATATTGACCACACTCCATTTTTCAATAACATCATGTTAGAGCATTAAACAATAAAATCAAATGCGAACAACATTGTATTGATATATTTTTGTGATAAATAATTCAAAAGGAATATTTGAATGTTTCGTCACATGTTTATTTGTCAATAGTCCAAAACTCAGTCACTTTAATTTTAGCGTTTCCTCCATTTCCGCCATTCCCACCGGTCCAACGACCACCGTTGGCTCCACTACCTCCATATCGACCGATTCCTCCATTACCACCGTCCCAAGTACCACCGTTTCCACCTCTTCCATAGTTCAAACTGTCTCCTCCATTCCTGCCGTTCCATGTTCCACCGTTTCCTCCATTCCCGCCGTTCCATGTACCACCGTTTCCTCCATTCCGTCCGTTTCCTCCATTCCCGCCGTTCCAAGTACCACCGTTTCCGCCATTTCTAAATCTGGGCTTCCAAGAAGGTTGAAGCTTTGGTCCTTGAAAATGAAACACGTCATAATTAAAGTGTTGGGTCAAAAGAAATCACTTCTTGAGAATTCAAAATTATTAAAACCTGTTTTAAGAGACCACTTAAGAGAAAAAAAAATGTGGTCTCTTAAGACATGTGGACTTTAAAAACAGGTTTAATCTATTTGAAATGTACTCAAGAGGGATCTAAAATTAATGGTCCTTCAACACAGGTGTTAGCTTTATACAGGTGGTCTCGTAAGCATGTTTGACTGTTATTACAATAAATAGGCTAACGGTATCAAGTATTTATATGAAGCAGCATTCCTACAAAACCGTCTAAAATACGAAAGGAATTATTAGATTTAAGTTAATAAATAGTGGTGAAGTCCTAAAATCAGCATTTCAACGAGTTCTTCAATCAAATCTTTATTGACATTTAGGAAGCTACTGAAAGTAGGTTTATATCTTGAAATATTTTTTTAAATCACCACAGAGAAACGACTTCAAACTGAATCTATGACAAACCTGACGAATTCAGTTTAATATTTTAACTTTTCATCTTATACATGTAGTAGAACACATCTTAGTCTCAATCGAATGCCACATTTATCAATCAACAATACTCGGGTGACTCCGCTACTCTCCTTTTATGAGGTACGGAATCGGCCGAGTTGTGACGAATGACATATTTATCAATCGGTAATCCTCGGATGACTCCGCTATTCTCCCTTTATGAGGTATGGAATCGGCCGAGTTGTGACGAATGACATATTTATCAATCGGCAATCCTCGGATGACTCCGCTACTCTCCTTTTATGAGGTACGGAATCGGCCGAGTTGTGACGAATGACACATTTATCAATCGGCAATCCTCGGGTGACTCCGCTACTCTCCTTCTATGAGGTATGGAATCGGCCGAGTTGTGACGAATGACATATTTATCAATCGGCAATCCTCGGATGACTCCGCTATTCTCCCTTTATGAGGTATGGAATCGGCCGAGTTGTGACAATGACACATTTATCAATCGGCAATCCTCGGGTGACCCCGCTACTCTCCTTTTATGAGGTACGGAATCGGCCGAGTTGTGACGAATGATAAATTAATGTCTCAATCGATGCCTTGCGCACGTGCATGTTTAACAATTTAAATATATCATTTTTATAATCATATTGGAGAACCTTTTGCATAATTCAGAGATGGTTCTTAAACACAGATCATTACAGCCACAAAAAAGCTTTCATTAATAGATAATTTTGACAGTTTTTACGCTTGGTTGTAACACGCTTCAGTACGGCTAATCACAAGACATACCACTTAAGCTGAATAAGCTACATTATTACGATGTCAGCATATGCATCGTGCCATTTGTCAAAGTTGAAATCAAACATTGATAGATCTTGTTAATACAAAAAAAATCAATTATAAGAGGCAAACAACACAACAGCGAACGACAATGCAACATACATAGAAACAAACTATAAGTTGATATTCCTGACTTGACACAGGGCATACTAAGACAAAAATGTGGGCTGTACCTTGTGTGAATGCTAGCCGAATCTCGCGCTTTATGGTAATATTAAATATACCGCTTAAATGACAACAGTAAATGTACATGACGGGTAAACAATACAAATAAATGAAAAAACACCCAAAGACGGAGATATACATAAATAGATAATAAAATAGTACATGTCGACATGTTATTCACAAAATGATAACGGACAACTAAAATTGATTATACAGTACACATAAACAGCTCTGTGTGACTGTCACACGAATGTTACAACGCCACAAAAATTAAAGTCACAGTAATAGAAATGGATGAAAAATCAAGATAAGGTTTCTATTTATGGTATTTAATGTAATTTATAACAATTACAAAAATATCAATATAATGTTATAGTAATTTTGCAACTAACTATGTCGGCCTTCCTACCTAAAGACATGAAACAGTATCCGATTAGAATTACAAAAACAACTTCTTAACTAAATACATGAACGCTGGATAAACCAATGCAAATTCACACTTAGTAAAACAGACATATGTTCTTCTCATATATGTTATGATGGTATGATACTAAACCCCTAACGGGAAGGATTGTTCCTGATGTTCATATGATGAAATCATAATCTTTCAGTCAGTTTAATTGAAGTCTGGAGCTGGCATGTCAGTTAACTGCTAGTAGTCTGTTGTTATTTATGTATTATTGTCATTTTGTTTATTTTCTTTGGTTACATCTTCTGACATCAGACTCGGACTTCTCTATAACTGAATTTTAATGTGCGTATTGTTATGCGTTTATTTTTCTACATTGGTTAGAGGTATAGGGGGAGGGTTGGGATCTCACAAACATGTTTAACCCCGCCGCATTTTTGTGCCTGTCCAAAGTCAGGAGCCTCTGGCCTTTGTTAGTCATGTATTATTTTTATATTAGTTTCTTGTGTACAATTTGGAAATTAGTATGGCGTTCATTATCACTGAACTAGTATATATTTGTTTAGGGGCCAGCTGAAGGACGCCTCCGGGTGCGGGAATTTCTCGCTACATTGAAGACCTGTTGGTGACCTTCTGCTGTTGTTTTTTATTTGGTCGGGTTGTTGTCTCTTTGACACATTCCCCATTTCCATTCTCAATTTTATATAATGGAATAGGTCACGTTCGGTACTTAAAAGACAAGACTACATAGACAGAAAACAACAATCTGAGACGTGTAAAACATGTCCTTAGTAAGGACAAGCTTACACACACATGTATTGTCTAATTGATTATCAGACTTCATAAAACGTGAACTAAAACAGGTGTATGTTATACTTTTAGTATTTTCAAACTGATAAGTCTTCAGAATAAAAAAAAGTACGCTTAATAAGCAACTGAATAAGAATAAAAGTAAGAAAAAAATCCTTTTAAAATAAAAAAAATTGAAGAAATAAAACAGATGGCAATGTGTTCATTAACAAGAATGTGTCCAAAGTACACAGATGCTTCCATCTGCACTATCATTTCTTATGTTCAACGGACCGTGAAAATGGGATTAAATCTCTAATTTGGCATTAAAATTAGAAATATCATATTGACCATGTTTACTAAGTTTTAGGTTGATTGGACACCAACTTCATCAAAAATTACATCGACAAAAAACTTAAACCTAAACCGGGACGAACAAACAAACGGAATAACGGACGAATGGACGGACGGATGGATAGACAGACCACAGACCAGAAAATATAATGCCCATAAACGGGGCATAACAATTAAATTTAATTGCCATTTACCAGATCTGTTCCAGGTATGCTTTTCAATAAAAACTCCAGAGTTCAATGATATAGAAAAATAAGGTTTTAGGAATCATGTGAACAACATAAATAATAATTAATATACATGTACTTACTCCTATACCAAGTTCCAGAAACTGCTACAACTAGACATAGTACTAAGACGACATAAATCTTCATTTTCCTCGTTAATTCTACATTGTGCACAGATGTTTTATAGTCTTGATGAGGACATACAAACACGGATATTAGTTAGGCAACGGGATGTGTTTTAATTGATATGAAAAGTGTTAACCAGGCTTAACATTTTGAACGGTAGAATTGCTTTTTGTAATAAAAAAAAAACAAAAAAAACACAGTCACTGTTTGTTCACTTTTTCTCACAGCTATTTCAGACAAGATGTCTTCATAAAAAATGTATTTAGAAATAAAAATGCATTATTGTACAATGAACGAATCCGAAGTAGTAGATGTTAAGAAGTATCTGCATGGTATTATTTGTTCATTACCTTTAGTTTATTTTGTAATTGTGCAACACGTCGACTTCCTTATAGCAAATAAATACGAAATTGGTGACCACTGCTTTGTCTTTTCTCAAAATGACTCCATGAAGGAGCAACTATGTTAAAAAAAGGGGGGATGTTATATTTTGTTCTGAGTCAGAATGTATTTTCGCGCGAACGCTTTTATGAGTTTTTTTTAATCAAATTATGTTTTCAATATTTGACACGGTAAGGTATGAGAAAACATAGTTTTCAGATTATTTTTTTGTGTCATCTGCTTGACCAGGATATGTTTTTTCTATCAATATATGATTTCAGAATATTTTTTATGGAAAAACGTGACCTCCTTTGTTTTTGAGTCAAATTGTCTTTTCCTTACTTCTAGAAAAGTTGTCCAAGAAATTTGATAGAAATAAATCATACTTTTATGCTCAATAATTAATTGTAAAATACGCACAATATTGTGGGATAAAATAGAAGTTCATTTTCCTATGAGCTCTTACTTGTGAGAGAGAGAAAGATATATTTTGTTTTTTTCAGTGGAGATTAAATAGTACGGATATTGATAAGGTAATGGGATGTGTTTCAATTGGTTGGAGTATTTATCGGCATGTGCAGATTTCCGATACTTGAGCGATGTTTATAATGTTTTTTTGCTGTTGTTCACAAGACGGAAATTATAGCTGATTGGATACAAGCTTTATTTTTCGTTTGATATGTAAGAGGAAAACAGAAAAGATCTAATGTTAACCAAGGTTCAAGGGTATTGTCAAATATAGACTTTGTCGAAAGCCGATATAGAAAATTTGATAATTTAAAATTGATTTTTTTGTACACTTCCATTAAGTCAATCAAATAAGTAAAATGAAATAAAAACACTAATTTTGCTAAATTTAGCATTTATTCTGAATGTTTATCGTAATGGAAATGCTATCCGTACTTCGTACTTTATTTGGCTTTTTTCAAACTTTTTTTTTATTCGAGCGTCACTGATGAGTCTTTTGTAGACGAAACGCACGTTTGGCGTATATATAAAATTTAGTCCTGGTATCTATGATGAGTTTATCCATCAAAAAATATAAAAATATTGAAATACAACCGAATGTTAGGACATGTGGCTAGAAACACAGCCATACAAAATCGTTACACAATAACTTGAGTAAATGTAACATGGCATCGGATACACAATAGATCTGTTGCATTCATTACAAAGATTTTTTACTTTAAACATTTCATATACATTTTGTTAGGAATACTGTAATAGGTGTATGTCTTTTGTTTGAGTTAAGCCATTTGATTGATATTTTATAGTATTTTTTTCTATGTTTTGATATTACACTATTGTTTCAGATAAGGGTAAAGGTCGGTACCTATTAAAAAGTTTAAACCTGCTGCATTTGTTTGAAACTGTCCTAATTCAGGAATCTGATGTCCAGTAGTTGTTGTTTGTTGATTATGGTTCATAATCATATGTTTCTCGTTTTTTTATTTATTAGACCGTTGGTTTTCCAGTTTGAATGGTTTTACACTAGTCATTTTTGGGTTCATTTATAAATTGCTGTTCGGTGTGAGCCAATGCTCTGTATTGAAAACACATCTAATGCAAAGACTTTGGGACCTTTAATGTCATTGAATACATAAATTTGATGTGATACGCCAGTCAATCAATACCCTAAAACAGATTTGCAAATATGAGGCGAATTAGAACTTCTAATATATAAAGTAGATATTTGCTTTTTGTCGTGTTCGAACAAGTAAGTTTGTCGAGAACTATCAATTTGAACATTGTTAAAAACGTATAGTTAATTGCCATTTCATTAAGTTAACTCCGTATCAATTTCAAAATGTTTTCCAATCTTAACTTGCTCAAATTTATGTAACAATGCAACAGCGCGTGCAATGTCAGGTTCAAACAATGATTTGCGGTATTTATTAATTTTGAGCCAAATTTCATTGGAAGTTAAACTTTTTTTTTATTAAAAGGAAGACTTGGATAACTGGATATCATAATATAGGTTCAAACCTTTATGTAAAACTTTACATAAACGTCTAAAATATTCGATACTGGTCTAAATCGTCTTCAATGAACAAAGTAAAGCGGCAAGTAACATTCCAGTTGTATGATTATGTGAAAATAATTCAAATCCAAGTTAAACTATCACTTAGAATAATATCTTCCTTGTAAGCAGCAACATTCAAAAAGGAAATCGATGAAAGCATGATAGGAATACAAGCCCTGGAGTATCATAGCAACAGGAAGATATATACTCTGCATGCAGGTGCTGCTGGAATGTTGCTACAAAGCAATGAACAATTCACAATAGGGAAGCTAAAATCATCTCTTTTGTCGTAAAGTTTATTTTTTAGCAGACTTTCATTGTCAATTTCTCGATGTTAGTCAAGATATGATTCAGACTTAAATGTATCTGTTGTATCCTTTATCTCAAGTCCGTTGAAATAAATAGGTTCAACATAGTCACCATATTTTGAATTATTTAGTGGAAAGCAAATGTAACCGATAACGCTTACTTTTTTTCTTTCTTCCTAAGAAGTGCATGTATGAAGCTAAGTCAGCCTCATCTGAATATAGGAACAAGTCGGCAAGAGAAGGAGTACAGTTTTGTTCATTGGAAAGCCGATTGTTTGTTGCAAAACACGCCTTTCCAAATCATGAGCAGTGTGTTCATTTCATAAATCATAGACATTGTGTTTTTGTCCCAACTCATTAGCAGTGTGGTTTTGTTCCAAATCATGGGCAGTGTGTTCTTGTCGGAAAACAGGGACATAGTGTTATGGTCTAAAATCAAAAACAACGTGTTCTATCATTTATCTTTGACAAAGTGCAAATCTGATTTTTATAGAACATCCGCTGATTTCAGTGCGTTTAGTTATATCTAAGTACTGATTATAGAGAGCAAAGCATAGATTTATCGACTGCAAATGACATATTGTTTCTCAAGCTTAATTTATTTACGGTAGCTTAAAGTCAGTTTTTCTTCAGTACCATTTTGGGGAAAAACACAGGTCCCTACAACTAACTAAATGACTTTTAATAATAATTTATTTTTAAGACAAGCTGAAATAAGTATAATCAGTATCGCTATTTACCTTTTCTTCAACAGAATGTTTTTACATAGGTTATTTTGAGTTTCCTTTTGAATAAAGGACAGTGATTGAATTCTTAACAACGACTATTTGAATTAACTTTTTACGATATACTAATAGTATTTATAACAGTATAAGAAATCAGTATCATTATTTCTATTTTCTTTTACAAAATGTGCTTAAACCAGTAATTGAAAAAGCAATATTCATACTTGTAAATAACGAATTATTATAAATATGCAAAAGACAAAATACTTTTGCATCCTCTGGGATTCAATAAAATAAAGGTAACAGTAGTCTGTTCAAAATGTTTAATTTATATAATTTATTTAAAAGAGACATCTTTTAATAGATATTTGGATATCTAAATATCCTTTAATTTGACAGAGATTTAGCGGTCAACCAAGAAATAAAGTGTAAACTTATATGAGGATGGGAATATTTTAAAAAGGCCAAAACTGGCCAGAACTTAAGAAATCATTGCTAACAAAGGTGTGTGGATGCATTCTATAATGGAGAATTGATTAAAGATGAAGCAGCAGACATTCAAGATGTAGGTGAGTCAATCGTTACCCAGGATTATAATTTAGTACTCCAGACGCGCGTTTCGTCTACATAAGACTCATCAGTGACGCTCATATCAAATTATTTGTAAAGCCAAACAAGTAAAAAGTTGAAGAGCATTGAGGATTAAAAATTCCAACCAAGTACGGCTAAGGTAATCTATACCTGGGATAAGAAAATCCTTAGTTTTTCGAAAAATTCTATTTTTTGTAAACAGGAAATTTAAATAAATGACCACATTTTTTATATTCATGTCGACACCTTAGTGTTGACTACTGGTCCGACACCACAATTATTTTGTAGTTAGAACACAAATGAAAATTGAAAAAAATAGAAATGTTTACAGTGCGTTGTACAATGTTGTCAAATAAGCAGTCAATACTAGTATTGACCATGCTAGTGGTGAATACCGGTATTTACCGGGAAATACTGGCAAATATCGGCAAATACTGGTCGATTGAAATTTAGAGTGGCCATAACTATCTACTTGGTCAATTACAATTACTATTAATAAATAATTTATAAAGAAAGTGTTCAAATTATTTTTAAAACTTTTATTTCTAATTCCATTTTAAATTCAAACAGGGATCTACATTGATTAATGTGTACATACTATTATAGTAAAAGATAGAAACGTTTTGTCCCTGCTTCAAATTTTCATTTCCAGCATGAAAAAGATTTTTATCTCACAGTTATATAGCTATAGACAGGAAATAATTTATTTTTTAAGGTGGCTCGGGACTATTCTACTGCGCATAATTTCACGTTTAAGTATTTGTCCTAAATTTTATATGTTTTTTTTTTAATTTTATTGATTAGAAATGTTAAATCATTGTAGTTATGTGACTAATAGAATATTTTCGTTATTACCCGTATTTGTTAAGGGGTCAAAATGACTTTTCACCCCTTTTCATCATTTTCCCGCATACATTTGGGTTTAAGGCAAAATATTTTTTTCCCTTATCTGTGACCTATGTTTTTTATTTGCTCATTCTTTGAAGCTATAGTTCAGTTTTTTATATTACAGTTTTGTACCAAGTGTGATAGAACGTATTTTTGATATTCCGATAAAAATATGTTATTGCCTCTATTTTCCCTATTATTTCATTGAAAAATGGTCTCTTTTACTTACCTGTTTAAAAGTAAAATTTTGAGCTTAAATGGTCCGTGACCCCCTTTTGTCCACCAATTTGATTTACTTTCTGCAAAGAATAAAATAACAAAACATGCGGCACTCCTTCATTCCAGTAAAATCCACAATCATTGTCATTTAAAATTTGAGTCTTACATATATATCATTAAAAATGCTTATAGGTAAGATTTGACAGTATAGTTATCACTGTGATAACTATGGCCTCTAGGAAATAGAAATTTATAAACATGATGAAGGCACAACACCTCAAAATGAAAACTGCAATATGTAAATATCCTATACCTACAGAAATAACATTCAAGGTTAAAGACTACAACTGTCTCGAAAGATATCTTAAACAGTATTTAATTTGGCTGTTCTGTTACGGATCGTTTGATTTTCGCGATTTTTTTGTTCTCTAACTATTATGAGCTTATTTATTTACATAATGCATCCATTCATTGAATTTTTAATTTAATACAAAATCATTTATACATACTCAATTAACTAATAAATGTATGATATATATATTTTTTTTTCAGGTAACAGTTTTAACCGAATGGTTAGGTTTGAGTATAAAGGAAGCCACTGACAACAGGAGATTGCACCACCGTTTACTTCCACCTAATGTTGATATAGAACGAGTATTTCTACAGGTAAGTTAAACCTATAGCTCTGCTTAACACGAAGTATCCGTCTTGTGCATCCAATTACAAATTCGGTGTTAAGTTTAATTTAGTGATGCACATTCGAGGACAACAGGGCGAGATTGTAATTATGACAATTTGAACATATTCATCCGCATCTATAAAACAGATATACCATAACAATTGAAAAGGAAATGAAGGAGTAGGACCTGCTTACCAATCTGTAGCACCTGAGACAGTGAAATTACATTACAACATTCGAACAATTTGTACAATCAGTTGTTAAAGGGTTAAATCAGCATACCGGGACAAGAAACACAAAAACATAAGCAATAAATTAAAAAATAATAGATGATATTACTTGTTCTAATCTCTTTTTTCAAAATATTGGTACAAAGACAATACACTGCCTTCGTTGAAAAGGCAAAATATTTTGTTTAGCATGAAAATAAAAATGAAATTGTTATGGTACCGTTTTTGAATTAGTAAATAACCGAAACTAGAGGAATACAAAATCAATAGATAAAAGTGCGTGTCGATGTTACTTATTAGAATCAATCAGTATAAGATTAATAAGAAGTGCAAATGAGACAACTATCAACTATAGACCGGATGCAAGCAAATTATTTTTCTAAAAAGCTTTTACCTATGCAAAACCGATGCCGAATACAAAATGTTTCTCATTCAAACAAAATAACAAAAGGCTTAGATTAAGACAAAATATATTGATGACTAAAAGATAAAGATAGTAAGCAAATTTTAATTGCTGGCGCTTGACCTAGGCCATGCAACAGAGACAGTGGCAAGGTATACTTTTCTTTCAGAGTTCAAACATTCTCTACCCTTGGACTGCTTTTAGGTTCTTAGTATGCATATATCACTTGCATGTCACTGAAGGAATTTTTCAATTTTACTTTATTTCTACTTCCAATTAGCTCAAGACAAAATGATATTTCATGAAATCCTTCTTATATTCTAGTTTATTCTGGATGGATTGTTGTCACGTGGACATAATATAACAGTATAAGACAGTGCAGGGTCTATAGTACAAGGTATACTACAGCGACAAGAAGGATGTGTCACTGCTAATTCCGACTTCCGCAAGGAGGGAGTGCCAGACGGATTTTGATGAAACAGACTTTTTAATTTTTCTTTTTGATATGCATAATAAACGATCAATTTATATGACTCATTGATTTGTGTATGTATATAGAAAGACAATTTTACTACTACAGATGTTTTTTGACGGTTAGTCCGTGGTTGTTCACGGCTTACATCATATTTCAAATACACTACGTCTCAATGTTCAAATGTTAGCCCTACATTATTTGGTTGAGATAAAAATAGAAAATAGCTTTCATTAGTCAAGTAAATCCTCCCTTTTCACTTTTTTTTTGTACAATATGCAAAGTGGCAAGTAGAGGCTCTTACTTTCAGATCAGCTATGCTTGTCATGAATGATGATAATGCTACTAACCACAAATACCTATTAAGCCTAAGCATGTTCTCAAAATGTTTTTCTTCTTACAGCGAAATCCGAACCGTGCTTCTATATTTTATACAGCCTAGAAATAAGGATATGCTTTATAGAGAGACGATAGATACCAGTTTGACAGTCAAAATCATATATTTAAAATAACCTGACAACGCAAGGGCTAAAAATAACTAGAGGCTCTAAAGAGCCTGTGTCGCTCACCTTGGTCTATGTGAATGTTAAACAAATGACGCAGATGGATTCATGACAAATTTGTATTTTGGTCATGGTGATGTGTTTGTACATCTTAATTTACTGAACATTCTAGCTGCTTACAATTATCTCTATCTATAATTATCTTGGCCCAGTAGTTTCATAGGGGTAGATGTTTGTAAAAGATTACTAAGATTTACGAAATATTGTTAAAAATTGACTATAAAGGGCATAAACAGGTCAACTGACCATTTCGGTCATGTTGACTTATTTGTAAATCTTACTTTGCTAAACATTATTGCTGTTAACAGTTTATCTCTATCTATAATAATATTCAAGATAATAACCAAAAACAGCAAAATTTACTTAAAATTACAAGTTCAGGGGCAGCAGCCTAACAACGGATTGTCCGATTCATTTGAAAATTTCAAGGCAGATAGATTTTGACCTGATAAACAATTTTCTTTATGTCAGATTTGCTTTAAATGCATTGGTTTTTGAGTTATAAGCTAAAAAATGAATTTTACCCCTATGTTCTATTTTTAGCCATGGCGGCCATCTTGGTGGGTTGACCGGGTCACGCCACACATTTTTTAGACTAAATACCCAAATGATAATTGTCGCCAAGTTTGGTTTAATTTGGCCTTGTAGTATCAGAGGAGAAGATGTTTGTAAAAGATTACTAAGATTTACGAAAAATTGTTAAAAATTTACAATAAAGGGCAATAACTCCTAAAGAGGTCAACTGACCATTTCGGTTATGTTGTCTTATATGTAAATCTTACTTTGCTGAACATTATTGCTGTTAACAGTTTATGTATATCTATAATAATATTCAAGATAATAACCAAAAACAGCAAAATTAACTTAAAATTACCGGTTATGGGGCAGCAGCCCAACAACGGGTTGTCCGATTCATTTGAAAATTTCAGGGCAGATAGATTTTGACCTTATAAACAATTTTCTTTATGTCAGATTTGCTATAAATGCATTGGTTTTTTAGTTATAAGCTAAACACTGAATTATACCCCTATGTTCTATTTTTAGCCATGGCGGCCATCTTGGTGGGTTGACCGGGTCACGCCACACATTTTTTAAACTAAATACCCAAAGGATAATTGTCGCCAAGTTTGGTTTAATTTGGCCTTGTAGTATCAGAGAAGAAGATGTTTGTAAAAGATTACTAAGATTTACGAAAAATTGTTAAAACATTACCATAAAGGGCAATAACTCCTAGAGAGGTCAACTGACCATTTCGGTTATGTTGTCTTATATGTAAATCTTACTTTGCTGAACATTATTGCTGTTTACAGTTTATGTATATCTATAATAATGTTCAAGATAATAACCAAAAACAGCAAAATTTGCTTAAAACTACCAGTTCAGGGGCAGCAGCCCAACAACGGGTTGTCCGATTCATCTGAAAATTTCAGGGCAGATAGATTTTGACCTGATAAACAATTTTCTTCATGTCAGATTTGCTTTAAATGCATTGGTTTTTGTTTAATAAGTCAAAAACTGAATTTTACCCCTATGTTTTATTTTTAGCCGTGGCGGCCATCTTGGTTGGTTGAACGGGTCACACCACACATTTTTTAGACTAGATACCCCAATGATAGTTGTGGCCAAGTTTAAATTAATTTGTCCCAGGTGTTTCAGAGGAGAAGATTTTTGTTAAAGATTACTAAGATTTACGAAAAATGGTGAAAAATTTACTATAAAGGGCAATAACTCCTTAAAGGGTCAAATGACCATTTCAGTCATGTTGACCTATTTGTAAATCTTACTTTGCTGAACATTATTGCTATTTACAGTGTATCTCTATCTTGGTGGGTTGAACGGGTCACGACACACATTTTTTAGACTAGCTATCAAATTGATAATTGTGGCCAAGTTTGGTTTAATTTGGCCTTGTAGTATCAGAGGAGAAGCTGTTTGTAAAAGATAACTAAGATTTACGAAAAATTGTTAAAATTGACCATAAAGGGCAATAACTCCTAAAGAGGTCAACTGACCATTTTGGTTATGTTGTCTTATTTGTAAATCTTACTTTGCTGAACATTATTGCTGTTTACAGTTTATGTCTATCTATAATAATATTCAAGAAAATAACCAAAAACAGCAAAATTTCCTGAAAATTACCAGTTCAGGGGCAGCAGCCCAACAACGGGTAGTCCGATTCATCTGAAAATTTCAGGGCAGATAGATTTTGACCTGATAAACAATTTTCTTCATGTCAGATTTGCTTTAAATGCATTGGTTTTTGAGTTATAAGTCAAAAACTGAATTTTACCCCTAGGTTCTATTTTTAGCCGTGGCGGCCATCTTGGTTGGTTGAACGGGTCACGCCACATATTTTTTAGACTAGATACCCCAATGATAGTTGTGGGTACGTTTAAATTAATTTGTCCCAGTTGTGTCAGAGGAGAAGATTTTTGTTAGAGATTACTAAGATTTACGAAAAATGGTTAAAAATTTACTTTAAAGGTCAATAACTCCTAAAAGGGTCAAATGACCATTTCGGTCATGTTGACTTATTTGTAAATCTTACTTTGCTGAACATTATTGCTATTTACAGTGTATTGCTATCTATAACAATATTCAAGATAATAACCAAAAACAGCAAAATATCCTGAAATTACCAATTCAGGGGCAGCAACCCAACAACGGGTTGTCCGATTCATCTGAAAATTGCAGGGTAGATAGATCTTGACCTGATGAACATTTTTTTTCGGTGAGAATTGCATGAACTGTTTTGGTTTTTGAGTTATAAGCCAAAACTTGGTTGGTTGACCGGGTCATAGGACACATTTGTTAAACTAGATACCCCAATGATTATTGTGGCCAAGTTTGGTTAGATTTGGCCTTGTAGTTTCAGAAGAAGATTTTGTAAAAGTTAACGACGACTGAAGACGACGGACGACGGACGACGGATGATGGACGCAAAGTGGTGGGAAAAGCTCACTTGGTTCTTTGGCCTTGGTGAGCTAAAAAAGGCACACAGACAGATAAAAGTACAGAAGAAATAACATAGAAAACTGAATACAAGGCAACACGAACCCCACCAAAAACTAGAGGTGATAGCAGGTGCTCCTAAAGGGTAAGCAGATCCTGCTTCACATTTGCTTCATTCTGGATTGTTTTTACTTAAACTTTAAGTTTAGGCTATGTATGATGATTTTGATTAACCTTGTTAATTATGCATTTTTGTTTATAAAATATTCTCTGTTCAATCGATCCTATCGTATGCCTTGTTTTTGTCTCAAGTGAGTTCATTGTTAAGCTTGAAAACATTTTGTTGATAAAAGGCACTAAAAGCATATAAAACTGAGATCGGAACATTCAAAATCGAAACTTCACAATCGTTACAGTCACAATTACATTGTAGCATACGTGGGTACGCTGATACGACTTGATCGTTTTAAAAAGTCTCATCGTGTTGGTATTCTAGGTCGGAAGATATCAGAATAATTATTATTTTGTGAGTTTATCCATTGTTTTCATTCTAATTTGGAGACATTTTGTTAGCTCAAAATGCCCATAGGGCCAAGTGAACTTATCTCATAACTGGACTTCCGTCGTCCATCGTCGTCGTACTATTCACAAAAATCTTCTCCTATATAAACCACTTTACTAAATTTAACCAAAATTGGCCAACCAACCAAGATGGATGCCATTCTAAAAATAAAACATAGGGGGACATGTAGATTTTGGCTTATAACTCTGAAACCATTAAGATCTGACAGAGAAATTTTTTTGATCAAGTCAAGTTCTATCTGCCCGGAAATTTGCAGATGAATCGGACAACCGGTTGATACGTTGCTGTACCTGAATTTGTAATTTTAAGGAAATTTAGCAGTTTTTGGTTATTATCTTGAATACTATAAATGATAGAGATAAACTGTAAAGAGCAATTATGTTCAGCAAAGTAAGACGTACAAGTAATTCAACTTGACCAAAATGGTCAGTTGACCCCTTATGAAGTTATTGCCCTTATAGTATTTTTTTAAACAATTTTCATTAATTTGGGATTTTTTTTTTTTAATTTTACAAAATATTTTTCTCTGTTAATAAAGGGCCAAGTTCATTACTAATAGAGAAAGCTTTAAGTAGCAAGAATTGTTGGTAAAGTAATATCTACAAACACATCACCATCACAAAAACACAATTTTGTTATGTCCTTTGTTTAATATGCACATAGACCACGGTGAGCGACACAGCCTCTTAAGGGCCTCTAGTTTAGATTGGATTATGTTTACGGGTAATGGTCTCGCTACATTCATGCTCCGTTCAATGTATTATGATTTAAATAAAAATATAATATTTCTTTATTTGAATACAAAAAAAAACAATTTAAGAAAAATAAACCACTATTATAGAAAAAAAAACAAAGAAAAGGACAGCAAGGAAACTCAGACTGATTTGTCCATCAGATGAGTTAAGCCTTTTTCATCTGATTTTCATAGATCTTTCTTATGTTGTACTGTTATACAACATTCTGTATGTATGAGCTTGTCCCAAGTCAGGAACCTGTAATTCAGTGGTTGTCGTTTGTTTATGTGTTACATGCTTGTTTTTTGATAATTTTTAGCACATGAATAAGGCAGTTATTTTTCTCGTTTGAATTATTTACATTGTCCTTCCAGGGCCTTTTATAGCTGACTACGCAGTATGGACTTTGCTCATTGTTGAAGGCCGTACTGTGACCTATAGTTGTTACTTTCTGTGTCATGTTGGTCTTTTGTGAAGAGTTGTCTCATTGGCAAGCATATCACATCTTTTTTTTAAGCATAGCAACAAAATCTCCGAAAAGACATCCAAAGAGTTGACATTTGATGAAGGGAACTGGATTCGAATTCATATTATATTCATTAATGTTATATTCATGACCTGTATTTTTTCAGAAAGCACAAGATTATGTTGTTTAAGAACACACTTACTGTACTTTTAGTTTTTGTATATACAACAAAGAGAGAGTAAAATTCTACGTTACCTTGTTCAGAAGAGTGTATACTTTTAAGTATACAAGAAAGATAAACCATGTGTACGTTTTGTAATTAATACATTCATAATTTTAGTTTATAGCGATATAGTAGCCGGATTATTTAATCTTAGAAAACTATGGTTTTGATTATCGTGTTAGCTTTAAAACAAGGAACACAAATAACAAATTTAAATGTACATCAACAAATTCATTCCTCGTTTGAACATGTCTTAGTTGCAACATTTTCAAAGAGAGTGAATTAGTCGTTTGTTCTACTGATGAGGTCTCTCTGTCAAGTGTGTACTGTTCTATATCAAATATCTCCAATAGCTCATTATTTAATTTCAACAATTTACAATTCAGTTATTCGTCATTGCGTGCTCCTCATTGATACAATATCAGCAATATAGAGTATATCTTCTGTGTTATGGGGTACACTATATAGAATCTAAAAACAAACATACATTAAGTGAAAAAAATATTTAAATAAGCCTGCATTTACCATCCACAGTGTTTACACTCGAGCATTGTTAGAGTTTTATGCACAATAAATATTCAATGTTGAGGCTCAAATATGTGTTAAAGAGATCTATATAAGATCCAGTGCAAAATGTTCGCGTAATTGTGATTATGATACGATACATTTGGTCTGAAACAATCTTATAAGTTATTCGACCTGAAATGATTCAATTTAAGATTAATTGATTATTACTTCATCTTGATACATGTTAAAGCCAATGTGTCTTTTGCAAGCTGTTGGTTGGTATTTGACCTTAAACAATATCAACCGGAAGTGATATTATATAAACCGGGAGTTGCTATTTTGCACTTATTTTATGAAAAAGTTGCTAAATATTAAATACTTTTTAAACTAAACATTGAAAATGGAAATTTGGAATGTGTCAAAGAGACAACAATCCGACCATAGAGAAGACAACAGCAGAAGGTCAACAACAGGTCTTCAATGGAGCGAGAAATTTCGACACCCGGAGGCGTCCTTCAGCTTGCCCTTAAGCAAATATATAACATTAGTTCATTGATAATGAACGCCATACTAAACTCCAAATAGTACTATTTAAATTTCTCTAATTCATAAGTACATCATAACTCCCATATAACAGTCAAAAGTATATAGAAACCATATATATTTTTGGAATCAGTGTAAATAAAGCTATCATGTAAGACGGAAATTTATATTTTTAAAACCGGAAGTGTTCTCCCTTATTTCATACCAAAATATAAAACAACATTTATTTATTGAATCAGTATGAAGAAACATATGCGTGGACGCCTAAAGTAAACCGAAAGAAGCTTCTCATCAATTATTTAAACAATTTGATGTGGAAAGATCTCTAATTGATTTCTGAGCCTTTGGTTTTTAATTTTACTTTCTGATTCTTCTCTAAATTGGACCTACAGAACAAAGACAAAAAGTTCATTCCTGATAAATAGTAACAAATTATCAGTCCAAACATAATTTATACAGTTGCATTTTTGAAGCCATGGTATTCTTCAAATGGAAAACAGTCTTTAATTTGTTTTTTTAATATCCCATGCCGACAAGATTTTCCTGTTGTGACGTCAAAGGTGTTGTCATATCCACTACAAACAATGGTCTGTATGCCATAAACCTACATTTCTAACAAAACTAAACGTCAATTATATTCATATACACCTTTTAGTAACTTATCTCAACTGATGTTTGGATATATATGCAACAAGCATAAGTTAAAAAAAAACCATTAACATATAAATTACTTGAATTGTCCAATGATTTTAAAAGTATTTTTATTGTAAATATGGTACTATAATAAATGATTGTTCTGCTATTCATATTTTTTCAGATTAAAAAGAAATATAAAGGATTGATACATAATTACTACGGTGCACTGGCATGACGTATATGTTTTACTGTATTTCATCAACAACGTGATGTAACAACCATCAAAACGTGTAGAAACCCTTGTCCTTTTTACGTCCTAAAAAATGCAATGTCTTATCGCCTGGACTACGCCTATAGGGATATATCCCAAAATTGTTCCCCTAGAAGGTTCCAAACACTTTTTTAAACAATATTTTTTTTATATAATTTATTGTTTATCGATTTTAATATAAAGACAATATACGTATAGTGTCTAAGTATCTTTGATATTTGCATTTGAATTGATGGGTTCATTGTGGTGATCAAAGGAACCAACATGCATGCATATATGCTGACTAGCTTTAAACACATGACAATTTAAAGCAATTTTCAATAAAGACCACATGCTCTGAATACATGATACTTAAAATTTTTAAATCATCTGTTTGAATTTAATAGCTTACAGCTGGTATGCATAAACTGTGTATACATTATTCTGCGGTTGTCACGGAATGGCAGTTTCTTCAATCCCACCTGTAACATGAAATAAAAACATTATTTGAACACAACACAACAGTACACAAGACATAAAATACGAAATGTAAGACACTCTTACAACACGAACCCACCAAAAACATAGGACGATATTATAAGTGGTCCAATATGATTATTTGATGTATTACAATAAGACAATATCTTGAAATGTAAGTAAAAGGTCTGATGTATGTAATTTCCTAGTGAATTCATGTGAGGACGTAGACCCCTCTTTTAGGAGTCGTTTTCATAAATTGAATTTCGGCTAATAAGATTGATCAAAAGTATACTAAACTGTTAACGATTTATGAACAATTTACTCACATTGTTTATGTGAAACCGACTTCCAATCTTTGCAGAAGAAACACTTTTTCAGTTGTATATCCATTGTTGCATGTACATTTTTTTTTTTGGAAAGTTTCAGTACATAATTAGAAACTGTGCAGATGTATATATCTAGAATATGATATCCATATGTCATATTCATATGGCTATGTTTAATGCATATATACATGGTATAACATATTAACAGTGTTGTGCATCGAGTCGGAGCCCAAAAAATAGTCCACAGATTCGTCGATAGAGTCACTAGGACTTGTTTATAAAGCCGAAAAGATTGAACCTTAGATAAAAAATTAAACTAGTGTTATGACCGTTCAATGTGCTTTGTTGTGAGCAGTAACAATTTGTAAAAATATCATTTCGACTATTTATTTGTTAAATCAGTGACATTCAATAGTTAAATTGATACAAGACTCTATTCGGGAATAAGTGCATACAATAACAATAAAAAAAAGTTGATGTATACTGTGATTTATGTGTTTATGTAACAGAACTTTTTTATTAGCTATTTATTTGTTTGTTTTTATTCTGCCTTGCCCTTACACGTTCACGTTATTTTATGCTTATCAAATCTTAAATTGCACTGTTATAATATAGACACTGTTTTCTTCCCATTGTCCATATATAATGCCACATGTAATTACTATTTTCAGTTCGTGATCTTTAAAATAAATGAAACTGTTACTATATATCAGAAGAAGATGAACACCTAGTGCCTGTGAGATTTGTGATATAACGTTATGAAAGAGGGCAGAGGGAAACATTTTTTCGGTGGATACATTAATCTAAATAAAAAAAAAGTTTTCTTTATTGATATACATGTACCTGTCAAAAATAAACCACTGAAAGCGTAGTGTTACAAATACATTTATCATATGAACCAATTTGTGATTAGAAGGCGATCAGCATTGCTAACAAAATCGTCTATGTCGGATTTTTCGAATGACGAATTAATATACTCTACTTGTTTATTTTCCAGAATTAACGACTCAAACTGATAAGGTCGAATATCCAAAGTTTGAGAATTACCTTAAAATTGGTTATTCCAACATCCTTTTTGGTTTTATGATCGTCTGTTACATTAATCATTCTTTGGCCATTTTCTCAGAATCATTTACTCAGAATTGTAGATATGTGGAAAAAAAAACAATATGAATAATTAGAAACGAACAATCCAAATAATGACAAATAATACATGGAATAAATGCAGAAACAAATAAGATAATATGAATGTTTTGAAATTATTTTTTAAAAGTTTATCTGTTCCACTATATAAATATCATTTGTATACTGCATCAAGCAAAAATGGCTGTGAAGAATCATAGGAGATTCCAACGACTTCTTATTACAAAGATATGAATAGAACAACCCTATTTTCATTAAAAAAAATTAGATGAACAAATAAAGATATCAGCTATATTAGTTATTAGTTTCTTCCATTATCTTCCCAATTAATGTTCAAATATGTTTATTTTGTTTGTTTGTTTGTTTCAATCAAATAATTATATTATCTAAATTGATCATTATAATCATGAAAAGAATCTTCGTTGTGTACACATGATTACTTCAAGTTCATGCTGACAAATTAGTTTTATTCTGATCATCAAACATTTACAATTAGGGGTCATTCCATATATTTAGGTCACTGTATCAAGTTCAGAAATGCTGCAAAATTCAAAGTTTAATTTTCAACATATTCAAGTAGTGAATCCGTGAGAATCAATGCTATATTTTTAAACAATTATATGATAGTGTTTTTGAATTTCATTTTTTTTTATACTAAAATTAACGGTACTAATTTTCTTGCACCAGATGCGCATTTCGACAATACATGTCTCTTCAGTGATGCTCGTGGCCAAAATATTTGAAATCCAAAGCTTATATAAAAAATGAAGAGCTATAATCCAAAAGGTCCAAAAAGTATAGCCAAATCCATGAAAGGAATCAGAGCTTTGCATGAGGGAGATACATTCCTTAATTTATAATAATTTTTAATATTTTATAACAGCAAATTTTAATAACACAAAAATCCGTATTTTCATGCCAGTACCGAAGTATAATATACAAACACATATATAAAGATTATATTTCTACACACAAGCATCAAGATAATGCAACATATAAAGCGAATCATGTTAATATGCGTCCAGTTATTGACAAAAGTGTGTAAATAGTTGTATTCTAAAATATAAAGGTGCTAAGGGACGACATCAACAGTTTTATGTAGGATAAAAAATACTTTATTCATATAGTTATTTCACTGACTACCCTACCCACTCTCTTAACTTACATTTTGAAAAATTGATTGAGCAATAAAGATATATATAAAATCGATGTCAATTAAGCAAAACCTGCAGAGAAACTTATACCCCTACCTCCAATTCCACCCCAAACTATTTGAATTAAGTTTTTTTATTCTCCATTGATGTTTTATGTCGTCCCTAATGAGTGTGTAAGACAGTTGCATTTTTACATTACATACATTACAAATGCAAATATCACCAAACTATTTTGCACATATAATATGTATGATATGCATGCTATAAATTAAGTTTCTGATATTATAATAACATCAAAATAATTATAACCTTAGCTATAAAGATGTGGTTTTATGTTAAGTTTGTTTGCAAACAGTTAAAGATTTTAATAACCTTTCCCGGGATACTTAGCACATTTCCTGAACTACAACAACAACGTTGCTTATTATTGAACTCACATTTTTCAATAGTTATAATATATCATACAACAATAAAGAGATAATTGCTGTTTTATATTTATCAAGAATTGTCGAGAGTGTATATTTTTGGTAGTTTTTAAAATGTTGGATACTTAAAATAGTTAATAAATTGGTATTCATGATCATTTTTATTTGGGCTATTTTATGTGATATTACTTACTAGCACATTTATCAAGCTCAGTAGATTGCAATGAGGTAACAAATGTTCCGTTGCTACATGTTTCCTGTGGTACTACGAATGTTCTTTCAAGTAACCATGACCAGAAGGGATAAATACTGCAGCTACAGATGAGTGGATTTTCAGCAAGATTTCTACAATTACCAATTATATATGCAGTTATAACATCTGTGCTTGCTTATGATTACACATCAAAATCCTAATTTATGATAGATATTGACAGTAAGAAGATTTATGTCAAACAGATATAATAAGATGTGATATGAGTCCCAAGTTACTAGCACATTTATCAAGCTCAGTAGATTGCAATGAGGTAACAAATGTTCCGTTGCTACATGTTTCCTGTGGTACTACGAATGTTCTTTCAAGTAACCATGACCAGAATGGATAAATACTGCAGCTACAGATGAGTGGATTTTCAGCAAGATTTCTACAATTACCAATTATATATGCAGTTATAACATCTGTGCTTGCTTATGATTACACATCAAAATCCTAATTTATGATAGATATTGACAGTAAGAAGATTTATGTCAAACAGATATAATAAGATGTGATATGAGTCCCAATGAGACAACTCTTCATCCAAGTCACACAATTTATAAAGGTAAACTATTATTGGTCAAATTACAGTCTTCAACAAGGAACCTTGTTTCACACCAAACAGCTAGTAATAAAAGGTCCACCAAATGACTAGTGTAAAACCATTCAAACGGAAAAACCAAAGGAATAATCGATATCAAGTACAAGAAACGAGAAACATTTATAAACATAACCAACAAGCAACAACTACTGAACATCAGATTGATTCATAACAAGTACAGACAATCGCTGTGGGTTTGAAAATTTCAATGGTCTCATATCTTCATCCTTATCTGAAAAAATAGTGTAATATCACAACATAGAAAGACAAAACACACTTAAATAGAATTTGGTGGAGACTACGAATGAGAATTTGGTGAGCATACAATTTGACGAGCTGAAAGATAATCCGAATATGCCTTTTTAATGATATTCAAAATTTCTTTTACGAAATTTTGTACAAGACTAAAGAGAGTCACCAAGAGATGACTGGTTTACTTTTATATTTTTTTTGTCGTTGTATTACACAAAGTATTCCTCGTTATTAACACTGAATGATAATGGTATTTTTTGTAGTTTTAAAATTATGTTCAATTAGCCCAAACATAATATATATTTCAAAGAAGCTTGTTTTCCCAATGCTAAAGTTATCTATAACCAGATTTAAAGGTCAGTTATACAGATAACAATGTAAGATCTGAAAATGTAAATCAAACTTAATGGTGATAGCCAAAACAAGGTTCGTTTTTATGCTTCAAACGTTGAAAGTTTTATCGTCATAACCTTTAAAAATTGGGCTAACTATACAATCTTGGTTTTGCACATTGTTAATGGTCGTATCATGAGATGTAACATCTTTCGTTAACGTAGTTTGGTTTCTGTTTAATAGTTGTCGTATCGGCAATAATACTATAACTTCTAGTGTTGCATACATCGTAAAATCATATGCAATCAAACTACCTTAATTGCATTACCATTGTGGAATTTTCCATAAATTCCCTGATAATTAGTTTTTAGTATGTCAATATATATAGTTACGTGTGTGTTTGTGTGTTTGTCTTACATTTATTCATGAAACTATTTTATTTTTACAAACTTACAAGGAAGACAGTGAAGGTAAATTTCTGAGAGTATCTTCCTTAATTAGACTGATGTTGTTTCCACTTAAATCTCTGGAACAAAGACAGTTTTCAAGAGTAGAGGGAAAATGTTATGATACATTTGATAACAACAATAACATATTTTAGCCTAATACACGTATTAACATAATTATGTTTAAAGGTATTTTGACTATATTTGGGAAACCTTTTTCTTACCAGAATCAAATTATGTTTTTAAGATACAGATACAGTTTTCACGACTATGAAATTAACAAGTTGTATCATATGCATGCAAACTTTTCAATTTTAATTATCTAATTTGAGACAGTTACCTTAAAAATCATAGTTCAACGAAAGGAGACATATGGTGTTATACTTCTAATATGATTTACTGCATGTTGATTCTGTATTTCAATATTTAAACTTAAGTTGTCAAGGTAAAAAATTTAAATAAGACATAGAAGACTACCAAATTTCAAAAAAATATTATCGGATATGTTTCTTACGTTGTAACTACAATCCCCTTCCCTTTCATGAATGTGACCTACCGCATTAAGACTAGTTTTCGATTGTTTACGAGCACGAGCAATACGACGGATGCCACATTTGGAGCAGGATCTGCTTACCCTTCCGGAGCACCTGATGTCACTTCTAGTTTTTGGTGGGGATCGTGTTGCTTATTCTTACGTTTTCTATATTATGTCATGTTTTTCTGTTTGTCTTTTATTTCATTTCTAGCCATGGCGTTGTCAATTTTAGTTTCGATTTATGAGTTCGACTGTCCCTCTGGTTTCTTTTGACTCTCATTTGAAACATCCTATCAAGAACAAACATAAACGATAGTGCTATTGAAGGGAACGCATCACATGTTATGCTCATGGTAATGCTCTGGAACATTCAATTAACTAGAAAATATATATTTCATATGCAGGTGCTCATGAAAAATAGATATATATATATATATATATATGAGTTAAAGAACATCTACTGTTCGACCTGTTAGTCAAATGCGTTTTGTAAAAATATACTTTTTCACTTTTTTGGCTTTGGGAACATGTTGCTTGTGCTGTTTTTAGACCCCTTTACCAAGAAATTGTTTTTGCATGCTCATGTATACAAATTTCGGTTTTTTATTCAACGCAATCATTGGTTTGAACGTTGTTTTCAATTTAGACTGAATTTTATTTTTTCGTATTGGCTTGTGCTATATTTAACTTCGGGTGTATATGATTCGTTCATCCAATTTCGACTCCTCATAATTCAAGTGTCTATCCTAACTTGAGGTAAATTATATAGACTTCCAAACACCGGTTCGATTCATTACATCACTGAAGAGACATTATTTGTCGAAATCCGCATATGGTGTGCATATATTTGAACATCGAGTTTGCGGTTTACCATCCTTTCCGCAAGTAAATTGTTTTCTGTTTGGTATTAAATGAAAAATAAAAAATATCTATTTTGTTTCATCTTGTGATCCGTTAATTTTGCAATCACCAATGGCAGTCAGCTGGGTTTAAAAAAAATATCCGTTGTTCGAACTGTCATATTAGTCAAAAGCGATTTATTAAAATATACTTTTCACTCTTTTGGTCTTTTGGATAATGTTGTGCTGTATTAAGACCTCTCAAACGAGAAATTCGTTTTGCATGCGCGCGGTTCTTTTCCAACACAATCAGATTTAACGAACAGTTTGGTTAAACATGTTGAATATAGAAAAATCTTTACCGGTCGAAGAAGTTTAAAACGGCTCTTTATTTGCGATTTCCTATAAGTTTGACCAAAGGAGTTTCGTCACTCCAATAAACAAAATAAAATGAAGTTTGTGAAAATGCTGATATGTGTATTGAATACAATCAAATAGAAGGTGATTTGTTTGGGGGAAAAGTGATTTATCGATGTCCAAATCTGAGACTCGAAATTTGACGAAGACCGAGACAAATTAGAATTCTTAAAATTTGAGGGACGCTCAAATAGTACCGAGTGGTGACACAAACAATTAAAACAATTTTATATTTTAAACACCATCTTATGATTTTAAAAGATTATAAAAGTCCCTTTGTTGAATAACAATATTTGTTTGTCGCTTACTGCATTTGATATCAAGTCTCAAACTTGATGCTTGACATCAAAATATAAAGTGTTATGTTCACTTTTAAAACATCCTTCAACGAAATGCAAACTTTATTCACAATAAAAGTCGTAAAGCATTTTTGTTTATTTACCTTTCTGGTGTATAAATCATCACTCTGTTATGTGTTTTTTTTTATATCATGCTTATACTTTGTATCAATGGGTTAGAGTTTCTGTTTTGTTTGCTAATTTGATGGTCTTTGTGTTTTTGTGTTGTTTTGAATGTGGTGATTGTATTTTGTTGTTTTCGGTACACTTACGACGAACGACGACATATACATATACATTTTGACGTTTCCATTCTATTACGATAGTTGTTCTTTAACTTCGTAGTGTGTTTGGTTTGGCAAATTTTTTTTTCCTTTTTCAATTTTCCTAGGATTTCGTTATTTTTTATTATTTAACTGTTTAGTTTTTTATATTTACAAAACAAAACGTGAATAATCCATCTCGTCAAATGTATGTGACTCTTATTGGTCAATGTGTTGTTTGCAAGCGTCGTAATAATGATTATATCATATATCGTATATACTGTGCAGATATAACAGGCAATAACCTGATTTCTTTTTTAACCTTCGATTGCAAATACTATATAAGTTTCCTATACGTATCAAGTATCATTCTTCATATTATCAAGTACAGCAAAATTGAGAATGGAAATGGGGTCTGTATCAAAGAGATAACAATAGAGCAGACAACATTAGAAGGTCACAAACAGGTCTTCAATGCAGCGAGAAATTCCCGCACCCGGAGTCGTCCTTCAGTTGGCCCCTAAACAAATACATATACTAGTTCAGTAATAATGAACGCCATACTAAACTCCAAATTGTACACAAGATTGCACAAGAAACTAAAAGTTAAAATAATATAAAACTAACAAAGGCTAGAGGCTACTGACTTAGGACAGGCGCAAAAATGCAGCGGGATTAAACATGTTTATGAGATATCAACCCTCCCCCTATACCCCAAGCCAATGCAGAAAAGTAAACGCATAGCAATACATATTAAAATTCAGTTCAAGAGAAGTCCGAGTCTGATGTCAGAAGACGTAACCAAAAAAAAACTAAAATGACAATAATACATAAATAACAGCAGCCTACTAGCAGTTTACTGACATGCTAGCTCCAGACTTTAATTAACCGAATTGAAAGACTATGTCTTCATCATATGAATGTCAGGCACAATTCTTCCCAACTCTCAGTAATTTTACATATTTAAAGGAAGCAGGATATTTTCAGAAGTGGGGGCAAGTTGGCAGACCTTTATTCCAATGGATTGTCACCCTTTTTATAAATAAAGCAAGTTGTCAGACTGAATGTGTTATAGTATTTTACCCTTTTCATAAGTTCGGCAAGTTGGTGAACAAACGTGGTGCAATTTTGTTAAGAGTGGCGATTTAGTGTGGGCCGGTTGGCCAGTGGGGCGAGTTGACTTGACTTCAAAATTAAACATCGTGTTCGGGGATCATAAAGGGTATATATTATATAGTAATATATAAAGTATATTATGATAGTTGTTTCACGTTATAAACTAGTAGTCCATTCAAACTAAGATTTAACCTCAAACTAATTGCAACAGAAAATGTTTAAGTTATAATCTATAGCAGTATGCCCTTTATATACACAGAAAAAAGTCCCATAAAATCTAACTTGATGAAAACTCAAAATCAGTATTTTTAATTTCCTATGCTAAAGATTAAACTTAAATATCTTTTGTTGCAATTAATTTCGGGTTAGGGTCAAATTTATGCTAGATTGACTGGACTATAAGTTATATTAATTGTAAATGTTTTTCGTCTAATATAAAACAGCCAGGATGTAAAATAGTTATCCCATTCGGACTTGGTCATCGGGGTGATCTGACACTAACACGCGTCCTCATGGGATAACTATTACTTTATTACTATATTGAGCCAAAAAAGTTTAGCAACCCTTTTTTTTCAATTTTTCTTTTGTTGTTTTTTGCATATATTTTTTTAAACTTCATTGATATAATCCTTAGTTTCACCTGTAATTTTTAACAGTCTTACTTTTTTTTGGATGATTGATTTCGCGCCATTTGAGCTTTCCACGTGTAATTAATGTTTTACCTTCTGTACCTGTACTTTTAAAACAAAATTTAATTTTTTTTTCACTAACGTTCAAAAACACACCATTGGTAAGAAAAACACAAAAAAAGTTTTAAAAAATTGCATAGGGCGTCAACCTAGCCTCCCCGAAAATGTCCGTCAGAAGGTTATTGAAATGGTTGATGCCAAAATGAGTGTTTTTGAAGTCGTAGCTTGTTTAAATGTGCAAAAGTCAACAGTTTAGAGAGTAACAAACAGATATCGACAAATTGCAACTGCACGGGATATGTCGATATATCGTAGACCAAGAAAAACTATCGTCAAGGGAGGAGCGCTACTTTCGCTTTACATCAACACGTGACAAGTTTTTTCCGGCCCCAAGAGTAGTGCATTGACTAAGGGCAGCTGCTGGTGTGCCTTCCAATCCTTCATTGATGCACTTAGGGCATGGCCGAAAAATTTATTTTGAATAACACTATACTCATTTTCGCATTTTGACCCTCCCGCGCTCCATACAAAGAAAATCCTAATGAATATGAGGAATTATAGGCGAGTGTAATATTTGAAAAAGACGTCTAGTTAAGGACTTTAATGCACCCACCTAACACATGGCTAATTTCTTTTTTAAATGATAGAATAATGATTTAACTTTGATTTTTGCCCGGTCGTCACAAAATCGTACGGTGCAGTTTTTGTAAAAATGACGTTTATTTCAGAAATTAGTTGAAAATTATGAAATTACGACATATTTTTCAAGCAAAGGAAATTAGTCGTATCTCTTCTTTTAGACAAAATAATTAAGTGAAGTAGATTCTTAAAACAATGAATAATAATATTTACAACTGTAAGTCCGCAATCTTTTGCATTCCTTCTAAATATTTGACATTTTGTACGAAAATTTTCATAATCCTGACCTTTTCGGATCTACAATTAATTTTTTATTAAATGCTTTTGCACTTTATCCGATTTAGAACACACCAAATTACCCCACAGTTATCGTTTTTTCATTCAAGATTAAGACTTTATCTCAAAATTTCTTAAAATCACGAATTTCTGTAATTTTATGATGTTGAGTAAAATCACTATAATTTCCGGAATCCCTTATCTATTTTGTTATCGTTTTTTACTGAATATATTAGTCGATTTCCGTGTACTTAATAGTGCTATTAGAGTACGATAAATCATATTTAAACGGTTCTTTTTCTATCTTTAACTTCAGTGTAGCCTAAATTGATATAAAATTGTCCGAAATTAAGATCAAATCAAAGTAAAACATAGTTTTTGAGTTCTGTAGAATTCACCTCTTTCTAAAAAAGGAATCGTATCGGAAAATTGTAGAAAATCTTCCGAGTCGTGTCAAATTTTCACAGTCCAGTTCACAATGAAACCCTTCCTATGCTAAAAAGCAAAAAACAATCAATTGATTGACACAGATCCATAGTCTGTCATGTATTTACTACATAGAAACTATGTAATTAAACACTTAAATGAATCATCTTTAATTACTTGATCAGTTAACCGGGCTTAATTTCTGCCCGAGGATCGCCGCCGAGAAAACTACACAACATATTATCAGATTCAACAAAAACTAAAAATATATGATCAATTTTATACTTAATTACATGTATACAGCCTCAACAAGGCCAAGGTACATCCAATATTGTATACAGTAGCTCTATAATTTTGTCCTATGCCGTAATGACATTAAATTACCCGTTTAAAATGACTGTGATATACAGTCTGTCAATTATAACGATCTGAGCCGTGACTGCGAAAGTGGCTGTAAGCACTTGATGCAGCTACTAGTATTTTACGGGAGCAGATATATGGTAAAGTTGTAATCCAATCAGATGGATATCCATTATCTAAAAACATTTCACTGGATTATTCAATTGAAATTATATGCCACCTACTTTAAAAAAAAAATCTGTATTGTCTTTTGGATGGTGGCGCATCTGTGACTGTTAAAAAAAGCGTACGATATTCCTATAGACAAAGTTCTTAGATGTATGGCTTTAGTAGAATGTATGTTATCTATAAATATTTGTTTTACTCCTTTTTATTTAGGTTTATCATTACAAATGCACCGTTTTTTATGGACACACCTTTGATAACTGTTAACAAGTTTGACTGACCAGTAGATTAGAAAATGGGGCATACATTCTACATGGCATTAGTTTTCTTCTGGGGGTCAAAATTTTATCCAAGACAATGTTGACCTAACTACAGAAACAATAAAAGTTCTCTGTATGACTTTGGTTGGCTAAAAGGCAACATCGGTCCGGTATCATGTCTTCCAACTATCTACAAGATTTGATCTGTTCATGCATTGGTATAGGTATAGGGGGAGGGTTGAGATTTCCAAAAACATATTTAACCCCGCCGCATTTTTGCGCCGGTATGAAGTCAGGAGCCTATGGCCTTTCTTAGTTTTGTATGATTTTTTATATTAATTTCTTGAATATATTTCGAAGCTTAGTATGACGTCCATTATCATTTCAAACTAGTACATTTTTGTTTAGGGGCAAGCTGAAGAACACCTCCGGGTTTGGGAGCTTCTTGTTGCATTGATGACCCATTGGTGGTTTTCGGCCGTTGCCTGCTTTTTGAACGGGTTGGTGTCTCTTTGACAAATCCCTCGTGTTTATTCCCAATTTTTAATTCAATCTGTATATAGTAGATCTTGTGTCCTCTTTGAGCAAAACCCCTTCTGTACTGATATATGCACATGCCAAGGAAGTTGTCTTTCTATGGATATGTTGACCGATAAGAATGATGAGATAACAAGTTAAAATGAAGCTAAAATATTCCGATATCGCCATATTCCGACACCTAAATGGTCCAACATCTCATTGGTTCGACGTTTATATCATTTAAGTTATACGCTAACGGGATTTTAACATAAGAAAGCCAAATAAAAGGTCCAATATTAGAATAACCTTGTCCTCCCTTTTGAAGCGTTGAAACAAGATATGAAAAAATAATACTTATTGCCAAAGTAGCCGAACGTCACCACAAGCGTTATTTAAAAAAGTACAAACTACTTTGTTAAATGTTGTTTGATTAATTAGATATCTCAAGATACACGGCGGCCGACTAAAGTAAAATCAAACACAGTTTGACGTACAGTGAGTGATCATATTTTACTTGTGATGTTTTATATTAAAATTGTCAATTGATTGATATAAATATACTAGTAGCACTTTACTCACTTCAGTAATGTTAGTTAGTACTCTTATCATAACTGATTTAGTGATGTAAATGAAATTGCGGTATGATCCAGACTCAGCATATTGCACTACAATAATTAAAAAAAAAATCTGCCCTATGGTTGTCTGGTCTTAAAGCGGTTGACAGACTTTTCAAATTAACAGTAGACCATACGCTTCCTCAATTTTATTGTACAGCTCATCATTGGACTTTTCTAAACAATTAAAAATACGTCATATGTTATATTTCTCCATTGCTTCAAATATTTTGTTTCGGATTATTTACATCAAATTTGCAGATATCTGTTTGTAAATACGTGCAATCAGATGATTTGGAGGTATTGTAAGATTTAGATAATGCAAGGGCGACTACAGATACATTTGTGTGACTTAATGGTTGATTTTCAAAGACTCCAAGAGAAAACGTTACGTAACATGCGTTACCGCTAAAATCAACCAAAATTAATTAATAATTTGATAGAACTATATTTTTCCAACAGTAATACAGCATTCCTATAAAATTGTTTCGTTTTTGCATTTGTTTTGACTCGATTTTTCTACGGAAAGTATCCTCGAAATGAAATTGCACACTTGACCTTTGATCTCGATTTAAAAAAAAAATGCACCATAATTTCTTTTGACGACTGGGATATTTAGAAAGTACAAATTCTTAGCTTTCCGGTGATATATAATTTAGCCGTGTGTTAGGTAGGTGCATTAAAAATGTAAATTTGGCTCTCATATCACTCGCCTATAACATTCATGTTGCTTCTGACATGTCATAATTTTATTTTTTTATTATTAAAATTATGTTGTTACAATTTTGTAATAAAAAAAAATTTCATATTTTTGTTGCTAAACTTTTTTTGCTCAATATATATCATTTCAATTAAATGTCCACTTTTTACTTATAACTTACTTACTTATTACTGTACGTTGCTGTTTGTTGTTTTATATCCTCAAATATAGTTAAAGGTATTGATCAATTTATCAAGAATAGCATAGGAGAGCCGTGATGTAATGATTAGCACATCGATTACATGATTTTAAAAGTGAGTGTTTTTAACAGGACATTCAAAATTCACAAGTTATAAAAGAAACTGTCAATATAATGGCAAAATAAAACGACATAGTGACGAACAAGTCCATAAAACAGTATATATATGTATATAAAGGTTAACAAATTATACAAAATTAGAAGACATAGTGATGATTATATCCACAAGGATAATCATTAAACGGTAAATTTATATCTAATGTCCAATGTATTTTTAAACTGAAAATTTTGGCGTTCTTTTTAGTTTTCAATTATATGTCGCAGATGTTATGTAGTATGTGTGCGTCTAACGATGTTACCCTTAAACAGACATTGGTCAACATGACTTTCTATTTACCTTTCTATGTAATAGTGTCACCTAATACTACTTCGAAGGATACAGATTGATCTTTATCAACTCCATTATAATTTGGTTAGGAGTAAGGCATTTAAATTACTGAAGTAATTCGGATGTCTTTCTCCTTCTTGTATTTAGAAAAAAAAAGATATAAATAGGTGTAGATGTTTAATAAAATCTGCAAATTACGGGATTATTTTGTTATTTATGTGTAAGATTATTCATACGAATATATGAATAACATTTATGGCGGTATTTACAAAAAAATCATATTTTTGTTTTATAATGAAAACAAATCATATTTGCAAGATTATTGAATAACTTAGATAAGGGTAAGCAAATCAATGCCTTGTCTATATAAACAAAATTGGCCAATTTTGCAAAGACTGTAGCGCGAAAAAAAAACGTTGACCTATACTTTTTTTATATATTTCTCAAAAAATCATGATATCAACTACCAATGTCCCCCATCCACCTCTAGTCACTGAAGGGTTATTTCTAGTTAGTTTTACTGATCTTTACTAATGAACTCAAAATCGTTCAATTTTTTTTTGTCGTGTTTTGAAATCCCGGACCTGCGCAGAAATCTACTATAAACTTCCCTTTTCCGGTCTCGTTTGTATAAATCTTTGAGTAAAATATATATTTATCAGTCCAGTATAAATAGGAAGGAACGCAATACCAATTTCATTTTTTAAAATAATTCCTTGATATCAAAAACGTTACCTGATGATAGCGTTTCTTAGTTTACATTGCATATGACGTCATAACTTAAATAACGTCACAACAAAAAATCCCTAATAACAGAACCAAAATCGGAAACGGTACGGTATTTCCGTTTCCTTTTTTTAACAAATATTTAAGCAGAGACATATAATACATATAATAGTATTATACGTCTCTGATTTAAGTTACAAAAAAATAATTCATACAGACTTCGTCCCCATTTACAGGTAATGCCTGCCTCATATTATACTTACAGGTGTATAAGGTTTGTTAGGTTCATATACGTGAACTGCTCAATTGTTGATATTTCATTGTTACTGAGCGACCTTTAAAGATAAAATATTCGTAAAATGCCAGTCCACTAAATCAAATTAAAGCATAGGTAATAGCAACAAATTGCTCTATTGTAAATATTCAGTCTTTTTTCAAAAATATAACTATTGTTCGTGGTACACTGTTAAAGCAAGGTCTAATGAATGTTTTTTATATTTGTAATAGAAAAGTATCATCCTATGACTCGTTCAACGACTAAAGACAGTAAACAAAACTCAAAAAACCAAAGGACATTTACATCCGCAGTTATAAATAATGAATAAGAAACAACACGAACTCCACTAATAACCGGGAGTGAAATCAGGTGCTCCGGAAGGGTAAGCATTTCCCGCACCGTATACGGCACCCGTCATGTTATTTTTGTCATCAGTTCGGTAGGGATGGAAGGTTATTATGACTGGGGAAGAATTTCAGATATGATTTCTGACACATTTTTATCACAATGGCCAATCAGCTCATGATGGCGACTGTACAATTTCTTGAGTGATGATCTTAACTTTATTAATTCATAGCCCTGTCTTAGCAGCTTTTGAGAAAGCAGTATTCCTCTTTCAACAAAATCAACGTACTTTGAGCTAGCTCTAGACTAACGTATCACTTTTGACACAAATACTCACTATGCTGGTGACGCTGGGATTTTGCTACACAGAAATGGAGAGTTGAAAAAATTGAAATCATCACGTTTGTACTTGTTTGGGTTTATAAATATATTTGATTTGAGCGTCACTGGTGAGTCTTATGTAGACGAAACGTGCGTCTGGCGTACTAAATTATGATTCTGGTACCTTTGATAACTATTGTCACGAATTTCGGTATTTAACCTACCATCAGTAGTCATTTCGAGAAAAAGGTATAAATATGAAGCAGGTTTATCTATGTCGGTAGTATCTATAATTTCAAGTTCACTTGGATATATTAAATGTAAGTGATCACTGAACTGTTAGACACCTTAAGAAAGGAATTAGGTAAAGGTGAATTAATTATGTTACTTCTTTAACTTAACATATTAATCAATGCTTTTAGTGTGGTTGCTGCAACTTTCATTTTCCTTTTAATACCAAAAACAAATAGGGAACTATTATTAATAGCTTTCTTTCAAAATTGCCATACTATGAATCGAATGTAAGTTATTACATACAGTCTGCTTAATCTTGGTAGGTTATCGAAAGTATCTCTTGGTATAGCTGTGATTCTGTTATTGTATAGATAACTGTAATATAAAGTTAAAATGCGGTAGAATATATTTTGTTTTGCTATGTCGAATGATTGTCAATTGAAAAAATGACTTTACCTACAATTACTTCTTATTTGTTAGGTTATAGTTAACGTTATAAACATTATAACCATTAATTCTTATTACTCTTTCGATACTTTAGGATTTAAATGGCTATTAACTTTTAAATAAATCAGACAAAATGGACCATCCACCATGCATGTTTATCAGTCTAGGATTACATAGTACATGCATGATTTTTTTCTTAGATTGGCATCATGTACTATGTCAGTAGAATCTCTGCACTAGATTTTTTTTGTGCAATTTGTTGTCCTATCATTTATTTCGCGCTTTAATTTTGCTCTGTTTCTTTATATTTATCTTCCCTGTGAACACATGGTATTTTTTCGGAAAGCGATTGGACCTGATTCATCTTTCTCATTAACATATAAATCATTTGTCAACTTGTTTATCTTCTACATATGAATAGGTACCAAAACTCATAGCTTCACTACCAACAATTTGACTAGCTTTTACATGTACATTAAATGCCGCTAAAAAAACAGTACTTTTAGGAAACATTACTAATTAGTACATTAAATGCCGCTATATAAACAGTACGTTTAGGGAACATTACTAGACAGTACATTAAATGCCGCTATATAAACAGTACTTTTAGGAAACATCAATAAACAGTACATTAAATGCCGCTATATAAACAGTACTTTTAGGAAACATCACTAAACAGTACATCAAATGCCGCTATATAAACAGTACTTTTAGGAAACATCACTATTCAGTAAATAAATTTTTATATCATTTTCAGTAATGTTGAGAAAAAGTTGTTTACAGTACTGAAAATTTCAGTCATTTATCAGTACTGAAAATTTCAGCCATTTTTCAGTACTGAAAATTTCAGCCATTTTTCAGTACTGAAAATTTCAGTCATTTTTCAGTACTGAAAATTTAAATCATTTTCAGAACTTAACTTTTTGTCATCTTTAGGTACTTCTACACATACAATATAAGGTCAACGTCAGAAAAATATAAAATGTTTTTATACTGCAACTAGTTGTGTTTATTTTATATAAAATATTGTAACAAAGCTCTATTGTGTACGATGTCAATTTCATCATGGCACACTTTCTCCACAATCATGGGTCCATGAAGGGATAAAAATAAGTCTTTCGTTTGTGTTACGATTTGAATAGCTATCAATTTATCATGTTATTAATTTATGTTGCAGTATAAAATCAATTTTAGGTCGATGTCAGAAAAATATAAACTTTTTTGTGCTTGGCGCAAAACTTGGGAAGGGCTCAGTAGAACCTCGCCCTTCCCCAGTTTCTTAGCCTCATACAAAAAATATGTATGAGACTGCGAAACTGGGATAGGGCAAGATTTTACTGCGCCCTTCCTTTCCCCAGTTTTATTCAGAATACTAAAAAGTTTATATCTTTATGAAATTGATCTAATATTGTTTTTTTCTTACTGTAACCTAAATTAAAATTGATTTTTAAATCGTAACTGTTATATATTATTAGCATAAATATCAAACTGTTTGTATCCCTTAATGAACCCCTGATTGCGGAGAAAGTATTGCATGATGAAATTGACATTGCATAAAATGATGAAATTGACATTGCATAAAATATAGAAATCAACGACAACGGAAGCCCGCAATGAACGGTGTTTTAATCTTTTGCTGACGACAACTTCCAAATCTACTTAGGACCAGAATTTTTTAAGGTAAAAAGTTACGAAATATATCAAAGTTAGTAGTTCATATTTCATTTGGTTAGTATGGTGATCACGAAATCAAATAACGTGTTCAAACTTGGGGCATTTTAGTTGGTTGCAGAACATGTCCGTCCTGGGACAACTCGGACCGTCTAAAAAAGACAGCTAGGACCATCTATAATGACAACTCAGACAAATACAAAAGGAACATGTTTACTAAGTTTCAAGTTGATTTTGACTTCAACTTCATTAAAAACTACCTCGACCACAAACGTTTACCTGAAGTGGGACAGACAGATAGAGGAGTGCACGCACAGACCAGAAAACATAATGCCCATAATTGAGGCATAAAAAATTGTAAAATAACAACTTTAGAAAATTATGTATCAAGTATATTGCAGCAAAATAGGCTGGAAAGGGCTAAAAAGAAAAACAGTATCAGCGAATACATTGGTTGACAGAAAATAAGACTTTGAAATAAATAAATAAATAAAAGATTTAAGGAAAAATAACGAGTCTGATGAGAAATATCTAAATTGATACTTCTTTTTTATTCCAATTTTGAGTATATATAAAATTATAACGTAAGCATTAAATTTGCCTCAATGTAGTTACTGCCCTGTAATAAAAGTGAGTTATGTGTATCTGACACAATATAGCTCAAGTGAAACCCTTTTTCAGACATTTCAAGTATATTTTAAATAATATTAATAATCTTGTTATATGAACTTTTCGGAAGTGTTTCACGACTTTTTTTGGGAAAAAAATAATTTTATGAAGAAACTGTTGCCATCTAATACGTTCGAATAGACCTGCAGAGTTTATTTTCAATGCATTGTAAGTCAGGTTATGTATTTTGAAACTACCACAGAACAAACCATTTATTTTTGTGATTATCAAGCCCCCCCCCCCCCCCAGAATATTAAACAGTTGCCTCCTTAGAAGGACACTATATGGAAAACTAGCTGGATAAATAATAAAACACACGGACAATAACAGTAAGGGTACGACCTTTTGTTATTCTAAGGATGGGAATGGGGCAGCACGATTTTTTGCGGATTTTTTTTTATCATTTTTAAAGTCTTAACTTGTCGCTAAGCATGCCTATTGATTCCAGCTCTTACCAGGCCACCATATTTATATTCAAAGACCTCCTGCCACCTCCCCCTTTTAACCCCAAAAATTAATTGATTTTTTACTTATTAAACACGAGTTAAAATTGATTGATTGTTAGTTGTTTGCTTTTAACGTCAAGCGACTAATATTTCATATATAGTTTAGACAGGACGCGAAATTTAAAGTCATGTACGAAAAATGTATACAATATCATAACAAGTAAGGAGATTTGGTATGACTGCCAATTTGGCAACTATCAACTGGAGATCAATGAAGTAGTATTATCAATTATAACCAACCGTGCGGCCTTTGACAAAAAATGACAAATACCCATACTGTATATCAGTTATAAAAGGCCACGACAAAAAAAAATGTGAAACAATTAAGACGAAATAAACTAACGGCCTAAGGGACGACATCAAATTTCAATGAAGGATAACTAGAGGCTCTTAAAGCCTGTGTTGCGAACCTTGGTTTATGAGTGTATTAAACAAAGGAAAACGATAGATTCATGACAAAATTGTTTTTTGGTGATTGTGATCTGTTCGTAGATCATACTTTACTCATCATTCTTGCTACTTACAATTTTCTCTATCTATAATGAACTTGGCCCTTTAGTTACAGAGGAACACATTTTGTAACAAAATTGTTAAAAATTGACTATAAAGGGCAATAACTCCTATAGGGGTCAATTGACCATTTCGGTCATGTTGACTTATATGTAGATCTTAATTTGCTGAACATTAATGCTATTTGCAGTTTATCTCTATATATGATACCATTCAAGATAATAACCAAAAACGGCTAAATTTCTTTAAAAATCACCAATTGGGGGACAGCAACCAACCAACCAGTTGTATAATTCATATGAAAATTTTAGAGCAGATATATAAAAATATACTTAAATAATGATTTTGGCTCAGTTTGGTTGAATTTGGTCCAGTAGTTTCAGAGGAGAAGATTTTTGTAAAATTTTTATGAAAAATTGGTAAAAAAATGACTATCAAGTGCAAAAACTCCTTAAGGGATCAACTTACCATTTCAATCATGTTGATTTTTTTTAGATCTTACTTTGGTGAACATAATGGCTGTTTACAGTTGATCTCTATCTATAATAATTTTCAAGATAATAACAGAAAACGGACAAAATTTCCTTAAAATTACCAATTCAGAGACAGTAACCCAACAACCCATTGTGCGATTCATCTGAAAATTTCAGGGCAGATAGATCTTGACCTAGTTAACAATTTTATCCCTCTTCAGATTTGCTCTAAATGCTTTGGTTTCAGAATGATAAGCCAAAATATACATTTAACCCCTATGTTCTATTATTAGCAAGGAGGCCATCTTGGTTAGTTTGGTTAGTTTGGCGGGTCACCGGACACAATTTTTAAACTAGATACCCCAATCATGGTTGTGGCTAAGTTTGGTTAAATTTGGCCCAGTAGTTTCAGAGGAGAAAATTTGTTTATAAGTTAACGACGACGGACGCTCAAAATTCTGATTTGTGGACTTATTTTTCCTGTCGACAGGAATACATAACTTTTTTGTATTAAAAGATAAACAGATAAACATAATCTGTTTTATGTTATATTATTTGTAAAGAATGTTTTATATATAAAATGTTCTTTAATTGTGTGTAATTTGTTGTTTTTTTCTTCTTCAAATAATCCATATTTTTTTAACGAAAGTTTACTTTTGAACACTATTTTTATTTGTTTTTTTAAACTGAAAAAAGTTTTAAATGTCTGAATATCTATATTATTTCTTTTTATTAAACATAATTTGGCTAATTTATAAACTCTACACTTTAATTCTTTTTTTGCCAAATTGTGTCCTGTTACCAGGAAATGGTAAACATATGGGGCTAAGGGTAGTAATATTTTTTTGTTAAGCTCATGTGGCTCTATTGAACTAATAAAGTTTAATTCCGCGTTCACACTACGATCTGTGAAAAAATGCAAATGTTGACGATCGTAGTGCAATCTTGAAGATCACAGTAAGTTCGTATCACGGTCGTGGTGAGGTCTTCAAGTTCGTGATGAGCGTATACAACTTTGAACATGTTCAAAGCAATCGTGGTGGAATCAGGTATTAATGAGTTCGCACTAAGGTCGTGGTAAGATCGCAAAGGTCGCTGTATCATTATAGCGAGAGCGTAGTGAAAGCGGGATTCTATTCGAAGAGACCAGTACCATAGTGTGGAAACGGAACTGTACGGTTTTCTAATAATTTGGTCACTCGGGAGACTGTCAAAGGGGGCCCCGACATTTGCAAAAAAAACAAGTTGCTTGATGAAAATTTGATGAACTCTTATGTTACTATATATAGCTATGTAACGTTTCTGCTTCAAGTTTTGGCAGCTAAAATATTCTTATAAAGAACCAATAAAATAATAAGAAAGCTATGTGCATCCAAACGTTTTCCTTAGAATGATGGAATTCCATGTGAAACGATCAAATTTGTCTCACAACAGCTATCAAAAATGTATAAAAAAAAACATCGAAAAATGTCTAAAAAAAACATCGAAAAATCAATGTTTGCTACATTGTACCTGAATTTCCACATGTACCTTTTCTGATATATAGTCGTACCTGTCTGAAAGTTTTGAAGTCATTGTTCCAGTAGAATCCAAATATATTCATTTTCTCCATGTCGGATATTTTTATTGACTGTACAATCGCTTGCAAGTTTACTGTACAATCACTCTGAGCCTTCCTGAACAATATCAATGAGAAGAACATAAACCGTGTACTATCTCTTCTGCCACATTCATGATTTAAAATTAGTTTATGTTTTCCATGATACTTCTGTCCTATAAATATTTATTAAAACTACTGTAATCCAATGCTGCAACACATGTCTGGAATGATTTTCTCTCCTTTTTCTGTTACAATTTAATATCAGTTAGTAATTTTTTGTATTGTTATCAATTTTTTATACCTAAATTACACACTAAAAAGTTGAGGGGAGAGGGAGTGTTGGTGATTGAAACCCCATTCAAGTTTTTCTAATTTTTTTTTATTTTGTGGAATTTCAGGGTGTTCCGTGGTTTTGATCCCGCACCTGATCTGATATCGTTATTGATAGTATTAAATGATGATCCGATCATTCAACTGATTTTTTTTTTTAAAGTTTGGTCTTGTGTTGTGATAGGTTTTTTTTTTTTAGAAATGAGCGCACACAGACATTTTTACCCCCCGCCAAATTCTGTATGTACCTGTTTTAAGTCAAAAACCCGTAGCTCAGTGTTTGTCTTCAACATCTGAATATTAGAAGTCTCATTGTCCGTTTTAATTTTTGCATTACAATTTTTAACGGTACACCTCCATGAAAGGTCTCCAATGTTTAGGGTTTTGTCGAAACGATATAAAAATCCATCATACATTTTTTTCCTTTACTAGTCTCTATAACTTTAAACTCCATGTTCAAGACTGTAAATGTGAACTAACTAATAGCAAATTTAAGTTGAATTTATTTACGTAATGGTTACTTCTCATGAAGATTACAGGTAGTCGACTATAGGTAAAAAGCGCAAATGTCCGGTCAAATTAATTCCTGTGCCCGTTTTGTCGTGTATGTCATAATTATATGTTTTTCGTAAATTGTTTTATTATGAATTAGGCCGTCAGTTTGTGTATTAATTCTTATTTTTCATGTCGGAACCTGTTATTGCCGACTATAATTGCTTAAATCCATTTATTTTTTTTAACTTTGAAAATCCTATCACATCTCCTTATTTTTATATTGAAGATATAAATATGGTTTGATAAAATGTTGTTCTCACTAAAAAAAACAAACTTGTTCGTTAATTTGTCGTATTCTATAGTTGGGAATATTGAAAAGTTCCCGATATAAAAAAAATCATGTTGTTTTCTCTGTCTTTCAGATAACAAGGCCTCTCCAATCCTTGATAACATTTAATTTTACTTGAGCTTTTTCTTCCAGTAGTTATAGCTTGTAGTAAACAAAAATCTCATTGGAAATTATACCACATCTTCTTATTTTAACATCGTGTTTATTGGCATATATAATACGTGTCTTTTCTTGGATCCGTGGTTAGCTACTACCATTTCACATTCGAATTCCTTTATCAAGTTACAATATCCCGATCCTATTATGAAAAATTCTTTGTTTTATTTTTCAAATAACAATAATTATTTTTTTTAAATTGCTGGTCAAAAACGTAATAAGTAAAATTCGAAATATGCTAATTACCCTTGCAGAGCATCTAGTCACCTTTTTTTTATATATAAATATTTATTTTGTACGAGGATTATTTTCATTTTTATTGTAGATTAGATTCTTAACATATTTTGTACTGTTCTTTTCTTTTTGTCTTGTATACTTATTCATTGGTTGTTTGTTTATGTGTTCAATTTGTTTTTCGTTCATTTTTTTGTACATGAATAAGCCGTTAGTTTTCTCGTTTTACATTGTTATTTCGGGGCCTTTTAAGTTTTATAGCTGACTATGCGGAATGGATTTTGCTCATTGTTGACGGCCGTGCGATGACCTTTTGTTGGTAATTTCTGTCATTTTGGTCTCTTGTGGAGAGTTGTCTATTTGGCAATCATACCACATCTTCTTTTTTTATATCTATTGTATACATTTTGTTTTTGTCTCTGATATAGTCACCTTAAAAGGGTTCCTTGTTAGGATCTTAATTGTTAAAATGACTGGTTTTGTGCTTATTTTCATTTCAAATACCATATATGAATATAATTTGACAGACAAGGAATATGGAACGCCATAGCTGTGTCACAGTGGAAAAATGGACAAAAATTGATTTTGATACTTTTTGGACATTTTGTTAAAGATTTTGTAAAACCAGTGATTTTGCTATATTTGCAATATTTTACTAGGGATTTTGATATTTTTATTGTGCAAGATTTAAGTCAAGTTTAGAAGATTAAGCTGATATACATTTTTTTGTAATTTCATGTTTTAATTTTTTTTTTTTAAATGGCGACATTTTACTTCAAAATGATCTATTATTCCTGAGACTACTATAACACATTTTATAGTAGTCTCAGATTATTCGTATTTGACAAGCCAAGGCTTTAATCCCATAAATAAGTCTGTATGTTCTATAATTGTTAATTATTATCTACATGTATGTGTTAATTTTTCTGTTATCCCTTATTTGAATTTTCTCACTCATTTAGAGAAATATTTGTCAAGTACAAGTAGTTTTGGTTTGTTATAACCTATATTGTTTTTTTGATGTGGCAGATTGGATTTAGTATTACACTGAGCAGTCCCAACTCTGTACAATTGTATTCCATGCTGAACTTATTAAATTATACATCGCGCTAACCAGAGTCGTCTTTTGTTACAAGAGCTAGTCCCAGAGTCAGAGACCGTACTGTTTATTGTGTGTGTGTGGTTCCAGACCAACACATTTCCCAGTCACAGATACACCCAGAATCTATTTGTGATAGCTGTCTTCCGTTGTTCATATTTAGTAAATGCTGCGAACATTTAATTATTTTCAGCGTTTTTTTCTCGATTATGAGTGCCCTTTTTATTATGTTCACATGGTTCAGTAGTATAACAATTATGTTGAGCAATAACATCATAATAATCAGTAGAATAATCATTATATTGTGCAGATCTGGTATTATATTCAGCACTTTAATCAATATACTAAAATTGTCTTTATATTCAGTACTTTTGAAAATATCTTCTGTCAACATATTATTATATTATGTAGATTTCTCATTATGTTGATTACAGAAACCGAAATAGTCAGTGGTCAAACACACTTTTTATACGCCCGTCGTCTTTAGACGGGACGTATTATGGTATACCGTTGTCCGTCCGTCTGTCCGTCCGTCGTCCACACTTCGGACAATAACTCAAAAACGCTTTCACCAATTTCCATGAAACTTAAGTGAATTGTTTATATCCATTGACGTAAGCTCCCTCTCGGTTTTTTTTATTTCAGATTTTAAGTTTTGGATTTATGGGGCTTTATTCATAAAAAAGGGGGTCCGTCGTCCACACTTCGGACAATAACTCAAAAAAGCTTTCATCAATGTCCATGAAACTTTGGTGAATTGTTTATATCTATTGATGTAAGCTCCCTTTAAATTTTTATAAATTTCAGATTTTAAGTTTTGGATTTATGGGGCTTTATTCATAAAAAAGGGGGATTTTTAACACTTCGGACAATAACTCAAAAAGGCTTTCACCAATGTCCATGAAACTTTTGTGAATTGTTTATATCTATTGATGTAAGCTCCCTTTCAATTTTTATAAATTTAGGATTTTACATTTCCGTGTTATGAATTTTTATGCTTAAAAAAGGGGGGATTTTCCAATTTTGGGACAATAACTAACACTTTCAAAAACAAGTTAAAAGAGCAACGGGCGTATCATGCGCTAAAGCGCAGCACTTTATTATCAGTACTGTTATCATTATGTTGAGTGAAATAAATATTATGTTCTGTAGACTGATCATTATGTTCAGTAAAATAAATATAATGTTCAGTTCAAACAACTTTATGATCTGAGTGAGTGGTCAAAATTATTTATGTTTGGTTAAAAAAATATTATACTAGGTGGTTAATCAATTACTTTCAGTGCTTTTTTTCATTATGTGGTGGTGGTAGACTTCCGAAAATAACCGAAAACATGTATAATTTTTTCGGATTTATTTTCATACTGTCAACATGTCGTCTGCTATACAACGTGCTCTTGCAGAACTTAATCTGCAAATCTTTCAAATTAAAAAGTTTAAAGATGATAGGATAGAAGATGACACTTTTCAGCACCTTACTGATCAAGACTTGATCAGACTAGGTGTTGAAACTATTGGTGACAGAATAAAGATTGAGGGAAGCGATGAGGATGACTCTGTGACTATATGACACAAACATTAGCAACTATAGGTCATCATAATGCCCTCAATAATTAGAAAAAGCCCCCGCATAGTCAGCTATAAAAGGAGGAGGAAAGATACCAGAGGGAGTGTCCCCGAAATGCTGTGTGGTAGACAGTGTTATTAATTAATTATAAGCGCCGTTGGTAAAACTTAAAATTTCATAATTAATGTATTTGATTGTTAAATTAAAGAATCTAAGTGAGCACGCTCACATACCCCACATCCCCACATTGTCATTGGAGAAATTAAATAAGTGTAAGAAAAAAAATTGTATAAGAAAAATTAATTTCCTGCCAATATGCACATCTAAATAGTATGTCCTTATTATCTACAAAATTTCATGAAATTCTGTTGTGTGGTTTCAGAGGAATTGAGATGACAAGCTGTTGCAGAAGTACATAGAAGCAAATAAGTTCAAAGGGGCGCAACTCCTAGAAAAAAAATTGAATCGCAATTTCCCGTCGATATGCACAACTACATAGTATGTCCTTATTATCTGAAAAGGTTTCGTGAAATTCTGTTGTGTGGTTTGAGAGGAGTTGCGATGACAAACTGTTGCAGTAGTACATTAAATAAATAAGTTCAAAGGGGCGTAACTCCTAGAAAAAAAATTGAATCGCAAGTTCCCGTCGATATGCACAACTACATAGTATGTCCTTATTATCTGAAAAGGTGTCGTGAAATTCTGTTGTGCGGTTTGAGAGGAGTTGCGATGACAAGAAACAGGACTGACGGACGGACGGACTGACGGACGGACGGACGGACAGACGGACGGACGGGTCAAAAACATTTTACCCTCTGCAACTCGTTGCGTGGGGTATAATAATTTACATGAAGCTTATATAAGTATACATTTGTTAATTGCATAGCTTTTGCTATTTGAATTCGTTGGTTAAAGATATTTATTTATATTATAAAGTTTAATATTTGCATCGTCGCAAAATCTTTGGTAACCCTCTTTGTATATATACATACATTCAGTGAGAAACTTATATAATTTATAGATCATACAAACACCAAATTAGGAAATTGATAATTCTTGTCTATCCTTTTTTTATGCGTTTTGTTATTTGATTTAGCCATGTGATTATGGATGTTCCAAATTGAGTTTTCTCTTATACCCCAGTTCCACTGAGCCACGATCGCAATACGATCTATGGAAAAAGTGCAAATTTTGATGATCGTGTAGGTCGCAGTAAGGTCGTACCACGGTTGAGGTGAGATCTTCAAGATCGCGAAGAGCGTGGCCAACTTTGAACATGTTCAAAACAATCGTGGTGCGGTCGTGGCGAAATTAGGTCGCAGTGAAAGCGCACTAAGATCGTCGTCAGATCGCAAATGTCGCTGTACAATCGTTGCGAGAGCGTAGCGAAAGCGTGTTTCTATTCGGAGAGATTGCGCTACGATCTCACAGCGACGTTATCACGACCTTAAGTTCAGTATTTATGTGATTTTACTCTCTACTCTGTTACCGGCCACAAAAGAGCTCGTCAACCAGAGAATTAAGTTAATAAACACAAAGCTGTAATAAATTCCAGTAATTTTAAGTTTTGGAAGCTCTTTGGTATTGTATTAGGTACTTTAAATCAAAAGAAACGTTACAAGTAACATATCACATTAGTTTAAACGAGTAAACACTAGGGACTATATTCGTGAACAACGAAGCGAAGCGAAGAAGAACAGCCAACTGTGGTCTCGGTCGTATATTGGTTTGACGTTGGCGTCGTCGTCGTCGTCGTCGTCGTCCGAAAACATTTGGTGTTTTCGCACTTTAACTTAAGTATAAGTAAATAGAAACCTGTGAAATTTAAACACAAGGTTTATGACCATAAACGGAAGGTTGGGATTGATTTTGGGAGTTCTGGTCCCAACAATTTAGGAATTAGGGACAAAAAGGGCCCAAAATAGCATTTTACTTGGTTTTCGCACAAGAACTTTCATTAAACAGAATTCTATTAAATTTTAACATAAGGTTTATGACCACAAAAAGAAGGTTGGGATTGATTTTGGTCCCAACAGGTTAGGAATAAGGGGCAAAAAAACCGGTACAAAACAAGCATTTTTCTAAGTTATATAATATCTTTATTATAAGAAAATAGAAATCTATGAAATTTTCACACAAGGTTTATGACGACAAAAGGAAGGTTGGGATTGATTTGGGGAGCTTTTGTTTTCGTATAAAGCTGCGCCCTGCGGATCATCTGGTTCTTTTAGTGGCCCAAAAGCGTGGAATTCATTATCCAATGAAATAAAAAAATAAAAAAGTATATCTACTTTCAAATACTCTTACAAGTCATTATATTTTTTTAAGTGTCAAATGTATTATACTATAGGTGTTTTTTATACGACCTCAAACATTTTTTTGGATCGTATAATGGTATGATATCGTTGTCGTCTGCGTCGTCCGAAGCCCAATTGGTTTTCGGACAGTTTCTTTAGTTTAAAAAATAGGGGAGTGTTTTTTTTCACATGTCGCACTGTATATCAGAAACAATTTTTGATTATTGCTTAAAACTTTACACACTTCTTAGTTATATTGATTTTAAGATCTGTTTACTTTTTGGTGATGATTCAAAATTCCATTTTTGAGTTATTGAGTATTTTGTAAAAAAGGGGGAGGGTATTTTTACATGTCACGCCGTATCTCAAAATCAATTTATGATTATTGCTTAAAACTTTACACACTTTTTTTTATATTGATCTTAAGATCTGTATACTCTTTGGTGATGATTTAAAATTTCATTTTTTCAGTTATTTAGTATTTTGTAAAAAAGGGAAGGACATTTTTACATGCATGTCACGCCGTATCCCAAAATCAATTTATGATTATTGCTTAAAACTTTACATACTTCTTTGTAACATTAATCTTAAGATCTGTATTCTTTTTGGTTTTGATTCAAAATTTTATTGTAGTGATATTTAGTTTTTGTTGGTTCATTTGTCCCTCTGTATCTCAAAAACAATATATGGTTATTGCTTAAAACTTTCTCAAAAATTATTTATTATTATTGCATTAAACTATCACACAAGACGACAGGCGTATCATGCGCTCATGGCGCAGCTGTTTATTTTAATTTGTACACAATTAAATTCCTGCATTTTAAGTTGCAGAGAGTTAATTTTCTTCATGCTCTGGGCATGTTGGGAAAGAAAATGTTTCTTTCAAGTCTTATCAGCCTATAGTAAAGTTTTAAAAAATCCATTCAAAAGAATTGGTTGTCATATTTGTTTTAGCCCACTTTGCTATATTCATAAATTTTTATCCGTTATCATTGTCCGTTCAGTTATCTAAAATTGTAAAAACTGTTCCTCTGCATACTAATGAGCTTAATTATTTTACCAAACTAAGGAACAAGAAATCTTCATAGGGATACATTTTCTAAATGGATCCACAGAACTCTGTGTCTCACCTGTAGTTGCTGCTGTTAGTGTAAAAGTGTGATGTTGACTATAAAAGTGAGTATATTTATCAGTAAAATATAGAATTTAAAAAATAATATATGTGCATGTATCATACTCCATCCATGAACTATGGATAATTAAAACAATGTTATAACAATAACTAAACAATATTCATAGATCTAATTTTAAGGGTTAACTTATTATAGCACTTCAGTTTTTTATATACGCTTTGGATTTTAAATATTTTGGCCACAAGCATCACTGAAGAGACAAGTGTTGTCGAAATGCGCATCTGGTGCAGAAAAATTGGTACCGTTAATGTTATTATTATTATTTTTTTATCTTGTTCTAGTTTATCATGGAGACGGCAATGATAAATTATAAATCACAAAAAATCCTTAATCTCACCATTGCACATGTCAGAAATGCTAAATATATGGACTCATCTTTAAATTCCTTAATAAAAACCCTGATTGGTAAGGTTACTGTAGTATTTGATGATTATTTAAGAAAATTGTACCCTGAATTTTTTTTTTAGATTTCAGCAACAGAATAAATAAATTAAAATTATTGTATGAACATTACAGATAATGTCTCAAAAGAGAAAATTTAGTTTTAAATAAAACATTTAAGTACAAAATATTGAAATAGTCCTTTCCATGTTGTGGGACATGTAGAAAGTTTATGCTTTCACCATTCATGTAGCTCCATATAGAGGAATGGGTCCCTATCCCCCCCCCCAAAAAAAAACAACTGCATTCGTATCCGACATCAATCAATCGATAAAAAAACACCAAACAAAAATCAAAAGGGAAATATACCATCGACACTTGATAAATGTAGCATGCTCTGCATTGTGAATGAAAACTAAATCAACAAAGATTTTTTTGTGTTTTTTTTTTACATGAGACAAGCAATGAGAAGGTTCCTACCTTGGTACAGGCGTTTGAATAAATTATTTTTAGAATATTAAGTTGATAAATGGATTAGAAAAAAATCTTTTGTTCTGTCTTTTGCAAGGAAGACCCTTTTCCCTGAGTAATTTGTTTCAAAGTTGATCAACAAATACAACTAAAACCCAGGATGCAAGTCATCGATGTACATGACTTTGCTTGTCTTCTTGCTTTATTGTCGTGCCTGTGACATGCGAAAGATACAGATAACAATCCTACGGCGTTAGCTATTTGTATTGAGCTTGATATTTTATATTTGTAATTGACTTTAACTGGAGGCTTTATACCTTGTGGCTTATACATGTATAACGAAAGTCTGTATTATGTCTGTTGACCTTGACCTCATTTTCATTGTCAAGCAACTGCTTGAAAACAAATTTCTATTGTTATTATGTTAATTTCTCACTTACCTATTAGTGAACTACCGAATTGGACTATTTACCGGGTTTGTAATAACATGAGTAACAGGATGGGTGCTATATTTATATGTGGAACAGGATCAGCATACCCTTCAGGAGCACCCGAGATCAAACCCATGGTGGGATTCGTGTTACTTAGTCATTAGTTTTCTATGTGTCTTGTGAACTATAATAATTATTTGTCTAATTTGCACAGGTCATTAGTCAATGTTAAATTTAGTTTTTTTGTCTATTTCTTTTAGCAATACTAGTAGATAAAACTAGATATAGTGTATGAAATGATTTTATGATTTAAATGTCTTGTCTAGCAGGGGTCATCTGACGAGTCACCTTGACTTTATTTTTTCATGGTTCATTGGTCAATATGTAATTTTCATTGTTTTTGCTGTTCCTTGTATGAGATAAGCAATAGAAAAACTATATTACATGTGTATAATGATTGTCAGCTATACATGTCTTTCTGACTTAAATTGGTTTATCTCACATTGACTTCATTTTCATGGATCTTTGACAATGTGTGATGTATGTGACACATGGACTAAAACTCTTAACTTGGTCTATCAGCATAAAATAATTCGTGAATATAAAAGCAGGCGAAACGTTTCAGCTTGAGCATTCTTGTTGCATCTTATAAGTTGTATTTGTCTGAGACATTATTGGTTAGAGCTTACAGGACTGACTTTAATTGTTGAGGACCAAGAAATTTGAACAACAAGAAAGAAATAAAGAAAGGTTGTATAAAGCATGCTCACGACAACAACAAAAAAGTCATATTTACTTTCTATAATATTATCTACAATATGTTCAGTTACTGTTAAATTCTTGTGAAGACTCGATTCGTGTTCATTTCCAATTAAAAAAATCATGTGATAGATCGATTCACTTTGGGTTCATAGGTTACCGTAGTAGATTTGTCTGTAGTTTAGATCTTTTACACTAACCGTGAATTTGAAAGTGCTTTATGTCAAGGACAAAAAAATCATTTTTTTGCGATTGAACACTCTTTTACTTGTAACGTAAAAGATGAAGAAAACCGAATAAGACTCCAATTAGTAATAGACTGAAATATCTTTTGTAGAAGTGTTACTGTTTTGTGGAGATTTAACTAACATTTCTTTTCATATTTAGAATTATGTATTTTAATTGGATTCTGCCTTACTACCCTAAAAATTAGTCCAGTTTTTCTTCAAAATCTACTGCAGTCAAAATTCTTATGCTATATTAAAACCACACAAAGAATAATACGAAGCAAAGTTCTATTTTCTTGCCGTTGAATAGAAAATATCAGTGTTGGTAAACATAAGGAATGTTGTTATAATTTTCAATGATACAACTATAATAATTCACCAAAGTTTTAGGTAGATATACGCAATTGTAGTCGACTGTACGACCTTCATAGAGTGAGTAAAAGTCGCTATAAAAGGTTTAAACATGTGAAATATGAATATGAAACAATTCATATCAGAATATTAACTGCCTAATGTACATGTATAACAAAACAATTTACAAACAATAAATATGACCGAAATGAACCAACCACAACCACTAGACTACAGGTTCCTGACTTGATCCAAGGTTAATGTTATAAAAATATCTTGAAACGTGTGCTTATTCTTTTGAATTACTTTTAAATTATTACTGATAACAAACTGTCATGGTATCAAAAGAATCTTTTCTATCTATAGGAGAACCGTGAACTATATTAAAGACGTCATTGCATTTCAAGTGCTACAAGAAAGTATGAAAGAGCAACAGTTTTGATATAGACGACTGCATATATATAATCTACATATTTAGTTCTATTAATAAAACAAGGAGATGTGGTATGCCTCCCAACTAACAACAACAGAACAAGGATAATATATAAATAACCATAATGTTCAACGTCAGACGTCGACAAAATCGGTTTAACCCGCCATATTTAAATGCACCTCTGTCCCAAGTCGGACAAAGTCATGTTATAGATATGTCTTTGTGTAGTTATACATTTAGTTTGATGAACGATATTCTGACATTGTGCTTTACATCTAGATGACATCTATTTTTTTTCTCGGAGCTATTCAGAACTTCTTGTATGGTGCTGACTGCTTAATATTGAAAAACTGTATTGGTGACCCCTGTCTGATAGTTTTGTATTTGTTGCTAATGTGATTGAATTTGACTGTTTTTATGACAGCTCCTTTTCCGCCTTTCACACAAATCAACAATGAAAACATCATTGCGCATGGAAAGCTGTAAAAGTCATCTTGGTAACTATAGCGAAACTTATCGTCAGGAAAAAAAAACCGCACTGGTTTACGCCAAAAACATTGATTAACACCAATTATGACATACAACAAATAACTACAATCAAAAATGAGAAGTCGTGGCTTGAAACAGGCACATAAAGAATGTGGTCATAAAGTTCATCAAAAGAATCCTCTTTAATGTATTAATGTGTTGAAATGAAAGAATACATATAGCCATGGAGTTTTAAAATAAATTATTTTTTATTGATTGTTGATTGCTTTATGTCTAGTGGCAAATATTTCACGATGGTTCTTGAGAACAAGTTAACAATAAATACAACAGGTACTAGTAGGTCTTGTAATAATAGAGGCCCATCCCGATGATGATCAGGGGGAATTTCGACTTCCACTGGAAAATAAAGGTATTTAAGTAAGGGACAGAAATTTTGCCATGCAACAAGAAGAGTTGTTGCAAGGGTTCTTAACATCCAGAGATCTTGTCACTCTCTTTACTTGAGGCATTGGATTAAACCTCGATATATGCATTCTGACAGGACGTAGCTGCAAACTTGATACATCTTTCACAGCCAGACGGACGCCCCACTTTAACAAGCTTTTTACTGCCGGTCGGAATAGGACCAAGTGAGCATATTTCTATTCCCAACTCACCCTTGGGGCTTATGATATTTGTGATAGGGCCCCTTGTGATAGCATAACCGAGTTTTTTTTATTAGGTCTTGAATTTGACTACAACTTTCTGTACTTAAAAATGATTGAATTTTCAGTACTGTAAAATTACTTAAATTTTCAGTACTGAAAAATGACTGAAATTTTCAGTACTGAAAAATGATTGAAATTTTCAGTACTGAAAAATGACTGAAATTTTCAGTACTGAAAAATGACTGAAATTTTCAGTACTGAAAAATGGCTGAAATTTTCAGTACTGAAAAATGGGTGAAATTTTCAGTACTGAAAAATGACTGTAATTTTCAGTACTGTAATCAACTTTTTCTCAACATTACTGAAAATGATATAAAAATTAATGTACTGAATAGTGATGTTTCCTAAAAGTACTGTTTATATAGCGGCATTTAATGTACTGATTAGTAATGTTTCCTAAAAGTACTGTTTATAAAGCGGCATTTAATGTACTGATTAGTAATGTTTCCTAAAAGTACTGTTTTTATAGCGGCATTTAATGTACATATAAACGCTAGTCAAATTGTTGGTAGTGTTCCACGCTATCTTCAGTATCTTAGCATTGGATGTCCATTTGATAACAGTTACAATAACTATTATATTGATAAATATATATCTTAGATTTTCCTACTTACAGAATCAGTAAATTATGTATTTCTTCATTTCTAATTGAATCGAGGCTAGATAAATAATTATTTCCAATGTTTCTGAAAAATTCAAACGTAGAAGAAATGTATTTCCGTTGACATAAACATATTACTTGCTAATGAGTTGACACTTTTGTGAATTTACAAAATGTTTAACTACTAAATCGTAGGCCTGTAATTTCCATTTTGTGTGTTTCTAGATTTTATTCTGCTTAAATTTGAGCATTTTGTTCTAATGATTTTATACTTTCTGTTAGTACGATATTGAACTATTTAGCCTGTTTTCATTTTAAAATATGCACATAGACAGGTGTTAACAGAGCAATTCAACTCTGTAAAAAAGCAAAACAAATATACATATAAATCAACTTAATATAGAACTGATTGACTAAAATATGATGGATTATTTCAAAAGGACATTCAATACTCATACGTTGTCGAGAAACTTTCCACCGTGTGACAATAACTGACTTAGGGACGACCAATTCCACAAAACACTATACTGTAAATTCAGAAATTATTACGAGGTTTTTATTATTGCGAAAAATGCAACAGATTTTTGAACGCAATAATTTTAACTCGCATTTTGAAATACTTTATATGAGTTAGATAAGATTTGAAAAGAATGGCAAACGTAGATACAAGTATCTTGTCTTAGGGAGGGATAAATCCTACTTTGTAAAGAATTATTCAAACAAAAAATTCTCTGAAACCGATATTATCAAGATGCTTGATTTCTTGATTGACAACATATTTGTTACGTTCGGAGGACGTGTTTTTCCACAGATTGTCGGCATCCCAATGGGAACAAACTGTGCTCCTCTACTTGCTGACTTGTTTCTTTATTATTATGAGGCTGACTCCATGCAGGAACTTCTTAGGAAGAAAGATAAGAAGTTAGCAATATCCTTTAACTCTACTTTCCGCTATATAGATGACGTTCTTTCACTTAACAATTCAAAATTTGGTGACTATGTGGATCGCATCTATCCCATCGAATTGGAGATTTAGGATACTACAGATACAGTTAAGTCGGCTTCATATCTTGACTAACATCTAGAAATTGACAATGAGGGTCGGTTGAAGACAAAACTTTACGACAAAAGAGATGATTTCAGCTTTCCAATTGTGAACTTTCCATTTCTAAGTAGCAACATTCCAGCAGCACCTGCATACGGGGTATATATCTCCCAATTGATACGATATTCCCGTGCTTGCATTTCCTATCATAATTTTCTTGGTAGAGGGTTACTGCTCACAAGGAAGCTATTAAACCGAGAGTTCCAAATTGTGAAGTTGAAATTATCCCTTCGTAAATTTTACGGACGCCATCACGAGTTGGTTGACCGTTATGGAATGACCCTTTCACAAATGATATCGGATATGTTCCTTATGTCGTAACGACAATCCCCTTCCCTTTCATGAATTTGACCTACCGAATTAGACTATTTACCGGATTTGTAATCACATAAGCAACACGACGGGTGCCGCATGTGGAGCAGGATCTGCTTACCCTTCCGGAGTACCTGAGATCACCCCTAGTTTTTGGTGGGGTTCGTGTTGTTTATTCTTTAGTTTTCTATGTTGTGTCATGTGTACTATTGTTTTTCTGTTTGTCTTTTTCATTTTTAGCCATGGCGTTGTCAGTTTGTTTTAGATTTACGAGTTTGACTGTCCCTTTGGTATCTTTCGTCCCTCTTTTACCAAATCGTAAAAAATTAAAATTGCATTAAAGTTTAAATTGACATAATCGCAATTGATTAGATGATATTACAGCAAAAAAGGTTGAACTCCTTCAGTAAACTTGATATTTTTACAATAAATCTATCGGATGTTGGATGTGTACGGATTGAAATTCTATCTATCAATAAAATATGTGTGTTAATAGTTGTTTCTGAAACTAGTTGTCAGTAACTCTCAGATGTGTACTGAATGTCTTTCTGTTGTGGGGATTTATACGTACCCGTCCACGTCCACTCTGTGTTTTTGTCAGATGTAATTATTGTGGTATTCACCTGATTAAGTTAAGCTTCTTTCAACTCATTTTAAAAGTTTGTAATTACGTTGTTCTGTTACACTTGTGTCTCAGGTTAGAGAGAGTTGAGTACTAACAGTCATGTTTGATCCGCTGTATTCTTTATGTGTCTGTCCCATGTCAGGAGCCTGTAGTTCAGTGTTTGCCAATCGTACATGTCTGTCATATTTTTTTACGTTTGGGTTTGTTTAAATAAGGCCGTTAGGTTTTTTCAATTGATTTGTGTCATGTTTTCATGTCGAGTTCATTTATAGCCGACCATACGGTATTAATGATTGTCATTGTTGAAGGCAGCACGATTGACTATAATTGCTTACATCCACTTAATTCGAATTTTGAAAGATTGCAGTTTCATTGACAATTATCATAATTATATCACATATCCTTTTTTGTATAATTATCTACACAGCTCATACAAATAAACAGTTTATTGATTCAGTCGCTCCTTAAAGATAACAATATTATAAAAGTAGCTGTCCGTATATGTTTTATCGCTAGCTGTTTCAAAACTAAGCATTGCTTTTTTTATATTTTTTCACCGAGCTAACCAAGTATTAGTTTCTATAATTTTTAATATCATGAAATTAAGCTTTAATACTACTAAACTCAAGCTTAGAGTGAGATAGGTCAAAATGACTTTCCATATACCTTTTGCGTTTATGTATGTTATACTGCATACGGATTGAGCAAACTGAAGTCCAACTTAATGTTGAAGTTGGTCGCTTCTTTGATATACCAAGAGAAATGCATCTTTGTGTATGTTGTAAAATGCAATGTGTTAAGAATGAATTCCACTTTGTATTGGTATGTCCAGCATATATGGCAGTTATAATATTTTTTGCCACGCTATTATTGTTCATGGTCTAATATTTGTAAACTATCGTGTTTGTAAAAAGCTTATTCTAGATCTCTAACGACTATTTGAAGAGTACATTGAAAGCTATATCTGATTTCATTGGTTATAGTTACAACATGTATGTTATTATCGTATTGTTTTCTGTTATCAGTTTTTGTTACATCATGTATATAATATGTATTGCCATAGCATGTTCTATATATGCTTTTGCAAATAAAATATTCAAATAAACTACTAAGTAGTTAGAAGTCACAAATGTATATTATCAACCAACAGAAGTGTTCAATAGTGTATTAAACTATGTAGTTCTTTTTTTCGAATTATAGTTAACGATAAGCTTTAAATTAAATTAAGTAGTAGTTATTGAATCATATACATTTTTGTACTTACAGGTATGAAAGACTTGGAAGATTCATAAACGTGAACTGTTCTATTGTAGATATTGTATTATTATTGAGGTATCTTAAAAGACAAATTATGGATGAAAAGTACCTGCGAGTTCAATAAATCGAAGAAGAGCATATTCAACCACTGCTATTAGTCAATGAAAATAATTCGTTTTTAATAAAAAAAAAATATATATGGATTTATATGACGTACAATTTAAAAACATTATTCTGCTAGTGAAATGGATAAATTGCAAGAGGACAATTTGAGGGCAAAGGAACACGAAAATATTTGGAATGTTACCCGAATTTTAAAGATATTCTGGATAGTTGGAACAATATACATGCATGATAGGAGCGAATGAGGTGATACTCAGTACTTTTTATTACCTTTTATGATAAAATCGCAAATAAACAATATTCAAAGTTCCTTACATGTATATAAGTATAGTACATTTCATTTTTTTGTGTTTATTCATGTAGGATCTGGAAATATATTTTTTACAATATCTTAAAAAGATTGTCTACTATATTCGTGTACCTGCCCTACAATGGCTCCTTTTTAAGGGCATGCAAAAAGTAGTTGATAGTTCCCCTTATTTTCTTTACAAAACACGACTATGACAAATATCTAAAAGTGTATGTTTGATTGTTTTGAAAAGATTCCATTCTTTAAATAAAGCATGGTCTTATGAATAAGCTCGGGGTCACATAATATTTTATTTATATATCTGCAGATGCGCATACGTCAACACATTAACGGCTTATACCCAAACATTATAACATATTTTAACAGAGTATGACAACTATTGATATATATCTTAGTTACAGGTAATAAAACAATGTCTTAAAAAGATTGTTATGGCGTAACTTTCGATTCAATTTTGATTATAAAAAAAAGAAAAGGAAAATAATAAGCAACGACATAACTAGCTTTAAACATTAAACCGTCATAAATTTAATTTAGATGAATACATAAAGTGTGTTTAATAGTTATCAAAGGAACCAGGATGACGCGCGTTTCTTCTACACAAGAACCTTTGTAAGGTATCAAAAGTTTGTGATTTTCTTTTAGTCTGTTTGTGTCTTTTATGTTTTTGCCATGGCGGTTTCACTTGAATTGTTATTTTTTTTACTTATAAGCTTGAATGTACTATCGGTATCGTCAGTCTCTCTTTTACGGTTATGTGAATAAGAAACACTCTTTTTTAAATGCATCGTAAATCTTCGATTTCGTACTGGCAACACATATGTTGGCGTTTCATTTTGATCTTAATTGTATCAATTCTAGATATATAATTGTGATACAGTGCTCATTTTAAACGAAATTCACAATAACACGTGAATGTATTTCTTTCTCCAAAAGTGAAGGATCTCTTTGATACATTTTACCAAAATGAATTCAATAGATTTAAACGACAGCACTTTTGAGATACTGATGTTTGCACTTTGCTCATCGACAGCTCACTGTACATTGTTGTTTTCTGTCATCCCAGTATGTTAACACAATTCTTTATTTTTTTTAAATTTTTCTTTCTATGGTTGCATTTTGCTTCCCGAAATAAACATAAAACTATTAAAGAGAGTATCATACATTAAACTCTTCTTTTTTCTGCACAAACAATTTCATAAACATTTTATATTGCTGACATAAATATTTGAGAACATGGAACAATGATAGCTTACAGATAGCGGAAGGCAGTTAAATTACTGAAAGCTGCATGGTGTATATATTCCATAGCATTAGACCTGAGGTCACAAACATGTATACACAAATCGGGTTTGTTTCAAATTATAGAATAAAACCATATGTATGCACAGCTTTGCACAGCTTTGCACAGCTTTGGTTGACCCGATTTAGACTTTGTCATGTTAATACCATATGCTTGATTTATTCCTGGTTTCAAATGTACTCTTTTTCCGAAATCGAATATCAACAAATAAAAACGACATTCATGTTAAGATAGTCATGTGCTACAGTTAAGAGAAGAACTGCACACATTTGTATATCTAAATACTTGAATCGCTTTCCTTTTTAACGCTTGGACATTTAGTGGTTGGAATATATCAGATTGACGTGATGGATTATTCAGCATCACTAAACTGGTATATATGTTTGTTCAGGGGCCAGCTGAAGGACGCCTTCAGGTGCGGGAATTTTTCGCTGTTTTCTGCTGTTGTCTGCTCTATGGTTTGGTTGTTGTCTCTTTGATTCAGTCCCCATTTCCATTCCAAATTTTATGAATGATTATGGTATTTGTTAATACGTAAAACTATACGTAAAACTATAATCAGACAAATGAAAATAACATGAAACCTTAGACCGACAGACACAGTATTCGAATTGTTTCTCAAATACTTTTCAAATGAGCCAATGATTATTGCGAGTTTATTTCAAGAAGGGATGCATACGAAAATAATCATGCGAATACACAAACAGGTAAATAAAACAAAACATACAAACTCAGTAGATTTGTTAGTCCGTTAAACAGCCCTTCTGATATACGTGTCAATATATTATCACTCAAAACCCTTAAAAAAGAAAATAACATTTTATTATTGTGTTGCTTTCTTTTGTTATTGGTTCAGCTAATGGCTTTAATATTCCCCATGAAGCTGAAAAAGCACATCGCTTAAAAAAATCATTAACTGACCATCATTTATTGAATTTTATCATAACACCTTAGAGCGCATTTGTTTGTGCCAAGGAGGTCATATAATCTCCTTGTTTGTACTGATTACATATTTTTGTCACCATAATTACTAGTAATTGTTTATTTATAATTTAAAAAAAAAATACAAAATATACCAGGCTTAAGATTTCGTACAGTCGATTTATTAGTTAAAGTCGGACCAACGGCAAAAAGATACTGCTCAGGACAGGTATCTGTCTGAGTTATTTTTTCATTATTTTGATTGGTCACATTTTCATAATCTTATGATTCTTGAATACGTCACATACTGTATTTTTTTTCTCTCTTGACTGTCATTTAAATGTAATACTTACAGACTTCTTAATTCGTCACATTCTGTGAAGACATTATTCCAAATTGTGTGTATCAAATTGTACTTGATGTCCCTGGCGATAAAGGAAACGGATATTTAACCTGTTTACACCCTATCTACGAAATATAATTATGTTCTACAAATGAACATCTATATTGATGCACTTAAATCAAACGATTTCATATATTTGGATGTTTACGTCCTTTCTTTATTGTAATACCAAAGATAGTTCGTCCAACAAGAATATTATGCATCTATCGCCAAGAATGAGCAAATTCCTCTGTAAGTTGTTGTGGCAAAACATATTACAATTACCTTGTTAATATCTGAAATCGATTCTTAACAAATTTGCAGAAATCATGATCTAGTAAACAATTATAGTATAACTTTAGAAGACAATAGGTATATTCATTTTGATTAATTCTTGTTCTCATCCCCCTTCTATGTATAAACACTTAATGCGACATTGCCGGATTTGCTCAAGTCATTACACACATGACCAGTATCGCTACAAACTAAAATGTCCTTCTTGTCCGAAGCAATTAACCTGTTATTTAGGCTTGTCAGGGTTTGGTTTTGCTCAATGTCAAGTATTTGAGATTTGTTTAGTCGATTCAAATGTTTGCATCTGTCCGAAGTCAGGAATCTGATGTACATTAGTTGTTGTTTGTTTATGTAGTTTCTACATGTTTCTCGTTTCTCTTTTTTTCCTTCTTTTTAAAGATTAGACTGTTGCTTTTCCGTTATGAATGGTTTTAACAATTGTAATTTTTGGCCTCTTTATAGCTTGTTGTTCAATGTTAGCCAAGGCTCCGTGTTGAAGGCCTTAACTTGCTCTATAATGGTTAACTTTTATAAAGTAATATTTTGATATGGAGAGTTGTCTCCTTGGCACTCATACCACATCTTTCTATACCTATTGTGTGGTTATCCCATTTTGCTTCGGAACTATCAATGTATCGTTTTCAAAAGGCTTTTTTGTATCTTGTAACTTTGTCTTCATTTATGTCTTAAAGTTCAGTAGTATAGGTTAACCAATTTAAAATGATAATAAACGATGTATTGTGCAAGTGATATTTATTCAACATGAACTTATCGTTACATTAAGTGCTTACTTACAAATGTGTCAAATTTGGCATCCTTTCACATAACGAAATATTGATTTCTTTCAAACGGTTACCACTGAGGTCCCTTGATAAAATACAAATGAAGTAGAATAAAAAGGGTCAAATGTTTAATATATACTGAGTGCCAATGAAAACGTAACACTTTTGTTTTTTCAAAAATATCTTATAATTTTTATTTTGTTTATATTAGAACTTTTTATTGTTGGTTAAAAATGACAATTGTCGACAACTTTACGATTGAGTGATTTAGGAACAAATGCGAAGTAAAGTGTATTTTCCCGCCCTTATTGTTAGGAAACTGCAATTAACATCTGAGTAAATGCCAGGACTTTCTGACAACCAGCGACATGCAGTTTTGAGCATGATCCAATGAAGCCTTTCGCAACATACAATTACGATAAGACTGACGTAGAAGCCTCTACAATATTCAAAATCTTCTACAAATTCAACAAAAATGAATCATTTAATGATAAGCCACATCCCGATGTACAAAAAGCAAGAAACGCTCAGCCAGTCCGATACATTTGGTCTTAAAAATATCCGATAATGCCTCTGATGGGTGTACTAAGGTCACGAGAGTTCAATGGTGGTCACGGTAGATCCTTTGGAGCAATTTCAGTAAAGCACCATTTGGGCAGAGATTGTTAAAGAGCACCAAAGTTTTCCTAAAGTGACATCTAAACGGCCGTCAGGCGTAAACATCAAATTATGTAGACCAAAAATCATTCATTATGTACCAAAACCTGTCAGTGGTGGTAACATACTCATTTGACACACATCTTGACCAAAAGTCATGTGTTTCATCCGATTTTGGTCCGATCGAGCACATTTTGCATAATATTAGACATGGTTTAGTCGATGAAAACCACCACCAATATCATAAAGTCAGCTTGAGTTTGCTTTGCGGGACAAGTGGAATAACATTCCTCGAGATCACATTAAACTTCTGGGATGAACAATTCCACGGCTCTGTCGAGATTGCGCTGCACAATTGGGTTGTAACATGTTTTGTTAGGACAGTGAGTTGATGATTCGACATTGGATGTTGCGTTTACATATAGCGTCTGAAAAATGGCAACGAAACATTTTTGTTTGATATCGATCTATCGTTAGAATTGTTAATTTTCAAAAACAATTTATTTTGAAAGATTATCATTTCGAATATATTTTTTTATTATCCATCGAATCGCCATAAATGATGGTGATACTTGGCTGTGTGCATCATGTATCAAAAAAAAAAAAAACAATTGTTGCGTTTTTATTGGCACTCAGTATATATCTGTCAGAGATCTGAATTTATCATTGCATGTATTTAAGGTTATTTTACGTTAAATTGATTAAACAATCTACTGAAATCATTCCGTACTTGATCATCTTTCTATTTTTAAGTGTAAGAATATGCAGCATGCCAATAACGATAAAATTTGTATCTGTTAATGTTTTTTTCTTAAACTTTATGAGACCTTATGAAAAAAATGACTGAACTATCGTCCGTCCGTTACACACTTGTAAACACGTTCGAGTGTTTCCAACTGATCTCAACATTACCCAATGTAAATAAAAGTCAAAGGAAAACATCATATCGCAATGATTATCGGAATTGAAACTCTTTGTTTCTAATAAGAAGCGGGAATTTCTTAGCAGTGAAGTTTCATTGGGTCAGTGTTGATCAAATATCGTTGGTTTCAAGTTACAATACCATGACTATATTTTATTTTGTTGTCAACGAGTCAAAAAATGTTTCTCTATTTCTCTTTGGCTTGTCATAGTTTTGGTTGTGTAATCTTTTCTATGTTTCCGTACTTCTTTTCATCTATAACCATACATAAGGCAGGTTATGGGATCAAATTAGACTAGTTAAACCTCGTCGCATGTTTTGTGCTTAAACCAATTCATCAAAATGTTGGTAATTTGTAAGTCCTTGACACGGTAGAATTTTTAGTAAATTATGTGACATTTATATGATTTTTGTTGATCAGAGACTGCTGTTTTTCTCCCATTTTCTTTAATTTTAAAATATTTGTTTACCGTAAAATTAATCCTTTTCTTTATTCAAAATTAAAAAGTCCATGTTATTTGAACTCTATTTGAGAGGTTTTATCATAGCTAATCAAACAAATTTCACGTAATAAAATAAATAGTGATCGAAACGATTATTATGTATTGTCATTTTACTTAGTTTCTTCTGTTATCTATTCAGATATCGAACCGGACTTCTTTTTAACTGTGCGTATTGCTTTGAGTTTATTTATTCTAAAACAGGAGGTATTGGGGTTTCAAATATAACAAAGTGATACACCTTGCTGCGTGTTTGCGTCTGTTCTAAAATTGTCTAAATTGGGAGACCGGGCTTTGTTAGTCTTGAATATATTTTAATTCATCAATACGTGTCGGAATTCATTTTTACGTCATTTTATACTGAACTAGTAGTACACATTTTTGTTTAGAGACCGGTTGATGCACAATCCAAGTGCCGGATGTTCTCGCTGAATAAGATACCCATTAATGTTCTTGTGCTGTTTTCTGTCTTGTTGTTGTCTCTTTGACACTTTCCCCATTTCGATTATTACTTCAATTTTACTTACAGGCTATATGTATCATTTGGTAGTAAGTCTGGAAAATATTCAAATGATTTGTAGGAACACCCTATATAAACGTGAGATGATGAGTAATTACTGCACGAGCAATTCAACACACATGATGTATTCACAAGTCGAGCGCAAACAAGAAGGACACCAGGGAGAACACTTAGCACTAATTTGTTTTTATGACGTTCCATAACTGAAAATAAAACAAATCAGTGAATTAAAATTACTCATACAAAATTATTGTTTTCTGATTCAATGTAAATTGCTAAACAAAACTAAATGTGCAAATGGCTATTTCTCCTCTAAATCAATTCCGATAAAACGTCATGTACAAAGTATGGAAATTGTTCTTTTTATCTTAAAGTTCGTTTCTCTGAGTGTGACATTCTCAATTTGCTTTTACTGCATTTTAGTGTTTCTATTGTTTCGTTGTTTTCCCTTAAAACTGATGTGTTTTGTTTGTTACTTGAATTTGTTGTCTCTCAATCGATTTGTGACTTTCGAACAGCGGTATTCTACTGGTGACTTTATCTTAATTATCAAACAATAGTAGTCTCGCCTTTCTGATTATTGTTTATCATCTCCAATTAATTTTGAAAATAAGTTTATGAAATAGGTCAATTAAAGTTAAAATTACTAGTAGTACTGAATATTTAAGATGTAAACATATTTTTGTACGTACAAGCATGATACAATTATATATTATTTTCTGGACTATATATATGAACCAGTTGGGCAACGTTTTCTTTGAAAACCAGCCATATTCAAATTAATGATCTCTTTCGTATTGAAAAGTGGTATTTCGTTATAACTTATTGAAGTATGTTCAAAATTGACAATCTTATAACACGTAGAAGAACTGCTATAACCAGAAAGGAAATGGCTTATACCATGTATACGGTATTTTCAGAAATTGTAAAATTGTTTCCTATGTTAAATCAATGTATTCAAATTTTATTATCTATGTGATACAGCAAAACAGTAACGAGGCACTGACCACATTACTATCCGAGTTCACATTGGTTATTCATCAAGAGCTTATAAAATTGTTTTTTTTTTGCGTTTTTTGTTTGAGAGAGAGAGAGAGAGAGAGAGAGAGAGAGAGAGAGAGAGAGAGATTTAAATGTTGTTTGTTACGATACGGATATCGAAGGTAAAAAGTGGAGGACAGTTTGACCACGTGTTTGCTTTGAAGGTACATGAAAGTATTTTTCTCTCAATCAATTTCTTAAGAGACTTCGATACTTTAACTTCCTACCTCCTGATAATACGATTTAGATGCTTAGTAAGCAAATTGATGTTCGAAATGTATTAATTACTGTGCGATTTGAATACAAAGATTAATTAAAAATGTACTGAAAGTTCCTACCTGTTTTCTTTTAGTTTAAGGTGAATGATAAGTTATGTTTATAAACGTTTGTTAACTACCATCACTATACTTTTCCTGAAGGGCATAGTAACGATTAACTTCAATACACAATTACTTCAAATGTCACGTAATATCCACAAATATTAAATTACTAGGCACTTAATGACATGAATGTCCTTGTACGAAGTTACTGATTAAATACTGATCATGTCATTTAACCGTTAAAGGATAATATTCGGTTTTTATAGTTTAATTTCTGTGTACATTTTGTGAGTGAGTGTTTATAAATATTGTTCTATTCAAAGTTGACTGATTATATGTTACTAACTACCTTTCAAACGACTGTCAAAGCCTCACAAGAAAGCGTGATAGGCATGCATATTACTGTTATATACTTATTTTATGTAGCCGTTTTAATTCGAATTCTAAATGAAATGGAAATAAATATTTAAGAAATAATTCATGGGGGCTTGAATATATCGTTATTTTACCACGGGTTGGCCTTTTATGACAAGAAATTTACCCTGAGCGATAGCGAGGGGTAAAATATCGGCATAAAGGGACAACCCGTGGTAAAATCTAGATATATTCAAGCCCCCATGAATTATTTCGATTCTAATAGGTTAAATACGGCAATTGTTTTGGATCGAAGCGCTCTAGGTGGAGGCCATTATTTGCCGTTCTCATAAATTAACGCACTTTTAGATTGGCGTAAAAGAACGGAGCAAACAGAAAAAGTGACATGCTCAAACTATTCACAAAACTTGTTTGGATATATTTGGATGAATTTTAATGTTAATTAACTTATATGTCTTCTATGTATAAAAAATGGGCTTATATACCACATTTTGGCATAGTTTGTTGACGTTTCCTTGTTGTGATGATTTTCGGTATCAGAAGCGTGTATTTTCCCGTAAAATGCTTAAATTATAACGTCATCATTCTATGACGTCGGGTACTTCATTCATAAAAAACCCATATGACGTGGGAGTACGATCGGAACAGCCAATGCAATATATTCATATTTTACCACGGGTGTGTACTCAAAGCGTTTGAAGGACGTCATGTTAGAATTAACGTTAATGCTTATGTCATAAAGCTACTTAAGTTAAGATTTTCCTTAGTTAACACTTAAGTTAAAGTCATAAGAAACCTCAAATTAAAAAAATTGATGCATATGTTTTTTATAACTAAATGGATAGTTTTCATTATTACAACTTATGTACATATACTTTTTTCTGATGACAATTCTTTAATTTGTCCACATTTAGATGAAGTTTACTTATTTTTAATTGCTTGCTTCCAACAAGCAATTCATCGAAATATTTGCCGTATGCATAGTGACCTGAGCGTAACCCTCCTCGTAAAAATTCGTTGATCGCAATACGCATGAATCTGCCACTAAGGTAAACAATTATCTGATTGTACATGTTAAACACGTGCTCAATACGCATGCTTTTTGTTATTTATTTACTATAAGGTGACAATCGGTAAACTTCGACTTTAAAACACGGCATTTAATGAGCAGCCATATTTGTTAAATCATAACAGAGAAGAAAAAATGACGATAAAACCATATATTTGCGTAAAAAATGATAAAATCGTGCACAGAGGACTTAGTTTATGATATATACATGCATTGGTTCAAGAATTGGATAGACATTATTTTTCACCACTCACTCGTTTCTGATGAATTTAAGGAAACTCCGCCATTTTCATCTAAGTGGTATGCATAAAAAAATCTTAAACTAAGTATTCCCTAAGTAAAATCTTAGTTGTTTTAAGTCACGCCCACAAAACTTAAGTGGTATGCATAAAACTCCTTATACTAAGAAATCGCCTAAAATAACACTTAAGTCTAAGGTACCTATAGAGCTTCCTTAAATTATACACTATTCCCATATCTCGTGTGTTATACCGAAAAGTACTCAGTTTTTATACTCATGTTATTCATGGTTCTATTTTTCTTTTGTTTACCCTGTACGTGCACGGGTTTTTTTTTAAATTTTACATCGCGCGAGTATCATTTGTAACCGTTAGTTAAAACAGAATTAAGGAATGAAGAGAAGGCATGCACAACTGCTTTTTTTTATATCATATGTGTGTGTTTTTTGTTGGATTTTTTTTTTGTGGGGGGGGGGGGGGTCATTTGAATTTTCAATTTAGTTTTATTTTAAAGATGTAGGGCATACCCTAAATTTTGTTCACTTACAGGGACAAAATCAAAAAGTTTCAAGATCTACCCAGAGGTGGATTTCTTTCAAAAAGGGGAGGGGGAATTGTTAATGGAATCACTGTTACGACAGTCAGGCCCCACTTGCTACAAACCTATATAATTCGAAATTTATATAAGATCATATAAGGTATTAATGATACCTTACTCGTATCATTTTTTTTATATTCCCTTATATATTCAATAAGAAAATATTGCTAAGTACGTTAAGATGTTGAGAATATATTTACTGTAATAATTTGTTTTAGTAAAGATTGTAGGAATTTTGAAAAATGCCCTAGTTTGTATATGGATTCCTAGAAGAAAAAAATCTGCCCTCCCTCCTTTTTTTTATTGTAAAAAGGAAATGATAAAAATGTTAATTTCACATCACAATAGATGTTTTTCAAACCATAAGCAAATATAAGCAAGGGGTCTGGAAAGGGAGACGTCAGCGCATGTAATAAGCTGAACTATTAGTAAACATTTTATTGAAAAAAAATGTTCTGTAAAATGATTTGCTTACAATATAAAAAAGAATATGTGGTATAATTTCTAATGAGACAACTATCCACAAAAGACTACCCTTAGTCTTGTGCTACGCCACTGAAACCTTGATCATATTTTGTTAGAGTTTAAAACATATTGTTGTATCCAGAAAATATTACACCCATTAAAAGATGATTAAAGATTAAGTAGAGGAAAGTCGGATTACCGAAATGTTTTTCTTCCAATGCTCATCCGTCAAAACATCAACCTGTCTTATATATGCGCCTTCATTATACTATGTTACGTTCTAATATTAGAGATTTCCAATAAAATGACATACGTACCTAACTCGACGTACGCACATAACGGGACCGGTTATTGCTAACCAATTAATTTTGTAAAATGCGTTACTCAAGTTTTAACTAAGTATTCATAAACTACAAAAATGTAGGAAACCCATTCATAATAAATTTAATCAATATCAAATATTTCTAAGATGATGAAAAACGAAAGAAATCATGATTTTTATATATCACGTGATTCTTGATATTCCCGCCTAAAATTTACTGTCATAAGACCACGTATATATACGTATCTTTACCTATCATAGGATTCATTGGAGTTGTCTTTCATGGTTTTGACAATGACTTTGATTTTCAGATATTATTGCAAAATTTAATGAACTTATTATTTGATATTTGTATTGATTTTGTGTGTCGTTATCAGATAAATTCTTCTTTTCGATGTTTAATGTTTTATAATATTTAATACTCATTCTCTGTAACCACTTAAACTTTTTCGGCACGCATAGTCACCGATCTTTCTAAAAGTTGGCTGATATGTAGATCCTATTAGACTAGTCAGAAAAATAATGCCAACCGATATTTATATTGGTTGGTAACCATGGTAACAGCGGAGAAAGTACCGATTTTGGAGAATACTACAATATTTGGTGTAGTGCTGTGAAACCATGCGGCTACATCTATTATAAAGAAACACAAAAACAAATAATTTCATTCTTGTTTTAGTCAAAAATCAAAAAAAGTTATGGGTAATCTACCTAGAAACAGTGAAATTAATTTCTAAAAAATGGTCATCGTGCAGTATTCCTCACAATACGAATTATCTCCCTTTGGTGGGTTACACTAATTACTGGACCAAAATAAAAATGCTAATAACTGTTTTATTTCTCAAAGGTTTCATGTCAAATTTGAATTGTAATAAATTTAGACCATTTAAAACATAAATATAAGAAAAAATATTTGAAAACTTTTTTAAATATTCATAAAACTTGACCTGACCAACACTGACAATGATAGGACTAAATGAAAATTCTAAGAACTTTTTTTTTCTTAAAAGATTTATGTTAAACTTGAAATAATAATGAAATTTTATCATTTAATATATAAATATAGGAAAATTATAAAACAATTCGCAAAAAGTGACTTTCTAACGTTGACAATGACCTAACCAATGAAACTTTTTGTGTTAATTCACGGTATATTATTAAAAAAAAAAAACAGGAAAAATATCTGTTTTTGGGTAAAACACTTGACCTTACCAACGTTGACTGTGTCCTGTTTGTTGTACTTCCTAATACGGTATGGTATGTATATCTTATAGGATTTGCTTAAAATTTATTAAAAAAACCAACAGTAAGATTAAATGGTAAAGTCTTTATCAAATAATGATAAAAACCTTGGGGAAAACAGTTTATGGTTCTGTGACGAGCATGGGTTATCTAAACTTTTTATAATATTGAGTATTATATTGTATTTTACTGTGTTGTAAATTATGTCGTATATTACCGGTTATAATTTGACACGTTTGATCACAAATATAGAGTAACACACACAATGTGTGAAGAAGGCCATAAATACATGTAAGTTGATCAATCCAATATAACTATTTCCACGTCCTACTGAAGGCATGCCCAAGCCTTGTGCAGGATATCTTGTTAGTTTAATATTTTCATAACACACAAATAAAAATTTTGTGGACTACTTGAGGTATGCCTGACCCCCTGTATGCACAATATCTTGGTAGTTTTGAACGTTTTTATCAAGTATAAGTAAACATATTCGCGGATTTAACTTGAAGTATGCCAGAGAGGCAGAGCCTTGTGTTAGTTTAAATGTTCCCGAAAGTCGTTAACTATTATGTTTAAATATCATTTGATATTTTCTTTTTATTTATAAATCAATGGTTCTATAAATTTAATGCAATTTGATAGCCTATTACATAAAATTAGGTATAAAGTCATTTTTCCTGATCGTGATAACTGTCAAAATGAAGGTCAAAAAGTCACAGACAAAAATTGACATGTATAATACCGGTATGTTATAAACATTGAGTCATGTTTCATAGTAAAAGCTTATTTTTGGTTGTTAAAAGAAAGACAGTATACTTATTTTGAGAAACATCTTTCTGTAATGGGCTTTCAGTGAAAATCAAATTATATGTACATGTTTATAATTCTTTTAACGTTACCCTGTGTAAAGTTATATTGTCAATATTTTTTATTTGCTGCTAACAATCCATAAAGATAATCGTGATTTTTCTCAAATTTCAATAATCCAATACCTATTACTAATGTTAAACTTAAGAGAGTGCTACCTAAGTCAGATCCAGGGGGCCCTGAGGGCCTACCCCCTCTTTTCTTTGGAAATATTTGGTTGATTACATATGGAATCACTGAAGCATGTATGTAGCGGGCCCTCTCTTGAGGCAGTCAGTGGCACCCCTTATTTGAAAGGAGTAAGTCCGGTAAGGACCGATTTTGGCCTCAAATTTCAGGTTCATCTGTCGAAAGACTTTGACCACTTTTTAAACACTTAAGTGTCTATTTTATTTGAATCAATTCTTTTCTGTGAAAGATTTTTAACTGATTTAGTAATAAAAAACGCACCGATTCTGGCTAAACTATGAAAAATCTGTCAAATATGCCGAAAAATGTCATTTTTTAGATGGGTTTTGTCAAAAATGAAAGTGGCCGCACCCGTGTACATCCTCAACCTTTATATATGTAATGTATTATCATAAAATACAACTTACATTTCAATATTAAGGATGAACACGAATGCGGCCAATTTCGTTTTACAAATATTATCATATTCGGTACCCGATATATGTGCATTGTATTGACAAAAACAGTCCATATTTATATAGCAGAAGCATTTTACTGTCCAGTAAATAACTAAAAGTTTACATTTTAACAGTTTTGTAAAACTGCTATATTTTGGGGCCAAACAGGAGTCTTACTGGACCTACTCCTTTGTCTGGATGTTATACCCCCTGCTGCTCGTCGTAAGACCCGAGGCCACCCGTTGATAGAGTTTCCTTGGGTCCATGTAGGGAAAAGAAACTGTTTGGAAAATCTCTAAAATTCCTCCCCTCCAGAACGGCAAACAAGAAATATGCCAGATGGATAGCAGGGACCATCGGGTCAACGGCTGACTTTACCCACCCTGGATGGTTACGCTATTAGTTTGCTAAAGAACCATTGCGTTGATTCTTTTATGGGCTCCCTAGTTGACCAGTTGAAACTTCTGTCCTTGTCTAATTGATCCCCATTTTCATAGCAGTGATATTTCAAATATTCCGCCTTTATTCCAGCATAGTACCCCTATTGCAGGATCTTTCTGACTTTTTTTATTTCAACTTCACTACAGCATTTGAATAATTATAGTTTAAGGAACTAACTTGTAAAAACCATTGTCCTTTGACACTGCATTTAATTGAAAAACTTACAGAAGAGAGATTGTGTATGGGAGATTTACTCTATTTTAAAGTGTTTTCCAAGTTTATGCATATAATTTATTGTTTCTATTGTTTCTATTGCAACACTATCACTAATCATGCCTGGAATATTATTGATAATTCCCATAAACAAGAAGGCCTGGATAATGTAAACAAAAAAGTATATTTTCATTGATATATATGTATCGAGGATCATTAAAACGAATTTGCAAAAATCAGCACTCATCAATAATTTTGAAAATGGACTGCATGTTCCCTGGCAACGAATTCAATGGCAAATATTGCACAATTGAATATATATAATTTTGTGAATTATTGTATTATTTTTTTTTTAAGAAAGAATAATTATTTTACTTGTACACTTTTCCTGATGATGAAAACATACTGAAATTTGTTCACAATCAGCACTTTTAACCAGATTAGAGAAATTGTGTTTGTTTCCTCCAAGTGGTTACACCTTTATGGATATAATATTCTTGCATACTCATTTATATATACACATGTGTGTATACAGTGAAACTAAATAAGAGTTTTAGTTTTCCTACTTTTGTGCAAATTTAAGAAACTGAAACTTTTTTCAAAATTGTTTGAAACTTGTTTATCATTATCAAATTGTTGCAATAGCAACACAGTTAAAACTATAATACCATTATTTATGAATATGTTTAAAATTTAGATGATTACAATAAGTTCTACAAATTTGATATTTATTTATTTTTTCTGACTTGCAGAATTAGGTTTTAAAACAATTTTTTTTCAAAAATTTTCCAAATTTTTTTTCCTGAAAAAATGAAAACTAGGCATTTTGTATCCATGGTAACAAAAAAATGAGATATACTTCCCCATGACTTTTTCACATCATTGATCAGATAAGACTTTGGTTTTTATGAATTGATGGTTGACTCTAACTCAGGTGTCCGCAAATTTTTTTTGTGAGCATTTAAAAACGACCTCAAAAGGATATTTTTTACCTAATGCAAACCACATAAAAAGGGGGGTGTATGTGATTATGATTGAAAATGAATATGAAAATATCAGTTATTTGATTACATTAATAAAATGCATATATTTAATAAAATCATAAAAAAACTTTCTTTCTCTTAATCATTTATCATGAGAAATTATGTTGAAAATAGCCCTTTTGCGCTTAAATTCATAGATATTGAGAAGAGGTAAAACCGGTCATCGGTTGCTATGGCAACCAATGTGCTTAGCAACCAAAATTTTGCCATTTTTTGTTTGTTTCATCAAAACTAGTAAATGTGTGAAGTTTGAAGAAAATCCATTACCATGCGTGCCACACTCCCTATGTAAGAGTTGAAATGGTTACAGAGAACCAGTATTAATTTCTTATTTATCGATCGAAAAGGGGGGATACGCCCTCTACCCCTGTATCCTCGGATGCAAGTTTAGGTATACTTAAACAAAAACCTCGCCCCATAATTTGGTATAGTTAAAGACGAAAAAGTACTTTTGAAAAATATATCATTGATATGAATTTCTGCCCACATCAAATTATCTTCAATTAAATTATAAAAAAAATATTATTTTGTTTTACAAGTCGAGTATACCTTTTACATTCGGGTGTGTTGGAATTTACTTTAAACGTTAAACCTTTTTAAAACAACAAAAAGGCAACCTTCTCGCTTCGGAATTCGTTATTTTAATATTTGTATGCTAAATGTCGTCTTGGTAGTTTTTAAAATTCATAATGTGAGAAGAACTAAGATATGGGTCAAGTGAAATTACAAGAAATGATGGGTGTGTTTGATTACAAGTTGGTAATGTACTTGTTCCATTATATTATTTGTGTTAATAAAATCATTCAAAGTTTAATGACAAAATATTTAAAGAGTAAAAAAAATAGTTGTGGTTGATTTTTACTGAAGGCATATTCCAGCAACAATGCGTGTACAAAGAGCACAACATGCATGCAGTGTATGCTCCCCTCCGTCATGCTTCAATGCAGTATAGGAAATACGTTGAGTTAGGTCGGTTATGTCGAGTAAAGTCATTTTATTGGAAATCTCTATTGAATCGTTTTACATACCTGTATCAATTAAACCCCAGCTCTTTCGAATAAAAAGCATGCATTGATCAATAAATTTAAATAATCATAATAAACTTTTACATGGATGCGTACATATGATGAGCTAGTATATATTATACGGTAATTAGAGAAAGGTTCCGATTTAAGTATTCCTTAGTTAAGTGAAGACTTAAATAAGTTTATGCATACCACTTAAGAATTTTACTTAACTAAGGAAATTCTTAGTGAAATCTAAGTTTAAGGAATACTTAAGTTAAGATGTTTTATGCATACGGCCCCAGGGGCCGTGTCAACGAAGATGTCCTAGGACTAATACATGTCTTAGGGTGGTCTTAAGACACGTCTTAGTACTAAGTCAGGTTAACGAAAGTTTCCTAAAATAAGATATGTCCTAAACTTGGTCCTAAAGATAGGATATATAATTAGGTGTCTTAGGATAGTCCTAAAAGTTACGATGTCCTAACACGTAATAGAAACAACAAATATGGCATAAACTCAATACTAAAAATACTAATACAATATTAGACTATCATTAGATAAAATTAATAATAAAAAAATATTGTTTAATGTCTGTTAAAGATTTAATTGTGTTATATTGAATTATTTCGTACTGCCTATTTTGAAGCCTAAACAATACTATCACCATAAGCAACATATTTTAAATAATTCAAATATGGGATAAAGTTCACTTCTTTTTTACCTAATCCTGATTCGATACATGTAATGAAATCGAGTGGACCTAAGGACAAAACTAGTTTATGTTTAAAAATTGCAGCACGAATATCACAAAGTTTTATGACCATTTATTTTGTTTTCGTATCAAATTCATCTTTTATCGTATTTAATAACGTATACTTATTAGTATTCCGTAAAACCATTAACTTTTCTTTTGCGTTAATTGTTTTCTATATAAGAGTCATCCTCCCTTTCTTTACATATAAAAAACAATTCAATCTAGGTCATACAAATCTCTACATATATTTTCAATTAAGTAAATGTGTTAGAATGGTCCTAGGACCATCGTAGTTAGGACAGTCCTAGGACAGCTTTGTTTTACATCCTAAGACATGTCTCAGACACGTCCTAAGACCATCCTAAATACTGACCTATCTTAGGACATATCCTAGGATACTTTCATTGACACGGCCCAGTTATTTACAAATTTAGTCTTGATTGAAGGGTTTGTTCATAAAAGTTTATCATTTTTGCACCTATATAATACAATTGTCAAACCAGGCTGACCAACAAGTCAAAACAGTTCTGTATTTCTCATACGATTAATATCTTATAACAAAAAGATGAATTTTTAATATAACCATAAATACACCAATCTGATGTTCGTAATAACTTGGGTATGTTTTCCACAAAATTAGTCACATTTACAAGTTTTGTCTGTTGGGGTTGCTCATCTAATTGTGACATAACGAAACTATAAGCAACTGTCTTACAAGCTTGATCCATTCATTTTGTCTCTTAAAAAATGACAAGGAAAAAGAACATAGTGATACACAAAAAGACAAATGTTCCATCCTCAAAAGGTGAAATATTTCATTTTATCAATGATTTGTGACAATCAAACTAAAAACATTAAACCATTACAGTTACAAGTTTGTCAAATTGTAAAATGAATATTCCTATTGGTTGCATTGAACTGTTTTCTGCCTTCTGGCAGGTTGTCGTCTTTTCAAGACATTCCGCGTTTCCATTCTAATCTTTGTCAATTTTTGTTTAAAAAAGAAAACGAGCAAATTCAATACATTTTAACTTGAAAACCCAATTAAAACATTGTAAAACTAAACTAGAGAAATTGAACTCTTTGTTAGAGAAAATAAAAAGAGCAATATTCGTATATTTGAGTTGTTTACATCTGTTTCTATGGGCTCTAAAAGTTTGAATAAAAATGCATTATTGAAGATTTTACGAATCTATATATCATGTTTAAGTAGTTTTTCTTGCATTATAGCATGGAGCTTCGGGGTATTTGTTAAGTTTTAAATTATAGCTAAATATTCATAAAACAGTCAATTGTGGCATGTTCAAATCGAAGTGAATCGTTCAAATACATAAGCATTAATCCCATCGAAAAAAAAAATCCAGAGAAAAGTAGTTTGATCTTTCTTAGCATTGATGTGTCTTAAATACCCTGTCCCCAGCGATAACTTTTAGGGGAAAAGCTTCAAAATGGACAAAAATTGCATACAAAAAAAAAGTCCAGTGCACCTTTTAATATTCGGGCCTGTTGGAATTGAATATTTTGTCTTAAAAACGTAGAAATCTCTGATGAGTCACAAAAACAGAGCAGGTGTGTTTTTGTTAACTGAATGCAAAAAAGTATATTAAACGATCCTTAAAAGCTATCAGATACATTTGTCCTTTAAAATACAACTGCCATATCAGGATCGTAATGGTGCTAGTTGGATAAATTTTCAGTTTTAAGTGCTAAGTTAGCAGCCCGTCTTATTATCATTAAACAAAGACAAATGACTTTTTTTAGATAAGACCACATATTTTAAACATATATTTTTGATCCTATATACATGATAAATGTAAAAAACTTTACGTAAAAATGTTTACAATTCACATTTTACTCTAGAAAGCTTGTCTCTAAACAAAAATACATATAGACCGTTAATTATCCAGTGCAGATATGTAGAGTAATCTATGAGACGTAGCTTATTTAAAAACCAACCAGTTTTAACGCCAGAAAAAATTGTGAATAATGAATTCAATAATATAGGGACACAAACTCTTTCAAAGCATATCACAAACAGACTCCAAAGGGAGATGATCTAAAATATGTCATTTCTATTCCTCAACTACTAGTATGAACCAAAATAAATATAGTATATATATACCAATACACATAATTAACAGCGCCTGGTGATGGTTTATAGACTGACCGGTTTCGGTCCATAAAGTACCTTCATCAGAGACAGAATGGTGGATTAATGTTTGCACCCTATTTATATAGATATGGTAACCGACGGTTGAGTTGACCGGCGGTTGAGTTGAACAGCGGTTGAGTTAACCGGTGGTGAGGTAACCGGCGGTTGAGGAAACCGGCGGTTGAGCTAACCGGTGAAAAATCCCGGTGGGATATTTAGCTAATGTTCATGTTACAGTAAACTTTTTGACATGTTACGGTTAACATTTTAACATTATACAGGAAACATGTGAACTGATGGTTTAACCATATTGGGGTTTTAGCATTGGATAAAGGGTGTTTAAATAATTTAAGAAGTACATGGTAAACATTTAGTCTTGATCTTTGGCTGATGATACACCTAAATATCAAGTCTTGGAATAGTATTTCATGGTAGTTATGTGATCTTGATATTTGGCTGATGATACACCTAAATAACAAGTCTTGGAATAGTATTTCATGGTAGTTATGTGATCTTGATATTTGGCTGATGATACACCTAAATATCAAGTCTTGAAATAGTACTTCCTAGTAGTCATGCAGTCTTGATCTCAGGCTTATGATACACCTGTATATTAAGTCTTGAAATAGTAATTCATGGTAGTCATGCAGTCTTGATCTTTGACTTATGATACATCTAAATATCAAGACTAATAATAGTATGTCATGGTAATCATGCAGTATTGACATTTTAGCATGTGATACACCAAAACATCAAGTCAAAACTATTACCCCCTCCCCCACTAACCAAACAAAATTTGGTTTAAGGGGGGTTCTCATTGAGAATGCTTCATTTAAGCCTTTAGTACTCCTTTCAAGATCAAAGGTAGATGAATATTAATCCTCAGTGTTGAAAAGTTTTCAACACCATAAGTTTGTAATGTATGTATTACATATATACATCAATTTCAGGTAATCGCTAGGCTTACGCTTAGAGCTCCTATGTCAGTGCAAAAATCGATAGGCAATATAGGAAATGTGTACTGACATAAGTAGTCTCTCAACACATTAACTCCAAATGGCGCTTTTGTTAGTAGAAGCCATATTAACTATGTGTATCAGTGAGAAAAGTGTAAAAGCATAAAAATATAGTATATATACCAATACACATAATTAACAGCGCCTGGTGATGTTTTATAGCCTGACCGGTTTTGATCCATAAAGGACCTTCATCAGAGGCAGAATGGTGGATTAATGTTTGCACCATATTTATATAGATATGGTAAACGACGGTTGAGTTGACCGGTGGTTGAGTTAAACAGCGGTTGAGGTAACCGGCGGTTGAGGTAACCGGCAGTTGAGCTAACCGTCGGTTGAGCTAACCGGTGAAAAATCCCATTGGGATTTTCCATGGTTACAGTTATCTATATTCTATATTTAGCTAATGTTCATGTTACAGTAAACTTTTTGACATGTTACGGTTAACATTTTAACATTATACAGGAAACATGTGAACTGATGGTTTAACCATATTGGGGTTTTAGCATTGGATAAAGGGTGTTTAAATAATTTAAGAAGTACATGGTAAACATTTAGTCTTGATCTTTGGCTGATGATACACCTAAATATCAAGTCTTGGAATAGTATTTCATGGTAGTTATGTGATCTTGATATTTGGCTGATGATACACCTAAATAACAAGTCTTGGAATAGTATTTCATGGTAGTTATGTGATCTTGATATTTGGCTGATGATACACCTAAATGTCAAGTCTTGAAATAGTACTTCCTAGTAGTCATGCAGTCTTGATCTCAGGCTTATGATACACCTGTATATTAAGTCTTGAAATAGTAATTCATGGTAGTCATGCAGTCTTGATCTTTGACTTATGATACATCTAAATATCAAGACTAATAATAGTATGTCATGGTAATCATGCAGTATTGACATTTTAGCATGTGATACACCAAAACATCAAGTCAAAACTATTACCCCCCTTCCCCACTAACCAAACAAAATTTGGTTTAAGGGGGGTTCTCATTGAGAATGCTTCATTTAAGCCTTTAGTACTCCTTTCAAGATCAAAGGTAGATGAATATTAATCCTCAGTGTTGAAAAGTTTTCAACACCATAAGTTTGTAATGTATGTATTACATATATACATCAATTTCAGGTAATCGCTAGGCTTACGCTTAGAGCTCCTATGTCAGTGCAAAAATCAATAGGCAATATAGGAAATGTGTACTGACATAAGTAGTCTCTCAACACATTAACTCCAAATGGCGCTTTCGTTAGTAGAAGCCATATTTACTATGTGTATCAGTGAGAAAAGTGTAAAAGCATAAAAATATAGTATATATACCAATACACATAATTAACAGCGCCTGGTGATGTTTTATAGCCTGACCGGTTTCGATCCATAAAGGACCTTCATCAGAGGCAGAATGGTGGATTAATGTTTGCACCATATTTATATAGATATGGTAACCGACGGTTGAGTTGACCGGTGGTTGAGTTAAACAGCGGTTGAGGTAACCGGCGGTTGAGGTAACCGGCAGTTGAGCTAACCGTCGGTTGAGCTAACCGGTGAAAAATCCCGTTGGGATTAACTGTAACCATGGAAAATCCCAACGGTAGCTAATGTTCATGTTACAGTAAACTTTTTGACATGTTACGGTTAACATTTTAACATTATACAGGAAACATTTGAACTGATGGTTTAACCATATTTGGGTTTTAGCATTGGATAAAGGGTGTTTAAATAATTTAAGAAGAACATGGTAATCATTTAGTCTTGATCTTTGGCTGATGATACACCTAAATATCAAGTCTTGGAATAGTATTTCATGGTAGTTATGTGGTCTTGATATTTTGCTTATGACACACCTAAATATCAAGTCTTGAAATAGTACTTCCTAGTAGTCATGCAGTCTTGATCTCAGGCTTATGACACACCTGTATATCAAGTCTTGAAATAGTAATTCATGGAAAAAAGTAAAAACACAAAAATACCGAACTCCGAAGTCATGGAAGTCATGCAGTCTTGATCTTTGGCTTATAATACACCTCAATATCAAGACTAATAATAGTATTTCATGGTAGTCTTGCAGTCTTGACGTTTTAGCTTGTGATACACCAAAACATCAAGTCAAAACTATAACCCCCCCCCCACTAACCAAACAAAATTTGGTTTAGGGGGGGGGGGGGGGGGTTCTTATTGAGAATGCTTCATTTAACCCTTTAGTACTCCTTTCAAGATCAAAGGTAGATGAATATTAATCCTCGGTGTTAAAAAGTTTTCAACACCTTAAGTTTGTAATGTATGTATTACATATATGCATCAATTTCAGGTAATCGCTAGGCTTACGCTTAGAGCTCTTATGTCAGTGAAAAAATCAATAGGCAATATAGGAAAGGTGTACTGACATAAGTAGTCTCTCAACACATAAACTCCAAATACAGCTTTCGTTAGTAGAAGCCATATTAACTATGTGTATCAGTGAGAAAAGTGTAAAAGCATAAAAATATAGTATATATACCAATACACATAATTAACAGCGCCTGGTGATGTTTTATAGCCTGACCGGTTTCGGTCCATAAAGAACCTTCATCAGAGGCAGAATGGTGGATTCATGTTATGGACCGAAACCGGTCAGGCTATATACTATATTTTCATGCTTTTACACTTTTCTCAGTGATACACATAGTTAATATGGCTTCTACTAACGAAAGATCCATTTGGAGTTAATGTGTTTAGAGACTACTTATGTCAGTACACCTTTCCTATATTGCCTACTAGTATGAACCATATTTACTAGTCTGAAAAAATAGCTGAAAGATACCAGTGGGACATTTAAACTCAATCTGTTGTGATAATGCACTTTTGTTTCAGATAAGGGTGAAGGTTTGGTACCATTAAAACGTTTAAATCGGCTGCCATGATTTATACCTGTCTAAGTCAGGAATCTGATGTTCAGTAGTTGTCGATTGTAGATATGGTTTATAAGTGTTTCCTGTTCCTTGTTTTTTAATAAAAAAATTAGACTGTTGGTTTTCTAGTTTGAATAGTTTAACACAAGTAATTTTTTGGGGTCCTTTATAGCTTGCTTTTTCGGTGGGAGCCAAGGATTTATGTTGAAGACCATAATTTGGCCTTTAATGGTTTACTCTCATAATTTGTGACTTGGATGGAAAGTTGTCTCGTTGGCACTCATACCACATCTTCTTATATCTATTTTGTCTGAAAGTTCAGTTGAACATATGCGTTTTTGTTGACCAACATAGTGCATCCAACACACCCTAATTCATCACAAGCAAGACAAGCACTAACATTTTTGGTTTTTACATGAAAGTATATTTATTTAAACATGAATTTACAATCATATTCCTATGAATTCACAATCATATTTCACAAATTGTTCACTTCATTGGCAATGGATTATCACAAATATCAATAATAAATTAAATTTATATTTTTAATCCCATGTTTGCCTGCAGTTGTTAGAATTTGTTCTAATAAAAATCTACAGTGAATCATGCACTGTTCAGATTCTCCTCAAAAATTAATTGTTCTTATTTGAACAAGTATATAAGAATGAAAAGTACAGAATGAACAGCAAGGCTACATCTGATAAATTGACAAAAGATTGAAAATGACATGCACTTTTATTGTCCAGTATTTTAAGAAAAATTCAGAATATATATATAAGGTACCCTCCAAAACAGTTGAGAATAAATCTGAATATTATACTTCAAACAAAAATATATTTCTCAGTTTGATGCCAAGCTGTCATTTACATAAGCTTTGATGAAAAACAATACAATAGTTTGCCTTTTTTTAACCTTAGAGTATTTAAAAGGGTTTTGAAGCTCAACAATCAAGACTAATCTAATACTCATTTATTTACACCTTTTAATCCATAAAATCTTACTTTGTCTTTGCTATACAGGATTACAAGTTTAAGTGAAAAACAAACTGCAGTAAGTCAATATACATTTACATGAATAAAAACTTAAAAACAAATATATATATGTCACAAGTTTTACCTTTAGTTCTAGGGCAAAAGATAGCCATTGTTTCAGTTGATATCATGTAGTTATCCCAGAAAAAAAATGCATTTTCTATTCAAAACAAGAGGCTCTCAAGAGCCTGAATCGCTCACCTTAATTCTTTTGGTTAAATCTCTCATCAATGATTATTTTGGCTTTTCAATTTATTTAAATGTTTTTTGGATCTTTCTATTTTCTTCAAAAGCCAAAAAAAATAATCATTTTCTCCTATGTTCTATTTTAGCCATAGGAGCTATGTTTCTTGACATACAAGGAAATAAAATATAAAATTTATACTAGATACTCTGAAACTCATTTAGCCTAAGTTTGGCTGAAATTAATACAGCAGTTTCAAAGGAGAAGATTTTTAAAAGTAAGTCAACATGATGAACAAATTGTGAAAAAAGTCTTTAAAGGGCAATAACTCCTTAAGGGGTCAATTGACAATTTTGGTCAAATTGACTTAATTGAAGATCTTACTTTGCTGAACATTATTGCTGTTTACAGTTTATTTCTATCTATAATTATATTCAAGATAATAAACAAAAACAGCAAAATTTCATTAAAATTATCAATTCAGGGGCAGCAACCCAACAACAGGTTGTCTGATTCATCTGAAAATTTCAGGGCAGATAGATCTTGACCTGATAAACAATATTACCCAACATCAGATTTGCTCTAAATGCTTTGGTTTTTGAGTTATAAGCCAAAAACTGCATTTGACCCAATGTTCTATTTTTAGCAATGGCGACCATGTTTGTTGATAGATCGTAACTTCAGATACAATTTACAAACTAGATACCCTAAGGAACATTCAATTAAAGTTTGGAAGTATTTGACCCAGTAGTTTCAGAGGAGAAGATTTTTGTAAAAGATTACTAAGATTTACGAAAAATGGTTAAAAATTGACTATAAAGGGCAATAACTCCTAATGGGGTCAACTGACCATTTTCGTCATGTTGACTTATTAGTAAATCTTACTTTGCTGAACATTATTCCTGTTTACAGTTTATCTCTATCTATAATAATATTCAAGATAATAACCAAAAACAGCAAAATTTCCTTAAAATTACCAATTCAGGGGCAGCAACCCAACAATGGGTTGTCTGATTCATCTGAAAATTTCAGGGCAGATAGATCTTGACCTGATAAACAATTTTACCCATCGTCAGATTTGCTCTAAATGCTTTTGTTTTTGAGTTATAAGCCAAAAACTGCATTTGACCCCTATGTTCTATTTTTAGCAATGGCGACCATGTTTGTTGATAGATCAAAACTTCGGATACAATTTATAAATTAGATACCCTAAGGAACATTCAGTTAAAGTTTGAAAGTATTTGGCCAAGTAGTTTCAGAGGAGAAGATTCTTGAAATAGTTTACGACGACGACAGACGACGGACGACAGACGACAGACGACGACGGACGCCAAGTGATGGCATAAGCTCACTTGTCCCTTCGGGACAGGTGAGCTAAAAAAGATATTATCTATACTTTATAGCACATCCTGCATGGAATTATTTAAAAACAACATTGGATAAATTGCCAAAAAAATATATAGCTGTACACATTTTTTTCATTTTTCAACCTGAGTTGTAGAAGTTGGAATAAGCAAACTACTGTAGATTCAGAAATTATTGCGCGCATTTATTATTAAATAAAATCCTCACAGTAGTTTCTGAAATTTACAGCAACTTGGATCATTTTAAACTGCTGCAATCAATGATAAAACCATATATGTTGACATTAACATTGGAATAGTATATACAAATGATTTATCCTACTGTTGTTTTGTTACTTTTTTCTACATTCTTCTGTTAGTTAATTAAAATACTTATTTCCAAACATAGAGCGAATAGATGTATAAAAAGATATAGATTTTGAGTGCCAATGAGAAAACTCTCCATTCAAGTCACAATCAGTAAAAAGTAAACCCCTATAGTTCAAAGTACTGCCTTCAATAATGGGTTTATCTATTACAAAGAGCATATTATATATCAGGTGTGGATCCAGAAGGGGGTTCAGTGGGTTTGAACCCCCCTTTTTTTGGACGATCAATGCATATTGGAATGGGGACATGTAATTTGAACCCCCTTTGTCCTGGGTTAGAAACCCCCCCCCTTTTTAAAATGGCTGGATCTGCCCCTGTATATACACCTGTTTATTGACCACAACTAACTTTTGGTTATTTGTGTTGTTAGATTGCTGTCTTAAATCATCAGTTATTCAAAGGAGTCTTTAATGAATATTGAAAATATCAGTGAAATATTACACATTTCATTTTTACATTAAATTATAACAACAGAAGATCAACTGTGAAAGATGGTTGAACTTTAATAACTCTAAATAAAACATGGTTACCATGGTTACTTATAAAAAATAAAAATCTGAAAAAAATATATCTTCAATTATAAACATATATAAATAGATATACATGTAACACAATATACAACAAATCAACAACCACACCCTCCTCCTGAATTAGTAGATTGTGCTGTCTGCTTCTTGGGAGAGTCCACTTTCATTCCAGGGGATGAACTAGTTGGTCTTGATGAATTGTCCTGAAGGTCTATTGTATGGAGGCCACTATTTGGTGAAGTTTCATAAAGTTTTACTAATTGTTGTGCTACTTGTAAAAATGCATCGTCGATTCCTACAATGATAAAATCAACAATTTATTTCTAGTGTTAGTTTTAAAAAATCTGGAATTTTAGTTTTAATATATGATATATTAAGATTATCAAAAAATACAAAAAAAATTGTATAAGCTTTAGAAACAGGACAAAAGAGATTTATCTCGTATCACACTGCACTTGAGGGTGTTAGGAAAAAATCATATGAAAACTGTGTTAATCAGATTGGCTTATTAAGCAAGAATCATGAGACGATACTACAACATTTCCATTGGTTATTTGTTGGTTTATTGCTATTTTTTAAAGGTTAAGACGCATGTATTCTGATCATGACAATGCACATTTATAGGGGGAGGGTTGAGACATCATAAACATGTTTAACCCTGCCGCATTTTTGCGCCTGTCCCAAGTCAGGAGCCTCTGGTCTTTGCTAGTCTTGTATTATTTTAATTTTAGTTTCTTGTGTACAATTTTGAAATTAGTATGGCGTTCAGTATCACTGAACTAGAATATATTGGTTTAGGGGCCAGCTGAAGAACGCCTCTGGGTGCGGGAATTTCTCGTTAGATTGAAGACCTGTTGGTGAACTTCTGCTGTTGTTTTTTCTATGATCGGGTTGTTTCTTTGAAACATTTCCCATTTCCATTCTCAATTTTACATTTGTGGTTTCTTCAATATTTATACAAAACACTCACACTTTTCACCTGGAAATCTTCTTTTATTCAAATTATTACCTTCTGAAGCGTACAGAGTTTTAAAATGTCTAATGTTAAAGTTTTACATAAGATAAGTCCATATTATGTCATACTGGTATGTGCAAAAGACTAGTGCGACAATTTGTAAAATTTGTTGGGAAACCTTTAATTCAAAATTAGTATGATTTTTTTCTTCTTAAATTGCAATATTTGATCTGACATTGTTGACCATGATTCTACACATGCAATAATACATGTGCACTAAAATTTCGAAATTTACAGTACTTTCATTTGCCCTTGAAACTAGTGACAAAAAGAATGGTGTTTTTATTTATAGTGTACCCGTATTTTTCAGTGCTAATGTTTCACAATACAAAGCACCAATTGATGAGTGGTGTATCTATTTATAGCCTACCTGTATTTTTCAGTGCTGATGTTTCACAATACAAAGCACCAATTGATGAGTGGTGTATCTATTTATAGCCTACCTGTATTTTTCAGTGCCGATGTTTCACAATACAAAGCACCAATTGATGAGTGGTGTATCTATGTATAGCCTATCTGTATTTTTTAGTGCTGATGTTTCACAATACAAAGCACCAATTGATGAGTGGTGTATCTATTTATAGCCTACCTGTATTTTTCAGTGCTGATGTTTCACAATACAAAGCACCAATTGATGAGTGGTGTATCTATTTATAGCCTACCTGTATTTTTTAGTGCTGATGTTTCACAATACAAAGCACCGATTGATGAGAGGTGTATCTATTTATAGCCTACCTGTATTTTTTAGTGCTGATGTTTCACAGTACAAAGCACCGATTGATGAGTGGTGTATCTATTTATAGCCTACCTGTATTTTTTAGTGCTGATGTTTCACAATACAAAGCACAGATTGATGAGTGGTGTATCTATTTATAGCCTACCTGTATTTTTCAGTGCTGATGTTTCACAATACAAAGCACCGATTGATGAGTGGTGTATCTATTTATAGCCTACCTGTATTTTTCAGTGCTGATGTTTCACAATACAAAGCACCGATTGATGAGTGGTGTATCTATTTATAGTCTACCTGTATTTTTTAGTGCTGATGTTTCACAATACAAAGCACCGATTGATGAATGGTGTATCTATTTATAGCCTACCTGTATTTTTAATTGCTGATGTTTCTCAGTACAAAGCACCGATTGATGAGAGGTGTATCTATTTATAGTCTACCTGTATTTTTCAGTGCCGATGTTTTACAATACAAAGCACCAATTGATGAGTGGTGTATCTATTTATAGCCTACCTGTATTTTTTAGTGCTGATGTTTCACAATACAAAGCACCTATTGATGAGTGGTGTATCTATTTAAAGCCTACCTGTATTTTTCAGTGCCAATGTTTCACAATACAAAGCACCGGTTGATGAGTGGTGTATCTATTTATAGCCTACCTGTATTTTTCAGTGCCGATGTTTCACAGTACAAAGCACCGATTGATGAGTGGTGTATCTATTTATAGCCTACCTGTTTTTTTCAGTGCCGATGTTTTACAATACAAAGCACCAATTGATGAGTGGTGTATCTATTTATAGCCTACCTGTATTTTTTAGTGCTGATGTTTCACAATACAAAGCACCTATTGATGAGTGGTGTATCTATTTATAGCCTACCTGTATTTTTCAGTGCCAATGTTTCACAATACAAAGCACCGGTTGATGAGTGGTGTATCTATTTATAGCCTACCTGTATTTTTCAGTGCCGATGTTTCACAGTACAAAGCACCGATTGATGAGTGGTGTATCTATTTATAGCCTACCTGTATTTTTCAGTGCCGATGTTTCACAGTACAAAGCACCAATTGATGAGTGGTGTATCTATTTATAGCCTACCTGTATTTTTTAGTGCTGATGTTTAACAATACAAAGCACCAATTGATGAGTGGTGTATCTATTTATAGCCTACCTGTATTTTTTAGTGCTGATGTTTCACAATACAAAGCACAGATTGATGAGTGGTGTATCTATTTATAGCCTACCTGTATTTTTCAGTGCTGATGTTTCTCAATACAAAGCACCGATTGATGAGTGGTGTATCTATTTATAGCCTACCTGTATTTTTCAGTGCTGATGTTTCACAATACAAAGCACCGATTGATGAGTGGTGTGTCTATTTATAGCCTACCTGTATTTTTTAGTGCTGATGTTTCACAATACAAAGCACCGATTGATGAGTGGTGTATCTATTTATAGTCTACCTGTATTTTTTAGTGCTGATGTTTCACAATACAAAGCACCGATTGATGAATGGTGTATCTATTTATAGCCTACCTGTATTTTTAATTGCTGATGTTTCTCAGTACAAAGCATCGATTGATGAGAGGTGTATCTATTTATAGTCTACCTGTATTTTTCAGTGCCGATGTTTTACAATACAAAGCACCAATTGATGAGTGGTGTATCTATTTATAGCCTACCTGTATTTTTTAGTGCTGATGTTTCACAATACAAAGCACCTATTGATGAGTGGTGTATCTATTTAAAGCCTACCTGTATTTTTCAGTGCCAATGTTTCACAATACAAAGCACCGGTTGATGAGTGGTGTATCTATTTATAGCCTACCTGTATTTTTCAGTGCCGATGTTTCACAGTACAAAGCACCGATTGATGAGTGGTGTATCTATTTATAGCCTACCTGTATTTTTCAGTGCCGATGTTTTACAATACAAAGCACCAATTGATGAGTGGTGTATCTATTTATAGCCTACCTGTATTTTTTAGTGCTGATGTTTCACAATACAAAGCACCTATTGATGAGTGGTGTATCTATTTATAGCCTACCTGTATTTTTCAGTGCCAATGTTTCACAATACAAAGCACCGGTTGATGAGTGGTGTATCTATTTATAGCCTACCTGTATTTTTCAGTGCCGATGTTTCACAGTACAAAGCACCGATTGATGAGTGGTGTATCTATTTATAGCCTACCTGTATTTTTCAGTGCCGATGTTTCACAGTACAAAGCATCAATTGATGAGTGGTGTATCTATTTATAGCCTACCTGTATTTTTTAGTGCTGATGTTTAACAATACAAAGCACCAATTGATGAGTGGTGTATCTATTTATAGCCTACCTGTATTTTTTAGTGCTGATGTTTCACAATACAAAGCACAGATTGATGAGTGGTGTATCTATTTATAGCCTACCTGTATTTTTCAGTGCTGATGTTTCACAATACAAAGCACCAATTGATGAGTGGTGTATCTATTTATAGCCTACCTGTATTTTTCAGTGCTGATGTTTCACAATACAAAGCACCGATTGATGAGTGGTGTATCTATTTATAGCCTACCTTTATTTTTCAGTGCTGATGTTTCACAATACAAAGTACCAATTGATGAGCGGTGTATCAATTTATAGCCTACCTGTATTTTTCAGTGCCAATGTTTCACAATACAAAGCACCGATTGATGAGTGGTGTATCTATTTATAGCCTACCTGTATATTTTAGTGCTGATGTTTCACAATACAAAGCACCAATTGATGAGTGGTGTATCTATTTATAGCCTACCTGTATTTTTTAGTGCTGATGTTTCACAATACAAAGCACCGATTGATGAGTGGTGTATCTATTTATAGCCTACCTGTATTTTTTAGTGCTGATGTTTCACAATACAAAGCACCAATTGATGAGTGGTGTATCTATTTATAGCCTACCTGTATTTTTCAGTGCTGATGTTTCACAATACAAAGCACCAATTGATGAGTGGTGTATCTATTTATAGCCTACCTGTATTTTTCAGTGCTGATGTTTCACAATACAAAGCACCGATTGATGAGTGGTGTATCTATTTATAGCCTACCTTTATTTTTCAGTGCCGATGTTTCACAATACAAAGCACCGATTGATGAGCGGTGTATCAATTTATAGCCTACCTGTATTTTTCAGTGCCGATGTTTCACAATACAAAGCACCAATTGATGAGTGGTGTATCTATTTATAGCCTACCAGTATTTTTCAGTGCCGATGTTTCACAATACAAAGCACCAATTGATGAGTGGTTTATCTATTTAAAGCCTACCTGTATTTTTCAGTGCCGATGTTTCACAATACAAAGCACCAATTGATGAGTGGTGTATTTATTTATAGCCTACCTGTATTTTTCAGGGCTGATGTTTCACAATACAAAGCACCAATTGATGAGTGGTGTATTTATTAATAGCCTACCTGTATTTTTCAGGGCTGATGTTTCTCAATACAAAGCACCGATTCATTAGAGGTGTATCTATTTATAGCCTACCTGTATTTTTTAGTGCCGATGTTTCACAATACAAAGCACCAATTGATGAGGCATATTCCATAGCATCTTCTGTGGAGACTTCTCTTATATCACTAAGATCATTCTTATTACCAACCAAACACATCACTGTAAACAAAGAATACAATGTACACAACTTGTTAAAAATGTCACAAAAAACACAACTTGTGTAGGATATAAAACCAGATGCTCCGCAGGGCGTAGCTTTATACGACCGCAGAGGTTGAACCCTGAACGGTTGGGGCAAGTATGGACACAACATTCAAGCTGGATTCCGCTCTAAATTTGGATTGTGATTAAATAGTTGACACAGCATAGGTTTCTGACACAGAATGAATGTATTCAAATGAACTTAAAATTTTTGTTTTCTCTTAGAGCAATTCACTATGCTGTTGAATATTAATCCTCTCAAAAAAATGTTTGAAGAAATTTTCTTTTTATTTATGAAATTTCAAATGAGAAAATTTGAACCCAATTTTTTAATCACATCCCCCTTTCCCTTATTCCAAAACTAATTTCAATTAAAATATTCTAATGGAGTTTGCAACAATTACTACTCATTTAAATACATCATAAAATATTAAGATGTAAAAAAACTGCTTGTTATCACTGAATGGTAAAGACTATTTAAATTTATCAGTTGGTAGTAAAAAGTGAATATACATTGTATATTGTATATAACAAAGATTTAAGTTGATTCTGGACAAAGAAAGATAACTCCAATTAAAAAAATTATTGCAGATATTTCTTGCTTACTATACCGGACAAAGAAAGATAACTCTTAATTAAAAAAAAATTTGCTATTTCACAATATTGTGAAATTAGATATTTCTTGCCATTGCACAATACTGTGTAATTGAAAAGACTTGCTATTGCACAATACTTAATATAATAATTTTAGATCCTGATTTGGACCAACTTGAAAACTGGGCCCATAATCAAAAATCTAAGTACATGTTTAGAGTCAGCATATCAAAGAGGCCCAAGAATTTAATTTTTGTTAAAATCAACTTTAGTTTAATTTTGGACCCTTTGCACTTTAATTAAGACCAATTTTAAAACTGGACCAAAAATTAAGAATCTACATACACAGTTAGATTTGGCATATCAAAGAACCCCAATTATTCAATTTTTGATGAAATCAAACAATGTTTAATTTTGGACCTCGATTTGGGCCAACTTGAAAACTGGGCCAATAATCAAAAATCTAAGTACATTTTTAGATTCAGCATATCAAAGAACCCCAAGGTTTCAATTTTTGTTAAAATCAAACTAAGTTTAATTTTGGACCCTTTGGACCTTAATGTAGACCAATTTGAAAACTGGACCAAAAATTAAGAATCTACATACACAGTTAGATTCGGCATATTAAAGAACCCCAATTATTCAATTTTGATGAACCTTCCTTTTGTGGTCATAAACATTGTGTTTAAATTTCATTGATTTCTATTTACTTTAACTAAAGTTATTGTGCGAAAACCAAGAATAATGCTTATTTGGGCCCTTTTTTTACCCCTAATTCCTAAATTGTTGAAACCAAAACTCCCAAAAGCAATCCCAACCTTTCTTTTGTGGTCATAAACCTTGTGTCAAAATTTCATAGATTTCTATTAACTTAAACTAAAGTTATAGTGCGAAAACCAAGAAAATGCTTATTTGGGCCCTTTTTGGCCCCTAATTCCTAAAATGTTGGGACCAAAACTCCCAAAATCAATACCAGCCTTCCTTTTATGGCCATAAACCTTGTGTTAAAATTTCATAGATTTCTATTTTCTTTTACTAAAGTTAGAGTGCGAAAACTAAAAGTATTCGGACGACGACGACGACGACGACGACAACATGATAGCAATATACGACGAAAATTTTTTCAAAATTTGCGGTCGTATAAAAACTGCATAATCAATTCATTATATTGCAATTTTACTAAGTATAAACAAAAGGAGAAAAACAAATTTGCCTAATCCTTGGGTAGAGTAGAAGGTTCAGACAACATTTACTGTTTGATTTCTGAGATGAGGTTTGCATTTTACAATGGTTATTCTTACTGACAACTGATTGAGTTATTATTTAGTTTATTTATATTTTAGCTTAAGATTTAATTTCATATGCTCTTAAGGGCATATCCAACAGTTTCAGGGGAGGTAATAACAAACGTCTATTGTTTCCCGTAATTTCATGGTGTTTCAACGACGTCATAATGGTCGTTTGGAAAGAGCGGTTTCTTTCCTCATTGGAAATGGCACGGCGGGAATCGGCAAAAAAATCATACAGAATATTAGCAGAACTAGAATTCAAAACTAAAAAATATCTTTGTCCATTTGGTCTATTATAAAAGAATTGCAATTGTCTTAATCATCACTAGACCATACTCACTTAAGTTTCCATTTTATTAAATTATCTTCAATACAGTAGAAAACAACGTCGCCAGGTAAACTAAATTTGCGACAGTAAAACTACCGATGGACGTCCTTAAAGCTTCAAATACAATACAGTTATATCTTAATTAGTTCTTTATCAACTTTTTCCTAGATTTTGTCATTCAGGGTAGAAAACTTAAAGTTTGGTTTTACTTAAGAAAGATCATCGAAAAAAAGGTTTCTTGAGAAAAAATAAATACGGCGTAAAATAGCATTTATCATGCATCTAGCTTTGCGTTGAAGTGATAATAGATATACAGTAGCTCTTTAAATGAATATGAACTTTAACCGGTAAACAATGTAAAACAAAAGATGACACAGTAATAAAAAAATATCGAAATAGGAAAACATTGTAATATATACACTGACATACTGAAAATATCCGACGATGTTGGTGTTTACTTATGTATGAGGAAACAAATATAATATAAAAATAAAACACAAAAAAACCCAGTGTAGGTGTCTTTACTAATTATACACGCCCTTTTCAGTCAGTAGGTCCATAACATGATAGGAAAAAAAAAACAGCCTTTGACAAAATACCATAATTCAAAATTGGGGGGGGGAAGGGGGGGGGTTAATAGCTTTACTCACGATTTTGATTATTATTCAACTTTATCTAGTACGGCATACGTTTTACCGCTAGTACACTCTTTATATCTTGATAATGTATCAATCGATCCACTCTCGCCTCGTCGTAAATATGCGTGATATATTTGCCACTGGAGCACGGCAGCAATCAATTCATCAGTTTCATATAGTGATGCATAATCATTAGTTCTTAACTGATAATTGTCTCAAACAGTGTTCCAGTTTTGGTTTTTTATTTTTATTTTATATCTTATTTCTAAACGAAAATTTTAGAATTTCTTTCCGCATCTTTCTCTTTGAATTCACTTTTTTGAATAATCAATAATAATATAGATCTAGTAGTCTACATCAGTGGTTATATTGTATACAGCCAAACTATGTAGAGGGCAGTAGAACAGGAAACAATTTCAATTGTGTATATATGCAATAACTCATATATTGAAGCGTAAAACCACGGCAGTCAGGCTCGTTTAGGTGAAAAAAATACTGTCACAGTTTCAATTTCATATACTTATATAAATTATAGTAGATATGTCATAAAAGCAAAAACACACGAAAAAATGTCCACAATTTATTTTAACATTCAACATTTTTCGGTCGTTTTGTTTATGCTCAAGTTAATGTCAAACTGATCTGTTTTGTTCAACAAAGTATGTTTTCATCTACAACTGCAAAAGGCGCAACTTCAATTTTCATGTGACCTTTGTTGTTGTTTATAGATTTTATTCGAAGTTCCTCTATCCCTTCAATCATTTATTTAGATGGTATTTTAACGTATAGATAGCGCGAAACTCTCCTTACTCTATGCATCTGATATTACGGCATTTTTATTTCGACTAAATGAGGCTGCAAATGTATACATCCGAGCAGCTAAACGGCTGCACCCAATTTTAGCAAATATATACACGTAACTGTCGGACAGAAGCAGTCCAGAGATGTGAATATTTCTATACCCAATCAATCCATTTTTAATGATAAAGATTTTAAAGGTATACATTAATACGTCAGCAAACCAACGACACATTAGTCATATAATTCAAAACACTAAGAGTCAACATACAGATTTTTGTTATAGCTAGAAGCCTGTAAAGAGAAAAGGCCAAAACTGCAACAGGAATATATATATAATACGGAGTGGGTGAGATTTTAGACAAGTGTTTGGTTGCAAAATTCCACGTGCTCTTTATTGATTCGATATGTGAAATTATATTGACAGTGTAATGTAAATCAGTGTAAGACAACCACTTCTTTGTAAAGTAACGGTAAAATAAATAATGACGACGGACGTCAAGTTGCATATTAAATGAAAAACATCAAATGTAACTATAATATGAAAATTAACCCTGTTTTGTTCTATAGACCGACACACAGAAACGGACTTCTAACGTGTAATTCGTTAGTTGTAAAAGAGGGATGAAATACCGTATACGATAGCCGGGGACTATTTTAATAGTTTGTAATTCCATGGTTTGCTCAACCGAATTATTCAGTACCTCCCCGTAATCGATCCCTCCTACTTGCTAGGTAGTAATCGTAGATCAGCGGAATATAACGACTGAATTATTCGGGTTAATGGTTTGCATGTTTCACACCCGGGTTTCACAATTTTGACGAACACTATAGTAGAGCTAACTGACTTATTATCTCGTTCAGATACTGGTCCATTATAAAGAAGAAGAGGCGACATGTCTGCTGTCGAGACAACTATCCAACAAAGTCACAGTGTAAAAATACATTTGTCTGCAACACCGTCGCACTGCCTATGAAAAATTAGCGGGAACTATAACGTTCATCCCACAACGTCTTATTTTTTGGCGCAATGTGTGAGGCTTACGGAAGGGATTGAGTAAACAGTATGATATTACTCGATTTTTCTCAAAAACGAGTACGGTGACAAATATTTTTCAAAACGTTATGACGTTCCATTTTTTTCAAAGAATAACATATCTTACTTTGGTCAAATCGACACCGTTAGATATATTTAAAAAAATCTAAAATGTGCATTTCAAATGTTCATTTCTTACCGTTTTTGGGGGTAACCATGACGTTTTTGGCTTTATTTGAGTAAGAATTAATTCTTTAAATGGTCAAGTTAAATTTTTCTAACCATCTTGAATTATTTTGCTTCAATTTGAGCCCAATTATATAAGTATATTTTGATTAAAAAATCATATTCAAATTTTTAAAATAAAAAACGTGTTTTACTCCAAAATTGCAAAAATGTTCAATTTTCAGCAGCATTTTTTGCAAAAACGAAATCGACAACATATATTTTTTTGGGCAAAATTTGATTCTCTGTCAATTGAAGAATAAAATATCTTAAAGGGAAAAAATTCTCACCGTCAGAAATAAACTGTTGGATATGCCCTTAAATGGTGTGTCTTTTTAATTATTGAGACTCAGGATTTTTTTATCATGAAGTAAGAAAGATAACTGTAACCTCAAGTAGGGCTGTTCTGTAATTAAAAAGGATTGCAGAGTATGGGAAGCAATTTTATAAGATCAAGACCCAAACTTTTAACTTCTATACTAGTTCTAACAAAATAATATTAAAGAATGATGCAACCACCCAAAATTTATAGATTCTGAGTTCCCTAACCCCAAAATATTAATAATTCTAAAACAGCACTTATATAGCTTGGGATAATCTAAAATCTATAGTATACTGCTTAATAATGAGGTCCAATTTATTAGCTAACTTTGAAAAACAACAAATCAAAGAATTCTACATAATTATTATATATAACTAATACAGGACAATGATTTTGATTAAAAATTAAACCTTTCAAGACCCTTTTGTTTTCCACATAATTAAAATTACCCATAATTAACAAGTTCTTGGTCCAATCCAATACTAATATCAATAGTATATATGTCACATGTAGTTTAAGGTTGTAAGTAAGAAAACCAGGATGGGTTGAAACAGAAAGATTTTTTAAAGCAGAGAAAAATGTCCTTCTTATAATAAGCATGACTTTATCAGATTAAAGTCATAAGAACCCTCAAATAAAAAAAAAATAATGCATATGTTTTTTATAACTCAATGGATAGTTTTCATTGTAAAACTTATGTACATATACTTTTTTCTGAAGAAAATTCTTTAATTTATTCATATTTAGAAGAAGTTTACTTTATTTGAATTGCTTCCTTCCAGCAAGCAATTCCCCCGATATATTTTCCGTATGCAAGGTGACCTCAGTGTGACCCATCTCGTAAAAATCCGGTGACCACAATACGCATGGATGTCCTTAAAATAAACTATTATCTGAATTAACATGTCAAACACATGCCCAATTTCCATGCTTTTTTGTTTATTTTTCGTCAATTGTTGACAAACAGGTGACAATCATAAAACTTCGGCTTCAAAACACGAACTTTAATTTACCTGCCATATTTTCACAACACTGACCGATTGAAAAAAAAATTGACGATTATACGAAATTTACACGAAAAAAATGATAAATTCAAGCACAGAAGACTAAGTTTATGATGTTTGTATGCATTGGTTTAAGAATTGGAAGAACATTATTTTTCACCGGTCACTCGTTTCTTATGACTTTAAAAATGAATACTTAGAATCAAGACTGACAATATGGCATAGGAACTTTAATTCGGTCAAGGACCCAAGGTGTGTTCTAGTTTTGTACAAATGAAACCACTATAAGAATTTTTATGAGTGTAAGCATTTTATTATCTTACCAATAGGGGTATCAATATTCTTCTTTAGTTCTGGAAAAGACAACAATAAAAATATCAATGTATCTATAAAAAAAACATGAATATATCTATTTTTCTAATCAGATATGACAATGATCTAAAACAAAAAACTTGCAATGAAGGTAAATAAGTAACACAGAAATGACATTCAGTATAATGTTTATAACGTCACGAGTACCCAAATTGCACTGAGTACCCAAATTGCACTTATTTAGCAAAAAAAAGGGGAAATCTTACAAGATTCCCTATAGAGACTAAACAATTTGTAATTTTATAATTTGATACAATGCACGTCTTTCAACACAATATAAATACAGAAATTATTGCCTGCATTTATAATTGCGATTTTGTCATTTTTAGACTTCAATGCGATTTTAACTTTTACAATTTTTAGAAAAATCCTGTTCAATTCATATAAAACATGTAAAATATTTCAAAATGCAAGTTTAAATTATTGGGTTTTCAACTTATCACATTTTTCACAATAATAAAAACCTGGCAAAAATTTCTGAATTTACATGTACAGTAGGTAAATATATTAGATATACACATAACATTCTACAGATAAAGTGTTTGCTGAAAGAGTAAAATGTACATAAACGTCGCCATGCAACATCATCAAAATGTCATCTTTTTAAAATTCACAAAATGAGGAGTGAGCATGGACTAAAATCCAATGGTCAAAATATTTGAGGAAATTAAACAAAAGATCTGTATTTCGACTTTTGAGCTATTGTGAATCTAATATAAACAAGAACTATCTTTAAAAAAGATATCCGACGTATCTAAATTTGAGTATATGTTTAAAACTATCATTTCGATAACCTTCAGAAGCACAATGCCTTAAGGTCCTCGTATCTTTCTGTTTTCATTCACCGAAACCCCCTGGAAATCTCACATGCATAGGTGCGTTCTAAAAGTCATGAACGTTCGTACAGCAAAGTTTACATTAAAAATTATATATTATAATGGCCCGAATAATCAGCTGTCATGGATGCAAAGAGCTATTGGAGAAACAATTATTTAAATAAAAATATAAATCTTTGTAAGATCTAGCTCAAATATTTATAGTTTTTCACTTGCTTTCCATCACGATATAATTAACAAGACGTTTTTTTCAAACACAACCAAATCACCCAACATGACAGCAATTTGTCCAATCACAGAAAGGATTTTCGAGCATGCGTATTCTGTTGCCATAGTTAAGGGTCCTTAAGTTCAAAGGGCACAAAACAAAACTATACCGACTACGTCGGAAAAAGATGTGGTATGATTGCCATGAGACAACTATCCACAAAATGACACAGACATTAACAACTATAGGTCACCATACGGCCTTCAACAATGAGCAAACCCCATACCGCATAATCAGCTATAACAAGCCCCGAAGGAAGCATGGAAGTAATTTGGGTACTCCTCATTACAGAATCATTGATTGTTTTGAAGTCACTTCAGACCAATTTTTCAATGATTTGATATGGATTCAAAATTTAATTGGTGGAACCATATAGCATGTATAGTGAATAATGATACATCTACAAAAAAAACACAAAATGGAAACTTTTTTCTGGAGCATAAATAAACATATTAGGTTAAAAAAATGTCTAAATAGGTGCAATTTGGGTACCCTCACATTAAACTAATTTGCTAAATATATAGAAAATTTGAACCATATGGTTTATCAGAAAGGCTAGCAAAGTTTCAATGAAAATCAGGTGACCAAATAATATTACAGGAGACAGGGACACCTTCTTTGGACTTTTTTGTTTTTTTCTATCCTTTTGGATCACCTTTCCAATGATCACATTCACAGGAAAAAATGGTTATGAGTTTATGTAATTTATAAGTGTTTCTCGTTTTCATTTTTTAATATAGATTAGACCGTTGGTTTTCCCTGTTTGAATGGTTTTACACAAATAATTTCCTGGGCCCTTATAGCTTGTTGTCAGGTGTGAGCCAAAGCTCTGTGTTGAAGGCCGTACATTGACCTATAACTAATTACTTTTTTAAATTGTTATTTGGATGGAGAGTTGTCTCATTGGCACTCGCACCACATCTTCCTATATCTATATGAACCACCTGTAGCCTTTGATAGATAGATGGCATTTTGCTGTCCAGTGACAAACTAAATGCATATTAAAGACAAGGACATTAGTATATGATATTGATACCTACCACTAACCCAGTCTTTAATATCATAGAAACTATCAGCTGATGTCATATCATATATCAACATGGCTGCATTAGCTTTTCTGTAATACATTGGTGCCTGAAAATTGATCAAGTAAATAATTATTTTTCTAAATACAGTTCTTCTGATTTAATATCAATGCTGACCCAAATTGAAAGAAAATTCTAACCCAATCTACTGTAATTTGCCTGTCCCCAAGTCAGGAACCTTCTCAGTGGATGTTTAACTTCATATCTTAAAGTTTGTCTTTAACAATTGGACAACATGGTATACATCTTATAACATGTATAAAGGAAAATCTATGATAGCTTATATATTATTCATTCAAAACTCAGGCGTGGATCCAGAGGGGGGTTCCCAGGGTTGGAACCCCCCCCTTTTTTTTGGACAACCAATGTATTTGAATTCGAACATGTGATTGCAATCCCCCTTTGTCCTAGGTTAGGAACCCCCCTTGTTAAAATGGCTGGATCCGCCCCTGAAACTTTTACAGACTGGATAGATATATCGCCCCGATGATACAGAGCTTTGTACATTAAATATATGTGGTAAACTTTCTGTTTGTTACCATCTAAATCAGAGTTCTTGAAAAGTGGTGGTCTAAATGTCCTAATCACAAAAGTTTCCACAGGACCGACACAATTTTGGATATTTTAAGATGAAAAGTTAAAAACAATAGTGAGGATCGACAGCTTTTCTTCAAGGACCACCCGGATAATAAAGAACCCTATCTAAATGTCAAAGGCACCTCTGTTATTTTTTTAGAGAACAAGCTAACCTTCAGTCATACATATATAGTGAAATATCAGATGCACGTCACAACTTTGTGAATTGCATATATTACAGTCAGGATTTATTTTTAAGTTATTTTTAATTACTTGAATAAGTAATAATATTATACTGATATATGTAGGATACTTATACAATTGAATTTTATTTACTTGTATAGGTAAAATAAATTTGGCTGATTTATGTCCTTAAGACATTCAGATTTTTTTATTTGTAGAAGTAAAAAAAAGTCATCCTATTTTCTTTTATTGAATTATTGAGATTTCTTTGCTCGAATAGAACTTTGAATTATCTGCCCTTTTCAGATATCTTTACTAATCGTTTAAGTGTAATTTCATGGACAATGAAAATCCCATTTGTCTGTTATCTACAGAACACTGCTTATTTACAAGCCCCCCAAGGAGCAATTTTTGAAGGTCTTGTGCAAATACTTAAGATCTTTGCGCAATCAGTTTCTTTGTTAAATTAATGAGATCAAACATTGAACTCTAATAACAAAAATGAGCAAACCTGGGAAAAATCATTAAAGGCATGAATAAACATCTCAAAACTTGAGGACTTTTGTGGGATTGTAAGAAAAATTTACTTATACTGTAAGTAAATTATTGAGAAAATTCAGGGGAGATTATTCAAACATTATTTATTTACTTATATGTGTATATTTTTTATACTTATTCAAGTAAATAAAAATAACTTGTACAAGTAGTACCTCTGACTGTATTATTAAACTGCATCTTTATTTAAATAAGTTTAAAGGGTTATTTTTTCGGGTGCAAATTTTCGCTTATTTTCACGGATATAACAAAATCGCCAAAATTTATTTCGCCAAATTATAGGTGTACATACAAAGGTATGAATAAAAGTTTTTAATCCACCAAAATAATAACAGCCAAAATATTTTGTATACCTTGTTCAATGAAAATTGCGAAATTTTACACCCTATATGGTACTTTGTTTGTCAGACTTATTTGTGTTACTTTCATTATCTGAACAAATTTTTTTCCTTGTTTTACTAGCTAACAGTTAAAAGTTTTGGTCATATTTTAATCTTCCTGGCATTTCTTACCATAGATCTGAATCTCTCCTGTCCTGCTGTATCCCATACTTGTAACTTAATCCTATAGTTGTCTAATGTCCTGCAATCATAATTGTTTTATGTTTCAGATACATATTTTCTCAATTCATATTTTATGCTGCCACTTTTGTTTACATTTAAGACAAGTGTTTAGTTCATAAAAATCTGTAGTGTTGTAGTGCATGTGATTGTTAAATTTCATCATATTTGTTATCCATGTAATGCTATAACTTTAATCTCCATCATCCATATCAATAATGTCAATGGCTTAAGTTTTCAAAGCTACACTATTTAAAAATATATGGTCTATAACTAACCAACAGTCTTTCTCAGTTGCTGTTTATTTCCAATTTTCAAGCTTCAGGCCAAATAAAAATATATGTGTGGTTCCAGTAACCCTATCGTCCCTACTTTTTTGGCTTAAAAACAGCCTACCCTAAAGATTTAATTGTCATTTTTCATTAAGCACTGTTAAAGTCAGAATGTTGCTTCCATAGACTCAATGTAAAAAAAAACCCATATAATAAAAAAAAAATCCCTACCTACCTACCCTAACTTTTTTTCAGATGTAACTGGAACCACACATACTTTTTTATTTTGCCTGAAGCTTGAAAATTGGAAATGAATAAAATAATACTTGACTTAGTTTTGACAATAAAATATGAGTCTGGCTGTTTTTGGAGGGTCAGTCGGGATCGGGGAAACAAACAATATTTTATTTAAGGCCTTACCCTAATTTGTTTAGGTGAAATTGGACTAGGAATTTATTGATTAAATTAAATTTTTGTATGCAGACGTGCGTTGTCTACTAAAAAGCAGTGGAAATAACAAAATCAACACTGAATGTGTGTTGTTGTGTATTGTAAATTATTGCATGCATTCATAATAGTGATTTTTGAGAAATATACAATAATGCAAGATTAATTATTGTGATTTCAAAAAAATCTGGATACAGAAATATGTATCAGATATCAGAATGTAACTATTTATTATCACAATTACCACCTAGCATCCCAGTCGCAATCTTTACATCAATAAAAACCTCGCAATAACTTCTGAATTTACAGTACATAAATGTTGTTGAATATGAACTTAATCCAAATAAAAAGTAATTATAACCAACTGAACTTACATTTTATATGTGAAGAATGATGCCCCAATGGTTGGACTAACAGCTTTACTGAACATACCACCAACATATCTGATAACTACACTGGTTTTACCTACACCTGAAAAATAAATTAGTTTGTTTGTCATGTTAATTGATATAACTAGAAGATGCCTGTGAAATCACATTTAAATTAGGCTATTTACAAATTAAAAGGGGGATCTGGACATAAGGTGCCTGTGTAAACAAACAATGCAACAACATCTACATGTCTACGCTAACTGTCCAAAAATGAAATGGGTGTTGTACCCATTTCATTTTTGGACAGTTAGCGTACGCTACCAAGTTTATAGGGTGGATGTCCAGATCGAATGGACTCACTGTCCTATTTTAATCCTTAGTTCTTAAATTTTACTTGGATCCTACTGGCAGTACATCAACTGAGTATGCTTGAAAGCATATCAAACACAGCTGATCAAACATGGATTAATTTCTGTCTCCAAAATTGAAATATTTTCTCAAAAATTGTCATTTTCTGTGGGAAAAAAAATCAAAGAAAAATGCTCGCAGCTTTCAATATCAGAGGTATCTGCACGTGCACTACAAGGGTAGAAAATAACAGAGGTGTAAGATTTGGACTACTAAACGAATGACTCATCAATCAGCTGTGAATATTTTCATCCTGGATCACAAAATCAAGAAAAAAAACATTGTGAATAAAATACCCTGAGATCCTAATACTACAACTTTAGCTTCAATGGATTTCATTTCTTCTAGACTTTTGACCACGTCACCCCTTAATTGTGATACATTTGTTTAATGTTGTTGGTTTGTGTATCGAAACTTGCAAAAGTTTACGTCCACCATTTTAAGATCACGTGACAAGTGGGATAAAAAATAATTTTGGAAAACAATCCCGATACTACTCGGCCATTCTCGCTACGCAGTACAATAGTTATTTCTTCGTGCAACCAGAAAGGCCGAGTTGTTCCGATTGGATACTATCTGGGACTTTTAATTTAATTTTACCACAAACATCTGCTAAATAATGTGTAATTATTCTGTTACGAAAGATTTATCTAATATCTAACTTGTTCGAAGATATTAACGTTTGAATCGAATTAAAGAAATCGATGACAAATCGCCCCACTATTTAGCCAGCTCGACCCACTTTTTAACCAGCTCGCCCCACTTTTTAAAAAATCGCCTTACTCTTTTTTATTAACTCGTCCCACTAATCGAAGACGACAAAAATTGCATTGCATATCAGTATGAAAACTAGCACCATTAATGAAAAGTATTTAAATCCCGTTCAATAAAGGTCTATCACCTCGCCCCATGAAAAATAATTTAAAAAAAAAACACGATAACTTTAGTTGTGCCGACTCTCTCAAATTAAGTCCAAATCTTGCAATGCTATTTTTTTCCTGGGACCCCGTAGGAAAGCGTCCCAGAATGAAATGAAATAGCCGTCATAATTATTTGGAATATCTCAAATTATGAAACGTTGACGGTAGTAGGACAAATCGGACCACTGGAAACCCCCTTTTTTCAACAACTCCCCCAACTTTTTAAAAATTCGTCCAAATTAAACTAGCCACTTTTCATACTACCGCAATACATCCTATAGTGGTATTACGTCGTCGTCGTCTGCGTCGTCCGAAGACACTTTGACAAAGATTAAAGGAGTAGGTTCAGTAAGACCCCTTTTTGGCCCCAAAATATATATATATATACAGATCTAACATTGTTGGGTTGATGTTTAGACGAGTTGTATATACATTATGTACACAGCCATGTATCACCATCATTGATGGCGATCCGATGGATACATCTGTTGTAGGGTTGTCACTGACTCAGACGTACTTATGAATATAATTATTTTCTGTGACTGTATCTTACATTAATTTGTAGGATCCTTTACTATAGATAATTTAGCTGATTTGTAACAATAACATCTTCATGCCTTATATATCATGTACTGTAGTACGCCGCTAGATTAAAACTGACGTGGAAAGGTAACATATGGCCACCGAAAGCTCTTTTTTTAGAGAGCCCAGGTGGTCGTGTGGTCTAGCGGGACGGCTGCAGTGCAGGCGATTTGGTGTCACGATATCACAGTAGCATGGGTTCGAATCCCGGCGAGGGAAGAACCAAAAATTTGCGAAAGCAAATTTACAGATCTAACATTGTTGGGTTGATGTTTAGACGAGTTGTATATACATTATGTACACAGCCATGTATCACCATCATTGATGGCGATCCGATGGATACATCTGTTGTAGGGTTGTCACTGACTCAGACGTACTTATGAATATAATTATTTTCTGTGACTGTATCTCACATTAATTTGTAGGATCCTTTACTATAGATAATTTAGCTGATTTGTAACAATAACATCTTCATGCCTTATATATCATGTACTGTAGTACGCCGCTAGATTAAAACTGACGTGGAAAGGTAACATATGGCCACCGAAAGCTCTTTTTTTAGAGAGCCCAGGTGGTCGTGTGGTCTAGCGGGACGGCTGCAGTGCAGGCGATTTGGTGTCACGATATCACAGTAGCATGGGTTCGAATCCCGGCGAGGGAAGAACCAAAAATTTGCGAAAGCAAATTTACAGATCTAACATTGTTGGGTTGATGTTTAGACGAGTTGTATATACATTATGTACACAGCCATGTATCACCATCATTGATGGCGATCCGATGGATACATCTGTTGTAGGGTTGTCACTGACTCAGACGTACTTATGTATATATATCCGGAATCCGAATATATATCGAAATCCGGATATGGTGTACTAAAGAAATATTGACACCGAATGTTTGTGGCACAACATCCTGTCCACAAGTTAACAATTTTTTTTTCTGTGACGTATTAAATTTATATTAGGATCCATTTTGTTACATCTTGTGATCAATTTTATTTGGCAATCGCCAATGGCAGTCAGCAGGGTTAAAGAACATCAGTTGTTCGACCTGTTAGTCAAATGCGTTTTGTTTAAATATACTTTTTCACTCTTTAGGTCTTTTGGAAAATGTTGTTTGTGCTGTTTTTAGACCCTTCTACAACGAAATTTGTTTGACATGCACACGTATAAAAACTGCGGTTTTTATCCAACGCAGTCATAGGTTTGAACGTAGTTTTCAATTTAGACTCGTATATATATATATATATATATATAATATATATATATATAAAGTGCCTAGAAAATCTACCCAACGATGTTAGAGTAGATTTGATTCGTAACTTTTAGAAAACTGTGAAAATGTTATCTTTAAGCTATATTTTGGAAAGCAAAATGCTTCTACTACATAAACATGAGCTGTTTTTTGACAAAATAATTCACACATATCGCGTTCTAACATCATTAAGTCATGCTTAATTACTGAAATCTTCAAAAATTTTAGCATTAGCAAAATTGAAAGTGGCCGCATTCGTGTTCATTCATAATATTGAAATATAAGTTGTATTTGATGATAATAAAAAAAAATATAAAGGTTGAAGATGAACACGGATGTCCGAATTGTCCGAAAAAAGGACAACAACTTTAGTGTAAGTGATTGAATCGGTATGAAATTTATACACAAGGTTTGAACCCACAAAAAGAATATTTGGATTGATTTTGGGGTAATGGTGTCAACAGCCAATAACTTGAGTGTAAGTGTATGCGAACCGATATGGCCAAAATGGGGACAAAAACAATACGTTTTCTAATACTTTGTATAAGTTGCTTATTTCTTGGCCAATTTTAATGAGGTTTTATTCTGGAATTCTTGGGGATTCCTAAGGTCCAAGGGGTTCAAAATTAAACTTTGTTTGATTTCATAGAAAATTGAGTTATTGAGGTTCTTTGATGTGCCGAATCTGACCGTGTATTTTCGATTCCAAATTGTTGGTCCCGTTTTCAAATTAGTCTACATTAATTGTTGGTTGCTTAACGTCCAGTCGCAAATATTTCATACATATTCAGGACGGGAACAAGTTCACAATAAATGCAATAGGTAGGTTGATACAATAGAGACCATCTGGCAGGATGGTCTGAAAAATTTGGACTGCCACCGGAAAAGGATCGAGGGTATATTGGATAGTGACAGAAAATTTGCCTTGCAACAGGCCACTTACGGACCCCTCAAAGAGTTGTTGCAAGGGTTCTTAGCGTGCAAAGAGCTTGACACTCTCCTTACACGAGGCATCGGATTTAACGTCCCCCTTTCTGACCGGACGTGACTGCGAACTTGATACATCCCGCACAGCCAAATGGACGCCCCACTTCAGCAAGCGTTTTACTGCCGGTCGGGAGAAGACCATGTTACCATATTTCTATACCCCAGTCACCCTTGGGGAGTAGTCTACATTAAGGTTCAGAGGGTCCAAATTTAATATTTGACTAGAACACACCCGCGAAATCGCGGGCATTCAGAACGTATTTGAAAGTGTTGTAAGTATAATTTTGTAAAAGATTGAATGACTTGATTATTTCAGGAAAAGTATCAAAAGTCATAGGTACTTGGGGACAGGAAAATGTTTGTTTAACCCTCCTCCTTTATTTCCGAAGTTCCCATTTTTTGTTCTCTATTAATTTCATTATGAACACATTCCAGTCAGGAGCCTGTAATTCAGTGGTTCAGTGATATTTGTTTTTCGTTCATTTTTTGTACATAAATAAGGCTGTTAGTTTTCTCATTTGAATATTGTTTTACATTGTCATTTCGGGGCCTATGCAGTATCGGCTTTTGCTTATTGTTGAAGGCCGTAAGGTGACCTTTAAATGTTATGTTAGTCTCTTGTGGAGAGCTGTCTCATTGGCATTCATACCACATCTCCTTTTTTTTGTAAAATTTTTAAGCGACTTGAGAATTTCAGAAAAGGTATCAAAAGTCATCGGTAATTTGGGACAGGATAATTGTTTTTATAGCCCGGCTCCTCCTTTTTCCACGAAAAGATCCTCTTTTTTGGTTTGTTTGTTCTCTATTAATTTTAATGACACATGAATAATTTTAGCGCTTATCTGTATATTATGAACATTCATTAAAGGGTGGGTCGGGACAGAGGCGGATTTAGGGGGCCCGCCCTCCCCCTTCCTCCTTTTCTGCTTTACTGGAAAATAATTGGTTGCTTATATAGGGAATCACTGAAGCATGACCGCAGCGGGCCCCTCTTAGGCAGTCAACGGACCCCTTCTGGGTCCGCCACTGCGGAGGGGCCCCGATTCCAATATCCCGGGCTTAAAAACATGAAATCCCGATGTTCTGAATTTATTATACAAATTAAATATCTCGACATCCCGAAATTCGAAAAAAGAAATCCGGATCCCGAAATGAAATTTCGATCTTAAAAACACCCGTTCCAGACGTCCTGAAAGTGTATTTTCTTTTTAAAGTCCATTCTCAGTTTAATCATTAATCCACAGCGGTCATTGATATATTATTCAGACCCTCTCTATTCAATAAACCCTGTGACTGCCGTGGCCGGATAGTAAACTTGAAAATAATATCAGACAGAAAATACACTTTATTCGTTGTATATGTATTTGTTTCAAAGTAAAAAGAAAAACGCAAACCGGAGGTCTAAATCTGACATAAATTTCGTCCAATGACTGATATAAGATAGAAAATACACTGTATTCGTAGTATTAATGTATGTTCAAAGTATACAGAAAAACGCAAACCGAAAGTCTAATCTGACTTAAAATTTCGACCAATGACGGAAACATATCCGGACGTCTTTTTTTCTCGTTTTTCACCCAAAATAACTCAATCTGAATAATCATATCTGGATGACAAATTCGATTATGCACTGTACCTATAGGACACAGAGGCATGATGATTAATTTATTGTGAAAAGAAGAGAAACGACACCCAAAATGAGGTCTTCTCGTTTAATACCCAAAATAACTCAATCTGAATAATCATATGAATGGATGACAAATGCGATTATGCACTGTACCCATAGGACACAGAGGCATGATGATTAATTTATTGTGGAAAGAAGAGAAGCGACACCCAAAATGAGGTCTTCTCGTTTAATAGTATAGATAGGTTGAATCTAAACAATCACGTAGATGGATTTTTTTATTATAGACCCAGTTTTCAAGTTGGTCCAAATCGGGGTTCAAAATAAATCTTTATTTGATTTTAAAAAACATGTCAAGAAATTGCCTCCGTTCAAATTTTGCATATATCCCATGGATGATTAATTTTGACCATTTGGTATATGGCTGTGTTGTAAGTGAGATAATACACGCGGGTCATAAATTAGTTTATCGAATGAAATGAAATCTTTAACTACTAATGGATGCAGTAGGTGGTCGACCGGAATTTTTAGCGAGGATTTCTTGGCCCCAAAAAAAAATATTTTCGATTGACTTTTACATGTTTTAACAGGAAAGAGAACCAAGGGAGTTGGCTAGATCTGCCTGATCACTCAATCTTCATAATATTATGCATTTGGTTATTGATGCATTGATATGAATGACACAACAAAATGGTTAAAAACCATACATAAAATTGAGAATGGAAATGGGGAATGTGTCAAAGAGACAACAACCCGACCGTAGAAATAAAAACCAGCAGAAGGTCTTCAATGTAGCGAGAAATTCCCGCACCCGGAGGCGTCCTTCAGTTAATTGGTCCCTGAACAAATATATACTAGTTCAGTGATAATGAACGCTATACTAATTTCCAAATTGTACACAAGAAACCAAAATTAAAATAATACAAGACTAACAAAGGCCAGAGGCTCCTGCATTATTATTATTATTATTATTATTATTATTATTATTATTACAATTTTTCTATAGCGCTAAATCTAAAACAATATTACTCAAAGCGCTTTACATCACATGTTAAACGAAATATACACACAGACAGTGATAAAAATATAAAACATGAACACACAAAATAAATATTTAAGTGTTAAAACTTTTCTAGATAAAAGGATTAATAATGTGGAAATTTTTACAAAAAAGTGGAATATATATATATCAATGAATCAAAATAAAATTATACTGAATAAAGTTGGTAAAATAAAATAGCCAAAAAAGTCTAAAATAAGATTGCTATTAAAAATTATCAAATATAAGTTAAAAATTTGAAAACGTATTCAAAAGATGAAAAAGGAATATTACCATGTAAAAATATAATTACTGAAATGAAAAAATATGTGTGCTACTAAAAACATACAATGTACAAATTATAAATGAAACATATCTCCAGTTAAAAGAAAGGTTCGATAAATCAAAAGCAGGCTAACGTCTATGGCACAATGTATCACAGAAACGGATTTAAGGGATTAAAAATGCTTGTCGAAAAAAGTGAGTTTTTAAGTTCTTTTTGAATACAGGCACTGACTTTGCATTTTGAAGTTAGTGTTTTTGGTAATGCATTCCAAAAGATGGCCGCTGCTTGATCAAATCTTCTATTGCCGTGGGTTTTGGTTCGCACAATAGGAGTTGTTAAGTTGTTTTCAGACCTTAATTATCTTGATGGCCTGTATAAATTTACAAGTTCACTAAGATATAATGGCGCTTCATGTTTCACGGACTTGAATACGTATAATACTATTATGCATGACTTGGGACAGGCGCAAAAAATGCGGCGGGGTTAATATGTATATACGTTCACACATACACATCACTAGAAAAAAATGGCTGCAATTTTTAATGAAAATACAAACAGTATTAAACCTTAATAATATAAAAAAGAAGATGTGGTATGATGGCCAATGAGACAGCTATCGACAAAAGACCAAAATGACACAAACATTAACAACTATAGGTCACCGTACGGCCTTCAACAAGGAGCACAGCCCATACCGCATAGTCAGCTATAAAAGGCCCCGATAAGACAATGTAAAACAATTCAAACGAAAAAACTAACGGCTTTATTTAGGTAAAAAAAAATTGAACGAAAAACAAATTTGTAACACATAAACAAACGACAACCACTGAATTACAGGCTCCTGACTTGGGACAGGCACATACATAAATAATGTTGCGGGGTTAAACATGTTAGCGGGATCCCAATCCTCCCCTAACATGGGACAGTGGTATAACAGTACAACATAAGAACGAACTATAAAAATCAGTTGAAAAAGGCTTAACTCATCAGATAGACTAAAACATACAGGTAGACGTGGCCGGGTACTTATACATCCCGACACAAAAAGACACAATGAACAGATCTGAGAGTACTCGCAGTTATCTGACAGCTAGTTCAAAGCCACTAACAACTAATAAAAAAGTCATGCCTCTAAGAATAAGTCGACAGATTTCTTATGCCTTGATAGAACGTTATTATTGCTGACACGGAACGCCATCGTTGTCATCAATTCACAAGTCATCGTCACAGAATTATACGATTTTTCAAACTTTCTTTTTCTCTTTTTACTCTCTCCTCTTTGTTTACCTATGAAAGCTAATATTATATTGTATAAACTGTTTGTTTTATATGCATGTCCAATATATGATACTATTATTGTAAATTTATATTGTATTATGGAGAAGACTTCATAAGTATGATTTACTTGCGTCTAATCCATTTTGTTTTAATTCAGCAAATAAAATATGTTTAAACTAAAACTAATAAGTCGACTAGGTAGCTAGCCTAATGTGTAACGGGTGTGTATGAAGAAATGTGTAAAGCATGTTAAACACAAAATATACCATCTACTATAAGTGTTATGATTAGCTACTGACCCCCTTCTGATCCAGAGGCTATGAAAATCCATTGTAAGGCCGAATCTTATTTGGATTTCACTTACCCTCTATGGTCCTTAGGAGTTGAGAAGTGAACCATGTAACTAATTTATCGCACGACGGACTTTTTTGCTGCGATTTGAAGAAAACAAATTATGAAATACACTAGCATCAATAGATTAGGGTCTTTGGATGGGGTTAAATGATTAGAGAATAATGCCCTTAAAAATGAAGATTAGAGAATAATGGGCCAAAAAATCAAGATTAGAATAATGCGTGGTCTAAAAATATAATGAATATTGAATGATTAATAAATGAAAACGCTCAGAGGGGGGCGTAGAGGGCGTACGTTTTTTTTAAATGATTAATCAGACTAGACTTCGTGAACATGGTGAACTTTGCTATTTCCCGTGTACTTCTATTTAATTTTAATACGACAATTCTTGACTTATAAAGATATTTTTCACTGGAATTTACTGATTTTCAAAGTATGTGATTCGATATGGTGGAGTTGACCTGCAGTGCGTCTCTCAGTTATTTTGAAATTCAAATTACAGTAACACATTGCATAGGCTGAGGATGACAATCGTGACACCTTCAAAGCGACACAGGATTTAGCAAGAACATATTGACTTCTATTTCACTATTTCACCAAACAGAAAGTAATGCTCTATAGACTATTACACTCTCATGAAAAATAGTTCCACAGCAATACTTATAGTATCTAACTACGGAAACATGTTTAACCCCAAACGCCCCAGCCTATTTTAAAATAATTTAGCTGAAGAATGATCCCTACAAACTCCGGACAGTGATCCTTTCCGTTCCGGAACTATTTTCCTTTACTCCATCAATTTGTGTAGAGTAGTATTCGGGCCCGTATGCAGATCGGAACTGGAACTGCCGGGGAGTTTGTGATCCCCAGTCAGTATAAGCTAAATATAGATTTAAAGTCGTAAGTACGAACCATTTCATTTGAGGAGACAGTCATAGATATATTTTGAGAGGAAAAAAATTAACTCTGTTTTTTGCCTTAAACAAAAATTCTAGACACAAAACACTGAAAAATCTTGTCCACTCTTTTGCTATTAGAAATTAAAATTCCCAACAGAATTATTTAGCATTAAATTAACATGATGAATGAAAGCGGGCATATTTTGTGTGGCAGGGGTTTTCATGTCTGACCGGAATGTCTGTTTCGCCGAAATGGTATATATGGAATACTTTTTTCAAGACCAGACTGCAACCTGCCTGCTGGGTGTGGCCTTTATGTCTTCATTTGTCGGCCGGCATTCATAACTTCGTTGTCATTTAAGACTCATTCTAAGCCTTTTGATGCGTATGGTCAGGAACAGGTGAGGACGCCATATGTAGGCCGCCATCTTGGTTGTGGTAACTTGTTTTTCTTTTGTTGACTATTTTTCTGTTTCTTTTACTTTACAACGGCTGTTTTCGGGCCAGGTTGATCAGCTTGGCAGTCCGCTAACCACGACGATGTGTTGTTGGTAGATGAATCATTGGCTCTGTAGTTGATGACTACAACCTGCACGAATCTAAATACACATAGCCCTCGGACGCCTGGACAGCATATGACACACACTCATCCACAATGGGTGTCAGAGTTTTGCTAACGTGGGTCTATTTTTAAGGTAACGTCATAAGCGTGTTTGTCGTTGAGCCATCTGCGCAGCGAAACATGTTGAAGCCAACAGGTTACCAGGAGCTGATCCAGCACGTACTTTCAGCAGTAAGGACTGAGACGTGACTGTGTGTCAACTTGAGTGGGTTTTTGTTTGTCATGTTTTCACCACTGATTATTAGACAGAGTGGAACTTGACTCTGTTATTATACCCTCGATTATCATTTGTTTTCTATGAAAACATTTTCACTTTTAACTCTTTCGGGCATAACGGTTGACGTACGTTACGCACTTTTGTCATGTTTGTTTCCAGACAACTTATACATGTAATTGTATACATGTCAAAGTTATTTCCAAACAGTTGTTACAAAAGTACGTACGACGTTTAAAGATTGACTAATTATATCATTAAAATCACAAGAAAGCAACGCAATTTTCGTAATTTATTCACCATTAATGTATGCATCTATTAGTATAAACATGAAAATGTTGATTACATATGTAACAAGGCATAAAATCCATATTTCAGTTTTATACTACTCTTGTTTTCTTCTTTGACACCAGGGCAGTACTTGTCTTGTTCTCTTCTTTGACTCCAGGAAGGTATTGCTACTAAGATTCGACGGATATAAGACAAAATTACAAAGATTCACGTCAATTCGTTGTGGTCTGTGAATAAGTGGTTTATTTGAAACCAATGTACCAGACTGTTTAAAAATACCCTTCTGTAAAAATAAAAATTCGAATAATATAAAATTACAGAGAAATGTAGCTCGACAACAACATATACTTCAAGACAGTAAGCTTACAAAGAAAAGTTTATCCTATGTATTCAAGATCATGGGTTATTAGATTCTGTTTAAGTCATACCAGTAAACTATAGGAGAAGTTATGATTAGGTCTTGTTTTGACTCCTCGAAGTAAAAAAATAGGTATCTATTATCACTGCAATGCCATTCTTAGTATCTATTAATACACTGCAATGCCATTCGTCGTTATTCATAAGACATACGTCTCGAACATCAGTATATTTGCTTGATTTCTGTCTTACAAATCGCTTTCAAGGTGGTATGGGAGTATACATTTGAAATGATAAAATTTGTTCATACTTTGGCAAAATGGAGTATATATTGTAATTTATTAAAAAATATAATAAAAAAGATAGGTCATCGACCATTTTCTCAAGCTACAGGTTATAAAAAAATGACACATTTTGTAAAGATTATATAGGAAAAACATCATTATGTGATTAGAACTAAACTAAATGATAAAATTGTAAAATAAAATACGAAAAGATCACTTTTAGAAAATGCATTGTTAATATCAAAAAGAAAAGATAGGGTCATCGTTTCACCCCCCCCCCCCCCCCCCCCCCCCCCCGACTAAAATATAAAATAGTAAAATTTCCAGTAGATTTCTTCAGAAAATGCACTAGTTCAGAGTTACCTCCACTTGAAATACCAATTTAAAAACATTACAATCAATCAAAAATAATCTACGCTTGCAAAAATATTAATATTTATAAGTTAAAATCTTAAAAATATGTTCATTTAAATGAAAATTTACATCAGTTATCTGCATTCATCATTAAATTTTGCTAAGGGAGCAACCATTTGGAGAAAAAGATAATATGTTTTTAATTCTCAGAAAAAAAAATTGTTTGTTTCACCCTCAGCTGCTGCTACATGTTATGCTAAAATTGAAAGAATAAAATTGTTTTTCGACTTGTCGCGAAAAACATATAGTGTTTAAAAAAAACCAAAAAAAACATAATTTTTTTATGTTATTTCTAATTTTTAATAACATTGGACTTATTATCTTATCTCTATTTGTGTATACTCTCTTATTAAATTTATTCACAAACATTCTGTAGACATCTATATTTTTAGTTTTCTGTTCAGATATATAGTATGTCTTATATATAGAAAAACTAAGTATTGTAATTAAAAAATTGATGGAGAAATACTTGTTGTCTGTTATTTAGTACCCAAATAGTATATTTATTTCTTGTCATGAATACTGAGATTTGTACATGCTGTAAAATTTCGAATGCATATCTAGACAGTTGACATGCAGCATCGCTTCGCTCTAGACACTAACATTAGAATCCATAGATATTCCCACATGTAGTTATTTTCTGTAAGGACGATGGGTTTATTTATTTTTAAACAACCTGGGCTCATCCATAGATAATCAAATTAAGTTTTAGTCATGCATCAAATTGTATTGACTCTGTCATTATATACTCGATTACCATTTGTTTTATATCTTCTCAATCGGAAAATATTTTCACTTTAAACTCTTTCAATCATAATGGTTGACGTACTTTGTTCCCCTTTGTCAATTTTTGTGTCTAACAACATCTTTATAGTGTATAGGTGATAAAGTAATTTTCAAACAGTTGTTTTTAAAAGTACGTATGAAGATAAAAGATTGACTAAAAGTCCAAAGGGGCAACGAACTAATGATAAGTTATTCAACTTTTATATATGCATCTTACTATAACTACTTAGCTATCCCTGGTGAAGTGGTTAGTGGATCGAACTTCTAACGCAGATATTCCTGGTTCGATTCCCCTTCGGGATAAAAATTTCAGGAACTCAATTTTCGGCTCTCCCTTGACACCATTTGCGAGTATGATCTTAAGAAAACGATTATATTCCGTCAGGAGGGGACGATAAATGGCTGACTCGTGTTAAGAGAGAACCATATCTCTTTCACGTTAAAGACACTGTTGTAGATTTCGAAAAAGAGTACAAGTCAGCTTCAACCTATTGGTAAGTTATTCAACTTGTTTGTATGCATATGTTGCTACAATGTACGTACAAACACCATTCTCTCCAAATGCATAACATCTATATTTTGAGATTCATACTTGTGTTTTTCTCTCATTTGACACAAAGGAAGTTATGCTACAACGAATCGAAGAATATATGACAAAATTACAAAGATCCACGTCAATCAATTTGCCTTTGTGAATAGTATTTCATTACAAAATCAACGTACATAAAGACTGTTAAAATACCACCCCCTTCAAAAAGAAATATAGAATAATATGAAATTCAGTGTTATTATTGTTCCTTTATTTTTTTCGTATAGTTGATGTTTTTCCCTCGGTTTTAGTTTGAAACCAGGATTGGATTTCTCTCAATCGATTTATGACTGTTGAACACCGGTAAACAACTGTTGTCTTTATTTAGGCATTGAAAATCATAGGTGATCCGATTCTATGTAATGTATATACCATAGGGGAATTTATTGCCTTTATATAAAAATGATTATGAATTTAGCTACATTGTAATACATGGCAATGGCATCCTTTATATGGTTATAAATCTGTCAAACGTCAGTACCTATATTTTTGAATTTTGTCTTACAATTTGTCATAACGTCTTCATACTTCTTACATTTTGTGCAAAGCAATAAAACCTGCCAAAATCGTCTGATATTCATTTCTTGTTATGAATATTTAAATTAAAGTAAAATCATTTTAACCTTGTGATAACGATGTGTGAAAAAAGGTTTTACAAACATGTCTAGGAAGTGTGAAACATGACCAATACAATCAAAGTCCCAACTGGGATTCCCGTGTATTTTTAATTTAGATTATTCAACATTTCGATATACACAATCCTTATATCACTTATATCAGACATATTGATATCAATGTGTGTAAAATTCTATAATTTCAAGGGTTTTAGTAAGATGTTTTAACGTTTAAATAAACATGATACATTTGCTTACCCTTCCGGAGCACCTGAGATCACCTCTAGTTTTTGGTGGGGTTCGTGTTGTTTATTCTTTAGTTTTCTATGTTGTGTCATGTGTACTATTGTTTTTCAGTTTTCTTTTTCAGTTTTAGCCATGGCATTGTCAGTTTGTTTTAGATTTATGAGTTTGACTGTCCCTTTGATCTTTCTTCCCTTTTTTTTTTTTACATTCACTTCCTTTCAAATCTATACATTTTCCGTGTATGTCATAAAATATTAAACAACCCTAGATCACATTAGTTCCCTGGACGTGTAAGGCCGTGTTCACACCAAACGCCGTGTACAGAAAACATGTTTACATTTGGTTTAATGTAATGTATACTAGTTTCACATTAAATTTGTTCACATCTACACACCTTGTTTAGCTACCTGGACATGAGATTTGTTCACACTTGTAAACTATATGTCATTTAAATGTTCATTACGTAGAACCGAATTCAATTTTTCGAACAACTATTCTAGCAGTTAGGGAACGACCATTTGCCATTAAAAAAGGGGGTGGGTGGATTTTCCAACAATTTAATTAAAGAAAAGCCAGTCATTCAGATGATTAAAAGGAACAAATATTCTGAATCCAAAGTTTCCCCATACATTTTAGTGTTAAATATAAATAGTGTCAACGGCACGTCATAGTCAGAGTTGTGACTGAGTGCGGAAATATGAAGATAGATTAATATTCAATTGGTACCATCGAAAAAAACAAACTAATTAAAAACTTTCGCGCGAGAAAAAAAACTGACTTAGAACCCCCTCCCCCTTTTTTAAAGTAAAGTGGTTGCGCTTTAAGAAAGCCATTTTGCATTATTTGCAGTAGTTTAAAGATGTATCATTTACGCATTAAAAACGTAGGTTCACAATCAGGGTGATAACAGACGAAGAAAAATAATTGGGATGTTAATGATCACTTCATTTCTAGCTTTTCTGTTTGTTTCAAATGGTATTTTTTTCTCCAAGGAGTATTTAACAGATTTGATTACCAGCATCGAAAAAAAACCCGCAATATGACGTTTCTGGCGTAATAAATTATAATAAACAAAATACTCCCCCCCCCCTTTTTCCCTTTTAAGTTACGTTGTTGCTTTTTTTTATAAAAGCCATGTTGATGATTTGCAGGAGTTTAAAATATTTAAGATGTCTCGATTAAGCAGTAGAAAACGTAGGCTGCAGCAGCGTGCTTGCAGGCGAAGAAGAAGGATTGATATATAACGGTTCACTATATTTCTATCTTTTTTGTTTGTTTCAAATACTATTTCTTCTCCAAGGAGTATTCGACAAAGGGATCGGCAAATGTTTCCTTTTAGTTTGAAGTGTAATTTAAGTGTAAACGGATCCGAGATACTAGACGAACAACATTTACCCCACACTTTTTAAGTAATGCATTTATGAGTGAATCGTTGTTTGAGTAGTGGCAAATATTTCTGTGCAAGTCAAGTCGATTCGGAAAGGCCATATTTTTCAAATGAATTATGTGTTCGGCAATTATGCTGGTTTGAGTCTTGATAAGGGTTTAATAAAGCTACGTTAAGGTTTTTTTCTAAAAAAAAATAACAAATAAATACATCAAGTTTGGACAAATATTTCTGTAAAGAACTTTATTTAATAATAATTGTTATAAATATCACTATTATTCAAAAATTGTTTTTTTCCTTAATTATACACGGTGAAACTAATGTTTTAAATACCTAGTTTTGTGTACACTTAATCTACACAAGGCCTACATCGAGTATCGACTGCATGTAGATAAAACATGATTTACACTTTATGTAAACATTAAGTTTTATCAATGGGAACGTAATTTTGTTTAGTTTACGTGTGAGTTACACTTACACAACACCGAGTTTAGGTCAATGTGAACACGGCCTAATATTACAAAACATGTTTTGTGAACTTATTCAGAGTTAAGATATGCCCCTTTTTTGCGAGAATATTGTCCGATATATTATTAAAACCAATTATGTGTGGTATAATATGGATACATAATAGAAATGTTTGTATCTGCAGCTAGACAAACGGCTAAACTGGTTGAAATTTCGTTTCCAGTAAGATTATTGAAACCCTATAAAAGTACATACCAGTATCATAAATTTGAAAATGATACAAAACAAAACCGTAAAACTCAAGAGTATGTGATCAAAAGCTATATTTTACATATATGTTACTGAAATAAATATCTGATATTTGATTAAAAATAGCCAAATATAAAATTCATTGCATTGACATGTATTCTTAGTATACCGAAGTAAAATGTAACTATAACTTTATTAAAAAAAAAAACACATTGAAAAGATGACAGTTGCCATATTTTAATAAACATTTTTTTTTTGCTGTTTAATTTACCTTTGATCTTTTGCAATTACTGTCAACACTGATGTTCTAAATTCGAACCCCGAACGTGGCAAGTGCGCTCGAGTAAAATCTTAATTATTGACTATGGTTATCATTTGTCCTGAGGAAGGTGGTTGGTTCTCTCTGAGCACTCTGCCAATCGCCACCCATAATAATTAACCATCACGAAATAGCACAATAGTGCTGAGAGGCATTAAACACCAAGAAATCAATAAATATTTACAAATATGTGTAGTCGAAAGTAAATCACACGGAATTTTTATGGAGAGTTGTCTGATTGACAATCATACCATATATGGAGGCAACGGTGGTATACCGCTGTTCAAAATTCATAAATCCATGAACAAAAACAAAATCGGGGTAGCAAACTAAAACTTAGGGAAACGCATTAAATATAAGAGGAGAACAACGACACAACACTTAAATGTAACACACACAGAAACGGACTTAGCATTAGACAAATCCTATGATAATAACAAATATAACATTAAAACCGAATACATTAATTTGGTATAGATCCTTCTTTTGTATGGTGACTGAAATCGTATGATCTGATGTTTCCAATTCGATTTCAAGATTTTATTATAATTGTGTTGTTTTTCCTATATTTTCAGTTACGTTTTAAACTGTCTCATAAGTTTTACTTCTTCTTTGTCTACTTTTGTTTTGCAAACATATGTAGCATTGTTAACGAGAGAAAGAGTAGTGTTCCACTTGAGTAAAGAATGAACAAAAACATAAAATCGTTTTTAGCATACAAAATAATAAAAGAACCCAAAAAGTCATTCCGGATGAATGATCAAATTCCGTAAAACAATTATTGTGTAGATACTTTTTATGAATATATCTGAAAATACTTTACTCTATTTGTAACACAACTATAATAATAGTTTAATGTGTGAATGTAACCAATGTAATTTATTAGTTAATTTTACTGAATATTATCCCTGGGTATTCAGTGGTAATCTAACAGGGAAACTTGATGGAATGCTGTACACCAAATTTAATTGTTAAACAGCAATATGTGCAGTAGAGAATCAATTAGAGTGTTAAAAAAAACGATTTTAGCTCAACAACAAATAAGATTGTCAATCCCGGTCAATATGAATAACATGTAATTATCTGATTGGTCAAATAAGATTGTCAAGCTCGGTCAATATGAATAACATGTAATTATCTGATTGGTCGTGATATATTTTTTAATGTTTCTTAAACAATACGTCATGTACCATGTGATTTAACTATACATATATATATACTGCTGTCAGTTGATAATAATTACAAATTATAAACGTTTTAAATTGAATAAGTAATAGCGTTAACGATGAAATCATCAATTCTTATCATAGCAGTTCTTTTGGGAATGTTATTTGTTCCAGCGATAGAAAGTAAGTTTTTAATCTGTTCATATACATTTCCAGAAAAATCACGGAAAACATGGAAAAGGCAAAGATTTAAATTCAGCTCAACGTAAGAAGCTTAAAAGTTTTGCGTAAAGATGGATAGCCGTAGGAAGAGATTTTTATAAAAAAAAAAAAAAAGAATGTCAATGCCTGCACTAAGTCAGGACTATAGCAGTTGTTTCTTCCTTATATGAGATGTTGATTTTGACAATTGTGTAGGGACTTTCCTTTTTGAATTTGCTTGGATTTCGGTATTTTTGGGGTTTTGGTACAAAATACAGAATCAAATATTATAAATATTAAGAACAATTTTCAAATTTATGAATTCATAATGAAATAAGAAAATATATTACAATTGATATGGTTAAGAATGTTCGCTCTATTCAACTTTGAGTTTTTGCCTTGTATTTGGAATCCTCATGTTATGTCTATGTAATGCTTTTATAAAAAAATACCTCAAACAAACAGAGGGTTTTCCATTGTTTCCAATATCTAAAATAGTCTATCCCACAATGCTTTTTAGGCAATGAGTTCTTAGATCTACTTTTGAATATAAAGTATTTTAATAAAAACACAATATTTGTTTTACTATCAGACACAGCAAACACTTATTTCATTTGTGATAAAAGACAGCCATATAATTATTTCTAATCTAACCCAGTCTGTTATGGATAGCCAGAAGTTGTGTGCAACATTGTATTCCAAAAACACGTAAAATATTTTTCCTAAACAAAAAGTGCATAGTCTTGCATGTAAATAAAAATAAAATACATGGTCGAATTCTATGAACATACGAATTTCTGCTCATGAAATAACAGGCATTGGTATGGGGAGGGTTGAGGACTCCCAAACATGTTAACCTCGCCACGTTATTTATGTGCCTCTCTAAATTCAGGAGCCTGTAGTTCAGTGGTTGTCGTTGGTAAATGTTTTTAACATTTGTTTTCGTTTGTTTTTTTTTGTTTAAATTAGGCCGTTAATACTATTCAATTGAATTGTTTCATATTTTTCATCTCAGGTCCTTTTATAGCCGACTATACGGTATAGGTTTTTTCTCATTGTTGAAGGCGATACGGTTGCCTAAAATTGCTTACATCCATTTCATTTAAACTTTGGTGGAAAATTATCTCATAGGCAATCTTACCACATCTTATTATCTTTAAGTTTAGTTTAAACATATTTTATTTGGTGAATTAAAGCAAAATGGATTATACACAAGTAAATCATACTTATACTTATACTCATACTTCGCCATAATACAGTATAAATAATTACAACTATAGTATAATGAGCACGTATGTAAAGCAAACAGTTTTAGAATACATACAAGATATCATAGGTAAGAGAAAAAAAGAAGAGAGAGAGAGAGAGAGAGAGAGAGAGAGAGAGAAAGAAAAAGAAAGTTTGAAAAGTCATATAATTCTGTAATGATGACGTGAGTGTTGTTGATGATGTTAATAATGTAACGTGTCATTATCAATACAGAATTCAGTCTAAATGCAATCTGAATTGATTATTTAAGGTGGTACCTAACACTTTAACTAAAATTAATTTGGCTCGTTTAATTTTCTTAAAAATTTGACAAAGTATTTACTTTGACCCTTTTACAAAAATATATAAAAATTTCAAAACATTTGAACCAACAGTTTTATCAGAAAAATTACACTGGTTATATAGCAGTTTGACAAACACCAATTTTGATCGTTGAGAAGCTTAATATTCCCTTATGAACAATACGTCATTAAAACGTTCTGCCGATTTTACAGAGTTATCTCCCTGAAGTGTTAGGTACCACCTTAAATAAAAAATATTTGACATTGAAAGAATGATATTTGAATTATTATATTTCAAGGTCGTTGGGGAAGAAGATATTATGCAGCAACCCGCCGTGTCACCTTTCCTAGTATGTTTATTAAAATGATATTTGAAACATAATATTTGATGTGGTAACATTTTATAATTGTTCGAATGTTAATTCAATCTTTATAATGTTGATGGCAATCTGTTTGCTTTATTAGAACTTTGTTTGAAATATTATGGTTTTAATGATAACATTTTAAAATTGATAGAATGATAATTCAATCTTAATATAATCTTTTTTTATTAAAATAGAAACATTATTTGACTTCGAGCGAATGATATTTGAATTATTATATTTCAAGTTCTTGGCGGAAGACGATTTTTTGGCGCACCAGCACCAGCACCAGGTGTCGCAGCAGCTGCAGCCTTTCTTAGTATGTTTATTGAAATGATATTAAAAGTATAATATTTATAGTGGTAATATTTTAAATTGTTAGAATTATTGTTCAATCTTAAAGATTATAATTTTTATGGCAATTTATTTGCCCTATTAGAATTTTGTTAAAAATATTATATTTTTTAAAAATGATAACATTTGAAATTGTTAGAATAATTTTCAATTTTTATAATTTTTATGGTAATGTATTTGCCCTATAAGAGTTTTGTTTAAAATATTATATTTTTTTGAAATGGTAACATTTTGAAATTGTTAGAATAATAGTTCAATCTTGATACAATCTTTACCGTTTAATGAAAAATGATTGCCATTGTGAAAAAAAATAATGGCATTTTTCTATTTCAAGGAAATGACAGAAGAAGAACTTTAGCTGCAGCCTGTGTCGCAGCCGCAACCGCTGCTCAAGGTATGATTATTAAAATGAGATTTAATTCGTAATATTTGTTTTAATAACATTTTAAAATTAATACCATTATAGTTCAATCTTTATTACTTCAATGCTTAAATTTTATTTGAATTATTTTTGAAATTTAATATTTTTATAATGATAATATTTTGAAATTGTTAGTTCAATAGTTTAATCTTCGTAGACTTAATGAAAAAATGTTTGATATAGTAAGAATGATATTTATTTTTTTCTCTTTGAAGCTGCCTGTCCTCAAAATGCGTTGACAGTAACCCTTGCCTGTTCCACAGCCGATTTACAAGCTCGAAGTATGAATATTAAAATAATATTTGAATCATAAAGTTTCTTGCAATAACATTTTAAAATTGTTACAATAATAGTTCAATCTGTATAATTTCAATGCTAAACTGTTTACCCTATTAGAATTATGTCTGAAATGTTATATTTCTATTGGTAACATAATAAAATTGTTGAAGAAATAGTAAAATCTTCATAAAATCTCTATAGATTTAATGTAAAATGATTGACGTTGCAAGAATGATATTTGAAATTTTCTATTTGAAGTTACTTGTGGAACAAGAATTTAAGCTGATGTTCAAGGTATGTTTTTTCAAATAATATTTAAGTCGTTCAATTGAGAATGGAAATGGGGAATGTGTCAAAGAGCGACAACCCGACCAAAGAGCATAAAACAGCCGAAGGTCACCAACATACTTAACGTGATGCATATGTCTGCGCAACACGAGATCTTCATCATGACCTTTAAACATATTGCTGCATCTATGCGAGAAGAATTTTATAATAAAAACTAACGATCAACAAAATTAGATATATATTTCACATGAACAAATAACTTAAGACACATCCAAATCTCTTATTTTTAAACATAGTTATATAAATACACGAGGAGTTAGTTTGGGAGGGTCAGTAAATTCCATATGGGGTGAGAGCGAAGCTCGAACCCCATATGGAATTTATTTACCCTGTATATATCATATTAGGTCACTAGCACACTATGTTACGAATTTATCTTACCGACTATCTTTATTTGTTGAATTTAGACTCACGTTGTCTTATTTGCTATCATAACACATCTTCTTGTTTCCGTATTAAAGTGTTCCAATGTTCAATTTTAAGAACCTTCTTTAATTGGTCTGCACTAAAAAAAAAACTAATGTAAACGATAAATATCTATAATCAATAACCTTGATATAACAATATTAAACAGAACTTTCAACACTTTTAAATAATCAAACAATGCCTAAGTCATAAATTCACTACTAACCGTGTATTGATATAAGCTCCGCCCCCTTACTAACTTATATTGAATTTACACGGTCTCCACGAGGTCGCTTTTAACCAATCGTATTCCTAGAAATGTATAGGAGGTAAGATAATTACTATTACTTTTTAGTAGAAGATAAGATGCACACACATGAAAGCAAGGACCAAAATTTAGAAAATGACCTGGGGTTTGCTAATTTACAGAAAAATGAATCACACTTTGTACCCCGAAAATTTAACCACATATTATGTGAAAATGTCTCAGCTTCGAAACGAGCTATCAAACATATCCAAGTTTGCGATATGGACTGGGCTACAGAAGAAAATGTAACCATTAACGGTAATGGAAAATTCCTTAAGCATGCTGACCCAGATCTCTATCACATTAAAAAGTTTCATGGGTGTATATACCACTAATCCAAATACTTACTGTCATATAGATTCTCGTTATCGTTTCCACTAAAAATTGATCAAAACATCTTGAAGATTTAACGAACTATTTGTGAAAATAATTTTATCGATTTCTTTAACGGTTGGGGACTAAAACTGCCTTGTTGTTAACAAAACAATACATGATCATACACCTTCTTTGAATACATGTATCCGACTTATTTTTCTATATGCATTAAAAGAACATAGTCTAGTCATTTAATAGTAACACTTAATATGTCCTAAAACTTAATTTGTTGATTTAAATGTATGAAAATTATAGCATCTCTCTACATACAACTCATATCTTATTTCGTACATTGCAGGTTTGCCTAATCACCATGACGATAATGAAAAGACAACAGAAGAACATATCGTTATAATAAATCTCAAACAAAATTTTATACTTGTAAAGCATTGTTTTCTGCCAAATCCCTTTTCATCCGAATCTTTGTCTTTGTCTACTGATTTTATCGGGACTAAATAATGAGGAGTTGGACAGGGGTACGGGAACATGGGAATGACGGGGAAGAATGTAAGAGATTGTAAAGAGGGGATTGGACATTCACAAACATCTCCAATTCTGCCTAGTTCGACGTGTGGCTGTGAAAAAAATCATTAGCATGATTTCATTGGTTGTCGTTTTTCTTGTTTTGTACTGTATTGGTTTTGCGTTTATTTTGTACATAAATCATTGACACGCCGTTGATTTGGTCGTTTGAGATTGTTTCCATTTGTCATGTCGGATCCCTTCATAGCTTGTATTGTGATATGATTTTTTCTCATAGTTAAATGCTTTAGGTGTGATGTGCGTCTATGTCATTCATGTCTATAGTCAAATTGAGAATTGAAATTGGGAATGTGTCAAAGAGACAACAACCCGACCATAGAACAAATAACAGCAGAAGGTCTTCAATGTAGCGAGAAATTCCCGCACCCGGAAGTGGATACTTACAACATATGTTATAATACCACATCATTTATTTTGATGGTATAAATATGTGACTGGCTATTTTTCGGGACCATATAAAAAAAAAGATGTGGTATGATTGCCAATCAGACAACTATCATGTCAATCATATTTATTAAAACTTCAGTTTTTAATATTCACCAGCACTTTTCAGAAGCAACGTTCAACCATATACGAATTTGTTTTCAGAACATTATATATAATAAAAACATTGGCATGAAACTGTGGTTATTTGTTTTCTCAGATATAAGTTCCTGATCCTTGACTTAAGGTCACCTTAATTTGTGGATTTTAATATTGCATATTTATGTAATACTTAACTGTGTCTGTCCATTCATAAGTGGTTTTCCCAACTAAAAAGCCTAAGACTGATATTCCTAATATAAATGAAATACCCTTGAAAGGAACGATAAACACAAAAAATAAAGAATTATATAAATAAGGTAAATTATGACGTTGTGACTTGTTAAACGCCGTCACGTGTTGACCCCTCTATGGGTTAGTAAAGTTCAGATATGGTTCATGACGTCACGTTTATTGTTTATGGTGGCGTCATCTATTGATGCTAGTGTATTTCATAAAAAAAATTCTTTAAATCGCAGCAAAAAAGTCCGTCGTGCGGATAAATTAGTTAAATGGTTCACTTCTCAACTCCTAAGGACCATAGAGGGTAAGTGAAATCCAAATGAGATTCGGCCTTACAAGGGATGTCATAACCCCTATGAAGGGGTCAGTAGCAAACCATAACACTTATAGTAGATGGTATATTTTGTGTTTAACATGCTTTACACATTTCTTCATACACGCCCGTTACACATTAGGCTAGCTACCTAGTCGACTTATTCTTAGAGACATGATTTTTTTATTAGTTGTTAGTGGCATTGAACTAGCTGTCAGTTAACTGCGAGTACTCTCAGATCTGTTCATTGTATCTTGTTGTGTCGGGATGTATAAGTACCCGGCCACGTCCACTTGCATTTTTTTGTCTATCTGATGAGTTAAGCCTTTTTCAATTATTTTTATAGTTCGTTCTTATGTTGTACTGTTATACCACTGTCCCATGTTAGGGGAGGATTGGGACCCCGCTAACATGTATAACCCCGCCACATTATTTATGTATGTGCCTGTCCCAAGTCAGGAGCCTGTAATTAGTGGTTGTCGTTTGTTTATGTGTTACATATTTGTTTTTTGTTCATTTTTCCCCCCTAAATAAAGCCGTTAGTTTTCTCGTTTGAATTGTTTTACATTGTCTTATCGGGGCCTTTTATAGCTGACTATGCGGTATGGGCTTTGCTCATTGTTGATAGCCGTACGGTGACCTATAGTTGTTAATGTTTGTGTCGTTTTTGGTCTTTTGTTGATCGCTGTCTCATTGGCAATCATACCACATCTTCTTTTTTATATTATTAAGGTTTAATTACTTTTTGTATTTTTCATTAAAAATTGCAGCCATTTTTTCTAGTGATGTGTATGTGTGAACATATATATACATATTAACCTGCGGCTGACCCAAGTCAGGAGCCTCTAGCCTTTGTTAGTATTGTATTATTTTAATTTTGGTTTCTTTTGTACAATTTGGAAATTAGTATGGCGTTCATTATCACTGAACTAGTATATATTTGTTTATGGGCCAACTGAAGGACGCCTCCGGGTGCGGGAATATCTCGCTACATTGAAGACCTGTTGGTGACCTCCTGCTGTTGTTGGTTTTTTTTACGGTCGGGTTGTTGTCTCTTTGACACATTCCCCATTTCCATTCTCAATTTTATGTATGTATAAATCATTTTTTTGTGTCATTCATATCTATGTATCAATAACCAAATGCATACTATTATGAAGATTGAGTGATCAGGCAGATCTAGCCAACTCCCCTGGTTCTCTTTCCTGTTAAAACATGTAAAAGTCAATCGAAAAAAAACCATTTTGGCCAAGAAATCCTCGCTAAATATTCCGGTCGACCACCCACTGCATCCATTAGTAGTTAAAGATTTGATTTCATTCAATAAACTAATTTATGATCCGCGTGTACGTCTCACTTAAAACACAGCCATATACAGGTCAAAATTAATCATCCATGGGGTATTTGCAAAATTTGAACGGAGGCAATTTCTTGGCATGTTTTTTAAAATCAAACAAAGTTTTATTTTGAACCCCGATTTGGACCAACTTGAAAACTGGGTCCATAATAAAAAAATCCAACTACATGATGGTTTAGATATTAAATTTGGACCCTCTGAACCTTAAGGTAGACTAATTTGGAATCGAAAATACACCGTCAGATTCGGCACAACAAAGAACCTCAATAATTCAATTTTCTATGAAATCAAACAAAGTTTAATTTTGAACCTTTTGGACCCTTTGAACCTTAGGAACCTCAAGATATCCAGAATAAACCCTCAGAAAAATTGGCCAAGAAATAAGCAACTTATATATATACAAAGTATTAGAAAACGTATTGTTTTTCTCCCAATTTTGGCCATATCGGTTCGCATACACTTACACACAAGTTATTGGCTGTTGGCACCATTACCTCCAAATCAATCCAAACATTCTTTTTGTGGGTTCCAACCTTGTGTATAAATTTCATAGCGATTCAATCACTTACACTAAAGTTGTTGTCATTATTTCGGACAATTCGAACAATAACTTGAATTTAAGTGAATGGATCTCTATGAAATTAAATCTTTGAACCTTAATGTAGACTAATTTGAAAACGGGACCAAAAATTTGGAATTGAAAATACACGGTCAGATTCGGCACATCAAAGAACTTCAATAATTCAATTTTCTATGAAATCAAACAAAGTTTAATTTTGAACCTTTTGGACCCTTTGGACCTTAAGAACCCAAAGAATTTCAGAATTAACCCTCATTAAAATTGGTCAAGAAATAAGCAAATTATACAAAGTATTAGAAGACGTATTGTTTTGGCCCCATTTTGGCCCCTATCGGTTCGCATACACTTACACACAAGTTATTGTCTGTTAGCACCATTACCCCCAAATCAATTCAAACATTCCTTTAGTGGGTTCAAAGTTGTGTATAAATGTCATAGCGATTCCATCACTTACACTAAAGTTGTTGTCCTTTTTCGGACAATTCGGACAATAACTTGAATTTAAGTGATTAGATCTCTATGAAAGGAGTAGGTCCGGTAAGGGCCGATTTTGGCCTCAAATATCAGGTCTATCTAACGAAAGTTTTTGACTTTTTTTAAACACTTCAGTGTTTATTACAATTGATTCGATTAGTTTATGTGAAAGATTTTAACTGATTTAGTCATTTAAAAAAAGTACGCTCTGATTCAAGCTTAAATATGAAAATTCTATCAAATATGCCAAAAAACGTTACTTTTCAGATGGTTTTTGTCAAACTTGAAAGTGGTCGCATCCGTGTTCATCTTCAACCTTTATATATGTTTTGTACTATCATCAAATACAACTTACATTTCAATATTATGAATGAACACGAATGCGGCCACTTTCAATTTTGCTAATGCTAAACATTTTGAAGATTTCAGTAATGAAGCAGGACTTAATGATGTTAGAACGCGATATGTATGAATTGTTTAGTATGTTTATTAAAATGATATTTAAATTATAATATTTATAGTGGTAATATTTTAAATTGTTAGAATAATTGTTCAATCTTTATATTTTTTATGGCAATTTATTTGCACTATTAGAATTTTGTTAAAAATATTATATTTTTTTAAATTGTAACATTTTGAAATTGTTAGAATAATTGTTCAATCATTATAATGTTGATTGCAATTTATTTGCCCTATTAGAATTTTGTGAAAAATATTATATTTTTTAAAAATGGTAACATTTTGAAATTGTCAGAATAATTTCAATCTTTATAATTTTTATGGTAATTTATTTGCCCTATAAGAATTTTGTTAGAAATATTATATTTTTTTGAAATGGTAACATTTTGAAATTGTTAGAATAATAGTTCAGTGTTAATACAATCTTTACCGTTTAATGAAAAATGTTTGCCATTGTGAAAAAAATAATGATATTTTTCTATTTCTAGTAAATGATAGAAGAAGAACTATAATGTGCCGAATCTGACCGTGTATTTTTGATTCCAAATTTTTGGTCCAGTTTTCAAATTAGTCTACATTAAGGTTCAAAGATTAAATTTCATAGAGATCCATTCACTTAAATTCAAGTTATTGTCCGAATTGTCCGAAAAAAGACAACAACTTTAGTGTAAGTGATTGAATCGCTATGAAATTTATACACAAGGTTTGAACCCACAAAAGGAATGTTTAGATTGATTTGGGGGTAATGGTGCCAACAGCCAATAACTTGTGTGTAGGTGTATGCGAACCGATAGGGCCAAAATGGGGCCAGAACAATACGTTTTCTAATACTTTGGATAAGTTTCTTATTTCTTGACCAATTTTAATGAGGGTTTATTCTGGAATTATTGGGGTTCTTAATGTCCAAAGGGTCCAAAAGGTTAAAAATTAAACTTTATTTGATTTCAAAGAAAATTGAATTAATTATTGAAGTTCTTTGATTTGCCGAATATGACCGTATATTTTCGCATCCAAATTTTTGGTCCCGTTTTCAAATTAGTCTATATTAAGGTTCAGAGGGTCCAAATTTAATATTCGATATGCTGAATCTAAACAATCATGTAGTTGAATTTTTTATTATGGACCCAGTTTTCAAGTTGGTCCAAATCGGGGTTCAAAATAAAACTTTGTTTGATTTTAAAAAAACATGCCAAGAAATTGCCTCCGTTCAAATTTTGCAAATATCCCATGGATGATTAATTTTGACCATTTGGTATATGGCTGTGTTTTAAGTATGACGCACACGCGGGTCATAAATTAGTTTATTGAATGAAATGAAATCTTTAACTACTAATGGATGCAGTAGGTGGTCGACCGGAGTTTTTAGCGAGGATTTCTTGGCCAAAAAAAATATATTTTCGATTGACTTTTACATGTTTTAACAGGAAAGAGACCCAAGGGAGTTGGCTAGATCTGCCTGATCACTCAATCTTCATAATATTATGAATTTGGTTAGTGATACATAAATAAATGGTTTATACATACATAAATTTGAGAATAGAAATGGGGAATGTGTCAAAGAGACAACAACCCGACCGTAGAAAAAAAAAAACAGCAGAAGGTCACCAACAGGTCTTCAATGTAGCGAAGAAATTCCCGCACCCGGAGGCGTCCTTCAGTTGGCCCCTCAACAAATATATACTAGACTTGTGACAGGCGCAAAAATGCGGCGGGGTTAATATGTTCACTCATACACATCACTAGAAAAAATGGCTGTAATTTTTAATGAAAAATACAAACAGTAATAAAACCTTAATAATATAAAAAAGAAGATGTGGTATGATTGCCATTGAGACAGCTATCAACAAAAGACCAAAATGACACAAACATTAACAACTACAGGTCACCGTACGGTTTTCAACAATGAGCAAAGCCCAAACCGCATAGTCAGCTATAAAAAGCCCCGATAAGACAATGTAAAACAATTCAAACGAGAAAACTAACGGCTTTATTTAGGGGGGAAAAATGAACGAAAAACAAATATGTAACACATAAACAAACTACAACCACTAATTACATGCTTCTGACTTGGGACAGGCACATACATAAATAATGGGGCGGGGTTAAACATGTTAGCGGGATCCAAATCCTCCCCTAACATGGGACAGTGGTATAACAGTACAACATAAGAACGAACTATAAAAATCAGTCGAAAAAGGCTTAACTCATCAGATAGACAAAAAAATACAAGTGGACGTGACCGGGTACTTATACATCCCGACACAAAAATACACAAGGAACAGATCTGTGAGAAATTGCAGTTATCTGACAGCTAGTTCAATGCCACTAACAACTAATAAAAAAATCATGCCTCTAGTTGAGAAGTGAACCATTTAACTAATTTATTGCACGACGGACTTTTTTGCTGCGATTTGAAGAAAACAAATTATGAAATACACTAGCATCAATAGATGACGCCACCATAAACAATAGACGCGACGTCATGAACCATATTTGATCTTTACTAACCCCATAGAGGGGTAAACACGTGACGGCGTTAAACGAATCACAACGTCATAATTTACCGTTTTTATATAATTCTTTATTTTTTGTGTTTATCGTTCCTTTCAAGGGTATTTCATTTATACTATAGGAATATCAGTTTTAGGCTTCTTAGTTGGGAAAACCACTTCTGAATGGACAGACACAATTAAGTATTACATAAATATGCAATATTAAAATCAACAAATTAAGGTGTTCTAAGTCAAGGAACAGGAACTACATCTGCGAAAACAAATAACCACAGTTTCACGCCAATGTTTTTATTATATATAATGTTCTGAAAAAAACAAATTGGTATATGGTTGAACGTTGCATCTGAAAAGTGCTGGTGAATATTAACAACTGAAGTTTTATTAAATATGATTGACATGATAAATGTCTCATTGGCAATCATACCACATCTTTTTTTATATGGTCCAGAAAATTAGCCAGTCACATATTTATACCATCAAAATAAGAAGATGTGGTATTATAACGAATGTTGTAAGTATCCACTTCCGGGTGCGGGAATGTCTCGCTACATTGAAGACATTTTGGTGACCTTCTGCTGTTATTTGTTCTATGGTCGGGTTGTTGTCTCTTTGACACATTCCCCATTTCCATTCTCAATTTTACTATAGACATGAATGACATAGACGCAAATATACATCAAACCAATGGCATTTTCTCATATCACATTACAAGCTATGAAAGGATCCGACATGACAAATGGAAACAATCTCAAACGACCAAATCAACGGCGTGTCATTGATTTATGTACAAAATAAACGAAAAACCAATATAGTACAAAACAAGAAAACGACAACCAATGAAATAATGCTAATGATTTTTTCACAGCCACACGTCGAACTAGGCAGGATCGAGCATGTTCGTGAATGTCCAATCCCCTCTTTACAATCTCTAACATTCTTCCCCGTCATTTCCATGTTCCATTACCCCTGTCCAACTCCTCGTTATTTAGTCCCGATAAAATCAGTAGACAAAGATTCGGATGAAATGGGAATTGGCAGAAAACAATGCTTTACAAGTATAAGATTTTGTTTGAGATTTATTATAACGATATGTTCTTCTTGTCTTTTCAGTATCGTCATGGTGATTAGGCAAACCTGCAATGTACGAAATAAGATATGAGTTATATGTAGAGAGATGCTATAATTTTTATATCTTTAAATCATCAAATTAAGTTTAAGGACATATTAAGTGTTACTAACACTACGACTTCATCCTAAACCTCCTCATAACTAACCTCTCAAACTAACTCCTCGTGTATTCATATAACTATGTTTAAAAATAAGAAATTTGGATGTGTCTTAAGATGTTTGTTCATGTGAAATATATATTTATTTTTATTGATCGTTAGTTTTTATTCTAAAATTCTTCTCGCATAGATGCAACTACTAGTTTTTGTTTAAAAGTCATGATGAAGATCTCGTGTTGCTCAGACATATGCATCACGTTCAGTATGTTGGTGGCCTTCGGATGTTGTTTTTTTCTTTGGTCGGGCTGTTGTCTCTTTGACACATTCCCCATTTCCATTCTCAATTGTACGACTTAAATATTATTTGAATAATAAATAATTTGATTACATACCTTGAACACCAGCTTAAATTCTTGTTCCACAAGTAACTTCAAATAGAAAATTTCAAATATCATTCTTACAAGGTCAATCATTTTTCATTAAATCTATAGAGATTTTATTGAGATTTTACTATTTTTTAACAATTGTATTATGTTACCAATAGAAATATAACATTTCAAACATAATTCTAATAGGGCAAACATTTTAGCATTGGAATTATACAGATTGAACTATTATTGTAACAATTTTAAAATGTTATTGCAAGAAACTTTATGATTCAAATATCATTTTGATATTCATACTTCGAGCTTGTAAATCGGCTGTGGAACAGGCAAGGGTAACTGTCAACGCATTTTGAGGACAGGCAGCTTCAAAGAGAAAAAAATAAATATCATTCTTACTATATCAAACATTTTTTTTCATTAAATCTATGAAGACTAAACTATTGTACTAACAATTTCAAAATATTATCATTATAAAAATATTAAATTCAAAAATAATTCTAATAAAATTTAAGCATTGAAGTTATAAAGATTGAACTATTATTGTACCAATTTTAAAATGTTATTAAAACAAATATTACGAATTAAATATCATTTCAATAATCATACTTTGAGCAGCGGTAGCGGCTGCGACACAGGCTGCAGCTAAAGTTCTTCTTCTATTATTTACTAGAAATAGAAAAATGTCATTATTTTTTTCACAATGGAAAACATTTTTCATTAAACGGTAAAGATTGTATCAAGATTGAACTATTATTCTAACAATTTCAAAGTGTTACCATTTCAAAAAAATGTAATATTTCCAACAAAATTCTAATAAGGCAAATAAATTGCCATGAAAATTATAAAGATTGAACAATTATTCTAACAATTTAAAATATTACCCCTATAAATATCATCACTTAAATATCATTTTAATAAACATACTAAGAAAGGCAGCAGCTGCTGCGACACCGGGTGCTGGTGCGGGTGCGGGTGCTGGTGCGCCAAAGAATCGTCTTCCACCAAGAACTTGAAATATTATAATTCAAATATCATTCGCTCGTAGTCAATTAATGTTTCTATTTTAATTAAAAAAGATTATATTAAGATTGAATTATCATTCTATCAATTTTAAAATGTTATCATTAAAACCATAATATTTCAAACAAAGTTCTAATAAAGCAAACAAATTGCCATCAACATTATAAAAATTTAATTAACATTCGAACAATTATAAAATGTTACCACATCAAATATTATGTTTCAAATATCATTTTAATAAACATACTAGGAAAGGTGACACGGCGGGTTGCTGCATAATATCTTCTTCCCCAACGACCTTGAAATATAATAATCATATATCATTCTTTCAATGTCAAATATTTTTTATTTAAATTATCAATTAAGATTGTATTAAGACTGAATTCTGAATTGATAATGACACGTAACATCATTAACATCATCAACAACACTCACGTCATTATTACAGAATTATATGACTTTTCAAACTTTCTTTTTCTTTCTCTCTCTCTTCTTTTTTTTTCTTACCTATGATATCTTGTATTTATTCTATAAACTGTTTGCTTTACATGCATGCTCATTATACTATACTATTTATTTATATTGTATTATAGAGAAGACTTCATAAGTATGATTTACTTGTGTATAATCCATTTTGCTTTAATTCACCAAATAGAACATGTTTAAACTAAACTTAAAGATAATGAGATGTGGTATGATTGCCTATGAGATAACTTTCCACCAAAGTTTAAATGAAATGGATGTAAGCAATTATAGGCAACCGTATCTCCTTCAACAATGAGAAAAAAACCTATACCGTATAGTCGGCTATAAAAGGACCTGAGATGAAAAATATTAAACAATTCAATTGAATAGTATTAACGGCCTAATTTTAACAAAAAAACAAACAAAAACAAAAACAAATGTTAAAAACATTAACCAACGACAACCACTGAACTACAGGCTCCTGAATTCGGAGAGACTCATAAATAATGTGGCGAGGTTTACATGTTTGGGAGTCCTCAACCCTCCCCATACCAATGCCTGTTATTTTATGAGCAGAAATTCGTATGTACATAGAATTCTACCATGTATTTTTATTTTTATTTACATGCAAGAAACAATATTTTACGTGTTTTTGGAATAAAATGTTGCACACAACTTCTGGCTATCCATAACAGACTGGGTTAGATTAGAAATAATTATATGGCTGTCTCTTATCACAAATGAAATAAGTGTTTGCTGTGTCTGATAGTAAAACAAATATTGTGTTTCCATTAAAATACTTTATATTCAAAAGTAGATCTAAGAACTCATTGCCTAAAAAGCATTGTGGGATAGACTAGTTTAGATATTGGAAACAATGGAAAACCCTCTGTTTGTTTGAGGTAATCAGGCATTTTTTATAAAAGCATTACACAGACATAACATGAGGATTCCAAATACAAGGCAAAAACTCAAAGTTGAATAGAGCGAACATTCTTAACCATATCAATTGTAATATATTTTCTTATTTCATTATGACTTCATAAATTTAAAAATTGTTTCTTAATATTTATAATATCTGATTCTGTATTTTGTAATTTCTTCTGTTTCATAAAAACCAAAACCCAAAAAATACCGAAATCCAAGCAAATTCAAAAAGGAAAGTCCCTGCACAATTGTCAAAATCAACATCTCATATAAGGAGGAAACAACTGCTATAGCCCTGACTTGGTGCAGGCATTGACTTTCTATTTTTTTTTTATAAAAATCTCTTCCTACGGCTATCCATCTTTACGCAAAACTATTAAGCTTCTTACGTTGAGCTGAATTTAAATCTTTGCCTTTTCCATGTTTTCCGTGATTTTTCTGGAAATGTATATGAACAGATTAAAAACTTACTTTCTATCGCTGGAACAAATAACATTCCCAAAAGAACTGCTATGATAAGAATTGATGATTTCATCGTTAACGCTTTTACTTATTCAATTTAAAACGTTTATGATTTGTAATTATTATCAACTGACAGCAGTATATATATATATGTATAGTTAAATCACATGGTACATGACGTATTGTTTAAGATACAATCAAAAATATATCACGACCAATCAGATAATTACATGCTATTCATATTGACCGAGCTTGACGATCTTATTTGACCAATCAGATAATTACATGTTATTCATATTGACCAGGCTTTACAATCTTATTTGACCAATCCGATAATTACATGTTATTCATATTGACCGGGCTTGACAATCTTATTTGTTGTTGAGCTAAAAATGATTTTTTTAACACTCTAATTCATTCTTTATTGCTGTTTAACAATTAAATTTGGTGTACGGCATTTCATCAAGTTTCCCTGTTAGATTACCACTGAATACCCAGGGATAATATTCAGTAAAATTAACGAATAAATTACATTGGTAACATTCACACATTAAACTATTATTATAGTTGTGGTACAAACAGTCTTTGCTACATCACAAAAAGTATTTTCAGATATATTCATAAAAAGTATCTACACAATAATAGTTTTACGGAATTTGATCATTCATCCGGAATGAATGTTTGGGTTCTTTTATTATTTTATTTTATCCTAAAAACGATTTTGTTTTTGTTCATCCTTTATTCAAGTGGAACACTACTCTTTCTCTTGTTAACAATGCTACATATGTTTGCAAAACAAAAGTAGACAAAGAAGAAGTAAAACATATGTGACAGTTTAAAACGTAACTGAAAATATAGGAAAACAACACAATTATAATAACATCTTGAAATCGAATTGGAAACATCAGATCATACGATTTCAGTCACCATAAAAAAGAAGGATCTATCCCAAATTCATGTATTTGGTTTTGATGTTGTATTTGTTATTCTCATAGGATTTTGTCTAATGCTTAGTTCGTTTCTGTGTGTGTTACATTTTAATGTTGTGTTGTTGTTCTCCTCTTATATTTAATGCGTTTCCCTCAGTTTTAGTTTGCTACCCCGATTTTGTTTTTGGCCACTGATTTATGAGTTTTGAACAGCGGTATACCACTGTTGCCTTCATATATGGTATGATTGTCAATGAGACAACTATCCATAAAAATTCCGTGTGATTTACTTTCGACTACATATATTTGTAAATATTTATTGATTTATTGGTGTTTAACGCCTCTCAGCATTATTGTGCTATTTCGTGATTGTTAATTATTATGGGTGGCGGTTGTCAGGATGCTCGGAGAGAACCAACCACCTTCCGCAGGAAATATGACAACCATAGTCAATTATTAGATTTTAGTCGAGCGCACTTCGGGGTTCGAACTTAGAACATCAGTGTTGACTGTAATTGCGAAAGATCAACGGTAAATCAAACAGCAAAAGACAAAAATATGTTTATTAAAATATGGTAAATAGTTAATAGTCAAAGGTACCAGGATTATAATTTAGTACGCCAGACGCGCGTTTCGTCTACATAAGACTCATCAGTGAAGCTCATATCAATTTTATTTATAAAACCAAACACTTACAAAGTTGAAGAGCATTGAGGATCCAAAATTCCCAAAAGATGTGCCAAATACGGCTAAGGAAATCTATATCTGGAATGAGAAAATCCTTAGTTTTTCGAAAAATTTAAAGTTTTGTTAACCGGAAATTTATAAAATATGACAAAATTATTGATATTCATGTCAACACCGAAGTGGGCTGGTAACTGTCATGTTTTCAATGTGTTTTTCTATAATAAACGCAATAGTAACATATTACTTCGGTATACAAAGAACACATGGTAATACAATGAATTTTATATCTTTTTATTTTTAATCAAATATTAGATATTTATTTCAGTAACAAAATAAAGCTTTTGATCAGATACTCTTGAACATTTTCAAGAGTTTTGCGGTTGGTTTTTTTTGTATCATTTTCAAATTTATGATACTGGTATGTACTTTAATAAGGTTTCACTAATCTTACTTGAAATGAAATTTCAACCAGTTCAGCCGTTTGTCTAGCTGCAGATACAATCATTTCTAATATGTATCCATATTATACCACATATGAATGGTTTAAATAATATATCAGACAATATTCTCGCAAAACAGGGGCATATCTTAACTCTGATTAAGATCACAAAAACATGTTTTGTAATATCACACGTCAAGGGAACCAGTGTGATCTAGTATGTAAAATGTTGTTTGATATTTGATCACATACACGGAAAATGTATAGATTTGAAAGGAAGTGAATGTCAATGTATCAAGTTCATCTAAACGTTAAAACATCTTACTAAAACTCTTGAAATTGTAGAATTTTACACACATTTTACACACATTGATGAGTTTATCAATATGTCTGATATAAGTGATATAAGGACTGTATATATCGAAATGTTGAATAATCTGAATTAGAAATACACGGGCTTCTCAGTGGGGACTTTGATTGAATTGGTATTTTTTCCCACTTCCTAGACATGTTTGTAAAACCTCTTTTCACACAAGGTTATCACAAGATTAAAATGATTTTACTTTAATTTAAATATTCATGACAAGAAATGAATATCAAATGATTTTGGCAGGTTTTACTGCTTTACACAAAATGTAAGAAGTATGAAGCCGTTATGACAATTTGTAAGACAAAATTCAAAAATATAGGTACTGACGTTTGACAGATATATAACCATATAAAAGATGCCATTGCCATCTATTAAAATGTAGCTAAATTCATAATAATTTTTATATTAAGGCAATAAATCAGATCACCTATGATTTTAAATGCCTAAATAAAGACAACAGTTGTTTACCGGTGTTCAACAGTCATAAATCGATTGAGAGAAGACCAATTCGAGTTTCAAACTGAAACCGAGGTAAAAACATCAACTATACGAGGAAAATAAAGGAACAACAATTACACTGAAATACAACAAAAACAAACGCAAACATACAAAGAAACGAACTATGTGATAACAACCTGCCATATTCCTGACTTGGTACAGTACATTTTAAGAACAAATGTTGGGTTAAACCTGGTGTTATGGCTAGCCAAACCTCCCGCTTATATGACAATGTTAAAACATATCGCTAAAATGACAACACTACGTGACGGAAATACAGCACAAACTCACTCAAAAATTATCATCACAGAGAAACGCACACACGAATAATATAGCGGACAAACATGCAAACCGCAGAACAACAACATCAACGACAGACACCACATGACATCACAAACAGTGACGCACTAACGCAAAGAACATTGAATCTCGAACTTTATACAATTATTTTCACAATACTAGTCCTTTCATGACAATGACAATGATGACATTTAATGGCTAGTTTATTAAACATTTGAACTACTAACGATAAGACCTAACACATTATGCAACCGAAACCATAACAGAAACATTAAAACAAATACATCAATGTAAGTAAGTAAGTAATTTATTTTTATTGGTTAAAAATCCAAAATTACAGAATTGATACCAAGACAATACAAATTTGTTATACACAAACATACAAACATATGTATATATATATATCATACCAAATCTATAAACATTATATGAGGAGGTGGTACCACAATGTTGAATGTTCAAAATACAACGACACGTCGTATAGCAATGCAAATACATACTCTTTTTCATTCGAGCGTCCCTGATAGGTCGTATGTAGACGAAACGAGCATCTTACGAACTTTGATAGGTTTATCCATATGTCTGATAAAATTAATGGAAGATTGGTGTATACAGAAATGGTAAATGATTTTAAATATAGACATACAGGCTTCATGGTAAAGATTCATGTTTTCAAGACATGTTTGTGACAATTTCATTTTTTTTTCTTGGGCTAACGCAAGAAAAAACACCATATAATAATTTGTTGGGCAGTTTTGGTGTTTTGCACAAAATGTAAGACGTTTGAAGCCTTCATGGTAATATGTTAGACAAAATGCACAAATATAGATACTGATATTTGACAGATTTATGTGTTATGAACATATATATGATACCATTGCAATGTATTAACAAGATTTATAATAGATTTTGATTTTAATTTCAAGGGGTCACAGAATGATCTTTTCTCAACTTTCTCTTCGGTATTTGACTTTAAGAGAATTGGAGCACCCATGATTTTGTATGCATAAGGTAAACCTCGTTTTTGGTATGTTCGATGTCTTGTAATCTATGTCCTTCTCTAACTACTTTTCGAGATAATTTCATATTATTCTATATTTCTTTTTGAAGGGGTGGTATTTTTAACAGTCTTCATTTGCGTTGATTTTGTAATGAAATACTATTCACAGAGCCAAATTAATTGACGTGGATCTTTGTAATTTTGTCATATATTCTTCGATTCATGGTACCATACCTTCCTTTGTGTCAAATGAGAGAGAAACGCAAGTATAAATCTCAAAATATACATGTTATGCATTTGGAGAGAATGATGTATGTAAGTACATTGAAGCAACAGATGCATACATATAAGTTGAATAACTTACCAATAGGTTGAAGCTGACTTGTACTTTTAATGATTTGATTAGTGAATTTAAATAAATTCCAGACACTTTTATTCCAACAACTTAATCCTTGAAACAGTAAATCAATAAGTACTTTTATATATATTGTTTGATGTATGTACGTAAATAAGGCCGTTAGTTTTCTCGTTTGATTTGTTTTACATTGTCTTATCGGGGCCTTTTATAGCTGACTATGCGGTATGTGCTTTGCTCATTGTTGAAGGCCGTACGCTGACCTATAGCTGTTTATGTCTTTGTCATTTTGGTCTTTTGTGGATAGTTGTCTCATTGGCAATCATACCACATCTTCTTTTTTATACGTAGTAATAGGTAGATGCATATATAAAAGTTGAATAACTTATTATTCGTTCGTTGCCCCCTTGGACTTTTAGTCAATCTTTCTACTTCATACGTCCTTTGAAAACAACTGTTTGAAAATTACTTTGTCACCTATACACTATAAAGATGTTGTTATACACAAAAATTGACAAAGGGGATCAAAGTACGTCAACCATTATTATTTTCCGATTGAGAAGATATAAAACAAATGGTAATCGAGTATATAATGACAGAGTCAATACAATTTGATGCATGACTGAAACTTAATTTGCTTGTCTATGGATTAGCCCGGGTTGTTAAAAAATAAATAAACCCATCGTTCTTACAGAAAGTAACTACATATGGGAATATGTAGGGATTTTAATGTTAGTGTATAGAGCGAACCGTTGATGCATGTCAACTGTCTAAACATGCATTCGAAATTTTACAGCACGCACAAATCTCAGTATTATTGACAAGAAATAAATATACTATTTGGGTACAAAATCACAGACAACAAGTATTTCGCCATCAATTTTTTAATTACAATACTTAGTTTTTCTATATCATGTATATAGAAGACATACTATGTATCTGAACAGAAAACAAAAAATATAGATGTCTACAGAATTTTTGTGAATGAATTTAATAAGGGAGTATACACAAATAGAGATGAGATAATAAGTCTAATGTTATTAAAAACTAAAAATAACATAAAAAATGAATAATTTTATAGTATGATACTCTATAGTAACTGTTGACTTAATGAAATGTATATCTAATCAGCTGATTATTCCATGGGTAGTCAGTTGAGTTTAACAGGCTACATCAAGAGAAGCTTAGAATCTTGATAGTTTTTGTAACAAGCAATATTTGTTTGATGAATAAAATTATTGTGTTGTTAAAAAAAATCAACAAATTCAAGACTTTGTTTTCAGGTTTTGAGGTTTTGCACAAAACGTAAGAATTTGAATCCTTAAGGTAATAATGTCTTTCTCAATGTTGGATTTTAAATAGCAGAGAACCTAAGGTCCAGATATTCGATCACATTAGGCAGCAATCATTTGATTGTCGGGGGGGGGGGGGGGGCTATGTCTTTTTTTCTGGCCTGCGGCGAAAACTATATATTTTTTTCGCGACAAATCGAAAACAACTTAGTATAACATATAGTGGCATCTGTGGGTGAAACAAACATTATTTTTTTCTCAGAATCAAAAACATATTATTTTTTTCTCGAAATGGTTGCTGCCTTTGCAAAATTTAATGATGAATGCAGATAACTGATGTGAATTTTCATTTAAATGAAAATATTTTCAAAGCTTTTAACTTATAAATACTAATATTTTTACAAGCGCAGATTATTTTGATTCATTTTTAATTTTTTAATTGTTGTTTTAAGTGGAGGTTACTCTGAACTAGTGCATTTTCTGAAGGAATCTACATGACATTTTGCTATTTCATATTTTAGTTGGGGGGAAAAACCGTACGGTGACCCTATCTTTTCTACTTGGTATTCACAACGCATTTTCTAAAAGTGACCTTTTCGTATTTTATTTTACAATTTTATCATTTAGTATAGTTCTAATCACATAATGATGTTTTTCCTGTATAATCCATACAAAATGTGTCATTTTGTCACAACCTGTGGCTTGAGAAAATGCTCGATGACCTATCTTTTTTATTATATTTTTTAACATATCACATTATATCATGTATATACTCCATTTTGCTAAAGTATGAACAAATTTTATCATTTCAAGTTTATACTCCCATACCGCATAAAGAGCGATTTGTAAGACAGAAATCAATAATATATACTGATGTTTGAGACCTATGTCTTATGAATAACGAAGAATGGCATTGTAGTGTATTAATAGATACTAAGAATGGCATTGCAGTGATAATATATACTTTTTTTTACTTCGAGGGGTCAAAACAAGACCTAATCATAACTTCTCCTACAGTTTACTGGTATGACTTAAACAAAATATTATCACCTATGATCTTGAATGCATAGGATAATTTTTTCTTTAAAAGTTTTCTGTCTTAAACTATATGTTATTGTCGAACTACATTTCTCTCTAATTTTATATTATTTGAATTTCTATTTTTACAGAGGGGTATTTTTAAACAGTCTGTATTTACATTGATTTCAAATGAACCACTTGTTCAAAGACCACAATCACTTGACATGAATCTTTGTATTTTTGTCTTATATCCATCGATTCTTAGTAGCAATACCTCCCTGGTGTCAAAGAAAAGAACAAGACTAGTATAAAACTGAAAGATCGATTTTATGCCTTGTTAATTATGTAATCCACTGTTTCATGTTTTTAGTAACAGATGCATACATTAATGCTTAATAAATTACGAAAATTGCGTTGCTTCCTTCTAATATTAATGATTTAATTGTCAATCTTTAAACGTCCTACGTACTTTTGTAGCAACTGTTTGGAAATAACTTTGACATGTATAAAATTACATGTATAAGTTGTCTGGAATCAAACATGACAAAAGTGCGCAACGTACGTCAACCATTATGCCCGAAAGAGTTAAAAGTGAAAATGTATTCATATAAAACAAATGATAATCGAGTATATAATAGCAGAGTCAAGTTCCACTCTGTCTAATAATCAGTGGTGAAAACATGACAATCAAAAACCCACTCATGTTCACACACAGTCACGTCTCAGTCCTTACAGCTGAAAGGACGTGCTGGATCAGCTCCTGATAACCCGTTGGCTACAACATGTTACGCTGCTCAGATGGTTCATTGACAAACAAGCTTATGACGTTACCTTAAAAGTAGACCCGCGTTAGCGACACTCTGAAACCCATTGGGAATGGGTGTGTGTCATATGCTGTCCAGACGTCCGTGCAGGTTCTAGTCATCTACTACAGAGCCAATGATTCTTCTACCAACAACACATCGTCGTGGTTAGCGGACTTCCACGCTGATCAACCTGGCCTTGAAAACAGACGTTGTGAAGTAAAAGAAACAGCAAAATAGTCAACAAAAGAAAAACAACTTAACAAAACGAAGATGGCGTCCTACATATGACATCCTCACCTGTTCCTGACTCTACGCATCAAAATATGAAAAAGCTCACCAAACGCCATCCGGAACCGAGCCGATAGTACGAGGGCTGAAAAGCCAGTCAAGGTCGTTAAACACTTCCAGTTAGTCAAGTTGACATTAATGTATGTTCAAAGTGTATAATGATGCATGAATATGACATTCATTTCCTTTTCCTGTTCTGGTAATTCAAGACATAATTTGGTTGAAATGCACAAGAAATTAACAGATAAAGGGGAGCTTACTATGTAATTCTCTATCATCCTAACCAAACGTTATCTAGAGATTTTTTGAATTTCCAGACAACCAGAAACGAAAGAACTACCATTTCTAACTCAGGATGAATGTAACTTCACAATAGAATGGTTTGGTCTGTGGGTTGTTTTCGGTCATGTTTGGAATTTTTCTAAATTGCCTGATTCTTACAAAATCTGGCACTTCATAATAAATGTGTGCCAATAATATTGCTTCTCTCTGAAATTCCATGTAACTATTTCACAATATCAGTTCGAAAGTTTAATTGTGCAGTGACGACGGTTTCTGATTTTTTAGTAATAGTAAAAGCTCAATGATAAGTTAATGTTGTTATCAATAATCTTCGAACAAAAAGGGGTGTTGAAATTTGTGAGGAGGTCTTTTACTGTCAATATTAACATAATCCTTGAACATTTACTGACTTACAAACCGTCAAAAACATAAGAAAAGCAAACACAAAAACACTTGCAGAAGGCTTATTCCTCTGAATTGGACGAGTCTAAATATGTTCAACTCAAATTATGGTTACACAGTACGCATAAGGTCCTTCACAATGTTCGGGTAAAGGTTCCTTTTGGTTTTGATTTTGTAATTTTCCAACACTACGTTACATTCGAAAACAAAATAATTAGTGTTGTCTGTTCAGTCCAATTAATTAAGAAAGCGTGTTTTATATATATAAACTTTGCATTTAAACTCCAGTGAATTAAATCGTATTAAATAGCCCAAATGTAACATCTTTAGCATCAAGTTATGTGGTTTCGAGTGGCTAAATCAAAACGTGAATAGATGAGATACATATAGGATGGTCATCATTCTTAAATTGAAATACACTGTGTTATATGAAAATAAACACTTTTATTTTAGTCGTTCGTCAATCCTTTTTCACGTCTAAATGAGGAATAAACAAACACTGTGAAAAAAACAACTTTTAACTATTTTAGTTTTATAATTATTACCTGACAAAAACATATCCTAAATCGTAATAAAACAGTAGATAAGTATCATGATAAATTTGTTTTCTTTATAAGTGATCAGTAAACGTTATGTAGTAATTGATAAATTTTAAAACCATAGAAAAAAATGCACTATTATTTTCCGTTATAGCATTACAGAATCTTGTCTTCGTGTACTATGTACATGGGATAATTTATAGAGTTGATTGATTTTTGTTTGCTTTACGTCCAATGGCCAATTTTTCATGCATTTTAATAACGAGAACATATTTTTTTTTTAAATAAAATAGGTAGGTCTTACAGTAATAAAACCTTAAGGTGGTATGGGAGTCTAAAATAAAAATGATAGAATTTGTTCATACTTTGTCAAAATGTAGTATCTATTGATACATGTTCAAAAATATTATAAAAATGATAGGTCACCGCGCATTTTCTCAAGCTACAGGTTGTGACAAAATGACAAATTTTGTATGGATTATACAGGAAAAAACAACATTTTGTGAATAGAAACTAAACAAAATGATAGAATTGTAAAATAAATTAGGAAAAGATTGCTTTCAGACAATGCTTTGAGCATATCAAAAGAAAAGATAGGGTCACCGTACGTTTTTTCTGGCTAAAAGACAAAATAGGAAAATTTCATGTAGAGTCCTTCAGAAAATGCACTGTTTTAGAGTTACTTCCCCTTAAATTGCCAATTTGAAAATATTCAAAAAAACAACCAAAAACAATCTACACTTGTAAAAATATTAATATTTATAAGTTATATTCATATAAATTGGTTCTTTTTAATAAAAATTCACATTAAAAATCTGCATTCCTGCATCAAATTTTGCTAACTTGATAGAAAATATGGACCTTAGATTCTCTGTTTTTTACAATCCAAGATGGCGAAAGACACCCATACCACCTTAATAGTATAAAAAAAGAAGATGTGGTGTGATTGCCAATGAGACAACTATCCACAAAATACCAAAATGACACAAACATTACCAATTATAGGTCACCGTACGGCCTTCAACAATGAATAAAGCCCATACCGCATAGTCAGCTATAAAAGGCCCCTATAAGACAATGTAAAACAATTCAACGAGAAAACAAACGGCTTTATTTAGGTAAAAAAAATATATGAACGGAAAACAAATATGTAACACATAAACAAACGACAACCAGTAATTACAGGCTCCTGATTTGGGACAGACAGAGAGTACTCGCAGTTATCTGACAGCTAGTTTAAAGTCACTAACAACTAATAAAAAAATCATGCCTGTAAGAATAAGTCGACTAGGTAGCTAGCCTACTGGTAACGGGTGTGTATGAAGAAATGTGTAAAGCATAATAAACACAAAATATACCATCTACTATAAGTGTTATGGTTTGCTACTGACCCCCATTATAAGGCCGAATCTCATTTGGATTTCACTTACTCTTTATGGTCTTTAGGAGTTGAGAAGAGAACCATTTAACTTATTTATCGCACGAGGGACTTTTTTGCTGCGATTTGAAGAAAATAAATTATGAAATACATTAGTATCAATAGATGACGCCACCATAAACATATATGAACTTTACTAACCCCATAAAGGGGTCAACACGTGACGGCGTTAAACAAATCACAACGTCATAATTAACCGTTTTTATATAATTCTTTATTTTTTGTGTTTATCTTCCCTTTCAAGGGTATTTCTATTATATAAGGAATATCAGTTTTAGGCTTTTTAGTTGGGAAAACCACTTCTGAATGGACAGACACAATTAAGTATTACATAAATATGCAATATCAAAATCCACAAATTAAGGCGACCTTAAGTCAAGGAACAGGAACTAACATCTGAGAAAACAAATAACCACAGTTTCATGCCAATGTTTTTATTATTTAGAACGTTGCATCTGAAAAGTGCTGGTGAATATTAAAAACTGAAGTTTTATTAAATATGATTGACATGATAGTTGTCTCATTGGCAATCATACCACATCTTTTTTTTTATATGGTCCAGAAAATTAGCCATTCACATATTTATACCATCAAAATAAGAAGATGTGGTATTGTAACGAATGTTGTAAGTATCCACTTCCGGGTGCGGGAATTTCTCGCTACATTGAAGACCTGTTGGTGACCTTCTGCTGTAATTTGTTCTATGGTCGGGTTGTTGTCTCTTTGACACATTCCCCATTTCCATTCTCAATTTTACTATAGACATGGATGACATAGACGCAAATATACATCACACCAATGGTATTTAACTATGAGAAAAACTCATATCACAACACAAGCTATGAAAGGATCCGACATGACAAATGGAAACAATCTCAAACGACCAAATCAACGGCGTGTCATTGATTTATGTACAAAATAAACGAAAAACCAATATAGTACAAAACAAGAAAACGACAACCAATGAAATCATGCTAATGATTTTTTTCACAGCCACACGTCGAACTAGGCAGTATTGGAGATGTTTGTGAATGTCCAATCCCCTCTTTACAATCTCTTACATTCTTCCCCGTCATTCCCATGTTCCCTTACCCCTGTCCAACTCTTCATTACTTAGTCCCGATAAAATCAGTAGACAAAGATTCGGATGAAATGGGATTTGGCAGAAAACAATGCTTCACAAGTATAAAATTTGGTTGAGATTTATTATAACGATATGTTCTTCTTGTCTTTTCAGTATCGTCATGGTGATTAGGCAAACCTGCAATGAACGAAATAAGATATGAGTTATATGTAGGGAGATACTATAATTTTCATACATTTCAATCAATAAGTTAAGATTTAGGACATAATAAGTGTTACTAGAAAAGGACTGGACTATGTTCTTTTAATGCATATAGAAAACAAAGTCGGATAAATGTATTCAAAGAAGGTGTATGATCATGTTTTGTTTTAATTACAACAAGGCAGTTAAAGTCCGCAACCGTTAAAGAAATTTTGGTCCTCGCTTTCATGTGTGTGCATCTTATCTTATACAAAAAGTAATAGTAATTGGCCGTTTCAGAATCTAGAGCATCATGGGTAATTTCATTGTTCGTACCCCAAAGTGAAAACAACGTTACATCATTGGTTGAATTTCCATTGTTTATAATATTTTAAACCAATCAAAACGCCTTGGTGAACGCTTTCGAAAATATTACCCAGGATGCATTAGATTCTGAAATGGCCAATTACCGGTAATTGTGAATCATTGTATTCATATGGATATCTTATTTAATTGTACAATTTGAATGAATTTAATTTTAACGTTTCATCCCCCATTCTTTATGTAAAATTCCTCCACCATTTCCACTAAGACTTCATCCTAAACCTCCTCATAAATAATCTCCCAAACTAACTCCTCGTGTATTTATATAACTATGTTTAAAAATAAGAGATTTTGATGTGTCTTACGATGTTTGTTCATGTGAAATATATATCTAATTTTGTTGATCGTAAGTGTTTATTATAAAATTCTTCTCGCATAAATGCAACTATTTGTTTAACAATCATGATGAAGATCTCGTGTTGCTCAGACATATGCATTGTGTTAAGTATGTTGATGGCCTCCGGCTGTTTTATGTTCTTTTGTCGGGTTGTTGTCTCTTTGACACATTCCCCATTTCCATTCTCAATTGTACGACTTAAATATTATTTGAATAAACATACCTTGAACACCAGCTTAAATTCTTGTTCCACAAGTAACTTCAAATAGAAAATTTCAAATATCATTCTCACAACGTCAATCATTTTTCATTAAATCTATAGAGATTTTATTGAGATTTTACTATTTGTTTAACAGTTTTATTATGTTACCAATAGAAATATAACATTTCAAACATAATAGGACAATCATTTTAGCATTGGAATTATACAGATTGAACTTTAATTGTAACAATTTTAAAATGTTATTGCAAGAAACTTTATGATTCAAAAATTATTTTAATATTCATACTTCGAGCTTGTAAATCGGCTGTAGAACAGGCAAGGGTTACTGTCAACGCATTTTGAAGACAAACACCTTCAAAGAGAAAAAAATAAATATCATTCTTACTATATCAAACATTTTTTTCATTAAATCTATGAAGATTAAACTATTGTTCTAACAATTTCAAAATATTATCATTATAAAAATATTAAATTTCAAAAATAATTCTAATAAAATTTAAACATTGAAGTTATAAAGATTGAACTATTATTGTACCAATTTTAAAATGTTATTAAAACAAATATTACGAATTAAAAATAATTTTTTAACATAATCATACTTTGAGCAGCGGTAGCGGCTGCGACACAGGCTGCAGCTAAAGTTCTTCTTCTATCATTTCCTTGAAATAGAAAAATGCCATTATTTTTTTTCACAACGGCAAACATTTTTCATTAAACGGTAAAGATTGTATCAAGATTGAACTTGTATTCTAACAATTTCAAAATGTTACCATTTCAGAAAAATATAATATTTCTAACAAAATTCTAATAGGGCAAATAAATTACCATAAAAATTATAAAGATTGAAAATTATTCTAACAATTTCAAAATGATACCATTTTTAAAAAATATAATATTTTTTACAAAATTCTAATAGGGCAAATAAATTGCAATCAAAATTATAAAGATTGAAAAATAATTCTAACAATTTCAAAATTATACCATTTTTTTAAAATATAATATTTTTAACAAAATTCTAATAGGGCAAATAAATTGCCATAAAAATTATAAAGATTGAACAATTATTCTATCAATCTAAAATATTACCACTATAAATATTATAATTTGAATATCATTATAATAAACATACTTAGAAAGGCTGCAGCTGCTGCGACACCTGGTGCTGGTGCTGGTCTTCCACCAAATACTTGAAATATAATAATTCAAATATCATTCGCTCGAATTCAAATAATGTTTCTATTTTAATTAAAAAAGATTATATTAAGATTGAATTATCATTCTATCAATTTTAAAAATCATTAAAACCATAATATTTCAAACAAAGTTCTAATAAAGCAAACAAATTTCCATCAACATTATAAAGATTGAATTAACATTCGAACAATTATAAAATGTTACCACATCAAATATTATGTTTCAAATATCATTTTAATAAACATACTAGGAAAGGTGACACGGCGGGTTCCTTGATAATATCTTCTTCCCCAACGACCTTGAAATATAATAATTCAAATATCATTCTGTCAATGTCAAACATTTTTTATCTAAATTATCAATTAAGATTGTATTAAGACTGAATTCTGTATGGATAATAACACGTAACATCATTAACATCATCAGCAACACTCACGTCATCATTACAGAATTACATGACTTTTCAAACTTTCTTTCTCTCTCTCTCTCTCTCTCTCTGTTCTTTTTTTCTACCTATGATATCTTGTATTTATTCTAAAACTGTTTGCTTTACATGCATGCTCATTATACTATAGTTGTATTTATTTATATTGTATTATGGAGAAGACTTCATAAGTATGATTTACTTGTGTATAATCCATTTTGCTTTAATTCACCAGATAGAATATGTTTTAACTAAACTTAAAAATAAAGAGATGTGGTAAGATTGCCTACGAGATAATTTTCCACCAAAGTTTAAATTAAATGGATGTAAGCAATTATATGCAACCGTATCGCCTTCAACAATGAGAAAAAAAACCTATACCGTATAGTCGGCTATAAAAGGACCTGAGATGAAAAATATGAAAAAATTCAATTGAATAGTATTAACGGCCTAATTTTAACAAAAAAACAAACAAAAACAAATGTTAAAAACATTAACCAACGACAACCACTGAACTACAGGCTCCTAAATTTAGAGAGGCTCATAAAGAACGTGGCGAGTTTAACATGTTTGGGAGTCCTCAACCCTCCCCATACCAATGCCTGTTATTTCATGAGCAGAAAAACGTATGTTCATAGAATTCGACCATGTATTTTTATTTTTATTTACATGCAAGACAATGCACTTTTTGTTTAGGAATCAGAGACAAAATATTTTACGTGTTTTTGGAATACAATGTTGCACACAACTTATGGCTATCCATAACAGACTGGGTTAGATTAGAAATAATTATATGGCCGTCTTTTATCACAAATGAAATAAGTGTTTGCTGTGTCTGATAGTAATACAAATATTGTGTTTCCATTAAAATACTTTATATTCAAAAGTAGATCTAAGAACTCATTGCCTAAAAAGCATTGTGGGATAGACTATTTTAGATATTGGAAACCAAGGAAAATCCTCTGTTTGTTTAACTTATGTACAAAACTTTAGCCACATTAAGTATGTTTGGTACTCTGTTTCAATTAAAGGAGGTAGACCTAGGTTAAGGGAAGTTACTCTTAAAATCATCAGTACGTTTGTGTTAACTATTTTCATAAATATATTCTTAGCTTTTAGGTTACATAGATTATTTCCAATCTGTTTCAGGTAAATGCTTAAAATACATTGATGATACTTGACTTTTAAAAACGCATAACGTTATAAACCTAGGAAGAGTAAAGAAGAGGTGAGTAGGCAATGTTTAATAAAAATATAACATAGACATAACACGAGGATTCCAAATACAAGGCGAAAACTCAAAGTTAAATAGAGCGAACATTCTTAACCATATCAACATTACATAGACATACCACGAGGATTCCAAATACAAGGCAAAAACTCAAAGTTAAATAGAGCGAACATTCTTAACCATATCAACATTACATAGACATAACACGAGGATTCCAAATACAAGGCAAAAACTCAAAGTTAAATAGAGCGAACATTCTTAACCATATCAATTGTAATATATTTTCTTATTTCATTATGACTTCATAAATGTAAAAAGTGTTTCTTAATATTTATAATATCTAATTCTGTATTTTGTAATTTCTTCTGTTTCATAAAAACCAAAACACCAAAAATGCCGAAATCCAAGCAAATTCAAAAAGGAAAGCCCCTGCACAATTGTCAAAATCAACATCTCATATAAGAAGGAAACAACTGCTGTAGTCCTGACTTGTTGCAGGCATTGAAAATCTATTTTTTTATAAAAATTTCTTCCTAAAACTATCCATCTTTACGCAAAACTTTTAAGCTTCTTACGTTGAACTGAATTTAAATCTTTGCCTTTTCCATGTTTTCCGTGATTTTTTCTGGAAATGTATATGAACAGATTACAAACTTACTTTCTATCGCTGGAACAAATAACATTCCCAAAAGAACTGCTATGATAAGAATTGATGATTTCATCGTTAACGCTTTTACTTATTCAATTTAAAACGTTTATGATTTGTAATTATTATCAACTGACAGCAGTATATATATATGTATAGTTAAATCACATGGTACATGACGTATTGTTTAAGAAACATTAAAAAATATATCACGACCAATCAGATAATTACATGTTATTCATATTGACCGAGCTTGAAAATCTTATTTGACCAATCAGATAAATACATGTTATTCATATTGACCGGGCTTGACAATCTTATTTGTTGGTGAGCTAAAAACGATTTGTTTACCTCCCTAATTGATTCTTTATTGCACATATTGCTGTTTAACAATTAAATTTGGTGTATAGCATTTCATCAAGTTTCCATGTTAGATTACCACTGAATACCCAGGGATAATATTCAGTAAAATTAACTAATAAATTACATTGGTTACATTCACACATTAAACTATTATTATAGTTGTGTTACAAATAGTCTTTGCTACATCACAAAAAGTATTTTCAGATATATTCATCAAAAGTATCTACACAATAATTGTTTTACGGAATTTGATCATTCATCCAGAATGACTTTTTGGGTTCTTTTATTATTTTATTTGTGCTAAAAACGATTTTATGTTTTTGTTCATTCTTTATTCAAGGTTAAAACTACTTTTTCTCTCGTTAACAATGCTACATATGTTTGCAAAACAAAAGTAGACAAAGAAGAAGTAAAAGTTATGTGACAGTTTAAAACGTAACTGAAAATATAGGAACACAACACAATTATAATAAAATCTTGAAATCGAATTGGAAACATCAGATCATACGATTTCAGTCACCATACAAAAGAAGGATTTATCCCAAATTAATGTATTTGGTTTTGATGTTATATTTGTTATTCTCATAGGATTTTGTCTAATGCTTAGTCCGTTTCTGTGTGTGTTACATTTTAATGTTGTGTTGTTGTTCTCCTCTTATATTTAATGCGTTTCCCTCAGTTTTAGTTTGCTACCCCGATTTTGTTTTTGGCCATGGATTTATGAGTTTTGAACAGCAGTATACCACTGTTGCCTTCATATATGGTATGATTGTCAATGAGACAACTCTCAATAAAAATTCCGTGTGATTTACTTTCGACTACACATATTTGTAAATATTTATTGATTTATTGGTGTTTAACGCCTCTCAGCACTATTGTGCTATTTCGTGATGGGTAATTATTATGGGTGGCGGTTGCCAGGGTGCTCGGAGATAACCAACGAACTACCGCGGGAAAAATGACAACCATAGTCAATAATTTAGATTTTAGTCGAGCGCACTTGCCACGTTTGGGGTTCGAATTTAGAACCTCAGTGTTGACAGTAATTGCAAAAGATCAAAGGTAAATTAAACAGCAGAAAACAAAAAAAATTGTTTATTAAAATATGGTAACTGTCATGTTTTGAATGTGTTTCTCTATAATAAACGCAATAGTTATAGTTATAGTTACATATTACTTTGGTATACTAAGAACACATGGTAAGGTTACACACAAATGATATAATAGTCAACAACACATGCAAACCGCAGAACAACAACAGTGACGCACTGTATCGCAAGGCGATATAGTAATTTACGTTCCTTTCCCCGATACTAAATTTCCCTCGGAACAGAGAAATGTTGACAATTTTTTTCTCAAGCTATTTACATATTGGAGCTCGTCAATGCGTAAGTTTGTTTGAATTAAAGTGACAATATACATCGGACAATGCATGGCATACTATAGACTTATCATTCTGTTATGTTTATCTTACAATGTAGTAAATGTGGTTTGTTCTTTATTTCAGGTTGAAACGTACATCATAATAAAACAATAAATGTTAAACAACCTGGCTTGTATTTCTTGAATAAAACACGCACTAACGTAACGAACATAAAATCACGAACTTTAAGAAATAAATTTCACAATACTAGTCATGTCATGACAATGCCGGCATTTAAAGGCTATTTTATTAAACATTTGAACTACAAACGATAAGACCTAACACATTATGCAACCGAAACCATAACAGACACATCACAAAAATACATCAATGTTAGATGTTCAAAATACCGAGACACGTCGTATAGCAATGCAAATTCATACTCTTTTTCTTCCGAGCGTCCCTGATGGGTCTTATGTAGACGAAACGCGCATCTGATAAACTTTGATAGATTTATCCATATGTCCGATAAAAGTAATAGAAGAATGGTGTATGCAGAAATGGTAAATATTTTAAATATAGACACACAGGCTTCATGGTAAAGATTCACGTTTTCAAGACATGTTTGTGACACTTTCATTTTTTCTTTTCTTTGGCTAATTGTTTTTAACGCAATCTGTATAATCATGATAATCATCACAAGAAAAAAAACGTATAAGACTTTGTTGGCCATTTTTTTGGTGTTTTCACAAAATGTAAGACGTTTGCAGCCTTCATGGGAAAATGTTCTAAATGCACAAATATAGATACTGTTATTTGACAGATTTATGTCTAATGAACATATAAATGATGCCATTGCAATGTATTAGCAAGATTTATAGTAGTTTTTGATTTTAATTTCAAGGGGTCTCAGAATGGTCTTATCTCAACATTCCCTTCGATATTTGACTTTAACAGAATCGGAGCACCCATGATTTTGAATGCATAAAGTAAACCTTTTTTTTTGGTATGTTCGATGTCTTGTAATCTATGTCCTTGTCTCGCAACTTTTCGAGATAATTTCATATTATTCTATATTTCTTTTTGAAGGGGTGGTATTTTTAACAGTCTTCATTTGCGTTGATTTTGTAATGAAATACTATGCACAGAGCCAAATTAATTGACGTGGATCTTTGTAATTTTGTCATATATTCTTCGATTCGTTGTATCATAAATTCCTTTGTGTCAAATGAGAGAAAAACACAAGTATAAATTTCAAAATAAAGATGTTATGCATTTGGAGAGAATGATGTATGTATGTACATTGTAGCAACAGATGCACCCATATAAGTTGAATAACTTACCAATAGGTTGAAGCTGACTTGTACTTTTAATGATTTGATTAGTGAATTTAAATAAATTCCAGACACTTGTATTCCAACAACTTTATCCTTGAAACAGTAAATCAATAAGTACTTTTATATATATTGTTTGATGTATGTACGTAAATAAGGCCGTTAGTTTTCTCGTTTGATTCGTTTTACATTGTCTTATCGGGGCCTTTTATAGCTGACTATGCGGTATGTGCTTTGCTCATTGTTGAAGGCCGTACGCTGAACTATAGTTGTTAATGTCTGTGTCATTTTGGTCTTTTGTGGATAGTTGTCTCATTGTCAATCATACCACATCTTCTTTTTTATACGTAGTAATAGGTAGATGCATATGTAAAAGTTGAATAACTTATCATTCGTTCGTTGCCCCCTTGGACTTTTAGTCAATCTTTTAACTTCATACGTACTTTTGAAAACAACTGTTTGAAAATTACTTTATCACCTATATACTATAAAGATGTTGTTATACACAAAAATTGACAAAGGGGATCAAAGTACGTCAACCATTATTATTTTCCGATTGAGAAGATATAAAACAAATGGTAATCGAAATTTTACAGCATGTACAAATCTCAGTATTCATGACAAAAAAATAAATATACTATTTGGGTACAAAATAACAGACAACAAGTATTTCGCCATCAATTTTTTAATTACAATACTTTTATATATAAGACATACTATGTATCTGAACAGAAAAAAAATATAGATGTCTACAGAATTTGTGTGAATGAATTAAACAAGAGAGTATACACAAATAGAGATAAGATAATAAGTCCAATGTTATTAAAAATTAATAATAACATAAAAAATGAATAATTTTATAGTATGATACTCTACAGTAACTGTTGACTTAAATAATGTATATCTAATTGATTATTCCCTAGGTAGTCAGTGGAGTGTAACAGGGTACATCAAGAGAAGCTTGGAATCTTGATAGTTTTTGTAACAAGCAATATTTTGATGAATAAAATTATTATGTTGTTTAAAAAAAATTAAAAAAAATACAAGACTTTGTTTTCAGGTTTTGATGTTTTGCACAAAATGTGTCAATTTGAAACCTTTAGATAGTTATGTCTTTCGCCATCTTGGTTTTTAAACAACAGAGAACCTAAGGTCCAAAAATTCGATCAAATTAGCAAAATTTGATGAGGAATGCAGATAACTGATGTTAATTTTCATTTAAATGAATATATCTTTAAGATTTTAACCTGTAAATATTAAAAGTTTTACAAGCGTAGATTACTGTTGATTCATTTTTATTTTTTTTAAATTGGTATTTTAAGTGGGGGTAACTCTGAAATAGTGCATTTTCTGAAGAAATCTACATGAAATTTTGCTATTTCATATTTTAGAGGGGGGAACCGTACGGTGACCCTATCTTTTCAACTTGATATTCACAATGCATTTTCTAAAAGTGATCTTTTCGTATCTTATTTTACAATTTTATCATTTGGTTTAGTTCTAATCATAATGATGTTTTTCCTGTATGATCCATACAAAATGTGTCATTTTTTCACAACCTGTAGCTTGAGAAAATGTTCGGTGACCTATCTTTTTTATTTTATTTTTTAACATATCACAATATATACTCCATTTTGCCAAAGTATGAACAAATTTTATCATTTCAAGTTTATACTCCCATACCGCCTTAAAAGCGATTTGTAAGACGGAAATCAATAATATATACTGATGTTTGAGACCTATGTCTTATGAATAACAAAGAATGGCATTGTAGTCTTTCAATAAATACTAAGAATGGCATTGCAGTGATAATATATACTAATTTTTGACTTCGAGGGGTCAAAACAAGACCTAATCATAACTTCTCCTACAGTTTACTGGTATGACTTAAACAGAATATTAGCACCCATGTTCTTGAATGCATAGGATAAATTGTATATGTTATGTCGAACTACATTTTTCTGTAATTTTATATTATTTGAGTTTCTATTTTTACAAAGAAGAGAACAAAACTAGTATAAAACTGAAATATGGACTTTATGCCTTGTTAAATATGTTATCCACTGTTTCATGTTTATATTTAACAGATGCATTCATAAATGCTGAATAAATTACGAAAATTACGTTGCTTTCTTGTAATTTTAATAATTTAATTATTCAATCTTTAAACGTCCTACGTACTTTTGTAACAACTGTTTGGAAATAATTTTGCCATGTATACAATTACATGTATAAGTTGTTTGGAAACAAAAATGACAAAAGTGCGCAACGTACGTCAACCATTATGCCCGAAGAGTTAAAAGTGAAAATGTGCTCATATAAAACAAATGATAATCGAGTATATAATAACAGAGTCAAGTTCCACTCTGTCTAATAATCAGTGGTGAAAACATGACAAACAAAAACCCACTCATGTTCACACACAGTCACGTCTCAGTCCTTACTGCTGAAAGGACGTGCTGGATCAGCTCCTGATAACCCGTTGGCTACAACATGTTACGCTGCTCAGATGGTTCATTGACAAACAAGCTTACCTTAAAAGTAGACCCGCGTTAGCGACACTCTGACACCCATTGTGGGTGGGTGTGTGTCTCATGCTGTCCAGACGTCCGAGGGCTATGTGTATTTAAATCCGTGCAGGTTGCAGTCATCTACTACAGAGCCAATGATTCATCCACCAACAACACATCGTCGTGGTTAGCGGACTGCCAAGCTGATCAACCTTGCTTTGAAAACGGCCGTTGTGAAGTAAAAGAAACAGCAAAATAGTCAACAAAATAAAAACAACTTAACAAAACCAAGATGGCGATCTACATATGGCGTCCTCACCTGTTCCTGAACCTACGCATCAAAATATGATCAAGCTAACCAAACGCCATCCGGCATCGAGCCGATAGTACGAGGGCTGAAAAGCCAGTCAAGGTCGTTAAACACTTCCAGTTAGTCAAGTTGACATTAATTTATGTTCAAAGTGTATAATGATGCATGAATATGACATTCATTTCCTTTTCCTGTTTTGGTAATTCAAGACATAATTTGGTAGAAATGCACAAGAAATTAACAAATAAAGGGGAGCTTACTATGTAATTTTCTATCATTCTAACCAAAAGTTATCTAGAGACTTTTTGAATTTCCAGACAACCAGAAACGAAAGAACTACAATTTCTAACTCAGGATGAATGTAACTTCACAATAGAATGGTTTGGTCTGTGGGTTGTTTTCGGTCATGATTGACATTTTTCTAAATTGCCTGATTCTTACAAAATCTGGCACTTCAAAATAAATGTGTGCCAATAGTTATCAAAGGTACCAGGATTATAATTTAGTACGCCAGACGCGCGTTTCGTCTACATAAGATACTATTGCTTCTCTCTGAAATTCCATGTAACTATTTCACAATATCAATTCGAAAGTTTAATTGTGCATTGACGACGGTTTCTGAATTTTTAGTAATAGTAAAAGCTCAATGATAAGTTAATATTGTTATCAAAAGATCTTCGAACAAAAAGGGATGTTGAAATTTGTGAGGAGGTCTTTTACTGTCAATATTACCATAATTATTGAACTTTTACTGACTTACAAACCGTCAAAAACATAAGAAAAGAAAACATTAAAACACTTGCAGAAGACTTATTCCTCTGAATTGAACGAGTCTAAATATGGTCAACTCAAATGATGGTTAAACACTACTCAGACTGATATATACAAATAACAGTTACCTTATTGCATTGAAAATGGCCCGATTAAATGGCATTACAAATTTTAAGTATTAATTACTTATATTTTTTAGCAATAAATTAACACCATATGATAGTTTTATAAAATTAAGGGGTAACTCTTTATTTTTTTATTCCAAATTTTTATTATGACGATTTTACATTTTATAAATGAAGAAATCAAAACCCTATACAGAACTCATTTACAACTGACCAGTGAATGTTTTGTACAAACATTGATACATATATTTAATGTTTTTAAGATGTCAGTAATCATGAAAAAGATTCGTAAAGACCAGACCAAATGAAAACAGTAGGTTAACGCTTCCAACAGTTAACTATTTAAACAGCTTGTTTCACAACATCTAATCGAACAGACCTAGACGCATAATAATAATACATTATTTCCGTAAGCAAATACAACATAAGGTCCTTCACAATGTTCGGGTAAATGTTCCTTTTGGCTTTGATTTTGTAATTTTCCAACACTACGTTACATTCGAAAACAAAATAATTAGTGTTGTCTGTTCGGTCCAATTAATTAATAAAGCGTGTGTTTTTATATTTATCCTGCAATTGGGTGACCTACTATACAGATACAGCCCTACAGATATCGCTGTGCTGTATCTGTTGACTATACAGATATCGCTTTAAAGCTCCGCCCACTGCCGGACTGAGTATTGTTTGAACCTGTGTGACCTCAGAATGTGTATTTCAGTTGCATTCCAATGACGATGACAATTTTCGATTTCAAAACTTGAATGTGTTTGATTGAGTTACAAAATCAACCATGTCAATTTCAGCATGCATGTTTAGTGAATGCCAAGTCTGAAGCGTAGGATAACTCGTACACTTCTGTTTCAAATTTGACAATGTTTTGTTATTTGTTTTTACTGTTGAAATTAGTTGTTAACTTATGTTAAAATAGATAATTATTCACCTTGAGCGATGTATTATTGTTGACCATTCGAGATTCTTTTTTGCGAACCCGTCTTCAGCGTAATGTGTGATTTTAATATTACTACGCGGGTCTCAAGGGATTACAAATCGAAAATAAATGCTAAATATGTTAGTTTTTGTGTCTTTCAAAACACAAACAATATACAGAATTAATTGCAGGATAAAGACAATAACTGTTTAGTGTCTTTAAATATCAGCTGTATTTGTACTCGGCTCGAAACAGGTGTAGTAGCTTCCTAAAAGCTCGCATACACCTTGTTTCCTAGCCTCGTACAAATACAGTTGATATTTAAAGACAGTTATTGTCTATATATATATAAACTTTGCATTTAAACTCCAGTGAATTAAATCGTATTAAGGTTTATGTACCCTTCTGTAGCCATTTTTGTACGAACTTTTCAAACCTCAATTGTATCAAAACTACAGATATAATGAATAATAGAGATAGGCCATTTTGTACATATTCCAAGGGGAAACTTGATGTAAAGAATTGTTTTTTACTGTTCCATTGCATTTAATAGAAAAAGGACTTTGTGGCAAATAAATCAAGATTTTTATAGAAAATCCACAGCCTTTATCCTTGTACTCTCATATTTGGCAATTTGATGACTGATAGATATAAGATTATTGCATGCAGTGCTAGCATTTATTTCCTTAAAACAAGTTTATAAATGTAGTTATTGGTTAAAACAAATATAAATATGGCCAAAATCAAGTACACCTTTTAGGTTGCGCTCGACTTAAGTGACTCAGCACGAGGTGTTTTGGAATTTACAGGTTGCTTAGAACTTTTTGTAAAAAATAAACACTAGCACATCATAGAAAATCAAGTGAGTAATTAATGTTTCAAATTTTAAAACAAAAATCTCTGTATTAAAGGCTGTAGATTTTCTACAAAAATCTTGATTTATTTGCCACAAAGTCCTCTTTTTCTATCAAATGCAATGAAACAGTAAAAAGTAATGCTTTACATCAAGTTTCCCCTTGGAATATGTACTAAATGGCCTATCTCTATTATTCATTTTATCTGTAGCTATGATACAATTGAGGTTTGAAAAATTCGTACAAAAATGGCTACAGAAGGGTACATAAACCTTAAGGATTGTGTACCCTTCTGTTGCTTCAATGCTTAACATATGGAAATTTTATAGAAAATCCACAGCCTTTATCCTTGTTCTATCATATTTGGCAATTTGTCGACCGATAGATATAGGATTATAGCATGCACTGCTAACATTGGTATCCTTAAAACAAGTTTATTAAAGTAGTTATTGGTTAGAACAAATAAAAATATGGACCAAATCAAGTACACCTTTTAGGGTGCGCTCGACTTTAGTTACTATGCACGAGGTATTTTGGAATTTACCGGTTAGTTAGAGCTTTTTGTAAAATGTAAACACTAGCACATCATAGAAAAGCAAGTGAGTAATCTTTGTTTCAAATTTTATAACAAAAATCTCTTTATTAAAGGCTGTGGCTTTTCTATAAAAATCTTTGTTTATTTGTACTCTTTTTCTATTAATGCAATGCAACAGTAAATAATAATGCTTTGCATCAAGTTCCCCCTAGTATATGTTCTAAATGGCCTGTCTCTATTATTCATTATATCTGTAGTTTTGATACAATTGATGTTTAAAAAATTCGTACAAAAATGGCTACAGAAGGGTACATAAACCTTAAATAGCCCAAATGTAACATCATTAGCATCAAGTTATGTAGGTTTGAGTGTCTGGATCATTCTTAAATTGAAATACACTGTGTAACATGAAAACAAGCACTTTTATTTTAGTCGTTCGTCATTCCCTTTTCACGTCGAAATGTAGCATAATCAAACATGGATGTGAAGTTAGCAGCCGGTTCGTTATTCGATATTCGATATTCAATATCCAACCGGCTGCTAGCAGTCGGTTGGATATTCAAAAATTTTTTGAAAATCTTTAAAAAAAGAAGTACTTGATAACATTAAAAACATGATTTTCATAGTTAAGATGACTGATAAGATACGTAGGAAATCGTAAAATAACCTCTTCAAGCTGTTGTAAGTTCTCGTTGTCCTCGAATATAAACCCTTTTCTATGTTGCATATTTGTCTTTATATAATATAGATTGTTGTCAATAAAACAACACCAAAGATTTATTTTTATACATGATATTTCTTTAAACAAAAAGAAAAACCACTAACTGTAGAAACATGAAATATAAATAGAAATATTTATGGAATGCCCAAAAAAGAAATATATAGTGAAAACCTACCTGAGACCGCTTAAATGAGTGTGAGACCCCCCTGGTCTTTCAATGTCCATAAAATTTAATTAAATCATAGACTCTGTATATATAAAGGTTGTATTAGAAGGATTTCTCCGAATATTGTCATATTCGATATCTATGGAGGGCTTATATTGTCACTTTTCAGTTAAAAATTATAAAAATTTTAGGACAAAGGGCACAGGGCAATGGTGATAGCCCCCTGATCTTTCAATCTGCCTAATATTAAGCAGACATTTAGTCAATATGTAGATACACACGTGACTTAAAGAAATTGGGGTACACTTCCTGTCTTTCATGTTTACGGAGCGCCCAAAGTGCCAGTTGGATATTCAAAATATACAGTGAAAACCTACCTGAGACCGCTTAAATGAGTGTGAGACCCCCCTGGTCTTTCAATGTCCATAAAATTTAATTAAATCATAGACTCTGTATATATAAAGGTTGTATTAGAAGGATTTCTCCGAATATTGTCATATTCGATATCTATGGAGGGCTTATGTTTGGGATGAAAATTTCAGGAACTCAATTTTCGGCTCTCCCTTGACACCATTTGCGAGTATGGTCTTGAGGAAACGATGATAGTCCGTCGGACGGGGACGATAAATGGCTGACCCGTGTTAAGAGAGAGACATATCTCTTGCACGTTAAAGACACCCTTGTAGATTTCGAAAAAGAGTAGGCTAATGCCGCTACAAGGCAGCACTCGCACCCGCAAAGTGGAAAGGGATTAATATAAGTTGTAAAACTTGTTTCCCAATCCACTATAAATAAATATGTTTAAACTAAATTATATTGTCACTTTTCAGTTAAAAAATTATAAAAATTTTAGGACAAAGGGCACAGGGCAATGGTGATAGCCCCCTGATCTTTCAATCTGCCTAATATTAAGCAGACATTTAGTCAATATGTAGATACAAACGTGACTTAAAGAAATTGGGGTACACTTCCTGTCTTTCATGTTTACGGAGCGCCCAAAGTGCCAGTTGGATATTCAAAATATACAGTGAAAACCTACCTGAGACCGCTTAAATGAGTGTGAGACCCCCCTAAAACAAACTTTATATATACAGAGTCAATGATTTGGTTGAATTTTATGGACATTGAAAGACCAGGGGGGTCTCAACCTCATTTAAGCGATCTCGGGTAGGTTTTCGCTATATATTTTGAATATCCAACTGGCACTTTGGGCGCTCCGTAAACACAGAAGACAGGAAGTGTACCCAAATTCCTTTTAGTCACGTTTGTATCTACCTATTGACTAAATATCTATTAAATATTAGAAAGATTGAGAAATCAGGGGGCTCTCACCATTACCCTGTGCCCTTTGTCCTAAAATTTTGACATTTTTTGACTGAAAAGTGACAATCTTAGCCCTCCGTAGATATTGAAGATGACGTTATTCTGGATAATCCATCTAATACAATCTTTATATATACAGAGTCAATGATTTGGTTGAATTTTATGGACACTGAAAGACCAGGGGGGTCTCAACCTCATTTAAGCGATCTCGGGTAGGTTTTCGCTATATATTTTGAATATCCAACTGGCACTTTGGGCGCTCCGTAAACACAGAAGACAGGAAGTGTACCCAAATTCCTTTTAGTCACGTTTGTATCTACCTATTGACTAAATATCTATTAAATATTAGAAAGATTGAGAAATCAGGGGGCTCTCACCATTACCCTGTGCCCTTTGTCCTAAAATTTTGACATTTTTTGACTGAAAAGTGACAATCTTAGCCCTCCGTAGATATTGAAGATGACGTTATTCTGGATAATCCATCTAATACAATCTTTATATATACAGAGTCAATGATTTGGTTGAATTTTATGGACATTGAAAGACCAGGGGGGTCTCAACCTCATTTAAGCGATCTCGGGTAGGTTTTCGCTATATATTTTGAATATCCGACATTTTTTGACTGAAATTGTTTTTTTGGCTTTCCATATATATTTCTATTTATAGTTATAAATATTTTTAGAGTTATTGTTTTTTCTTTTGTCGTAAAAAATATTATACACAAAAGTACATCTTTGAAGTCGTTTTTATGACAAAACTCTATATTACATACAGACAAATAAGTAACACGGAAAATGGTTTATATTCGAGGAAAACGAGAAATTACGACAGCTTGAAAAGGTCATTTAATGATTCCTACGTATTTTATCAGTCCTTTTGACTATGAAAATCATGCTTTTTATGATATCAAATATTTAATTTTCTTATAGTTTTACACTTAATTTTGAATATCAAACTGGCTGCTAGCAGCCGGTTGGATATTGAATATCGAATAACGAATAACGAACCGGCTGCTAACTTCACATACATTAATCAAACACTGTGAAAAAAAAACATTTAACTTTCTTAGATTTATGATAATTACCTGACAAAAACATATCCTTAATAGTAATAAAACAGTAGATACGTATCATAATAAATTTGTTTTCTTTATAAATGATCAGTAAACGTTATGTAGTAATTGATAAATTTTAAAACCATAAAAAAATGCACTATTATTTTCCGTTATAGCATTATAGAATCTTGCCTTCGTGTACTATGTACATGGGATAATTTATGGAATTGATGGATCATTGTTTGCTTTACGTTCAGTGGCAAATATTTCATGCATGTTAATAACGAGAACATGTATTTTTTTAATACAATTCGTAGGTCTTTCTTGCAATAAGAAGTCGACAGTTAGGTTGGACGTGAAACTTGGAATACCACTGAAATAAGGGGGATATTGAATTAGGACATAAATTTGCATCAGCTGGCTACATCCCGCTACATACACACCACTTAAATAATTGGTGCAAGAGTTTCTTATTAGCAGAGAGCGCTGATCAATGAAATATATTCTGAAGTCGGTCATTCATACTTATGTTTGTCCCTAATATTTTTTTAACTGTGCACTTACATTCAGATATCAGATCAAATTTATTCGCTCATAGTGTATTAATATACGTTTTTTGATTGAGTTATGGATAACATCAAAAGATCAATGAAGGATAAAAAAAACTTAATTCAAATAGTTTGGGGGTGGGGGATAAACTTTTGTTTATCCTACATCGATTTTACATATATCCATATAGGTTAATCAATTTTTCCCAAATTACGTTAAGAAGGGGGGGGGTCAGTAAGAAAACTATGTGAATTAAGTTTTTTATCCTACATTGAACTTTTGATGTCGTCCCTTAAGCCTGCCAATTGATATTTTATCGTGTGTGTTTTCTATGTTGTGATGTTATGCTGTTGTTTCAGAAAAGGGGAGAAGGTTTGGTTAAAACATTTTATCCCGCTGCAAATGTTTGCACCTGTCCTAAGTCAGGAATCTGATTTACAGTAGTTGTCGTTTGTTTATGTAATTTATACGTGTTTCTCGTTTCTCGTTTTTTTTTTTATATAGATAAGACCGTTGGTTTTCCCATTTGAATTGTTTTACACTAGAAATTTTGGGCCCTTTATAGCTTGTTGTTCGGTGTGAGCCAAGGTTCCGTTTTGAAGGCCGTACACTAATGGTTTACTATTTTTTTTAACTGTTTGGATGAATGGAGGGTTGTCTCGTTGGCACTCGCACAACATCTTCCTATATCTAATTACGTGTAGTTACCTGACCGGGTCAAACAAAGACGTGAATATTGGTATCTGATGTTTCAACGCTTAAACTAGCGGCATTTAAGAGTAAGCGCACATACATTTTTTACACTTGTCGGCTCGGAGTCAGAAATGTTTTCGGGTAGGGTGACTGTTCTTAATACGAACTATTATCTTTTGAAATTACGCGTTAAAACATCGACTAAGCTTTTCGGCCTAGTTCAAGCAAGGTTAATACTCATATTATACATTTTGTATTCACAAGTTATCGTCCTGAATATTCATTTAAGTTGCCGCGGGACGTCGACTCATTCAGTATCATCATTTTTGTTATCGTTAAACTATACCAGGAAGTGTTTTTTCTTCTGTTGGTTTATATAACACCTCTATTTATTTCCACTGATCGAAATTGAAAAAGGGCAGGTGATATTTTTCCAACAAAAACTTGTGCCTGTGAGGATATCTTCAACGGTAATTAATATTTAATCAAATTTGCCTTTGGGATACCTTTGACGGTAAATATTATTATATTAACTCTGTATGTTTTAGTCATTGGACGGTTTGAGCTTATTATTCTGTTTACACATCTTTCGATAACAAAACACTATATTAACTCTTTATATTTGGATTTGTCTGTGTCATTGGGTTGCTTTCGCATTAACGCATACTTTTATCTCCTTTTATTCAAAACCAATGGATTGACTTGGGTATAAGCTACTGGTGTTACTTCGGTGAAATCACGGACAGGACACATTAATCTTGTTAATTTTTAAACATAAAAAATGATATTATAAAGCGTTGTATATCATTTTAAAGCTTTTGAATTCTTCTTTCAGATTATTGCAAGTTTGTATATGTAACAGACCATTTTCATTAATTAAAACTCAATAAAACCTTGATTTTGCGATATGATTTCCTTGTCCCGCGTTACACTTTTAGTTTTGTGAAATTCTGAATACCGTAAAAAACATATATTTTTTTTTACCAAACGATTTAAAAGTTCGTCTATAACAAGCAATTTATAAGTGGGAGATGACGTAAAGTCGATTTTCTCTCTCGAAAAGACGGAAATATACAAAAAAGGATCAAGATGATACAAATTTTGTGTCCCTTACACGAAATGTTGCCGTATTTTTTTTTTTAAATTGTCCCAAAAAGGGAATTCCAGAGAAATCCCCATGTCTAAAGTAAATAATTTTTATACTAGTATTTTGTACAAAGATCACACTTTCGCTTCATGCAATAATCAGGATTTTTTAAAACAAATTCTTTTTATTCGAGTTGATTAGCAATGTCCGACATTTTGTCCCCTTCAAACCAAATTAAACGTAGGGTTACGTTTTCTGTTTTTTTCATGATATTTATTCAATACAGTGCTATTCGCTACATTAAAAACATTATAATGGATAAAAGTACAAAAAAATATCTCTTTTTTTTTATATTAAATTCCCATAAATTAAATCTAATATACGAGATATCAGATAAAACAAAAATGTCCGATACAATGTCCCCACATACGATTTTGACGTTATTTTAAAAATAAAATATGCTTCTACCGTTCCGTCTAATATTGTCATGATTACGGTTTTCACAGACGATTTGGAATACGGCTATTTTATTTTGTTGCTTAATAAAAAACTTTAAAATTAATGTTTTATGTTGAAGCTCTACCAATTCAAGGGGTGGGGAGAGAGATTCCCTCGCGGAACTGAAGTGTTTATAATAGTCGGATCCGCTATAATACAAATTATTAGAAAAAAAAACAGCTACAATAATTGTTCCCGCTGATTCTCTTGCATATATTTGAACAGAACTGCAATGCTAGATATGCCGTAGTCTTTTCGCCTTGACATTCTGGAGTGCCGCGAAAAATTAATGCATTTGCATGTGCATAGTTTATCTTTAAAAAAATCGAGTGCCTTTATAATTAAAATGTATATAATAAAATGGTTTCAATTCAAGTTACTTTATTTTTAATTTGTTAATAAAACTAAAGCTTAACATCTAAGAAGAAAAAATAATGCTTTCTTAGGAAAAAAACTTTAATCCTTTAAAATTTATTGTAAAAAGCTATCTGAACAACATGCATTCCAACGTTTTTATTTTATCTTACGTCTATGAGTGTGTAACGTTAGGTGACACCAGTATCGTGCGACGTTTCTGACATCTCTGGACCGCTCCCGTCAGACTGTATACCCTTGCTAAAGGGATGCATCCGATTTAGCTGTTCAAATGTATATATGAATACGCAGCTTCGTTCGGTCAAAAAAAAAGAAAAGTCGTATATCCGATGCCTAGTGAGTGTAGTTAGAGTTTCACGCTATCGTTATGTTAAAGACCATTTGAAAAACCCTTTGAGGGGGAAAACGATCTATATAAGCATAAGTTAATTGATTGAAATCTCTATTATACTAAAACAACAACAAAAGTCAGCTAAATTTTCCAATAATTCGCATGGATGATTAACGCATGTTTTGCGACTTTTGATAGGACAATTGTATAAAAAAGAGATTAATTAACAAAACCGATCAGTAATATAATATCTAGGAAAGAAATGAAACGGTCAAAATAAGTTGAATCCTTATATAAACTGGTTGCAACATTTTTGTATATCCATTTTTGCTTTATTGCAACTATTCTACCAGGTATGAAAAAAACAGCAAATTTTGTCACCTAGACAACTCTGCCATCGTTATGTGCTTCAATGTATGAGTTATTGACACACAATGAAGATTTGTTTCTGTCCTACTCCTCTCTTCCTATTTTGGCTTGATAGGAAACAATGTAACACCTGATGTGGACTATGTTATTTTATGTTAAAAAAACAAATGCAAAGAAAATGAATGGTTGTTATATCAATATATCTAGCTAATCCGTTTATATACAAGTTGAAAAGTAATGGCGACAATAAACAATCTTGTTTAAGACCACATTGAACGTTAAACCAGTCTGTCTGAAGTCCATTAATACGAACACAGCATTCCACGGACTTATACAGAGACAAAATAGCGTTATAAATATTCCCACATATACCAAGGTCGAATAGTTTCTGGAATAACATCGCTCGATTTATCCCGCCATATTCCTAACCATAATCAATAAAAGCCACGAAAGTCGATAAACGTTTCAAATTCCTAGTCTTGATTATTGATGTTAACGATTTTATGTGATCAATTGTACTGCGCCCTTTCTGAGAATCCCAATTCGGCATGATATAATATGTCGGTTTATATACTGGTAACAGATGTTAGGTATCACGCACATGTACAAAAGCTTGTTTGACTACTTGATATTTTTCCGACTACTTGATTTCTGTGAAAGGTTTTTCCGACTTCTTGATATTTGTGAAAGGCCGGTTTCAAAGACGCAGATTTGTTTCGAAATGCAAATTAAATTCAAAGCATTGCTCTTGTTTCTTATTGCAACACACGCTGATCAAGGAAACAAAGCGAGAAGTTTGTCTTCTGGAGCAAATGATCATTCTATTCTGACAATAATCTTGAAACAACTATTTAGATTAGAAGCTAAACAAAATAGTCCCCCTCAACTTACAGATTCCTTAGTTCAGACGATAAACGAAAACAAAAAGTTGTATGAAGTATTGCGAAAGCAGTTGACCGTCACCAAAGACGAAACCTGCAAGCTGTCTTCTACAATCAACCTTTTGAAAACAAATTTACAATCGCAAAAGGACAAGTTTAATAGGGAAATTTCAGCATTACGAAAACATCATGGTAAGAGATAATTTTTTATTATGAATAAAATAAAGAATAGGGTGAAAGTCCACTAGGACAACAACCTAGAACAATAAAACAAAAAACTAGAAGTCAATATAAATGGTATACACTTCATCAAGGGAATGAAATATTTAACGAATACCATTGAAAGAAATACCTAGTAGATGTACAAGCCGATCAGTAAGGGAGAAATAAAAGTACATGTGCTGATTAAATAGTGTTTCTAATAAGAAAATTTTAGGTTTTCTAGTAAAAAAATCTTATCTTTCTAGGTAAAACAAATGGTCGATTTACTAACTCTTCCAGTATAAACTGATTTTCTACCTACTAGCTGTACTAAAACGGCTTTTAATCACATGGACAATAAGTTAAATACTTCTAGTATTTGGGTTGATGTATGATCTTTCTCATTAATACTAAGCGTTGTGCCAAAGGAGGGCACATTTGTTCTGTTGTTCAGATCAGAAGCACTGATTTTTTGTGCTATATCAAACTTCCGGGAACCAGTACGCTCGCATATGAACTTAAAAGTATGATGATTTTCAGCACAAATTTTGATAGGTATAGTTTTTACATGAAATAACTGCTACTTTATTTGAACTAAAGACAAAGTACCCATTAATGCTTGAAATTACAGAATTTAATTCTGAAAGCAATAGGGATATGACGTAATGGTCTTATGTATACCTTGAAGGACAGTTGAAGTGAACAGTGCATTAATTTTCTCATTTCAGAAAAAATACCAGCATTCACAGCCATCTTTAGTAATAATGGATATATGCCATTAGCTCGGGGCCAGATATTGAAATTCGATAAAGTTCGCCTCAATATTGGTGGAGGATATGACCCGACCACTGGATATTTTACTGCTAAGAAAACTGGAATTTACTTAATGTCATGCTCGGTTCGCTCTACAGGAAAATCTTTACATGTAACACTTTGGCGAAATAATGATCGAATCATGCTTGCTTATGGGGTAAATTGGAATACGGGCAGCATTAGTATTGCCGTTGATGTGAACGTAGGCGATAAACTTTATATAAAACATAATGATGGTTCTTATGTAAACAACGAAGTTATTCAAGGTGGAACAACATCATTCTTTTCTGGTGTATTTATATCTGGATAACAATGGTTTGATTTTATATCTCACAATCAGATTAAAATTGAAACCGACAAAACATTTAATTTTCTTTCAAAGCAAACTATACTTAGTGTGTTTTTGTTCTTGGGATGTACAAGTACCATTCCACGTCCACGTCCAGTCTGTATTGATGTTAGATTTAATTCTATTAGTTTCCATCTGATGAAATAAGCCTTTTTCAACTGGTTATTGTTTATAGTTTGAACTGTTATACTACTGTCCCGGGTTATGGAAAGGACATGGCGCCCACTAACATGTTCACCCCGCCACATTCTGTAAAGGCCTTAATTCAGTGGTTGGCGTTTTTTCTGTTTTACATATTTATATTTCGTTCATTATTTTGTACATAAATTAGGTCTTTAGATTTTATTCATTTGAAATGTTTTATGATTTTCCTTTCGATCCCTTTTTGACCGACTATGCGGTATAATAGACTTTGCTCATTGTTGAAGGCCGTACGTTGACCTATATGTATTATTTTATCTCTTGTGAAGAGTTGTCTCATTGGCAATCATACCACATCTTCTTATAACTAAAGTAAACACATTGTTTAAAAATTTGCTACATCTGTACATAAGTCTGAAAGTGAAGGGGGTCTAACTTTAATGTGTTTAAAGTGCGACATCTTTGACATGTATTACATTAGATTCAGATTTAAGATTTCATTTATGTCTCACCAATTGTCCGTATCACAGATGATAGTAGAGATGTTCCGAATGTGACCTACCGAATTAGACCCATTACCGGGTCTGTACAAACATGAGCAACACGACGGGTGTAACACGTCGAGCAGGATTTGCTAACCCTTGAGGAGCACCTTTGACCCCCCCCCCCCCCCCCCCCAGTTTTTAATAGGGTTCGTGTTGCTTTGTCTATAATTTGCCATATTGTGTTTTGTACTATTGTTTGTCTGTTTGTCTTTTTCTTGTTTAGCCAATGCGATATCAGTTTATTTCGATTTACTTGTTTTCATGTCCCCTTTGTAGCTTTTGCCTCTCTTTTATATAAACACTATCATCTTACGCGTATGGTCCAAATACTCATATGGTCGGGAACATAAATATTGTATAAAACAGGCAATACCAAAGTCTTGACAATATTCTATTATGCCTATACTTGTCTTCTATTTATCAAATACAAATCTTCTTACGTGTTATAACATTTTTTTATGAACACATCTCCTAAATAAGTGAATAAATTTGTATACTGCACTCGTTCTATTTGAGCAGTCAAAATGCGTTGACCATATATTTCTATGTCATATACAGTCACTGATCTGATATCCTTTTTCCTCATTGATATTTAAATAGAAATTGTCGAAATTATATTTAATTATTCATACGACCTCTTCAACCTGTTCTTGTTTCCAATGTAAACAACGATGCGTTTAACGTCTCAAACTTGTTTCAATTTTTGGAAAAACATATAACTTACTAATATTTTTTGTTTGAAACTTATAAATCATTATGTTTTATGTAAATTGATGATATTTTAGTCTGTTAACAAACGAATTCGTTCACCATTGATTGCCGTTTTCAACAGGTAATGATGTACATTTCATCGTGTTGTATATTTCTCCGCCTGTATGATATGAAACCTTTTTAAAGGGGGATTTTCCCAATACTTATATCAAATAAATAACACTAACACACTAAACAACAATAGAAAATGTTGGGTTTTTTTTAAGATTGCAGTATAAAGACAATAACAGTGCATTGACTTGACATATCAACGATATAAGGATTCGGCCCGAAACGACAGCCTCGTTTGAATTGTTTTACATTGTCTTATCGGGGCCTTTTATAGCTGACTATGCGGTATTGGCGTTGCTCATTGTTGAAGTCCGTACGGTGACCTATAGCTGTTAATGTTTGTTATTTTAGTCTTGTTGTGGGTAGTTGTCTCATTGGCAATCATACCACATCTTACTTTTTATAGCATCGCATTTCCCCGTTTCTAAGCCTCATCCTTATATAGTTGATATGTCAAGTCAATGCACTATTGTTGTCTATATATTGCATTCTCTAATTTTTGTCAGAATTCTGTTACACCAGTTTTCGTCTCGCTTGACGGGGCCAAAAAGGGATACATCAGGGGCGGATCCAGACATTTAAAAAAGGGGGGTCCTAACCCAGGACAAAAAGCGGGGTCCTAACCCAGGACAAAAAGGGGGGTCCAACTTCTTGTCCCCATTCAAATAAAATTGAGAATGGAAATGGGGAATGTGTCAAAGAGACAACAAACCGACCAAATAAAAAACAACAGCAGAAGGTCACCAACAGGTCTTCAATATAGCGAGAAATTCCCGCACCCGGAGGCGTCTTTTCAGCTGACCCTAAACAAATATATACTAGTTCAGTGATAATGAACGCCATACTAATTTCAAAATTGTACACAAGAAACTAAAATTAAAATAAAACAAGACTAACAAAGGCCAGAGGCTCCTGACTTGGGACAGGCGCAAAAATGCGGCGGGGTTAAACATGTTTGTGAGATCTCAACCCTCCCCCTATACCTCTAACCAATGTAGAAAAGTAAACGCATAACAATTCGCACATTAAAATTCAGTTCAAGAGAAGTCCGAGTCTGATGTCAGAAGATGTAACCAAAGAAAATAAACAAAATGACAATAATACATAAATAACAACAGACTACTAGCAGTTAACTGACATGCCAGCTCCAGACTTCAATTAAACTGACTGAAAGATTATGATTTCATCATATGAACATCAGGCACAATCCTTCCCGTGAGGGGTTTAGTATCATACCATCATAACGTATATGAGAAGAACATAACCCGTGTCATGCATTGATTGTCTAATAAAACGGTGTTCCAACCCCCGGACCCAATCCCCCCTCTGGATCCGCGCCTGTTCAAAGGTATGCTGTTTCCGGCGTCGGCTCATCTGCAAATGAACACTCTTTGTTTTTCAAAGATAACATTTTATGTTTTATTTTTACACCACATATTAAAAATATCTAACAGTAATTGTAAGTCATTTTTATTTTCAGCAGTTATAACAATACTATCTGCATATAAAAAAGAACCTTTTTTTTACTATCAACATCAATACCAATATCTTTAAAACTTCATCAATACTAATTTCAGAAGCTAAATCAACATTCTATGTATTTTGACTGTTGATTTAACCATTTTACTATTATGAGCAAAATTTATGAACCACATTTCTTTCTAAATCATATCATATAGATCTTTTTTCTCGTACACCATACATGTACATGTAGTACAGTATACGGTATCAGAGACAATAATTTCATGTACAAATAATATAACACATATAGTTAAAAATACAAATTCAAATGCAAAATCGAACCATAAAAAACTACTTAGGAGATTCTGTGAGTTAATAAAAATAAAATTATATTCTTTAATATAAATTTGCATGTTTTATTTTCTGTTAATCAGCCTATAGAAAATGATAATCGAGAAACCCGTTTCTTATGTGGAGTAGCGATATTTTCTAATATGAAATGGCAAATTTATATGCAGACACTCCCTGTGGTAAAAGATGGTTTTTCATTAAAAACATAATGTGTATCTCAAAATATTCACTAGACAGTCATATACATTTTTTTAAAAGTCTAAAATCCGTCTGGCACTCCCTCCTTGCGGAAATCGGAGTTAGCAGTAACACATCCTTCTTGTCGCTGAAGTATACCTTGTACGACAGACCCTGCACTGTCTTGTACTGTTATATTATGTCCACGTGACAACAATCCATCCAGAATAAACTGAAATAGAAGACGATTATTGCGATTTATCATTTTGTCGAGTTATCATTTTATCGAGTCACGTGTGTTAATAGGGAAGGAAAAGTGCAGTAAATAGGGTAGAAGATACGACAAGGAACGAAAGGATCAACCGTCCAATAGTTTTTAATACCATATCTCATATATTTCTATACTATATACTCATCAGTCACCCACTCACTACTTCAGTGTGATTACTTAGGAACATTCTATTCAGCGTAAGGGTGGGGCTGAGCGTTCACGAACGGCATAGTTTACCCTGTTATGTATGCTCATGAATCTGTTATTCAGTGGTTGTTGTTGAGTTTCTGTCTGTTGTTTCTGACTTTTGTTAATTGTTTTGTATGATAGATAAATCAGGCCGTTGGTAATCTTGTATGACTTATTTAACATTTTGTCATTTTATACCCGTTTATATAGCTGGCTATACGTATTGGTTTTGGTCAATGTTGAAAACCGTACAGTAATATGTAGTTGCTTACAGCCACTTAATTTGGCCTCGAGTTGATACTTGTCTCATTTAAATATCATACCCCATACAATTATGTTACACAGTTTATTTTAAATATTATTAGTAACATTGACACACAGTTTAGTTGTATAGTCCAGTACTCCTCTCATAGCAATTATGCACTACCTTAAAAAACGATTCTATTAAGTTTTCAAATAAAACTATAAAATTAACCACAATAAAATATTCTTTTACACTTTCTGAACTCCGTATCAATGATATTTCTCAGGTTTATTTGAGGAACGGTCTCTCTAACGTTAATAGCGGGTACGAGTCTCGTTTAATCAATTTTGGAAATATTATCCGTTTCTAATAAGGGAGCTACAGTTTGATTTTTATAGTAGGAAGGGGGTTGGCTTAGATGAAATTTGAATAAAATACAGGACAGGAACTTGAGTGAAAAAAATGCCGGATGAGCAACTTGCAAAAAAAGGCAGGACCACAATTCATGTAAAACAAGGAAGGATATGTCTAATGTAAAAACAAATGCAGGACATACATGTAAAAGAGGGAAAAATAAAAATGTGGAACAGAGACTATAACTTCTAAAATTAGATTTTATTTATCTCTGGACCTCCCTACGGGCACCCTTCCCATAAAGAGCTAAAGGTAGCTCCCTTATGTAACCTCTATGGTTAATTGTCTATACTTACTTGTGGAAATCCTTTTTCAACAGCAATATTAGGAGGAAGTAACTGATGATGTACTCGTCTATGGTCAATAGCCTCCTTTATACTAAAACCTAACCATTGGGTCAATATTGTAACCTGAAAATTAAACCATGTGTATTATAGGAAACTGAGTAAAACTATGTGTTTTCAAAGCCATGACTATAAAACCATTGAAGATGAAGGTTAAAGACAGAAAACCCAATACTTTCGTAAATAAACTTTGACGGACCGTTGCAGCCATAATCTTATACATTAATGCAATTGTTTTAAGAAATAGGAATTCACAGAAGAAAGGTACTTTTAGAATCATGTCAATACCAATTCCATGCCAAAGAGAAGGGGCGGTAAACGTGTGCATGGTATTCGGGTATAGTAGTATCAGAACTGTTACTTGACGATTCTAAATAAAGGAATGATCTGGTTCAGATCCTCAATCAGAAACCAAATACATATATATATATGTGTAAGCTAAATCATTAAACAAGCTTTAACCAAAAGAGCACAGGCATAACGATAAAAACATCCGTATATTCGTTTAATGTAAAGAGCTAGTTTAACCTAGACTTCAGAATGAACCATAATATGCGCAACAGCTTTTTTTTATATCCATCAGTGGTATTATTAAACTAAATCAGTGTAACTCACCATTGCCGTGGAAGTAATTATCTTCGTACCACCCGAGGCTCCGACGACTAGATTAACCACGCCGTCAGGACCAACTACAATACTAGGAGACATTGAGGAAAGTGGGCGTTTTCCAGGTTTAATAAAATTTGCTGGGGATGCATGAAGACCAAAAGCATTCACCGTGTTTGGTGTAGAGAAATCGTCCATCTCGTTGTTAAATATAATACCAGTTCGACTTCCAACAACTTTAGATCCGAAACTAAAATACATATACATACATTCATTTTAAGCATTAAATTAAAGCAGCCATTTTTGTTTGTAATTTGTGATGGTCAATGACAATTTGCTTCCTGTTCTGCTGTTTAGAATATTTCGTTGTGTTTTTCATGTAATAACATATTTGTAGTTCTTCTTTGAATAATGATAAAGTTTTTACTATGTCAATCGCTCTATAATTCAAGTAAACCACTTTATATTACTTTTTAACGGTTGACAGTTTAGAATTAAACTATTTCGAGCCCGCGCGCAGACTAGAAATGAGTGCTGATGTGATCTGTCAACCTCTTAAGCAAAGTTATATTAAAATTGTTTTTCATGAGAATGTTAATACAAGAAGATGAGGGAAATACAAGTAAACAGTATTCCGAAACAATAGAACCATCAAAACATCTATATTATGAGGCCATTATTCGGTCTCCAACAATAATCGCGAAACATTTATATTACACGTTATCACTTACTGAAGATTGATTGTACTGGTTACCGACACTGCATCTCCATTAGGAGCCAGTACAGACAAGTGTGAAGTTCCAGACGAATTTAATCTGTCAAAAAAAGTTGGCCCGTAGTATTCTGTTCCGAAAGTTTGACTATCCGAAATCTGAGAACGTATTTCATCGGCATACTCCTCGGACGTTAAGGTTCTGACAAACTATAATAAAAATTAGAAAGCTTTTTGTTTAGTTTATGTCTACATGAATACCTTAGCTTATAGAAATGAAATACATTACAATATCAAATATGAATCAAAACTAATAATTAACATGACTATAAAAACAGTGCAGATTGAAGATTTTCTTTCTTTTAAGCGATAAAACTGCAGTTCAAAAGCGTGTTTTTTGTAAGTAGAAATCTTGTCATTTGCACAATTTCGTATGTTTTAAAATTGCATTAAACATTCCTACGTGCTACAATTCTTTTTACTTGTAAGCAAGAAAAACATGTTTTCTATACATGCCTTCATATTTTCGCTGTTTTTTGCCTGATCTACTTTCAATTGATTTACAAACATTTAAGTATATATTACATATTTTTTTTCGTTAATTTTTTGTCCATAAATGAGGCCGTTAATTTTTCTCGCGTTTTCCAATTGTCATTTCGAGGTTTTCTTTATAGCTGACCATCCGGTATGGTCTTTGTTCATTGTTGAAAGCAATACTGTGAACTATATTTGTTTATTTCTGTGTCATTTTGGTCAAAGAGTTGATACATTTGCAATCATACCACATTATCTTTCTTTTTATATATATGATATGTACTGACCTCGTTTAATTCTTCGTTAAAAGCCGCGTCTTCAACATCTCCATCACCAAGGTTCGTTCGTTTAGCAAAACCAAACTTAAAAGCTTCTATGATTCTATGCCAAATCACTATTTCTTTTTGTTTACATGAAAGACTTTTCTCGTTCAGGTTATATCCTACAATACCATGTAAAAATAAAGATGCCTAGTTCACATACTACTGAATGTTAACAATAGGTCATTCATACATCGAGTTTGAAAATACCGTTACAAGTTCATCATTCGTACAAAATGTTCAGGAGGGATGAAAGATACCAGAAGAACAGTCAAACTCACAAATCGAAAAAAAAAATGACAACGCCATGGCTAAATTGAAAACAAAAACAAATAAACAATAGTACACATGACACAACATAATCGTTATATAAAACTAACGAATAAGCATCACAAACCCCACCAAAAACTGGGGTTTTCTCAGGTGCTCCGGAAGGAAAGCAATTCCTGCTCCACATGTTGCTCAAACTGTATACATATAACTTCATAAAAAATATTGTTTCATTCATCATAAACAAAATCGTAGCTTTAAATGAGTCGAAGAGCTCTAGCTCTGTACCCGGCGATATCTTGATCATTAAGACTAAAACTAGCTTAGTATTTCAATGTCCTTAAAGCACATTTCCGGCTATCAAACCAGAATAGTAATCTAAAAAAAACTATCCTCTAGATGAAAAAGTATTCCAGGTAAAGTTGATCTAAGTGTTCTATGTAAATTGTGTGCAAGGTGAAAGGGGTTTCAGGTGAAAGGGGTTTCGAGTAAGGGCAAGTCCATATTAAAGGTGTTCCACAAGAAAGATGTTCCAGGTGAAAGAGCAGGTAAAACATCTTATTCTAGTACTAACCGTCCAGTATATTCAATATGAACTGTAAAATTGCTCCGCTAGAAGGTGGCGGAGGGGAGAAAACAGTTTGTTCTGTGTTTAGTTTGACTACCAACGGATCCTTTACTAGTGCCCTGTACCCAGCAAGGTCATTCTCAGTGATGATACCTCCTGTAAAAAGAAACATGACTTTACAAAATGGAAATATATTTTATTCTATTATACTATTATATCATAACAATTGCCACTTTCGACCATTCTCGATACACCTATAATAACTTAGAACTAAATTAATTACACAGACTAAAAAGGTAAATGTACAAAGTCTTTAACAACAAAAAAGTGTGGACTTGATGATGCATAAAAATTTGAAGGTAGGCATTTCAATTGAATGCAGATAGCTATATAGGGAGGCAGTAAAAAGAAATTTATGTTTGGCCTCAGTGCATGATGCAAAGTTTCCAAGTCGAGGATCTTAAATGACTGCTACATCATTACGCGCACCCTGTATTACAATTTAATACAGATAGGGAGACAGGAAACCTGACTATACGTTTATTCACTACATCTTACCCGCACCCTGTATTACAATTAAATACAGATAGGGAGACATGAAACATAACTATACGTTTGGCTTACGCAGTGATGCTTATATCAATCTTCACTGCATCTTACCCGCACCCTGTATTACAATTAAACACAGATAGGGAGACAGGAAACATAACTATACGTTTGACTTACGCAGTGATGCTTATGTCAATCTTCGCTACATCTTACCTGCATCCTGTATGTCCGCCACTATATCTTCCGTTAATCTGCCTTTATAGAAAGCATCAACACCTTCATAAGCAATTATCTCCAAACTTCTGGCTAATTTTGGCCTTTTAACAGTTTCCCCAGCTTCATAGAAACGCCCTGTTGCTGGGTTTACTATTAAATCTCTGTAAAAATATAATCTATGTCAAGGAAAGTGTTTTTCGTAGTCCAAATATCTATGTTCTCTCTGAAAAAAAAAATTGTTATCGAATCCCAAAGGAGACGACTAATCGTCATTAGTATCAAATAACTACATAATTTCTTTAGTATTACTAGCTCGAATATTATTTCACCTTCTTAGCATTTAAGCAAATTCTGTTGAAAAAAACATAAACAGAAAACTCATGAATAATTTATTGTTGGGGGATTTAATTTGTGTATTTCGTTCAAAAAGCTCAAAAGATTAATTGAGTTTCATACTCCGTTTCATACTCCCTATGTTAAATTGGTCTTGAAAGACTACAATAAATCTAAGCAATCGAGTATGCCCGAAAACAAATGGTTAATATTACTACACATGCTATCTATAATTAGATGTTTGGTATATTTTAACGTTGAGGAAACAGCTTTACCGATAATTATCAGATTATGATAAAAAGCATATGTACTAACTTTAACCCCTGGAATTTTTCAATAGTTTCGGTTTGACGTGACATAGCAAAAGCGACGGGGGATCCAACCACTATACCCTCCCGACATAATTGTATTGATGGCTGAAACAATTCTTTCCATGGAAGTCTTCCACCGATCTGATGAGCTAACCAATAACCACGTATCTCACCAGGAACACCAACAGCCAAACCACCTAAAACCAAGAATATTTTCTTTCATAAATAAAGGCAGCAGTAGTATACCGCTGTTCAAAAGTCATACATCGCTTATGAGAAAAAAAATCCGGGTTACAAACCGAGGGAAACACATCGACTATAAGAGGAAAACAACGAAACAGAACACAGAAGTGCCGCAAAAAAAAACCAAATACTTATGATAATATGTAACAAATAATCTCAAAAGTCAATAAATAGTAATTTCATAAAAGAAAGACCAAATATTAAGAGATAAGTGACGAGACAATGATCTGCGAAAAGGACAGTCACGGGACCATATGGTGGTAAAACATCATTCCTCTCAACTCGGCCGATTCTTCCGTTCATCGAGAATGCCCGATTATAGTATTACAAGTACTCTATTATCTAATTCGAAATTTATATCAAAAATTAATTTATCTTTTTAGTATTTATATATGATCGTTTGGTGTTTTGTCCGACATTTCTAAAATGGGCTTACAAAGTAAATGTTTTCTGATTGCTTTATTGTTTTATCTTTAAACTTATGATCAAGACAAATCTCTTCTCCAAGTGTTGGTAGTGATAAGTAAAATCACAAAAATACTGAACTCAGAGGAAAATCAATTTGGAAAGTCCATAATCACATGGCAAAATCAAAAAACAAAACGCATCAAAAACGAATGGACAAGAACTGTCATATTCCTGACTTTATACGTACCTAATGTAGATGATCTATTGACAAACATGGTCTCATTAGCTTCACTGGGAGCCGTTTCACGAGCCATGATCGTGTATGCAGACCTATACTCCCTGAAATCAAGATGTTGTCGGCGATAAGTAAACTCTTATATACACATTATCTTTCAAAAGTTAGTGGCAGTTATAAATGTGAACCGACTGGTCAATTTCTATGCTTATATCACGTGATAAAGCTCAGATATCGAAAAATCAACTCAGTAACTGTACGATTTGAGTGGCAAACGGTCTTTAAGTTTTAGAAAGCAATGTTCGATACTAGTTCTTGATTTTAGATGCATTGTTTTAAATATTTTTTCTACTCGATAATAACACAGTAACACATGAATGGAAACTGCCATATTCATAGTATGTTCCTTGTCTACAAGCCAAATATGACTCATCACCGGGAGTCGCAATTTATGGAATTCAGGACATGAGCAGCAAAATATGAATATGCATATCCTATCAGGACACGTGATACCACTCCCAATTCATGTTATTTATTCTGATTTGTTTGATTTAGTTGTTGTCCTCTTTTGTTTTGGTTCTAATTGTTAAATGCATTAGTTTAAAGTTTAAGCTGATGTTTAGATCGGTTTTATACTATTTTTAAGATCAAAGAGAAAAAAAAATTATCAGAGGAAAATGCTGCCAAATAAGCATGAAAATGCGATAGACTTGTCATTACTGAAGTGCTTTTTTTATCAGAAAAAAATCTGCTATTAATAAGATATCAATTTGATGACAAATTTCATTCCAAAGCTAAAACTGCAAAACATCTTCTTAAAGTTTCACTAAATCTGGAAATTTTAGATGATAATACTTCCTATTTTATCAAAACTAATTGTTCTTTTTAAAACAAGGGAAAAGAGAAAATATATTTAGTTTCTAAAAGTATCTTTGTAGATCAGATGTAAGATGCCTATATCTAACACAAATACTTACTTATTATAAACTGTCATGAAAAATCCACCTCCTATGCCACAGCTGTGAAAGTTAGTAACACACTGACATAGAAGAGTGGCAATAGCGGCATCTACAGCTGACCCATGACGGCTTCTCATGATGTGACTACAATAACAAACAAAAATGAATTTATTCGTCTTGTTCGTTTGTTCGCTTTTCCGTTTTAAATAATCTTATCATAGATTTTTGCATGAAGGGCAGAATTTATATTTAATTTGTTTTAAAAGTATAACCGTTGGCAACAACGACATAAACAATGTGAAAAAATAATGTTAAATAATTATATAAACGTAAAAATACTAGTACCCTCTCTATCCTCTTGCTTCTCATTTTGCCAAAACTTTATAACATGTAAATACCTAATCTCATTTTTTCGATAACATGTAAATACATAATCTCATGTTCAGATAACATGTAAATACATAATCTCATGTTCCGATAACATGTAAATACCTAATATCATGTTCAGATAACATGTTAATACCTAATCTCATTTTCCGATAACATGTAAATACAAAATCTCATTTTCCGATAACATGTAAATACATAATCTCATTTTCCGATAACATGTAAATACATAATCTCATTTTCCGATAACATGTAAATACATAATCTCATTTTCCGATAACATGTAAATACATAATCTCATTTTCCGATAACATGTTAATACCTAATCTCATTTTCCAATAACATGTAAATACCTAATCTCATTTTCCGATAACATGTAAATACATAATCTCATGTTCAGATAACATGTTAATACATAATCTCATGTTCAGATTACATGTAAATACATAATCTCATTTTCCGATAACATGTAAATACATAATCTCATGTTCAGATAACATGTAAATACATAATCTCATTTTCCGATAACATGTAAATACATAATCTCATTTTCCGATAACATGGTAATACATAATCTCATGTTCAGATAACATGTTAATACCTAATCTCATTTTCCGATAACATGTAAATACAAAATCTCATTTTCCGATAACATGTAAATACATAATCTCATTTTCCGATAACATGTAAATACATAATCTCATTTTCCAATAACATGTAAATACCTAATCTCATTTTTCGATAACATGTTTATACATAATCTCATGTTCAGATAACATGTTAATACATAATCTCATGTTCAGATAACATGTAAATACATAATATCATGTTCAGATAACATGTTAATACCTAATCTCATTTTCCGATAACATGTAAATACAAAATCTCATTTTCCGATAACATGTAAATACATAATCTCATTTTCCGATAACATGTAAATACATAATCTCATTTTCCGATAACATGTAAATACATAATCTCATTTTCCGATAACATGTAAATACATAATCTCATTTTCCGATAACATGTTAATACCTAATCTCATTTTCCAATAACATGTAAATACCTAATCTCATTTTCCGATAACATGTAAATACATAATCTCATGTTCAGATAACATGTTAATACATAATCTCATGTTCCGATAACATGTAAATACATAATCTCATTTTCCGATAACATGTAAATACATAATCTCATGTTCAGATAACATGCAAATACATAATCTCATGTTCAGATTACATGTAAATACATAATCTCATTTTCCGATAACATGTAAATACATAATCTCATGTTCAGATAACATGTAAATACATAATCTCATTTTCCGATAACATGTAAATACATAATCTCATTTTCCGATAACATGTAAATACATAATCTCATGTTCAGATAACATGTAAATACATAATCTCATTTTCCGATAACATGGTAATACATAATCTCATGTTCAGATAACATGTTAATACCTAATCTCATTTTCCGATAACATGTAAATACAAAATCTCATTTTCCGATAACATGTAAATACATAATCTCATGTTCAGATAACATGTAAATACCTAATCTCATTTTCCGATAACATGTCAATACATAATCTCATGTTCAGATAACATGTTAATACATAATCTCATTTTCCGATAACATGTAAATACATAATCTCATTTTCCAATAACATGTAAATACCTAATCTCATTTTTCGATAACATGTTTATACATAATCTCATGTTCAGATAACATGTTAATACATAATCTCATGTTCAGATAACATGTAAATACATAATCTCATGTTCAGATAACATGTTAATACATTATATCATGTTCAGATAACATGTAAATACATAATCTCATTTCCCGATAACATGTAAATACATAATCTCATGTTCCAAAACATGTAAATACATAATCTCATGTTCCAAAACATGTAAATACATAATCTCATGTTCAGATAACATGTAAATACATTATCTCATGTTCAGATAACATGTAAATACATAATCTCATGTTCAGATTACATGTAAATACATAATCTCATGTTCCAATAACATGTAAATACATAATCTCATGTTCACAAAACATGTTAATACATAATCTCGTGTTCAAATAACATGTTAATACATAATACCATATTCAGATAACATGCTTATACATAATATCATGTTCAGATTACAAGTTAATACATTATCTTATATACCGATCAAAAAGTAAATATATATCTTTTATTTCTAATGACTTATAAAGGATATTTGCATGTATCAAGGTTCTCGATGCATGATGAATAATTACCTAATATATACTTAACTATACTTAGCATTTAGTAAAAAAACACTGTAAACATATATTTTCTCATGTGTGCTCATAAAAAGCATGCATGTTCCACTATATTGCATTTTTTTAGACACAGTTGTTTTAATTGAATTATACCTTGAACATGTAATATGGAGAGACCTCTCATAGGATGTGCCTGTTGCTCAATCCTTTTCATATCTTGATAAATAAAATATGTTTAAAATCAAATATATAATCTTACGTTCCGATCCTTGCACATGGAGTTCCAGCATCAGACGCCACAGCAGCAGATCTATAATGTCCCTCTATGGAATCGGATTCAAACCGAGGCTCTGTTTCGGTTTTACTGGAAACTGTTTGGTGACGTCCATTGTTATGGTATTTTCTGTGCCGAAAGCTAAATCCTGTCACCAGAAGAACAAAATAGTTTGTGAACACAATCATACAAAGACAGAAACGTAAGAAAATCAATTAAATAGGTGAGGACATTTTTTTTAATCAAAATGTTTGATACGTTTGAGAATATTAGGAAAAAGTGGCACTTGGATATGTCTAAATCAGAAAATAACCTTGATTTAATATTAATTGTATAAATAGGTATTTATTTTATGAAATGTTGCACGTATGCAAAATTTAAAAATTGATTTTTCAACACAACGTTTTTCTATTACAATAAATTATCTTGCATCATTAAATTCAATTTCCTTCATCTTCATAGGTGTTAATAACTGTACAACAATACAGGCTTTTATTTTAAAAACAAAATTAATGTACGTAGTATATTTTCTGATTCTCATTCAGCATAGAGTCATTCCTTTCCTATTGGACCCTAGTTGTCACAGATGTGTTTCATCATAGCATAATGAAACAAAATCTACTCTTTCCCCTCTACTTTTCAATATGATTCAAATACATTCATGTGTCCACACTTCGCTTACAAGGTATTACAGAAGGTATGTCCCGGCTCTTGTACTGTTATGTCCTTATTCGCACTTGTAATTATATTGATTACGCAGTATCATAGCGTGTAGAAGAAGTAACCAAATCTTGATTTGCACATGTAACTGTTTCAGTACAATAGAGTGGAAAAAACATCTTTTAATAAAGAAGTCAAAGACAATGTTCAATTTGTTACCTTCGACTTATTGCACTTGTAAATTATTGAAAATAAAATCGTTCATCTTCGAAAGAAATAAAACTCTTTGGTACGATAACCTTGATTTAATATTAAATATATGAATAGGTATTTATTTCATTAAAATGTTGCACGTATGCGAAGTTTAAAAATTCATTTTTCAACACATAAGTTTTTCTATTACTATAAATCCTCTTGCGTCATTAAATTCAAATGCTTTCATCTTCATAAAATAAAACCGTTTTAAAACGTTAATAAATTAATGAAACGAAATTCATATTATGAAATGTGGACGTATGCCAAGTTTAAAAACATAACATTTCGTGATTGTGCCTCTCCTTATCATCAAATTAAACGAATTTCACAGTGTCCTAACCAGTCAAAGAACATGTGCAAAAGTCATAAGGCATGTCACCTAAAAAACAGGCGAACACATAGGTTTCGACAATAAAGAAGACTCGTAGGTCTTCATAACTGTACACCAATACATATTGAGTTAGGCTTTTATTTTGAAAACAAAATCAATGTACGAAAGTATATTTCCTGATTCTTATTTTACATAGAGTCATTCCCTCTTTATTGGAAACTAGTTGACACAGATGTATTCCATTGTAGTACCATAAAAACAAAATCTACTCTTTTCTCTCTACTTTTCAATTTGATTCAAATACATTCATGTGTCCACACTTCGCTAAAAAGGTATTACAGAAGGTATGTCCCGGTTCTTGTACTGTTATGTCCTTATTCGCACTTGTAATTATGTTAATTACGCAGTATCATAGCGTGCAGAAGAAGTAACCAAATCTTGATTTGCACATGTAATTGTTTCAGTACTATTGAGTGGAAAAAAATCATTTTAAAGAAGTCAAAGAAAATTTTAAATTTGTTACCTTGGACTTATTGCACTTGTAAATTATTGAAAATAAAATCGTTCATCTTCGGGAGGAATAAAACTCTTTGATACAATAACCTTGATCTTATATAAATGTATAAATAGGTATTTATTTTATGAAATGTTGCACGTATGCAAAATTTAAAAATTGATTTTTCCACACAAAGTTTTTCTATTACAATAAATTCTCTTGCGTCATTAAATTCAAATGCCTTCATCTTCATGAAATAAAACCGTTTTTAACGATAATAAATTTATGAAACGAAAGTCATATTATAAAATGTACACGTATGCCAAGTTTAAAAACATTACATTCAGTGATTGTGCCTCTCCTTATCATCAAATTAAACGAATTTCACAGTGTCCTAACCAGTCAAAGAAAATGTGCAAGATTAATAATGCATGTCACCTAAAAAATGGCTAACACATAGGTTTCGACAACAAGGAAGACTCGTAGGTCTTCATAACTGTACACCAATACATATTGAGTTAGGCTTTTATTTTGAAAACAAAATTAATGTACGTTAGTTTATTTCCTGATTCTTATTTTGCATAGAGTCATTCCTTTCCTATTGGAACCTAGTTGACATAGATGTATTCCAATATTGCATAATGAAACAAAATCTTCCCTTTTCTCACTACTTTTCAATTTAAATCAAAAACATTATTCATGTGTCAACATTGCATTAACAAGGTATCAGAAGTATCGTCCGGACACTTGTTCTTTTATGTCCTTATTTGCATTTATAATTATGTTAATTACTCAATATCATAGCGTGTAGAATAAGTTACCAAATCTTAATTTGCACATGTAATTTTTTCAGTATTCATATTAGTTTTGTTAACTTTTGAAGTACTTAACTTATTATTGATTGCAATGAAGTTTCATATGTTTTATCAACATCCAAGAATAGTGTCACTATCCCAAATTTCAAGTACGCATTTTCAGTTTTTAAAATTACATCGTCATGTTCGTTTTTATTGGTTGTCCACAAATGATGGTAGTAGCATAGAAAAAGGTTCAATAAGAATATTATTATTACATTATCATTACATTCAATAATATTTCAAATTCACGACAATATGCCTTATGTGATCATTTCATAATTTGCACTTTTAACTACTCCATATAGAAGACGTTATTAAATTCGTATTTGAACTTTCAATTGTAACCATTATCATAGGGTTTTAAAACCCTGTTTGTTTTATTAAGAACAATGTTGCAGATGTTACCATGAACTTATTTGAACTTGTAATTATGTCAATTATTCAGTATCATAGCATTTCAACACTCTGGGGTTTTTTTCTTTCTTCTTATTAAGACCAATGTTGTAGATTTTAACATGACGTTCAAAGTATTTGTAATCGGTATCATAGCGTTTTTTAAATATTTGTAACTCATGACAATTTCCAAGGCGTTCAGATGTAACCATGAACTGATGTGCAATTGTAATCATGTCAATTTATCAGCCACATATTACCTTTTACATTTTTGTGATATCGATAGGACAGTCTCATATCCATATTTGCACTTGTAAAAAATGTGTGTGTATCGTACCACAGTTACAAGACAACATTTTCAACTTATATGTATTTACTCTGAATACACTAAATTCATTAACAAATTTCGTCTTGTACATGTGACCGTAGGTTTAAAACTGTGGCATGTATCAGGTTAACGTGGCAGATGTTTCTTTAGAAAAAGATTGTTCAGATTTATTTTAATTTCAAGACATCATAAATTTGAATAAGATAAAGTATAATTAATTTTTCATGATAAAACAGCTTTTTTAAATTATAGTACAAATCTTTGACCATATCACAGTTCGTGACAGTTATTTCATATTTTCTATATTTTTGTTATATTTTAATCCTTCGTCTTCAATCGAAACAAAAATGTTTTAGAACACTTCTAGAATTTACTTGTATGTATATCATACCTTACATAGAATATTTATAAACAAAAGTTTAGATTTTGGCAATTATATCAGAAAAAGACTAAACAGAACAGCGATTTGTATTACTATACGACAGCAGTGATCCGGTATGAATTTGATGACAGATAAATAGACGCAATTAATATTCCATTATTACGTAAAATCTTACGAAAGTATTACTGCATATTAAAAACAAAAACACTCTATCCGTTTTATCAAAACTAATTCCTCTTTTTTAAACAAGAAAAATAGATCAAATATTTATTAATTAGATGAAAAGCTAAAATCTATAACATGATTTTTTTCAACAGATAAAGTAACTGTTCATACCTGTCATAGAAACTGCATGTACATTAAAAAAAGGTAAAATCACAAAAATCCTGAACTCCGAGTATAATTCGAATCGGAAAGTCCCTAATCAAATGAAAAAATCAAAATCTAAAAAAACATTATTGTTTAAACAAAACAATCTGACATAATATACAGTAAAGCGGGTTATTTTTTTCGGGTGTATAATTTGGCGATTTTCATTGAATAAGGTATACGAAATATTTTTCCATTTATTAGTTGGCGGATTCAAAGCTTTTATCAATACCTTTGCATGTACACTTTAATTTGGCGGACTTTATTTTGGCGATTTTGTTCTATCCGTTAGAAAAAGCGAAAAGTTCACCCCTGCGAAAATAACCCGCTATACGGTATCATACGAAATAAAATCTTACCTTCATTGAAAAAGCAAAGTGATAGTACAAGAATTATAACTGATACTAAAAAAGTCATTTCTATAAGTTTCTTCAAACACAACTGCTATTGTTGGATAACTTATTGTACTATAAAAAAACGAATAAGTCAGCTTGAATAGTGGATTGATGATGGAACGTCTAAACGCCGGACCAATGATATGGTTAACAATTCTGGGTTTTTTTCAAATTGTAACAATTCGACATCATTGTCACATTAACTTTAAAAAAATATCCGTTTAATTGCATATGAACAGATGTTTGCTTTCTTTGATTCAAGTAGAACAAATAGTTAAGTACAGGTTGGTTATTTTTAAACTCATTTTTAGGACATGTAAACTAGTGAGCTAGTATTAAGTTGGTCGTGTGGGCGTACGTCATCTTCTTACTTTTACGAAAATCAACTCAAATTTAACTAAACTTTAACTTATAATCATTAATGGGATATCTGGTTTGAAACGTGTCCGATTACCGCGCTTTGTGACATACATGGCCAACATGGCAATAAAATTTAAAAAAGGGGAAAATGATTTTTTTTTTCGTTTTATTTGGAAACACCTTAGGAGAAAATCATTAAATAACGCAAACATGTTCCGGATGATGTAAATAACATAATGTGTATTTACATTGATATAGGAAGATGTGGTGTGAGTGCCAATGAGACAACTATCCATCCAAATAACAATTTAAAAAGTAAACCGTTATAGGTTAAAGTACGGCCTTCAACACGGAGCCGTGGCTCACACCGAACAACAAGCTATAAAGGGCCCCAAAATTACTAGTGTAAAACCATTGAAACGGGAAAACCAACGGTCTAATCTATATAAACAAAACGAGACACGAGAAACACGTATATACAACATAAACAAACAAGAACTACTGTACATCAGATTCCTGACTTAGGACAGGTGCAAACATTTGCAGCGGGATTACACGTTTTAATGGATCCAAACCTTCTCCCTTTTTCTGAAACAATAGCATAACATCACAACATAGAAAAACATACGATAAAATATTAAATGGCAGACTTAACTCAATCAAAAAAGTACATTAACTGTCAGACGTCGTCTTAATAATATATTTGTTTTTCATTTTTACCTATTGTCTCGAAAAAAATACCGAAACTTTAAAATGAAAAAAAACAGTACAACAATATCAACAAATAAGTCTCATAATCGAAGTCTGCATGCCAACATTTTCAACTCTACTTTTTAAGTTTGTACACAAAATATATTATGGTGTAATAAACAGTTGTTTGTGTAGGTTATAAGCACATAAGCAACACGACGGGTGCCGCATGTGGAGCAGGATATGCTTACCCTTCCGGAGCACCTGAGATCACCCCTAGTTTTTGATGGGGTTCGTGTTGTTTATTCTTTAGTTTTCTATGTTGTGTCATGTGTACTATTGTTTTTCTGTTTGTCTTTTTCATTTTTAGCCATGGCGTTGTCAGTTTGTTTTAGATTTACGAGATTGACTGTCCCTTTGGTGTCTTTCGTCCCTCTTTTATATCTGGACGATGCCAAGCTTACGATACGACAAAATATTACTTTGTAAAGTTTAATGTTTAAAAAATCAATAGAAATATCAAATTTTCTTTAAATGACTGTCATTTGGTTCAAAGGTTTGAACGGTAATTGACAAAGGCTTTAATGCCTTTCAACATCAAAATGGTAGCTTTTACAACAAACTGTCGGCATTCCTACGGGAACGAGCTGCGCACCTTTCCTTGTCGACATCTTTTTATTTTCATTTAAATTGGACTTCCTTCGGACATTTGTCAAAAAACAAGAAGATAAAGGCAGCCAGATTATCTAACTTTCCTTTCAAATATATTGATGATGTTTTTTTCCATGAACAATCCGAACTTTTCTGATTGGGTTCCATTGATATATCCTCCAGAACTAGAAATACAAAACAACAACAGACACGGCTTCTTCCGCCTCATTTGTAGACTAAGGCCGTTTTCACACCAAACGCCGTGTAGAGTAAACATGTTTACAATTAGTTTAGTGTAGTGTACACTGGTTTCAAATTACATTTGTTCACATCTATACACCTTGTTTAGCTACCTGTACATCAGATTTGTTCCCACTTGTAAACTATATGTCATTCTCTTGTAACAAACTTCATTCTGTATTCAAAAAACAGAATTACTACTCAATGCCGTCTCATATACCATATACCACAAATACTTCGTATTGGTCTCATATACCATATACCACAAATACTTCGTATTGATGAAATTGTAAATGACATACTGCTAAACAGTATGAAGAAAACAATAAACTCGTAAATAAAGTGCAAAGCCACACGACAACGCCGCTGCTCAGTTTATTAAAGATATGAAACAATTCATATAACTTGTATACACAATACAATATTTCAACAATATAATTTATATTTTTTCCAAACATAAAAAACTACCCTCCAGTCCTGGCAATCATATAATTACGATAAAAGGGGGAATCATAAATAAAAATTTACCAACTTACTTAAGAATTAAACTTTAGATAAATGTGTGTTGACGGTTCGGCGCTGTCGTGCTGAATGACCAAAACCCCCGTTTTGGCGGGAAAAATGACCGTGCGATAAGCACGACACCTACATACATCATGAACAAACAAGAGAAAATATTTTCACTCTTATTCACTACGTTCAAGCGAAAGAAATTATATTTTAAATGTTCATTACGTAGAACTGAATTCAAATTTTTTGGAAATTTTTTCTAGCGGTAAGGGAACATCCATTTGACTTCAAAAGGGGGGTGGGGGATGGGAATGGAAATATTCCGATCCCCAATTTGATAAAAAAAAATGGTCATACAGATGATAAAAAAAATATTCTAAATCAAGAGTTTCCCCATACATTATAGTGTTAAATATTGAAAAAAAAGTATTTGATCACCAGCATCGAAAAAAAAGGAATAAAAACATACGCGCGAAAAAAAATCTGAGTCAGATAAAAAAAAATAACCCTCCCCCTTTTTTAAGTTAAGTGGTTGCTACTTTTTGAAAGCCATTTTTATAATTTGCAGTAGTTTGAATATACTAGAGATGTCTCGATAACGCATTAGAAAACGTTAGTTGCAACAGCGTGCTTACAGCCGAAAAAAAAGGATTGAGATATTAGGGATCACTACATTTTTATCTTTTCTGTTCGTTTCAAATGCTATTTCTTCTCCAAGGAGTATTTGGTAAAGGGATAGGGAACGGGTTTTTTTTTAATTTATTTTACGTGTTAATTAACGGAATTGAGATACTAGACAAACATATCATTTACCTCACACATTTTTTTTGGTCATGCATTTATGCGTGAATCGTTTTTTGAGTAAAGACCAGTGGCGAATATTTCTGTGTACGTCAAGTCGATTCGGGAAGACCTTTTCAAACGAATTAGGCAGCAACTATTTACTTCATTTTTGTGGAGGGGGAGGGGGGCGTGAGCTTTTGATTTATTTCAGGACAAATTTTGGTGACAAGTCGAAATCAAGTTTAGCATAATATATAGTGGTAGCTGAGGGTGAAACAAACAAATTTTTTTCAAGGCCAAAAACTGGAAACATTTTTTGTTTCCAAAACAAAATCCATAGATCACCACCCCAACCCCCTTACCTTTATGTTTTATACTCGACTATAATAGCTCCCCCTCCCCCCCCGTAAATCAAATTGGTTGCTGCCTTAAGGGTTCGGGAATAATGCTGATTTGAGTCTTGATTATGGGTTAATAAAGTACGTTATTTTTTTTTAACAAAAAAAAAATCTGTAAAATTAGATAACTAATAATTATCAAAAATATCAAATTTACTCAAAAATAGTTTACTCCTTAAATATTTACACGATAAACTAATGTCCTAAATGCCTGGTTTTGTGTACACTTCACCTACACAAGGCCTACATTGACTATCGACTGTGTGTAGGTAAAACATGATTTAAACTACATGTAAACATTGAGTTTATCAATGGGAACGCAATTGTGTTTAGTTTACGTGTGAGTTATACTAACACAACACCGAATTTAGATCAATGTGAACACGGCCTTATATCTCGAATTTGACATACACAGTCATCTAAGAACCAGAATCGATGACAAACGAGACGATTTTAATTTTGAAATTATCAATTTTCCCCTTCTTATTAGCAATATACAAACTTCACCTGCATATGGGATATATATTTCCCAACTTATTCGATATTCAAGAGTTTGCAGCTCCTACTCAGACTTTATAAAACTTCACCAGCGTCTGAGCAAAAAGTTGTTGAACCAGGGGTGTGTCAAAGAACGTCTCATTATTTTTTCTAAAAACGTCCATCGGAAGATACAAGGACCTTGTTGATAAATATTCCGTATCAACTTCACAAATAATACAGGATGGTCTTGATGTATAGATTCTGCGTCCTGACGTTGTTTATCATCTTACACGTGTTATATTGTTTTTTTTTCATTTTTCTTTGTTCTATTATTAATATTACTTTAACTGTTTGTTCTGTTTTTTGTGATATCCATTTGACGTGACTAGGAACTTTTACATCCCGTCAATGCGTTTGTATTATCTTTCATTTTTGCTGGTGTGTTTTAAATGTGCGACTTTTTGTGTTTCTTTGGTTCATATGATGTGACTCTCTACTTCTAAATATCCCGCCAATATGTTATTGTTGTATTATAGCTCATTACGTTATTTTTCTATTATAAAGCTGAAAATACTTTGAACGACAAAATTTTTTCCTTGCGTAGGGGTATTACTCATATATGGTTTCTTAAAAATTCAAAAGGAATTCTGGATAATTTAAAATCTAGGTATGTTTCTAAAATTTGTTCTGACATACTTTTGATCCTGTAACCCTGTATACTTCCATTCCCCATATGATTTTTTATTAGGAGCAATGCACGTCGTTTTTAAATTTGATAGATGCTTTTTGTGTTTTTTGTAAAATATTTGTTTGTTTAGAGATTGTAACTCAGTTATGACTGCTGTATCACTTTTTGACTATTTTGCCTATTATGTCTGTTCTGTTCACGCATTGTAGTAACTATTGTAAATATAATGAAATTTGATGCGACTGTCATAAAAGTGAGACGTTTCGTGCTATAAAACCAGGTTCAATCCACCATTGTCATTTTATTAGGAATTTTCCGTTTTCAAGTTTCCTCAGAGTTCAGTACTTTTGTGATTTTACTTTTTGGTTCCAATGTTTGAACAACGATTGACAAATTGATTAACTCTCAATTCTTGAATATTTCTTTTCCTATTACGAAAATAAAAAATTTCAAAACAATCCATTTCCTAATAAACAAATTTGATAGAATCTTCGTGTCCTTAATTTTCATAACTTATAAAAACAATTATATGTGCTCACATTTTAGAGGGTGTCGATTTCTGACCTAAAATATGTTTCCTGAGGGTTGTGCGAAAAATATTTCACTAGTGAAATATCTGTTTTCAAAAAACGGTCGGTCGAAATTTTATTATGAGGTTAAATTTTCTTGATGTTTTTCTGCATTTCATAATGTGACGACCTGCAAAAAGTTTACCAAACCGGGGTACGTCATGTATAAAGAACACATTTGTTTGCAATATTTTGAAAAGCGAGGATAAATATCATTAGAAAAATATGTTTCAACGCCGTCACTCGTGAATAACAATATTTATCCAATTTCAGCAGTTTAGTTTTAATTATTTCAAAAGATCGGCAAGCCTCGTGCATTTAAATCCTTCGTAATGTCGACCAACGAAGACGCTTGAGGTATTTTAATAGTGCAGGGATGCAGGCAGGTCCCTCTACCGGATAAGCTTTTTTTTTTTTACATTTTCCCGAATTAGAAATATATTTTGAACGCTATGATACTGACTTATTAATACAACTACAATAGAAAACAAGTTGAAAACTTGAAACGGCGAAAAAGAAATATGTATTTAAAAGATTTGTTCTGACACAATTACAAGACAAGTGGAAATTTTGATAGGTATATATCTTCCTGAAGTAGAAAATAAACTCATCATAGATACCAGGACTAAAATTAGTATATACGCCAGACGCGCGTTTCGTCTACAAAAGACTCATCAGTGATGCTCGAATCCAAAAAAGTGAAAAAAAGGTCCAATAAAGTACGAAGTTGAAAAGAATTGAGGACCAAAATTCCTAAAAGTTTGGCCAAATACAGCTCAGGTATCTATGCCTGGGGTAGAAAAGCCTTAGTATTTCAAAAAATTCAAAAATGTGTAAACAGCAAATTTATGAATATAACCATATCTATTTTTAAACGCTATAGTACTAATTCAACGTTAAAGGTAAAAGGTGACATCTGTAGAGAATTGACCTGAATTCGAAATATATTCTATAAACGCGATGTAACACAGTTCATATGAAGTCTATTCAGTGTATACATATACATGTATATTTGAAAACTTCGTCTTATACCTCAGAACTCAGATATATGTTTAATATACGCTATGATACTAATTAGTTTACCTAATTACACTTTGACAAACTCATTAATATTGAAGAGATTGCAGCTGCATCACAGACTTTATGAAGTTCACGAATCAGCGGGTAGGTCAAAGAATGTATCGTCCTTTTCTAAAGTGAAGTTAATCAAAAGATACTAACACTTGTTGATAACTATTCCATATATTATGTACCAACTTCACAAATAATACATGATGGTCTTGCAGTATAAAAGCTTGGTACTGAATCGTTGCTCATCATCTTTGTAACGTGTTATTGTGATCTTTAATCTGTATTTTTAAAATAAGAAGATTTACTATTTAGTATATTTTTTGGTAATACTATATTGGCATGGCTCAGTTCTTATCGGCCCTCCCTATGCCTATATCACCCTGCTCTGTCGCTCCGTAATTCTCGTAGCAAGGCTTCAATACGAGACCATGCATTATCAGCGACGTCACAATGCAAGAGAAGACATTATCAAGCTTGCTTTCGCCAAGCGTAAAACTATCTTAAGAGCAGAGAAAAGTCCAGTAAAAGAACGATAAAAAGATAATGAATTTGGCTATACTTTTTGGACCTTTTGTATTATAGATCTTCATCTTTTATATTGGTTTTCAAATATTTTGGCCACGAACATCAATTAAGAGACATGTATCGATCCGGTACGATGAACGTTGATAAATAACTGTTATTCAAGGAATGACTAATATTTTTTTCTGTCTATGAAGAAATAACATAAAAAAATGTGGTGGACGTGGGTTATTAGTAAGTGTGCACCACATTTGTTATGTTATTTTGAACAGACAGACAAAATATTAAAGTCATTCCTAATAAGTAAAATCCATTTTTCACCGGCGTAAATCATGAAAAAACGTTGATGACAAAACACTGTCAGCCAATCAGAAGACACGTTACATCCAAATTTAAATTATTTATTAAATTAATTATTGTAAATTTCATAAGTCTAACACTTCCAGGTTTCATAAGTTACAAGTTATTAAAGTTTTAAAATGAAATATTAACTCTCTTAATTACAACGAGTGACCGAACAACAAATTAATTAATGAATGCGAGTAGCGCAGAATTTAACTATCACGTCACGAGTTAAATATTTTTTCTATTTGAATTTATTCTATTTAAATGTTCTTTATTTAACTGGGAAATCAATGTAATTTATTGCAACAAATATAATAAATAAACTTATCATAGATACCAGGATTACATTTTGTATTTACGCCCGACTGTTTCGTCATCAAAAGACTCATTAGTGACGCTCGAATAAAAAAAGTTTAAAGGCCAAATAAAGTTGGAGAGCATTGAGGACTGAAACAGACAAAAAATAGACAAAAAGGCTTTACATTAAACTCAAATGGTTTACTTTTTTAAATTGTTATTTTGATAGAGAGTTGTCTCATTGGCACTCACACCACACCTTCCTATATCTAAAAAAACATATACATGTAATAGCAAAGAACATTGTCCTTTAAAAACAGCACACAACACTTAAACAGTGACGTACTTTTGTGACGTATTTACAATCTTAATATATAATTATACGCGGCAAACAAATGCCCTACCCCTATGTGTGTGAAATATTTTGTAGATTGTTTAGGGTAATACTGAAGCATGACTAGAGCGGCCCCCTCTTAGGCATGCAGTCAGCATGATTATATGATCATTGAACGTAGAAGTCAGCTTCTTTCGCATCTTAACAATGTTTTGATAACATTTAAACTCAGAAACTACTCAATGAAATCTTCTATTTGAATCGCTACCAAGTTGAAAAAGGTGATGCATCATTGAAAATAAAAAATCAGTGTCAGGCTTCAGATGCAATTACTAATACTGTTATTTTTTTATTTTTACTTATCAACTGTTAACCTTTTTATCTCAAGCTGTCATAACTGTTTTTTATATGAGATTATAATCAGAAGTCGAACCTTGTGAAGTTTTTACACTAAATTCTATTGATTTAAACTGATTTAAATTTACTTTTTTTTCTGAATTCATTTATTTATTTCTCATTTACTATTGAAAAGTAAAATCACAAAAATACTGAACTTAGAGGAAAATCAATTCGGAAAGTTCATAATCACATGGCAAAATCAAATAACAAAACGCATCAAAAACGAATGGACAAGACCTGTCACATTCCTGACTTGATACAGGCAAATGTAGAAAGTGGTGGATTAAACCTGGTTTTATAGTGCTAACCCTCTTACTTTGATGATTTGATGCGTTTTGTTATTTGATGGCAATATCACTAAAATGACAAAACTACGTGACAGAAATACAGTACAAACAAACACAAGAACACTAAGCACAGAGAAACGCATACATTAATAATATAAGTACATTTCAACATGTAAACCGTATAATAGCAACGGAAACCGTCCTTTAACGACACCATAACATACCACAAACAGTGACGTACTTTTGTGACTTATATATAATCTTAAAATTCATATAATTATATGAAACGAGATCCTAAAATTCACATTTATCTTCACAATACTTGTCCAATAATTATCATGATTTTTATAGTTTTGAAATGCTGTGGGTTGCTGTAATCAGTTATTTAGACTTTATTTGAAAATATCTATAAAGTATAAATATTCATAAATGTATATGACTTTGTTGTATAGACGCGGCAAATACGTGTCCGACCACCTTTTGTGTGAATTTTTTTGTACACTGTATGGAATCATTGAAACATGCCTGAAGCAGTCCCCTCTTAGGCATGAAGTCAGAATGATTATATGATTATAGAACATATAAGTCAGCTTCTGTTACGTCTTAACGTGTTTTGCTGACATTTAAACTCGGACATAACGTTTATGTACCGGCTCAAAGAAATCTCCTTTTTGATATATTTACCCAGTTGAAATATATGATGAATCTTTTGAAATAAGAAGTCAGTGTCCAGCTCAAGGTGTAGTTAACGATTCTGTATTTTTTTGTTTTTCTTAACTCAACAATTGTTAACCGAATTTTGTGTTCAAGCTGTCATAAATGTTTTTTATATGACATTGTAATCGGGTGTCGAACTTTGTGAAGTTTATGTACTAAATTCTATTGATTTAGACTGATTAAGAGTTTGATTCTATTCTGAATTCATTTATCATTTTAAATTTACTTTTAAAAGTATAGTCAGAAAGTTTAATTATAGATTGTATACAGGTCTAGCTTATCTTTCCTAAAAACCACAATTTTAATTGTGATATAAACACCAAGTGTCATTTGTTGGACAAACGTGAGATGGGTTTGAATAAATCATTTTAACCCGTTCTAGGTCAAGAACCTGTCGTTTCTATATAGATTAGACTGTTGGTTTTCCAGTCACTATTCATTTTTGTGCCCTTTATAGACTGCTGTTCGGTATGATCCAAGGTTCCGTGTTGAAGGCCGTAGTTTTACTTATTATGGTTTACTCTTTACAAATTGTGACATCTTCTTATATCTACTCCTGACAAGAGCCATTGTAAATTACAGTCCAAACTTTAGACCAATATGATAGTTCGAGTTGTTTACAGTATTTTACTTTTTTTTAATTTTTGTTATTCATTTTTTTACAAGTCAGGAGCCTGTAATTTAGTGGTTATCGTTTGTGGCTGTAGATCAAATTCTTTTCGTTCATTGTATTGTGCATAAAACAGACATTTAGTTTTCTGGCTTAAATTTTTTAAAATGTCTTATTTCATAAATTGCATATCCTATGATAAAAGACATCGTAGCTTCATATCGTTCGCATTCAACGTTTGTTTTTTTTCATATATTTTTTCAATTTCAATGCTTAAGGAAGTCTTATATTATAGAACTATATTCAGGTGTGTTCATCTCATTTCCCTTTTAGCTATTCAACATATATCAGTTACAGCAATTCTACTTCAAAGAAATTATACAAATTTTGTTGTCCTTTAATTGGTCATAGTTATTGTATTTTTGTATCTAGAATATTTCTCCAGTTAAATGCTTTCCGGTTGAAAAAACCCGGGTCATCCTTATCCCAGATTTAATTTGTTATACTTTTGATTGTAATGCATCTCTTGTCACGATCTCTAACTCTGATTTGCATTTTAACTGTTGTTTTACTAGCTTGATAAATTTTGATTATCTACTGTCTGTGGCGACGATTGGCCGTTTCTGAATTTAAAGCATCATCGGTAATTTCATTGTTCGTACCCCAAAGTGAAAATAACGTTACGTCATTGGTTTAATTTCCATTGTTTATAACGTTTTAAACCAATCAAAACGCTTTGGTGTACGCTTTTGAAAATATTACCCAGAATGCATTAGATTCTGAAACGGCGAATTGAACAATATAGTAAAAGAAGTTTTACATGATCATCTTCGGCAATGTGTCCTTATATGTACAATAAAAATATTAATCTATTTTATTATTGTGTCACATATAATAAACAACTTTAGAATTAGAATTCGATGCATTTCCGACAAACACTTTGGTTTAAGTGAACATCATTCGTGTGTTTAGGAGCATCGTCACCTCCGTTCCCATGTCGGAGCGAGTGGTTGGAAAACTGTGATGCTATATTGCACAAATAATTCGGAAAATTGAATTCTCATAATTGACAATCAGCACTGCTGACATTAGGGAATTGTGATTAAGAACCTACAGAACAAATATTGTGTCTCCTACACAATGGCGACAACTAAGACGCTTGATGAACGTTAATTGTGTGGGGATGAAGGCGATCTCCTCTTTCGGGTAAATGACGTCATAAAGGCGCACATTATTGACGATTTTTTTTTCGGTGAAGGACAAACTCAAAAGTGGTATATTGATTGACATGCATTATACAATAACATTAAAGAATACATAGAACTATCAATTCTAAGCCATATATTTAATTTATGAGACACATTGCACAAAATATATACCATCAAACCATAATAAAACACCAAATAAAAAATCGAAAAAAAATGTTAAAAATGCTAACTTGCAAAACACAATATGTCGACTTTGAATTATGATTTCAAGAAAATTTAAATGATCCGACCGTCGAAACGAGAAGTAAAAGTGTTGGGTTTTTTTAACAGTCGCAAGATTTTGGAACATTGAACCTTCTTAATTGTTTTTCTTTTTCTTTTTTTTCTATACAACTTCAGATACTTTATTATACTATAATAGTTGTTAACAAATCTCCTTAATGTTTTTCTTTTTCAATCTTAATTTGGTTTTGATAACTTTGTTTTTAATTATTTCAATTTTCTTAAATATAACTATAAATAATTTTTAAAAATAGTTTAATGTCTTCTTCTTCCTACTCATACGATATAGAAAACCGGCAACAGTTTACCGCTATTCATAAATCAACTGAGGGAAAACAAATCCTGGTAACAAACTTAAACCGAGGGGAACACATCAACTATAGAGGGAAATAACAGAACAACAGAAACACTAACGTGCAACAAAAACAAACGCAATCATGCATAGAAATTGAATGTTTGATAACAACTTTCTTATTCCTGACTTGGTACAGGACATTTTAAGAAAACATGTCTGGTTGAACCTGGTATTATGGCTAGCCAAATCCCCCGCTTATATGCCAATGTTAAAAGATATTGCTGGAATGACAACGCTACGTGACAGCAATACAGTACAAACAAATACAAGAGCACTCATCACCGAGAATTGCATACATAAATGATATTAGTACATTTCAAGATGTAAACCGTATGATGCAACGGACATCTTCCTCTAACAACTGCACAGCTTACCACAAACAGTGACGTACTTTTGTGACGTATATATTATCTAAAAATACATATAATTATATTAAATGGGATCCCAAAATTTACAATTATGTTCACAATACGAGTCCAATAATTATCATGATTATTACAGTTTTGAAAGGCTGTGGGTTGTTGTGGGTTGCTGTGGGTTGCTGTGGGTTTCTGTGGATTGCTATGATCAGTTATTTTGACTTTATTTGAAAACACCTACAAGGTATAAATATTCATAAATTGATACGTACAGAACGCGGCAAATACGTGCCCGACCCCCTTTTGCTGAAATATTTTGTAGATTGTTCATGGAATCACTGAAGCATGGCTGGAGCGGCACCCTCTTAGGCAGACAGGCAGCATGATTATATGATTATGGAACATATAAGTCAGCTTCTTTTACATCTTAATAATGTTTTGATAACATTGAAACTCAAACATTACGTTAATGTACCGGCTCGATGAAATCTTTTTATATATCTATATATATTTACCAAGTTGAAATAGGTGATGCATCTTTTGAAATAAGAAGTCGGTGTCCGGCTAAAGTTGAGCTTAACGATACTATTGTTTTCGTTTTTTACTCAACAATTAATTGTTAACCGATTTTTTTTTCAAGCTGTCATAAATGATTTTTATATGACATTGTAATCAGATGTCGAACTTTGTGAAGTTTATGTACTAAATTCTTTTGATTTGGATTGATTTAGATTAAATATTTTTTTCTGAATTCATTTATTATAAAAAAAAAAAAACTATTGATGTATACAGGTTTGGCTTTTCCTTCCCGAAACAACAAAATTAATTCATATGTGTGTCATTATTTGGAAAGACGTGAGTTGGATTTGAATAAATCATTTTTAACCTGTCCTTAGACAGGAACCTGTTGTTCGGTAGTTGTCATTTGTTGATGTGGTTCATAAGCATGATAAGTGTTTCTCGTTTTTCGTTTTTTTTATAGATTAGACTGTTGATTTTCCTGTCACTATTCATTTTGGGGCCCTTTATAGATTGCTGTTCGGTGTAAGCCACTACTCCGTGTTACAGAACGTGCTTTTAGACAATATACGTATAGTGTCTTGAAATATGAAATTTATTTGTATGAGGCTTAGAAACGGGAAAATGCGAGGTTCTACCGAGCATTTTCCCGTTTCGTACCGAATACAAATAAATTTCATATTTCAAGACACTATACGTATATTGTCTTTATACTGAAATCGAAAAAAAAAATGAAAAATGAAAAAAACATGTAACAAAAATTGTTAAAAAAAGTGTTTGGAATTTCCCTCTTGGGGTACCATTTTGGGGTATTTCCCTATGAGCGTAGTCCAGGTGGTAAGACATTGGCGTATTAAGGAATTAGAAAGGGAAAATGAACTTAATTAATAGCATTTGATAAACATGATATATAAATAACCAATTTGAAGACATAAAAGTTTAAATTCAAAAAAGTTTGACCATTGTTACTTTACGTTGTCATGGTCGTGACGTGATGTTGTTGATGAAATACAATAAGGAGGCGGGGCTTATAGGTCAATTGGGGTCATTGACGTATAAAGCTAACGTTTATACGTATAGCTTTATCTGTACAGTAAAATAGCTGATTGCAGTATAAATTATGGTTTACTCTTAACAAATTGTTACATCTTCTTACGTCTGCTCCTGACAAGAGCCATTGTCAATAACAGTCCAAATGTTTTACCAATATGATAGTTTGATATGATAGAATTGTTTACAGTATTTTACAATATAAAAAAAACCGCAACAAAAATGAATGGACAAGAACTGTCATATACCTGACTTGGTACAGGTATTTTTAAATGTAAAAAAATGGTGGATTAAACCTGGTTTTATAGCGCTTACCCTTTCACTTTGATGAAATTTATTTGTCAAGCATAATAAAATTTACAAATATAATCAAAATGCAAATTCAAAACCGCGAATAAACCAAACGAGTGGACACCAACTGTCGTATTCCTGACTTGGTACAGGCATTTTTAAAGTAGAAAATGGTGGATTGAGCCTGGATTTATAGCTAGCTAAATCCTTACTGGTATAAATGTCGTAAACTGCTGTAATGCTTTACAAATTGAATTGACACTTACAAACAGTATGGTGAATGAATGTTGCTTGTGTGTGTACTATATAATTTCAAGATCTACCATCAATCTTATGATATATTTTACCATTTAATAAAAAAAAAACTGATTTATGTGACATAAAATATTAAACATTGAGAATTTGGGGTTGTTTATGGCATTAAAACAAATGTTTAAAAAATGAAATGATAGCTCTGTGGTTGTGTTAGTCCTTGTCTGTAACACGCCAGACGTGTAAAGTATTCAAGTCATAAAGAACAATTCCAGAGATAGCTTCACTCCTATTGTTTAATTTCAACTGAATTTCAATTTGTAAAAGGTAAAAACAAAAAAATACTGAACTCCAAGGAAAATTCAAAAAGGAAAGTCCAAAATCAAAATGCAAATATCAAAAGTCCACACACATCAAACGAATGGATAACAAATGTAATTTACAGTATACTCGTAATCTAACGTGATTTTGTTTTGAAATTTCACATTAAACATAATCAAATTTGAATGTGATAATATGTATAGTGGATATTTTCCGTATCATATGAGTAATTGACCCCATACGGGTATTGTAATGACCATCATGTAATAATCTGTTTTTATTATTGTGTCACATATTGATTGACATACATATTATACAAGAACTTGCAAACATAAAACAATCATTTCCCATCCATATCAATTTGACTTATAAGACACAATGCACAAAATATATGAATGTTCTAAAAATCATACGATCTTTTGAAGTTCTATTTTTATAAATAATAGCTATAATTTAAAAGAATATTCAAACATGAAAAACGAAAGACAAAAGAAATACAAAAAAAAAGGTTAAAATGCTAACTTGCAAAACACAATATATCGGCTTTGAAATATATTTTATAAGAAGTAATTAAATGAACCGTTATAAACGAGAAGTAAATTGTTTTTTCACAGTCGTAAGAACATTGGCATTGAACCTTCTTGTTTTTCTTTTTTCGATCTAATTTTTTTTAGCTTGTTTTCAATTATTTCAATGTTCTTAAATATTACTAATTTAAAAAAGATGTTAAATGTATTCTTCCTTCGATTCATACGATCTAAAATACATACAACAGTATATATCACTGTTCAAAATTCATAAATCGGTTGATGGGAAAAGAATCCGGGTCACAAACAAAAACCGAGGTAAACACGTCATCTATTAGAGAATAACAACAGAACAACAGAAACACTGACTTACGTAAAACATACATGAAAACGGAATATTTTATATAACAACTTCCATATTCCTGACTGGGTACAGGACATTTTAAGAAAAAATGGTGGTTTTATTGCTAACCAAAGTTTTCGCTTATATGGCAATGTTAAAAGATGTCGCTAAATGATGACAACACTGCGTGAAAGTAATACAGAACACACAAACAAGAACACTCAGCATATAGAAATGCCTATTATAATACATTAAATGTAACCCACATCAAAACAACGGACCTCCTCCTTTAACAATAGTGTATATAGCAAAACACAAACAATGAAGTTCTTTTGTGACGTACAGATAATCTTGAAATTCATACAATTATATGAAAATTTACAATTATTTCACAATACTTGTCCAAGTATTTATCTTGGTTATGACCAGTGGCGGATCCAGAAATTTTCATAAATGGGGGGGGGGGGGGGTTCACTGACAGACCTAGGAGGGGCCCGCTCCAGTCACGCTTCAGTGATTCCCTATATAAGCAACCAAATTTTTCCCCTTAATCCGCCTATGATGACAGTCTTGAAAGGCTGGGTGTTGCTCTGAGTATTTCAGACTGTTTTTGAAAATACCTATATGGTCTTAAATACGTATAGAACGTTGCAAATATGTGCCCGGGCCCCCTTTTTGTGTGAAATATTTTGTCGATTATTTAGGAAATTATATAACAATGACTGGATTGGCCCCCCTCTTAGGCAGTTAGCGAGGCCCACTCTCCCTTTATGAATATTTCTGGATCCGATACTGTTACATACTATATACGTCGAAAATTCAATAAGGAAATGAAAGTAATTTCCATAACCAAAGTAGAGGTACTAATAATTATACACCAAAACTACTAGAAAAGACTATCTTAACAAATAAAACACTGACGGGTCATATAGTAGTATCATAATACTAGTACTATAATCAACCTTCAAACATGTGGTTGAATAACGATTTTTTTTTGTCATCATCCCCCAAACCAGTGAAAAGAAATTGATAAACTTTTTTTATATAGTGTAATGACTTTTTTGTCTTTAAAAAAAAAATCAGGATGAATTCACATCATTGTCTTGTCTTTGGGACAATCAGGTCCTTAATGCTGTTGGTAAATTTATTAAAGTGAATATGAGTTAGTAATTGTATTGTAACTGTATGTAAAAAAAATGTTTGTATTTATGTATCTATGCAAATCAATATTCTTAAACTTTTTCCTTATTCATGTATAATCTGTATATATATATAACAATAACATCTTCATGCCTTATATATCATGTACTGTAGTACGCCGCTAGATTAAAACTGACGTGGAAAGGTAACACATGCCCACCGTAAGCTCTATTTAGCTCACCTGGCCCGAAGGGCCAAGTGAGCTTTTCTCATCACTTGGCGTCCGGCGTCCGTAGTCGTCCGTCGTCGTCCGTCGTCGTTAACTTTTACAAAAATCTTCTCCTCTGAAACTACTGGGCCAAATCAAACCAAACTTGGCCACAATCATCATTGGGGTATCTAGTTTAACAAATGTGTTGCGTGACCCGGTCAACCAACCAAGATGGCCGCCACGGCTAAAAATAGAACATAGGGGTAAAATGCAGTTTTTGGCTTATAACTCAAAAACCAAAGCATTTAGAGCAAATCTGACAAGGTAAAAATGTTTATCAGGTCAAGATCTATCTGCCCTGAAATTTTCAGATGAATCGGTCAATCGGTTGTTGGGTTGCTGCCCCTGAATTGGTAATTTTGAGGAAATTTTGCTGTTTTTGGTTATTATCTTGAATATTATTATAGTTAGAGATAAACTGTAAACAGCAATAATGTTCAGCAAAGTAAGATCTACAAATAAGTCAACATGACTAAAATGGTCAGTTGATCCGTTTAGGAGTTATTGCCCTTTATAGTCAATTTTTAAACATTTTTCGTAAATTAAAGTAATCTTTTACAAAAATCTTCTCCTCTGAAACTACTTGGCCAAATTAATCCAAACTTAGCCACAATCATCTTTGGGGTATCTAGTTTAAAAAATGTGTGGCGTGACTTGGTCAACCAACCAAGATGGCCGCCATCGCTAAAAATAGAACATAGGGGTAAAATGCAGTTTTTGTCTTATAACTCAAAAACCAAAGCATTTTGAGGAAATCTGACATGGGATAAAAATGTTTATCAGGTCAAGAACTATCTGCCCTGAAATTTTCAGATGAATCGGTCAATCGGTTGTTGGGTTGCTGCCCCTGAATTGGTAATTTTGAGGAAATTTTGCTGTTTTTGGTTATTATCTTGAATATTATTATAGATAGAGATAAATTGTAAACAGCAATAATGTTCAGCAAAGTAAGATCTACAAATAAGTCAACATGACCAAAATGGTCAGTTGACCCCTTTAGGAGTTATTGCCCTTTATAGTCAATCTTTAACCATTTTTCATAAATCTAAGTAATCTTTTACAAAATCTCCACTGAAACTACTAGGCCACAATCATCTTTGGGGTATCTAGTTTGAAAAATGTGTCCGATGACCTGGCCATTCAACCAAGATGGCCGCCACGGCTAAAAATAGAACATAGGGGTAAAATGCAGTTTTTTGCTTATAACTATGAAACCAAAGCATCTAGAGCAAATCTGACAAGAAGATAAATTGTTAATCAAGTCAATATCTATCTGCCCTGAATTTTTCAGATGAATTGGACAACTGGTTGTTGGGTTGCTGCCCTCCAATTGGTTATTTTTAAAGAAATTTTGCCGTTTTTGGTTATCTTGAATATTATTATAGATAGCAATAAACTGTAAACAGCAAATATGTTCAGCAAAGTAAGATCTACAAATAAGTCAACATGACCTAAATGGTCAATTGACCCCTTAAAAAGTTATTGCCCTTTATAGTCAATTTTTAACAATTTTCATTAATTTGGTAAATTTATGTAAATTTTTACCAAATATAGTTCTCTGTTACTAATGGGCAAAGTTCATGATAGATATAATTGTAAGAAGCAAAATCGTTCAGTAAAGTAAGAACTTCAAACACATCACCATCACCAAAATACAATTTTGTCATGAATCCATTTGTGTCCTTTGTTTAATATGCACATAGACCAAGGTGAGCGACACAGACTCTTTAGAGCCTCTAGTTTTGAGAGCCCAGGTGGTCGTTTGGTCTAGCGGGACGGCTGCAGTGCAGACGATTCGGTGTCACGATATCACTGTAGCATGGGTTCGAATCCCGGCGAGGGAAGAACCATAAATTTGCGAAAGCAAATTTACAGATCTAACATTGTTGGGTTGATGTTTAGACGAGTTGTATATATATATGCCCCTTAATTGGAAATAAAACATGTTATGTTCTGTTCTGTCAAAATTTTCAAATCTAAATAATATTCCATGTATTGTTTAGAATAGAGTACGACGACCAATCTTATCTTTAAAAATCTTATAATTTTCTTGAAGTATTTGATTTTGTGGGGATTTCCTATACGTTGTTATATTCTTTGACGCACTGGTATTAAGCTTTATTGATTTTCCTTCGTCAAAACTCGGTAGCTTCCGGTACCCTGACGCTCTAGCCAACAGAATCCGGCATGGCCTCAGAAACAGAAAAGGCACAAACTGCACAACCAGAAGGAGATACAATATTTGGGAAAATTGTTAGGGGTGAAATACCAACTAAATTTATCTATGAGGATGAGCAGGTACACCCAATAAACATAAATAACACCAAATACGGTCTACTTTCGGTTTCTCAATCATGGTGAATCCCATTCACGTTCGTCCCCTTTCTCGTTCGTCCCCTAGTCCAAATAATTATGACGTCTTGAAAAAGACTATTACATTTTTTTGCTTTGATGTTTTACAACAATAATAATCAAATTATGATCCAGCATTATTCAAGTTATCTAAACGGTTAAAACCAAATCTATTTATAAAAACAAACATGATTTTGAACCACATACATGTAGGCCAAACAAAAAAGGTAAATGAGTTTACTTAGTCCTAATGATTATGACGACTGTATAGGCTATTTTTGGAAAGTTTGCTATAGCTTGCTATTGCTACTTTCCATAGCCGTTGGCCTCAAACTTATGGTGACAGATTATCGCCATTTATTCTGATCCGAGATAATTTAGTACTAGTACGTGTTTGAATTCTGATCCTTGGAAGGCTCTTTTGAGTAACTATTCATTTGACTGAAAAGATTACAGCTTTAAAAAAAAAGAATTGAATGTTCACCGACGATTCAGATGAATTTAACTTCATTTTGAACATGGGTATCTCAAACACTACTTCGCGGATCTGCCATACGCTGAAGAGAAAATCACAAGAAATCTACGCAAGATTGCGTCAGTTTCATTCATGAAAATTTCATGAATGAACATTTTCCGCTCTTCTTTTACCTGTTTACTATATGTATGTACGTAAACGTGGTAAAAGCCCGAGAGTATCAAAAAATCGGGAATGACTGATAAAAATGCGAGAACAAGTTGACATTTTGACTGCCAATCGGTCGGATAATTGACAAGTGATAATGGTTTGTTATAACAAAACACAGGTGATAGAATATAAAATACTCCATATAATTAGAATATAAAATACTCCATAATTATATGTCTAATGTCTCATCAATGAACGAGTACAGGTACATTTGTAAATACGGTACCGGCTTTCATAAAAAAAAAAAAAAATGCATTGTATTTGTCTAAACATCGATCAAAAGGTTTTGATGCCAAAAATCATTTGAAAACTTTTAATTCTGTTATTTAAATGCATTCCAATGTGGATATAGGGGCCTTTACTCATTTAGCATGCTCAAGTGGATCAAACTGACAGCAGAAAAAACATTGACCCAACGTCAATTCTTCTTCGGTCTTCATCCAATGCTAGCGATGGCATCATTTGAGTCCCATGGACATGTTCCCTATTTTTAATAAAAGCCTTTAATATATATATCATTTTCTTTACAGTTGTATTGGTTTAAGTTACTGTAACTGTCATATTTATAAGTGAGGATGCAGTACTTTTTGCAAAGAACCAATGCTATGAAAAGGCCCCGATATGAAACATGTGGAACAATTTTAAACAAAAAAACTTACGTGCTTATTTACAAAAAAACAAATATGAAGGACCTAAATCAATAGAAAAATACTAATTCACAGGCCCTTGAAGTTAACATGGTACTTAAAGAAATTAACAGAGCTTTCTTCATGTATATATATTTCTTTATTTTAGATCTGCAGCTTAAGGTTGCAATCATGAGAAAATATCAAAACTTTTTATGATAAACATAAAAAAAGTGATTTTTGATAATTACTGACGAGACGATGGTTTAGTTTAAAACATCAAAGCTGAGATGAAATACATATTTGAAATAATACACGCCTATAACCCTTTGGGAATAATACATAGCTACAGTTGCAAACTTTCCAGAGGTGCTATCCAGCACTTTGATTTTATGAGTCACCATGGGGCCTTCAACAATAAGCAAAGCCCATACCGCATAGTCAGCTATAAAAGGCCCCGATAAGACTATGTAAAACTACCTATCCTATTTTAGAGAGTTGTAAATTATGCCCTTTGCCGTCTTGCGTCATACGGTCATTTAATGCTAGTGTAAGCGTCCATTTGTTAAAATTTTACTCTGATTCACAAAATATCCTTTTTAGTGATTTGTCAGAGTTCTTAAATAATTATCTTTACTACTTTGAAGACTTTATTGTCTTTTTTGGGGGGGGGGGAAATTTATTACCACGATCAGCAGTTGACCTATGTACCATAAGTCATAATTAGAGAAAATAAATTATTAGTACAGAGTGACAAGTTGTGTTACTCTCTTTTGTTTGATAATCAATGCATTTGAATGGGGACACGTAGTTGGAACCCACTTTTCTCCTGGTATAAACCACCCATCAATGTAGACATAAAACCAATACTTGCACCAAATAACCAAGTATAATCAATACTTGTACCAATATATCCAAGTATAACCAATACTTGTACCAAATATCCAAGTATACATATACACTCTGAATATATATATACACACCATAAAAGACTTTGTAAAGTGGATAGTCGCATGACAACTTATATTTAATAAGAAATAAACACAATTCAAACATTATATATCTACACATATATATAATATATAATTCAAACATCAGTATCAATAAAAAAACTCTCCAAATAAAAGCTTGATAAACGTTAACCAGAATTAAAATTTACCAAGAAATTTGACTGCTCTGACAGATTGACGATGTCGTGCTGAATGATTACAAAGGCAATAAAATACCTTGAAAATAATTTTGAAGCGGGAAAACATTACGCCCTCTATACTACATATGATGAAACAACCAGGAAAAATTAATTTTATTCTAATGCACTGCCCGTTTAAACAAATGAAATTATAATTATACTGGGTTTTAAAACAGATGTTCAATTTCTAAACTTTTTCATCTCCAGCTCGTGATGACCTTGTTTTGAAACACTTGACTCAAATAGTCATTTACAGTAAGTAGTCTAAGTGCATTTTTTTTTACCGAATTGGATTGGACTAAATATCGGTAAAATATATTGGAATGTTAATAGCAATTAAATCTTTTTATGGGTATAATGTTTTCTTCAGATTTAGAGAGATCAAACAATCACATCACCATCTACAAACAATAGCTGTGCTCTTTAGATCTTCATTGCAAAACAACTTCTTTTTGGTAAGAAGTTTAAAGATGGCACTCACACTACCTATTCCTATATCTATTGGTTGATTTTTAAAATTCGAATGAAAACCTATTAGAGTCAATTCCACTTAATCGCATACCACTTATTAGCATATTTCAGTCCTGCACACAACCTTTTCCCTTTCATCAAATGTTAAATAAAATTATGCAATTAACACCATTTGAGATAGAATGGTAATGTTTGACATTTTATTACATTGAGGCTTGTGAACATTGTGACTGATTTTAAATCAAAGTCCATCATATCAACTTTATTTGAATAACACATAAGTGAATAGGAAATAATAAGGATAAATAAATAATAATGATGCATTCAAGAAAAATACACAAACCAAATTGCTGTTACCATGGTTACTGCCATCTGGTCAAACATTTGGTCAGTTGTTAACCATGTTATTAACTAAGCAGTTTGCATATCTATCTGGCAATTAACAGAAAGGTTGCTTGTAAGGCTTCATATATTATACACATAACTGGTCAATTTAACATTTGATGATTACCAACATTTTAGGGCCCAAATCAGCATTTTCTTGGTTTTTCGCACCATAACTTTAGTTTAAGTTAATAGAAATCTATGAAATTTTGACACAAGGTTTATGACCACAAAAGAAAGGTTGGGATTGATTTTGGGAGTTTTGGTTTCAACAGTTTAGGAGTTAGGGGCCAATAAAGGGCCCAAATAAGCATTATTCTTGGTTTTCGCACAATAACTTTAGTTTAAGTAAATAGAAATCAATGAAATTTAAACACAATGTTTATGACCACAAAAGGAAGGTTGGTATTGATTTTGGGAGTTTAGGACCCAACAGTTTAGGAATTAGGGGCCAAAAAGGGACCCAAATAAGCATTTTTCTTGGTTTTCGCACCATAACGTTAGTATAAGTAAATAGAAATCTATGAAATTTATACACAAGGTTTATGACCATAAAAGGAAGGTTGGTTTTGATTTTGGGAGTTTTGGTCCCAACAGTTTAGGAAAAAGGGGCCCAAAGGGTCCAAATTTAAACTTTATTTGATTTCATCAAAATTGAATAATTGGGGTTCTTTGATATGCAGAATCTAACTGTGTATGTAGATACTTAACTTTTGGTCCCGTTTTCAAATTGGTCTACATTAAGGTCCAAAGGGTCCAAAATTAAACTTAGTTTGATTTTGACAAAAAATGAATCGGTTGGGTTCTTTGATATGTTGAATCTAAAAATGTACTTAGATTCTTGATTATCGGCCCAGTTTTCAAGTTGGTCCAAATCGGGGTCCAAAATTAAACTTTGTTTGATTTCATCAAAAATTGAATAAATGGGGTTCTTTGATATGCCAAATCTAACTGTGTATGTAGATTCTTCATTTTTGGTCCTGTTTTCAAATTGGTCTACATTAAAGTCCAAAGGGTCCAAAATTAAACTAAGTTTGATTTTAACAAAAATTGAATTCTTGGGCCTCTTTGATATGCTGAATCTAAACATGTACTTAAATTTTTGATTATGAGCCCAGATTTCAAGTTGGTCCAAACCAGAATTAAAATTTACCAAGAAATTTGACTGCTCTGACAGATTGACGATGTCGTGCTGAATGATTACAAAGGCAATAAAATACCTTGAAAATAATTTTGAAGCGGGAAAACATTACGCCCTCTATACTACATATGATGAAACAACCAGGAAAAATTAATTTTATTCTAATGCACTGCCCGTTTAAACAAATGAAATTATAATTATACTGGGTTTTAAAACAGATGTTCAATTTCTAAACTTTTTCATCTCCAGCTCGTGATGACCTTGTTTTGAAACACTTGACTCAAATAGTCATTTACAGTAAGTAGTCTAAGTGCATTTTTTTTTACCGAATTGGATTGGACTAAATATCGGTAAAATATATTGGAATGTTAATAGCAATTAAATCTTTTTATGGGTATAATGTTTTCTTCAGATTTAGAGAGATCAAACAATCACATCACCATCTACAAACAATAGCTGTGCTCTTTAGATCTTCATTGCAAAACAACTTCTTTTTGGTAAGAAGTTTAAAGATGGCACTCACACTACCTATTCCTATATCTATTGGTTGATTTTTAAAATTCGAATGAAAACCTATTAGAGTCAATTCCACTTAATCGCATACCACTTATTAGCATATTTCAGTCCTGCACACAACCTTTTCCCTTTCATCAAATGTTAAATAAAATTATGCAATTAACACCATTTGAGATAGAATGGTAATGTTTGACATTTTATTACATTGAGGCTTGTGAACATTGTGACTGATTTTAAATCAAAGTCCATCATATCAACTTTATTTGAATAACACATAAGTGAATAGGAAATAATAAGGATAAATAAATAATAATGATGCATTCAAGAAAAATACACAAACCAAATTGCTGTTACCATGGTTACTGCCATCTGGTCAAACATTTGGTCAGTTGTTAACCATGTTATTAACTAAGCAGTTTGCATATCTATCTGGCAATTAACAGAAAGGTTGCTTGTAAGGCTTCATATATTATACACATAACTGGTCAATTTAACATTTGATGATTACCAACATTTTAGGGCCCAAATCAGCATTTTCTTGGTTTTTCGCACCATAACTTTAGTTTAAGTTAATAGAAATCTATGAAATTTTGACACAAGGTTTATGACCACAAAAGAAAGGTTGGGATTGATTTTGGGAGTTTTGGTTTCAACAGTTTAGGAGTTAGGGGCCAATAAAGGGCCCAAATAAGCATTATTCTTGGTTTTCGCACAATAACTTTAGTTTAAGTAAATAGAAATCAATGAAATTTAAACACAATGTTTATGACCACAAAAGGAAGGTTGGTATTGATTTTGGGAGTTTAGGACCCAACAGTTTAGGAATTAGGGGCCAAAAAGGGACCCAAATAAGCATTTTTCTTGGTTTTCGCACCATAACGTTAGTATAAGTAAATAGAAATCTATGAAATTTATACACAAGGTTTATGACCATAAAAGGAAGGTTGGTTTTGATTTTGGGAGTTTTGGTCCCAACAGTTTAGGAAAAAGGGGCCCAAAGGGTCCAAATTTAAACTTTATTTGATTTCATCAAAATTGAATAATTGGGGTTCTTTGATATGCAGAATCTAACTGTGTATGTAGATACTTAACTTTTGGTCCCGTTTTCAAATTGGTCTACATTAAGGTCCAAAGGGTCCAAAATTAAACTTAGTTTGATTTTGACAAAAAATGAATCGGTTGGGTTCTTTGATATGTTGAATCTAAAAATGTACTTAGATTCTTGATTATCGGCCCAGTTTTCAAGTTGGTCCAAATCGGGGTCCAAAATTAAACTTTGTTTGATTTCATCAAAAATTGAATAAATGGGGTTCTTTGATATGCCAAATCTAACTGTGTATGTAGATTCTTCATTTTTGGTCCTGTTTTCAAATTGGTCTACATTAAAGTCCAAAGGGTCCAAAATTAAACTAAGTTTGATTTTAACAAAAATTGAATTCTTGGGCCTCTTTGATATGCTGAATCTAAACATGTACTTAAATTTTTGATTATGAGCCCAGATTTCAAGTTGGTCCAAATCAGGATCTAAAATTATTATATTAAGTATTGTGCAATAGCAAGTCTTTTCAATTGCACAGTATTGTGCAATGGCAAGAAATATCTAATTAGACAATATTGTGAAATAGCAAATTTTTATACGACCGCAAATTTTGAAAAAATTTTCGTCGTATATTGCTATCACGTTGGCGTCGTCGTCGTCGTCGTCAGAATACTTTTAGTTTTCGCACTCTAACTTTAGTAAAAGTGAATAGAAATCTATGAAATTTTAACACAAGGTTTATGACCATAAAAGGAAGGCTGGTATTGATTTTGGGAGTTTTGGTCCCAAAATTTTAGGAATTAGGGGCCAAAAAGGGCCCAAATAAGCATTTTCTTGGTTTTCGCACTATAACTTTAGTTTAAGTTAAAAGAAATCTATGAAATTTTGACACAAGGTTTATGACCACAAAAGAAAGGTTGGGATTGATTTTGGGAGTTTTGGTTTCAACAGTTTAGGAATTAGGGGCCAAAAAAGGGTCCAAATAAGCATTATTCTTGGTTTTCGCACAATAACTTTAGTTAAAGTTAAAAGAAATCAATGAAATTTAAACACAATGTTTATGACCACAAAAGGAAGGTTGGTATTGATTTTGGGAGTTTCGTTCCCAACAGTTTAGGAATTAGGGGCCAAAAAGGGACCCAAATAAGCATTTTTCTTGGTTTTCGCACCATAGCGTTAGTATAAGTAAATAGAAATCTATGAAATTTAAACACAAGGTTTATGACTATAAAAGGAAGGTTGGTATTGATTTTGGGAGTTTTGGTCCCAACAGTTAAGGAAAAAGGGGCCCAAGGGTCCAAAATTTAACTTTGTTTTGATTTCATCAAAATTGAATAATTGGGGTTCTTTAATATGCCGAATCTAACTGTGTATGTAGATTCTTAATTTTTGGTCCCGTTTTCAAATTGGTCTACATTAAGGTCCAAAGGGTCCAAAATTAAACTTAGTTTGATTTTAACAAAAATTGAAACCTTGGGGTTCTTTGATATGCTGAATCTAAAAATGTACTTAGATTTTTGATTATTGGCCCAGTTTTCAAGTTGGCCCAAATCAGGATCTAAAATTATTATATTAAGTATTGTGCAATAGCAAGTCTTTTCAATTGCACAGTATTGTGCAATGGCAAGAAATATCTAATTTCACAATATTGTGAAATAGCAAAAAAAAAATTTAATTAAGAGTTATCTTTCTTTGTCCGGTAAAGTAAGCAAGAAATATCTGCAAGAATTTTTTTTAATTGGAGTTATCTTTCTTTGTCCAGAATCAACTTAAATCTTTGTTATATACAATATACAATGTATATTCACTTTTTACTACCAACTGATAAATTTAAATTATCTTTACCATTCAGTGATAACAAGCAGTTTTTTTTACATCTTAATATTTTATGATGTATTTAAATGAGTAGTAATTGTTGCAAACTCCATTAGAATATTTTAATTGAAATTAGTTTTGGAATAAGGGAAAGGGGGATGTGATTAAAAAATTGGGTTCAATTTTTCTCATTTGAAATTTCATAAATAAAAAGAAAATTTCTTCAAACATTTTTTTGAGAGGATTAATATTCAACAGCATAGTGAATTGCTCTAAGAGAAAACAAAAATTTTAAGTTCATTTGAATACATTCATTCTGTGTCAGAAACCTATGCTGTGTCAACTATTTAATCACAATCCAAATTTAGAGCGGAATCCAGCTTGAATGTTGTGTCCATACTTGCCCCAAATGTTCAGGGTTCAACCTCTGCGGTCGTATAAAGCTACGCCCTGCAGAGCATCTGGTTTTTAAATTAGAGTTATCTTTCTTTGTCCAGAATAGTAAGCAAGAAATATCTTATTGCACAATATTGTGCAATAGCAAGATTTTTTTTTAATTGGAGTTATCTTTCTTTGTCCAGAATCAACTTAAATCTTTGTTATATACAATATACAATGTATATTCACTTTTTACTACCAACTGATGAATTTAAATAATCTTTACCATTCAGTGATAACAAGCAGTTTTTTTTACATCTAAATATTTTATGATGTATTTAAATGAGTAGTTATTGTTGCAAACTCCATTAGAATATTTTAATTGAGATTAGTTTTGGAATAAGGGAAAGGGGGATGTGATTAAAAAATTGGGTTCAATTTTTCTCATTTGAAATTTCATAAATAAAAAGAAAATTTCTTCAAACATTTTTTTGAGAGGATTAGTATTCAACAGCATAGTGAATTGCTCTAAGAGAAAACAAACATTTTAAGTTCATTAGAACACATTCATTCTGTGTCAGAAACCTATGCTGTGTCAACTATGTAATCACAATCCAAATTTAGAGCTGAATCCAGCTTGAATGTTGTGTCCATACTTGCCCCAACCTTTCAGGGTTCAACCTCTGCAGTCGAATAAAGCTACGCCCTGCGGAGCATCTGGTTCATTAATGTTCATATGTAACATTGATACAACTTGGTTTAAGCTTCATTTTAGTGAAGATTGCATGTCAACCAAATTTGTAATGGTTTTTTTTTAATTTTGCGAAAAAATGCATATTTTCAACTTTTCTAAAATTGGGATTTTTGCAAAATTATCCTCTTATTGTATTTTTTTCCCTCAATTTACTCTGTTCTCTGTATTTTTTTGCCCAATATTCACTGTCCTGTAAACCTCCATCTAGACCCTCGCCTATGTTGATGTGTTTGCACAGTCAACATTGTATTGATACCAGGACTGCATACATTTCTTACATTATCAAGGACTTGCTTTTATAGAAATTGGACACTTACAAAAAAAAAATGTTAGATGTATCTTATATTTACAACTCAATTATCAAACTTGTATCTTTTCAGTGTGTAGCCTTCAACGACATCAGTGCTCAAGCTCCCACACATTTCCTTGTTATACCAAAGAAACCAATTGTTAAGTTATCTGATGCTGAAGATACTGATGAACAGGTAATTAGAATGTTCATTTGACTTTCAATGTGCTGCCTTTATTGATAAAACAGCAGGAGCTCCAACCCATTTTCTTGTCATTCTTAATAAAATTAATGGTACCAATTTTCTTGCACCAGATGCGCATTTCGACAATACATGTCTCTTCAGTGATGCTCGTGGCCAAAATATTTGAAATCCAAAGCTTATATAAAAGATGAAAAGCTATAATCCAAAAGGTTCAAAAAGTATAGCCAAATCCGTGAAAGGAATCAGAGCTTTGCATGAGGGAGATACATTCCTTAATTTATAATAATTTCTAATATTTTGTAACAGCAAATTTTAATAACACAAAATATCCGTATTATCATGCCAGTCTTACGAAATCAAGGACTGGTCAACAATGGGTCTTCAATGCAGCAATATACAGCCCTAAATCTAGAGGCTGGCTTCGGCTGGCCCCTTAACAATAATGTATTCTCTATCTACGAAATGGACCGACACCACACAATTCCGAAAACATACAAAGATACAGAACAAATGCTTATTGTCCAGTGGTGAATATTGCAGGCATACTTGCATAAATAACTTATCTACAGTAATAACAAGCCTGTCAATACTGAGGTTCTGTTTTTAAACTTTGCTCAGCCAAGGTGTGTTAGACTCTATAAAATCTTGTTGTAAAGTCTTCTTAATGTTAATTACCTTATTGAAACAATCAAATGTGAATGTTAGTTTTAATGTATTTGGTCTGTCAAAATTATATATAGAAAAGAAGATGTGGTATGATTGCAGATGAGACAACTCTCCACAAGAGACAAAATGACATGGAAATTATCACAACTATAGGTCACTGTATAGCCTTCTACAATGAGTTTTAGCCCTGACCACACAGTCAGTTATAAAAGGCCCTGAAATGACTAAAGTAAAACAATTAAAAAATGACTAAAGTAAAACAATTAAAAAATGACAAAAGTAAAACAATTAAAAAATGACTAAAGTAAAACAATTAAAAAATGACTAAAGTAAAACAATTAAAAAATGACTAAAGTAAAACAATTAAAAAATGACTAAAGTAAAACAATTAAAAAATGACAAAAGTAAAACAATTAAAAAATGACAAAAGTAAAACAACTAAAAAATGACAAAAGTAAAACAATTAAAAAATGATTAAAGTAAAACAATTAAAAAATGACAAAAGGAAAACAATTAAAAAATGACTAAAGTAAAACAATTAAAAAATGACTAAAGTAAAACTATTAAAAAATTACTAAAGTAAAACAATTAAAAAATGACTAAAGTAAAACAATTAAAATGAGAAAACTAATGCATGTTTTTTTTTATTATTTCAGCTACTTGGACATTTATTGGTAGTTGCTAGGAAGGTTGCTAAGGATGTAGGATTAGCTGATGGATTTAGAGTAACCATTAACGACGGAGTCAAGGGAGGTCAATCTGTTTACCATCTACACGTCCATGTCATGGGTGGTCGTCAAATGGGATGGCCTCCAGGATAAATTCAATCATCTTTCATTTTCCCTCAAATGGACAAGACAGTAGAAAGATAGTTGATCAAACTGAATTTCCACATGTTTGGAAATTTTATGAATACTTTTATTTAGTGCTCTATCATGTCTGTACAATATTTATAATGTGGCTTTTTGATGCAATATTTATCTACATGCTCTATAAAAATCTAAACATACACTTTTTATTTCTTTGTTTTTATATAAATCTCGCAAGCATCAGCAGCACTATGGTTATTTAGCAAATATTACCCTAAATGTATACTTTTTGGGCTCATCTGACCTGATCAGGTGATTCAATGTATTTGATCAAACATGGCTGATGTGTCTGAAAGTAGAATATATAAGAAAATCAGTTACAGCAAAACTAACATATGATCAACAGTTCAACATGTTCAAGTTTATCTTCTTTGAAAATTTTAGAAAAATTTAACAACCCATTTTTAGCTTACCTTTCCCGAAAGACCAAGAGAAATGTTCTCATTACATGGTGGGTGGCATCAAAAACTTTTACAAAAACTTCTTCAAAAAATAGATTTGCCAGTTTAATACAACCTTTGGCAAAATCATTATTGAGTTGGGTATAAATATTTAGTTTTTAAAATGTGTCTGATAAAACCAGCATGGCATCATTGGTAAACTTCAAGTGAAGTTTTGTCTATTATCTTGAAAACCTCTGAAAAGAGAAAAATATGTTAGGAGCAAACATTTTCAAAATAATGAGATTATTAACCTACATCAAATCTGTTTAGAGGAAATTTGGTATGAGTTAATTTCCATGGCCATAAATGGCTAAAATTTGTTCATTTTAATCAAAGGCTAAGTGAGCTATCGCCATTACTTGGCATCTGTCATTGTGAACTTATCCTCTGATACCACAGAACCAATTTCTACCAAACAAGGAGTTTATGATCCTTATGGTAACAGGTGTAAAGCTTATGTTTTTATTCCAGTCAGATAACAAAGATCGCATCTATGGCTTCAATAGAACAAGCAGGTAAAACACAGCTTTTTGCATATTTCTTAAAATCCTTATGCATTTGGAGCAACAATGAGATTGAGGTGTGTTGGGAAAAAATTTATCAACGGGTCAAATTACTTTTGTTTGTGTTTTTGTCAAGCCTTCGACTTTAGTCGAAAAAGCGAGACTACACAATCCTACATTCCGTTGTCGTCGGCGGCGTCAACAAATATTCACTCTGTGGTTAAAGTTTTTGAAATTTTAATAACTTTCTTACACAATACTGGATTTCTACCAAACTTGGACAGAAGCTTGTTTATGATCATAAGATAGTATCCAGAAATAAATTTTGTAAAAAATAAAATTCTCTTTTTTCCGTATTTTACTTTTAAATGGGCTTAGTTTTTCTGAGGGGAAACATTTTACATTCACTCTGTGGTTAAATTTTTTTTAAATTTTAATAACTTTCTTAAACTATACTGGGTTTGTACCAAACTTGGACAGAATCTAATTAATGCATGATCACAAGATAGTATCTAGATTTAAATTTTGTAAAAAGATAACTCCATTTTTTCTGTATTTTACTTTTGAATGGACTTAGATTTTCTTCCAGTTAACATTACATACAGTCTGCAGTTAAAAGTTTTCAAAACATTTATTAGATTCATTAACTATCCTAGATTTTTACCAAACTTGGAAAGAAGCTTCTTACAATCATAAGATAATATCGAAAGGAATAATTTTATTGATTTTTCCTCATTTTTGTTGAGCCTGCGATTTACAGCAAAAGTAGGCAAGACACTGGGTTCCGTGGAACCCTTACAAATTTTTTCTAGAAAATATTCTAAACAGACATTAACTTCGGACAAATATATTTTGTAAATAAGTCAATATAACTGAAAATATAAATCAAACCTTTGTAGGAGATATAGGTTTTGAAATACAATTTTAAAAGTTATATATTTATAAAGAAGGTGGAAGACCAGGATGCTTTATACTTTGTAAATGCTAGTAGATGCCTTATGTTACGAAGTTTCTGTCTGTCACATGTCCACTTTCCTTGACCTCATTTTCGTGGTTCAGTGACTACTTGAAAAAAGTTGAGATTTTTTATATTGTTAATTACTCTCTTGTTATGAGTAGTATGATAACTATATTAAGTATATTCTTACATTGCAAGGTCCTTGAAGTTGTGTCTGTCAGACAGTTTTTATTTGACCTCCACCTCATTTCATGGATCAGTAGACAAGGTTAAGTGTTGGTGGTCAAGTCCATATCTCCGATACTATAATCAATAGCTCTTGTACAATTGGTGTATATAAGGGTTGTGAGGTGCACATGTCCAACTGGCAGGTGTCATCTGACCTTGATCTCATTACATGTTTCAGGAATATGGTATGTCTACCAAAAAGTCCCTTTCTATATATTTTGGCTTTTGTTTTATAGCAGTTCAGTGATTCTTTTTTCTGTTGTTTGACTTTTAAAGTTGGTGTGTTTGAGGAGGGGCCACATTCCCTAAGTATTAGTTTGTGTCCCAAATTTGCTTTCGCTTAATCGGTTTATGACTATTGGACAGCGGTATACTTTTGTTTCCTTTATCTGTGTCTTTGATGTTTATGTTACATGAATGTTTTGCTTTGTATCGATCTGATGCGTCAAATCCTTTTCAGCTGATTTGTGTAGTTTTTTTCTTCTTGTTGTGAAACCAAATTATTGCGATAAGGATTGGAAGACCGCTAACATGTCAACCCCCTCATAATATGTTGCAGTCAAACGTTCAAACGGCTCCTATATACAAATGTGACGAATTTCAAATGAAAACAAGAGTGCACACGCTGAAATGTCTCGCCTTCTTTACTAACCATTGATATTATGTTGATAGTCCTAAGTATAAAGCTTTATTACAACTGTCACATCAACTTAACATTAACCAAGATAACTAAGAGATAACTAAACAAAGACCAATGAACCATGAAAATGAGGTCAAGGTCAGATAAACCATGCCAGGCAGACATGTACAGCTAACAATGCTTCCATACAACAAATATAGTTGACCTATTACTTATAGTTTAAGAAAAATAGACTAAAACACAAAAACTTTACACTGAGCTATGAACCGTGAAAATGAGGTCAAGGTCAAATAAAACCTGTACGAATGACATATAGATCATAAAATATTTCCATACACCAAATATTGTTGACCTATGGCATATAATATTTGATAAAAAGACCAAAACTCAAAAACTTAGCTTTGACCACTGAACCATGAAAATGAGGTCAAGGTCAGATGACATTAGTTCGCTAAACATGTACACCTTACAATCGTTCCATACAACAAATTAAGTAGACCTATTGCATACAGAAAGAGAAAAACAGACAAAAACACAAAAACTTAACTATAACCACTTAACCATGAAAAGGAGGTCAAGGTCATATGACACCTGCCAGTTGGACATGTACACCTTACAGTCCTTCCATACACCAAGTATCCTAGCCCTATCGCTTATAGTATCTGAGATATGGACTTGACCACCAAAACTTAACCTTGTTCAATGATCCATGAAATGAGGTCGAGGTCAAGTGAAAACTGTCTGACGGCACGAGGACCTTGCAAGGCACGCACATACCAAATATAGTTATCCTATTACTTATAATAAGAGAGAATTCAACATTACAAAAAATCTAAACTTTTTTTTCAAGTGGTCACTGAACCATGAAAATGAGGTCAAGGACAGTGGACATGTGACTGACGGAAACTTCGTAACATGAGGCATCTATATACAAAGTATGAAGCATCCAGGTCTTCCACCTTCTAAAATATAAAGCTTTTAAGAAGTTAGCTAACACCGCAGCCGCCGCCGCCGGATCACTATCCCTATGTCGAGCTTTCTGCAACAAAAGTTGCAGGCTCGACAAAAACCTTTCACTTGAATAATTTGGGGTATTTGCTTGAACTCATTATTTCTCCAATACAAACAGTGGAAAAATATGCAAATCGTGTCACTATAATTTGAGAAAAAAAATGGACCTCTGTTAATCTATACCTTATATCTTGGTGAAAATAAGGTGAAATGATAAAATTAATGGAATCAACTTAACTGCACCAGATAAAATGTCTCTTCATTTATAACATAAAAAAAATAGATTTAGATAAGTTATTATGCCCTTATCATTGAGAAACAACTAATTATTCCCAGGTTGGTTATATCCATTTAGTTGACAAATGGGATGAATATTGACTGCTATAGAATTTCATGTTGTCATCTCTCTTTTTTTTCCTCATTTTTTTGTTGTGAATTTTGTAAATGATGATTTCACGTTTACCTTTTTTAGTGCAATTGCGATAATGGCTGATCAGGAGAAAAAAATTGAAGACTTAAAACAACTAGGCATAAAATTCGACGAAGAAGATGTTCTTTTATGGTGTGTTCATCTTGACCTCTCTAATTTTCCGGTTATAGACAATACACTTTTGCGTGATACCAATCTGTTGTTTCTAAAAAACGGTAACTAAAAAAGTAGGAGCAAAATGGTCCTGGTATGAAAGCAGTGATCTATTTTTGAGAGAATGTAAAATTCATAAAAAGGAAGATGCCAACAAACACATTCGAAATACCTTGGAACGTGGCTATATAAAACACATTACTAACACAGACAAAGGATTTAAAGCAGTATTTGAAGAACCAGATGAACAAAGATGCTTAGTAGTTTTCTTTGATGGGATGGATGCATTATCTACGCATATCCTGTGAATTAACAAAACTATGATACAAATGAGTATTAGAAAAAATATTTTCGAACGGTTTTACAAAATGTAAATTTTGTTATTATTTTTGCGACTCCTATTGCTATATCTTGAGTGGAAGAACTCGTACTTCGCTATGTGTAACGATTTGTATACTAGTATTGAATAATAAATAAAAAAACTTTCTAAGGTTCATTCTACCGTAGACATTTCTTTATTTTCTTTCATCAGGAATGCTCAAAGCCGAATATTTGAAAGTCAAAGATTTATAAGAACCGAAACAGTTGAAGAGCTTTAAAACAAAAAAATGTTTAAGTTTGAACTTGTAGGGAATTGTAGGATACAAAATACAACTTAAATTTGATTTAGGGAATATGAATTATCACTGAACTAGTATATAGTTGTTTAGGGGCCAGCTGAAGGACACATCCGGGTGCGGGAATTTTTCGCTGCATTGGAGACCTATTGGTGACCATCTGCTGTTTTCAGTTCTTTGGTCAGGTTGTTGTCTCTTTGACACATTCCCCATTTCCATGTTGAAATTTTTAGCTCACCTTCCCAAAAGGGCCAAGTGAGCTTTTCTCATCACTTGGCGTCCATCGTCGTCCGTCGTTTTTAACTTTTTCAAAAATCTTATATGTTGAAACAACTGGGCCAAATTTAACCAAAGTTAGCCACAATAATCAGAAGCTAAAAATAGAACATAGGGGTGAAATGTAGATTTTGGCTTATATCTCTCAAACCAAAGCATTTAGAGCAAATCTGACAGCGGTAAAATTGTGTATCAGGTCCAGATGTATCTGTCCGGAATATGTCAGATGAATCGAACCCGTTGTTGGGTTGCTGTCCCAGAATTAGTAATTTTAAGGAAATTTTGCCGTTTTTGGTCATTATCTTGAATATTATTACAGATATATATAAAGTGTAAGCCGCAATAATGTTCAACAGAGTAAGATCTACATAAAAGTCAACATGACCAAAATGCCAGTTGACCCCTTAAGGAGTTATTGCCCTGTATAGTAATCTTTTGTCAATTTTTCGTAAATTTTTATTATCTTGTACAAAAATCTTCTCTTCAGAACCTACTAGGACATATTTAACAAAACTTGTCCTCAAGCATCATAAGGGTATTTAGTTTAAAAAAAAATGTGTCTGATGACCCTGTCTGAGAACAAAGATGGCCGACATGGCTAAAATAGTACATAGGGTAAAATGCAGTTTTTGGCTAAAATCCTAAAAACCAAAGCATTTAAGGCAAATCTGACGTGATAAATTTGTTCGTTAGGTCGAAGTCTATCTGCGCTGATATTTTCAGACCAATAAGGCAACCTGTTATTGGGTTGCTGCCCCTGAATTGGTATTTTTCAGAAATTTTTTGCAGCTTGTGGTTATTATCTTGAATAGTATAGATAGAGATAAACTGAAAACAGCAATATTGTACAGAAAAGTAACCCCTATAAATAAGTCTATATGATCAAAATGGTCGATTGACCCCTTAAGGAGTTATTTCCCTTTATAATTCCGTTTCTAGTTAAATAAGTAACTTTGGTGCTTTCCTACATTTAGAAACGAAACCTTGAAGTTATCGTTACACTTTCGTTCATCTGTTTCGTTGGTTAGTACTCAAGATTGAAATGTTTCTTGTTTAAGTAGTCTTATTCTAGAGAATCTGCTTTGCAATTTGCATTTCAGTTTTATTAGCTTAATCTAATTCATGGTTATAAAACTTTAACCGGACTTTGTGTTTTCCGCCGGTAGCCGCCATCGTTAAAAACACAAAAATACTGAACTCCGAGGAAAATTCAAAAGGAAAATCCAAAATCAAAAGGCAAAATCAAAAGTCCAAACACATCAAACGAATGGATAACAGCTGTCATATTCCTGACTTGGTACAGGCATTTTCTAATGTAGAAAATGGTGGATTGAACCTGGTTGTATAGCTAGCTAAACCTCTCACTTGTATGACAGTCGCATCAAATTCCATTACATTGTCAACAATGTATGAACAAAACAAACATACTCAAAGAGTAAAAATGTCAAAAATAGGGGTACAGCAGTCAATATTGTGTTATCATCTTAATATCACTATAAAAACAACAAATGTAACGAAGAATCACAAAACCATTAGCTGTACCAAACAGCATAACCATTTTTGATCAACACTATTTGGCTGACAGGTAGAACTGTACTTTTATTTTACAATCTGTAAATACTCTTGCGCTTACTGATTGATAAATACAACATAGGACATTCAATATATTCATGACTTGTGTGATTAAACCGCCTGAAAAAATCCTGGAAAAATACAGGCTGCTTTATGCGGTGACGAAAAACTCATATCAAGATAGTCCTTTCAGAAAGTAGGGTGCGTTGGCTCCAAGACAAGGAAACTCACCAATCAGAAAGGGAAATTATTTGGTGGAATAAATCTTTTGAAAAAGTTCCAGAAACGAGTGCAATATTTGGAAAATACCATTGCATAACCAGATGCTCCGCAGGGCGTAGCTTTATACGACCGCAGAGGTTGAACCCTGAACGGTTGGGGCAAGTATGGACACAACATTCAAGCTGGATTCAGCTCTAAATTTGGATTGTGATTTAATAGTTGACACAGCATAGGTTTCTGACACAGAATGAATGTGTTCTAATGAACTTAAAATTTTTGTTTTCTCTTAGAGCAATTCACTATGCTGTTGAATATTAATCCTCTCGAAAAAATGTTTGAAGAAATTTTCTTTTTATTTATGAAATTTCAAATGAGAAAAATTGAACCCATTTTTTTAGTCACACCCCCCTTTCCCTTATTCCAAAACTAATCTCAATTAAAATATTCTAATGGAGTTTGCAACAATAACTACTCATTTAAATACATCATAAAATATTAAGATGTAAAAAAACTGCTTGTTATCACTGAATGGTAAAGATTATTCAAATTTATCAGTTGGTAGTAAAAAGTGAATATACATTGTATATTGTATATAACAAAGATTTAAGTTGATTCTGGACAAAGAAAGATAACTCCAATTAAAAAAAAATCTTGCAATAAGATATTTCTTGCTTACTATTCTGGACAAAGAAAGATAACTCTAATTAAAAAAAATTTTGCTATTTCACAATATTATGAAATTAGATATTTCTTGCCATTGCACAATACTGTGCAATTGAAAAGACTTGCTATTGCACAATACTTAATATAATAATTTTAGATCCTGATTTGGACCAACTTGAAAACTGGGCCCAAAATCAAAAATCTAAGTACATGTTTAGATTCAGCATATCAAAGAGGCCCAAGAATTTAATTTTTGATAAAATCAAACTTAGTTTAATTTTGGACTCTTTGGACCTTAATGTAGGCCAATTTGAAAACGGGACCAAAAATGAAGAATCTACATACACAGTTAGATTTGGCATATCAAAGAACCCCATTTATTCAATTTTTGATGAAATCAAATAAAGTTTAATTTTGGACCCAGATTTGGACCAACTTGAAAACTGGGCCAATAATCAAGAATCTAAGTACATTTTTAGATTCAACATATCAAAGAACCCAACCGATTCATTTTTTGTCAAAATCAAACTAAGTTTAATTTTGGACCCTTTGGACCTTAATGTAGACCAATTTGAAAACATGACCAAAAGTTAAGAATCTACATACACAGTTAGATTCGGCATATCAAAGAACCCCAATTATTCAATTTTGATGAAATCAAACAAAGTTTAATTTTGGACCCTTTGAGCCCCTTTTTCCTAAACTGTTGGGACCAAAACTCCCAAAATCAATACCAACCTTCCTTTTATGGTCATAAAACTTGTGTTTAAATTTCATAGATTTCTATTTACTTACGTTATGGTGCGAAAACCAAGAAAAATGCTTATTTGGGTCCCTTTTTGGCCCCTAATTCCTAAACTGTTGGGAACTTAACTCCCAAAATCAATACCAATCTTTCTTTTGTGGTCATAAACATTGTGTTTAAATTTCATTGATTTCTATTTACTGAAACTAAAGTTATTGTGCAAAAACCAAGAATAGTGCTTATTTGGGCCCTTTTTTGGTCCCTAATTCCTAAACTGTTGAAACCAAAACTCCGAAAATCAATCCCAACCTTTCTTTTGTGGTCATAAACCTTGTGTCAAAATTTCATAGATTTCTATTAACTTAAACTAAAGTTATAGTGCGAAAACCAAGAAAATGCTTATTTGGGCCCTTTTTGGCCCCTTATTCCTAAAATGTTGGGACCAAAACTCCCAAAATCAATACCAACCTTCCTTTTGTGGTCATAAACCTTGTGATAAAATTTTATAGATTTATATTCACTTTTACTAAAGTTAGAGTGCGAAAACTAAAAGTATTCGGACGACGACGACGACGACGACAACGACGACGACGACGCAAACGACGACGCCAACGTGATAGCAATATACGACGAAAATTTTTTCAAAATTTGCGGTCTTATAAAAAGAGAAAACTCTTGGTAACATTTGGCTTTACGTTTGGCTTGGTACTTGTGATCACCTAACATCTAAACAAAGAAAATATACATCAATCACATCACAAACTGGCGACCAAACCATAGACCATATTAATATTATAGAACATATTAACCAGATAATAAACATCAATAATGAATAAGCCGGTTGTAAAGTAATTTTTCTGGCGACGCCCATATATTCAATCCTGGAATACAATAAACTAAAAGGTGACCCTCACCCAGGGCGCTTTTTTAGATCAAGACGAGGAGATTAATTTATCAAGGTTTCCTTCTGGCTAGAACATGGTCAGGGACAATGGCAGAACAATGCAAGAAGGGCAGCTGGAAAAAAATAAAACCAATAAATAAAGCATAAATTTTTAAAAGATCAATATTCTTATACTCTTTAAAAAATTCAGTCATTTTGGATTTTCCAAGCAAAAATGTTACATGTGATACACCAATATTACCATATACAGGATCTTCGAAAGATACTATCAGTGATCATGGATTTTCAAATCTAAACTGATACAAAATTCTGAACAAACGAAAGGATGGTTCCACAGGCTCCTATTTTATTTACTATTACTGAGTATAATGCAACATCATCACTTTTGATAAATGGCCAAAAAGTAGACATTTTCACAGTGTCTATCATGCCAATTTTTGGAGACTATATTGTTTTTCTTAACCAATTAGAAGATATAAATACAAAGTCTTAACAGTTATTCAGGATAGACATCCAAAATCACTGAATAACCATCAAAATGAACATTCCGGGCCAAAATCTAATCTTGACCTCGAAAATAACAAGAGTACATTGTCAGGAACAAAAATACACATGTCCATCCTGCGACGAAAAAGCATCTTAAAATAGGATGTGAAGGCTGTGCAGAATGGTATTAATAAAACTGTGTCGGCCTATCAAGAGCTGGTAGAAATAAGCTTGACCCGAACTCACCATTTATCTGCGTGTCATGTAACGAACGCGATCTCTTCTATCCAAATTCCGACAGCACTATATATCTTATATTTGCCAGTACAGAAGAAAGTTCTACTCCAAACATATTGTGCCTAGATCAAGTAACCAACTATAACATAATAAATCGTCTTGAACTGCACCATCTATTCAGACTAGTAAAACGCCTCATCAATCTTCTCTATAGCCTATCCCATCAGTATGTGAATTGAGTAAGGACACTCCCCTGACCAGACCAAAATCAAGCTAAAAAGCTAATAAATCAGTCAAAAACACAACATTTACTATAGAACTAGAAAAGCTAATAACTTAGAGAGCAAGAAAAAAACAATGTACCTTTTTCAAAGGAGAGAGAAGCTCATAGAGTGTGGTGAAACACACAGTTCTTTCACTTATGACTACAACCATGGCAATGAGCTAAGCCAACCTATTTTCAACAGTCTCACACACCAATACCTTAACCTTCAAAGACATATTGAAATACAAGCTCTGGAATCTACAATAAAAGCCGTGAAAACAATACAAACTGCAATGACAACATAACTGGCCATACAATTACAACCACAAACAATCAACAGACTTCAACGCCTAACAGAAATGCCTCCCTACGCCATGCTAATGCAAATTTTGTTTCCCTATTTCAGCCATTTCAACATGGAATGCAACCACCTACAAATCATTTTTTTCTTTTATAGTTAACAAACTAGATGAACAAATGATGTCTGTAAAAGGCAATAATAAAGATCTGATTTTCTGTTAATGCTTTAGTTTTTGAGATATGTCAAAAACTGCATTCTACCCTATGTTCGATTTTTAGCCATGATAGCCATGTTTTCTGGGGAATCAGAAAATAAAACACATTTTTTATTCAAAACAAGTCAATATGTTCAAGCATGATGCAAAACAAGTGGAAAACTGATTAATTTAGTATGATTTCGAAGTCCAAGAACCACAACTCTACACAAAATCATAAAACCAGAGCAAAAATCAAAACTTGATCTTTAACTTGTCATGATAAAACTATATGCCAATCATCAAATCAAGATCTTCAAGCATGACAAACAAAATGTGGAAAACTGATCAATTTAGTACATTTTCGAAGTCCAAGACCCAAAACTCTGCACAAAATCATCAGACCAGAACAAAATACGAACTTCATCTGTAACTTGCCATGATAAAACAATACACCACATATCAAATCAATATCTTTAAGCATGAAGAAATAAACCAGATGCTCCGCAGGGCGCAGCTTTATACGACCGCAGAGGTTGAACAGTGAACGGTTGGGGCAAGTGTGGACACAACATTCAAGCTGGATTCACCTCTAAATTTGGATTGTGATTAAATAGTTGACACAGCATAGGTTTCCGATACAGAATGAATGTGGTCTAATGAACTTGAAATTTTTGTTTTGCCTTTGAGCAATTTACTATGCTGTTGAATATTAATCCTCTCAAAAAAATGTTTGAAAAATTTTCTTTTTATTTATGAAATTTCAAATGAGAAAAATTGAACTACCCCCCCCCCCCCCCCCCCCAAATTTTTTTTTTCACATCCCCCTATCCTTTATTCCAAAACCGATCTCAATTCAAATTTCTAATGGAGTTTGCAGCAATAATCACTCATTTAAATACATCATAAAATATCAAAATGTAAAAAAAGTGCTTGTTATCACTGAATGGTAAAGATTGTTTTAATTTATCAGTTGGTAGTAAAAGTGAATATACATTGTATATTGTATAAAACATTTATTTAAGTTGATTCAACTACTATTCTGGACAAAGAAAGATAACTCCAATTGAAATTTCTTGCAATTGCACAATATTGTGCAATTAGATATTTCTTGCTATTGCGCAATACTGTGCAATTGAAAATACTTGCTATTGCACAATACTGTGCAATTGAAGATTTCTTGCTAATGCGCAATTGAAAGTTTCTTGCTATTGCACAATACTGTGCAATTGAAGATTTCTTGTTATTGCTGAGGACTGTGCAATTGAAAATTTCTTGCTATTGCACAATACTTAATATAATAATTTTAGATCCTGATTTGGACCAACTTGAAAACTGGGCCCCATAATCAAAAATCTAAGTACATGTTTGGATTCAGCATATCAAAGAATCCCAAGAATTCAATTTTTGTTAAAATCAAACTAAGTTTAATTTTGGACCCTTTGGACTTTAATGTAGACCAATTTGAAAACAGGACCAACAAAGAAGAATCTACATACACTGTAAGATTAGGCATATCAAAGAACCCTATTTATTCAATTTTTGATGAAATCAAACAAAGTCTTATTTTGGACCCCGATTTGGACCAACTTGAAAACTGGGCCATTAATCAAAAATCTAAGTACATTTTTAGATTCAGCATATCAAAGAACCCAACCGATTCAATTATTGTCAGAATCAAACTAAGTTTAATTTTGGACCCTTTGGACATTAATGTAGACCAATTTAAAAACGGGTCAAAAAATTAAGAATCTACATACACAGTTAGATTCGGCATATCAAAGAACCCCAATTATTCAATTTTTGATGAAATCAAACAAAGTTTCATTTTGGGACCCTTTGGGCCCCTTATTCCTAAACTGTTGGGACCAAAACTCCAAAAATCAATACAAACCTTCCTTTTATGGTCTTAAACCTTGTGTTTAAATTTCATAGATTTCTATTTACTTATACTAAAGTTATGGTGCGAAAACCAAGAAAAATGCTTATTTGGGTCCCTTTTTGGCCCCTAATTCCTAAACTGTTGGGACCTAAACTCCCAAAATCAATACCAACCTTTCTTTTGTGGTCATAAACCTTGTGTCAAAATTTCATAGATTTCTATTAATTAAAACTAAAGTTATAGTGCGAAAACCAAGAAAATGCTTATTTGGGCCCTTTTTGGCCCCTAATTCCTGAAATGTTGGGACCAAAACTCCCAAAATCAATCCCAACCTTCCTTTTGTGGTCATAAACCTTGTGTTTAAATTTCATAGATTTCTATAAACATTTACTAAAGTTAGAGTGCGAAAACTAAAAGTATTCGGACGATGACGACGACGACAACGTAATAGCATTATACGACGAAATTTTTTTCAAATTTTGCGGTCGTATAAATACGACGAAAATTTTTTCAAATTTTGCGGTCGTATAAATACGATGAAATTTTTTTCAAATTTTGCGGTCGTCTAAAAAGTGGGGAAAACTGATTTGCCGAACAGACAGATGGACAGAGTGCAAACCTTAAGACCCATTCTACTTCGTCAGTAGGGAACTAATAAGAATAAATCAACTTAAGTTTGGTGTTTATTTGGTTTAGTAGTTTCAGAGGAGAAGACTTTTTAAGAAAGCATTATAAAACAAATTGCATAAAATTGTCTTGAAATTGACAAAAAAATCCTCCTTAAAGGTATCAATTGATAATTTTGGTCATATTAACTTATTTGTAAATCTTACTGTGCTGAACATTTTTGCTGTATTAACAGATTATCTTTATCTATAATATTCAATAACCAAACACGGCAAAATTTCCATAAAATTTACCAATTTTGTGGCAGAAACCATAGAATAGGTATTAGAACCATCTTAAAATTTATGAGACGATACAAGTTGACCTAATGAAAATTTCATCCCCATGTCAAATTTGCTCTAAATGCTTTAGTTTTTGAGATGTGCTGATGAACTTCTTTAATCACTTATTCACCCAGGCTCAGTCAAAGAAACTCAGAAAATCATTCATGGCAGAAAACAGAGAAATCTGTATTATTTTATTACGTAAAACAGCTACTTAAAGCCGTTGTAGAGTACAGTATATAAATATGGAGTATTCTTAATAAAAATAAACAATAACAAATCATTTTACAACGTTGTAACAAATACTACATATAATTCCATGTATAATAAAAGAGTATATAAATATTTGTAGTTTTATGTGGACAAAATATGTAAGCTTTAATGGAGGAACAAGGATTGTGACAAAATTTGATACACTACAGTACAGCAAAAAAGGTTAGCTAACAATGAAATGCATGGTAAAACATCTAGTCTTGATAAGAAAATATATTAAATGCTAGCAAGTAAAGATTTCTCCACACATTAGTATACCTACCTGCCAACTTTTCAAAATGCCCATGGGGTTTTTACGTGCAAGATGGATCCTATAGTTCTACAAAACCATCAAGGGGGCCTTCAAATATATTTTAGTGTTATTTTTGGCCTCTTCATACTATTACAAGCCTATAGTCATTGTAAAATGTATTGTTTTGTTTAAATTGTGGACAAAATTGCATTTTTCCATTTGGGAGCGTTCACGGGGGAAATTCCCCGCAAATAATGTACACAGAGCAAAACTAAGGAAAACAACATTCTGTTAAGCAATATTGGTATAAAACAGTCAAGATTTTCCAATTCTGTACATAAAAAGTGAGATCTCATATCTTCTTTGTATAAACAAACATTCTAAAAGTTTGGACCATCTACAAGGTTCTGTTGAATGCAATTATCAGTTCAACTTAGTCTCAAAATTTTAGACATATAAGTATAACTTTGTGATTATTTTCACCTGACCTCGTATAAGAGTCACAATTTAATTGATCCAACATGATGTTGTATAAGACATAACCAATGTTTCATTATTTTGATTTGAACACACATTGATATTAACTTGACCTTTCAGAGGTCAAAATATGATCAGGTATGATAAATGAAATGAAAGCTACATCATAAAAATATCTGTATATATAATACATACAGCTTCATAAACTACTGGTCACTCTCTAAATGGTAAAGATCACTTCCTTATGTATATTCAGGGTTTATATTTTTATTCACAAATACTTAATTTGATTGGAAAATCTTAGTATCTCATAGCAAAAAATATATAATTATTATGAAAAATAGATGAAAAAAAAACCACTTGTAAGTTAAGGGCCAACCCCTGCCATTTTTCAAGTATAAAAAACTAGAGGCTCTCAAGAGCCTGTGTCGCTCACCTGTTACTGTATTTACTGATGTCGGTCATCTTGGTTGGTAGGTGGGGTCATTAGACACTTTTTTTAAATAGATACCATAGTGATGATTGTGGCCACGTTTAGTTTAATATGGCCCATAGTTTTAGAAAAGAAGATTTTTGTACAAGTTACAAAAATGACGAAAATTTGTTCAAAATTGACTATAAAGGGCAATAACTCCTTAAGGGGTACTCTTACAATCTTTATCATGGTGACTTATTTGTAGATCCTACTTTGCTGAACAAAATTGCTGTTTACAGTTTATCTCTATCTATAATAGTATTCAAGATAATAACCAAAAACTGCAAAATTTCCTTAAAATTACCAATTTTAGGGCAGCAACCCAATAACGAGTTGTCAAATTCATCTGAAAATTTGTGAGGGGATAGATCTTATTCTGATGGACATTTAAATTTTCAAAGATTTGCCCTAAATGTCTTAGTTTTAAAGATATAAATCAAAAACTGCATTTTACCACTATGTTCTAATTTTAGCCATGTCGGCCATTTTGTTTGGAAGGCGGTGTCATCGGACACATTTTTCAAACTATATACCACAATGATAATTATCGCCAGGTTTGGTTTAATTTGGCCATGTAGTTTCAGAGAAGAAGATTTTTGTACAAGTTACAAAAACTGACGAAAATTTGTTAAAAATTGACTATAAAGGGCAATAACTCCTTAAGGGGTTGACTGACAATTTTGGTCATGTTGACTTATTTGTAGGTTTTACTTTGCTGAACATTATTGCTGTTTACAGTTTATCTCTATCTATAATAGTATTCAAGATAATAACCAAAAACTGCAAAATTTCCTTAAAATAACCAATTCAGGGGCAGCAACCTAACAACGGGTTGTCCGATTCATCTGAAAATTCTAGGGCAGATAGATCTTGACCTGATTAACAATTTTACCCCTTGTCAGATTTGCTCTAAATGTTTTGGTTTCAAAGATATAAGCCAAAATATACATTTTACCCCTGTGTTCTATTTTTAGCCATGGCGGCCATCTTGGTTGGACGGCCAGGTCACCGGACACATTTTTTAAACTAGATACCCCAAGGATGATTGTGGCCAAGTTTGGTAAAATTTGGCCCAGTAGTTTCAGAGAAGAAGATTTTTGTAAAAGTTTACGGACGACGGACGACGGACGCAGGACGACGGACGACGGACGCCAAGTGATGAGAAAAGCTCACTTGACCTTTCAGGTCAGGTGAGCTAAAAAGTTTGATTAAGAAAATTATTTGAGAAAAATGTGAATGTAATCATTCTGTTCAATTTTGTCATGATTGTAAATGCTATAATTTTGCCATGATTGTAAATGCTATAATTTTGCCATGAATGTAAATATTTTTTTGAAGACACCATTGATGAAGATAAATATTACTGTGTATTCACCTCACATCTACCCCAAAAAGTATCATCTTTAAAAAAAAAAAAAAAAAATAATCTTAAAATTTTGTCAGATCTCTTGTATGTAAACAACTTTTGTCCTAGGTTTATTCCAAAATTTAATATTTGGTAAGGTTGAAAAGCAAGCCCCTCCATCTAAATTTTAATAAGAAATTTTATTTAATCATTTCATAATTGTGTTTAGGTTGTTTTTAACTAGAACCATAGGCAATAAGTATAATCAAGACTACATGTTTAAATATTATTGTTTTTTATGGTTACACGCCATTATTCCGACAGCCCATTAGTCCGACAGCCCATTGGTCCGACAACCCATTATTCCGACAACCGAATAGTCCGACAACCCATTGCTCCGACAACCCAATACTCCGACAACCCATAAGTCCGACACTTCTCAAGTCAAGTATCAGGGTAAAATAATTTTTTGTCTGTCTGTATTATGATATATTATTACGTTTTTAAGAAATAACTCCGTTTATATTACAAAAGACTAAGGTAGTTCAAATACTTTCTAGATACTGAGTTCGAATTCTGTTTATAGAATAGAACAGAAAAGAATATTTCATTTTCCAAATAACAGTGTCTATAAAGAGCATTTAAATCAAGACCAACCAGTGATGGTGCGAGCTACTGAAGATACCCTGCCCAAATATTTCGGTGAACAGAAAATTGTTGAGATGTTTATCTAAAAAGCATCACACAGTATAACTGACTTATATAAACCTTGAAACCAAATTTCAGATATCATTGTATTGTAGTTTCTGAGAAAAAATATGACGAAAATGTTCAACTTAGATCTCATGTAAAACGTGTTCGGTAAACAGAAAGTTTTTGAGTTAACAATCTGAAAATGCATCACACGATAAACCCGATTCAATAAACCCTGAAACCATATTTCAGAAAAAGTTGTAATGTTGATGATGAAAAAGATGCAACGAAAATATTCACGGGCGGACGGACGAATTTATAGACAGAGACAGAGGTAAAACAGTATACTCCCCACTTTTTCGAAGCGGCGGTATAATGATTGGGTCAACATTAAGAACAATACTAATATATACTAGTAAGTTATCTTTATTTCACCATAAGCCTCAGTCACAATCGGAGCCAAAACAAAATAGGCAAAAAAAGGACTAACAAATTGATATTAAACAACAGTCAGTATCAAGACCTGTACTACATAATTCAAATGAACTAACAATACAATTATCATTTTCCCGTAGTAGTTAAGTTTTTTTGTGTTAACATCGAAGATTAATCATGCTCATCTAACTTTTAAAAGTTCTGACAAGTGCTGAAAGAGTTCATCCCTCAAATTATTATGAAGGGAGTGTTCGATTGAAAAATGACGCTCATCCTCAACTTTATCAGCTGTACAATACGATTTTTTGAGTATCTGGCATTTTCAATTCCTAATGTAATGGGTGAGCACCAATTCTCAATTAACATATGAACTTCCTTTCTTAAAATCAATAATATCTAAATATGTTTTTCCTTGAAACAATCTTTAAGGTGGTACCCAACACCTTCACAAAAATTAATTTGGCTCGTTTAATTTTCATCAAATTTTGACAAAGTATATTTGCTTTGGCCCTTTGAGAAAAATAAAAAATAAAATTAAAAAAAATTAACCAACCGTTATTTCAGAAAAAATACACTGGTTATATAGCAGTTTGACAAACACTAATTTTGATCATTGAGAAGCTTAATATTCGCATAACAACACAACGTAATTAAAACGTTTAGCTGATTTTAAAAAGTTACCCCCCTGTAGTGTTAGATACCACCTTAAATGAAAAATAAGTGTCAAGTATGCCACAAAACACATATTGTACTAAGTTTTTACAATTAGATAATTTGACAAAGACACAAGCGTGACAAGAATTTCACACATTGTGTAACATTTTTTTACTTGTTGTTATTGGCTTTCATACTGCACTCGTTATATGTAAGCAGTCAAATTGCGTTGACTGTTTGTTTCTTTGTCATATACAGTCACTGACCCGATATCAATTTTCCTATTTAATATTTAAATAGAAGTTGCCGAAATGTTCATATCCGTCATATTTGTTTTTCGTAATAAGTTAACTGTTTTGTTGTAAATCATAAGTCCTGCACCTCTCCCAACCATTATAAAAGCGGCATATTTTTTCCTGATTTTAAAATAAGCTCGGGATATAAAATTAGCACCCCTAGTCTACAAATATATTGAGTGTCATCTCTCAGACTATGTCTGATCTATCGCTTTTGGAAGTGCTTTGTAGTTGTCTCCGTATTTCGTGGATTCATATTCCCCAACATGATACTGTACCGTATTCATACAAAAAAACAAGCGAGCTTTAACAGCACAGATTGACAGTTGACACACAAACGACGAAATGTAAACAAACAAAATACCCAGACACGTAAAACGAAATAGGATCGAAGCTTCAAAGTAAGGAATGAGCAGTTGTAATAAGTATGTGTATCAAGTCCAATATAACGGCAGACAATATCCCGCATGGACAAAAAATAGGAATCAAAACGGACAACCCCAAAAATAAACATGATCAAAGAGGACAGAGTTTGTCTGTTTAAAGAAAATTTACCCATACACACAATACAGATGCATTGTCGGAGTATTGGGCTGTCGGAATAATGGGCTGTCGGAGTAATGGGCTGTCGGAGTAATGGGCTGTCGGAATAATGGTTGTCGGACTAATGGGATGTCACCTTTTTTATCATCTAGAGTTACCCCTCTTGTTATACATGTTATAAAGAGCCTGAAAAATAAGCTAAAAATTAAAATACTGTTTTAATTCATACTTTTCCTTGTAATTCTATTCAGATATTTCAAATTAACATATATATATAGGTCTCATCTAGCATGTCCAATCTCTGTTGTACAGGAAAGGTAACTAAATGAGTCCTGCCAAAAAATGGGTGTTGTCTCTGTTGCCAAGGAAAGATTTAAAAAATCTAAATTAACCCGCCAAAATTGGGTGTTTTTCCTAATGCACAGGAAAGATAACTAAATGAACCCTGCCAGAAACTAGGTGCTGCCTCTGGTGCAGAGGAAAGGTAACTCTATGAATTCTGCCAATAACTGTGTTCTGTTTCTGATGTACAAGAAAGGAAACTAAATCAATCATGCCTAAAACTGGGTGTTGTAACTGATGCCCACAAAAGGCAACTAAATAAACCCCACCAAAAACAGGGTGTTGTCTCTGATGTCCAAGTAGAATTTACTTAATGAACCCTGGTTAAAAATGGGTGTTGTGCTGGTGCCTAGGAAAGCAAACTAGATAAATCCCGCCAAAAATGCCTATGAAAGGTAACTAAATGATCCTGCATGTTTTCTCAGATGCACATTAATGGTAACAAAATGCACCCCGCCAAAAACTGGGTATTGATCTCTTATGCACAGGATAGATTAGTAGTTTCTGCACCACTTGTAGCACTAAACATTAATAAAAGCAATGTGTCTAAATCCCTGGGAGTGATCTCAACCACACTAATATAACTAAATTGGTCTACATAATTTGGTCAAAACACTGGAATAGAGTATAACATTATTTACAACATCAGATCTGGTTAAGTTTGTATCTAACTATGCCCTTGTTGTATTGCTGTTCATTAAAACATTCATAAGACACAGATGAGATTTTTTCCTTCCATGACCTCTTCTTCGACCTTTCTGCTGGATGTGGAATGTTCTGCTTGAATAGATAACACTGAACACACAAATGTTAATACTGTGCCCACAATACACAGGTAAAATGACCAACCTGTAAACAGAAATCATGAATTTTAAAAATCAGATATTGGGTGCCCACAATCATGACAATACACATGTAAAATGACCAACCTGTAAAAAGAAATCATGAACTTTAAAAATCAGATATTGGGTGCCCACAATACACTGGTAAAACGACCAACCTGTAAATTGAAATCATTCTTATTTTTAAATCAAATATTCTTTTTTTCGGGGAGAAATATGATCAGTAGAAAAAGCATTTGCATAAGTTTGTAATAAGATTTCAATCATTACATCAAATATGTTTTTTTAACCCCCCTTTTTGACCCTCTGTTTCCAGGTTTCTCAGAAGATTACAATAACTGAATGTGTTTTAAATGAATTCATTAATAGACACTGTAGTAGAAATATCAAACAGTATTTGTATAACTTTATTAATGTTTGTATTTCTGTTAATTAATGTCAACATGAATTCATTCAATGCTGGAACAAAATTCAATAAATCTATTCCTTTTGATCTAATGTGTACTGAATGTTTGTTGAGGATTTACCTGCAGAACTGTAGCTCCTTATGATATTTTTTTACTACTGTGGATTCATAATTATTCGTTGGATATCTATTTTTGTGGATTTCTTGGGTACAGGTGAACCAAGAAATCAAATCTTCAACGAATGACATATTCGTAATAGGATAATATGCAGATCTCGGCAAACGATGAAATTAAATATCCACAGGCCTGCAAATTCCCCTTATCCACATGCATTGATACTCGCGAAAGTAAATGAATCCACAGTATTTGCTGTACGCAAAATATCATAAGAATCTAAGAGCTACAGTTCCTCAGCTATAGTGGATATGTTTTGTTCATCAATATAAGAGATGCAACCCATTACCTTGTACATTGTATAACTATTTTTTAACAATAAAGTATGAATTGATTTCTGTCAATCATCATAAATTATGAAATTAAGAAGTGGATCTAATGTTACCCTTCTGCTTAAAAACAAATATGAAAGAATGATAATATTTTGATATGTCCAGTCTCAAATATTACAAGCCTTTGCACTAACATATTTTCTTAAGGGTCACAGAGTAAATATTACTATAGATAGCACAATGTTTTGAACAATATTTCAATAGATCAAAAAGGAGGAATGCAATGTTTTAGCTAGATATAATACCAGGTTTAATCCAACATTTTTTACATAGGGAAATGTCTGTACTAAGTTAGTAATGACAGTTGTTGTCCATTTGTTTGACGTTTTTGAGTTTTTGATTTTGCCATTTGATTAGGGACTTTCCATTTAAAATTTTCATAGAAGTTTTGCATTTTTGTTATTTTACTTTTAAATTCGTGATTTTAAATCCCATTGCAAGCATTGCCAAAACTAGGGAAAGTTAGTCTTTAGTATTGTTTGTTTTCAGAAATTAAGGTCAATATTTTAATTCTGGTATCTAACAACCAATGGGAGATAATCCAGAAATTATATCTAAAACTAAGGACATCAATCTAACAAACTTAGATAAAATGGTTCTATTTTTTTTTTTTTTATAAGACCTGTTTGAATGGTTTTACACTTGTCATTTTGGGGCCCTTTATAGCTTACAATTTGGAAATAAGTATGGCATTCATTATCACTGAACTAGTATATATTTGTTTAGGGGCCAGCTGAAGGACGCCTCCGGGTGCGGGAATTTCTCGCTACATTGAAGACCTGTTGGTGACCTTCTGCTGTTGTTTTTTTATTTGGTCGGGTTGTTGTCTCTTTGACACATTCCCCATTTCCATTCTCAATTTTATGCTGTTGGGTTGAGCCAAGGCTCCATGTTGAAGGTCGTACATTGACCTATAATGGTTTACTTTTATAAATTGTGACTTGAATGGAGATGTCTCATTGGCACTCATACCACATCTTCTTGTATCTATAATAGTCACATTTTGGTTATAGAGATTTGTTGTGACACTATAGTATTTTATTCAAATTCTTACCAAGTGAACATCTATCAATGATATATGGATCTGCGTATTCCCCACAGTTTCGTTTCACCCTTGCTGTACCCCAGCCAGCTGGATATATAACCAGGCCAATCACACATAATAAACCTGAAAAAAAATTGTTCAAATCACATTGTATGAAATCTCATGTAAATTATATTGATGTAAAAGACAATAGTTGTCTCATTGGAAATCAGATAGCATCTTATATTATCTATATATGTCAGTATCATATAAGTAATCCATAACTGCCAACTGTCAATATTTGCGGGTGATTTCACCCATGGAGGCTCCCAAATTGAAATTTTGAAAGATCAATTTTGTCCACAATTTAAACAAAAAAATTAATTTTACAATAAGATTTGGCTTTTAAATGTATGAAAAAGCCAAAAAACAACATTAAAATGTATACCACTAGAAGGTTTTTGGGACTATGCACGCAAAACCCCCATGGGCATTTTGAAAAGATGGCAGGTATGGTAATCAAATCCAACTCTGTCAATTTTCTGTGTCAACTTTTGTGACATTGTTGAGGGAAAATATTGTCCAATATCAATGGTTGCCACACGTAGAACAGGTCTTTAATATATATTTAAAGTTTCCATCCCCCCCTTATTTTTTTCGTTTATCACTTTTAAAGGCAAGTCTTAATACAAAACTTTGTAAAATTAAATCATTAAACAGATTTCATAAATAAAATGCTTTATTTTCTAAATATACATGAGACAATATCTGTAAAAGTCAATTTTTTGGCAATAAAAAAAAACAAAAAAAATTCTTTAAACCCAGTATTTCAATAGCACAAATCGAAGAACACACATTTGGGATCGAGGAACTGTTGTCTGTAATTCAAACAATTGTTTAATAAGGAAACAATGGCAATTTTAAAAATGGTACAAAAAAATCCAGTTCTTTCCTGTTACCAAAGGGAATCAATTTTAAAAAGCTTCTAATGGGAATAAGGAATAAGTTTAAGACATTATTTGTGGTTTACTAGTATATCCTGCAATAGTTTATCAAATGCCAATTATTGATTTTAACATTTGCAATACAAAAGGTTTAGAAATATACTTAAATATAGTTCGGTATGTCGGTAACATGAAAGAATCTTGAGTAACAGGACAACGGTAACAGGACAGAGTTGGTAACAGAAAGGATTTTTCTGCTTTATTTTAAAGTTTAAGAAAAATACATCATTTTAGATTGGTCACAATTGGAAGATAACAGCAAACAATGTCATTTAGTCTTTGAAACTGTATTTTGCAAGATGAAAAATCTGCCTAGGTAATGCAAAATTCTAAAATAAATTCCTTTCTGTTACTATCTACTATACTTAAATTGCACAATGTTCTCTGCTGTTATCAAAAGCAAAAAACCTATTTTGTTATTCAATATACTGTATATTATTTTGAAATTTATTTGATATGGTGGTGATAACTTATATTTATAAATGAAATGGTTGACATATAGTAGATAACTCTTCGATCTTCAGTGAAAATGTCTTGAATATCCTTCCTGTTACTAATGATGGTTATGCTGTTACTTTTTATCAGGTAACATGACAGAACGTAACAGAAAGGAATTATGCACGATAGTTTTTGTCCTTTTTATCACATTAAATGTAAGTGTATTTCCTGTGTCCTATAACTTTTAAAAAGATGATATAAAAACACACTTAATATTGTGGTGCACACTTAAAAATATTCTCAGAAAGTGGAAGAAAAGGCTATAACAGGATGGAACACTAATAAGTATTTTTCTATAAATTCTTACCTTGGATGGGCTTAAATGTTCAAACCTGGCCGCCTTTTCAACTATGTTTTTGTACTAATGCATTCAGGAAATGATGCTCTTCACAATATATAATGGGACAATAACTATTGGTCTTTTAAACGTTTCCACAGGTAAAAAAAACTCAGTGGTAACAGGAGGGAAATCACCTCTGGGGACAAATTTTTTTTTGTCTTAAAATTTGCAAAATTTTATTACATGCTATAGTTACAATATAAAAAGACAAATTAAGGGCAAGTTTATTATATAATTTATCACATATGTGAGAATCGGACGCCTATTTAATTAATTTGGATATTATTTGAATGAATTAGTTTTCCAAAAAATACAGGGGACAACATGATTTTAGGGGGGGGTTGAACATTTAAATTACAATATTTTATTGGAAGAAATATAAGAATGAGTGTTTAATTGTCAGGGGTTGGTGCATTATATAATTTAGTTTATACTGAAACTTGAAATTTTCAAAAAAGATGGTTGAATAAAAAATTAATTGCTGGTGAAGTTGGGGACATGGAAAATCGACTTTTTCAGATATTGTCTCACATAAATTACACATATTATACATATTACATTGTATTATCACTGAAGAGTACAGCCAAATAATACATTTCAAAGGAGATCTTAACAAAACAGAATTGCAACCCTTTATTTCTGTTTTAGTAAATCTATAGTGCATGTGGATGTGGTTAGTGTTTATATCTTTTAAATGGGAGATAACTCTTATCCGCTTGCATTACTCTAGCCTTACATGTGTTACTTGAATGTTTCGTTGTGACAGCAATTCTTTAACAAATATGTGCTTCATGAAATTTAATCAAAAGTTTAAAGGAATATTGTAAATGGGAGCTAACTTATCATATTGTTAGAATTACCAACTGACAAATAAAGAAATTGTATGCAGGAGTTTAAATGCTGTCTTAATTATAAGATACTCAAATAACTTGTAAGGCAAAATTTTAATTCATAAATTCAAGTTTTCTTATTCAGTGGACATTTCATAAATCAAGGTGCCTTTGAAAATTTTTACTCATGGTAATCATTAGTTCCCAAGCCAAAACAATGGATGAAAAATCTGAACATGTTGAAAGCAGTCAAACAAATCTTTTGTTAATTTTCAATCTTGATCACTTCTATTCTATTGATTACCTTACAATAAATTTTGCCTATACATGTACTCTATTGAATTATTTTTTTGCATACTTGATTTGCGTAGGATTTTTCAACAAAATGTTGGAAATATGCTTTCAAGTATTAATATATTGTGAAAAACAACTATTTAATCAAATAAATTTTAGTTGGATATTCCTATGATATTTCATTTCATATTGGATACAAATTTTATTACAGTCTACTGCAGACACTTTGTAGTCAAAGCGTTTTAACTGAAGTACTACCAGAGGCGGATTTAGGGGGGGGCAGGGGGCCTGGGCCCCCCTTTTTCGGAAAAAAATTGGTTGCTGATATAGGGAATCACTGAAGCGTGACAGGAGCGGGCCCCCTCTTATGTCAGTCAGTGGGCCCCCACTTATGAAAATTCCTGGATCCGCCACTGACTACACAGGCGTCATTATGGAGTAAAGGGGGTGGCGTCAAAAGGCGTCATTATGGAGGAAAGGGTTAATGCACGATTTTCTACTTTACTTTAGAAAGATTAAAGTTAACATGTTTGTGACCATTGAGCATTTGTTAAATATACTTTTTTTGTCTATTATTGTACACTTGCAAAACTTATCAAAATAAAATGACTTATGAAATGAGTTAGATCTGACACAGGAACACAAGGTGGCATGCATAATTGTTTTTTTCTACATGCTATGTCACATATTTACTGTAAATACAGAAATGATTGTGTGCATTTATTACATGTACTGCATATTTTTTTTAAGGTGACAAAAAAGTGAGATTAATAATTGCAATTTCATGAAAGTCTGCATAAATATATACAAAATAAAGGACGTATCAGATACCAGAATACAAGTTCTTATTATTGAGATCCTCACACCGTTCCATTATAAGCATTAAAAAAAAAAAAAAACTCAATACACCTTTTCGCTAATCCCGGCTGACTCGGCCGCTTGACCTTTTGACGCATACAACAATCACTTTTCCATTGTGGCGTCAAGATATTTTGTTTTATGACGTCAAAATTTTACAGGAACCTGTGTGATATCTAGCAATGGCATACAAATAGCGATAAGGTGTATTATTTCTGATTGTACTAACCTGCAATACTCTGTATGAGCCCAGCTAGAGTAAATATACTTTTCCCGCAGACTGAGCGAGCAAATAAACTCATTGCTGACATGATCATTGAAGTGGTCAGTAAAAGAGCGGCTAAGGCAAAGCATATCACAGTAGCCTTCCACGCATGTGGAAAATCGTCATTTTCTGCGATAAAATCAGTCACAAAATTTGCACACGTAACTCTGCCCAATGTGTAGTCAGATCGTGTTAATCTCTGGCATCGATTAAATATTCCAAGCGTTGGTCGAAATTTTTCGATGATAAATTGTGTATTGTTAGCTTTTACTGACTGAATTTGGTTTGTAGGAAGTCCAACTAACCAATAAGGGGACACGACTGATGCCACAATCATCAATGTAATCGCTATGGAGAGTAAGGTCCAGCCTAAAGATCGACATGTTATAATAACATAGCACATTTTATCCAATAAATTCTCTCGAAACTTAAGTTAGAGCTTTTCACTGCTAAATTTTTAATTTATTTTAAAACTTCTGTTTGATGTCAAAGTTCAAATATCCATGACAATTTCAGAAACCACAAAACAAATTATAAGATTTTCTGGTTCATTTGTTCCTTTCTATCCTATCCTTAATAACAATCTTCTTTCTGAACGAATTCCAATCAGAATTTTAAATGATTCATATCAACACTTTAATTTGTTTAGAATTAATAGACTTCCTGTAATTTTTGTAGATTATGGTGATTATTATGTTTTTATTAACTTGATCACATTGACTGATTTTTTTTAAATCCTGCCTGGTGGCTCTATTGTATAATCAATAATCAATATCCTTTCAAATTCTGGTTTCTAGCACTTTTACCACGAAAAACCAAATCTTCTAAACTCAATATCATTCAAACATTTTACGATCCCCACAAACTCCACAGCTGAAAATTTTATTATAATAATTCAATTCACATTGATTTTTCCAGAATTCGTTAAATATTCTGCAGGCTTTCAAACCAATAAATCATCAAATCAAATTGAACCACAATGCCTCAGAGATATCTGAACAAATAAAGTGTCAAATTTTCATCAATTTCCAATCTAACAGATTTCTTCACTGTGCAGTTCTGTGCACTGTTGAATTGCTTCCCTTGCTCTTTTCCAATAGTTGCGGATTCCTTCACTATGCAGTTCTGTGCACTGTTGAATTGCTTCCGTAGCTCTTTTCCAATAGTTATGCCGATTTCTATTATTTCTGATGAATGATAGCCTGCTGTTGTCAATTTCACATGTAAATAACGGGTTTTCTGGTCGTCATTTATTTCTGTATTTTTTTATGATTAGATATTGACATTAGCCGGTGATTCATTCTGAAAAATAAATATGTAATCAATAGTTCACTATATAGTTTTTTACATCAACAGATGACTAATTTTTCCCGTCTTTTACAATGCAATTTGAAAGATTATAGTTATCAGGGCTTGAAAAGAAATTTACCATACAGTTTAGTCATTTACCCGTAACTTCATTTCAACATAGTCAAATAGTTTTAAAAAGATGTGGTTACATAATGATTTCCAATGAGACAACTTTCAACAGGAGAGCAAAGGACAAAGAAGTCAGCAACTAAAGGCCACTTTACAGCCTTCAACAATGCAGAGCTCTCTACCTGATGACCTCATTTTCATGCAGCTTTTAAAAATCTTAAAGTTCTGAAAATTGGGTTGACCTGCCTTCTTTTATCTAACAATTCTAATTTGATTAAAATATTTACCACTGAATGAGGAAATTTGGACTTAATGCTATCAAAATTCCAAATATCATATACCCCCCAACAATTTTGTTCAGGCACAAATATTTGTGAAAAATTGCTTTTTTTATTTCTATTTAATTTGAGGATTTATATAAGCTTTCTATTTTCCCACTTTTCACTTAATTTTAGTAAGTACATAAGTAAATCTTTTAAAAATAACCTTTTTCAAAATAATAGTCATGTTAGAAATATTGAAGTGCCTACCTTCAATGAGAAAATGTGAAAAATATTAAAAACTATAAAAACCGGCACACAATAATCATGATAATTTAGACCTATGAATTTATCATAGAATCATTCTTATCTGAAATGAACTTCTCAAAGTCAACAATTTTAAATATTCTAAATGTTTTCCTAGATAAAAAAATTTGATAAAAATCTGATAAATCTTGAAAACATCTGATCTTATTTTGCTCAGCTTGAAGTCTTTATTTATAAAATATCAATTTATGTTTTTGTATGACCCCCTTGTGAGTGCAACATCTGGGAAAGATTTAATAATATGATGTAATTATTAATATTGTTTATGTAGCAACACAGTAGTAAGGAATTTGAGTATTTTTTTTATTGATTTAGGATGAAGCTTATAGCCTCTCTTTGAAATCATTGGTTAGGCAGCTTAGCCCTGGAGACAAAAATTAAAACCTGGAAGATAGTCCCCATTGAAGACAGATGTCTCCTACCATTGCATCTATTCATTCTTATCATACATAAATTAGGTGTCTTAGTTTTGTCGTTTGAATTGTTTAACATTTCGGGGACTATGCAGTATGGACTTTGCTTGTTGTTGAAAAGTGTATTGTGGGTGACCTATAGTTGATAATTTCTGTGTCATTTGGTCTCTTGTGGAGAATTGTCTCATTGGCAATCATACCACATCTTCTTTTTTTATATACAGTTGGATGAAAGCTTTCAGAGTAAATGTTCTTAAAAGATTTGGAATAGATAGAAGGCAACAAATAAATAAGTTTGTTTCCTGCCCTCTGCCCAACCTGATGCTTTATTGTCTTGCAAATAAATTGTTTAAGAATATGTGTCTATAGACTAAGAATCCTTTCACTGCACAATTTGGTCCCAAAAACCCTTCTTGGGACAAAAAATCCTTTAAGTCTTCTGAAAAGCACATGCAAAAGTAATATATAATTAACATGTTAAACTATCATATAATCATGATAATTACTGCTTGTAGAGCATGAAGCTATTTCTGCAATCCACATCAAAATACAGTTGTTTTTATTTTTTCTGAAATTGCTAAGAGGCAGGTGGCGCAAAAAAAACAAATTTGCTTTTAAAATATTTGTATGCAGCTTTTATAAATACCATTAAGGTATTTAATTTGCGTCAATTGTTACAAATGCAGTACTAAATGCACACAATCATTTTCTGAATTTACAGTACTTCAAAAATCGATTCATAATATGGCTGATGATGCTGTAAAATAGAACAAACACTTGAGAGGTTGGTTCTCCTTTTTAAATGTAATAAAACATGTAAATATTTGATAACCATGTGGTTTTGCCATATTATTTGATCATATTTTTTCCGTTATTATCTTGATGTAGTTATGACACTTGAGCATTCTTAAATCTGGCTGTGCTGAGTCAGTCAATATTATAAATGATCAACCTGATTTGGCATTAAATTGTATTTGTTTCAGAAAACTGACATTGACATGATGTCAATCAAATTGCAAAATTTTTTTTGGTTGTCTGTTCTTCTTGCAATTTGGTGTCAAAAAATTTGTATGAATCATGCTGAATTTGACTATGCAGTATTGGCTTTGCTCATAGTTGAAGGCTGTTACACAGTGACCTATAGTTTTTAATTTCTGTGTCATTTGGTCTCTTGTGGAGGGTTGTCTCATTGGCAATCATACCAAATCTTCTTTTCTATTTATAGAGTGTTCAATGAAATTTGTTCTTTTTCAGGGCATACATTTCTGCATTACTCAACTTTTTATTCTATGTTTTGCTTATGTAAACTTACCAAGTTTCTGTTTGCATCTAGATGTAAATCTTTTCTTTTAAATCTGGAAAAAAAGTTCATATTAGATTAAAGAAATGTATATGGGAAATTTTTTGTATAATTCCAGGTTTTTAAGGGTGTAACTAGAAGAACAGGTACAACTAACACTTTCAGTTATTGATGTATTAATTTTATTCATTTTTTTCTGTACAGAAGTTTGTTGCTTTAAGGAGGCTCGATCGAGGGTATAAAAATTTCAGAAAAAAAATAAACATTTATTTTTCATTACAATTTTTTTTTGTTACCTTTTGTAGTTGTTACTTTATCAAATGGTACAAAAATCATTCAAAACAATCAATTCGTGTTGGCCCCAGATGACTTTTAAAATGTATACATCATTGAAAAAGTTCCAAATTATCTCCCTTTGGTGGAAAAATGCCATTTTTTGGCTTTAAAATTGAAATATCTTTTTTAACTCATCTCTATATTTTTTAATATAATTTCCATATAAGCTGTACTTAAACTAAATTATTGTATAATTTGAGCGATTTCTGTAATAAATTTCTTTTTTTATTTCGATATTAACTTTATTTTTCTTATTACTTCAACAAAAAAAAACATTTTTTACAAAAATGTATGCTTCTTTCGAAGACAGATTGTGAGCGCAAATGGAAGGTGACCCCACTTTTTTATTTTATTTTTCTATTAACTGTAAGATAAAGTTCATTTATAGAAAAATATAGAGAAATCCTATATAAATGATTTAGACCGGGGAACCCCCTTAACATGCTACTTCACAAAGTAACAAACTGCAACAAGACTCATTATTCTGACTTTGGTCAAACTAGTTTAACTTCTTCTCTTAAACTCATGTGGTTCAGGGAGGAGACAGCAGCTATCAAGGGGGTCTCATTGGGGGGTTCTGATCCCGGATCCTGCTTACTGTTTTGTAAGATTCCCGTATCCCACTTAAACTATGTACGTAAGCATTTCTCATTTTTTTGTTATTTCCTGGGTCCCGCAAGACCTCATTTCCGGTTTTCACGCCAACATAATTTGACTTTCACGTGTCACGCTTACAAAATATCAGCAATCCCATGTCACGTTTAGACCCTAATGAGACCCACTATCAATGTTCAAGTTTTCAATTTGAACCTGCCAGGGTATCAAATGCATAACCTACTACAGATTAGGCTAATGTGACACCACAGTATGGAAAAGATTATATGATGGTACAATTATGTGTTGAGAAGTTTTGTCTGTAAATTTGTTATTAAAAGGAAAACTAATGTGTTTGTCTGTAGAAATATGAATAAACTTTTAATCCTTGAAGATTAAAATTCACTTGATTGATAGTTTTTATCAATCATCCAGTGGCAAATATTTCATGCAGATTCAGGATGATAAACTACCTTTGTCAGCTACAGCAGAGAGGTGTAGCATTAATCTCATTCTAACAAAATTCTTGTTAATTAAAAGATTTACATGAGCATAAAATCAGCTGTTCATCAAATTAACACCAGGATAGTGAATCTGGTGTCTTTATTAAATTAGGTAATTACAATTTGTTTGAGATTAACTGTTTAAAGATATTAGAAAATTATTTAAAAATCTAGGAAAAAGACACCAAAGGAATGTAGTCAAACCCATCAGTTTAAAATTATCTGATGAACTAAAGAAAAACAAGAGTGTGTCCATAGTACACGGATGTCCCACTCCCATTATCATTTTCTATGTTCAGTGGACCTTGATATTGGGATAAAAAATATAATTTGGCATTTAAATTAGAATGATCATAACCTAAGGAACATGTGTACAAAGTTTCAAGTTGATTGGACTTCATCAAAAACTACCTTGACCAAAAACTTTAACATTATTATTAACTGTTGTGTTACACCCCTTTCCTCATGGTTAAGATTGAGGGTTGAGCGTTCACAATCATGTATCCTCCCCCCCTCAGTCTTTATGCAACCATCCAAATTATTTAAATTCAGTGTTTGTTGTTCAATGTGTCATATTCTTGTTTTCTAAATTGATCGTCAAAAAAACACTTTTTTTTTGATTTTTTGAATTAGAATTGATTGAAAGATTTTTTGTTGTTTCTTAATGTCCAGTGGCAAATATTTCATCTATATTGATACACGACTAGTAGGTTCCAAGTGAAACAATTTCATTTAGAAAGCAATATCTCAATTAACAAATTTACCCAATTCCATTTGTTTTAAGCATGTGTTTCTTTTAAATAGCACTTAATAAAATTAAGATAGAGCTGATAGAAATTGGTAGAAAATAGGTTAACAGAACATTAGCACAGTTTGCAACAGGTTAGGGAAAAAAATCCTCTTTAAGACGTATGTTAACAGAAAAGGATTAATAAAAGCTCTCCTCAGAGATATATTGCTATACTTAACCATGTTATACATGTACTTTAGTAGAAGTGAAATTAATTTTTTTGCTAACTGCAACACTTAAATGGCAATTAAGAACATTTGAGCTGAAGACTTCATAGAGAGGGGAGGTACCAGAGAATCTTGTAAATTACAATATTAATGAGCATGAAATTAAATGATCATCAAATTAACACTAGGATCCAGGCTCTGGTTTATATCTGGTTCCTCACAAGTAATTTGTTGATGCAACACTTGAACCACTTTTAATTTAGAAACTTTGTTGCCAAAAATATAAGATCACAGGCAGATTCAGGAGGGAAGCATCCCCCCTTTTGTGGGAAAAATTTGGTTGATTATATAGGGAATCACTGAATCATGACTGGAGAGACCCCCTTTAGGTCAGTCAGTGGCCTCCCTTACAAAACTTTTTTGATCCGCCACTGAAGATAACACCAAGTGGTAATCCAAGGTCATTCATAATTCAAGGATGGAAGCAAATGACCAAAATAATAAGATATGATAAGTAAGGGCAGATCCAGGATATTTGAAAATGAATGGGTGTATAATTCTCAATGATGTAGGATACATTTATATGACCAAGAGGATTGATTGTTAGTCGCTTAACGTCCAGTGGCAAACATCTCATGCCTGCTCAGGACAATGGTCAGGAGGATGAAGGCGAAATATTTTTGGGTTATTTTGTGCTAACAATGATATATTGCTATAAAATATGTGACTTCAAAAGTTTTGAGCTATGAAATGACATCCTATAGTCACTTTTCTTCCTTTGGATTAGCAAGAAACAGTCTACCACTGAAAAATCAACAAAGATACACACAAAAATGATAATTTTTCAACTGGTGAAAAAATTTGGGAGTTTTAATGCAAGGAAAAATTTATTTGGCATTTAAATTATGATTTTTTTTTTTAAACACTCTCATCTACTGTGGATTCATTTATTTTCGTGGGTACTAATTTTCGTGGATTAAGTTAACTTGCATGTTCATGGATATTTAATTTTGTGGTTTTGCCGAAGTCTGCATACAAGCCTATAGAAAATTCGCTATTCATAGAACATTTAATTTTGTGGTTCGACTCTACCCACAAAAGCCATGAAAATTGGTATCCAACGAATAATAATGAATCCACAGTAATGCAAAAAAGTTGTGACACAACCCTCTCATTATGAAGACCATCTTTAACCAGAATCACCTGTGAGTAATAAAATGCTTATGAATAATAAACAACATATTCAATTGAACTATCAAAGACTTATAAATATTTAAGTGCAAAAGAAGAAAATATGAAATTTTGGTAAAAAGTTGACCTAAATGTTGACAAATGAGAACTTACTGTGCAGCTTTAACTATGCCATAGATACCATCACTAACAATTTCCTCTGTTTGATCTCTGATTAGACACGACCTTATTATATACTCAAGGTCAAGTGGTTTACTTTCACACTTCCAACACTTTCTCTGATGAAGATTAATGTATCACAGGCTTGGCTGTACTCATGTGTGACTATTTATTAATGTTTAAAGAGTGTGAAGATTTCTACATTACTGTATCCACCTATACCTTAGAGCTGATCAAGAATTTAAGGTTAGGGTGGCGCAAACTTAATTTTGATTTAAGTACAATTATTGAAATATTCTCTATTGGGCTGAAAACAACCCATGCTTTCCAAATGTAATGGGGGAGCAAACCTGACTCCCACCTGTTTCCACAATTTTTTTTCCCATATAGGTTAAAATTATGTTACTTTTGAAAATATTAAGAAATTCATAGAGTTTAACCAAACTAGATATCATTGAGATGGAAGCCATCTCTGTGGGCCCCTCTGTCAATAATGTGGGGTAATAGTGATAGTACTATTTCACAGTATAATAGTAATATGACTGCATGATGTGAACTAATTGTTGACTACTCTAAGGAGTCTCATGTGTGATTTCAATCTAAGATTTTAAGTTAAAACTGATAAATATTCTCATCTTACTTTCATAGTATAATAGTGATATGACTGCATGATGTGAACTAATTGTTGACTACTCTAAGGTGACTTCTGGATGTATGGATTGATGTTTGAACAATATGTTTAAAGGTGCTGCCCAATTGATATTTGTCACATATTTTTAGAATTATGCCTTCAATATATTATGACCCACCAAGTATAAAGTATGAAATATTAACGGTTCTCGAGAGGTAGAGAGGACACAATTTGTTAAGAATAACAAACGGATGGACAGACTGACAGACTGACCTTAGACCTAGGATGCATACATTATGACACATTCTATGGTGTTGGTTTATATATATGTTAAGTTAAAAATGTTTGTCAGGTATAAAGTATGAAATAATAACAGCTGTCCTCTCAAAATATAGTGTGGATCAAATTTGTTAGCGATGGACAGACCAACAGACAGACAGACCTTTGACCTAGGAAGTGGTACATACATCATGACACACCCTCTGGTGTTGGTTAAAATGGATGTCAAGTATAATATTTGAAATCATAATGGTTCTCAAGATATAGAGCGGACACAATCTTCACCACAGGACACAGGATTGTCAACTGAAACCAAAGTTTTTTTGACGTTGACCTTTGACCTAGGAAGTTGTACATACATCATGCCACGCCCTCTGGTGGTTGTTAAAATGGATGTCAAGTATAAACTTTGAAATCATAACGGTTATCTAGATTTGGAGCGGTAACAATCCCACAGGACACGGGGTTGTCAACTCTAAACCAAGGTTTTTTACCTTGACCTTTGACCTAGGAAGTTGTACATACATCATGACACGCCCTCTGGTGGTTGTTAAAATGGATGTCAAGTATAAACTTTGAAATCATAACGGTTATCTAGATTTGGAGCGGACACAATCCCACAGGACACGGGGTTGTCAACTCTAAACCAAAGTTTTTGACCTTGACCTTTGACCTAGGAAGTTGAACATACATCATGACACGCCCTCTGGTGGTTGTTGAAATGGATGTCAAGTATAAACTTTGAAATCATAACGGTTATCTAGATATGGAGCGGACACGATCTTCACCACAGGACAGGGGGTTGTCAACTAAAACCAAAGTTTTTGACCTTGACCTTTGACCTAGAAAGTTGTACATACAACATGACACACCCTCTGGTGTTGGTTGATAATCATGTTAAGTATTAAGTATGAAATCATAATGGTTCTCTAGATATGGAGCGGACACGAAAGTGTTACGGACGGACGGACAGACGGACGGACAGACGGACGGACAGACGGACGGACAGACGGACAGACGGACAGACGGACGGACAGACTGATCACTATAGGGCGACCCGACTTTTAGTCGGGGCCCTAATAAACTCCAAGAGAGTAAGAAAAAAAAAAATTATTCTAAAAATCCAAATTATTTAAAAAGGTGTATCATTCCCTTGGTGGCTAGAGTTTTTTTGCGTAATTATTTAGAAAATACCCCCCCCCCCCCCTTTTCCCAACAAGTTTAAAATGAATCATCTCTAAATATTAAAAAGCCTCTTGTAAATTGTAATATTAAACAACAGCTTTTGTTTATCCTACTGTTTTTAACAGGCAGTATCTGCAATCTGAATACAAAAATAAGGAGAACACAATTTTAACCTTTTGGGCGATAAATTACGATTTAATCAGGAAAAACAGCTTAATTTGAAAGATTCTGCCTCATTGTTCTGGAATCCGGCCAGTTTTTACTTTCAATTACACCCTACTGTCGACAAAATTAAACATTTCCGATATTTGAAGGACAAGAAGAGGCACTTATATTTATCTTGCTTGAGTCAAGTACTTGTACTATAGAAATTTCATTAATTTTACATTTACTTATGCATTCAATACAGCATAAAATGTCCCAATTTTCCACAAAATCTAAAACTAAAAGAAGGGTGAGAGGTATATATATATATCAATGAGACAGCAACATATATAGTGGTCAAGGTCAATATAAGGTCATCTGTTTAACTCTTAATGACCATGAATCTAAAAGAGTTGTGATTTAAGTTCAAATGGGACAAACTCACATCTTCCTTAAAAGTTTTATGATCAAATACAAAAATAGAAAACCTTTAACATATATGGCAAATTATAAGAGGGGCCCGGGGCAGGTCCTTTTTCAGACATCGAAGTTTTTTTGTTTTTTTTAGCTCAGACTTCAAGATTGATCCTTTCAGGTTCCAGGAATTCTTTTTTCAATTTTTGGGATGTCAGGATTTCATGTATTTAAGCCCTGGATTTCCAACTCAGGACCCCCCCTCTTCCCTTCTTATCACAACCACAGACAAGTTTCCAGAAATTTGAGATCTCAACCATCCCCCTTTTAAACATTTGATCACTGAACATTTGAAATATGTGCTTCTTCTTAATAATTTACATAGTATTACTATATATATTATTTATCTTTTGAATCTTCTTTTTAAAGAATTTAAAACTGTGAAAAGCTTAAATTTATACACTACATTCTAAAAGGATTACACATTGGGGACATGCTTGTTTAATCATAACCTTTAACCTTTTGACACTTTATAGAAACTCTTTATTCCCTCTAGTGTTATCATGTAATACTGAACACTAGACCCTTTATAAATATGTACTAAGCACTAACTATATTCCCATTTAAAGGTCACTCGAGTCAAACCACAAATATTTATAAGCCTTTTGTATTAAAGCTGTGCATGTATGCTTGTAACTTTGACAGTGAACTGTAACTAAATGTTTATAAATATTTGACACCAAAAATGATGTTCAACAGGGACATTTTATGTAAAATAATATAGGGTTATGCACTTATGTTACATAATGGTAGAAAAGATTTAAAAATTACATGCATATGATGTGCAGTAGTTGTCGTTTGTTTATGTAATATATACGTGTTACTTGTTTCTCGTTTTGTTTATATAGATTAGACGGTTGGTTTTCCCATTTGAATGGTTTTACACTAGTAATTTTTGGGCCCTTTATAGCTTGTTTTTTTCGGTGTGAGCCATGCAAGGCTCTGTGTTGAAGGCCGTACTTTAAACTATAATGGTTTACTATTTAAATTGTTATTTGGATGGAGAGTTGTCTCATTGGCACTCACACCACATCTTCCTATATCTATATATATCTGTAAGGAAATTTGTTAAATAAAATTTATATTAAATTTTTAATGTCTTTTTAAGTCCCTATTGAGTCTGTACTTCCTTTTTTTTGTGTTGGTTAAACTAGGAAAGATCAGATTCTGTTTCATAGGTTAGGATCACTCAAGTTTATTTTAAGATATTATTTGTAGGATACCAATTTTTGTGGACTTCGTGGGTACAGTTAAACCACGAAATTAAATGTTCAACGAATGATGAATACTCTATAGGTTTCTGTGAAGACTTCAGCACAACCACGAAATTAAATATCAATGAATAAGAAGTTTTCATTAATCCACGAAAATAAATGAATTCACAGTACATTCAAATCAATAAAAATTGGGTGGACTAACAACCCCGTTAAAAATGTCAAGGTCAGCACTGGCATGACTGGTATTTTATGCTTTACTCTTGCATAAGTAATTAAAATACAGTTCAGATTAATAATGTTCTATTCTTCAAAACACATCTACATGGTATTGTAACAATAAATCAAGAGAACAAGATAAACTAACAAATTACAAATATGTAATGCATATCAATACACCAAAGTCTGGTTAAGGAGAGATAACTCTCATCAAAGTATGTTAACTTTATCAAACTTTACCAAACGTCTTGACCATACCAAACTGACATATAACAAGTGTACTTAAATTCTTTTAAACTAAATACTTTTCTGAGTTTGCTACACAGTTTTCAAAGAATGCTTAAATATAAATCTACTATTATACTAGACTGTACCAGGTATTAATGGATTAACTATTTTTCTGTTATATTGCTATTAGCATGATAAGGATACACAATATTTTTTTTATCTTAATAGTCGGTTAATACAAATTTTCCATTCAAGATAACAGATCCCATAAATGAATCAATCCAGTATGTGGTCAAGCTGACCATTGTTTGACTTTCTCACCTTTTTATAACAATGGATTTTAAATCACAACCCATCCCAAAAACACTTAATCCCATCACTGTTTAGTCCTAAGTCAATACATTTGTTTGTATTGAAATACATGTCTGTCTGCTTGGGAGCTCTCAGACATAGATAATGTCAAATCAGCAATTTTGCATTTAAAAGACAATCAATTCAAGGTTTGGCTGTTCAACTGGGCTTTTCTTATTAACTAATTGCTATCCTTTTGGGCAATAAATTATGATTAGGAAAAATACACCTTCATTAAAAAGTTTTGCTAATATTGTGTTCTCCTTATTTTTGGGTTAAAAGAGTAGATAATGTCTATTGAAAACAGTTAGATTGTATATAACAGTCTCTCATAGTTCTAAATTTTATATTGTGTACTTGATATTATATTGTGTTTATACTTGTATGTATGTGGTGAGACTTTAATAAACTATTGAATCTAGATTTTGGAAAAACTGAAGCAATAAACAGCAGATTTATATTTGATTCATAACTATTGTTATCAAGTTTTTTTTAAATATTCACAAATTCTGAAAATCTATATTTAAGGCAACTGCAGAAATTTGATTCATATAAATTTCAATGACTTCTCAAGTTCTGTGACTTCTGTGTGTTATTTTACGGGTCACATGTCAAACTTTTAAGGACTTTTGTTTTCAATATATCTGATTTCAAATTTAAAACTTAATAGAGTTATTTCTTATCAAATTAAAACATCATTATCATGATTATTTTGGAGAAAATGATAATAATACCATTAAAATGTAATATAAGATCATTTTAAGTAATTAATGATAAATAAGAAAGCAATTTAAAATTAAAAGGGGAACTGAAATTATAACTTTAATTTTAACTTGGAAATTATTAACTGAAAACATTTTCAATGTTACAACTTGCTGGCTTGAATAATTTTCTAAGCAATGTGCATGTTTAACTCTTGAAAAAATAAATTGAATGGCACAAGTAGGTTTATTTTAAATAAAAGACATCATTGGATAAATAATTAATTTAGCTGAGTAATCTAATCAATTCAATCTTTATTTAATGCAAAACTATAGATTTTTTTTATGATGTATTCTCCAAGTCTTTTTTATTCAATATTTATATTTTCTCATAAATCGTGCACATGTTTACATTAAGGTTGTTCATTAAAAAATTGGTTTGGAGGGAAGGCACTATGAAGAAGGATAATAACTATGCAGTATGGGCTTTGCTCATTGTTGAATTATTGGCCTATAGTGACTGATAGTTGTTTATTATTGAGTCATCTGGTTGTCTCTTTGACACTCACTGTCATAACACATCTTTTTAATAATAACTATGACAGGTTAGATTTAGATGCAATCTTATATTTTTACAGTACAAAATTAAGTCTTTAACACCCACTCAAAAATGACATTTAGATTAGAAGATTTTTCCCTGGGATCTTTGAATGTATTCAAGGAACAGCCATTATCAATTATAAATCTAGTTTACTATAGGCATATATTATCATTAATATACATAGCCTAAAAAAACGGTCATCAACAGTTCAGCGTCTGACCAATGAAGTGTAGTAGCCTCTAGATGACCCACTCATCATTATATATAACAGCTTCACAATTTAGACAATTAATTATCCAGATTTTATACATATGTATGTCAAACTCATGATTTAATATAGAAACCAGAGGCTAAAATCTACTTCAAAAGTCATTTCAAGATTTTCAGGTCACCTACATACATGACATTTTTTTTTTAGTGAGGAATAATGTATCTTATTATATGTAAAGATTACCTTTTTTTTAAAACAATGTGGTCAATTGTAATGCAAGGTGAAGGTCTTTGAGACAGCAAGTAAAGAACACCAGCAGCACTGACCCCTCCCCTCTTCTTTTTTTTAGAATATTGCCGCTATAAGCATATTTTGAAGTATAAAATACCTTACAAAAAAAAAAAAAAAAGTGTTATTACTTTGATGATAACAATCGCCTAAGCCTATTTTTTGCATTTTAAAAAGATAAATAACTAATTATCAATAGGCAAGCCGCAACTAATTTTCAAATGTTCTTTGAATAATACATATTTCTGATTACTTTTTCAGAGTCAAACAGCATTCAAAATTGTAAAGCTATGTTTTTACATATATATATATAAAGTCAATTTTTTTTTAACTATATTCCAACAAACTAATAAAATAATGTCCCAAGTCGAGCCTTCACAAAAACTTGTTAATATAAATATTTATGAATACAAACTTTAAGAAAGTTACTTGCAATTTTAAACTTAAATTAAAAAAAAAATAAAAAAATTACCTTAATGTTTTGAAATTAAAATCCTCTCTCAACACAATATCCCATCGCCACATAATCTGAAGTCAAAACTGAACAAAGATTTAACAAAATGTTTGAGTACATAAATCTATCAATTAACAGCCTGAAGTTACAGACAAGACTGTTATACATGTAATGTGTACACCCAGCTGTTGTAAACAAACACTTATCTACATGTATTTACCATACTTACATAGATTATATAATAACTTTGTTTACCCCTCTTGTCTATTGACAATTTTAATGGGTATATTAAAGTAGATAAAAGTTTCAATTACATTTTCTTTGATACTAATAGCTTACAGTTGTTATGTAAATAGTAAATAAAGGTTAGAGGTAGATATACATCTCTGATAGGGCCTAAATTAATATATTGTTTGTCTCCCCAATCAAGATGAGGGTCAGGTAGGTAGGGAAATAATTTTTTTTCCCCAAAAAAGCTTGAACAATATTGGACGATGTGGCAAGCCTAGAAAATCATAAATGAATAAAAAAAATTTCGATTTAGTTTTGACAATAAAATTTTATGAGTAGCACCGTTTTTGCAGGGTCAGTCGGAATTGGGGAAAGAAACTAATTTTATTTTAGGCCTAGTTGTTTAATGAAAATGGAAATGAAAGGTTAGATGAAGATAAAACAAAACATAAATTTTGATTTTAAATCTTTCAACAATAATTCCAAGATTTTTTATCTTTATAACAAGGAAATGAAGGATTCTAAACAATATCTACTTTCTTTCCAAATTTGTGAAATCGTAACTTTCATTCTTTTCTAAACATACTTATAGATACAATTGTACAAGAGCTGTTCTTTTATTTCTAAGACATCTGTTTTGTTACAAATTTGTATAAAAATTGCAACATCTTTCATTTTTTTCAAAGGAAGGATTCTTAACAATTTGATACAGGAGTTGCACTTTTATTAGGCTTTTTGTTTTACAAATTAGTATGCTTTCACCACACATTATCATAGATTTAATACATGGGAAAGTTTTATAAAGAATATACATGAACATTGTATTTCCTAGACAGATGAATCATAAGATTTATTTGGAAATATAAAAATCTATCTGGTACATGACGGGTGTAAAGGGGGGTATCAGACTGCATGGAAGAACTTGAAATAAAATTGCCGTTTCACGACGAACAAACAATTAAAAATTTCGTGAACGTGAAATAAAATGGCAAAACAGGTTGCACGAAAAATAACCCTTTACCACCCTCGTACATGTAGACTAAATAAACTTTCATTGAGTTGAATAATAACTGTATGATCAAACTGAAAACAAATCTTTACTGTAAGAACTACAAAACAAGTTTTTTTTTGTTGAGGTGTTTTACAACTGTCTTACTAAATTTTTTAGAAAAGTTTTTACAAGAAGAGGTGGATTTAGGGGGGCAGCCCCCCCCCTTTTGAGAAAAAAAAATGATTGCTTATATAGTGAATCACTGAAGTGTGACTGGAGCAGGGTCCCCTCTAAGGCAGTCAGAGGGCCCCCACTTATGAAAATTTCTGGGTCTGCCACTGACAAGTATGCTATATTGATAAGGTATAGACAGATGAATAAACAATCAATATTTTGACTGAACATCTGGCAGAGATAAAATCAAATCTTGAGTTCTATATTGATAGCTTAGTCAACACCCTTCAATGATAATATTTCTACCAGTCAGTCACTTAGTGAAGAGACATTGTAACAACCCAACCAAATAGCAGACAACAGTAGAAGGTCACCAACAGGTCTTCAATGCAACGAGAAATTTTGGCACCCAGAGGCGTCATTCAGCTGGCCCCTAAACAAATATATAATACTAAACTCCAAATTGTACACAAGAAACTAAAAGTTAAAATAATACAAGACTAACAAAGGCTAAAGGCTCCCGACTTTGGACAGGCACAAGAATGTGGCAGGGTTAAACATGTTTGTGAGATCTCAACCTGGTACCTTTTCTGGGTTTTTCTGTTATTAGAAAATCAAAAATATATAGAACTCTGAAGCAGGTGCAAATCCATGGATTGATAAGGAAGAGCTGCAGTGCTCCTAACAATTAGGAATTAGGACCTTATTTTGACACTAAAATTGCCATATCTTTATATTTGGGTGTGCCGCTATCTGAATGATCTATGAAGAATTTTGGAAAACAATTCAAACAGATAAGATTTTAAATATAAACATGAATCAGAATAATTCAAAGTTGAAATAAAAACCTGTTATCTGTTGAATATGACTGTTTTTGTACTGAATCAGATCCCGAAATTATCAGATATATACCTAAAGTGATGTGTCAATCAAATTTCAAATGAAATATCATGTTTAACTTTAAACTTGCAAAGAAAACTTTTTAAAACAAGATTCTTAGAATGTATTCATAGTACATGGATGTCCCACTCTCACTATAATTTTTAAGTTTCGTACTTTGTAACTTGGTCAAAACTCTAATTTGGCATTCAAATTAGAAAGATTATATAATAAAGAACATGTATACTAAGTTTTAAGTTGATTGGACTTCATCTTTATCAAAAACTACCTTGACCAAAAACGTTTAACCTGTAGTGGGACAGATGGACTGGACAATTGGATGGAAAGACAAACAACAAATGACCAAACAGGTCCACAGACCAAATACATAGTGCCCCTAGACATGCTAGAGATACATACTAGAGGAGGCATAAAAAATCTTGTCATATAGCAAAGTGAACAGCCATATTATCTTTCAAAATTTACTGTAGTATTTTGCAGACATGGTTCTATATAATTTGTTATCAAAGCTCTATGACATACAGAACCAGCTGGTTAGGGCACCTGTCAAAGATCTTCTCAAAAAATATATTCTTATCTCTTTTATGAATCATCAATTTATAAGTGCAAGGATCAACATAAACAGTTAAGATCTTCAAATTTCTGACATTCTCAACAGTTGGATTATGCATCTTTGTGATAAAATATATGACTAAAACTGTTTTTTAAGGGGCAGAGGAAGATTAAGTTGAAGTTTGAGTTCAAGGTCACTTAAACTAACCTTGATTTTGCATAAATTGACCCAATGATGATGATAAATCAAACCCTTATTTTTAACTTTTCTAGGGGTTTTTTTATTAAGGAAAACTTGTAAAATTGTGGATATTTAATTTTGTGACTTTGGTTTTAGTAGTGAACATTTTATTTCCTGGTTCACCTATACCAACCACATTGGCGGATCAAGAGGCAGGGGCGGATTCAGCCATTTTAAAAGGGGGGGTTTCTAACCCAGGACAAAGGGGAGGGGTTCCAACTACATGTCCCCATTCAAATGCATTGATCATCCAAAACTAGAGGCTCTAAAGAGCCTGTGTCGCTCACCTTGGTCTATGTGAATATTAAACAAAGGAAGCAGATTGAAAATTGACAACAAAGGTCAATAACTCCTACAGGGGTCAATTGACCATTTCGTTCATGTTGACTTATTTGTAGATCTTACTTTGCTGAACATTATTGCTGTTTACAGTTTACCTATATCTATAATAATATTCAATATAAAACAGCAAAATTTCCTTAAAATTACCAATTCAGGGGCCGCAACCCAAAAACAGGTTGTCCAATTCATCTGAAAATTTCAGGGCAGATAGATCTTGACCTGATTAACAATTTTACTTCATGTCAGATTTTCTCTAAATTATTTGGTTTTTGAGTTATAAGCCAAAAACTGCATTTTACCCCTATGTTCTATTTTTAGCCGTGGCGGCCATCTTCGTTTGATGGCCAGGTCACCGGACACATTTTTTAAACAAGAAACCCCAAAGATGATTGTGGCCAAGTTTGGATCAATTTGGCCCAGCAGTTTCAGAGAAGAAGATTTTAGTAAAAGATATATAAAATTTACGAAAAATGGTTAAAAATTGACTTTAAAGGGCAATAACTCCTAAAGAGGTCAACTGACCATTTTGGTCATGTTGACTTATTTGTAAATCTGACCTTGCTGAACATTATTGCTGTTTACAGTTTACCTATATCTATAATAATATTCAATATAATAACCAAAAACAGCAAAATTTCCTTAAAATTACCAATTCAGGGGCCGCAACCCAAAAACAGGTTGTCCAATTCATCTGAAAATTTCAGGGCAGATAGATCTTCACCTGATTGACAAGTTTACCCAATGTCAGATTTGCTCTAAATGCTTTGGTTTTTGAGTTATAAGCCAAAAACTGCATTTTACCCCTATGTTCTATTTATAGCCATGGCGGTCATCTTGGTTAGTTGGCGGGGTCACCGGACACAATTTTTAAACTAGATACCCCAATGATGATTGTGGCCAAGTTTCAAATAATTTGGCCCAGCAGTTTCAGAGGAGAAGATTTTTCTAAAAGATTACTAAGATTTACGAAAAATGGTTAAAAATTGACTATAAAGGGCAATAACTCCTAAAGTGGTCAACTGATCATTTTGGTCATGTTGACTTATTTGTAGATCTTACTTTGCTGAACATTATTGCTTTTTACAGTTTATCTCTATCTGAAATAATATTCAAGATAATAACCAAAAACAACAAAATTTCCTTAAAATTACCAATTCAGGGGCAGCAACCTAACAACGGAATGTCAGATTCATCTGAAAATTTCAGGGCAGATAGATCTTAACCTGATTAACAATATTACCCCATGTCAGATTTGCCCTAAATGCTTTGGTTTTTGAGTTATAAGCCAAAAACTGCATTTTACCCCTATGTTCTATTTATAGCCATGGCGGCCATCTTGGTTAGTTGGCGGGGTCACCGGACACAATTTTTAAACTAGATACCCCAATGATGATTGTGGCCAAGTTTGGTTAAATTTGGCCCAGTAGTTTCAGAGGAGAAGATTTTTGTAAAAGTTAACGCAGGACGACGACGGACGACGACGACGACGGACGACGACAGACGCCGGACGCCAAGTGATGAGAAAAGCTCACTTGGCCCTTCGGGCCAGGTGAGCTAAAAAAGGCGAGCTCCATCCCCTGGAACCTCCCCACCTGAGGGGGGTTCCGGGGTTTGAACCCCCCTTTTTTTTTTGCCAATCAATGCATTTGAATGGATACATATAGTTGGACCCCCTCCCCCTTTGTCCTGGGTTGGAAACCCCTGCTTATTAAAATGGTTGGATCTGCCTCTGAACGAAATCCTCTTAAAAACTGCTATCTAACAAATATAATGAATCCACATTAAATAATGTGATAAACAAGGTTTAACTTATCAAACATAATAACAGTCATTTCTTTGACTTAGGATTAATAGACAATTATAAACACGATAAATCACTAACCTTTTTGATTGAGGAATTTTTCTATGGCAGATAATTGGTCTCACTCTATCAGTTCTTACTGATCCTGAAATGATAGAATGGATATTATTACTCTGTTGTCAGACATGATAGAATGGATATTATTACTCTGTTGTCAGACATGATAGAATGGATATTATTACTCTGTTGTCAGACGTGATAGAATGGATATTATTACTCTGTTGTCAGACATGATAGAATGGATATTATTACTCTGTTGTCAGACGTGATAGAATGGATATTATTACTCTGTTGTCAGACGTGATATAATGGATATTATTACTCTGTTGTCAGACGTGATATAATGGATATTATTACTCTGTTGTCAGACGTGATAGAATGGATATTATTACTCTGTTGTCAGACGTGATAGAATGGATATTATTACTCTGTTGTCAGACGTGATAGAATGGATATTATTACTCTGTTGTCAGACGTGATATAATGGATATTATTACTCTGTTGTCAGACGTGATAGAATGGATATTATTACTCTGTTGTCAGACGTGTGCCTGATAGCTCATGGATATTATTACTCTGTTGTCAGACGTGTGCCTGATAGCTCATGGATATTATTACTCTGTTGTCAGACGTGTGCCTGATAGCTCTATCTGTTTATATATAGATAACCAATTTGTTTACAATATTGTGAAAGCATTCTGGAGCATGGTCAAAGAAAATTATCGTTATTTTTGTTAAAAGGTGAGGAAATTTATCAAAGGAGGTATTTTTGGCAGTTTCCCTTGTATTGTTTATCAGTGCTGTGGCTGATATAGGCATGTATATCAATGAAGTTATCAATGACTCAGTTGAAATAGATCTTATGTTGCAGTTTGGTTTCAATATTCCTGTTATATTTGATAAGAATTCTGGATATTTTCCATTTCAAATTCCATTAGGGAAATGCATCATTGGTCAACAAACAAAATAACGTACATGATTGTCTGGTTGTAAGCATACTAATTGTTCTGATCAGTGACTTTCAAATTTGACCAATCTAAAAATTATTTTCATGTTCTATGGTTTTCAATGAAATCATCATGATTCAATAGACCACTTTTGAGTTCATCCGTCACCGGCAAAAACTCGTCAATTATGAACGCCTTTATGACGTCATTTACCAGATAGAGGGGCTCGCCTGTATCCCTGCACTATTTACATTCATCAAGCGTCTTAGTGATCATCTTTGTGCAGGATAAACTAGAAATAGTGGTTGCTCTGTAGGTACTTACTGACATTTCCCTAATGACAGCAGTGTTGATTGTCAATTTTGAGAATTCAATTTGCCGAATAATTTGTACAATATAGAATTATAGTTTTCCAACCACTCGCTCAACATTGGAAGGAAGTGACGACGCCCCTAAACGCACAAATGATGATGATAAAGGCGCGTATAATTCACGAGTTTTTTCCGGTGACGGATGTTGTGGTATTAAAGTTTCAATATTCTTGCTCTATCTACAAATATTTTCTTCCAACTCCATTAGGTAAAATGCAGTGATATTGTTGGCTTTTTTCAAAACTACCTCTACCCTTTTTTATTGGGAAAATATGCGTAATTTTCATCAAATTGGGAATTTTAGAATAAACAATGAATTTGAAAGAAACTTCAATTTACAGACCCCATTTCAAGAGTCACACCCTGCTTTGAAATAAGACCCCTTTGTGTCAGTGATGATACATAAATAGACCCTCAATGATCTGCACATGTAGTAATATAAGGCCTGAAAAAAATATGAATTAGTGTTTTTTAGTTTGAATTTATGCACAATCACTACTGATTGGGAAAAAAGTTGTCTTGTTGGGAATAATTTTAAGCCATTTTTTTCAAATTGGGATTCTCCTCCAGGGGAAAAAGCCTTTATTCTCCATTAATTTAAGGCAAACAATATCACTGAAATGATAATGTAATAAAAACATTTGCAACCAAAGATAATGGATCTTGTCCGGTCATAGGCAAACTTTATGAATTCTCCTGATAAATAAATACAAATTTGACAAATTAAACAATGCACAATATTTTTGATGACAACATAATATTTGACTGTACCAAGTTAGGAATATAACTGTCTTAACCATTCATTTGGTGTGTTTCAGCTTTATATTTTGCCATTTGATTAGGGACTTTCCGTTTAAAATTTTCCACAGAGTTCTGTATTTTTTTTATTTCACTTTTTTGTAAGTTAAGACTCAAGGAAATAAATTGAACTTCTGATGTTTAATCATATTAATAGGCCAAATTAAAACATTAAACTTTTCCTCATACCAAATTAATGCATCTATCACAAACAAATCTCTTATGTCATGACTTCAGGGGGTTTAATATAAATAATTACAAGTAAACTTGTAATTAATTAACAACTGTCTAGGTAAACAAACGTCTTATGACAATAATATTTCAATTTATTTACATAATAATGTACACAAATCACGTCTCTGTCAGCTGACACTTATATTTATTTATTATTATTATATACGTAATTCAGATGATATATAGATATAAGAAGATGTGGTATGAGTGTCAATGAGACAACTCTCCAACCACGCAACAGTGTCCAATACTGTGCGGACAAAAAATATAAAGAAATAATAATTCCAAAGCTATCAGTAATATGCTAAGTTGTATCTAGAAATGTTATGAGACTGATTAACAAAAATCTGAACCTTATATACACATTGCCACCAAAAATGCACCAACTATGCACCAAAAATTTGACCTAAATTGCCACCAAATATGCACCAAAAATGCACCAACCTATTTATACATAATAAAATACTACTAAACTAGCACATGCTAAAAGGCTATGACCTCTATGGAATCAGATACATTACAAACTACTGATAACTATACTAGCTATGATACAAAAATAAAATGTAAAAGAATGAAATAAATGACTTCAGCAGATAATCATCAAAACGTAAATATGACAAAAATTAATTACAGTGGACAAAATAACACTTGTACAAAGTAATGCTGTTAATAACTATGAAGGAGACCTTGGTTAAACATACATGAGACAACAACCAAAAATAACCAAAAGACATGATTTGTTAACTTTTAATCACAGCAACATCATCCAAATGTTTTCATTTCCTTTTTTTTTTTTAAATATATGGCAACTATTGCAGATACATGATAATCATTGTTTGAGAACCAACTTTCCAGTTATCTGTAACTGTTCCGTCACTGTTTCTTGGTTTATTCATACATGGTAAAGGGAAACCACAAAGGAGTAGGTCCGGTAAGACCATTTTTGGGCCCCAAAATATGGCAGTTTAACAAAATTGTTAAAATGTTAACTTTTAGTTATTTATTGGATAGTAAAATGGTTCTGCTACATAAATATGGGCTGTTTTTGACAATACAATGCACATATATTGGGTACTAGCACCATAAAGTCATGCTTAATTACTAAAATCTTAACAATTCCAGCATTTTACTTAAAGTTTAGACGGTTTTCGTGTAAAACAAAAGTGGCCGCATTCGTGTTCATCCAAAATATTGAAATGGAAGTTGTATTTGAAGATAATACATAACATATATAAAGGTTGAGGATGAACACGGATGCGGCCACTTTCGTTTTTGACAAAAAACATCTGAAAAGTGACATTTTTTCGCATATTCGGTAGATTTTTCATATTTGAGCTTGAATCGGATTGTTTTTAATGACGAAATAAGTTAAAAACTTTCACATAAATTAATCGAAACATATAAAATAGACACTTACATGACTTAAGTGTTCAAAAAGTGGTCAAAATCTTTGGTCAGATGAAACTGAAATTTGAGGCCAAAATCGGTCCTTACCGGACCTACTACTTTAAAAGTTCAACAAAGTATAAATGTTCTATAGGCTTGTACACAAACTTTGGCAAAACCATGAAACATGGAAATCAAATATCCATGACAATTCATACTAATGAAAATAAAACAGTCCACAGTAAATGTGAGTTGCCAAGTTTGAGTGTGGGGCAGTAATGAGACAATACTTTCTTGGCAGAACAGCTACATGCACTATCTAATGATCTCTAGTACAATCTAGGCGTCACAATTACAAACTGGTGGACTATTGTTTTTTCCTGTTGCATAATTTTCAAAGCAATTGTTTAAAAATATGGGTGATGTTTTAAACAGAGATGTCTGTCATGTGCAAAAATGTAATAATGTAATGGTATACGTCATGATTTCTGTAATGTAATAATGTAATGGTATACGTCATGATTTCTTTGCAATATATAACAGATTTAAAAGTACATCTCACCTTACTTTTTTCCCCACAGCAAAGTCGATAGTAAACAGATATATCATGTTAAGGACTAAATAAGGAGGGGTATTTTGCGAAAAATACCAGTCGAAAGAATGTTAAATTTGCAAGCCGTAAGGCAAGGAAAATTCATTTTCAAGATTGGGATTCATTTGATAACAGTATAAAATTGGTGGAAAATACACTGGCAATCAACCTATCAAAACCAAGCATTCTTACATAAGGTGTAATTAATATAATATATATTTATTTTATGATGACCGGTGGCTGTCATAATGTTATCTTTAATCCTTTTTCAGTTGTCATTCAATGACAGTTTTTATAAGCAGACCTCAACAATTATTTACATAGTTTATTGATTAAATCTTACAAATAGATGGTTTTTTACTCTCTTGTCTGGTCAATGTGTTGTCTCTATCTCCATTCTAAATTTTATACATCTCTTAAAATTTGCAAAGGTTGAAGACTTTTTCATTTATGCTTTAAGGCCTTACTTTGCTCATGCTATTTGATGTGATATGTTAAAACTAATGCTTCAGATAGCAAAACCCAAAAAGAAGAACCACAAAACATAGCTTTCTTTTAATACAGTATACACATTTTTCAAAAATATTCTACAACTGTTATTAACTTTTACTGATTAATTTGCACGATATTTAACTTTTGCCCCTTTTCCCAAAGTAATTCATGTTAAAAGCATATTGCATATTATAAACTAGGTAAACTGTAAAATACTTCTCACTAATGATACATGTACCTCTGCATTTTTCCATTAAGTTTTGGGTATACAGAAAGTTGATGAGCAATGAATATGAAAACTTATCAAACTGCATCGATTAACTAATCTCAGTTGAAACTTGATACAAAATTTGAGGAAGCTTTAATCATTTATATTTCCTGAAATAAATGTGATAAAATTTCATACAAGTAACATTGTCATTATCAAAAATTTCCAAGTCAAATTTTAAGTCAATAGTATGCATAATGTAAAATATCCAAGTTGAAAAGCAATGATTGTGAAAATGCAGCTCAAGTGAAGCTGGCTAGCAAAATTTAGAGTATCTGATTTGTATTTCCCTAACAAGGCACTTAAATTTCATGGGATGAAAGAGACATGCAGAAAAATAGAACTGGTATATTAAGGATGTGAGTGCAAAATGGTTTCCTCAGAGAGCATAAATTTTATCATCCCAAAACTTTTCAACAGAATACATAATTTTAAAGCTTAATCACCATTATATTTAAAAGCATTAATTATTTGTTTTTTTTTCTTCTTTTAAATGCTATATAAACTATCAGAAAAAAAAATCTAACAAACCTGACAAGAAAAATTATAATCTATAACATTCCAACTTCATTAGCAAAAAAATTAAATCCTCATAAAAATTCTTGTTGCTTCTTCAACAAATTCTCCACTCATCAATGTCAAAGGTCATAAAGATGAATGAAGCATCTGGGTGAGTAAAACATTGATGAGATACAGACAGATGATATCCTCATTCACACACAAGCTTTGTTGTGATAAAGCTACACATTGCTGTTATAAACATCCGATTGACTAAGATAACAGATGGTTACTGGAGAAGGCAGTTGGTTCTGATTGACCATGACCTTGGTAATGTCAGAGTTGATTAAAGATAAGACAGGCACACTGCTAGTTGTTCATAAGGCTGTTCAAGTAATTAATCATAAAGATCATTTGTTTAAGATAATGGAATAAATTTGTTAGCAATCTTTAGAGCAAATATAATATTTTTCAATGTACACTTTTCTATGTATGTAATATTATAATGTGGCAATTTTTATAATAGTAACATAAGTTAGTAATAAAAAATTCACATATTTGCCAAAAAAATTATCAAGTTAATCAATGTATCAAAGATTCTTCACAAAAACTAAATAATAATGTTCCTTTAAGCATTTCACACCACTTATATATTATGCTCTTTTATTACAGTGTGCTTAATTTCTTGCAATTTGAAGCAGAATTGTTATTGGCCAAACTTTGAAGTCAGTATTAATTATAACATTTTCAATTCTTTAAACAAATCAAGAACAAACAGGAGACCAACTTAGTTACTTACATAGCAATTAAATTCATGTTGGATGGTTAAAAACATATTTGTGAGAACAGACTTAAATAAAAAAAACCTGTAAAATAATTAAATTTTTGGTCAGCTTCAAGTTCCTTTTTGAGTTGGAGTTTCATAAAATGTTCTTGCCCACATGCTAGTATAATAATGCGTTTTCCACATTTGGACATATTCAAGTTTGCTAGGTTAGGCAACCAAAAAGAACCCAGCTTTTCTGCAGAAACTGCCTGTTACATAATAGAAATTGTTAGTCCACTCCTGATTAAATTAATTGCCATTTAGAGACTATTTTCCAAATTTTATTTTTCTGCCTATTATCTAGTAATTTATAATAGAAAGGAACTTTTAAAAATCAAAAATGATCTACAAATACCGTCTCAGTACCCAATCATGGTTAAAATCTTCAGTGGACTCTTCATTAGAGTTATTGCCCTTTTTAAAATGATAATTTATACCATTTTTGGAGGCATTTTTTGTTTTTAAATATTTTGAAAAGGAAAAGGACAATAGATGTATAGAAACTTAAAAAAAAGAGAAGAAAACTCATCAGGAAGAAAAGATCTACAAGTATGTCAACCTCTGAGACGTCAACATGTTGAAATATTTTAATACTGTATAATTCCCTTTATTAAATGATGATTTTAACAAAAAAGTGGCAAATTAATTGTTGAAGACACAGACACTTTAGACACCTATGCACCAGGAACCACAAGTAAAGTCTTCAAAGCAATACCATATTTTCAATTATTTTGAATTTTCTGCTTCCATTCCACATGACTTTTACAATATCCATCACGGCTTCAATTGTAATTAATATTGACAACCCAATCAGAACAAATTTATTGTTCAATTAATCCATTCCCCAGAGCCAATCAATAGGAGCAATGGTATCATTGACAATATCACTAAATACCAAACAAACAATGATTACAAAGCACCATCACTTCCCAGTCAGATATCAGCACTATCATTACAATGTTTAATTAAGTTGCTTTTATCATATAATGACATTTTACATTTATTGTGACATGGTATGTACATTACTATTACTGTCTAATTAATTAACTTTTATTACTTTATGACACTCAATGTGTTTGCTACAAAATATATATTTCATATCTGAGAATAGTGAAAGGAAAGTCCCAATTGTCATTTTTTACTGTATTAAAGAATTGTTTACAATATAAATATTGTGACATTTTTGATACATGTCCATTCTTATCATTTTGTCCTTTCTAATCCTTTATCAATTTTACTGCTATCAAGTCAGTATTTGTCATTTTACTGAAACCTGCAGAGGAATCTGTATAAAATGTTCTATGTCTAATAGAAATCAAATTTCAACTATTTCATGTTCATAAAAACTCTATTCAAAGACTGTAACATTTTTGGAGTTGGTATGGAAGAACCCTTAAAAAAACAGACCAAAATTTATCTTAATTTGCGTAGTCAAATGTTCAGTATCCCTCAAAGTCGTATACATGTTGTACAAGTGTAGATGACCTTGCATATGGTTGATTGCTAGCAGCTCAAAAGTTATACAAGTGCTAGGGCAAAGGATAGATGGATGGAAGTTAAATGCCCAATGGCAAATTTACAGCATAGTTCAGAAGGTTATAGTCAGATAGTCTAAACTAATAAAAAGTAAAATCACAAAAATACTGAACTCAGAGGAAAATCAATTTGGAAAGTCCATCATCACATGGCAAAATCAAAAAACCAAAAGCATCAAAAACGAATGGACAAGAACTGTCATATTCCTGACTTGGTACAGGCATTTTCAAATGTAGAAAATGGTGGATTAAACCTGGTTCTATAGCGCTAATCCTCTCACTTTAATAACAGTCTCATCAAATTTACAATTTATACTTTTTTAGCGTAATCACCCCATTAAGGAAAGCCTGTTAACTAGTATGTAATTAAAGTTTCAAATTTCAAATATCTAAAATACAAAATACTTCAAACATTTCAATGTATCAACTTCCATAAAAGAGAGAATAAATAACATTTTAAATCTCAAAACTTAATTATTTATTTTTATCAGCTTCATCTCATTTATTGTGCAATCCTATAAAATATATATATAAAATAAAATACATAAATTCCTATATAAAACTCAATATTACCTGAATAATTCAAAATCTCTTTTCCCTTTCTTCCTGCACAATGGAAACCGTCAACCGCAATGCACGAACAATTTTTCAGTTTAAATCCATCAATCACATCTCCTTGACAAGATTTCTGTAAAATGAACACACAAGATTTTTATTTTTATTTTGTGCAATACACGTAATTTGTCACCTTACAGCTTGTTATGTATTACATCATTAGTTCTATCTGTGACATGGTGTGTTTTAATGATTTAAATAACATGCATTTACACCTACACTAATAAATTATAAATAATAGAGACTTCCGTACATGTAAAAGTGTGTGTTGTCATAAATAAATAGCCTATTGTATTAAATAGGGAAATGACCATGCATTTTCTACTTGTCCAATTGACATATTTTTTTTTCATTACTTGAAGTTATTTTCTATGTTGTTGACATCAACAAAAACTTAAGTTAAATCCTCAATCTATTTTTGCTGGAAAACATAGATAAATAATGGAGTAGTATGATTGCTAATGAGACAACTATCCATCAAAGACATGTATTTATGTTAAATTTCATTAAAAAGTTTATTAATGTCTTTGAATCTAAAGGTTAAGAATATATTATATATAAAATAAAATTGAGAATGAAAATGGGGAATGTGTCAAAGAGACAACAACCTGACCATAGAAAAAATATATATGCTTGGAACCTCTTTCAATTTTCAGACTCATCAAATCTAACTTTTTAGTACATTGTATTTTAAAAATTCATCGAAATATCTACCTGGAAAATATTACAATTTCATTGATATTTCAAGTCTCATTAACAGCAGGTAAGCATATATTAGAAACCCCTAATGGAAGCCCCCAAACAAAAAGTCATGCATATATCCATTAGCTATTAGCACCTGATGGAAGACCACAAACCGAAAGTCATACATGTATGCCATAGGGACCGGTTGACTCTTTATCATATATATTTTGTCTAGTCTAGTAAACTAGTACACCAATACTAATGTTACTTATCATCAATGTTCAGTATTTTATTTGGATTGTCTCATTAGCACTCATACCACATCTACTCACATCTAACAGCAAGCTATAAAGGACCCCAAAAATAACCAGTGCAAAACCATTCAAACAAGAAAACCAACAGTCTAACCTATATAAATAAATGAGAAATGAAAAACACTTTTAAACCGCATCAACAAATGACAAACACCGAACATCAGGTTCCTGACTCGGGACAGGTGCAAACAATTGCAGTAGGTTTTTACATTTCAATAGCTACAAACCTTCACCCTTACCCTTCAGCGTATACTTCTTACCTTTATATCAAGCAGAGAAATTGAATTTCTGTTCCTGTCCTTATTCTACCATTCAAGTCACATAAACCTTCGATCTAAAAAGAATTTTTAACATGTATTTAGTATTCAGGTTAACAATTGATAGACCTCATGGATATCAATGTGTCATAAATCACATATTCATCTATTTACCTTTAATCCTTTATATTACAAATTAAATGGTGAAATTCATGTCAAAAGATTTCACTTAAAATACTGATCATTAAAATCATAAGCCTTTCGCACTTCCCTTTGTTATCAGTTAAAATGAATCAGAAGTGGGTAGATAAATGTCTAAAACTTAATGCTTCACTGATTTTGGTCCATTAAGATATTTGTGGATGCTTTTTAACAAGACGCTTATTATTTTGTATAGTTATTGCTAAAATAGCATAAAGTATTTCAATAAACAATCCCTTAGGCAGGTTGACAAGAGGTCCAAGTAATATGATTGCTGATAAAGCATATCGATATATATTTCATACAATTTTCATTTCAACCTAGATACCCAAGTAAAAAAAGGCTATTTTTGGTTTTTGGGCATTTTAAACTGTTATTTTCATTTGATTTAGTCCAGTGAAAAGAATTTTAAAAAAGAACGTGTCTGATATTAAAGCCAATATACAAATAAAATTTTATATGAATACTACTTATGACGACAACTTTTCACAAGAGACCAAATGAGGTTACACAGGTTTCAACATTTATGGCTATCCAATTGCCTGAGACCGCAGTAAAATTCATCCGGCAGGTAGAAGCTGCACTCTGTGTATACATGTGCAACTGGCATGTAATAATTAAATATTTAATAGGGTGCAAAGTACCAAATTTTGTCTATAATTAGATTATCATATCAATTGGCCCAGACAATATACATGTACAAACTTTTAAATTATTAGTGTTTTCCCTCTCTAAGGCACACTTAAAAATATTTTGGTTTGCCCAAACCCTACCCAAAGGTTAAGACAGTGGGTAGGTAGGTAGGCATTTTTTTTTTTTCAAAAAAAGAAAATGAAGTATCAGATGTTTATTAAACAAAAAACTTCTTCAAATCAGGACAATAAAGAATTTGAGTAGGCAGCTATTTACTGGGTAGGTAGCGTTTGGGCAAACAAACCTATTATTTATTATGGCCTAAGTGACGACTGACACCTTAAACATATTGGCCAACCATAATAGGAATCTGCTGATATATTCCTGGCTTGAGCAGTATTAGGAATAATCTTTTGAGTCATAAATATATAAATTTAAGATCTCCAAATATCATTGATTTGAAGAAAAAAAATCTAACACAAAGGATTATACCAGATATATATATACAATTCAATTTTACCTTCATTATCAAAGATAAGTTTTCTCTTCCTTAACTTTCAGCAGTATTTTAATTTTAAGCATGTTAATTTTTCATAGAACTTTGTGCTGTTACACCACTGTCTCATGTTAGAGAAACTTTAAGTGCTTAAAAACATATTCATGATGTGTTTATCCTAAATCAGGACCCTGTAGTTTAGTGGTCAACTGTCATTGGTTTATAACTTTCATATATGTTTCTTTAAATTAAGCTGTAAGTTTTCTGAGGTTCCCTATAATTGCTTATAACCACTTTATATAAACTTTTATCATTTTGGGGCCTTTTATAGCGGACTATGAAGTATGGGCTTTGCTCATTGTAGAAGGCTATACAGTTATCTATATTTGTTAATTTCTGTGTCATTTGAGTTGTCTCAATGGAAATCATACCCCCCCCCCCCCCCCTTTAGGAACTTATATTATAAAGGAACTTCTATAAACCTTATCGCTATTTGTCCGCCATTGCTAGATATCACACAGGTTCCCGTAAAATGTTGACGTCATAAAACAAAATATTTGACAACACAATGGAAAAGAAATTGTTGTTGATGTCAAAAGTTCAAGCGGCCGGTTAGCCAGGATTAGCGATAAGGTGTATTCCGTGAGTCTCAATGGAAATCATACCACATCTCCTTTTTTATTTTTTTAAATAAGGTGGAAAGTGCCCTTGAAAAATTTTTAATGGGTACCATCAGCTAGATATATAATAGTTAAATCTAATTGGTTTTTCGGAAAGATAAATCTTATATGAGGGTGGTAAAGGGGGGTACTGAACATGGAAACACATGAAATTAAAATCACAAAAACTTTGCACGAAAAATAAAAATCAGGGAAAACGAGTCACGAGAAATAAAATCGTAAATAAGGGAAAAAATACCAGAAGTTATTACTCGGCAGTTCTTGAAGATCATGCAGCCATTATTAATCGCCATGAAGACTTTGCGGTCACCTTTTTAAATTAGCGACCACTACTTGCATCTTATTTGAAATAAATAGTAATTCATTTATTCATAGTAATTTGAAGGACTTAACTTATATCATACATATTGCAAAAGTAGAATGGTAACAATACACATCAATATCTATAACTAAGATAACACAAGTTTCGGAAGGTATTATAACATTTTTTTTCAAATGCAAGATAAGCACGAGAAATTAAGAGCACCGACTCGAAATACGGAAAATAAATTAAATGAAGACATGATGCACCCAAATCGAGCAAAACACGAGAAAACGAGAAATAAAACGTTAAAACACAAAAATACATGAAATAAAAAGGCCGAAAACGTTGCACGAAAATAACCCTTTACCACCAATTTGTTTTATCAAATTTATTTATATTTAGAAAAGGGTAAAATAAACATATCATCGTGTAATGTGTTTTCGTACTAATAACAATTTTCACTGCTTACAGTTTTCACTGTTGAGTTTTTATTCCGGTGTTTACTCAAATTTAAAAAGCATGTCCTGTAGATTGATTTAAGGTATCTAGATTTTTTTTCAATGCTTACTACGATTTTTTACTGTTTCCGATTACTTTGCGATTTTTGTATGTCAAAAAAACGGCGTCATATGTTTTCGTATGAAATAAAAATTGGATCAGTACACGGACAGGAAATGACTACAAAATCCGGAAATTAATATTTTCTAAAGTCGTGGTTCTAATGATCGCTTGCTTCATAAAAAAAGTAAATAAATACTTTTCAGTACTAAAAATTACTAGTAAATAGTTTTAGGTTGGTAAATTGTGTGCTGAAATTTTAAGATTTTGATTAATTTCAGATTGGCACCTGGTTTGTACAAAATACATTATTTTTTCTAAAATAAAATGCAGTTTTCAAAATTTAGGATTAAATATAAAAAGTCAAGACTGTTTCATCTTCATGAATCAAGGATGTATACAAAAAAATTATAAATGAAATATTGAATAATTAGATTTTGAACAACCATTTTATATAAGAACCCTACTAATTTTAACTCGCTGGTTTGTAATTAAAACGGCCCAAAAAACACATGACAGTCATATGTCTTGAAGATCCGGTATCTGACTTGCAAAAAACATATCTGGACTTTATTTTAACCCTTCAGAATTTTTTTCTATAGCTATTCTAGTGATGCATATTTTTGACATTAAATAAAAATGGCTAAATAGGTCAGTTTTATTTAATTTGTTCTAACGTCTTTAAAAAGCGACGTTGAATATGTTTTAAATATGTCAAGTTGTAGTGGTGTTGTTGTTCTAAATATAGAAACCGAAAAACACGCCTCAATGTACGCGTATGCAGCCGAAACCGACGAAATGTGGTTGATACGAAAACATATGACATACGAAAACATATGACACGACGATACACCTGAATTAAACTTGATACTGTCTTCTCGGTGACACTGTTTGAATCACCTACTGTTGTGTAAATCTATTGTTCATATCAATAATTACATTAGATGTAAGTTTCATTATAATACGTTATTCTGATTGCCTTACATGTTATTCCGTAAACAATTGCATCAGACAATAACATTTATCATGCATGATGACACGAGGTCCTACAAAAAAGTGCACAGATGAATTAAATAAAACTGGATAAAAATCGTGTTTTCATGATTTTAGCTAAAAAATGTAATTATAAGTATTGAATACTTCTTTTTGAAACTTTATAGGGTTGTAAAAGCGTTGACCGTGCGTACATTTTTAGAATGAAGCGCTTCCGCGCTTCATACAAAATGTACTTCGGTCAACGCTTTTACCACCCAATAAATTTACAAAAAGAAGCATTCAATTCTTAATTATCAATACAATATGTATAGAAACTGTAGTTTCTATTTATACTGACGATTTTCTTTTTCTGGCTTCTGGCTTTGCATCCATAAAACCCCGCGAAATTTCAAAATTCGGGTTTTTACTTACCGCAAAGGTAAAAACCCAAGACGATTTGTAGACTAGGTTGTCTCCCATTTTACAATTTTTGAAGAAGAAAAATATTGTGAGATGGGAGACAACTCGATTTGCCTAAAGAGCAAATTTATCCTGTACATTTGGTAAATGATAAATTTTGTTTTATATTCTTGATGATATTAAAAAGCATACATTTGATGATAACGCAATATTTTACAGAAAATAAATGTAATTAAAAATACCAATGCTGTGTGTGACTGTCTGTCCATTCCAAAAGTAAAGATTCGCGAAATACTTTTGAGATTTTGAAATTTGACCATTACATTAAAGAAATACATGTTTATACCAGTATTTAACATAATCTGTTGGTCTTTTTATATAATCAGATGCATAAAATACATATACCGGTAACTGAACTGTTTTTTAAACACAAAATTAAAATGGATATTAATGTAATCCTAATTTGTATTTTTGATATATGTAAGTTATCTTGGAATAAAAGATTACAAATAGAGTTATCTCCCATCTCATTTTTTAGTTCAAAATTTATTTAAAAAAAATGGGAGATGGCTATCATACAAATTGTCTTGTTTTTATTTTCATTCAAGGTACATAATCGGCCTCTGGTGGAGTGTTGTCTCACTTGCTTTGTAAATTTTCTGTTGTTATATAATTTGTCATGGGAGAAGACTATAAGTTTGATTAACTTATGTCTCATATCTCTTTTGTATAGTGATACTCATGATGAAAATATTAACTTTCTGTAGATTCATAAATACTGCTTGGATACCAATTTTCCTGAATTAGGTGGGTACAGGAATACCATGAATGGCACGAAATACACATTTTCAACAGGAATGAATGCAGAATTTGCCAAAACCACAAAATTATATATCCTGGAATATGCAAGGGGGAGGGTTGAAATCTCATAAACTTGTTAACCCACGACACATTTTTGAGCCTGTCCTAAGTCAGGGGCCTCTGGTCTTTGTTTGCATTGTATTATTTTAATTTTAGTTTCTTGTGTACAATTTGGAAATTAGTATGGCGTTCATTATCACTGAACTAGTATATATTTGTTTAGGGGCCAGCTGAAGGACGCCTCCGAGTGCGGGAATTTCTCATTACATTGAAAACCTGTTGGTTGTCACTTTCTGCAGTTGTTTTTTCTATGGTCGGGTTGTTGTCTCTTTGATACATTCCCCATTTCCATTGTCAATTTTAAGTTATCCACAACCCAGAAAAAGCAAAAGAAATCATTCCACAGTATTGACTAGAGGCTCTGAAGAGCCTGTGTCGCTCACCTAAGTATATGTGAGTTTTTTAAGAAAAGAAGCAGATGGATTCATGACAAAATTGTGTTTTGGTGATGGTGATGTGTTTGTACATTTTACTTTACTGAACATTCTTGCAATTTATAATTAGCTCTATCTATAATGAACTTGGCCCAGTAGTTTCAGTGGAAAATGTTAGTAAAAATTTACAAATTTTATGAAAATTGTTAAAAATTGACTATAAAGGACAATAACTCCTTAGTGGGTCAATTGACCATTTCGGTCATGTTGACTTATTTGTAAATTTTAATTTGCTGAACATTATTGCTGTTTACAGTTTATCTCTATCTATAATAATATTCAAGATAATAACCAAAAAAGGCAAAATTTCCTTAAAATTACCAATTCAAGGGCAGCAAGTTCCAGCAACCCAACAACAGGTTGGCGGATTCATCTGAAAATTTCAGTTCAGATAGATCTTGACCTGATAAACAATTTATACCTCAGTCAGGTTTGCTCTATATGCTTTGGTTTTTGAATTATAAGCCAAAAAATGCATTTTACCCCTATGTTCTATTTTAAGCCGTGGAGGCCATCTTGGTTTGGGTCACCAGCCACATTTTTTAGACTAGATACCCCAATGATGATTGTGGCCAAGTTTGGATTGATGTGGCCCGGTAGTTTCAGAGGAGAAGATTTTTGTAAAAGATTACTAAGATTTACGTAAAATGGTTAAAAATTGACTATAAAGGACAATAACTCCTAAAGGGGTCAACCAACCATTTCAGTAATGTTGACTTATTTGTAAATCTTACTTTGCTGAACATTATTGCTGTTTACAGTTTATCTCTATCTATAATAATATTACAGATAATAACCAAAAACAGTCAAATTTCCTTAAAATTACCAATTTAGGGACAGCAACCCAACAACCGGAATTCAGATTCATCTGAAAATATCAGGGCAGATAGATTTTGACCTGATGAACAATTTTACCCCGTCAGATTTTCTCTAAATGCTTTGGTTTTTGAGTTATAAGCCAAAAACTGCATTTTTCCCTATGTTCTATTTTTAGCCATGGCGGCCATCTTGGTTGGTTGGCAGGGTCACCGGACACATTTTTTAAACCAGATACCCCAATGATGATTGTGGCCAAGTTTGGTTTAATTTGGCCCAGTAGTTTCAGAGAAGATTTTTGTAAAAGCTAACGCCGGACAACGACGACGGACGCCAAGTGATGAGAAAAGCTCACTTGGCCCTATGGGCCAGGTGAGCTAAAAATGGCAAAATTGGCAAAAAACAACTATGTGTCAGACATATCTGATAACAACTAAATTGTTACAACTCAACAGCTAAAATGTTAACCAAATATACAGTAATTTTGTTTAGTGGTATAGCACATAAGTGTGATGAAAATATTTGCTGGAATGAATTGCCAGACAAGGTGATTGCCATTAAGTTCAAATTTATAGCCATCTTCTAGAGTTGTGGCATAATTTCTAACAGGAGGTTTGACTTTTTCAGCAAAATGAGCTAGATACTAGTCTGAAACAATCATAGACAAAAAATGCAGAACAGACAACATAATAGTCAAAAGTTAGGACAAAAAATTCATAATACTATAATGAAAACTGAAACACTGAGCAATAAAATCCTACCCCTAACAATCAATTCTGGTGCTTTGAATGATTAAAATTGAGAATAGAAATGGGGAATGTGCCAAAGAGACAACAACCCGACATAGAGCAGACAACAGCAGAAGGTCACAAACATCTCATACTCCGCCAGAGATCTGATATTTGGAAAAACATAGTAGGCTAGTATACTACAAACATATACCTAGTAGACTAGTATACTAAAAACATATACCTAGTAGGCTAGTATACTACAAACATATACCTAGTAGGCTAGTATACTACAAACATATACCTAGTAGGCTAGTATACTACAAACATATATAAATATACACTTGTGTGTGAGTGCATGTTTTAGAAGTCAGATTTTCTGTATATTTTTGTAATATTGCCTAGCTGTTTAAACAGCGCATATAAAACTGCCGACTCAAAACCACAAATTTTAAACATTCTTGAAAAACCTTTAAGACTAATAAACAAGAGGCTCTCAAGAGCCTGAATCGCTCACCTTAATTCTTTTGGTTAAATCTCTCATCAATGATTATTTTGGCTTTTCCAATTTATTTAAATGTTTTTTGGATCGTCCTATTTTCTTCAAAAGCCCAAAAAAATAATCATTTTCTCCTATGTTCTATTTTAGCCATAGTAGCTATGTTTCTTGACATACAAGGAAATAAAATATAAAATTTATACTAGATACTCTGAAACTCATTTAGCCTAAGTTTTGCTGAAATTGATACAACAATTTCAAAGGAGAAGATATTTTAAATCTTACTTTGCTGAACATTATTGCTGTTTACAGTTTATCTCTATCTATAATAATATTCAAGATAATAACCAAAAACAGCAAAATTTCCTTAAAATTATCAATTCAGGGGCAGCAACCCAACAACAGGTTGTCTGCTTCATCTGAAAATTTCAGGGCAGATAGATCTTGACCTGATAAACAATATAACCCCTGGTCAGATTTGCTCTAAATGCTTTGGTTTTTGAGTTATAAGCCAAAAACTGCATTTGACCCCTATGTTCTATTTTTAGCAATGGCGACCATGTTTGTTGGTAGATCAAAACTTCGGATACAATTTATAAATTAAATACCCTAAGGAACATTCAGTTAAAGTTTGAAAGTATTTGGCCCAGTAGTTTCAGAGGAGAAGATTCTTGAATTAGTTTAGGACGACAGACGACGGACGCCAAGTGATGGCATAAGCTCACTTGTCCCGAAAGGTGAGCTAAAAACAGCTTATAACAATTCATCATAGATACCAGAACTTAATTTTGAATATACGTCAGACGCGCATTTCGTCTTCAAAAAACTCATCAGTGACACTCGAATCCAAAAAGTAAAAAAGGCCAAATAAAGTACCAAGTTGAAGAGCATTGAAGACCAAAATTCCTAAAAGTTTTGGCAAATACAGCCAAGGTAATCTAGCATCTATAGTGTGGATGATCCATTATTAAAACTAATATGGCTAACATTTCATTTATATTACTATAATGAAAACAAACACAATATAAGTGTATATAAAAATAGTATTTTATTATTTTTGTGATCTATACATATTTTCCATAGTGATTAAAAATGAATAATTCCATGTTTTACGATGAACTGTTTACACCTGTTTTCAACATGAAAAATTCCATACAAATTGACACCATTTCATACATGGCATGCTATAAAATGAAGGATATTCACAACAAATACTTAACAAGTAACACCTGATTCATTTATAAATCAACAATAAAAATGTATTTCATTAAAATTCTAATGTCTTTTATTTCTATCTAGCCTTTCTCACTAACAGAAGAGTATACCTAGTATGTTAACCAACAGCTTTGCTGTGATTGGACAAACTGTTGACATGTGACATGACTAGCAGTGTATTTCATAAAGCTTTAAACTTTGAACCATTTTCCTTGTTATAGTTAAATAACTTAGGAATTGAAACAAAAGGATTTTATTATTTTCTCAAAAAATAAAATCAGTGATTAGAAATCAGAAACTGCAACACTTCTGCAAGATACAATTAAGAAAGTAAAAAACATAAGAGTTGCAGTATAATGAAAATTAAAAAAATCAAATTAAAATACTTTAGGAAGAGATGTAAAACGGTACTGTGTACAAGATCCAGCTGTACATTTACAGCACAAAAATCTACTTTTTAGCAGCAAGCATTGCAGGGAGGTAATGGGAATAGTCAGCAAGCATAGCAGGGAGGTAAATGAAATAGCCACTAACTTTTAAGAGTAGGGATCTACAATAAAGGTTTTTGACATTAATAATTTCTTTAATTCACAGATAACTCTTAATCAAATAATATCTAAATAGAAATTAAAGCAACTCGCTTCGCAAGTATTGAAAGTCAGGTGATTCGGTCATCAGACTGCTAATAATCTTGTGAAGATTTAAAATAATGTTACATGAAAACTTGATTTGAAACCACTAGACCATGCAATGTATTACCCATATTTACAATAACTGGCATTCATGGAGAGATGTACTTTTCTCAGAGAGAAACTGCACAAAGATGAGGTCCCTCAATGGGGATAATCTGATCAAAGATGAGGTCCCTCAATGGGGATAATCTGATCAAAGATGAGGTCCCTCAATGGGGATAGTCTGATAATAACTTTATCACATTTTATTTTGCCTTGGGGAAAAAATAATTAGTACTAAAACAAGATTGTGTCCATGGGACACAGATGATCCCGCTTGTAAGTATATAAGGGAAATAACTGGAGATAGGGAAAGCATAAACACCCAAATTTCTGGCCTTGAACGCCTAAAACTTTGCTCAGTGCTCCGAGCCCAAAATCATGCCCGAAACATGAAATCCAGCAATTTGATTGGTTGATTTTCGAGTCAGAGTACAAAAATCATGCTGGAAAGTTTTAAGACCGTGAGGCATATCTTCAGATGAACAAGGATAATTCTTTCCAAAAAGGGAGGGGCATAAAAATGTTATTCTAAGCAATGTCTGAAGGAAAACAGAGCAATTAACAGGTGAAAATAACAAATGGCACACACACACATTGTTCAGACATAACTTGAGTCCCTAGTTAGTGATTTGTAATCAAATTAGGATTCAATATAATATTAAAGTTATACCTCTAGAAATCAGGTTGGTTATAATCCCAGGAGGGACCTCAAATTTCTATGACTGAAACTTAAGACAAAACTAAAAGACAGTTTAACAAATAAATGCTGATAGCAGACATATGTACAGGTAAAATCTGTATTAAACAAACAAAATATAACAAAGATGTTAAAACTTAACAAGATACTACTCTATAGATATACATATATATCTGTTAAAACTCTGTTGCTAATGTTAGCCCTAGTTATCTATATCTACAAACAACTTAACACATTTCATCATTCATATCAGGCATTACAAATAAATTCATGCATTTCAAGTTGGGACGAGCAAAGCATAAGATAAGCAATAAAGAAGTTGTGGAAAATAATTTTTACTTATTCAAATTCTAAAGATTGTGTAATGTTTGGGGGGGAGGGTCCAAACATAGGACAAAGGAGGGTTCCAACTATATATACCCATTCAAATGCATTGATCGTAAAAAAAATGACTGTTCCAATCCCCGGAACCCTCTCCCTGGATCCGCCACTGTTTTTATGATTGTAAAAATAGTGACTGGAAATCTTTCACTTAAAATAAACTTTAATTCATAAAAATTTAAACAAGAATGTATGTCTGTAGGACAGCATGCAATATTCAATCTATATTCAGTAGTAAACGGTAAAATCTGGATCAAATCTCAACATGCCATATATCAAACATCATAATAAACATGTGTACTTTGTTTCATGTGTATCATGTGACCGCTACATGACATATAGTCTACATGACATATGACACTATCAAGGATATATATTGCGACCCTACTATAGAAGATTGTGTCAGATGCTATGAATCCACCTGAGTGATGTAAGATTTGGGATCAGTTGTATTTAAATTCAATTTTCAGCGATCTGTTCATTTTATAAACAATTCAGGGTCATTATACTCAAATATCTTATCTTGAGACAAGTATGAATTAAGTCTTTGGGATTAGTTTTAATTGAGGTATATTATAGAATCAGACTTAAGAACAAAAATAGAAAGTTGCATGTAGTATTCTTCGAGGTATAGACCAACTTGAAAATTTCTTTGCTCAGTTAGTAAAATAAAATATAAAAGCATACATAACCAGACAGGAAATGACATAATAAAAGACGAACACATCCCATAATGCCCTGTCAAAAAATTTCTGCTACTTTCATAAACGTGCATGTTTGCTTACAATAACAAATTTGTAAATTCAAAAGTACATTTACAGAAATGGCCTGATGTAAAAAGTCATCACAGATAATGATGCTTACTTTGGATTCATTTATTTTCGTGGGTATCAATTTACATGGGTTGAAAAACTTGCATTTTTGTGGATACCGTGGTTTAGCCAATTTATGCATACAAAGCCTATAGAAACTTTGTAATTCATTGAATATTCGAATTTGTGGTTAACCTGTACCCATGAAACCCACCAAAATTGATATCTAACAAATTATAATGAATCCACAGTATTTTATAGATGATAAAGAAGAACTCTAATTAAATCAGTTGGTAAGACATGATCTGGCAAAGCTTATATAAGAAAGCATATTATATACAAGTAGATTTTCATTATGAAAAACAAATGATGAATTACTGGCTCTAAGATTAGAAAACATACATATACAGGATCCATATTCATAAAAGCAGTCATACAACAATCTACAATTAACATCACTGTAGTCGATACCAGATCTCATACTTCAAATAATTACCAAACACGGGTCCTGTATTTACAATGGCTATAACAGTGAGATCATCATTCACATAACATATCATTAACTCAATTAGGTTTCAATACATGTGTTCTACTAATTAATTACTTAACAGAATGGGTCACTGTCCTATGATTACCCAACCCCATCCCTTAAATGAATACTAATGAAGGTCTCAAAATAGATTTGGATTATATGTGTTAAATAATTGATTTTAACCATTACATAATGATCTTGAACATAAACAACATTGTCGTTTTTTTCCCTTCTAAATCAAGAGACATAACTCTGGGGGAACAGTGTAAAAAATAATTGGCATGCATTTTTTGTTTATTTGTGTGCAGCAATTTATCACTTCAACAAAAAATAAACAGATAGGAATAAGTTATCTTTTAATATCCATTTCTGCAAATTTAAATGTTTTTTCAAAAATTAGAAATGTTTATATGTATCGGGATGAATCAAACCAGTTAAACAAGTACAAGACCCCTTTTAATTGAAGATATGCACACAGACGTCCGAAAAACAAATTTTGGTGCAACTATTTGCCATGAAAAATTATAAAATATCCCTCAATGCAATACAGGTCAGATGAAATTAACTTTACTTGAAATAAATCAAAAGTCACTCCTTTACAAAGAGGTGCACCTTTCAATGGAGGAAAATAACTAATAGAGAAGACCTGATAATTGGATGATGTGATGGTATATATACAAGAATGGTAAACACAGAGATGCTGTACAGTTGTTGGTAAGGCTGATATTGATTTTCCTGAGTTATTAGAGGTATCAACAACAAATAATGACAATTTTGATTCTTGTGTAAAAATTGAGGGTTGAAGGCTAAATCAAACATAAAGGAGCTTGACCCAAAAAAATCTATCATATTTGAGATACATGTATGACCTCTGGATCAACATAAAGGAGCTTGACTAACAAATTCAATCATATTTGAGATACAACCTCTGGATCCATTCAGATTTTTGTCAAGATGTTAAATTTTTCTTGATTTTTTAGAGCCATTTTAAGTTTAAAAGATAGAATACAAATCTTTTACTTTTCTGAATGATTCCAACAGACAAAAATCCATAAAAGGTAGTATTTTTATCAGTAACATGTGCATTTTTTTCTTTGGTTTAGTATAAGGAGTATAATATTTTTTTGAAATAGTTTTAAGTTTTATAAATTCCAGTATATTTAAATGACGTGAAAGTTTATCTCTTTGTAAATTTCACTGTACAGAAAGACCTGGCCTTGAAGGCATAAGACTTTGCTCAGTGCTCTGAGCACAAAAGCACCGAGCACAAAAATCATGCTCGAAACATGAAATCCAACACTTTGATTGGTTGATTTTCGAGTCGGAGTACAAAAATCATGCTCGAAAGTTTTATGAGGCCTGATGCAGTTAAACTTTTTCCTCATTTGGATACTGTAACAGTGACTTGAACAATTCTAGAACAAATTATTCCCCTATCTTCAAATTTAATATGAAAACTAGTGTTGTGGAATAATGTCAACCTTGTCTGAATAGGTTTAAGTATGATATAAAACCATTCCTGTATTAATACACACGAGCCTGGCCATAAAACCTGATATTATATACTAAAGGGGAAAAATGTTTTGGCGTATTAATTCTGAATTTTGATTGACAGGCCTTGCAGTCATAAAATTATCTAGCCTGATTATGGAACTTAAGACTAAAAATCAATTAATTAAAATACTGCTTTTGGTGTTTTTAGCACATTTTTAGTCCCCCAAGTACTTACTGAAGTTTGAGACCCAAGAGTCGAGGACATTGTTATATGTAAATACAAGACATAATTAACTCTATTTCCAAGTTCTGTAAACATGTTATATGATATTAATGAGGTCTACCAAATCACGTTTTATAATGTGAAACTTTTCTCTCCTAAAAAAACTAGCAAATGTTCATATAGTGTGATGACATTTTTCTGAACTAGCAATAGTGATGTATTTCACAGTTTTTTAGCTTGTATTCTTCAAGACCTGACATTGCAATACAAGATGATATATGAACATGATTTTTAAGAAATATACAACGTTCATTTAAAATGGAAGTGTATTGCACAAGATGTTTTAACCAACTTGTATTTACTGCATAAAAAAAATATCTTTTAAAAGATAAAAGTTTAAAAAGTAATAAAACAAGACATACAAATTCCATAACAAATATCATTAATTCATCAACAACAAGTCACAGTTATAAGCCTAGTTTAACATCAAGAATCCAGTCCCTCCACACTGAAGAGTTCTTTATGAAGGGGAGGGAATTCCATGTCTGGTGCAGACATTTTGAATTTGTTAAGAAGCACTATATGCTGAGCACTAAGATTGCGAAGGGTCCATGCGATTTGCATTAGTTTGTTGAGAACATCCTGATTGTCTGCATGTGTTTTGACGATCTCTCCTTTCAGTGAAGACAGAATTTTCTCGTATAATTTCTGTATATCCACTAGCTCTTTGAGACCAGGTCGATCTGGAAAGAAAAGGAAGGATTGGAAGGTTTTATTTTAGCTTATTGTAAGGTTATAACTCAATGTTGGAAATGAAATTGCTCACTGGATCATATCCTATAATCTTAAGCAGTTAATTTGAACTGAATCAAAAGAAGTAAAAAGTGACACCAATCCCTTTTTTATTTCAGCTATATTCAATACTAGGACACACATTTTATAAGAATTTTCTACTCTCTTGGATCTATTTGGCCAAACTGTTCAGAATTTTGGGTCCTCAATGCTCTATTAACTTGTTTATTTATTATGCATTTTTAATTATGTTTCGAGCGTCACTGACTTTTATAAATGGAACGTGTGCACACAATTTTTCAGTTTTTAATTATCATTTTTTTTTATTAAATTCACTACATTTTGTTATCAATCATTATCCCATTTGGAATAATAACCACACTAAGGAGATAACTGTTTTGTATTTAAAGCTTGGCCGTCTTCAAACATTAAATTTGAGTTTACCTAGTGATGCTATGAGGCATAGGTTCGCGTTAGAATCTAGTTTTGTTCATCTTCCATTTTAAAATAATTTTGAAAGTAATAATCTATTAATGCTGCAAATGGAGACTTCTATGGAGGGCCAATAAAACACTTACCTGGTCTGATTAATATTAAAGCACTGTACAATGCAATTTCTGATTCGTTTAAATTGAAAGCCAATAAAGTTTTCACCAACTCAAAAATACTGTCTCGTAAATGTGTTTCTTCATCGTCTGGAAAGAAAATATAAACATTGTATATAAATGAATAATGTTAAAAAGTAAATACCCAGAGAAAATATTTGTGATGTCAAACCCTCTCATACATTTTTTTCCTGAAATATTCCTAGTGAGGAGCCTGTAGTTCAGTGGATGTTGTTGGTTCATGTCTGTCATGTTTCTATTTCAAAAATTGTTTTGTTCTAATTTGACTGATAGTTTTTTAATAAGTAGATATTTGAATTATTTCACATTTTTAAATGTGGGTTTTTCAAAAAGTCAGAGACCGTACGGTAATCAATTATTACTTACTACTACTTCATTTAAACTCTGGTGGATTGTTCTCTCATTTGCAATCATACCACATCTCATTTTTATAACTTATACAAATGTGTACATCACCTTTTTCATTACTCATCTTCTTTGGAAGTCAAAAATAAACATTATTTTGAAGTTTCAGAAAAACAAGGGGACAAACCTGTTTTATTTAAAACCAAACATGTTTTTCAATGAACTGGTATCCCAGCTAAAAGCTACATTTTCAGCAACCGAAGTCTTGTCATGTAACTAAAACCATTTCTTTAAGATAGATTGCTTAAATAAGGCTACACAAATTTTATGCTTTTAACAAGTTCAACACATGAAATATCACAATATTCATTCTCTTTTATAATGTATATAATGTACTTACTAAATGCATCAAACACTTCTAATGGTAATATAGTATTACCAAACACAACACTATTCTTGGAGGAATCGTATACCCTACAGCACCGGATCAATGCAAGCTCAAAACTACCTACAACATCAAATTATTACAATCAGTAACACAATAGTACCAGATATTATGATATCCCTTTAAATAACTCATCTAATTTTACATCTGGTTTTCAGCAGATTTCTGTTCATTTGATACATTTAGGAAAACATACAAGTTTCTGTTCTCTACACTTGATATCATGTGATTTTAGTAATAATGATTTTCAATAGTGCACTTGCCATGTTAGCTACTAAGATAACATATTTAGGAAGTCCACATAAAAAATTTGAAAATGAGCAACCACTAATTATAAACCCGTAAATAAAACACATGCCTGTATTAATTACTGAACCTGGGCATGGCTTTAATGCTTAGTTCATTTCAGTTTTTGGTTGGTCTGAAACCTCACATTATATTAATATGATGCAGGCATTACCTGTAAATGGGGACGAAGTCTGTATGATTTATTGTTTTGTAACTTAAATATTTGTTAAAAAAAAGAAACAGAAATACCGTAACGTTTCCGATTTTGGTTCTGTTATTAGGGTTATTTAAGCTATGACGTCATATGCAATGTAAACAAAGAAACGCTATCATTAGGTAACGTTTTTGATATCAAGGAATTATTTTAAAAAATGAAATTGGTATTGCGTTCCTTCCTATTTATACTAGACTGATAAATATATATTTTACTCAAAGATTCATAAAGAGACCGGAAAAAGGAAGTATATTGTAGCTTTCTGCGCAGGTCTGGGATTTCAAAACAGGACAATTTTTTCCCCCCCGATTTTGAGTTGATTAGTACAATGAAAAATTTCGGGAAATTTTCCCGATTTTTTTTTTTTATTGAATTTTCTACTGTTATTGGGGACTTCGTCCCCATATTACATGTCTAGATGTTAGACATAATGTTAATTAATATATGTAATAACAATGATAATTGTAATGATTTTATGGTTCTGATCCTGCCTTGAACTAAATGTATATGATTTTTATAGAATGAAGATAATAACACCTGTCTGAACTTTTTTTTTAATGTTTCATTTTATTATATAAAAATGTTTTTCTGTTACAAATCATGATGTATTGTTTTTATGTGTACATGTTATGCTGCCCATCAAGGGCCCTTGATTGGAATAATATTCTTATTCTTCTATATTCATTAGGGCTATTCCATAAAAAAATGTAGGGGGGGGGGTTTGGAAGGCACATTGTATTAATAATATATGGGTGATGGTTATCAGAGCAACTTTTCACACTATAATGCACTATAATTCTCAATTACAATTGTCTGGGTGGTGGGTGCTGACAAAAACTGCCTTCCAACCCCCCCCCCCCCCCCCCCCCATTAATTTTTTTCTGGAATAGCCCTTATATTAAATGTACTTACCAGCTTTTAAGAGCATAATTTGATCATCCTGAGATAAGTCCATAAAACCTGGAATCATTTTAGCGAACTCTATAATCTGTTGTACAGCTATAGTTATCTTCTCTGCTACCTCCATCCATAACTGTTTATGGCTCTGTAATATTTTAAATTCAATTATAGTTTACATTGTTGCAAGTAGCTTTCTTGCTTGGATAAAACAAGTTTACTTTGTTGTGCTTTTGCATACTTGTGACTTTTTTTTTTAAAGTTCTGAGGGTGTTATTTTTTATTATGTTTGGTCAAGATGACTAATGTACTTGGTATGTTATTGGTTAACAAGAATGTGTCCAAAGTACACATATGCCCCACTCGCACTATCATTTTCTATGTTCAATGGACCGTGACATTGGAAAAAAATCTAATTTGGCATTAAAATTAGAAAGATCATACCATAGGGAACATGTGTACTAAGTTTCAAATTGATTGGACTTTCATCAAAAACAACCTTGACCAAAAACTTTAACCTGAAGCGGGACAGACGGACAGATGAACGAACGAACGGACCAGAAAACATAATACCCTTCTACTATCGTAGGTGGGGCATAAAAAAAAAAAAATATTTAACACTAAAGCCAAGTTTGAGAGATAAGATTTTTAAACACAAAAGATTTTGCTTAAAACTGTCAGATCAAAAGGGTATTCAGAAATTATTCAAAGACATTTCCTGAGTCTATGAATATTGGTTTATGGTTTTTATGCTTTAGTTAAATGAGTCTCACATGTTGTAGAGTACATGTAACTACAACACACCATATGATCGGTAGTTTTAATCAGTGTTTTTAAAAGTCAGGATATTACCTTTCATACACAACAACCTACCATATTTTTATATGTGTTGATTGTTTCTGTTGAGGGCAGGTTGGATTTCAGAAGGTCTATCTGATCAGCACTGTATAAACAGGTTCTGAGATGGGCATCTAATACAGCCTTGCTGAATGTACCTGAAATATCCAAAAAATAATAATATCATACAAATAAAGGGCATCTAATACAGCCTTGCTGAATGTACCTGAAGTAAAGTATCAAAAACTTACAAAATCATACAAGTGAAGAATATCTAATACAGGCTTGCTGAATGTACTGTAAATTCAGAAATTATTGCGTGCATTTATTATTGCGATTTTGTCATTTTAGAATTAAATGCGATTTAATTCATATAAAATATTTCAAAATGGGAGTTTAAATTATTGCGTTTACAACTTTGTCGCATTTTTCGCAATAATAAAAACCTTGCATTTATTTCTGAATTTACAGTGCCTAAAATATCAAAAATAACAGTAAAGGATTTAATTGTATTGTTACTAAATTGTGGAATTTCTTATTTTTCATAACTATTTTTATGTAGGCCCCATCTCCAAAATGTGTACAGAATTTACATGGAAACCTGGCAGACTTTAGAAATATTTTATAGAAATAAATCATTAATGATTGAAGACTTCCATTAAAATATCAGGCTTTCCGTAAAAACAGATGGCCTTAGAAACTGAAATCTTTAAATCAAAAACAAAGCAATAATAACTGACTTCAAATTTCAAATTATTAGAGAAGCACTTACACATTTACAACAGTCAAAACCTTAAATCTCAATTGTTTTTGATATAAAAAAAAACCAAGTACACTTACTTGAATCCATCAAATCTATTGCCCTGAGCAAAGCCACCGGGTGTGGAGCAGTTGTAGGTGTAGTTGGGTAGGCAGGTGGATCGCCAGGCGAGACAGGTGTCTCTGGTGACATTGGAGATTGTAATGCATATGTATAACCATTGGAAGTATATACAAAATTCTGCTGTTGCTGCTGCGGCTCTGGAAACCTAAAATACAAAAATATAACATTATTCTAAAGATAGAAGAATATACTATTATTCATTTCTAGTCGAACAAGTGAAACTGCGAGCTACTGCTCACTGATGATACCCCCGCCGCAAGTGGATAATATTTATAGTGTAAAAATATGCAAGTGTTTGGTTAACAGGAAGTTGTCGAGTGATGAATCTGAAAACGCATCACAAGGTATAGCTGACTTATATAAATCCTGAAACCAAATTTTCAGAAATCCTTGTATTGTAATTCCTGATAAAAATGTGACGAAAATTTTCAACTTGGCTATCATGTGTAAAACATACCCCGTAGCCAGGGGGGGTTCGGACGAACCCCCCCTTGAAAACAAATAAGCACTATTAAAGTCAATGTTCTGTTTGAATTGTGACTGTTAAAGTCGAGTTTGTGAGTCAAACGAACCCCCTCTTGAAATTCCTGGCTACGGGCCTGTAAAATCATACAAGTGTTCGGTAAACAGGAAGTTGTCAAGTGATCAATCTGAAAACACATCACACGGTATAGCTGACTTAGATAAACCCTGAAACCAAATTTCAGAAATGCTTGTATTGTAGTTCCTGAGAAAAATGCGACGAAAAATATTCATGGGATGGACGGACTGACTGACGGACAGACAGAGGTAAAACAGTATACCCCCCTTTTTTAAAGCGGGGGTATAATGATGTTAGGACCAGTATTTAGTAATGGTTAACCTGACAAAATATTGAGGGAATGGACTTTCAACTTTGGGAATACTGTACAAACAAAAGACAAACGCATATTATTTAAGAATTACAAATCTATAAGATACATGTTCTTGAAGCCTTATGCGGTTTTTTAAATACCATAAGTTGTGCTATTTCAGAATGTTACTTCTGTAAAATAGAGAATAATTACAAGGGGTTAAGATGAAGAAAGATATACAAGAGATTTAGTGAAAGACAAGAAATATAAGAGTTTTCATGAAAGGTGAGATATACATGAGAATTTGTGAGTTATGAGACTGTGTCATACAAGACATAATAGGTTTTGTAAAAGACAATAGCTATACTAGAGCTTTGATTTAGTTAGATATACAAGAGGTTTTGTGTGTAAGAGATATACAAGAAATTTGGGGGAAGACCGATATACAGGTGGTTTTGTGTAAGACAAGATAAGCAAGAGCTTTTGTACAAGACAAGACATACAAAACAGTTTTGTGTAAGTCAAGATAAGCAAAAGCTTTTGTACAAGACAAGACATACAAAACAGTTTTGTGTAAGACAAGATAAATAAGAGCTTCTGTACAAGACAAGACACAAAACAGTTTGGTGTAAGACAAGATAAACAAGAGCTTCTGTACAAGACAAGACATACAAAACAGTTTTGTGTAAGTCAAGATAAGCAAGAGCTTGTGTACAAGACAAGACATACAAAACAGTTTTGTGTAAGTCAAGATAAGCAAGAGCTTTTGTACAAGACAAGACATACAAAACAGTTTGATGTAAGACAAGATAAACAAGAGCTTTTGTACAAGACAAGACATACAAAACAGTTTGTGTGAGACAAAACATACAAAAGAGATTGTTCGAAACAATACATACAAGAGATCACTAAAGATATTGACCACTTTACACAGGAATAAGATAATGAAGTTTGTCTTACGCTGGAGAGGTAAATTGACTGTTGTTGTTTGGTGATACCATGCCTGTCGGTGATGTTGGATCATACCCGTTAAGTCTATTCTGTTTAACAAAGTTGGCCTCATCCTCTACTTTCTCTCGTTGTTTCTTTGACATTCTACCAAACTTCACAGCTGAAAAAACAATTTGTGACATGAATAACTAAGATCTTAAGATATCAATATTATAAGTGTGTGTATATTAAAATATTGGCAATGCCTTTTAATTTAACAGTTTATTATCGCTATTTTGTGCATTTTTCGTTTGATCTTTTTTTGTGATAATTTTCATATCATCATGATCATGCTACTCGCTTGAGATGGAAAAATTATCGTAGATGCTAAGCAGGCACGTCGTGTTGTTAACGAAATTGACAACCTCGTCATAGGTTAAATAGCGATAAACAGATTTTCATTGGTCATCTCAACTCAATTGCCTTTCTCACTTTTGCTGTCCAGGCTCAAGCAAGAAAATCAATCTCGTTGAGATAATCAACGATAATCTATAATTAGCATATATAACATGTATAAAATTAAATATAATGCATGCAAATTTTGTTCAATATAATTCCAAAGAATTTAAATTTTACCATGCATCCATCTCATTATAATTACCACCTAATAACTATAAAAGGTCCTGTGAGAGAATCAACTTATCTCATATGACCTCTAATAGATTGTATATTGTATTGTCAACCAACTCATTTTCTTGTCTATTTATTTTTGCAATTTTAGCAAGTAGAAAATTGCAGGTAGCATAAATCAGAATAGTCAAACATTTGTTTAAATAGGATTCCTTCTAATATAAATACATTAATATAATCATGAATTTAAATCTCGATGAAACAAGTATGTGTCCATAGTAGTTTAAACAAATTCTATTGTTCAAAATGACAAAAGGATCAGACACAAGTTTTACAACTTAGTAATAGTAACGTCTTCTCCAATAGTACATGTCAATAAATCACATGTGTAACAATTGCACTATCATTTTCAGAGGACCGTGAAATTGGGGTCAGAATTCTAATTTGCTATCAAAATTAGAAAGGTCACATCATAAGGAACATGCATACTAAGTGTCAGGGTTGATTGGACTTCAACTTAATCACAAACTACCTCACCCAAAATTTAAACCTTAAGCAGGAAACATAATGCCCATAAATGGGTCTTAATAAATGGGTCATAAAAAGCTTAATGCCAAAACAGTATCGCCAACATAATGTTGGTAAACATCATTACAGACTCTTACCGTCTCTTGACATGCCCAGTGCTAGACATTTCTGTAGCCTACAGAACTGACATCTATTTCTGTTGACTCTATCTATCACACAGTTCCTATTCCTAGGACATTGATAGTTGACAGGTCCAGCCTGACTTCTCCTGAAGAATCCCTGAAATATAAATTGTAAACTGTTCACTTCACTGTTTCTAAAATCAAAGTGATTTCAGCAGTTTCTAAACAGTTCAAGTGAGAATGAAGTAGGCCATGTTTTGGTATAGGAAATCACAATAAGTGAGATTTTTTTTAACATTCTGTGAGGTGAGATGACTCCTTTTTTTCACACTGTTGAACTCGTTTCTGGTAATTCACAGTATCAATGCATTTGTATTGACAGTTTAATTAATCCCTTTAAGTAAAGAAGTTTTATACCATTTTCTAAGTGCAGTGTCACAAAATCAAAGTGATTTCATGAAAAGACTATGTCCACAATTTCCAAAGAAATGCTTATTTTCAATTGTCATATTTTAATACCCTGAATTCCTAAGCAGTAACAGAGGTCTTGTTACTACTATTTGTTCCCTTTCAATAAAATAATTACCTTGCAGCCTTCACAAGTTATAACACCATAATGGACTCCAGATGACTTATCTCCACATACTTTACAGGGTATTACTTCTATTTGTGCTGCAATGATAGTGTAATCAATGTTAAACTCATAGTTTTATAAATATTCATGTTGGTGTCATCTGTTTTTTAAAATTATTTCTTAACTCTTTAATGCTTTACTTGGCCATGATAATAATTTCCTATTCTGAGAGTTTCTCTTCTTGTTAAATATCTAGAAACTATAAACCATAAACGCAAGGTCCTTTTGTACTAGAAAACAAATGATTCTTTTTTTAACTCTTATAAAATTCTAAGGTAAATACAACCACATCTTCCTAAATATAACAAATAAAATTTGGAACAACCCTTATACAAATTGAAACCTAAAGCTAAGACAGAATAAGTGTATATTCAAACTATTTCAAAACTAAAGTTACTGTTGGGCAATAAAATAATTGTTTGCACACACTTATTTTTCTTTGAGCAAAACACTTTCGAACTGTAAATAACATTTACATTAAAAAGTCTTCACTTCTCCCAGCTTTGGATCAGCCCTAAACAAATACTTAGAATACCATTGTGATTTCAACTTTAAGTGTTAATACTATAAAGGATTACAATTACTTTATTTACAAATCTGATTACACAAAACTTAAGTGCACTTTGAAGTATTAATCTTGAGGATTATTCCATTCAAATGGATGTTGTAGGGAACAAGGGATATATAACATAAATTCTTAGAATTAATTTACATACACCAAATAAGAATAAATGACCTATGATTCATGAAGGGTTGACAATTTTTTTTTTAGCATTCAAGAGATTTGAAGAAGAGGCAATTTTTTTAAAAATATATATTCATGCAACAAGACTTGTACAAATTAATTAACACAAAAATCTCTATTTTATAATACTTTTCCAGTCTTCACGCTGAGTGGCATCCCAGGCTAATAAAATTGCTCTCTGGCCTGTAAAAATCCTATCTACAGGCCAACAGAATCTAACTAAAAAATTTAAAAAATTGAGCTCCAGGCCTGTAGATTTAATAGTTCATCATGGAGACAGCTTTTCAATCATTCTGTGTTGACTCAAATTTTGGTGAAATACATCCATTTGTATAATCTTCTTCAGTCTAAAAAAACATTTTTTTTCCTTTGGAACTTATATTCCATGACACTTCCACACAATTCAAGACATTCGGACATGTTGACTCAAATTTTGGTGAAATACATCCATTTGTATAATCTTCAACAAACATAAGAGAAAACAATTTACCTTTCATATTTTCATGTGGTTTACGTGGGCTACTACTCTCCACAAAACTTTTGACATCATTCTTGAGATTGAAACCAGTTGTTGGTGAGGGTAACTGTATATGTAACTGACCTGACTGGTCCCCAGTTCCAGAATGATGATGGGATAAACTCTCTGAAAATAGAAATAAAGACAGTTGTCAAGCTTTCTAATTGTACACCATCAACAAATTTAATGTGCATGAATGGGGGTTAAATACAATCATACAATTTACATTACACAACTTTATACAATCACCATTTTTTGTCATTTTAGACTAAATTATGATTTTAATTTTCAAGAAACTGATAAATTACTGATATATTCGTATTAAATTTTTCAAATTGGGAGTTTATATTATTGCAATTACAATCGTTGCATTTTTTGTAACAAAAAAAACCCCATCAAAAACCATCATTACATTCTGTAATTTGCCTTATTAATATAAAATATAAAAAAAAAAAAATACCTGTAACACTACAGTTTTGTATATTTCATGAACATAACATTATATAATGTAGTCAAGAACAAAGTTATAACTCAATCAAAGTATCATATTTTAAATGAATTTTAATCAAATCAAGCAAAAACTGAAAAAAAGACTCCTTCTTGCAGAGTTAACTCCCTTTCCAATGTTATTATCCATAAGAATTTAAAAAGCAAAATTTGAGTTTTCCTGAAGTTAGATTTTATGGGACTTTTTCTGTGTATATTTGGGGCTTAATGCTTTAGATTAGAACTAAAACATTTTCTGTTGCAATTTGTTTGAGGTTCAAACTTAGTTTGACTGGACTATATATCTGGACTTACAAGGACTGAATTATCAAACACATATAAACGTAGATATTTCCAGTAATTATCTGTGGACATTCCCACCATTAAAACTTTACAGATATTGTACCTTTAAGATCACTAGCTTTAGACACCATTTCAGCATCAGTATACTGTGGGGAGATCTGTGAGGCAGCCTGTTGTAGTAACAGTTCTGATTGCTCCCTGCTGACCAACAGCTGGAAATTACCATTGTCTGAAATTAAAAAATCATTTTAATAATACATATCTTTATAAAAATAAACACGTTCAGGATTTTAAAATCATTTTGTATAATATCAATGTTTTGTTAAGACTACTGTTACTACAATGCGAAGTTATTTCCAATTTCCTTAGACCTACATCTATGGATGACAGCTCAGATGGGTATAGATTTTTGTCTCTTTGACACATTCCCCATTTCATAGATACATTCGGATAGGATACAATTTTGTTTTAAGTTAATTCCCTTGGAAGCCGTTTGAGAGGTGTATTGGTTGATTTCCTTCTTTGGTAAAACCAAATTGAAACATGCATGAGGTACAAACAAGAGCGTTTTGAGATCGTTACTTGATTGTAAAGTGGGTTTGTATGGACCAATCAACATTGTAATAAAAGAAGAAATAGATAACTGAAAATCAAAATGGCAAGCCGATTGAATGAAAGATTTTCAAGTTTACGACTTAGTTCACTTGGCAATGAATCTTTATTTTACACAACCATCTCTTTTTTGGCCTAAGTTTTATCTAGCATAGTTTTCTACCTTTCATATTTTCTGTATTAGAGCCCATTGCTTTAGATACAGCTTCTGCTATCAGCATCTGTTGTTGTTCTGGTGTCAGCTGTTGTAACATCTGAGCAGAGATACCATCTCGAAGGCCACCCAACTGGAAAGTGGCATTGTCTGAAAAGTTCAAGTGATAGTCTTTAAATTTCATAACCTACATATACATGTACAATAATAGTCTTTAAATTTCATAACCTAAATGTACATGTACAATAACATTTCTGTACCTCAACATGCTCAATAGAGCATGATACTTTCATACTGCACCAAATTTAACCATACAAAAGAATATATGTGTTCATGCTATTAAATATCCTAAGCAAAAATTACATTAAAAGAATGAATAGTTTGCAATTGGAATCCATCTAACTTATAGCGGACAGCTACTTGTCTAGCTGGTATAACAATTAATTTTAGAGCAACCCAGTACTTTATTTACAATGATCGAAAAGCTGGAAAATAAACAATAGTAGAAAGCGGACAAGTGATAGAAATTTATTTTAAAGTAACAACTTCCATTTCAATGATCTAAATGACATTTTGTTACCATAATTACCTTTAATGCTTTCAAAAGCTGCAGATACATTTTCAGGTTTAGCCATCGAGAAATTTTGTGAGGTTGATTGATTTTCTCCTTGTTCCATGCTATAACTAACATTCTGATTTGGCTCACTTTTTGGAAATGAAGAATTTTCTGAAATGAAATGTCAAATGATTGAATATTTATTAATTAATTGTTCGTGACAGTTCAACATTCAGCGCTATTGACTATATCAATCATGGCAGCAAGCTTAACTTCTAAATGAAGCTAAGGTGCCCCGAGAGAACCAGAACCCTCAGCACTGCAGTCTACAACGTAAGCCGCTAGATCAACGCCCTCTGTCCACAGTTGCAGAATTTCGCAAAAATCGTACCTCCTGATTGTCAAAATGAGGCCTTGACCAGCATTTGATCGCTAGGGTTGGTCCCGATGACCGATGCAAAAACGGCCATTGCAGTGCCTATTTTGGCATGTTTTTTACATTGGTCATCAGATGTACCCATGGCTTGTTTCTAAAATGTTTATTAACTGCAAAAATTTAGACTGACATGTCAAAATAAGTTTTCACAAACTCTGCAGTTGTAGTGGACATTATCTTTAAGATGGTCAGGTCCACTCTACAACCAAGTGAATAGGACATAAGTAACATCCCTTTTTCCATACACGACATTGTGTAACCTTAAAGAGATGAGTTGCATGCATATGAATGCTATTCTTTAAATTTGAGTAAAAATTAAGTGACTATGAAAATGACAAACTCTACTACCTAAACTTTACTTTTAACAGTACACTGTATGTATTTTTACATAAGATGTTAAATGTCTGAACTCAAATGAAAACCAAAGGACTGTTCCTATAACAAAACAAATTGTTAAATTACAAACCAGGAAGTTTATTTATAATTGTCTTGATGGTCTTTCTAAAAATTTACAAGTATGGTCATTGATCAGGTAACATTATATTGAGGCAGATAAAGAGGACCATCCCCTGTATGCAAAATTTACTCCCAGTCTTCATTTTAACTTCATATAATCCACAGTCCTAAGCTGAATTGAGTGTTGTGAATATTTCAGTTGGATTCTTTTGGCTACAGTGATTTTCCAACCCTCTATAACTTATTTCTTCTCAGAATACAGGATTTTGCACCTAATTAAACAAATTTTTCTTGGGGACCAAACCCAAACCCTACTTCTAAGTTGCACAGGGCTTCTGCTGTGTGCCATCGGTATAAATGAACTAATATTTTTTCTACAAATCAAAACATTTCATGAACTTTTATTCCCAATTGCATGAGTCCTCAGCTCTTCCCCCTGAACACTAGGGAAATCACTGAGCTAATATATACAGAAGCATTTTACAAGCCTGGGCTGGTGGTCTTGGGATTAAGTATGAGGACTAGACTCCAAACATTGGCGTGCCAGTTGTCCTTTTTTATATATACTTATAATTAGATCTGCACCTGTTACCTACTGGTTAATATTCATACAAATGATATTAAACAATCATTTTTTGATGTACAAATGTACATGTACAAAATGTACATGATAAAAATAAAATTAAGAATGGAAAGAGACAACAACCCGACCATAGAAAAAACAACAGCAGAAGGTCACCAACAGGTCTTCACAAGGTAAGGCCACGGTTTTTTAATTTGTTGGTTTACGGATATTCTCCATGAAAAAGTCAGGTCGGTCAATCGAAAAAAAAAAGAAAAAAAACCCAGAAAAATCTCAAGAGATTATGCAAAATAAATATATATTTCACCTTTCTAATAATATGTTTGTTATGCTATTTTGATATCATCTCTTACATTTTAGTTGATATATTTTTGCTCAGCTGTCATAAACATCGCACGACATTGTCTAATAATTTTCCGTAAAATAGGGGGTTGCACGGACAAAGACAAAATTAAATCGTCATTTCACAACCAAGCAATCACCAAGGGTGACTGGGGAATAGAAATATGGTCACTTGGTCTTCTCCCGACCGGCAGTAAAACGCTTGCCGAAGTGGGGCGTCCGTTTGGCTGTGCGGGATGTATCAAGTTCACAGTCACATCCATCCGGTCAGAAGGGGGACGTTAAATCTGATGCCTCATGTAAAGAGAATGCCACGTTCTTTGCACGTTAAGAACCCTTGCAACAACTCTTTGAGGGGTCCGTAGGTGGCCTGTTGCAAGGCCAAATTTCTGTCCCTATCCAATATACCCTCTTTTTCCGGTGGCAGTCCAAATTTCTCCGACCATCATCCCAGATGGCCTCTTTTGTATCAACCTACCTATTGTATTTATTGTGAACTTGTTCTCGTCCTGAATATGCCTGAAATATTTGCCACTGGACGTTAAGCAACCAAAAATCAATCACAACCAAGCATAACAGATTCATGTAGCTCTTAACCAATTTCAGAAAAAAAATAATGATCTTCAAGCTTAAAGAAAAAAAATGTAAAAACGTCGTACGAAAACAAGTTTCAAAACACCTGTCAAAAGCGTAATAGACTCGTCCACTGAAAAAAAACGAGAATATCGGATTAATCTGTTGTCATGCATTCCGTTTTTTTTTTTATCCAATTGGACGATATTTTTTTTAATTATCTATGAAACAAGAAAATTTCAAATGATTTGTTAATATTCAGTACTTTAAACTTAATGTCTTGAACTTCCACCTGTCCATCTTTGGACAAGTCTATTTCTATGAAATGATGCATCTTACGAACTGATGACAAATAAGAGAAACGAACTGGTTAGGTTATTGGTTTTAAACACAGGTTTTGTTCCGCAAAATTATTTGCGCAAATGACATTTCAAGGTCAGTTATAATTGATTTGTCTATTTTTAGAAACGTAAACTGGAAGTTTTGTTTTTTTTACATCAGAAAGTATTATCAATTCTGTTGGTGATTAATGCATTTCATTTCATAAAAAAAAGAATATTTTAATTATTTTTCAGTGATAAAGCATTTGTTAGGGTCGGCAGGAATAAAAAAGCATGAAAAGTTAATTTTATTTTTATTCTGGAAATCGGCAAAATCGGGTCGGCGGATCCGTAAACCCACAAATTAAAAAATCCTGGCCTAACTAAATATTCCCAAAGTAATGAACTAGAGAAGTTCTCGCTTGGACACACACTCCATAATCTAGTATATTATAAGAGCATAAAACTGAAGCATGGGGAGGCACTCTACTGTCTCCACATGGCACTTAAGACAAACTCTGTAAAAAATAAAATTGAGAATGGAAATGGGGAATGTATCAAAGAGAAAACCCAACCATAGAAAAAAAACCAGCAGAAGGTCACCAACAGGTCTTCAATGTAACTAAATATTCCTAAAGTAATGGACTAGAGAAGTTCTCGCTTGGACACACACTCCATAATCTAGTATATTATAAGAGCATAAACCTAAAGCATGGGGAGGCACTCTACGGTCTCCACACGGCACTACATGTATTTAAGACAAACTCTGTAAAAAATAAAATTGAGAATGGAAATGGGGAATGTATCAAAGAGACAACAACCCGACCATAGAAAAAACAACAGCAGAAGGTCACCAACAGGTCGTCTGATGTATATGTTCTACATTTGAAATCATGGTAATGGTGTTTGCAAAATGAGTTAGGACTTGGAGCTGAGCAGCTTTAGAAAATGTCAATCTTTAATCTACCGTATGAAAGTCAGTCTTACTTGAAATCATAGACATAGTATAACAAAATTTTCAGTGAAATAATGTATGCAGAGGGTTGTAAAGGGTTATCTTTGTGCAATATGTTTTGCCATTTTTATTTAACATGCAGCTGTGAAAAAGGTTTGTTATTAACTGAAATCAGTAAAAAGATCAATGTGCAAGAAATTTTTAATTGTTCGTTCATCCTGAAAAAGGCTATAATGGCAATTTTACTTTAGGTTCTTGCGTGCAAATACCCCTCTAAATACAGAATAAAATAATGTTGCAAATCATCTAAGAATTAAATTAAAAAACATGTTTCAAATAACAATTTTTAATGGCATGCCCTACGCTACATCTGGTGGTAAAGTCTAAAGAGTTTAAGTTTCATGTTGTATTTTACACTAACAACCAAATTATTTGTTCAAGTGGAAGACTTTCAATGTAAATCATGTAATAGTTTGAATTAATAATATTGTATGAATAACACCTCCACCCAATGTAAATATAAAATATGTATCTCTTATCATTGAGAAAATATGTTTGGTTTGTTTTTTTGTTTTTGTTTGTTTGTTTATTTTTGTATATGTATTTTGTAAATGTCGGCTGGTATCATTTCTGTATAGGAATTTACACCAATAAAATTATTTGATTTGATTTGATTTGTATGAATTCAAATATAATATATTTTTTGCAGGAAAGCATAAAAGGTTAATAGAAGTCAAATACTCAATGATGTCTTTAAATGCTAACAGCTATTCTAAGACCATTAATATATGGACTGTTTATATTGAGATTTTGTGAATAAATTCAAAGAATATAATTTATGTATGCTATTTGTAAATAAAACAAAACAAGGTCTAGATTTAAGGTGCTCAATAAAAGTGTTTGTTTACATGGACAATGTCACATTTAAAAAATTTCCATTCACTCAGACACATGATGAATTTGATCAAGGTAATTTAAAAATTTCATTAAAGAAAATTGTACTAGTTTAAAGATAAACTCCCTGTTTGAAAGTGGACTCGTCCAACACTATCAAAAGCGGAGATTATCTTACTCAAAAATCAATGTAAACAAAGACGTTTAACTGATAAACTTTACTGAATGTCAGCCAAGTAAACGTCATTTATGATCTGCAATCCCTAAAAACAGTAAAAATTAACATGATCAAGAATAACATTGTCAGCTGGTTATGACTTATTTTTTACACTCCGTGAAATAGGGGGTGTGTCCGTTCCTTTGCAAAATACAGCTGGCGCAAACGTTTATCATATATCGACTTGGCTAATTGATAAAAAAATACACATGCAAGCAAATGTTTGAAGTTCTTTTCGATGTTTAAAGTTAAAACAATGATTATAATTAAAATGCACTAAAGCATTTATTTGTATATTATTTCAGAATGGGAAAAATCTGTGTCAAAATCCAAACACATGGCTGCTCAACTTTTAGCGCCATTTTCTCAAAACACGTATGCATTTCCAGTAAGATTTTAAGGAAGTGTGGTCATAATAGCATCACAGTAATAAAAATAAAGATACCAACCTTTCATGATAGTTGACATTATTTGACCTATTCATATATGTAACTTCCCTAATATCACCCAGATCGACCTAAATAATCAAGCACAAGAAAGCAACATCCGTCCGATTTCCAAAAATAACTTTTCTTCTGTGCCACCAGGTCACGCAGCACTCACTTTTATTGATCTGATTATATTATTCATTTCATACTCTATCAACCAATTAGGGATTATATGCACGGATTCGTGTATACTTTAATTAACATAGTATATTTTGGGTCAGAAAAATATCATTGGTTTGTACATTTATGTCGTTAATCGGATGTTTACAACTAAAAATGGAGGCACTATTTTTTTGTGTATGAACTTTAATTTATAACCAATAGGTGGCGCTAACGAGCACCTTGCAGGCCGATCGGTGAATGAACTGTATTGTGTAATCAGCTTTTAGGCAATACACATTACGGCATTAAATTAGGTCAATGTCCTTGTAAATGTGTATTGGCTTATTCGTATACTAGGAACTAATACAGGTTATAATGACCATTCATATGATTAAGGTTTATGTACCCTTCTGTAGCCATTTTTGTACGAACTTTTCAAACTTCAATTGTATCAAAACTACAGATATAATGAATAATAGAGATAGACCATTTTGTACATATTCCAAGGTGAAACTTGATGCAAAGCATTATTTTTTACTGTTCCATTGCATCAGAGATGTGTATATATGTCTCTGATTGCATTTAATAGAAAAAGAGGACTTTGTGGCAAATAAATCAAGATTTTTATAGAAAATCCACAGTTAGCGCCTCTATAAAGTGATTCTCTATAAAGTCAACCTTTTTTTTTCACACAATTAGTTTCATTAAATTTGGTTGAGGCAAACTAATTTAACAGTTAGCTTTAGAGAACAGAAAAGAATATTTCAGCATTTTTTCCATTTGTAAAGGGGCATTGCTGTAGAACGATAAAAGTGATAGCATCAAAATAAGATTTGGTAGTGGAAAACTAAAGTAAGAGAATGGAAACAAATTTTGGGACGTAAGTACGTTCGGACATACAAGGATAAAACTTAATGCCTCTCCAATGCGGAAAAGGCACTAAAAGCAGTTACAACTGGGACCTTCAGATGGTGGATTGGGGTTTTATGTTCAACAGGAATTTTTACATGCATAAAAGGACGAGAAAATATGTACAATAAGATATGGTTTGGACCCTGTATATTGTACTATAGACATATTGTCATACGCCGAGTCGTATTTTGAACTTGCTACTTCACATGGGCAATTTTCCAAAGCTCGTAGGAAAACATGTGACTACATATCCACCTTGACCGTGACAAACCTTAAGGAGTGTGAGTGGTCAGTGGTGTCCTTGTTTTCTCTTTATGACTCTAGAATTTGACGTTATTCTAACTTCAAGATGGACAGTCGATGCTCCCTATCTTTTTAGTCCAAGGAGACGAATATATTTCATTCCAATGTAAACAAATTGTTTTCCGTTGCAAGTCACAACGTATTGTTTTGTGTGTACCGTGATGTCATACTGCCCATCAAGGACCCGTGATTGAACTAATAAATATTCTTATTCTTATTCTATATATTAATTCAACTATATATATCTAATTCAAATACCATATTTATATTTTAAAACTGAAAGCCGTGGACGTTTTTTAAATGTAATTAATCACAAGGCATCTCCTTATCCATGTTATCGTAGTTTTTGTTTCTTCTCATGCCGAGTGGTGTCAGTAGAATGTGTCCCGTGCTTGTGGTGCATGCATAAATGGCCCTAATTTGTGTCAGTCATTAGTTGGTAGATTGTGACTATGTTGGTTAATTGTCTCATTGGCACTCATATAATTATATCTTCTTATTTGACATTGAATGTAGGGTTTGTAGTCAAATGTGTCAACGTGCTGGTGCACGTGTATACCCTTCTATTTGTCAGTTATGTGGTGTTTGCCTGTGAGAAAGCCATCTTCCTTCAGTGTTTGGCTTTGTTGGGGAATTGTCTAATTGGCATGCAATCATATCACATTTTCTTATTATTTTAGATTCTTTTCCTACATCCATCTTGGTGCCTCTTGCAGTTCAGCTAGATATATTTAGGCCACTCACAGTATTCTGTTTTGTTACTTTCTAGAGGTGTGCCTGAGACAAAGGTTTTATATATATACTAATATGTGAAAACTGTTGTTTCTTAATTGTGTTTGTGACTATGTATACTGTATTAATTGTTTATTATATTTGTTAAAGAATAATATTACAATGATATTATATTATGCTCCTTGTGAGCCCATTTTATGGAAATAAAGCATCTATCTATCTATTCTTTAAGAACTTAAATTGTTCTCAATTTTTTTCATTTTGTTTCTACCTCATCGTTTGTCATGATTGATTGTATTGTATTATAAACATGATTGATTGATGTTGCAATCTTCATGACCTTTGGGGCCCATAATTGGAAATACAAATCTTTTTCCTTCTATCTAATATTGATTGCAGGGTTTGTTGCTCGTGTTCTGAAGATGTCTTCTTATGTGAACATATATTGATGATGTGTCTTCTTATGTGAACACGTATTGATGGTGTGTCTTCTTATGTGAACACGTATTGATGGTGTGTCTTCTTATGTGAACATGTATTGATGGTGTGTCTTCTTATGTGAACACATATTGATGGTGTGTCTTCTTATGTGAACACGTATTGATGGTGTGTCTTCTTATGTGAACACGTATTGATGGTGTGTCTTCTTATGTGAAGACGTATTGATGGTGTGTCTTCTTATGTGAACAAGTATAGATTGTGTGTCTTCTTAAGTGAACATGTATTGATGGTGTGTCTTCTTATGTGAACACGTATTGATGGTGTGTCTTCTTATGTGAACACGTATTGATGGTGTGTCTTCTTATGTGAAGACGTATTGATGGTGTGTCTTCTTATGTGAACAAGTATAGATTGTGTGTCTTCTTAAGTGAACATGTATTGATGGTGTGTCTTCTTATGTGAACACGTATTGATGGTGTGTCTTCTTATGTGAACACGTATTGATGGTGTGTCTTCTTATGTGAAGACGTATTGATGGTGTGTCTTCTTATGTGAACAAGTATAGATTGTGTGTCTTCTTAAAGTGAACATGTATTGATGGTGTGTCTTCTTATGTGAACACGTATTGATAGTGTGTCTTCTTATGTGAACACGTATTGATGGTGTGTCTTCTAATGTGAACATGTATTGATGGTGTGTCTTCTTATGTGAACACGTATTGATAGTGTGTCTTCTTATGTGAACACGTATTGATGGTGTGTCTTCTTATGTGAACACGTATTGATGGTGTGTCTTCTTATGTGAACATGTATTGATGGTGTGTCTTCTTATGTGAACACGTATTGATAGTGTGTCTTCTTATGTGAACACGTATTGATAGTGTGTCTTCTTATGTGAACACGTATTGATGGTGTGTCTTCTTATGTGAACATGTATTGATGGTGTGTCTTCTTATGTGAACACATATTGATGGTGTGTCTTCTTATGTGAAGACGTATTCATGGTGTGTCTTCTTATGTGAAGACGTATTGATGGTGTGTCTTCTTATGTGAAGACGTATTGATGGTGTGTCTTCTTATGTGAACAAGTATAGATTGTGTGTCTTCTTAAGTGAACATGTATTGATGGTGTGTCTTCTTATGTGAACACGTATTGATGGTGTGTCTTCTTATGTGAACACGTATTGATGGTGTGTCTTTTTATGTGAACACATATTGATGGTGTGTCTTCTTATGTGAACACGTATTGATGGTGTGTCTTCTTATGTGAACACGTATTGATGGTGTGTCTTCTTATGTGAACAAGTATAGATTGTGTGTCTTCTTAAAGTGAACATGTATTGATGGTGTGTCTTCTTATGTGAACACGTATTGATGGTGTGTCTTCTTATGTGAACACGTATTGATGGTGTGTCTTCTTATGTGAACACGTATTGATGGTGTGTCTTTTTATGTGAACATGTATTGATAGTGTGTCTTCTTATGTGAACACGTATTCTTATGTGAACATGTATTGATAGTGTGTCTTCTTATGTGAACACGTATTGATGGTGTGTCTTCTTATGTGAACATGTATTGATGGTGTGTCTTCTTATGTGAACACGTATTGATAGTGTGTCTTCTTATGTGAACACGTATTGATGGTGTGTCTTCTTATGTGAACACGTATTGATGGTGTGTCTTCTTATGCGAACACGTATTGACGGTGTGTCTTCTTATGTGAACACGTATTGATGGTGTGTCTCAGTCTTTTGTCAGTTGTGTGTTGTTTCCCTGTGAGAAAGCGATAAACCAAGAATGGTTTGACTGCATGTTTGATAGCTTTTTTTATTTGCAATTTTACTTCATCGCCGTTATTGGTTGTTTCATACTGAGAGAGCGTCTTCCTTCATGTTTGAACTATGTTGGATAGTTGTCTCATTTAAAATCATACCACATCTTCTTATTTTACATTGATAGCTCATGTTTTGTGGATTCGGTAGTATGTGTCCTTATACTGGTAGTGTATAAGTTTTGTTTTTGCTAGTAATGAGTTACTTGCTTGTGATGTCTACCTTTATTTATCATACCCTTTAACTAAATAATATATGATTTTTACCGTATATTGACGACGTGGACTGCAAAATGCTGTAGTAATAGGTTCTTTGATTTAAGAATTGTGTTTACTTTAATACATTAAAGCATAGAGCAATATTATACACATGTCGATGGTTCGTTTCCATATATCTTTTAAATATTTGCATTATTAATTTTCTAATAGTTTCTTTTAACATTTTTTAAATAAAAATAAAAAAAATCTTTTAGGTATTCTAAAAGCAATTCAGGAGAGTACAAATGTTAGCCGACTATAAGCCATGTATTTTAGTGTTTTGTCGTTTGTTTATCATGTTTATGTGTTATATATTTGTTTTTTGTTCATTTTTTATATAAATAAGGCCGTTAGTTTTCTCGTTTGAATTGTTTTACATTGTCATTTCAGGGCCTTTTATAGCTGACAATGCGGTATGGGCTTTGCTTATTATTGAAGGCCGTACACGGTGATCTATATTGTTAATTTATGTGTCATTTTGGTCTCTTGTTGAGTGTTGGCTCATTGGCAATCATTCCACATCTTCTTTTTTATATTACTTGATTGATTACAGCTATTACAAGTGTCGTTAAACAATCCACGATATCATCATTTGATTTGCAAATTTTCTTGAGCAATTAAATTATTCATTTTGTAAAAGTTTCCTGTGATATTACCATTACCAAAGAATATATTAACAAACATTCTGAAAGTATTGCATGGCAATATACATATATGGTCACCTACCAGTTAAAAATTAATTGTACATGAACAATGCTAATTTGATCTATAACTTGTCATGGTGTAGATATCAAATAGCAAATTAATATCTTCAAGCATGAATAAAATATAGTGGAAAAAATGAATATTTTTAGTGAAGTCCAACGACCATACGTTTGACTCTGAACAAAATTATCACACCAGAACAAAATTCGAACTTGATCTGTAACTTGCCATGATAAAACATTATACAAAATATTCAATCAATATCTTCAAGCAGAAAAATAATTTTATTTGCCTAACTGACGGATGTAGAGACAGACAGTCGGACGGAGAGCAAACCTTAATTCCCCTTCGACTTTGTTGGTAGGGTACTAATAACTAAAGCCCCAAATAACATCGTTTTTGTCTGTAAGAGTCATTACATTAATTGCTTGATAAACGAATTAGGTATAGACAATTCACTTGGAAACTCAACATATACCCTCACGACACTTACTAAAGAGGAAATCCTGGATAATCATAGGTCTGTTCTTTGTTCCTTTGGTATATAAAGATGAAGAACTGGATCTTCCACCACTGTATTGGATACCTAAACTACATAAGTGTCCTTACAAACAACGGTATATTGCTGGGTCTTCCAAGTGCTCCACGAAACCTCTTTCTAAATTATTAACATCCATTGTATCAGCAATCAAAGACGGGCTCCAAAGTTATTGTGAAACTGCCTATTCTAGAGGTGGCGTGAATCAGACGTGGATACTTAAAAATTCCAAAGATCTTTTAGAGTACATACAATCTAACTCTCTTTCATCTTGTAACAGTATTAAATCATTTGACTTTTCTACTCTTTACACAAGTATTCGACATTCCAAACTAAAAGACAAATTGAAAGAGTTGGTATTACTTTGCTTCATAAAAAAGAATGGCCAACGTAGATACAAGAATCTTGTATTAGGGAGGGATAAATCCTACTTTGTAAAGAATCACTATGATTCAAACAAAAAATTCTCTGAAACCGATATTATCAAGATGCTTGATTTCTTGATTGACAACATATTTGTTACGTTCGGAGGACATGTTTTTCAACAGACTGTCGGCATCCCAATGGAAACAAACTGTGCCCCTCTACTTGCCGACTTGTTTCTTTATTATTATGAGTCTGAGTTTCATGCAGGAACTTCTTAGGAAGAAAGATAAGAAGTTGGCAATATCCTTTAACTCTACTTTCCGCTATATAGATGACGTTCTTTCACTAAACAATTCAAAATTTGGTGACTATGTGGAACGCATCTATCCCATCGAATTGGAGATAAAGGATACTACAGATACAGTTAAGTCGGCTTCATATCTTGACTTACATCTAGAAATTGACAATGAGGGTCGGTTGAAAACAAAACTTTACGACAAAAGAGATGATTTCAGCTTTCCAAATGTGAACTTTCCATTTCTATTAAGTAACAACATTCCAGCAGCACCTGCATACGGGGTATATATCTCCCAATTGATAAGATATTCCCGTACTTGCATTTCCTATCATGATTTTCTTGATAGAGGGTTACTGCTCACAAGGAAGCTATTAAACCAAGAGTTCCAAATGGTGAAGTTGAAATCATCCCTTCGTAAATTTTACGGACGCCATCATGAGTTGGTCGACCGTTATGGAATAACCGTTTCACAAATGATATCGGATATGTTCCTTACGTCGTAACTACAATCCCCTTCCCTATCATGAATGTGACCTACCGAATTACAGAGTTGTTTTTGTATTTAAAAAAATACCCTGTTCTGATATGACTTACGTTTTAGTGCCATCTGATAAAAAAAATATCAGTGCAAAGCAATAACCTTATAAATGTACATGAGACAATATCTGAAAAAGTCGATTTTTTGGCTTTAAGAAAAAACAAACAAAAATGTTTTTTATAGCACAAATCGAAGAACACACATTTGGGATCTAGGAACTGTTGTCTGTAATTCAAACAATTATTTAATAAGGAAACAATGGCAATTTTAAAAATGGTACAACAAAAATCCAGTTCTTTCCTGTTACCAAAGGGAATCAATTTTAAAAAGTTTCTAATGGGAATAAGGAATAAGTTTAAGACGTTATTTGTGGTTTGCTAGTATATCCTACAATAGTTTATCAAATGCCAATTATTGATTTTAACATTTGCAATACAAAAGGTTTAGAAATATACTTAAATATAGTTCGGTATGTCGGTAACATGAAAGAATCTTGAGTAACAGGACAACGGTAACAGGACAGAGTTAGTAACAGAAAGGATTTTTCTGCTTTATTTTAAAGTTTAAGAAAAATACATCATTTTAGATTGGTCACAATTGGAAGATAACAGCAAACAATGTCATTTATACTTCGAAACTGTATTTGTAAGATGAAAAATCTGCCTAGGTAATGAAAAATTCTAAAATTAATTCCTTTCTGTTACTATCTACTATACTTAAATTGCACAATTTTCTCTGCTGTTATCAAAAGCAAAAAACCTATTTTGTTATTCAATATAATGTATATTATTTTGAAATTTATTTGATATGGTGGTGATAAGTTATATTAAATGAAATGGTTGACATATAGTAGATTAACTCTTCGATTCTTCAGTGAAAATGTCTTGAACATCTTTCCTGTTACTAATGATGGTTATGCTGTTACTTTTTATCAGGTAACATGACAGAACGTAACAGAAAGGAATTACGCGATAGTTTTTGTCCTTTCTATCACATTAAATGTAAGTGTATTTCCTGTGTCCTATAACTTTTAAAAAGATGATATAAAACCACACTTAATATTGTGGTGCACACTTAAAAATATTCTCAGAAAGTGGAAGAAAAGGCTATAACAGGATAGAACACCAATAAGTATTTTTCTATAAATTCTTACTTTGGATGGGCTTGATTTTCAAACCTGGCTGCCTTTCCAACTATTTCTTTGTACTAATGCATTCAGGAAATGATGCTCTTCACAATACATAATGGGAAAATAACTCTAAGTCTTATAAACGTTTCCACAGGTAAAAAAAAAACGTGTGATAACAAGAGGGAAATCACCTCTGAGGACAAATTTTTTTTGTCTTAAAATTTGCAAAATTTTATTACATGCTATAGTTATAATATAAAAAGACAAATTAAGGGCAAGTTTATCATATAATTTATCATATATGTGAGAATCGGACGCCTGTTTAATTAATTTGGATATTATTTGAATGATTTAGTTTTCAAAAAAACACAGGGGACAACATGATTTTAGGGGGGGTTGAACATTTAAATTACAATATTTTATTGGAAGAAATATAAGAATGAGTGTTTAATTGGCAAGAGTTGGTGCATTATATAATTTAGTTCATACTGAAACTTGAAATTTTCAAAAATGATGGTTGAATAAAAAAAATAATTGCTGGTGAAGTGGGGGACATGGAAAATCGACTTTTTCAGATATTGTCTCACATACATTGTCTGAAGGCAGTATGATAACCCTTAGTGTTCATCATTTCGTCTACTGTGGATTGTTGTCTCATTCACACAGGCACTTGTTTCTATCCATTGGAAGACCCACTATCAACGTATATTTAATCCAATGGATAGAAACAAGTGCCTGTGCTCATTCATGTCATTGACATTTATACTATCATTACTTTTTTACTAACGGTATATACTGTTTAAATATTTAATTTTTAAATTTTTTTTGCTTCAATCTTTCAGGATACAAGTGTACATTTTTTGTTAAAATAAATCGTACTTATTCTAATATTCCGCAATATTTCAAGACAACAGATTTGGACTCATCGTTTTTTTCAATTTAATTTTAGTTCAAAATGCCAAAGTTCGTTGAACACTACACATGAAAAATATTTAACCCATTTACTATAACATATTTGTCATTAGTATTATATTCGAAGACAAATTTCTAAAATATGTAGCTTTGCATATGATCATACATGATGCCAGATAATACGATCATTTTGAAAAAAAATCTATATAGAACTTTTTCACTACAACCAGGACGGCACGTAGATGTTGGAGTATCAAAAATAAAAGTGTCAAATATGCAAAAAAGACCTCACTTAATATATTCGATATTTCAATAGAACATTCAGAGAACAGATAAGAAATTCTGAAAATAATACCCTCAATATTGAATTTGGGTCAACATAACAAATTTTCACCGGCCATTAAGTAATTAAGACTAGTCAGGTTTGAGGAAACGGTACATTTAAATAGTAATAAGAAAGATAAAATACTTACAGACATAACGGTAGCACCGTATATCCAGATCTATGTTATAATAATCCTTTGTCTAGAGATATCACACAGCACAAAGCTCAGACCGCCAAGATGTCGTAGAACCTTTGTCGAAGTCCTTGACTCACAAATAAACCCGGTAACACAAATGGTATTTCCGCATTCCATTACGCAATGAAATACCCCGTTACTTGTAAAATATATTTCACAGAAATAGACAATACGTTATATGGCAAGGTACACTCTGTTTTTCCTTCTTAAACGATTGGTTTGAACTTGTTTATTGGTAATTTTGTAAAAATTGAGGTTTTGAGGTCAATATGTCAGACGAAACGCTGACTGCGTCCACATAACTAGTCGATAACTATTAAACAAGGCTGAGGTCACTAAGATGTTAATATTATAATAAACTTCATGTTTACATTCAAGAAATTAGATTAACCAAGGTCATTTTCTTTTGTATCTACGTATAGATAATAGCGTAGATATATATTTTTTTATAATTTAGGACATTTTTTATGATTATATAATGCTATAGAAAGCCGAAACATCGTAAGAACATTTATATAAATATAATGCGATAAAGCTGTCACTTCCGCAACACATTTCTTTTTCCGTTTTGAAACCCACCTCGGTTCAAAAAATAGCTTTCTAGGTCTCAAGGCCGATTAAAAAATATAGATCGTCATTGCTGTGTTTATAACACAAGCGGTGTAACTCGTGTTAGATTTTTGTTGCTATTCATGGTCACCAGGTAAATAGTAATAATTTGATATGCTTGATTTGTCCATCCTTTCCAATTCTATTAATTCAATATGCCATAATCAATATATGTGGTAAGAATAAAACAAAATGTTACTTTGCAAACTAATATCATTTAGTGGCGGGTTCGAGCGAATATATATAGTACTGATGCCATGCGCTTCTTATCTGGTCGATATTATATTTTTAGGTGTTATATCGTTAAAAGGTGTACCTTCAGATTTCCAAGTTCCCTAACTTTAATATATATATATATACATATTGAGGCATGGAACCAACATATGTATATGATATATATATATAAGTCACAGTTGGGTCAATTGTAGGTGAGACCTTAAGTTGTATTAGTATTCTCAGATAGTTGCAAATCTTCACTATGTATTTGTCCTCACATTAGCGGCGCTTACAGCTCAGTAATAAATAAACAAAGCAAACATTAATTGAATAAATTTATTGAATAATAATCATAACTTTTTCTTCTCAAATTTGTACCGTACAACCCCTGTCGTTTCTACTTCAAATGCCCATTTTTGCTTTTAGTCTTATTGACTCCTACACGATGTAGAGATACATGTTATCTCGGATAATTTTATAAACGGCCAAATTAAACAAAATACTAAAAACTGTATTTCTACAAATATGTGCGTGTGTTTATAGTATTTCTCCATTGAAATCATGATGGAATGTGGTATAGTTCAAAGTACTGAAGATTTTTTACCCTAAGGATAGATCACATTAGCTGTATTTAAAAAAAAACATTTCAAAAATTAAGGTGCTAAATGCTCTTCAACTTCGGCCTTTATTTGGCTTTAACTTTTTCTATTTAATTCATTTTCTTCGAGCGTCACTGCTGTACATCTCAATCTTGTGTTCAAAAGTATAAATCTGCAATTTTTGTTATAACCAGATTTGTCTTTTAATCATAAAACCAAGAAAAGAAAAACAAATTGCATAAAAAACGCGAAATTCTATAAAGAAAAAGAGAAGTCTTATTATGCGATACGATACACTTCCTTCCACAGGTGCTTCAGTGGCGGATCCAGAATTATCCATAAGTGGGGGCCCACTGACTGACCTAAGAGGGGTCCCGGTCCAGTCACGCTTCAGTGATTCCCTATATAAGCAACCAATTTTTTTCTCCCGAAAAGGTGAGGGCCGGGCCTCCTACCCTCTCCCCCTTAATCTGAATCTGTGCCTGAGGACATAATCTCCACCCTTTATCACAAATCCCAGATTTTGCCTTTCACTTTGTTTCCACCGTGTTAATCATGCCTCACGCAACTATACCAAAGTGCTCCACACAACTATACCAAAGTGCTCCACACAAAGTTATATATTTCAAACATGCAGGCATTATAGAGATATAAAGATAAAGATTTTTCAATTATAGGGCTAATGATTTTTGTTATGATTCAGAAACACACATAATTTTGACAATCTTATATGAATATCAATGTTAACAAATTTATTTATTTCATTAGCTTAAGCCACAGCTAGGGCCATAGGCATATATGTGTCAAAAAGTAGTAATAAAACGAATTATATTAAATGGTAGCAGGTACATATTCTTAATGAGTTTCAACTTCATTACTTTAATATGGATTATAAGTTCAAACTATTTTGAATACCTCTAGGTTTACTGGAAGAAGAATGTTTTTGAACTAACAAGTTATAACAAACTTTCTTCGAAATCTGTTTTTTTTATAGATTATGGAGATAATACATGTAAACGTGTAAGGACCTTGACCATTTCACTCTTATTTCGTTTTGTTTGACCCTCCCGTGATGGTGTGGGCGTGTTTTCATAAATAACTATATTTGGTATATAAAATCACCGAATTATGGATTTTTCAACTATTTGAAAAGATTTTATTCAGACATTACTAGCGGTCCTATTTAAAAGTCTAAATAGCAATCATTTTTTATTTTGCACAAAATATAGCAAAAACAGATAAAAAAATACTTAAGTTATAAATAATACATGTATTGTATGAATCATTTTGTTGTATTGATTAAATTTGAAATATTTAATAAAAAGTTGCTAAATGCAAAAATAAGGGGAGGTAACTTATATCAAATTTTTGTTGGGCTTTTGTTATGTCCTGTATAATATTCTTGTCATGATTAATCAGTATACAAATACTAATATTCATAACATAATAAGTCATTCATTAATGGTATACCAATTAATATTTAGTCATGACAATGCAATATAACTGTATGTGATTATAATCATGGTCATCGAACAAATAATTATACAAAAAAAAACTAGAGGCTCTAAAGAGGTGTCGCTCACCTTGTTTCGTTTAGTTTAAACCAAGGACATATAACTAATATATTCGTCCTTGGTTTAAACATATTATTATTGTCTAAATATACGATAGGATTGGATACAAGTTATAACAACTTAAGTCAAGATAATCCTCTCCATACAAAGTACAATATACAAAATTCAGTCAAGATGACAGCAATTATATGTTTCAGTGCAATATGAAAAAAATAAATATATACAATAGATATATTATGTTTAAACAGTTTAATAGTTGGATACAAGTTCATTTCACCTTGGTCTATGTGAATATTAAACAAAGTAAAGGACACAGATAGATTCATGACAAAATTGTGTTTTGGTGATAATGTGCGTTTGTAGATCTTACTTTACCAAACATTCTTGCTGCTTACAATTATCTCTATCTATAATGAACTTGGCCCAGTAGTTTCAGTGGGAAATGTAAGTGAAAATTTGCAAATTTTATGAAAATTGTTAATAATTGACTATGAAGGGCAATTACTCCTTAGGGGGTCAATTGACCATTTTGGTCATGCTGACTTATATTTAGGTCTCTCTTTGCTGTACATTATTGCTGTTTACAGTTTATCACTATCTATAATAATAATATTAAAAACAATAACAAAAAACGCCAAAATATCCTTAAAATTACCAAGGCAGCAACCTTACAACCGATTATCCAATTTATCTGAAAATTCCAGGACAGATAAATCCTGACCTGATCAACAATTTGACCTCCTGTCAGGTTTGTTCTAAATGCTTTGTTTTTTGAGTTATAAACCAACAACTGCATTTTACCCCTATGTTCTATTTTTAGCAATGGCGGCCATCTTGGTTGGTTGGCCGGGCCACCGGACACATTTTTTAAACTAGATACCCCAATGATGATTGCGGCCAAGTTTGTTTTAAATTGACCCAGTAGTTTCAGAGCTGAAGATTTTTGTAAAAGATTATATACTAAGATTTACGAAAAATGGTTAAAAATTGACTATAAAGGGCAATAACTCCTATAGGGGTCAACTGACCATTTCGGTCATGTTAACTTATTTGTAAATCTTACTTTGCTGAACATTATTGGTGTTTACATTTTATCTCTATCTATAATAATATTCAAGATAATAACCAAAAACAGCAAAATTTCCTCGAAATTACCAATTCAGGGGCAGCAACCTTACAACGGATTGTCTGATTCATCTGAAAATTTCAGGGCAGATAGATCTTGACCTAATAAACAATTTTATCACTGTCTGATTTGCTCTTAATGCTTTAGTTTTTGAGTTATAAGCCAAAAACCGCATTTTTAATGTCCCTCTGGTATCTTTTAATGTCCCTCTGGCGTCTTTGAATGTCCCTCTGGTATCTTTGAATGTCCCTCTGATATCTTTGAATGTCCCTCTGGTATCTTTGAATGTCCCTCTGGTATCTTTGAATGTCCCTCTGGTATCTTTCGCCTTTTACCCCTGTCAAGCATCTATTTCAAACAAGTGATTATAGTCTAAAAATGTGACCTACTGGATTTGTTATCACAAAAGCAACACGACGAGTGCCACATGTGGAGCATGATCTGCTCACCCTTCCGAAGCAACCTGAGATCACCCGGCCCAGCTTTTGGTGGGGTTCGTGTTGCTTATTTTTTTAGTTTTCTATGTTGTGTCATGTGTTCTATTGTTTGTCTGTTTGTCTTTTTCATCTTTAGCCATGGCGTTGTCAGTTTGTTTTCGATTTATGAGTTTGAATCTTTCGTCCCTCTCTTCTTTAATAGATATAACTATTTGACATTGAGGATATTACTTCCATCCGTGACAAAACTTTGGCTGCTGTTGCTGCACCACAAGTTTACTGATCGTGACCTGGATAAAAAAATTAATACAGAATCATGGAACACGTCTAAATAAAAGTAATATTTGTTTTTATTTAAGAATTGAATGCTTCTTTTTGTAACTTCATTGGGTGTAAAAGAGTTGACCGAAGTACATTCTGCGCTTCATTCTAAAAATGTGCACACAGTCAACGCTTTTACAGCCCTATGAAGTAACAAAAAGAAGCATTCAATACTTATATTATAATTACTTTTGTTTAGCTAGGATCATGAAAACACGAATTTTATATATTTTTTTTTATTTAATTCACCTGTGCACGTTTTTGTGGAACCTCGTGTTATCATGAATAATAAATTTTATTGTGCAATGCAATTGTTTAAGGAATAAAACGTGATGTGCAGTTAGCCAATCAGAAAAAAAACCGTATTATAATGAAACATACATCTAATGTTATTATTTTCACTTTCCATGCTTTCCCATTTGCTTTAATTACTATAAGTAAAGGTTATCATATATATATTATATTATATATTTTAGTATATCATTTTTTTTTCTCAGTCGAGAATCGATCATGCCATATTGAATTTCATTGTGTAATGCAATTGCATAAGGAATAACATGTGATGTGCAGTTAGCCAATCAGAGTAACGTATTATAATGCATTTTTTTCTCAGTCGAGAATCGATCCACCATGCCATATTGAATTTTATTGTGTAATGCAATTGCTTAAGGAATAACATGTGATGTGCAGCTAGCCAATCAGTATAACGTATTATAATGCATCTTTTTTCTCAGTCGAGAATCGATCATGACATATTGAATTTCTTCTACTTGTATTTACTTTTTTCAACCATCTTCGTATTTCCTTTCGGGCTTGCGCTGCGTGATTGTCGATTATAATAGAAACACGATGTTATTCAGCTGAATACGAAAAAAAACCGACAAATAACAATCACTCGACGAATAATGATAACTCTATAACAGTATGTTTCTAAAAAACAAAAAATAGAAGGTTTTCTTTTCAAAATGAAGAACGACTATGTGCAAGTGTTTTATAGAAACACTTAGCTGTTCAAGTTTATAAAAAATATACTCATCTACTTTTTTGGGTAGATTTGGAGAACTAGTTTCATATGACTTCAGATATACACAAATGTTCGACCTGGTCAACTTACAATGGCGGATCCAGAAATTTATGACCACTGACTCTCTATAAGAGGGGGGCCGCTCCAATCACGCGTCAGTTATTCCCTATATAATAAATACAATTTATCTAACTAAAGGGTGGCCCGGGCACTCTGTCCCATCTAAATCCGCATTTTGTGAATGTTTTAAGTTTTTTCAATATTTAATCACTCCTCGTATATTCCTTTGCCAGTTTACACAGATTAGCAATAACAGACGCATAAATATACTTTTAAGTAATTTATCTTTATATTGCATATGAACTCATCTCATTAAAGTCATTTTTTACTCCGTTATTATTTGCTGTGACGTCCACTTTCACTAAACTAGTATGCACATTTTGTTAAGACCACTATTATTCTTTTTTAATATTTCTTTCATTCATGAAATTCACATATCATTGGTCATATTTTATATTCTGTGTACCCAGACCCCATCACAAAATGGTTTGACAGCAGCGTCAATATCAGTTCCTTTCCCGTGAATTTGTGATAGTGCTATGAGTAAACATTCATTTATGCAATGGACTTTGTCTATAGAGTGCCTGCATGCAATTTTGTTTTTGTTTGTTGATATACTGATATAATGATTAAAATTTTAAAAAAAATTGACCGCTGTTCCCCAACTTTTACCTATTATGTCTGTTTGTTTGTCTCACAATATAATGGAATTCTATGCGGCTGTAATATAAGGGGGAAATTTAGCTAGCTATAAAACCAGGCTTAATCTATGGAACGCCATGACTGCCTTCTGTTAATGATCAGCCTTATATGCAGTGCTTTAATCCACTAACATAAGGTAATGCCTGTAAAAAAAGGATGAAAGATACCAGAGGGACAGTCAACAAAATCAGGAATATGTTTTCCATTCGTTTGATGTGTTTAATCTTTTGATTTTGCCATTTGACAAAGGACTTTCCGTTTGAATATTTATTGCCTGATTTTGTTCTTTAATTTAATTGAGTCTGTTAACCAATTCGATTACTAGTACAACAGTAGTTGCAGAGAACACTTGTATTTGATTTATTGTATCAGGTTCTTAATAAGTTGTAATCTTTAGTCAAATTTAGTTTCTTCAGAATTTAATTCAACACCTTTTGAATACAGCGTAATTTTTCAGAGATAGTAGTATCAAAAACTTTAATATAGAATGTGTGAATTATTTTCCCTTCTTGTTCGGATTTCCAAAAATGGTCAGATTCACGATATAAGGGAGATAACACACGTCGAGTAGTACATGATATCTTTATCATGTCAGAAGAATTTATATTGAATTTCAAACAATATTCCGAAAAACTTGGGATTTTCTACCATACGAATAGATTACCTTAGCTGTATTTGGCAAAACTTTACAGAATTTAGGGTCCTCAATGATTTTCAACACCGTATCTTATTTGGTCTTTTTTTTTTTATCTTATTTTATTCGAGCGTCACTGATGGGTCTTTGTAGACGAAACGCGTGTCTAGATGGCTTACAAACTTTAATCCTAGCATCTAAATATATCCAGGTACAGCACAACAAATGCCTAGTACCTATATACATATATATTCATTCAAATTCAGCACAGCAAAACACAATGTGATTTCATTTGTATGACAAATGCCAGCATGTGTTCAAATCACGAGGAAATAACACATTTAGTGAGATGCGGCAAACTTGCTGTACTAACATTGTTGGACCAAATCTCAGAGGTAATATATAATAACTGTGTCTAACTTGGACTATACGATATTAATTGGTGCTATTGTCTTATAACACCGCAAACAAACAGTGCAAGTGAAGTATAGAATTAGACTAAGTTACAAATCAAGGTCAATTCTGCAATTGAGCTCAGTCTGACGCTCTGACTGTGATTAGAAATCTACTTGTACGAGTTGTATCCCTTAAGAGTACTGTACATACATTTCATACACAACGAAGAGCTTACAGAAAGAGAATTAAACTATTATTTTGAAATATATATAGTAAGACAGTCAGGTTCCATCACTGATCTTAATAAGAGGAAGTAAAGAATCAGATTTACTCTACATACATGTAGTTAGTTTGGTTTTCTATGCTCTTGTTATGAAAATAACTTAAACATGCGTATATATTATCATAAATTCATGTCTACCAGTCTTTTTTATTATTTTAGTCAGTGATGTATTACTAGTATGTAATATGTTATTAGTTTTTCATGTTTGCCATCGAGCCCATTGGTTTGTAATAGTGCATTATTACAACAAAATTAAAACTGACATCTCATAACTTTTTATTTGTTACAAGGAATGCTGTTTAAAACAACCCCATTGTACACACTATGTTTACATCTGTGTCTTGAGTACTAGTTTTCAAATAATATCTTAAAATCTTGATGTATATTATTATGAGTATTAGTTTAATTGCTTTGCATTGTGCTTTTCCCTTAAATTATGACCTTATATATTTAATAATCTTATTAGGTATCCTCGGTCAAATAGCTATTTTATGTTCCATTTTATATAGAATCATATTCAAAACAGTGTGGTCCTGGCCATTGATTGACGACCTAAATCATCCCATTGACTGGGACAGATTAGGTGAACGTTTGTCGGTAACGACCATTGCTCACTTCTTACTTATTATAGAATTTAAACTGTGGGGTCACCAAAGGTTCTTAACGTCTTTAATAATAAAATAATTCGAAAAATTATTCAGGAATAACCTTTATGTTTTGATTTATATTATTGATAAAAATCAACACATCGTATTATTCCGGATTAGTTTTTCGAATTGCTTTATTTAGGTGTTGAGAACCTTTGGTGACCCCACATATTCAGTGTCTTTAACAAGTACATAGTGAGCAGTGATTGTTACCGACAAACGTTCACCTAATCTGTCCCAGTCAATGAGATAATTTAGGTCGTCAATCAATGGCCAGGACCACACTGTTTTGAATATGATTCTATGTGTGTTAATTTTAAGTGTTCTTTAATAATGACTGATTTACGTTTAACTTATTGACGGTTTAGTAATTAATAAAAACAATACAGTAATGGATTTTTATTATATTTCTCACGGGTTATATAATATAACAGTACTATATAGATATGAAACAAACTATTCGCACAAATTGTGTGAAAAAAATCGTAAATCACTTAAAAAAAGGGGAAAAAAGCGAAAACAGAACTTAACAACAATACCACCAAAACACCAATTCCATCATAACAATAATAACATCAAAACAACAATACCATCAAAACAACAATACCATCAAAACAACAATTCCATCATAAAAACAATACCATCAAAATAACAATTCTATCAAAACAACAATACCATCAAAACCATCAAAACAACAATACCATGATAACAACAATACCATCATAAAAACAATACCATCATAAAAACAATACCATCAAAACAACAATTCCATTAAAACAACAATTCCATCATAACAACAATACCATCATAAAAACAATACCATCAAAACAACAATTCCATCATAACAACAATACCATCAAAACAACAATACCATCAAAACAACAATACCATCATAACAACAATACCATCAAAACAACAATACCAACAAACAACAAACACCAACAAAACAACAATTCCATCGTAACAACAATACCAATAACACAACCATTCCAACAAAACAATATTACCAACAACACAACCATACCAACAACACAACAATACCAACAAAACCAACAACACAACAATACCAACAAAATCAACAACACAACAATACCAACAACACAACAATATCAATAAAACAACAATACCAATAAAACAACAATACCAACAAACCAACAATGCAAACAATTAAAAAAGAAAAAAATCAACTTCCAGTTTAGGCAAAAGGGTAATTTGAATATAATTTCATTTTGATTCATCATACTGTACAGCTGTATAAGTCAAATAGCTGAATTATTGTGTCTGTACACTATAAATAAACAAACTGCCTTATTTTGTGAGTATAATATATGCATTTTCAATTTAATAATAAAAAAAATCTAACCGACAAATATTCCTTGAAAATCAACCTATCGTTCTAAAATTTTGAAAATTTGATAGAATATGCATAAAATTTCAAGTAATTTTCAAAGCTTTTTGATTTTTAGAATTGAATGTTTACAATTTCCACATTTTGAAAAGACCAATTTCGATCAAAATGCATCCCCATAGCCAAGTATTACTTGCCCTATGTGCCATAAGACATAGCAAGGACTAATCATCAATCATAGCAAAAAAATGTCTTGCCATAATTGCCATAAGGCAGGACTTATCATAAACCATAGCAAAGAATTCCTTGCCCTCTGTGCCATAAGGCATAACAAGGACTTATCATCAACCATAGCAAAGAATTCCTTGCCCTATGTTGTATAAGGCATAGCAAGGACTAATCATTAATCATAGCAAAGAATTCCTTGCCATGTGTGCCATAAGGCATAGCAAGGACTAAATAAATCATCAATCATAGCAAAAACATGTCTTGCCATAAGTGCCACAAGGCATAGCAAGGACTTATCATAAACCATAGCAAAGAATTCCTTGCCCTTTGTGCCATAAGGCATAGCAAGGACTTATCATCAACCATAGCAAAGAATTCCTTGCCCTATGTGGTATAAGGCATAGCAAGGACTAATCATTAATCATAGCAAAGAATTCCTTGCCATGTGTGCCCATAAGGCATAGCAAGGACTTATCATCAATCATTGCAAAGAATTCCTTGCACTATGTGGTATAAGGCATAGCAAGGACTAATCATTAATCATAGCAAATATCAAAACTTGTCCTTTGCATCTGGTCCAGTGTCATCACGTTGAGAAGAACATTTCAGTTTTAATTTGACCGCTATAATTATAAAAAAAAAAAAAAAATGATAAAAAAAATGATGCGTGTAGCCAATTGTTTGAGGAACATACAATGAAAGAATAGTTTTGTAAAATCATTTCAAAGGGAGTCAAATGGGACTTGAACTTCAACGTGTTGCTTTTACAACACTCAGTATATATATATAATGTAAAACAAATGGATTAAAGTTGGTAGTTAATGAATTCATAGTTTTGTGACACAATTTTGAATAACGCAAGAAATAACTGTGTATAGTGTTAAAAAACAACCCACTAGGTATGTATTAACTTGAGGCATAACTTGTTCGATCTCAATAATAATGTACTATTTTAGTGTCTTTTTACTATGCAGATGTATAAGTACGCTACCACGTTTATATATGTATATATTCTGGTTTTTAAAAAAAAAATATATTTCTTATTTGTATATCCATCTGATGAGTTAAGCCTTTTTCAATTGATTTTTATAGTTTTTTCTAAGTTGTACTGTTACACCACTGTCCCATGTTAAGATAAAAGTTTGCGCCTTTAAAATAGTTTGACCCGCCACATTCTACATGTGCTCTCCCAAGCCTGTAATTGAGTGATTTTCTTTCATTGCTGTATATCATATTTATTTTTCGTTCATTATTCTGAACCTAAATCGCTAGTTTTCTCGTTTGAATTTGTCATTTTGTAGCCCTTTTTCTATCTAACTATGCGGTTTTACACTAGTAACTTTGGGGCCCTTTATAGCTTGTTGTTCGGTGTGAAACAATGCTCCGTGTTAAAGGCCGTGCATTGACCTAAAATGGTTTACTTTTATAAATTGTGACTTGGATGGAGAGTTGTCTCATTGGCACTCACACCACATCTTCCTATAACTATGCGGTATAGGTTCTACTCGATGCTGAAGGCCTAGCGGTGACATAGAGTTGTTAATTTTTGACTATGCGGTATAGATTCTACTCGATGCTGAAGGCCTAGCAGTGACATAGAGCTGGTAATTTCTGACTATGCGGTATAGGTACCACTCGATGCTGAATGCCTAGTGGTGACTTAGAGTTGTTAATTTCTGTGCCATCTGTCTCATTGACAATCAGACCTCATCTTCTTACTTTTATATTAGACTGTTTATAAGTGATCTTTGTACTTTCTCATTGATATGTGTTTTCTTGAATAATATTTGTATCAATAATACAATACCATACAGTGTCCTTTTGACATATGGGCCAATAAATGTCAATACACACACACACCTTTACCTAGATAAGATAAACAAAAGTTTACCATCAAACCCACGCATACAATATAGTACGACTGTTATAGAATCTGCTTGTCAAAACTATGGTCAATTATATACAGATGATAGTATAAAATGCTAAGTCATATCAAAACGCTAGTTCATACCGACGAGGAATTACAAACAAATATTTGTTGTGGCATCTTTTACATATTGTGACTTGGATGGGGAGTTGTCTCATTGGTCTCTATACCACATCTTCTTATATTTATGTCAGGCCCAATAAAAAATTGAGACAACAACCCGACTACAGAGCAGAACAGTCCGAAGGCACTTCAACTCTTCAACGTATCAAGAAATCACGCACTCAGAGTTATCTGACCTTAAACAACATTGAATATTAATTCGGGGAAAGAGAGAATAACCCGACTACAGAGCAGAAAACATTCCAAAGCCACTTATGAATGCACTTTATCTCTTAAAATTTAAAGCCTAAAAAACACAATAATTTTGATTAGTACTGATAAGACACTGAAATAGCCCGATTTACTAGTATATTTGACTGATATTCTACTTTATATCTGCGACAAATATATTGGTCCTTGTCTAATTAATGAAACAATTATATGAATTTATAGAAATTGACGAATTCATTATTATTCTGTACATACACATTTTCGTGGATTTCGTGGTTTTACAAGTCAACCATACACCAAACGTTAAACGAAGTGCATATTTTCGATAGGCTTGAAAGTAGACTTTTGGTGGCCTTCGGCTGTCATCTGCTCTTTGGTCGGAATGTTGTCTCTTTAACCTATTCCCCATTTCCATTCTCAATTTTATTATGTAAAACTAGGAAATCAAATATCCACGTAAATACAATCTTTTTTTTTTAGGCCTTTTTAACTGTTTTGGATTCGAACGTCAATGATGAGTCTTTTGTAGACGAAACGCGCGTCTGGCGTATATACTAAATTTAGTCCTGGTATCTTTGATGAGTTTATTTTCCTTATCCACGAAAATTGGTACCTACGAAAATTAACGAATTCACAGTACTTCGTGTTTCATTTGTTCCCACCGAAAATATAATCACAATCATGTTGATCGATATAACATCATGTTTATCATATTTCTTACAATATTGTCGAGTTTTCATTATGTTTCATTATGTTTGTTTGTCAATGTATTTGCCACAACCAAAATTGTTTTTTGTATGTTTTGCAAATAAAGATATATAGTAATATAACCAGACGCCATGTCAAATTATTTATGCAAGAATTTATTGATATTTTATATACAACGTGACAAGAACGTGCCTGATAGACTTATTTTCATGATATATTTATAATGATCATTCTGATGTTTGGAAAAACTCCCTATTCAGTCATGATCATTCCGGAACAACGATAATTGTTCACCAAAACTTGTTACTTTGTTATTTACAAATATTCAGAAATATTTACCATTCACATTCGTTAATCATTTTTAGCTAAAACTTTATATCAAAAGTTTTATCGAAGAAAGTATTGTGTATAGTAATATTTTAGTACATTGTTTTATAATATGCGTTATATTTTTTTTTATTAAACTGTCCCATAAGTCAGTAATTTGTCTAGGTACCAATATTTTAATTGTAATATTTAATAACTTTTAATTGCATATTATGTAATTATGTATTTATTGTGTTTTATATTGGCATGTGACACTATAACATAAATTATTCTGATTCTGATTCTGTTAACCGAAACGAAAGAAGGAAAAAAAAGTATTGATTTAAACCTTTGTAATAAGATAAGGAATGTCTCCAGTAATTATAAGTTAATAAAAGATTTAGTTTATATATTTGAGGATTTTTTATAAGTTTTTATAATTTTTTTTTAAAATTATTTGTGTTTTTTTCTTTTCTCTTGAAGATATATTGATTTGGGTTTCAGTATCATTGTTATTGTACTACGAACTAACATAGAAAAGGCTTCCGTTTAGAAAATACATCATAAAACTGTCTAAACTAACGAATTTCTCATTAGACATCATATGTCCTAATCTTTTCCTCTTCCAGACGTTTTACAATTTCTTTAACTCACTCAAGCTGATACTGTTGTAAAGAAATCATTTCAAGATGCTTGTATGTTGTATGAAAAGAATAGGTCCATAATGTATGAAGAGAGCAAATAAACAAGGGCTTAGAGGGGGGTCTTTATTGTTTCTATTTCTACATTTTTAAAGTTTTAGACCATTTTTTTCTTAATTCTTAATTTGTTATCCGCTTCTATCTGTTCTTTATATTTTAGCATGATGAATTGGTTATATCTATTGACGTGAGCTCCCTTTACTTTTTTTTTTGAAATTTTAGATTTTCCGTTTCCAAGCTTTGGAGTTTTATTCATAAAAAAGGGGGATTTTCAAGTTTTGGGACGATATCAGAAGTGCTTTTAGTAGTTTCCATTTAACTTTGGTGACGAATTTATATCTATTATAAGATAACCTCCCATAAGTTTTTTTCTATACAAATATCTGATATGACATTGAGAATTTATTGAACTTTATTTTATGAAAATGAGACGGGCGTATCATGCGCCCATGGAGCAGCTGTTAATTTTATACAGATTAGACCGTTTTCCTGTTTGAATTGGTTTTTACTAGTAATTTAGGGGCCTTTTATAGCTTGCTATTCGACGTGATCTAAGGATACGTGTGGAATGCCGTACTTCGACCTATGACTGTTTAGGATTAATATGTACCCTTCTGTTGATTCAATGCTAAACATATGGAAATTTATAGAAAATCTACAGCCTTTATCCTTGTTCTATTGTATTTGGCAGTTTGATGACTGATAGATAGAGGATTATTGCATGCACGATTATTAATGTAGTTATTGGTTAAAACAAATAAAAATATGGACCAAATCAAGTACTCCATTTAGGGTGCTCGACTTTAGTGACTCGGCACTTAACAGGTTGGTTAGAAATTTGAAAAAAAACCACTAGCACATCATAGAAAAGCAAGTGAGTCATCTATGTTTCAAATTTAATAACAAAAATTTCTGTGTTTAAGGCTGTGGATTTTCTATAAAAATCTTGGTTTATTTGCCACAAAGTACACTCTTCTATTAAATGCAACGAAACAGTAAATAATGCTTTGCATCAAGTTTCCTCCTAGTATATGTAAAAAATAGCCGGTCTCAAATATTCATTATATCTGCAGTACAAAACGGCTACAGAAGGGGTCATACACCTTTTTATATATTGTGACTTGGATGGAGAGCTGTCTCCTTGGCACTCGTATCTTGTCTTAATATACGAAAGCCTAAATAGACACGACAAGACACTTACAATGATATGCGGTTTCGTGTAACATAGAACAGCACAATATCTAACTAATGTCAATATATTGTCATTCACTATTTAAGCATTTAAGCATGTAATTCATGGTATTATTGAGTTAATGTCAAATGTATTATTAACAGTTATGGTGATAGCACATACATGACTGATTCTTCCTCTCGCAAAACGACCATCGCCATTTAACAGTTTCCCATTATCATGGTCACTTATGGTAATTATTTTAATGCAGCAAACACGTTTCCCGGTTCTCTGTATGAAATGCTATATATCTTTTCACAGGGAAGTGCTATCCAAAGTTTGCACAGGTGGATAAAACAGAGATACCAGGAGACAACTACTGACCCAATCTCCGGCGCAGAGATCACATATCCGTTCCGTTCAATACTTTGTAACACTGCACTCAATATGTGCAGTATTGCGGAGCATGTATGGAACGCAGATGGAACGGATTTATGAACTCTACGCCGGAGATTGCTACTGACCTACGACAGGAAAACTGACAATTCTACCTATTTAAGATTTGAGTCAAACCTTGCCACGAGTTTGGCGCTTCCGCTCTAGTGATCACTGTAGAATAACCAGCTTTAACGCTATGTTAGCGAACTACCTTGGTTAAACAGATTTTAACACAATACTTAGTCTTGAATCGGATATACACTGTTAAAATAAGACTAACGAATAAAGATATTCCCCCCTTACGGTAGCTAAAATATGTACGATCTAATGATTTATACGAATAAGTAATTATTAAAATAACAAGATGTGGCATGATTGGTAATGTGGCAAACGGACCATCAGAGAACAAATGACATACCTTCATCTAAAAGCCACCGTGCATCCTACTTTGAAAAAAAAATCATAAGGGTTCCGCGGAAACCAGTGTATCGCCTACTTTTGCCGATATACACAGCCTCAACAAAAAAGGGGTAAAAATATTAAAAGATTTCCTCTTGGTACTACCTTTTGATTGTGAGAAGCTTCTATCCAAGTTTGGTAAAAATCCAATATGGTTTATAAATCTAATAAATATTTATTGACAAGAGTGCACACACTGATATGTCTCGCCTTCTTTACTAATCATTGATATTATGTTGATAGTCCTAATAATAAAGCTTTATTACAACTGTCACATAAACTTAACATAAACCATAAACATTGACCCTTGAACCATGAAAATGAGGTCAAGGTCAGATGAACCATGCCAGGTAGGCATGTAAAGCTAACAATCCCCCATACAAAAAATAAAATTGACTTATTGCTTAATGTTTAAGAAAAACAGACCCAAACACAAAAGCTTAACACTGAGCAATGAACCGTAAAAAATGAGGTCAAGGTCAAATAAAACCTTCGCGACTGACATGTAGATCATGAAATATTTCCATACACCAAATATAGTTGACCTATTGCGTATAGTATTAGAAAAAAAGGCCAAAACTCAAAAACTTAACTTTGACCACTGAACCATGAAAATGAGGTCAAGGTCATATGACACCTCTCAGGTAGAACTGTACACCTTACAACCATTCCATACACAAAATATAGAAGACCTATTGCATACAATATAAGAAAAACAGACCAAAACACAAAAACTTAACTATAACCACTGAACCATGAAAATAAGGTCAAGGTCAGATGACACCTGCCAGTTGGACATGTACACCTTACAGGGCTTCCATACACCGAATATACTAGACCTATTGCTTATAGTATCTCAGATATGGACTTGACCACCAAAACTTAACCTTGTTCACTGAACCATGAAATGAGGTCGAGGTCAGGTGAAAACTGTCTGACGGGCAAGAGAACCTTGCAAGGTACGCACATACCAAATATAGTTATCCTATTACTTATAATAAGAGAGAATTAAACATTACAAAAAATCTTAACTTTTTTTTGCAAGTAGTCACTGAACCATAAAAATGAGGTCAAGGACATTGGACATGTGACTGACGGAAACTTCGTAACATGAGTCATCCATATACAAAGTATGAAGCATCCAGGTCTCCCACCTTCTAAAATATAAAGCTTTTAAGAAGTGAGCTAGCACTACGGGGCGCCGAATGGGACTCTTGTGGTTTTGTACAAAATTCAATTCTGTCATAACAAAATCATTTTTGTCTTACAAAACTATGTGCTACAGACTTGTTTTGTGAGAACTTCAATTTTGTGATGACAAAATTCCTTTGTGTAGACAAAATTCATTTTTGTAGACAAAATTCATATTTGTCATGACAAAAGTCAATTTTGTCTTAAAGGTATGCAAATATAAACATATTTGCATACAAAATTGACTTTTGTTACCTGATATGGAAATTAAATCACAAAAGTCAATTGTGTACGGTAAGATTCAATTTTGTGAGACAAAATTGACTTTTGTGAAACAAAATTAACTTTTGTGAGACAAATTTGACTTTTGTGAGACAAAATTGACTTTTGTGAGACAAAATTCAATTTTGTCATTTTTGTTGAGACAAAATTCAATTTTGTCATTTTTGTTGAGACAAAAGTCAATTTTGTCATTTTTGTTGAGACAAAAGTCAATTTTGTTAATTTTGTTGAGACAAAAGTCAATTTTGTAAATTTTGTTGAGACAAAAGTCAATTTTGTTCATTTTGTTGAGACAAAAGTCAATTTTGTCAATTTTGTTGAGACAAAAGTCAATTTTGTCAATTTTGTTGAGACAAAAGTCAATTTTGTGACGACAAAATTCATTTTTGTGATGACAAAATTCAATTTTGTAACAACAAAATTGACTTTTATGAGACAAAATTGACTTTCGTGAGACAAAATTGATTTTTGTCATCACAAAAATGTAAACACCGCCGCTACGGGGCGCCGAATGGGACTCTTGTGATTTTGTACTCAAAATTCAATTTTGTACGGACAAAAGTGACTTTTGTTCAACAAAAATGAGTTCAGTTTAACAAAATTTGTATCATACTACAAATTTAAAATTTTGTCATACAAAATTATCTATCAGCGGACAAAAGTCACTTTTGTCATGACAAAATTCATTTTTGTTACACAGACTTGACTTTAGTTACCTAATTTGAAAATTGGGCGACAAAAGTCAATTTTGTATTCAAATTAGTATAGTTTGGTTTCTGTGAACTAATTTGCATACAAAATCGACTTTTGTTACACAAATTGACTTTTGTGAGACAAAATTGACAAAAAGTGACAAAATTGACTTTTGTCTCAACAAAATTGACAAAATTGACTTTTGTGAGACAAAATTGACCAATGTGATCAACAAAATTGACAAAATTGACTTTTGTAAGACAAAATTGACCAATGAAAATTGACTCACGAAAGTCAATTTTGTCTCACAAAAGTCAATTTAGTCTCATAAAAGTCAATTTTGTTGTTAAAAAATTGAATTTTGTCGTTAAAAAATTGAATTTTGTCGTCACAAAAATGAATTTTGTCATCACAAAATAAACTTTTGTCTGAATTATAAATATATCCTGCTCACAGGTGATTTTAACAATTCCGATAATGTTGTTGTAGATTATGCTAGTTGTTTAAATCAGTTTAACATGTTACTTAAGAGATGTAGTAAAGATGTAACAAAAAATTCATATGGTAACCAATTACTTGATATGTGTAAAAATAATAATTTATTTATATTGAATGGTAGAGTAAATGGCGATAAAGAAGGCATGTTTACGTGTAGACAGTCAAGTGTTGTCGATTATTTTATTTGTACATATCCATTGTTTCATCTTCATATTATTAGGTAGTCTACCTTTACAGAAAATTACAATTTTACTTTTTTGTACATTCACTTTCAGTTTCCACAATTTACAGTATTCAGATAAAGTATCCAGTTGCTTTTGTAAGTCAATCTGAGACTCTGATAACAAGACTGTATCGTCTGCATATAATATAATAAAAAGTTTAAGATAACAATCTAGTTCAGTTTCTAATTCATCTGATAGAGATTTCAAACCATCTATGTTCTTTTCTATTAGAAAATCTTCTAGATCATTTACATATAAAGAAAAAAGTATAGGAGATAAATTTTCCCCTTGCCTAACACCAACATTACATGGGAAAAATTCAGAAAGTTCATTACTATAAAAAATTCTAGATTTTATGTTACTGTACATATTTTTAATAGTATTAAACATTTTACCATTCACAGAGTATTTAAGTAGTTTTGACCAAAGTCCTGCATGCCAAACAGTACCAAAGGCCTTTGCAAAATCAATAAAGGCACAATACAGTTTTTTCTTTTTCTGTTTTAACAGTTCAAATAATAGATGAAGTACAAAAATGCTATCGGTAGTAGAATATTTTTTTCCTAAATCCAAACTGGTTTTCCTTGAGCAATAAGCAATTCTCTAAAAATGAGCTTACTCTAAGATTGAGTACTGAAGTAAAACGTTTACCCAAGCAGCTTAAAATAGTGATGGGTCTATAATTTTGTGGATCACACTGATCTCCTTTATTCTTGTAAAAAGGTACAATATTTCCAATAAGCCAGGACGTTATAAAAAAATTCAAAGAGAACACAGATTGTGCAAAGTTTGTAAAATTTTAGATGAGGAGGAACACTTTTTCCTTCATTGCCAAATTAACAGTAATGTAAGACATTTCCTTATAAATGCAATTAATACCCATTATCCTAATTTTAACCAGCTTGACTCAAACTCTAAACTTAAAACTATTCTAGATCCCAATAAAGATATTTTGTCTAGTGTTGTAGACTATATAAAGCAATCTATGGAATTGCGAAAATAAGGTCCACATTGGTCAATTATTATAGATTTATGTTATTAAGGTAGCACAATACAAAGATTTTTTAACTTCCAATCAATAACCTTTGAAATGCTGTAACTTGCTAATGGATGCATAGAAAATAATAAAAGAGGTATATATAGATAGATAAAAGATTAATCTTTTTAATGAATGCAATATTTTTATTATGCAATCATTATGTAATCAATTATTATGTAATTAGTGGCAAAATCTGGGTAAGTTCGCTTAAATGAATTTAGCTCTATCATCTCTATAACTATACAGAAAATTTTTACGAAATCTTAATCGACACATCATGGGCTTCAAAAGGGTGTCTCAGATTGTCTCTAAGGTATTTCATTCTCTCATAAATCTCTGATTAGTGTAAACATCCTAACCACATAAAAGACGATGGGACGATAACGTTTAATTAGGTGTAAAATTTGTTCTATACATTCTATCTGAAATCTGAGACACCCTTTAATTGTAGATAATGGCCATAGGAACAACATATAATAAAATCAACCCTCTAGGGATACCGATGCAGAAGCTAATTTCATTTGAAAATGGAAATTAGGTGAAAAATATTTTTAGACACATTTAAAATTATAATTGGTTACATAATTGTTGTATAATACTAACTTTGCATTAATTTGAAAGAGTAATATGTTAGCTATTCAAAACTACTTCTTTTATAATTTTTCAAGCATTATTAAGGAAGTTACAGCATTTTAAAACTTAGCAGTTGGAGTTCTAAAATCTTTGTATTGTGCTACCTTAATATCAACTTCACTTTTTTAAAACATTTATCATGTATTATGTTTCTTGTCATTTGTGTATATAATGTACTATGTTTGCATTTTAACCCGTCAGGGTTTCATGTTTTTTTGCAATAAAGTTATATTTTAATGTTCCGTCACCGTGCCAGATATAATTGATACCATCGAGTCCAAACATTTTTGCCTGCGATAGTTAAGACACAGTGGTAAAGTGACTGTTCTTGTTTTTCACAAAGTTCATATATATTCAAACGGGATAAAGACGGGGTTTACAGGCAAGAGAATATTGGACTACAAACAGAATAGTAGAAAATGGAATAATAATAAAAAACATAATAAGGGGAATGTAAAAGGCGATGAATATAAAGAATAGAGAATAATTGGACAAAAAAGATATAGAAAACTTACCCATACGAAGAACTGTTATTGATATATATATATTGCATTACATTAAAGGGCAAGTGTTGGTGTGTGTGTGTGTGTGTGTGTTTGGGGTGGGGATATGTCTTTTTTATCGGAGTCAGAAAGAAGCGCGAACAATTTTAGTTTCTCAACGCTATCAATCAAATTATTTTGTGTGAAACTTAACTCTATAAGCTATGGGTGAAATTTGGATTCAGATTGTTTTTCCCACTTCAACATGATACCCCCCCCCACACACACACACATTTTTCAAGTTATATAATCGTTCCCTTATACCAATTTTTATTAACCACGCTAATATTTTGTCTGACGTTTTGGTTGCGCATGTGTGCAATATCATTTATCAACCCATTGTATGCCACACACCCCAATTCAAACTATGTGTATTGTGTTTGCTCACGCATTAATCACATATAGAACCGTTCTGGTCGTGTATGTTGTCAGCCTTAATGGAATCGTAATAACTTGCTAAACATGTGTGTTGTCACCCTTAATGTAAACATTATTACATGCTTAACATGTAAGTTGTCATCCTTAATGTAACATTATGGGTGAATAGTTGACAAAGGTGCAAAATAATGTCATGTAAACTATCAATTACATGTGTAAATTGAATCGCATGTTGAGTGCAGTGATAATATGTAAGAAATGCTTGCTACGAAGGAGCACAGTTTATGCTATTTACAAGTAGCAGGGAAATCAAGCCGTTATCTCTAATTATGTGGCAGTTTAACCCTTTCCGGACCCATTTTATATATATAAAAAAAAACAATCTCAAAAGATGATTGGAAGAGTTTACGGGTCATAACCTTTATCATCTCACTGAATGATTCAAACTGCTCGAACAAGTGTTAATGATATTGACAAACCTTGTGGAAGGCATTCGAATGAAATTTCGTTAATTAAAATTGAAATTAATTTGGTAATCATTAAAGAAACGGATTCTTTCAAATGCACTCGTCGATTATTGGATCTATATAATCTCGATAGTTAAATTGTCAAGTTTAACAATGTCGATTGGATAAATACGATAATCCACTGGTACCAATGTGGGAATCTACATGTATCAAAATTCTGTGTACTTGTAATGTCTATATTTAAGTGGTATTAACCTTTTTACGCAATAATGTATTGGAGCATATGTTTATTTTATTCATGCATATCATATTGTTTGTTTGTACTATCATGCCTCATGTGAGTCATTTATCGAAAACTTTTTAATGCAACGTTTTCTGCTTTTGGAAAAAGTTGAGATTTTATGCATGATCATTTGAATGAAACACAAAGATCATATAAAATTATAAGACATTATTTTAGACAACAACAATAAATATATGTTTGAAAAGCACATGGCGCTTATTTCAACAATTTTAAGGTGGTACCTAACACTACAGGGAGATAACTCTGTAAAATCAGCAGAACGTTTTAATGACGTTGTGTTCATAAGGGAATATAAAGCTTCTCAATGATCAAAAAGGTGTTTGTCAAACTGCTTTATAACCATTGTAAGTTTTCTGATTAAGCGGTTGGTTCAAATTTCTTGAAATTCTTACATTTTTGTCAAATTAAAGGTCAAAGTAAATACTTTGTCAAAATTTTAAGAAAATTAAACGAGCCAAATTAATTTTAGTTAAAGTGTTAGGTACCACCTTAAGGAGCAGGAATTGCTAACCCTTTCTGAGCACTCAAGTTCACCACGGTTTTGTGGGAATTTGTGTCGCTGAATGTTGTTTTTTTTTATCTTTTGTTTGCATACTGATGTCGTCAGGGGTTCTATCGAATTGACGTATATCCAACAGGTTCATCTGTACTTATTTTTTCAAAGATGCGCATTGAAATTTTTCTAATTTTAGATTGAACTGTTTGTTAGAGGATTTCGTTATTTGTGGTAATTATGAAGAGTTTCTGTCATATTCATAAACTTCTATCTCATTTAATGTGTAATAACATGTCGTGATTAGCCGTCATTGCATATTTATGGGTAGCCTGACACCCGTAATACAATAAAATGGATGTACCATTGAAAAAGAGATAGACATGACATGTGCTATACAAAACAATTGCACAAGTATATGTCAATCACAGTTGTACTATTAAAACTTACACGACATAATTGTATATAATGGAACTCTAGACATCAACTGTCCGTGAATGCTGCCCATTTCATAACTTTACATTATATTTTCCATTAAATGCTTAACTCAATTGTTTGGAATAACGCATATATAAGTAAACCTAAAAATTTAAATATTATTATTCATTATTTTTCTTTTTTTAGATATGAGTAAATACATTATATATGCATGTATATGTTCCAGACCATATGAGTATTTGGACCATACGCGTATGATCGGACTATATGACTATAATAATTGTTTGGTTATCAGCGGGCCGGACCATATGAGTTGTTAGACCATTCAGGTTTTGTTTTCAAATTACCATCTAAACATTATAAACGTTTCAATAATACAAAAAAACAATGATGGTTACATGACAGTTTGTTAATTTTATAATTAAACAAGAGTGCACACACTTAAATGTCTAGCCTTCTTTACTAATCATTGATATTATGTTGATAGTCCTAAATATAAAGCTTTATTACAAATTTCACATAAACTTAGCTAAACAAAGACCAATGAAGCATGAAAATGAGGTAAAGGTCAGATAAACCATGCCAGGCAGACATGTAAATCTAACAATGCTTCCATATTACAACAAATATAGTTGACCTATTACTTATAGTTTAAGAAAAATAGACCAAAACACAAAAGCTTAACACTGTGTAATGAACCGTGAAATTGAGGTCATGGTCAAATAAAACCTGCGGGAATGACAAATGGATCATAATATATTTCCATACACCAAATATAGTTGACCTTTGGCATATAATATTAGATAAAAAGACGAAAACTTAAAAACTTAACTTTGACCACTGAACCATGAAAATGAGGTCAAGATCATATGAAATCTGCCCACTAGACATGTACACCTTACAATCATTCCATACAACAAATATAGTAGACCTATTGCATAAAGTTTGAGAAAAACAGACCAAAACACAAAAACTTAACTATAACCACTGAACCATGAAAATGAGGTCAAGGTCAGATGACACCTGTCGGTTGGACATGTACACCTTACAGTCCTTTCATACACCAAATATACTAGCCTATTGCTTATAGTATCTGAGATGTGGACTTGACTACCAAAACTTAACATTGTTGACTGATCCATGAAATGAGGTCAAGGTCAAGTCAAAACTGTCTGACGGGCATGAGGACCTTCCTATTACTTATAATAAGAGGGAATTCAACATTACAAAAATTCTGATTTTTTTCTCAAGTGGTCGCTGAACCATGAAAATGAGGTCAAGGACATTGGACATGTGACTGACGAAAACTTCGTAACATGAGGCATCAATATAAAAAATATAAACCTTTTTAGAAGTTAGCTAACGCCGCCGCCGCCGCCGGATCACTATCCCTATGTCGAGCTTTCTGCAACAAAAGTTGCAGGCTAGACAAAAATTACGTAAAAATTGAAAATGATGCCATAGTTAGTTTTCTTCGCTAGTTACATTCTTGCATGTAGGCTTGGAGTGACATTTACTACCACACGGTATCGTGGCTTTTTTGCATTTGTGAGTCTTGGTAGTGCACGATCCTGTTCAGTTACACCTTTTGTTTGCGAGTAAAGCTAGCATTTTTGCAGATGCGTACAGTGATACCGAGGTCTTTGGCAATTCTGATCTCTACGGTGTTTTTAATAAGCTCCCACTAGATCTCAAATATCGAAAAATGACTGCAATGCACCATACTAACAAGACATTTAAAATAAACTATGTTACTTTCCTGTTTTAAAAGAGTAATTGCCGCAGTTTGCGAGAGAAAAACTTTGAACCAATTGTTTAAAATACGCCGCATCTAACAATTAAAATACTCATTAATATATAATGTGTTCTGTTAATTTTTCATGTTTGCCAATACATTTATGTTTCTTGATTGCTGTAAAATTATTCATATTTGTTGTATACTTTTATAGATATAAAATATGTTTTTGTCACACACATAAATTTATTTATATGACAATAATGATAATCACCGGTCATGATCGGTTAATATTTACTATGTTATTTATTTATTTAAGCATCAAATAGAACTAAATAAGCAAAAGTCTAACATGAACAATTTTAACCAAAACATTGATGAGGTAGAAAATGAACTTATCATACATACCAGGACTAAATTTAGTTATACGCCAGACGCGCGTTTCGTCTTCAAAAGATTCACCAGTGACGCTCGAATCCAAAAAAGTTAAAAATGCCCAAAAAAAGAGGTTGAAGAGCATTGAAGACCAACATGCCTAAAAGTTTTGCCAAATACAGCTAAGGTTATCTATGCCTAAGGTAGAAAAACCTTAGTATTTTAAAAATTCAAAACCTTCGATTCATTTTTTTTTAACTTACTTTCGATACAAAAATTTACCAAATCTGATTATAAAATAAAGATCGTGTGACTTGGATATGAAAAACCCCATTACGTTTTGTGTTAAAGATTTTTTTGTGATCTTCTGATATTATGCGATGAATACACACTTTCAAAATTGTAAAGGCTGAACTCCATTGACTGATGTAATAATCACAAGAACAGAAAGTTTAACGGAGTGCAGGGTCGGATCAAGTCATTTTCAATAAGAGGGGGGGGGGGGGTCCCAACCCAGGATAAAAGGGGGGTTCCAACCATATGTCCCCATTCAAATGCATCGATCGTCCAAGAAAGTGGGGTTATACCCCCTGGAATCCTCCCTGGATACGTCACTGGCGTGACCCCTGATCTATATTATAACCTTATTACAACCAGACGTTTTATCGAAAGCTGTGCACACAGGATGTCATGATTCTGGCTTCATCATGAACTAATGAACATATAAGAGATGAAGGAACGGACAACCTTGTCCTATACCATATATCACAAATAAGTTACGTTTTGTTAGTGGTTAGTGTCTATTTCTTATTTCGTCCTGAACTTGCAAGAAATATTTGCCACCGGACGTTAGGCAAAAAATAATCAATATATTTCTAATTATTTTGTAGTGTTAATCTTCCAATGGATATCTTCCAATAAATAAAACACGTGAAACGTATTGGCGAAATACCAAGTTTCATTGGATAAAATCATGTGACTAATGAAATAGCGGGAGATATTTCGACATACAGAAACTGTTTTAGATTTGGTACAGAAAAGAAAGGTACATGTAGTGGGCGTCTTGTCAGTTTTATTCCAAGACAAGAGTAATTCACTGAACAAGGAACAAATCAGTCCAGAGAATAGGAATAATGATTTGAATTAATTATTTATAGTGTAACATCATGATTGCCAATGAGTGATGGATGACCGTCCAGAAACATAGACATGTAGTTATCATTTTATAGTTATTCGTCACTGTACGACAAACAAGGTTAAAGTATTGTCCGCCTTGGGATTTCCGACACACTACAATGGGAAGAAAATATCAGTTTCTAATATGAAAATTCAATTCTGAAAAATGACGAATTTTGAATGTGGATAAGATATATACTTTACCCGTATTTAAAGTGAATATTTTCGTATTTTCATATGATTCAGACTTGTTATGGCCACTAAGTGGACATTAGTAGTGGTGTTTACAATATTAACTATTGATATCACATATTCCCGCCATCTTTCTCATTTACGAAGGACTCAAAACGGAAATGCTAATTCTCTTGATTCTAGGAGTAGAACCAATTCAAATGGGAACTCTCGGAGAGGGAATATAATTTCACAGGTTTGTAATTATAAATTGTTAACATAGAATTTATGTTTAAAACGTTTTCTATCATCGGTTAACTTGAAAACATTATGTAATATAGGAGTGTTAAATTGCGTAAAGATAACTTAGTATTTTTAAAACGAAAAAGATGAATACAACAAAATCTTTTAATGGCCATACAAAAAAATACAGACAACTGTTGAATTTTACCCCCTACATGATCGCAAAAATCAATTAAACCATTTGTTTATAAAACTATGTATATTTTTATTATATAAATAAAAAGTAAAATCACAAAAATACTGAACCTAAAAGGAAAATCAATTCGGAAAGTCCATTATAACATGGCAAAATCAAATAACGAAACGCATTAAAAATGAATGGACAACAACTGGTATATTCCTGACTTGGTACAGCATTTTCAAATGTAGAAAATGGTGGATTAAACCTGGTTTTATAAAACACTGTTACAGATATTAGACATACATGTATAAACAAAAGTCCATTCCAATATATCGGAATACTATATCAGGTCCATTTTAAATTTATTTGATTAAAATAAATGAACATTTATAATCAAGGGCGACTGTTTCATTTTTTTGTTTTGCTAACGTAAAACCATTAAATCTACACAAGTTCTCGCAACATTAGCCACTTATCGAATAAAATCGCCAATCTAGTATTCTTTTAAGGTCGATACTGATTTAGGGAGTAGGTAGTGGGATATCAGAGTGCACCTTTTTTATGGCCCTACAAATATATGGTTAAAGTTGAGACTAAACTATTACAAGTCTCACTCCTTACATAGCCCCTTTTTTCAAAATTAAAAAGTAATTGGGTTTACCAACTAAAATTGTCGAGAGATGATACCAAAAGAGGACAATTTTCACGTAGTGTATTTTCCATGTGATTATGGACTTTCCGAATTGTGCATTATATTTGTGATTTTAGTTTTTCATGGTATATTTTTTTTTTTTAAATAAAGTGCATATACCTTTAAAACATATAGAATTGCTTTACACGCGAGTTAAGTTTAATTGCAGGTCCCGAAACGTGTTAAGACACCAACATTAAGGTCCTTCCGTTAGAAACACACACTGATAAGCGGAATGAGTGAGAACCATTGTTGAGAAAATATGGCGGGACAATGAGAACGTAGCTTCTTGTTCGCATCCGTTTCAGACTCGGGGCAATTTATAGCAAAACACATTGTACAGACACTTGTGCCGAAGCTACTTAAGGAGGCTCGATGGTTTAAGATTTTCAGAAAAAAAATAAACATTTATTTTTCATTACAAATTTTATTAATTACCTTTAGAAGTTGTTACTTTATCATATAGTACAAAAATCATTCGAAAACAAAAAATTCGTGTTGGCACCAGGTGACTTTTAAAATGTGGATATCAATGAAAAAGCTCTAAATTATCTCCCTTTGCTGCAACAATGCCATTTTTAGACATTATAATTGAAATATCTTTTTTAACTCATCGGTGACCTATATTTTTTATTGTTGTTTTCGAATAAGCTGTACATAAACTAAATAATTGTAAAATTTTAGCGATTTCTGTAATTTAGTTGTTTTTTATTTCGATATTACCTCTTTTTCTCCTATGAGTTCAACAGAAAATAAGTATTTTCACAAAAATGTATGCTTCTTTCGAAGGCAGATTGTGAGCGTAAATGGACGGTGACCCCATTTTTTTTTATTTCATTTTCTATTTAGTATAAGATAAAGTTAATTAAAGCACTGAATACATTGAATATGCAAACTTCATATCACTGATATCAATTTAGAATAACAAAGGCTGACGTAACACCAATATCTACATTAGTTTACGATTGAGTACCTCTGTACCTAAGCAAAGATGATTTATGGATGGAAATTTCAGAAATATTTATTTTCGATATTTGTTTAGATAAAAAGTTCTACTGAAGGCTATACTTTCTGATTAACCCATGTTCATAGAAAAAAGGAATTATATAGAATGCACTATGAAAATGATGTAAAGTTGGAGATAACTCCATGATCTGATGTGTATTCCTGATTTCTTAACTTGCAAGTCAAATAAGATCCATGAACAGGCAGAATAGTACCATTTTCGTGATGTTCTCACAATAATTAGTAAAATAACATAGCTTACACTCATGCCCGATTGTAATCCCTTACTTTAAAAATAATAAAATTGCATGATTGTTATGAGGGATGATGCAATGGCGGATCCAGAACTTTCTATAAAAGTTTGGGGGTTACTGACTGCCGTAAGAGGGGAGGGGAGGGCGCCACATACATCAATGATCCTTGATATTGTCAACAAAATTTTTCCCACAAAAGTCGGGGCCCGTGACCCCCAGCCCCCTTTTAAAACGCATATGTTGTGCTTTATTATTCTGATAAACACTTCTGTGTCTGCGTCATATTTATTTGCTTTTGGTCAGTTGTTTTGTTCTGATTACAATCTGGCGTAGACACACTGTGCAATGAGAATAAAGGTGTAATATACGAAATGACCTAGAACCCATTAAATATTAGTGACCATCATGTACATAAACCTGACATGAACCATATATCATCCGTCAATTTTGATCTTTTTATTACACATAGTGTTAGGTTAATGTTTATTCTAATATATATACTCTTTTATCTTACTATGGGCTTAACACTTTTATAATAAACATAGGTTTGAAATATTATTTTGTTGACCCGGCCGAAAACTGTGACATACTTATAACATTACAATTTTATATCAAAGAAACTAATTTGTCTCTTTTCCAGAATGAATATAATTTAGTGTCATATAAACACGGATCATGGAAGACATTTTGGCATAACTTTGCATTCTTAACAATAATCGAAATCGGCTATGATTTCCGTTTATAAGTTCTTCTTTGCATGATATTGGGTTGATTAGCTCTTGAAAAGTAGTTCTTCAATTAATACTATAAAAACTATCACCGTTCCGCCAAAAAAATATTTACACCTGGAAAGTTAAATCATACGTTTGTCATAAAAACTAGTTTGAAGTCATTCATTTGTGGTAATATATAGATCTTCTAAGATATTGGTTTATAAATAAGTGATACACTTCTCTTTTGTCTTATTGAAGTATTTTTTGTTTGCAAGAACATATATATATATGTTGAACTGTTATGTTTGCTATCTGATCTACATGTACACCCAACTCTCTAGATTTAGATGAAAAGTCTAGTTGCACATTCAAATTATCATTCTGTGAAATGATATAGTTTTTATTCGGCACATATAATAAAACCCTGTGAACATCCGTAGTCAAAAGGGGCAATTCTTAATTAATGCTGCTTGCTTTATTTAACATTCAGTGGCAAATAGGTCATGCATATTTAGGTCTTATCTAAAACATTTGAGCATTCTGACCACTTTCGCAAGCAGCATTAATATTTATTTTACCCATAATGAAGTAGCCAATGTTTGGTAAAATAATTAAACTGATGTACTAGTGATATTTGAATGTAATTTAAATAGAGAATATCAAAAACAAATAATCGAAAAAACGTAGCGATAAAAGAAAATACCTGCTTCCAGGGAAAATCATTTTTAATGTATATCAAATATAGTATGTGAATGTATAAATCATTAGGGACAAACTGGTCAAATACAATATGACTGAAAGGACAACCCAGTTATGTTCAGTTCAATTTTGTTTGCCTTTGTAGCAAGTTCTTGCACTATCCCTTTGTTTGTTTAATCAAAGACAAAGAATGGGAATTATAGCATAATTATTACCATGTAGACGTTAGGATGTAGTGAGGTGAAATTAAAAAAAAATGAAAATAATTAATAAAAAGATCACAAGTTAAGTAACAAAAAAAAGCAAAACATTGATATGTTATGGATTTCCGTTTTGAGATATTTAGCTTTTTGAAAATGACAGCAAAAGACTGACTCGGACCGTTACCTCATATATTAAGCATTTACCTCATATATTAAGGCATTATTTGGCTTTCAAATTGCAAAAAAAAAGTTATGTAGAATCTGCTCAAATGTGGGTAAATGATCTTTTATGAGCTATTGAAGTCTTATATAGAGAAAAAAGTGTTTGCTATAGGACAATTAAAAAACGTACATGCAGTAAAATAAAGATGAGGGAGAAAAAAACCCAACAAATATGCAAGAAAACTGAACACAAACAGGCGCGATGCGCGATATCATACACTAAGATGATAGAGAGATCAATAAATATGAAAAACCTCAAGAATATGGCAGAATAAACATTTAGTTGTCAATCAAATAGGAACTATAATTACGACATTAAATATGTGTAACTGGCCTCGTGTGTTACCATATATTTTGTTGATACACGAAATATATATTGATGACAACTATTATAAGATAAGGGGGAATATGTAATAGAACAAACACAAAATAACCACGTGTTCATAAATAAAAACAATGATTTAAAAACTCTATTATTACCATCGTTACGACAGATGTAACATCTAAGGGAGCTACCATTTGACTTAATTGGGGCCTAGGTCGAATTTTAAAAAATAAGGCTAGACAGGAGTTTTGAGTAAATAAAAAGGCAGGCCATGATGGTATACTTTGCAAACCAAAAGGCAGAATGACAATTTAGCTAAACAAAAGTCAGGGTAAACCAATTAAAGAAAAGGCAGGAACGAAAAAAGTAAAAAAGAAAGGCAAGACATTTTAAAAATAAAGTAATATGCAGGACAATATTTTTCATCCTAGTCACCCCCTTCCTCTAAATATTAAATTGTACCTCCCTAACATAGATCATGCTTTACACGATAGCAAAACAATTGTTTTGAATATCAATAGGGGACACAACAGTGATTTTCATATCCTTTAGTTCAAATGTTTTCTGCGGCGTTTTACGTTTCCGCAAATTGGCATTACTTTTCCGGGAAAAAAATGTGACTTTTCCGCCAACAAAAAGTTTACATTTCCGCAAATACATATCTTACTTTTCCGCAAATAATTAAGGAATACCTGTTGATCGAAGCAAAGTCATACTAAAAAAAAAAATATTTATTAAGTTAAAGGTCATCATTACATGCCAGCAAAACTCGTCATAAAACGTATGAACACGTATGTTAAAAAGACAGCCCTAATCCGATATATTGACCTATAATGGTTTTACCTTTTTTTTAAATTGTTATTTGGATATAGAGTTGTCTCATTGGCACTCACACCACATCTTCATATATCTATATCTTGATATGTATGAGTTCATAAGCGAGATATGTCAGAATCCATGTATGTGTAGCCATTAGGGCCAATACGTCGCAGTAGTACATTCACTGTTTACAAGTTTGTATTTAATTGTTCAAGAAGGAAGACCTTGTCCATCTTCTTCTTCTTTTTATATTTCCAAAGGGTTGTTTTTACGGTTAGATTTCTCATCTGTATGTAAGATGTTCCAGTTTCAATAACACATCGACAAAGACAAAAATATTAGGATGGCTAGCGTAAAACTGCTCGTTTAGGTGTGCATGAAAGACTCGGCACCATTCGTTGTTCTCTTTTCCTCGGGGTCAAGAGGTGTTACCTTATTATCTAATATGATATATTCAAATATTTATAATTTACCAGGTAATTTTTCGGAAAAGTAATAAATACAAATTGCGGAAACGTATACTTTGAATTTGCGGAAACGTAGTATTTGGACTTTGAAAAATTAGCGGAAATGCAATACGCCCGTTTTCTGGGCGTCCATTGTTGTTTCACTTAACGACCTTAGCCTCGATTTGATTCTATAATCGTTTTTTCATGATCCTAGCTAAGGGTGCTATAAACAGTTTCGTATAAAAAACTAGGGGTTATTCCCTGACTAAAAATAACCATGGAGGGAAACCCCTGTTTATTAACTCAATTGGTGCAAAAGTATCATGTTTTTTGTGTTTGATTGTAAAAAATAGTTAATTAGCTTTCAATTAAAACAGGTTGAATGATTGAAATATTTTTAAAAATTAAATTAACTTTACATGTTTTGAGGGGAGACAACTTTGTAAACATCCTGTTTTTTTGGCAGTGAAAATTGAAAACTTATTTGCAGCCACTGTAGCTCTTTTACGAGCAGGAAACCGTACCCTGAAACAAGATTTTTTTGAAAGGCCAGGTAAAAACCTACAAATTTCATACAGTTTTGATTATGAAAAATGTGCATGGATCATGTCTTCATGTCTGTGCACATGACCTGGTTTCAAGTTTTTTCTGTCAAAATTAGAGCTTTTTTCCCCCATGTTCATTGGATGGAATGTTTTTAATATATTAAAAGTACACATTATTTTTATTTCATTATAAACTAGAGAACATTCTGATTCCAGTGATATCAAGTTTTATACAAGTATCTTTATGAATCAGTCCACCACTAAGGGTCACTTATGCATGGTCCCTAAAAATGTGACGTCATAGAAAAAAAAATGTTGATTGCACCCTAAACAATGGAATTTTAAGTATTGCATGCTTCTTTTTGTAACTTAATGGGGGTGTAAAAGCGTTGACCGAAGTAAATTTTGTATGAAGCGCGGAAACATATTATATACTAAACATTAATGAAATCAGAGTTAAATATTTTGTTTAAGGTAGATTGGATTTTGGTATGACATGCGAACATGAGATTAATAATTTTATAAGCTGCATTGCAATGTTTAGAAAAAAGTAAAATCACAAAAATACTGAACTTAGAGGAAAATCAATTCGGAAAGTCCATAATCACATTGCAAAATCAAATAACAAAACGAATCAAAAACGAATGGACAAGAACTGTCATATTCCTGACTTGGTACAGGCATTTTCAAATGTAGATAATGGTAGATTAAACCTGGTTCTATAGCGCTAACCCTGATGGACTACGAAGTTTACATTAACACATATGTATGTGCTTAGAAAATGTATTTAATTATTCTACTTATTTTTCAGAATGCAAGACCAGAAACAACAGGAACAACACGATCGACTCAAAGCGATTCTCGCCGTAATAGTATTCGAAACAGTATTTCGGCAGCTGAACGACAAGCCACGCGGCCAGTTCCAAAAAGAGATGTTGATAAGACAATGGATGGTTTGGGATCTATTGGAAATATGTTGCCTTCGCCGATAAACCAGTTCATTAAAGATCTTCGATCGAACATGCCAAATTTAAGTGTTGGCATTGGTGCGAGTTTTGGCAAGCGAGGACAGACAAGAGAGCCCGAACGGCAAAGTAGGAGACAACAAAATTTCGATAGGCGTCAAGATTTAAGTGAAAGGCGACCTAGAAAGACAATGAACAGTTTAAGATCTAGGACACCAGATCCACTTATAGATCTTAGAGACCCGTTTCCGGTTGAGAATAGAAATACAAGACAGTTTATTGATAAAGTAGAGCCTCGATTTGACAATAATAGGAATCGATTACCTGACTTTACAAGTGGATTTGGTTTAGATAATCAACAAAGTGATCCATGGACACAATCTGGAAATTTTATGGACAGATTTGCTCCGGAACCGACATTTCTGTTATCCGGAGGAAAACAACCAGCCGCGCCATCATCAATATCATCTCCAACAAATTCAAATTCACTGAACAGAATAACACAAGATCAGAGTCTAAATTCTAATAGAGGAATGTTACCGAATAATAATAATCAGTTAGTGGCATCTCCAAATGTAATGACTAACAATCAAGGTCAAGGTAATCAGGGAGTACGACAAGGTCAAGTGGTGACAGGTCAAAATGCAATGACAAATAATCAGGTTCAAGGTAATCAGGGTCAACTGGTGACAGGTCAAAACACAATGACAAATAATCAAGGTCAAGGTAATCAGGAGATACTACAAGGTCAAGTGGTTTCAGGTCAAAATGCAATGACAAATAATATGCAAATGCAAGGAATGATGACGAACAATAGAAATAATTTACTTCAAGGTCAAAACTTGATAAATAACATGCCACAACAAACTGCAGGACAAACTCTCAGTCAGGGTTCAAATCTACAAGGTAGCACGCAAAATATGAATCAGATGGTTAACCAACAAAATCAAGTCCCAATGGTGCAGAACTCACCCGTTAATCAGATGGTGTCACAGCAGAACCAAAACAATTTACCCGGAATGCAACAGCAGCAATTACAAAGTCAAAGTAATGTATTAACACCATCACAGAATAACATGAATATGGCCTCACCTGTAAATACTATTCTTAGTCAAGGACAGATTCAACAAAATAGTGGCGGGCAAATAGTTACCGGTCTAAATGCGCAGAATCTGAATCAGATTCAGGGTCAAAACACAATCCAGAGCAATAACCAATTACAACAGGGACAATTGCAGCAACAGCAGAATCAACAGGCTAATAATCAAAACCAAGATCAAAACCAACAAACAACGTTACTTACATCCCTTCTGCAACAATTACTTGTTCAACTTAACGACGGACAGAGTGGTAGTAATACTATTAATTCAGTGCCACGTAAAACTCTCAACCTGCAACCAACCATGAATCAACTACCGAACAGAGGACAGTCGATGTCTAATAGTCCAGTACTTGGACAGAATGTACTACAATCTAACATTTTACCAAATCAGCAAATGAGTCTGACACAAAATCAACAACAGAACAATCAACAAAACACTCAGACCTTAATTCAACAACTTTTACAACAGAACCAACAGAAAACACAACAGTCTTTACAGCAACAACTAATACAACCATCATTGCAACAGCAGTTGATACAACCACCGTTGCAACAACAATTGCAGCAGCAACAGCTACAACAACAACTTCAGCAACAATTACAACAACAACAACTGCAAAATCAACTGCAACAACAATTGCAACAACAAAAACTACAAGAAAAATTGCAACAACAACTCCAACAACAAAAAGTACAAGAAAAACTGCAGCAACAACTGAAACAACAAAAATTACAAGAACAACTGCAACAACAACTGCAACAGCAAAAACTACAAGAAAAACTGCAGCAACAATTGCAACAACAAAATCTACAACAACAGCAACAGCAACAACAGCAGATTATTCAGCAAAATAATTTACTTCTCGGACTGAATGCCAAAAACAATGTTCAACCTTTACAACAACAACAACAACAACAACAAGCTATTTTAAATAATCAACAAGTTGTTGGTCAGAATGCTCAATCTCAAAGCAATTCAATCTTACAAGCCTTGCTTGGCATACAAGGTTCACCCCCAATGACAAGTATGCCTGCGAGTACACAAAGACAACACCAATCTAACACAAACAGTGTTATACCTGGAAACAATAATCTGATTGGAAATACTGGGACTCTCCAAGCCAATCCAGTAACAAATAATTTGCTTCAGCAGCTCGGATTAAACGGAAATAATCTTAATCAATTAAATCAATTAAATCAAGGAACAAATATAGTGTCTAATACTGTAACAAAACAACAAACTCTACCACAACAACAAATAGTACAACAACAAACTCTACCTCAACCGACACCAGCTACGCCTTTTCAAGGAAATCAAGCAACCATTAATTTACTTAAACAGCTTGGATTGACCAGTAATCTTCAGCTTACTAACCTGTTAAACCAAGGAACACAACAAAAACAGACGCTTAATACAAACCAACAAGTTCTACCATCAGTTCAACAATCACAGGCTGTGTCCACAAACCAGCAAATTCAACCATCAATTCAACAAACACAGGCTGTACCTACAAACCAGATAATGCAACCAGTAAACCAGCTAATGCAACAATCGAACCAGCAGACACAGGCTGTGTCCACAAACCAGCAGCCCCTGGCTGTGTCTACAAACCAGCAAACGCAACCATTAAACCTTCAATTGCAACAATTGAACCAGCAAATGGAACAATTAAAACAGCAAATTCAACAAGCAAATCAACAAACACAAGCCGAATCTACCAACCAGCAAATGCAACCAGTAAACCAGCAAATACAACCATTGAACCAACAAACACAGGTCGTGACAACAAACCAGCAGCAAATACAACCAGTAAAACAACAAACACAGACCGTACCACAAAATCAGCAAATGCAACCATCGAACCCACTTACACAAGCCGTATCTACAAACCAGCAAATCCAACAAGTAAACCAACAGATGCTACCATTGAATCAGACCTTATCTACAAACCCACCAAATCCCATGGAAGCATTGGTTAGTCAACAACTTTTAGCACGAATTCTCGGTCAACAAGGAATAGGAACAATGGTCATACCTACTCTAAACCCTATTCCACCAATGGCAGCAGGGGAAATAGAAATAGCTCCACCAATCACGTTGCCTACGACTGTCAGTCCGTTAAGCATAATAAACAAAACATCACAAGGGTTCGATTTACCCTTACAGAGACAACAACAAGATCAACAGCTCATTTTAGCCAATAACCTCCCTTTAGAGGTTTCGGGTAACTTTAGTCTTTCTCCCGCCGAGACAGGAGTTACCCAGGCAAAAACTTCATTTATGCAGGATTCGACTGTAGCATCTACAACTGTAGCATCTACAACTGTAACAACAAAAGACAACTTAGTAATAAGACTAAATCAAACATCAAAAGGTATTCGATTAATTCCAGACGGAAGGGGTGGGGTACGAATAATCAATTTAAGAGCGGCAGTGAGTACAGAGACACCATGGATAGAAAGCGGGACAAGTAATTCAACAGTCTTAACTGAGGCCGAACCCCTTCACAGATTGGCATTGCTTAATCCCACCAACGAAACCTTACGGAAATTAGAAATAACAGATAGACTTAACACTACCGATATACCGGAAGAAATAGAACTCCCAAATGGTACAAGCCTAGATGGACCAGGTCCAACTCCGGCTATGAATTCAGTATATAGAGGTAAACCTACTACCCTAACACCTACAGTATCAGTTACCATAAAACCTACAACACCTACTACCATAAAACCTGCAGCACCCACTACTGTTGAACCGGAAGAAACAACAATTCCAATAGACTTTAGCGAATATGATATTGAACCTGAGGAAGGGATGTCTACCACTAGTAGCGAGGTCGAACCGACTACTACTAGTACCACAATTGCACTGAAAGCAACAACGCGTTTAAATAATTCAACATCTACCTCAGTGGGACCTACATCTGTTATTACAGTGAAACCTAAAACCATAACAACTACTACAGCGACAATTGTAACAGTAAAACCTACTACTATAGAAAGAACAACACCCAAACCAACAACCATAATTAAAACAACGGTTCGACCAACTACCATAAAAACAGTAACGATTCGACCAACAACTTTAAAACCACCAACAACGCAATTCATACCAATAACTACTCCACAAACATTTATACAATCTGCGTTGGGTTGGTTGTCTCCCTTCTCTACTACACCTGCATCTGACATTATAGCATATGGTGGTTTCTTAAACATGGTGGATCCATATATGCAAACAAAGGCACACGAGCCTGCTTTATACGATATTTTGAATGAAGTTATGCTAGGTAAATTAAAAGGAATGAAATGATGTTGTCACGTGCCAATTCGTCGGGGTAACAACCAGCTGAAAGTGGAATAATACATTTTTAATGAGTATATAATATGAAAGAACATTAAATACGTAATACCTAAATTTTTAAATTAGTAATGTATTCATCTATAGGTACTGTAACCCGAATAATACATTCGTTAATTCCGCACTCGTCACTTCTCGGTCGATACCGTTACTAGCGGATTCATCCGAGGATTGCCGATTGGTTAATTCAACTGCTCTACGATGGTACAAGTTGGAGAGTCAAAAACGGAGAGGGACTGAATTATTCGGGTTATTAGGAAAAGTGAATTTATATGATAGAATAATGAAAGTATACAACGTGACTAGTGCAGTTTATTTATATGTAAATATCTGTTATAAGATACTAGTAGATAATGTGGTTCAAGCAGTAGTAGATGTCATCAATCAGTCTTAATAAAAATGAAATATAAGACCGAGTTTTGTTCAGTCTTTGTTAAACGTTACCAATATTGAAATTGTTGGTATGATTGCCAATGGGACAAATCTCCAAAAGAGAGCAAATGGCATAGACGAGTACAACTATAGGCCTTCGTTCGGTCTTCGATAATGAGCAAAATCCACACCGCATAACCAACTATACAATAGTTATAGGAATATGTGGTATGCGTGCAAATGAGACAACTCTACATCCAAGTAACAATTTATTAAAGTAAACCATAATAGGTCACGGTATGGCCTTTAACACGGAGCCTACAAGTCTATTTTATGTTTCCAAATCGTGGTTAATGAAAAAAATATCGTTTGCTGAATCAACATTGTTGTTTCCGCTTTTCTTGGATAGATGAAATGAACTCAATAAGTCACGTGGTTGTCATTATTTTCGATCATAATAAAGTATTCTTTGTTGATTATTCCAGATCTAGATTGGCCAAAATGGCTTTAATTTGATATATATATGTCTGTCTTATAATTGATTTGTTTTTTAGTGTCTTTTTGTCGCCACTTTTATGCAATGCATTTTGGCTATTTGTCTTATGACCTTAGCATACATTATGTCTCGTATATCTGGATATATTGAATTGCCTGCATATGATTTGCTATGATTTATACTGTTTACTGTCTATGATGCATTCAGACTCGTGTGTTATCATGTCTTTAAATTGTCACACCATATTTCATTTGTGCTGATGTTGCGTAAAGCAACCACCAACCAATCAATCAATCAATCAATTACATCAGAGAATTTTGATAAACACTTATTTGTTAACTTGTTCTAGGAGGTTAGAAGCAGGGTTTGACTTCAGCAAACACTTTTAACGCCGCAACATTATGTATGTTCATGCCCCATATCTTGTTTCAGTGTTGTATGTTGTCTAATATGTCTGCAAGGTACATGCTTATTTAGTATCATAAAAATTCTCAACACAAAACTTTCCTAAATTCATTTTTGTCAATCTTTCATGTAACTAAGCGTTTTCAAATACCACCAAATATTCAGTGTGAGATTTAAGACTATAACAATTGAATGGCACGCTTGGTTACTTATGTTGTACTGTATAACCTTTGTAATGGTTCATTCTAGATTATTTACTATTGCCAGGGAGATAACTGTCCCCTAGAGTTCAAATAAAGTTGATTATAGCAATATAAGTTCACAGTACAACAATGTCGTAAGAAACCCCATACCATATAGTCAGCTATAAAGAAGATATGACGCAAAGTCAACCATTGAATTGCATGTCGAAATGTACTATTGTATTGTTTATTTGTGTCCTTCTCTGTCCCGGATGTTCTTGCATTTATTTTTACTGTATTTCTGTCATGCAGTGTTGTCATTTTATTGTTATATTTAACATTGCCATAAAAGCGCGAGGTTTGGCTAGCCACAAAACCAGGTTCAACCCACCATTTTTTTTCTAATAATGTCCTGTACCAATTGGCAGTTGTTATCTTATAGTTAGTTTCTGTGTGTGTTGTATTGCCGTTTATTTTTGTTCTACTTCCGTGTTTCTGTTGTTATACGGTATACTACTGTTGTCATTATTGGTATACGCACATATAGAATGTGTGGAGGTAAAATATGTTTTAAATCGATTAACCCTCTTCTGGCCTGTGAGTTAAGCCGCTTTACCAGCAAAACAAAAAAAAAGAAATAAACAGAAAGAAAAGAAACAATTAATTAGAGGTAAGCGACCAATTCGTTTCTTTTTCCTTCGTATTTCATCTTTTTTCTTTCTTTCTTGTTTTCCTTTTTGCACTATATTTGTTTGTTTGGTTGGACTTTGTTTATTCTTATCCACAAGTTTATTTGTGATAGAAGTAGATTGGCTTATTGTAAATTGTTATGTTGATTCTTAAACTGTTAGCAAACTACGGCTATGATAATAGACTGTCTCTACAAGATAAGGAATAAAGGTCATCTATGTTCATTTAGAACAATCCATGACAATATATCATGTTTGTCAGTTAAAGGCCAAATGATTAACATGCAGTGAAATGTTTCAAAGTCAGTTTCAAAGTGTATTAGAAACAGAAGTGTTATTTACCAAAAACATAATTACACACAATATATGTACATGTATATGCATCAAATTAAGTGTCGATATATGTTAGTCTTTGTTAGTCTTGTAGCCTTTTTAAGTCTTGTATGATTTTTAATTTCAGTTTCTTGTGTATAATTTGGAGTTTAGTATGACGTCCATTACCACTGAACTAATATACATGTTTATTGAGGGGCCAACTGAAGGACGCCTGCAGGTGCGGGAGTTTCTCGCTGCATTGAAGACCTATTGGAGGCCTTCGGCTGTTGTCTGCTCTATGGTCGGGTTGTTGTCTCTTGACACATTCCCCATTTCCATTCTCATTTTTTACTTTCAATCTACGTTTTTTCACCATTCCATTAAATAGACACAAAAGATACCAAAAGGACATACACATACATAAGTCCAAATAACACTGACCACACCATTCATGGCTAAGATAGAAATATATCAACAAACAAACAGAAGTCCACAAAACACAACATAAAAAAATCATAATATTTGTCAATTAGCATACTAGGTCGGGTTTAAAGTTGTTTTTAAGATATTAAGCATAGTACATCTCTGTAAAATGATACATAACCTATTTACGCATATGTCACCCGTCATGTGAATCCATACTCTATCAAAATATTTCAATCAGGAATAGGCATTCGGCAATCCTCGGTAGAATCCGCTACTCTACTTATATTAGATGAGGGCACGGAATCAGCCGAGTTATGACGAATGTGGGAATAGGACAGAATCAGTTAATTTACAGATCAGATACGAGTTTGTACAGATCATCATGGTGTGATGGTGACTGTAATATTCATGTAGTTTAATTTCAGCTATTCCTTCTCATTACTCTGTTCGAGTAGTTTTGTTTGTGTAAGGAGCACACTTTCGCCGTCTCTGACCATTTATTTTAACAGATATCTCTTTGGTTAGTGCGTTTCCGCCGAATTGTCTGAGTACTTCCTCCGCCATAATGATAGATTTCAGAGGCGGATTTAGGGGGAGTCCCAGGGGGCCCGGCACCCCTTTTCTGGGAAAATATGTGTTGATTACATAGGAAATCACTGAAGCATGACCTAAGTGGGCCTCCTCAGGCAATCAGTGGGTCCCCACTTATGGAGATTTCTAGATCCGCCCTTGGACTTCACAATTTCGATCAGTTTCCTTAGTATTTACATGATCCTATTGTCATTGAGTGTTTTTAAAAACTCAAAACTCACTAGGATTTAAAACATTGATAACATTTTCATTCAAATTAATCGAATTTATGTTTAGCTCTAATTTGGCTATATTGAGGACATTCAAGAAAGAAATGTATCTCATTTTCTATTTGTGCTGTGCAAAATAAAAAAAAATATAGATCCGAAATACGGTAAATACCAAAAAAAATGCCATCAAGTAAGACAAATGACGTAAATAGATATAGGAAGATGTGGTGTGAGTGCCAATGAGACAACTCTCCATCCAAATAATAAATTTAAAAAGTAAACCATTATAGGTTAAAGTACGGCCTTCAACACGGAGCCTTGGCTCACACCGAACAACAAGCTATAAAGGGCCCCAAAATTACTAGTGTAAAACCATTGAAACGGGAAAACCAACGGTCTAATCTATATAAACAAAACGAGAAACGAGAAACACGTAAATATTATATAAACAAACGACAACACTACTGTACATCAGATTCCTGACTTAGGACAGGTGCAAAGATTTGCAGCGGGATTAAACGTTTAAATGGATCCAAACCTTCTCCCTTTTTCTGAAAAAAATAGCATAACATCACAACATAGAAAAACACACGATAAAATATCAATTGGCAGACTTAACTCAATCAAAAAAACGTATGATTACACAATGAACGAATAAATTTGAACTGCGATATCTGAATACAAATGTAAGCCAAAACATATCATTGGTCACAGTACGTCCTTCAACCCAAAACACATATCGTTCAGTCAAATACAAAATTCCCTGACATAACAAAAAAGAAAACTACTTCACAAAAGAAAACCAACGACCTTCTGAGTGTACAGGTCAAATTAACAATATTAAACGATAAACAAATATAAATATATAAATGATAACATTAAATGTATGTTTCATGATAATACATCATTTTGATTGGCTAACAACAATTTGGCGTCATTCTGAAATTAACCTTCATTTCAAAATGAAATGCAAGATTCATGATGATACAAGCTTTCACAATAAAGTATACATGTAAATAAAATAACAACTTGATAAACAGCAACCAAAGACAATCACTTAATCACTGGCTACTGACATAACTTGGGACAGACACACATTTAGGAAATATATATTATTAATTTGTTTGGCCTTTACAGTCAGAGATCATTTGACCACTAACCAGTGAACGTATTATATATAAACCTTGAGATCTTTCTTCACTTGTCAAATAAATTATCAAACCGTATCAGTGATCGAAAACAATGAAGTTTCTGTTTCTAACTATTGTCGCCGCTTGTTACATAGGTGAGTTGACCATAATCATTCTTTCTACGCGACCATTTTGTATAGGATGACAAATGTTTTAAAACATATTTGATTTTTGTATCATGTGCCCACTTTTCCTACATTTCATTACAGTTTAGAAATACAATCTAGCAATCTATTGTTTCAGATTCACTTCTTTAATAATAGCATGGAATTACTCAAAAATAAATTTATTATCAAAGGGAAAATCCGCGATTTTTTACTTATCATCTAATAAGTTTGTTTATCTTAACATGAAAAACACATTCACAAAGTTTATTTCAATTGAAATGAATTGTTTTCCCCCCTTTGTCTTAATAAGTTATGCAAAATAACTTTAAAAAAATAATGTTACTAAGTGGTTAATTAATGAAATACATAAAAGAAAGCCCATTTAATTTTTTGTTTCATACCATATCTATAATCAAGGGGAGATAATTATTTAAAACCTTTAACACGTCCATCCTTTACCGACACGTCAGCAATTGAAATTATAAACGGTCAAATGCTTGAAGAACCAACCAAAATTTTCAAATGCCATTCTCCTTTCTTCTTTATGCAGATCCTTCCAGCGTTGGAGCACAAACAACTATTCATTCATTCATATTTTTATTTCCTCTTTACAGAGATTACATGAATTATATTATCATGAACAATACATTAAAACATCAATAGCAGAACATATAAATGATATAAAGTTGTAAGCAATACGCAATATATACCCTCAACGGATTAATTTTAATTAATTTAAGATTTATATGTTGCAGCTTACTCTATCAGTGAGAAATGTCAAGGAACAGATACTGGCCCTTGTATACACACAATTTGTGACAATACAACCGCTGTCCAGTGTGTAAACGGATTGTGTTCATGTGAACCAACGCTGAACTTGAGTATGTGAATTTAAAATTTGTTACGTTAAAAAAATGGTTATCCTTCCGTAGCACCTACATGAGTGTGTCACTGCTTTTATGATGTTATTGGAAGGTTGTATCATTCGGGAGCACCTGAGAGTGTCAGGATGTTTTTTTAGGGTATTTGAAGGTTTGATAATTCGGGAGGATTTGAATATGTCAGGGTTTTTCTGAAGATATTCGAAGGTTTTCTCTTTCGGGAGCATGCACATGAGAGGTTCACAATGTTTACGCGGGTATTCGAAGGTTTGATCATTCGGGAGGACCTGCATGTGCCACGTTTTTTATAAAGATATTCGTAGGTTTTGTCCTTATAAAAAAAATGGGTATCCTTCCGTAGCACCTACATGGTTGTCTCACTGCTTTTATGAGATTATTGGAAGCAAGGTTGTATCATTCGGGAGCACCTGAGAGTGTCAGGATGTGTTTGAAGGTTTGATAATTCGGGAGGATTTGAATGCCAGGGTTTTTATGAAGATATTCGAAGGGTTTATCCTTTGGGAGCACCTGAGAGGGTTAAGATGGTTATGCGTTAATTCGAAGGTTTGATCATTCGGAAGGACCTGCATGTGTCACGTTTTTTATGAAGATATTCGTAGGTTTTGTCCTTAGCTCGAATATCGTCATGGATTTTAATAGGGCTATTCGAAGTATTTATATTTCAGGGGTACACCAGTATGTCACGGTGTTTATGTTGTTTTTCGAAGTGTTTATCCATCGGGAGCTCATAAGTGTGTTTATGTTGTCACAGTGTTCATAATGGTTATTCGAAGTGTTTATCATCCAGGGTACATGTACAACATAAAATTGAGAATGAAAATGGGGAATGTGTCAAAGAGACAACAACCCGACCATAGACTGACAGACAACAGCAGAAGGTAACCAACATGTCTTCAATTCAACGAGAAATTATCGCACACGGAGGCGTCCTTCAGCTGGCCCCTAAACAAATATATATTCTAGTTCAGTGTTAATGAACGCCATACTAAACTCCAAATTGTACACAAGAAACTAAAATAAAAAATCATACAAGACTAACAAAGGCCAGAGGCTCCTGACTTGGGACAGGCGCAACAATGCGGCGGGGTTAAACATCTTTATGAGATAGCAACCCTCACCCTTTACCTCTAACAGTATTTAGTTGATGAGTTTATTTGAAGTGTTTGTCCTTTGGGAGCACCGGCATATTGCTCAGTTGTATGGGGCTATTCGAAAGTGTTTAATATTTTATGAACAATTGCTTGTCTTTTTATCTCAACTATTTTCCATTCACCAGGAGGTTGTATGTACTTTTTTTTCATAATTTCTTACGTACGCGGGTATTTTTAAAACACATTTATGCCTTAACCTTGCACCGTTATAATCAATTATTGCTAAACAAACATAATTTAAAGAGCAGTACTATGATTTCTGTGTACACAGCGGAGTATACTAAAAGTATGGAAAAACACCAAGAAATAAGTGTTCTTTGTATGTCATAATGGGATATTCTGAAGATGCTATCATTCACGGAAATCTGACATTGTTTCATCAATTTGACGTTGTTACATTATTTACCAATTTAGAATTATTAAATAGGACATTGTTTTGCTTTTGTCGTTTATTTGAAAAGTGTTGTGTTCTTAACTTACATTACTTATCGAAATAGTGAAAACAAAGTAAATAAATCAACCTATAAAAATGAAATCGATGTCCGCCCACCTACACTAATGTATTTTCGTATAGTCCCTTGTGTATATACAAATGTGTGATTGCTCTGACCAAAAATAAGCAAGTAACTAAACACTTTCCATTTGAATTGAAGCAAATTCTTTAGCTGTATAAAAAAGAAGATGTGGTATGATTGCCAATGAGACAACTCTCCACTAGAAATCAAAATGACACAGAAATTAACAACTATAGGTAACCGTACGGCCTTTAACAATGGACAAAGCCCATACCATATAGTCAGCTATAAAAGACACTGTAAAACAATTCAAGCGAAAAAACTAACGGCCTAAATTATGTACATAAAATGAATGAAAAATAAAAACTTCTTTTCAGAATGCGTGACGATGCAAGATTGTTTGAATCTGGGTGCTACATGGAACTGTGCTAAAGAAAGACGTCACTGTATCGATAACATGTGTACATGTATTAGACTTCCGGCATAGGATGATCAGCCACAATTGACTTTTTTTTATTATCATACGAGTTGTATTAATAAAAACAAAGCCACCATTCTATATTTTACAAATTTATGTGTTATTACAACGTAGTATTCTCGGATACAGCAAAATAGTATCCTATCTGGAGCCAGTATACTAAATAACAAAAAGGCCGAAGTACATTTTTTACCGACTCTTAATTTTTAGGTAGAAAAAATACGTAAACTCTTATAAAAATGAAAGAATTAATTTTAAATAGTTATGTTCATGCGTTATTTACAAAAGCAGAATAGAGAAGAGGTATAGCGCTCTTATTAATGTGCTTCTCCTTAAAACAAAATGAGACCTTTAACACGAAATAATCGCTTTATGTGAAAAGGGATATGATTAAGCGTCTTTGAAAATAACCAACTACACTTAAGTTAAAGCTGAACACATCTGTTATATTTCCTATTTTGCGAATTCGGAATATAGATATATTTTGAAATTCCGAATTCGCAAAATAGGAAATTGAATTGAAATTCCGAATTCGCAAAATAGGAAATATAACAAATCTACAGTCGAATATATGGTGTTCAACTTGAGACAAATTTCTACACCACACATCAAACAACCCAGTAACAATACATTCAAAGATTATTGAAGGTAAACAATTTCTTTAAAAGTAAACTTGTCTTCCTTGTATATATATATATATGAACAAAACATGTGGTATGATTTCCAATAAGACAACTCTCCTCAATAGACCTAAATGACACAGGTATTAACAACTATAGGTCACCGTACGGCATTCAACATGTTCAACAATGAGCAAAGTCCATACCGCATAGTCAGCTAGATTAGACCCCGAAATGACAAGGTAAAACAATTCACACGACAAAACTAACGGCCTTACTTATGTACAAAAATAGAACAAAAACAAATGTAACACATAATCAAAGTTTAACGACAACCACTGTATACGGATTCAATGAGATCCATAATGGTAGCTGAAAGCGATCAATCAAATTTACAATTTTGGCAAAATTAAACCATAATGGTAGCTGAAAGCGATACATCAAATTTACTATTTCACTTTCGTTAATGATTGAACAAAAACAAATCATATTTTATATTTGTTATATATCTATTCGTCTGTTCTTGGATATATTAATAAAACACTGGTATTCTAGGAAAGATAACTCTAACTACCTAAAGGAATCCCAATCTTGTGTAACTAAAGTAGTTTTTTGTGCATTATTTAGCCATACTGTTTCTGCCTATTGCATTAAGGATGTATCTAGGTGATCTAAGGTCAAAATAAAAATATTGATAGGTCATGGAGCTCCTTTTCAAAATATTTGATTTATAAAATATTGCGGGAAAAGGCTGACTCGGACGTTTTTCCTATTTTTTTGCATTGGTATTATTTGTGTCTCAAATTAAAAGAAACAAAAATCAAGAATCTGCTTAAATTTTGTAAAATGACCTTTTATGAATTATAAAGTCTTATGTTAAAAGATAAATACTAGGTGTTATGGGGCAAAATAATTTTACATTGTATCGTATGAAAAACACTGAGGAGTCCGAACATTTGACACTTATTCCAAAACCTCACCTATAAGTTCATCCTTAAATGAACGATACGATAAATGTGAAGGACTACTAATGCTTATAATGATTAATGACTTAAAAGCTGCGAATACTCAAAGATGTACGCAGTGTCTGTTTTTTTGTTAGGATGTACAAGTACCCGTCCACATCCACTCTGTGTTTTTGTTGGGATGTACAAGTACCCGTCCACATCCACTCTGTGTTTTTGTTGGGATGTACAAGTACCCGTCCACATCCACTCTGTGTTTTTGTTGGGATGTACAAGTACCCGTCCACATCCACTCTGTGTTTTTGTTTGTCTGATGGTCTTTTCAAATTGATTTTATATTTTGTTCTTATGTTGTACTGTTACTCCACTGTTCCAGGATAGGGATGGTCGGTGTCTTCAAATTAGTTTAACGTCTTTAGTTTATAGTCTAGTGCGAGGAGGAAGGACCAATTTCATCTGATTTTTTTTCACACTATGTCAATTTGAAAAAGGACTTTACTGAAATGTTTGAAATTCAAAATCATTGATTCAAAAACTTGCGACACTATTCGTTATGCCTGCAACTCTTTGACAGTAGATTTTGAAAACAAATTAGAATTAAATTATCACATACACAGCTCTACTTTCGCGTAGGTACAATTTCTGTACTAAAAATCTGTAGGACTGAAAATTTGCTTTTAATATTCAGTACTATTTTGTGACTTTAAAATTATTGTAATATTTAGGTACCTGTATTTTTTTACTTCAAAAGTAAGGTACTTCAGAGTTTGGTTATTACCGTTACATTTTCAGCATTTTGAAAGTTTTTCTATTTCAAATCTCTTAAAATTATGATTTTCAAACATGGAATATTGTATTATTTGTGTACCAAAATATTTAGTACAAACCAAGTACTGTAAAATACAAGTACCTAAATATTACAATAATTTTAAAGTAAAGAAATAGTACTAAATATTAAAAGTAAATTTCCATTACTACATATTTTTAGCACAGAAATAGTACCTATGCAAAAGTAGCTGTGTATCAGGGAAAGGGATGACAATTTTAACCAATTCAAACTTTCTATTGGAAGTGTTCCTTTAGTCTTTTTGTTCTTTCTATATTTATCTATGTATCTGATATTCAGTGGTTGCCGTCTGTTTATGTGGTTCATAAGTGTTTCTCCTTTTTCGTTTTTATATAGATTAGCCTATTGGTTTTCCCGTTTGAGTGGTCTTAAATCAGTAACTTTGAGGGCCCTTTTAGCTAGCTGTTCGGTATGAGCCAATGCTCCGTATTGAAGGCCGTACATTGACCTATAATGGTTTACTTTTATAAATTGTTACTTGGATGGAGAGTTGTTTCATTGGCACTCATACCCCATCTTCCTATATCTGTTATTACTTGGATGGAGAGTTGTCTCATTGGCACTCATACCCCATCTTCCTATTTATATTTATTTATTTAAGTTTCTGCTCATGTTTCGTTTATTTTGTATTCTGTAAGTACCACCCACACCGTCATCCTAAATCACTGAAAACACATTTCAATGTAATGTGTATAATATTGTAAAGGTATTTCTTTTAAAGAAATGACAAAATTTCAAAAATTTCAAACACGAAAAGTTTATTAAATCTTTCAGTTTCAAATATTAGAAAAAGTTAATTTAAAGTGATAAATTCAAAATTTATAGTTCAGTAACTCATCAATAAAACATTTATCATCAGTTAACCTTTTGACCTTAAGTGACCACCTTGGTAATATATATGTTTGTATACATGTTAAAACAGGTACAGCAATAAACCTGCCTTTCTCATCAATAACAACATGTCTATTTTAGTGTTTAAACAAGTCAGTTGGAAAGTACTCTGTCATTTCAGGTACGAAAAGTGCAACAATACACAAAGTTTTTTGCTGCCATCCATGATTTTGTGGTTAGAAATGAACATGACTCTGTTGGTGTTTTGATAGTTTCATATAAAAAGAAAAAAGTAATATATTTTACGTGAAGTTAAATCAATTTATTGATGATTACATATAGAATGTGCTATGCATATACATATGCATATATATAAAACTGAGAACCACCTCCGTGTGCGGGATTTTCTCGCTGCATTTAGGACCCATCGGCGGTTGTCTGCTCTATAGTCGGGTTGTTGCCTCTTTGACACATCCCCCATTTCTATTCTCATGTTTATAACTATGATTTGTTTTACAAAAAAGATGCAAGTTAGTCCAATAAAGATTTCATATTGATTTTCTGTTAATTCGTTTCATGTTGAATACGTGAATATGACCAAGGAGACAACCAATAAAAGAAAAATCGAAGAAAACAAATGATGCCATGAACAGATGAAAAACGAAACAATATAACCATTCTTTATTTTTTTAACGAAACACAAATTCCTTCATTGAATTATGATAATGTTATTTAAACACAAAAAAACCTTCGGTTTTCTTTCGGGTCATGTGATAAAAGGCTATAAAACAAATTAAGGATATGTATCATATACAAAATACTTGTAAAGGTTAAACATGTTTATTGTTCAGTGTCATGTGTATATAAAATGTCGTCTTGACAATTAATTGAAAAAAATGGTTGTTTCAATGTTTATGAAATTTCTGAGTAACTTTTCAGTATTAAGAGTCGAATCAAAGCACATACATGTTTTTTCTACATTGGCTAGAGGAATATGGGGAGGGTTGAGATAAAAAAAAAAAAAAAACATGTTTAACCCGTCTGCATTATTGCGTCTGTCCCAAGTCAAGTGCCTCTGGCCTTTGTTAGTCTTGTTTGATTTTTTTATTTAGTTCCTTTTATATATTTTGGAGTTCAGTACGACGTCCATTATCACTGAACTAGTATACATTTTTGTTTAGGGGCCAGCTGAAGCACGTCTCCAGGAGCGGGATAGCCTCGCTGCATTAACAAGAGTGCACACACTGAAATGTCTCGCCTTCTTTACTTATCATTGATATTATGTTGATAGTCCTAAATATAAAGCTTTATTACAACTGTCACATAAACTTAACATAAACCAAGAAAACTAAACATTGACCTTTGAACCATGAAAATGAGGTCAAGGTCAGATTAACCATGCCAGGCAGACATGTACAGCTAACAATTCTTCCAAACAACAAAAATAGTTGACCTATTGCTTATAGATTAAGAAAACAGACTAAAACACAAAAACTTAACACAGAGCAATGAACCATGAAAATGAGGTCAAGGTCAAATAAAACCTGTGTGACTGACATATAGATCATCAAATATTTCCATACACCAAATAAAGTTGACATATTGCATAAAGGATTCGAAAATAAAGACCAAAAACTCAAAAACTTAACTTTGACCATTGAACCATGAAAATGAGGTCAAGGTCAGATGACACCTGCCAGCTAGACATGTACACCTTACAATCATTCCATACACCAAATACAGTAGACCTATTGCATACAGTATAAGAAAAACAGACCAAAACACAAAAACTTAACTATAACCACTGAACCATGAAAATGAGGTCAAGGTCAGATTACACCTGCCAGTTGGACATGTACACCTTACAATGCTTCCATACACCGAATATACTAGACCCACTGCTTATAGTATCTGAGATATGGACTTGACCACCAAAACTTAACCTTGTTCACTGATCCATGAAATGAGGTCGAGGTCAAGTGAAAATGTCTGACGGGTATGAGGACCTTGCAAGGTACGCACATATCAAATATAGTTATCCTATTACTTATAATAAGAGAGAATTTAACATTACAAAAAATCTTAACTTTTTTTCAAGTAATCACTGAACCATGAAAATGAGGTCAAGGACATTGGACATGTGACTGACGGAAACTTCGTAACATAAGGCATCCACATACAAAGTATGAAGCATCTAGGTATTCCACCTTCTAAAATATAAAGCTTTTAAGAAGTGAGCTAACACCGCCACCGCCGCCGTAGCCGCCGCCGGATCACTATCCCTATGTCGAGCTTTCTGCGACAAAAGTCGCAGGCTCGACAAAAACCCATTATTGGACTTCGCCGGACTGCTATCTGCTCTTTGGTCAGGTCATTGTCTCTTCGACCCTTCCTAATTTCAATTCTCAATTGTATTTCATACTTTTAAGCAGTATATAACATTCATTTGAAGGCCGTACATTGACCTATAATGGTTTACTTTTTTTGTTATTTGGATGGAGAGTTGTCTCATTGGCACTCCTACCACACATTCCTATATCTATTTGTGGCACGAAATGAAATTAAGTGGTATGTCGGTACTTTCAAAAGAATGGAGCAAGAACAATAAGTAATATTAACAAAGATATACAGCTATAAAACGTGGGGTGCATGTCAGTTAAACAGCTATAAAACGTGGAGTGTATGTCAGTTAAACAGCTACAAAACGTGGGGTGCATGTCAGTTAAACAGCTACAAAACGTGGGTGCATGTCAGTTAAACAGCTACAAAACGTGGGTGCATGTCAGTTAAACAGCTACAAAACGTGGGTGCATGTCAGTTATACAGCTATTTTTTAATTTACTTTATTTTGATTGAGTTAAGCCTGCCAATTGATATTTTATCGTGTGTTTTTCTATGTCGTGATGTTACGCTATTGTTTCAGAAAAAGGGAGAAGGTTTTGGTACCTTTAAAACGTTTAATCCCGCTGCAAATGTTTGCATATCAGTCAGGAATCTGATGTACAGTAGTTGTCGTTTGTTTATGAAATTTATACGTGTTTCTCGGTTCTCGTTTTTTATATAGATTACGACCGTTGGTTTTCCCGTTTGAATGGTTTTACACTAGTAATTTTGGGCCCTTTATAGCTTGTTGTTCGGTGTGAGCCAAGGCTCCGTGTTGAAGGCCGTACATTGACCTATATTGGTTTACTTTTTAAAATTGTTATTTGGATGGAGAGTTGTCTCATTGGCACTCACACCACATCTTTCTATATCTACAAAACGACAAAAAAAATAGTTCTTAGTCATGGGTAGTTTATAGGTTGCATGCATGCTAGACTAGTTCCCGGTCGCAATATTCAGAATGTTACACATATACCAATCTTCGTGAAAGAGTATGGCTAATTGCTTATACCTGGAACGTAGTACTGGGAATACACATATACCAATCTTCGTGAGAGTGTATGGCTAATTTCTAATACCTGGAACGTAGTACTGGGAATACACATATACCAATCTTCGTGAGAGTGTATGGCTAATTGCTAATACCTGGAACGTAGTACTGGGAATACACATATACCAATCTTCGTGAGAGTGTATGGCTAATTGCTAATACCTGAAACGTAGTACTGGGAATACACATATACCAATCTTCGTGAGAGTGTATGGCTAATTTCTAATACCTGGAACGTAGTACTGGGAATACACATATACCAATCTTCGTGAGAGTGTATGGCTAATTTTTAATACCTGGAACGTAGTACTGGGAATACACATATACCAATCTTCGTGAGAGTGTATGGCTAATTGCTAATACCTGGAACGTAGTACTGGGAATACACATATACCAATCTTCGTGAGAGTGTATGGCTAATTTCTAATGCCTGGAACGTAGTACTGGGAATACACATATACCAATCTTCGTGAGAGTGTATGGCTAATTTCTAATGCCTGGAACGTAGTACTGGGATTACACATATACCAATCTTCGTGAGAGTGTATGGCTAATTTCTAATACCTGGAACGTAGTACTGGGAATACACATATACCAATCATCGTGAGAGTGTATGGCTAATTGCTAATACCTGGAACGTAGTACTGGGAATACACATATACCAATCTTCGTGAGAGTGTATGGCTAATTGCTAATACCTGGAACGTAGTACTGGGAATACACATGTACCAATCTTCGTGAGAGTGTATGGCTAATTGCTAATGCCTGGAACGTAGTACTGGGAATACAAATATACCAATCTTCGTGAGAGTGTATGGCTAATTTCTAATACCTGGAACGTAGTACTGGGCATACACGTATACCAATTTTCGTGAGAGTGTATGGCTAATTGCTTATACCTGGAACGTAGTACTGGGAATACACATATACCAATCTTTGTGAGAGTGTATGGCTAATTGCTAATACCTGGAACGTAGTACTGGGAATACACATATACCAATCTTCGTGCGAGTGTATGGCTAATTGCTAATGCCTGGAACGTAGTATTGGGAATACAAATATACCAATCTTCGTGAGAGTGTATGGCTAACTTCTAATACCTGGACCGTAGTACTGGGAATACACATATACCAATCTTCGTGAGAGTCTATGGCTAATTGCTAATGCCTGGAACGTAGTATTGGGAATACAAATATACCAATCTTCGTGAGAGTGTATGGCTAATTGCTAATACCTGGAACGTAGTACTGGGAATACAAATATACCAATCTTCGTGAGAGTGTGTGGCTAATTGCTAATACCTGGAACGTAGTACTGGGAATACACATATACCAATCTTTGTGAGAGTGTATGGCTAATTGCTAATGCCTGGAACGTAGTATTTGGAATACAAATATACCAATCTTCGTGAGAGTGTGTGGCTAATTTCTAATACCTGGAACGTAGTACTGGGAATACACATATACCAATCTTCGTGAGAGTGTATGGCTAATTGCTAATACCTGGAACGTAGTACTGGGAATACACATATACCAATCTTCGTGAGAGTGTATGGCTAATTGCTAATGCCTGGAACGTAGTATTTGGAATACAAATATACCAATCTTCGTCAGAGTGTATGGCTAATTGCTAATACCTGGAACGTAGTACTGGGAATACACATATACCAATCTTCGTGAGAGTGTATGGCTAATTGCTAATACCTGAAACGTAGTACTGGGAATACACATATACCAATCTTCGTGAGAGTGTATGGCTAATTTCTAATACCTGGAACGTAGTACTGGGAATACACATATACCAATCTTCGTGAGAGTGTATGGCTAATTTTTAATACCTGGAACGTAGTACTGGGAATACACATATACCAATCTTCGTGAGAGTGTATGGCTAATTGCTAATACCTGGAACGTAGTACTGGGAATACACATATACCAATCTTCGTGAGAGTGTATGGCTAATTTCTAATGCCTGGAACGTAGTACTGGGAATACACATATACCAATCTTCGTGAGAGTGTATGGCTAATTTCTAATGCCTGGAACGTAGTACTGGGATTACACATATACCAATCTTCGTGAGAGTGTATGGCTAATTTCTAATACCTGGAACGTAGTACTGGGAATACACATATACCAATCATCGTGAGAGTGTATGGCTAATTGCTAATACCTGGAACGTAGTACTGGGAATACACATATACCAATCTTCGTGAGAGTGTATGGCTAATTGCTAATACCTGGAACGTAGTACTGGGAATACACATGTACCAATCTTCGTGAGAGTGTATGGCTAATTGCTAATGCCTGGAACGTAGTACTGGGAATACAAATATACCAATCTTCGTGAGAGTGTATGGCTAATTTCTAATACCTGGAACGTAGTACTGGGCATACACGTATACCATTTTTCGTGAGAGTGTATGGCTAATTGCTTATACCTGGAACGTAGTACTGGGAATACACATATACCAATCTTTGTGAGAGTGTATGGCTAATTGCTAATACCTGGAACGTAGTACTGGGAATACACATATACCAATCTTCGTGCGAGTGTATGGCTAATTGCTAATGCCTGGAACGTAGTATTTGGAATACAAATATACCAATCTTCGTGAGAGTGTGTGGCTAATTTCTAATACCTGGAACGTAGTACTGGGAATACACATATACCAATCTTCGTGAGAGTGTATGGCTAATTGCTAATACCTGGAACGTAGTACTGGGAATACACATATACCAATCTTCGTGAGAGTGTATGGCTAATTGCTAATGCCTGGAACGTAGTATTTGGAATACAAATATACCAATCTTCGTCAGAGTGTATGGCTAATTGCTAATACCTGGAACGTAGTACTGGGAATACACATATACCAATCTTCGTGAGAGTGTGTGGCTAATTGCTAATACCTGGAACGTAGTATTGGGAACCAGGATACAGTTATCTGGATGATGCTATTTTGCACAAAATCTCACTTGATACATATGACGTGAGTGTAGCTATAAATGAGAAAGCTACCATACAACAAAAACTAAAATAGAAAAAACACGTCTCGAGTTTCTATAGTTTATACGTTTTTTGTTTTATTGGATTCTGTTGATACTATTTTAATGAAATTCTCTCTGATTCATATACAAAATAATAAATTGTACAAATTAGAAAACAAATAAAATAGAAAAGTTAAAACTTATCACTCCAAGAGTGACGTCATTCGAAAACAAAAAAACTTTTGAAATTTCCCTTTCTTTTAATTTTCTTTTAGTTTTCAAACCGGAGTTTGTTTACGCTGTCGACTGTGACCCACAAAATATTATAGCAAGTTGTTCAACTGTGACCTACAAAATAGATAGCAACTTGTTCAATTCAATTAAATTCAATTCAAAGCTTTATTTATAGTCGGCATGTCACATAACTATACATAAAGCTTTGAATTAAATTGGACAAGTTGGTATATAAAATATATAGCAAAATATATAGCAACTGGTTTAACTGTGACCTACAAAATAGATAGCAACTTTTTCAACTGAACTGTTTCATAAAACACATTCAAACTTCAGTTTGCACGACATAGGAGAAGGTCCGGTAAGGGCCGTTAAGTGCCGATTTTGACCTCGAATTTCAGGTTCATCTGCTAAACGATTTTAGACACTTTTTAAACACTAATGTGTCGACTTCAGTCGATTCAATTAGTTTATGTGAAAGATTTGAACTGATTTAACCATTAAAGACGCTCAAGTTCAAGCTTAAATATGAAAAATCTATCAAATATGCCATGATATGCACATATTTATATAGCAGAAGTATTCTACTTTTAAATATCCAGCTTAAGTTTTACATTTGAATAATTTTGTAATACTTCCATATTTAGGGACAAAAAAGTGGCGCACTTCTTAACTCTTTGGATTTGTTTCATCAGACTTTCAAATATTCGGCATTTTTATAGAAGTTTTTGACGATTTGTTTTATCATATTAAAATAAAATCAACTATAAACTCGTAAAATAAAACATGCAGCAAACGTGTAGTATGTAAACTCGTCAAATATACCAGGATTGAACTTTTGTATTTGCGCTAGACTCAAAGACTCATCAGTGTGGCTCGCATTAGAAAAAAAGTTTAAAGTACAAAGTTGAAGAGCAAAAGTTTTTCGAAATACAGCTAAGGTAATAAGTATGTTTTATTGGTATTACACATTGTATATTCTTCATTACATTAAAAAAAACTGAAAAAAAATCTTACTAATCGCCCCCCCCCCCCCCCCCCCCACAAAAAAAAGGGCAGTAATATTTATAAGCAATGAATGAATTTCTCTTACTATACAAATAACATAGTTATAGAGAATATAGTTTTACCTTAATATCAAAATACAAACGAACAATATTTGTTGTTAAAAAGCCACAAAACACAAAATAAGTACATGTATACCACCATTTGATCGTTTTCTTGGTTTTCATCAATAAACTTATAAAAACCCATAAAATATGTACATGTACCACACATTAAAACAATAACATTAAATATTAAAACACATACGAACAATATTTGTTATTAAAAACCCATAAAATATGTACATGTACCGCCATTTTATTCGTTCCCTTGGTGTTCATCGATAAAGTTCTAATTAGACAGTCATCATTGATAAAGCTATGTGACATTCCGTTAGTTTCGGATTTTTGTCATATTTTATGTGCTTGTTTGTATAGATGAATGAACATGTCAGGTTAATCATAATTATTCTACTATTTTATATTCTAATCAGAACTAGTGTCCGTTTCATCTGAAGTGCTGGTTGTCTTGGGCCATTTCAATGTCCAGTATTGCAGTTTAAAAAGAACGAATTTTAAAAATGAAATTGTTTGGACTTTTGATGTTACAGACTTTAATTTTTGTTATAGAATGTCATAGATTAAGACCAATTAGCAAGTCATTTTATCGTAGAGTTTTGAACAAATATGGTCAGAGACGAATACCACAGCCCTCGTATAATTGGAACAAACGCGGACGTATTGGAGAAAATTTCAACAATTTGAGGAAATTCGGAAACATTCCTGGAAATGCCCCTGCTCCATACGTGAGTATTTTACATTAATCTTTAATTATCAATAATTTTTTGTAGATAAAAAATATTACTTCATTGTTCAAACATAACATATTGATTAATAAATTGAGAATGGAAATTGGGAATGTCTCCAAGAGTAAACAATCCGACCAAAGAACAGTTTATGATACTTTCTTTTACATTAAAATACAAGAAAAATCAAATAAAAATTGGAATACTAGTAAGCGTTTATCCATCTCTGCTTGTTTTACAAAAAAAAAATTGTCTGCTCTTTGGTAAATAATGCTAACCCCTCCCCAACAAAAAAAACAAAAACTTATGTGTTGTGTGTCCAAGAGTTAAAATCTTATTTTATCTATAAAGACATTGATAATTTTGAACCACTTATATCTGAAAAGGAAGTACAATGAACACATATCTACAGAAGTTTTTACAATTTTACGGGGGGAGGGAAGGGTAGCACTATTTATTTTATTTTCAAACAGAAACTTGAAACAAGTTATGAATTTTATTTACCTTTTACGCACTTTTTTTTTGCAGTAGCAAAACTGAAGAATCTTGTATAATTAATTATTAAGTAGATAATTATTATATTTTCGTGCAAAAAAACTCAATAATTTTTTTTTAAAATACCGAAATTAAAATAAACAGCACATAAAAAAATGATGACCCAATAACACTGCAGAATAACACAATTAATTTGAAATGCGTTCGATTAGAACATTAAATCATGCAAATTAAAATCTATGACTTAATTCTTTTACTGTGAACTTTCATCACCTTTTAGTTATTCCATGCATAAAATACGAAAAAATAAATTGGGAAGAATTTAAAAAGTTATACATTGTTCACACTAGGGAGTTCATTTTGGTACCAAAGGGCGATAACTGTGTTATTGGTAAACAAAGGCAACAGTAGTGTTCAAAACTCGTAAATCCATGGACAAAAAACAAAATCGGGATAACAAACTAAAACCGAGGGAAACGCATTAAATATAAGAGGAGAACAACGACAAAACACCGGAACGCAACACACACAGAAACGGACCAAGCATTTGACAAAATCCCACGAGAATAACAAATATAACATCTAAACCAAATACATGAATTTGGGATAAACAAGTACCGTGCCACGTCTTATCTTAATATCTCAAAAATAAGAGAAAACAAACGACACAACATTAAAATGCAACACACACAGAAACGAACAATACTATAACAATGGACATCTTCCTGACTTGGTACAGGACATTTTTAAAGGGGAATAAAAATGGTGGGTTGAACCTGGTTTTGTGGCATGCCAAACCTTCTATAAGCGTCTTCCGAGCGCGTTCTGGTACAGCAAATGGTTTTTCGTTTAAAAATTGATTAAAACAACAATAATTAGAACAAGAATGTGTTTAATTCAAAGCTTTGTGCAGTCTTAAAATATACCAGGCCTGGGACATAAATCAAAATGTATCCATTCCTATATGATTTATAATAAGAAGGTATCTGGATTTTTTACACTTAAACATCAAATGAGACATGCAACTCTTTTTGACTCAATACATATCGTATCCAATTATATACTACTATTCAAGTTTGTCTGGTTTTTAATAGCATTAGGTTTTGTGCAGACGCATATATATGTTACTGCATACAAGCTTTCTGTAAAAACATAAGAACCATTTGTGATTAAGGAAATGATCTACAATGCAATTCTCTGATTTCTTGGCCGGGTTTGTCTATTATCCCGGTCTTTTTAGTTTTATAAGCTCGCCAACGTTTGCACCCGGTTTTAGTTTTTGAAATAGTTGGTCTCGAGAGCATATACATTACATGTAGATCTAGTGTAGTAAAATTGTACAGTTTAATGTTAGTGAACATTTAAGTTTAATGGTCGGTAAGAATATTTGTCAGCTAGAACTTATCTAACGTGAAATCTGTAATTATATGTTGTTTAACACACTTTACTCAGTCACAGTAAAACCCGAGCTGTAACCTAAAATTCAAACTTAATCTGTTATTGCTTTGTTAACAAGATATGGATTTTTATAATTGTTGAAGGCCTTACGGTGACCTCAGAAACATATAATACTAGTACATGTATTGAATGTCTTTGGTGACCTATGTTAATTAATTTAGGTAATTTGGTTTCTGGCGAATATATGTCTCATTGGCAATCATACTGGGTACTACATCTTCATATTGTAAGTTAAATACAAAATATGCAAAAGAAGATGATAAAAAAGGGAATTAAACAATCTGTTTTATCGTTGAAATTGTCATCAAATATTGTAATCAGATCAGAAGTCGGTCAAATGAAACTAAACTTATACCGTCACATATTATGTTACTCGACTATTTCAAATACTATACAACCTACATGGATGTACTAACTCCTGATTACAATAAAGCGTGGAATTACGTACATATAGGTTCTTAGTATATATATCCTCGCTTACTGACAGCGTGATAAATAAAAACGATTAAATAAAAGCAAGCGCAAATATAAACGTGTCATTTTGGATATTTTTACAACATGTATATATAATGTCAACATGCGACCATGTTTATTGTTTCGTCTTCCTATATAAATTTTATATATACCACAAAATGTTGACATTCGAAGACAACAGGACAATCATACTGTCAATCTGGTATTAACTGGATCACACCAGTAAGGGAAACATCATTTAACTCTTAAAAAAGGGGGTAATTTGATGAAAAAAAATATTGTTGTCTAGCAGATGACAACTTAATATTCTGAACGCATTTTTTCCAATACCTAAGTGTTTTTTGAAGAAAAAAAAAATAATTTAAATGAAAGCGTCGAATACCTCCTCTGACATTAAAATTTTAAAACTATAATGACTTAAGACAAACCCGGTTTGAACTAATTGAAGGAAACTTGAGTTTAAAAGGAGGAATTGGCTGTTCTGTTTGGAAATTATTAAGGCAACGGTTTGTGCTATTCTCTTTGCTCCCCTCTTTTTTCAGATACTTTCAAACTTTTGGGACATTTCTCAACCGGAACCTTTGGTCTGAGGTTAACAATTAGTGAATATTTCTTAGTGGAAAAAAAACCTTTGCATTCTTCAAAAAAAAAAAGCAAACATTTAAAATGTGTTATTCAGAATCCAACCGTAGTGTAAATTCATCGTAGGAAATGTAGAAAAATCCGTCCATTCGGCACAAATCTTAAGTCAATCAGTGTTATTCATATCAGCCCAGGTCTCAGACTAGTTTATTACCGGAAGTGAGTAGACACTATGACATAAGACATTCATAATGATTTCGTTTACATAGTCCATTATGTGTGGTACTCAATACGGTTATGAATTTAAATTACCTTGGCTGTACACAAGCACCTGTCTCAGAAAAAAAATCCTTTATTTTTTTTATTAAAATTATTAAAAATATTCGTCGGGTGCTTGTCCCTGTGACACATTCCCAATTTCCATTCCCAATTGTATTTTGAATGAAGAACTGCCAGTCAAAATCTGAAAGCGGTCCAGACCAGAATAAGTCAGTTGCTAACCTTTTAAAGTTTTTATTATTAATTTGTGTTAATATATATAAATACGGCATTGTACTCGAGAACAGATATATTCTTTATAAGGAAAAGACAATAAATATTCTGGATAAATAACTGTCATATTTAAACCATCAAATGATCAGTTAAATAGTATTGTTGCTTTTAGGGGGTCGTTTGAATCTATTGTTGTCCAAAACAATATAAGGTTATTATGACACACCAAAGAATGATGAGTACATAGTTGTACTTTATTTACTGTTTATATCAATTTGTCTCATTAAATGGCGTAATTTATTTCAATTATTAAAAAATTGTCATTTTCTAAAATGTGCAGTGAGCCAAGGATCCGTATTGAAGGCCGTTCATTGACCTATAATGGTTTACCTTTTTTTTAAATTGTTATTTGGATGGAGAGTTGTCTCATTGGCACTCTGATTTCACATCATATCTTCCTATATCTATAAAAAAGTAATTCGATTAATATATTCCGACACTATGAATATTCATGTATTTTATTGATCTTTAGTCGATGAAAGCTGCAAACAAATAAAAATCAACAAGTAGCGAAACGTTGCTTTGTTTTTTCTGCTTTGCGATGCCTTACATGTTTTTTCGGAACAGAAGCTAAAAAAATTTCATAGAAATGATAAAATATTATTCTTACTAAAAAGTTGATTATGTTTTTGTTCTTTTTCTTTTCAAAAAATTGCAGACGTTTATCATGGGTTCCAATATTTCAAATAATTATGACGTCTTGAAAGGCTATTATATTTTTTTTCTTTGACGTAAGGCGTCAAACAAACAAAAATATAATAGCCTTTTTTAAAAGACGTCATAATTATTTAAGGCGTCAAAGAAAAAAATTTATTATAGCCTTTCAAGACGTCATAATTATTTGGACTAGGGTTCCAAAATCGAAAGGGCGGAGTCAATATTTCTTTGTCTAACTGAACACTTGCATGATAAGTTTTGAATGATATATGAGAAGTCGAGATTGATTTTCTTTATATGATATGCGATGTGTGTATCAAGTTCTTTACACATATAATAATATACACCTATTGACTGGGTGTGAGGGTAATAGCAAGTTTGTTGTCCCTGAGGTACCAACTATTGCTCGAGGCGAAGGAACAACAAACTTGCTATTACCCGCACACCCAGTCATTAGGTGTTTTATTATACTGAACAACACAGCCATTAAGTATTTTATATATATACCAAATAACTAATTTTCTAAAAGTGTATTTATATCATCTGAAAGAAAACAAAAATGTCACATAACTTTATATGCACATGATGAACTATACTTTTTTTTATAATTCGTTTTGTATTAATAAATATTTCATTAATTTCAATCAAGACTAGAAATACTTGTGTTAAACTTATTGTGCATATTAAAAATTCTAGCTAAAATACACCAAATACAAATTCACTTTTAATATACGGAGAGCGAACCCATATTAAGAATAAGGTACTATATTTTAGATCTTTGAAAAATTCCCCATGAAGATTTTGTTTTCTTTTTTATAATTGCTTCTTATAAGTGAAATTACAATCAACACAAACAGATTCCACCGTTTACAATATTAGCGGGAGTTTGACGTTGCAAAGCATACGTAACCAAGCAGAAGTCAATGACATCATTTTCGTCCAATGAAAAATAAGCATGAAAAAGTACGGGAAAGATGATTATGAAACTATTCACCGGGGCAATAGTCTTTGAAACTATTGACTGGCAAATGGTTCCGTGGAATGAAATAGCACAACTATTTCATTACTTTTTATATAGAAAAAACACACTGAAGTATAATAATAATAAGATATGATCTATTCAACATCGGATTTGAAAAGTATTACTACAGCGTTGCGCATTTATTTGGTATAATTATTACACGATACAGTGTGAAAGTACATATATATATATACAGGATTTATATATTTTAGTATAACACTATTTTTTCTATTTATTTTTCAGCCAAAGATGAAATTGGACGGCGTCAATGCACGCGTCATTCCTATACAGGTCGCCAAAAAGGCCATCAAAGTTTGGAAAGAAACGGAAATTAATTTTGATTACAGTAGACGTCCAAGAATGTGTCCAAACAACTTCATAGCTAAATGTCGAGAGTTCCCGTATTACGTTCTCAACGGGAAACCAACGAGAAAGTGTGTGACATTGTGTAAAGGGAAGCCATGCTTTAAACCTTGTATCTGTGAGTGCCTACCCAAGGCCAAGGTCAAATTCTCTAAAGCTTTAATTCCGCATTTGTTGATACCAGTAGAAAAACAACAGCTTATACCATTTTGTAATAAACATCAGACTGTGTCCTGCACAGCGCAGATTTATGGCGAATCTACAAACTATTTATGTGCCATTGGCTGTGGTGAAGGGGTATGTCCTTTAACCTGCAATTGTCAATGTTTAGCCGACAGACCAGGAAGAACCTTTATAAGTGAAGTTGTTGGCAATTCTAACAGTTTGAATTTAAGAAGAGAACTCAATTTAAATGAACAACACAACTTTGACGCGGCGCTCGGACTTGGAATGGCTGCTGGTGGACATATAGACGGAGGCATTATTGGAACTGTTGGTGAACATATAGACGGAGGCATTTTTAGAACTGGTGGTGAACATATAGACGGAGGCATTCGTAGAACTGTAGGAGAGCTGACTGATATCGGAAACGGAATAGTTTTTGATGGCCCTGAGTTAGGCTTAGGAGGCAGTAATGGTGCTGTAGCTATTTTTGACGGCGTGCACCTTCCCTTCCCTAGACCCAGTAACCATGGTAATGGGGTTCTGATATCTGAGGGAGGAAATATTGTAGGAGGAGTTCAAAATATTGGTGGCGATAGAACAGCTATTTGGGATGGACCAGATGGAGTTCTGCTCGACAATGGACTTCCGGTAATTGGCAATACATTTCCTCAACCGTTACATGGTCTACAAGGTGATGCATTTGGTGAACCAATAAGACTAGTCTCGCCCATTGATGGTTCTGTAGCAGGTCCAATACAAGCACACGAGCTGCCAATCGCACCTCTTCAAGGTATCGAAACTGAAACAGTACAAGTGAAAATCGATGTCCACAGTCCTGCAGGTCCAGGACAGGGACTTGGAGCAATTGACGGTCTAGGTGGTAATAATGGTCACGGTGGCATTGGTGGCATTGGTGGTCAAGGCCACGGTAATGGTGGTCATGGGCATGGTCACATTGCTTCACATACAAATGGTGGCAATGGTCATAATTTAGGAGCTGGCGGAATACCTGTAGGCAATCCTTTTGACATGGCCGGTGGAAATAATGGCGGTGTAGGCAGTCATGGAGCAGGAGGGACTAATATGGGCCATGGTTTTATTGATTTTGGTACAGTTAATGGCAATGGTGGAGGTCATGGTAATGGTGGAGGTCATCTTGAAATGGGCGGGGCTGGAAGTCATAGTAATGGAGGAGGTCACACTGGAACAGGTGGGAATGGTGCTCATGTTGGTGGTCATGGTAATGGTGGAGTTAATTTAGGAAAAGGTGGGCCTGGAGGTCATGGTAACGCAGGAGGTAATTTTGGATTGGCCGGGGCTGGAGGCCATGGTAATAGTGGAGGTAATGGTGGAAATGGCGGAGTTGGAGGTCATGGTGGAAATGGTGGGACTGGAGGTCATGGTGGAAAAGGCGGAACTGGAAGTAGCGGTCATGGTGGAAGTAAAGGAGGACCCGGAACTAATTCCGGGATCGGATCTGCAAATAACTTAAAACTTAAGATACCCGGATCTGGCAATAAGCCTGGAGGAGCAATCAACCTTGACCTGAGTGGTATACTTGCCCAATTACCAGGTATGGGTTTTGGTGGTGAAGGAAATGAAATATTAAATGCAGTTGGTGGAAATGGAATTGGCGGGAAAGGAGGTATAGACTTGTTTGGAGGTAATCAAATGACTTCCACTGGAACAGGGTTTGATCTTTTTAGTGGTTCAAAGAGGTCTGACACTTCACCATTTGGTAAATTAGGAACACAGATGCCGTTTGATGCTTTTAATCTGGGATCAATGTCCTCAACCGGAACCGTTGGGAATACAGCAGCAAAGGGGACTCCTGCTATGGAAGTCGGAATGGCTTCACTCTTTTCACAAATGATGGGAGGCGGAGCAGAGGAGAGCTGCTTACCGGGAACTGTTCTATCTTGTACCGTAACACCGGAATGGAGTCATACTCCCGGACTTCTTAAATGGTGTAATAACAATTGCCCTAAAGGCGTCTGTGATAGAGAGAGATGTAGTTGTACATGTATGACACAAGATCAAATTCTACTTTCTAAACTTATGATCTAACTCATATCTTACTTTTCTATGGAATTATACATTCCGTTTAAAAATACCATTGAAAGTTCATTGTTCGATAAAACTGCCATACATTTATTATCAACTCTGCCACTCGCTTTTAAGGTTAAAATAATGGCTGTGAAATCGATCTCGATCGATCATATTGTTTATATCAATTTTTGTCCATTGTGGGGGAAAATGTATGTATTGGGATACTTCATTTCATGGTTTTTTAAAGTTCTGCATAAAACAAACAATTTTATTTTCATTCTTATCGCTTGAACAAGTTAAATTCTTAGTTCACATATACCCGCGAAATCCTGGAAATAAGTTCATCCATGAAATCCAGGGAAATAAAGACACTCACGAAAAACTTTGTACAATAACAAGAAAGAAATTTGGAATGATTGCCCATGAGACAAAGGGCCTAATTGACTTTGATGAAGTTAACCATACGGACCTTCTACAATGAACAAAACGCAAAAAATTTAACAAGTCAATAATATGTTATGTATAGATTGACCGTAATTTATACTTAAATGTTCATAATGAAGGAGTAGTTTTACAAAGAGTCACTGTCGGAGTTGTTTTGACGTAAGGTTATGAGAGGTACTTGTATATGATAGACAAAAGTACAAAAATAAAATTTGGGAAATATATTGTTTTTGAATCGTATACATTTCCATTTCCATTTTTCATGTATTAAACTTTCGGTATGTATTTATGTAATAAAAGAGGGACGAAAGATACCAGAGGAACAATCAAACTAATACATCAAAAGTAAACTGACAACGCCATAGCTAAAAATGAAAAAAAGACAAAGAGACAAACAATAGTACACATGACCCAACATAGAAAACTAAAGAATAAGCAACACCAAAAACGAGGGATGATCTCAGGTGATCAGGAAGGGTAAGCAGATCCTGATCCACATGTGGCACCCGTCGCGTTGCTTAAGTGATAACACATTCGGTAAACAGACAATTTCGGTAGGCCACCCTGTGCAAGGCAAGGGCTGAAAAGCAGGTCAAGGTCGTTAAATAATTCCATCATCATCAACAGTTAATAAAAACATTATTTTAAGTGATATCTGGATTATGTATAATGATAAAAAAAGTTATCTGGATTGTGTAGTCTTTTCGATTAATTATAAAGTCATGATCTTTTTTTATTTTTTAAATTTAACTAGAAAAGTATTAATCTAGAAATTAAGTTCATAACAACTTTCTGCTCCGGATACGAATTTTACCAACACAACAGTATAAAGCTAATAGTAGGCAAGGTTTTCGGCTCTCCGAACTTATCCGAAGGCATGTCTGTTGAGTTTATGAGCCTCGGTCTCTGCACCGGAGAGTTGCAACAGTACATAAAACCATGCCAATCACTAACGCCAGACTCGTTCAAGAAAATAATCATACAAAAAAACACTAACAACGACGAAAAGCATTTTGTCAAAGTAGCCAGTCTTTGTACATGCACATGTAGTGGTGATGCCCAAACAGTTGCACACAATTACCCCATTTGCCTTTTTTTTATAACATAAACTAGAAAAATAATACACACACTTCAAGACCTCCACAAGATACTATCTTTTCCGTTATGATCGAAGCCAAAATACTAAATTAAGTTTTATTTTGATTTGAAAATAAATAAATAAATGTAACCAACCACAGACATAAAAGAAGAGTAAAAAGGTATACATGAGAGATACATTTCTGAATATAAAAGATTTCCATAGTTTCATCGATGCATATTTGATAAAACATAGGGATAGAATTGCACAAAAAATGCATAATTCTGTCAAATAACAATGTAGATTTTCAAAGTCAGAAAACGCATCATTGATTGTCCGATGTCATATCTTTGATGATGTTGTTTAATTTTTTTTTGTGTTGATATCAAATTATTCATTATTTAAAAGATTTAAAACTCATCAATTAGAGACGATTTAGAGATTGTGTTTGTATAGACACCTGTATTTTGTTGAATATAAAATACGAAGATGTGGTACGATTTCCAATGAGACAAATATCGGACATCACGTAGATTTAAGCAATAATATGTTTCCATACGACCTTTTACAACGAGCAAAACCCATACCCTATAGTCAACAATGGGTTTCCGTACGACCTTTAACAACGAGCAAAACCCATACCCTATAGTCAACAATAGGTTTCTGTACTACCTTTAACAACGAGCAAAACCCATATCCTATAGTCAACAATAGGTTTCTGTACTACCTTTAACAACGAGCAAATACTATATATATTAAAAAGAAGATGTGGTATGATATTCAACGAGACAACTGTCCACAAGAGACAAAAAATGACAGACAGTCACATTAACAACTAAAAGTCACCGTACGGCCTTCAACAATGAACAAAGCCCATACCGCATAGTCAGCTATAAAAGGCCCCGATATGACAGTGTAAAACAATGCAAACGAGAAACCTATAGTCAATACTAGGTTTCCGTACATTTACATTAATACTTTATGTTTTCTGTATATGTCTTTCATTAGTTTTTGTTGTTTGATTGACGTTTTATGGGCGTTATTTCACATCTTATTATAATCGTACCAGGTACAAGAATATAAACGTTTATAATGTAAATCATAGGTATTATGTTCTTTGCGGTAGAATTTTCTTATACTTTGCCAAAATGAAGATTTTACTAGGCTCATTTCAAAAATATATTAAAAAGGATGGATCACCTTGCTATTTTTCAAGCTATGAATCGTTGAAAATTGTCTAAACTTGCTTAAAATGATCATGAAAAAGCACATTTAAGGGCATAAAAAGAAATCAATTAGATAAAATTTTGAAAAGATAGGCTTTATAATAGGCATTTAGAAAACAGAAATAAAAAATGGTGTCACCGAACTGGTTTTCTTGCTACAAGTAAAAATTAAAACAAATGCCTATCAGTCCAGTATATTTTTTTACTAAAAGAGTCATCTCTCATTAAATGGCTCAGTTGAAAAACTTGATTCTAAAACACAAATGTTTAGTATTTGTTTAAACATTTTGGATACTGCAATAAATAATCAAGTTTTCTGTTTATAAATAAACAGTCTAACCAATACAATTGCACATCTGTTTAAACATTTGCAGATTTGGGCAAATAACTAGACTGATTGTGTACTACGATAGTACAATCCAAGATGGCGATAAACCACGAATCTATCTTCAGTCAAAATAATCGAATTCAAATGAGCGACAATATGTTTGATGAAGAGAAATAGCGTTTTCTTCTGAGCGTGAAGCGGAGTCCAATAATCTCGATGGAAATGACATATGCCAATGGTTATACAACTGCATACAAAATATCATTAACATACCACTAGTGGTTCCGTCAAGCGAGACCAAAAATGACAACAGACATCTAAAAACAATCTGAAGTATATACATTATGGGATTTTCTCATGTTTGAAGGCTTTAAAGCAGCATATAATTGCTAATATCCAAATTTTTGAAATTTTATATTTTTGTTAAGGGGTCAAAGTAAATACTGTGTCAAAATTTTATCAAAATTAAACGAGCAAAATTAATTTTAGTGACAGTGTTGGGTACCACCTTAAAGAGAAATTGGAAATTACATTGATTTCATTATGTGTATAAGAATTGTCAGTTTGTGTTGATACATCAATAGTTTTAGCTGAATTACCACATACTTTTCCTAGTCATCTGTGTGCAGGAAAGTCATGTTGCCAATTTTGGACATAGTCTGAACCTCGACCTCGACCTGCATTACCCTGGAACTGTTTTTGACTTTGACAGTCTTTAGCAGCATGATTCATTACAGTTTTTCGTTTAATCCAGCATGAACTACAAAAATGTTCCTCCAATAAACCCAGAGTATTTTTGAGTAATTCTTTTTTGTTGCATGAACCTTTGTTGTAAGCTGAACAATAAAACCTAGGATGAGACTGATACAAGCGACGTGCTTTGCAAAATTCAAAATTGTCATTCCATGAAGCACGACCACTTTCTATTTCTCGTAGTACATCTTTGTGAAATGCAAGCACATCAGACCATATAAATTGTTCACTATAAAACATAAGCTGTGTCAGATGTTCAGCACGTTTGTCTCTATATTCTGCGGGTTCAATATTATGTATAATGTAATTTTCTCCTCTGACAAGAGCAGGCATACTTAAGGACATGAATTCGATATCGTCACTCCCGGCAAACTCATGAGGCCATGCGATATGAAAAATTGCCTTATCACTAGATTTTCTAGACGAACCAGATTTTGAAAGGTTTTTATTCTTTTTGAGTTTGAATTTAGGATAGTTAAGTGTTTTGAATGTTTGTGTGAAATGAATCTCACCTTCTGATTCTGTATCACTATCGGAATCATCAGATATGAATAATTTGCTCACTAATCCTTTCTGTTTTTCTGTTATTTTCTGTTTCAAGTCTTCGTCTTTTCTCAAGGATTTTAAATCAATTTTGTTAGTTTGGTCCTGTTTTTGTTTCACGTTAAAGTCCGTTTGCTTAGGTTTCTTTTTCAGAGTTTTGTTCTTTTCGACAAGTTCACGCAATTTAATTTCTTCTAAAAGTTTTTCATTCTCTTGCTCTAGAGCTGACAAAGTCTCGTCAAGGCTTTGTTTCGGGGTTTTGGGTACATTACCCGCCATGGTTTCCAGCGCGCCATTTTAACTTTTATCGGGGGTGGAAGAATGATTTTCTAAAGACATAGCATTAGCACCCTGTCCCTGATTACGTGTATCAAAAGAAAAGTCATAAGATATATTCTTTGGACATCTGATCCCCGTTGGTCCTCTATGATCAACAACTTTGATCCCACAAAAGCTACAAATCCTTTGGGACATAAAAACGTGGTTTCCAAATTGGATCGATAATTGATGTGCTAAACTTATCTCTTTTAAGAAAGAGCTATATTGGTGAATCTAAAACATGGAGTACGCCCCGAACAAATTAAACAAAATGACTAGCCATTTTTAACCAAAAAATATTCCAGGAAGAAAAAATAATCAAACGGTATGTGATCGACCCTTAGTATAATTATGCGGAGGAAAGATGTAACTGTTCATCGTAAATGAGCTCTAAATTAATTTGTGTGCAACAAATCACTATTCCATTGTCAGTTTGTTTGAATATCCCTTTGTAAACTTGTCCCTCTCTACGTTGTATTAAAGAAGACTTGGAACAATATTCTGTAATTTACGGAAGCCGATAAGGGCCATTCAAAAAAAATATTTTATGTCGTTATTACGACATAGCATGTCGTAATTTCGACATAACATGTCGTTATTACGACATCGCTACATTGTATGTCGTAATTTCGACATAACATGTCGTTTTAACGACATCGTTATGTCGTAATTTCGACATCACTATGTCGTAATAACGACATCGCTATGTCGTTATAACGACATCGCTATATTTAAAAGAATATGTATTATGATTGGCAAGAGACTAAATGAAAAAGAAATTAACAATTATACGTCATCATAATGTCCCCGATAATTATAAAAGCCCCCGCATGGTCAGCTATAAAAGAGGGAAGAAAGCTACCAGAGGGAGAGTCCCCGAAATGCTGTGTGGCAGGCAGTGTTATCATTTACTCATTAGCTCCCTTGGTAAAACTCCAAATTTCATATTAAATGTATTCTATTGTTAAATAATTTACATGAAGCTTAATAAGTATGTATTTGTTAATTGCATAGCTTTTTCTATTTGAATTCATTGGTTAAAGATATTTATTCATATTGTAAAGTTTAATATTTGCATCGTCGCAAATTCTTTGGTTACCTTCTTTGGATACCTTCAGTGAGAAACGTATATATGTTATAGATACCAATTTAGATTAACATGGCCCATAGTGCTAGGGCTATATATACATACAGTAAGACAAAGTCGTTTATATTAAAAAGTTACCGGTCATAGAATAGTTATGCAGTCACACATGTTGGAATATTGAAATGTGGAATTATTAGAGGACTGAAATTGTACAACCAAGTCAAGCCAAGCTTTCCATCTCCCTTTAAATAAGCGCAAACTACATGGCTTCTTGGTATAAGGGTGTATTGAAGTATTGATAGCTCTATTTCTACTTTCAAACGTTAGGCACGCGCGATGTTCCTACAACCCCCAGGATTTAAAACAGAATCTTCGAAATTTCATCCGCAAAACAAAATAAAATGTTAGAAAACACGAACCAATATTAAAACAAATTCAATTTATGTTTTGAATTATGTTTTTACAGCTCTTGATCATCTCCTTAGTAATATCTAGTATATTTGAGGATTAAAAAAAGAAAGCTATGTGAAAAAAACGGATGTCCCCATCCAACGTTACATTTATGAAAAACTGTTTTTACTGTTATGTATAGTGATCCTATTTCCTATTCTCTGATCTTCTTGATTCTTGACAGGAACAACGACATGTGTCGGTTCTTTGTGGCGTTAAAGCCGTTATTTTACTAAATTTCATTTGACTCGACTGCATATTATAGTAGAAAATGAATAAAAATAGTAAGCCAATAATAATATCTAACAAAAGTACAAATATTTGCCTCATGTGAGTTCAAATATTGCTGATTCAATAAAATCTTCTCTACACAGTCGTTTTTCAAACGGTAGCCATTTTGTCCAAGTTGATATTTCATTTTTCAAAGCAGTTAAGGCGTATTTTTTAATAATTGATCAAAACAAAAGTTAGATATACGAAGAGTAAAAAATGCAAAGATTCTTTCCTTATTAACTTCATATTTGGGTCTTAAAGGAATAAAATGCTTCCATACATTACAAAACGGTAGCCAATTTTTCCAAATGTCTTAAAACGTCTAAAATCCTAAAGACGCTAATTTCCGACGTTAAATGTGCTAAAGTTTCAATTAAATGTTTATGATAATTAAAACAAATCGTGTTAGGAAATTTGGAGAAAGATGTTAATGATTGCTGCCGAGAAAAAAAATAGTGCATGTTGCTAAAGACTCCGCCCGGGGAAATAGGTTCGACACAGGTTAAATTTTGCAATTTTTATTAATTGTATAGCTTTTAACGATTTATTTAAAAGAATTTGGAAATGGGAGGAAAATCCCATTTTATAAAATAAATTGAAATTGATGTTACGGAAGTACTCCGAAATAGATCATTTAAAGTCGTCACTTCAGTTATATGCAGTCACCAATATCAAAACACTTAATACCAGTTCACGGAATGTTTTACTTCGCGATTTGTCCTGCTATTTCGTGATGAAAGTAGTTCCTGTACTAGCGAAGCCGGAACTTTTCGTCAATATAAACTTGTGCATTAAATGGAGGTAATCGAAAGACGAATCCCAAACAGCAACGAAAACCGTTTCATCGAATTAAAAAAAAACGGGATTATATTTTTATTTGCCGTTTTCGCGGACGACCCAGGAGTAGATTACTATATTTTGAAATGTATATATCTGAAGATGACTTGGGAAATAATTCTCAAGCCAAGGTTCAAGTAATTGAAGGGGTGTATTTCGGCAACTTATGTGTCAGGGAAAATACAATTCTATCCAAATTTAACCAAGGGTAAAAATATTCGATTTACTTGCAGAGTGTCAGATATATTTGTATTGGGGATGAATTAAGATATAGAAATTTTACAATGACAGATGATATGCAACTTGAAAGTTAAACATCCTATGATAAAAAAAGATATGAAAACCGTATACATGTACCTCCGTCCCATCTTTCCTTCCTACATTACTTGCGACAGTACTGCATTTTAAGTTGAAATAACTTAAAGGGTAAACATTATTATATCGATTTCCACAACTCGAGGTAATTTTTTGATAAAATGACATCACAAAACGAACAGAACCAGAATCAACCAACAATATAAAAAACGGAATAAAACTTGCAAAAATTAATCGAAGTCAAAGACCCTCTTCGACGTCGCATTTTAAGTGTAACGTGTTGTAGGAATATCGTGCCCAACGTTTGTAAGAAGCATTAGCGCAATTGATACTTTTATTCACCCTTTCTACAAGAAGCCATGTAGTATGCGCTTATTTAGAGGGAGATGGGATGCTTAGCAGGAGAGTTAGGCTCGATTTTAAACATAGTTTTATCTACCTAATCTGAATGTGCAGCCGTTTAACATACGTTTAGTTATTAACCTCAATTGTGTTTTTATAAAATATATAATTTTCTCACTGAAGGTATTCAAAGAAGGTATCCAAAGATTTTGCGACGATGTAAATATTAAACTTTACAATATAAATAAATATCTTTAACCAATGAATTCAAATAGCAAAAGCTATGCAATTAACAAATATATACTTATTAAGCTTCATGTAAATTATTTAACAATAAAATGCATTAAATATGAAATTTGGAGTTTTACCAAGGGAGCTAATAATTGAATAATAACTCTGTCTGCAACACAGCATTTCGGGGACTCTCCCTCCGGTAACTTTCCTCCCTCTTTTATAGCTGACTATGCGGGGTCTTTTCTAATTATTGGGGGCATTCTGATGACGTATAGTTGTTAATATCTGTGTCATTAAGTCTTTTTGCAATCATAATACATATTCTTTTATATATAGCGATGTCGTTATTACGACATAGCGATGTCGTTATAACGACATGTTATGTTGAAATTACGACATAGCGATGTCGTTATAACGACATGTTATGTGGAAATTACGACATAGCGATGTCGTTATAACGACATGTTATGTGGAAATTACGACATGCTATGTCGTAATTACGACATAAAATATTTTTTTGAATGGCCCTTATCGGCTTCCGTAGTAATCTAATATGACGCCAGACTGTACGAATTGACTCCTACATGCTACTACCATTTCATGGTTCCTACTGATAAAAGACTTGGGGGACAATATTCTGTAATCTAATATGACGTCAGATTGTATGAATTGATTCCTACATGCTACTACCATTTCATGGTTCCTACTGATAAAAGACTTGGGACAATATTCTGTAATCTAATATGACGTCAGATTGTACGAATAGATCCCTACATGGTACTACCATTTCATGGTTCCGAACGATATATTTCAACAGATTATTCTGCAAGTTAAAGAAAAAAATATTTAATTAAATGCTATAGTTTATTAACTAATAAACAAAGAAATAATAAACAATAAAAAAAAACAAAATGAGAAATGATATCAACATTACTTTGTGTACAGTGACAGACATTTTTGATGTTTGTGATCATTATATGCATAATCTACTGTGTATGATGTTCTTAATCAAAATTAAACTTTGTCTTTATATTTAAATATTGAACTTTTTGGTTGCAGAATGTCAGTTCGTTGCCAAATACAAAAAAACTAAGTTATAAAACCAATGTCAGTAAAAGGAGAAGTAAGAATTAAAACCACTTATTTAAAATGTTAAACCTAAGGGAAAAGATACCCGCGAGGATACTGTCTAAGGTCATGATTAAGTATACTGGGACTTGAACATTCGTAATCAAATTAATTATATATTTTATAAAGAAGACAACCTCATTGTGAAGTGTAAGTTTATTTATTACGACTCATTATATGGCGCAAATGCTAAGTCGTGTATGGATCACTATATGAGAGCAGAAGACAACTTTAAATATTCGAGAACTGAATATTAAATGGTGTTATACCCCAATCCCCTTTTAGTATGCAATAACGTTCAAGTCACTTTCACCAAAGTACCCATATACAAGTGTAGGCAGTTCTTTTTGTAACAATTGTGTAGAGTTGCGGACATCCGGGACCACCGCCCTAGTCTTCCACAACGGAGTTATCTTATAGTGTCGGTGACTGAAACGTCTCAGGGAGGCTCTGGTTGACCTCCATATGAGAAATATTCCCCCTTTTATTCTCATATAGTCGAGCATGCGCACGCCGTCGATCCCAGAGTCGATGCAAATATTTACCAAACATATTAACACTTATTATTTGATGATGTTTTATATTTAATGATATTATAATACAATAAATCCACAATTTTTTTTATTGGAATTCGGCGCTCCATACCATTGAATCGTTTATGATGTTGCTGTGAAATCGGAAATGAGGCCGCCTCTTGTTGCGGATTTGTTTTCGCTGTATTTAAGACCCATTGCCGCCTTTGGCTGTTTACTTCATTTGGTTGGGTTGTTGTCTTTTCTGACACATTCCCCATTTCCCGCATTCTCAATTTTATGACTCTCGCATTAAAGCGGACGAAACCTTTTTTCGTCGCTTTTATACTTATTCTTGTTTGTTTTATTTGAAATAACATAGGACTTTAAACAAAAACACAGTTGGTCGGTTGATTTTTTGTTGCTTTACGCCCAACAGCAAATATCTTATGGATGTTCATGATGCGAAGAACAAATTATCATTTAGTCAATGATGACAGGTCAGGGATAGGTACTAACAGTATGACAGGTCAGGAGAGCGATACTTTAAGTATGACGTTTCACGGGATAGGTACTTACAGTATGACAGGTCAGGAGAGCGATACTTACATGACAGGTAAAGGGATATGTACTTACAGTATAACAGGTCAGGAGAGCAATACTTTAAGTATGACGTTTCACGGAAGTTGTACTTACAGTATAAAAGGTTAGGAGAGCGATACTTAAATGATGACACGCCAGGGATAGATACTTACAGTATGACAGATCAGGGGAGCGATACTTACAGAATGACAGGTCAGGAGAGCGATACTTACATAATGACAAGTCAGGGGATATGTACGTAGTTTGACAGGTCAGGGGAGGGATACTTACATGATGACAGGTCAGAGATTAGGTACTTGCAGTATGACAGGTCAGGAGAGTGATACACATAGTATGATAGGTCAGGGGGTGGATACTTTAATGATGACACGTCAGTGGATAGGTACTTACATGTTATAGGTCAGGGATGCATACTTTCATTATGACAGGTCACAGTGAAAGGGAGTGGTACTATTGGTACCATAGGAACGGGACGGAATAGTTACAGAATCAAAACAAATACTTTCCGTATAATACAAAATCAAGGATATATGGATATTTAAAACATGCATTATAACAAAAAAAACTAAAGAAAGCAACGGAACAGCGTTTTATTGCTGTTCTTTATTTCAAAGTCACACAGTTAGGCACACAAATTGGAGCATTGTATGTAAGTCAGGAAAGGGATACGTACAGATTAACAGGGAAGATGAACAATAAGGGAGTGATACTAACATAATGACAGGAAAATGGATATTAACTGTATACTGTATAGCAGGAAGGGAAGAAATTAAAAACAGGAATGGGGAGGGATACCTACGGTATCACAGGGAACAGTTATTAACTGTATGATAGGAAAGGGAATACTTACTGAATGACCGGATACTAGTAATGGAAGAATATTAACAATATGACAGGACAGGGAACGTGAGTTTTAGTATGAACGGAAAAGGGAAGGGGAAACTGAAAGTATGTAATTAGGAAAGGGTAGAGCCAGAAAAAGGGAATGAAACTTACAGTTTCACAGGGAAAAGGTATTAACTGTATAACAGGAAAGGGGATACTTACCGAATGACAGGATAAGGGAAGAATATTAACAGAATGTTAGGACAGGGAACGTGATTCATAGTGTGACAGAAAAAGGGCGGAATACTTATAGTATTTAAATTATAAGGAAATGGGCGGAATACTTATAGTGTATAAGGAAAAGGAAGTGACAGGAAAGGGGAGGGTTACTTGCAGTATCACAGGTATTTACTGTATGACAAGAAAGAAGATACTTACCGAATAACAGGATAAGGGACGAATATCAACAGTATGAAAGTACAAGGAGTGTGTTTATAGTGTGACAGAAAAAAGGCGGAATTCTTATAATATCTAAGGCAAAGGGTGAGACTGGGAAGGGGAAGGATACCTGCAGTATCACAGATATTTACTGTATGAAGGGAAGGGGAGGGATACCTGCGCACAAGGATAATAGATACGCTGAACGGTGCCCACTGGTCACCCTATAAATAGTACTCTTCTGTGTAGTGATATTGTAGTTCTAAAAATAGAAAACTAAAAATAGACAATTCTTCTTTCTAATACGCAATATAACGTATACCGGAAAATGTAGATAAGAGTGGTATGTATGCATTTAATTTATTGTATCAAACATTTAATATTACGGCAACATACACTATGTTTATATAAAGCTGCAACTATTAATCTTTTTGAACTGAAAATTTGCAATCGTTTCTGGTTAAAAGGCTACTTAGGCTTGATTGAACAAATCATTTTTTGTTTCATGATTACCTTACACATACATTTGATTGTGGTAATTTTAACCAGAAATGGGATTTGTTAACCTCTGTTGGCCTTAATATGCTAGAATGAGATAACTTCTGGTCACCTTATTCATATTGGATTAGGTGACCTCTGGTCACTTTATGTAAATATTGGATTTGGTGACCTCTGGTCACCTTATGTTAATATTGGATTTGGTAACCTATGGTCACCTTATGCAGATTTCAGATTTGGTTATCTCTGGTAATTAACATTTACATACAACTAGTTAATGTTTTTTTTATCTCATTTGAAAAAAGTTTGAGACAATCAAAGAAAGAGAGAAAAGAAGAAGAACAGGTTTGATATACAGTATGGGTTCAACAAATATAGAATATTATTACATTAAGTTTGATATATCTATATCTATATATTACTATCCTCATCAGATAGAAAATGTAGATAAGAGTGGTATGTATGCATTAATTTATTGTATTAAACCTTTAATATGATGGAAACATACAAAATGTTTCTATAATGCTGCAACTATTATTCTTTTTGAACTTAATAATTGCAATCGTTTCTGGTAAAATTGCCACTTAGGTTTGATTGAACAAATCATTTTTTGTTTATTGATTACCTTACACAAATATTTAATTCAATTACATGTGGTCATCTTAACCAGAAATGGGATTTGATAACCTATAGTGGCCTAAGCATGCTAGAATGGGGTAACTTCTGGTCACCTTAAGCATATATTGGATTTGGTTACCTCTGGTCACCTTTTGATAATATTGGAATTGGTGACCTCTGGTCACCTTATGTTAATATAGGATTTGGTTACCTCTGGTCACCTTATTCATATATAAGATTTGGTGACTTCTGGTTTCCTTATGTTAATATTTTAATTTGGTTATCTCTGGTCACTTTATGTTTATATTGGATTTGGTTATCTCTGGTCACTTTATGTTTATACTGGATTTGGTTATCTTTTGTCACCTTATGTTAATATTGGATTTGGTTATCTCTGGTCACCTCATGTTTATATTGGATTATGTTATCTCTTGTCACCTTATGTTAATATTGGATTTGGTTACTTCTGGTCACCTTATGTTAATATTAGATTAGGATACCTCTGGTCACCTTATGTTAATATTGGATTTGGTAACCTATGGTCACCTTATGCAGATTTCAGATTTGGTTATCCCTGGTAATTAACATTTACATACAACTAGTTGATGTTTTCCATCTCATTTGAAGAAAGTTTGAGACAATCAGAGAAAGAGAGAAAAGAAGAAGAACAGGTTTGATATATAGTATGGGTTCAAAAAATATAGAATATTATTACATTAAGTTTGATATATCTATATTTATATATTACTATCGTCATCAGATAGAAAATGAAGATGAGAGTGGTATGTATGCATTTACTTTATTGTAGTAAATCTTTAATATGATGGAAACATACACAATGTTTATATAATGCTGCATCTATTATTCTTTTTGAACTTAATAATTGTAAATATTTCTGGTAAAATGGCATCTTAGGCTTGATTGAACAATTTATTTTTGTTTATTGATTACCTTACACAAATATTTAATTCAATTACATGTGGTCATCTTAACCAGAAATGGAAATTGATAACCTCTAGTGGCCTGAGCATGCTAGAATGGGGTAACTTCTGGTCACCCTAATCATATATTGGATTTGGTAACCTCTGGTCACCTTTTGATAATATTGAATTTGGTGACCTCTGGTTACCTTATGTCAATATTGGATTTGGTTACCTCTGGTCACCTTATTCAAATATAAAATATGATGACCTCTGGTCACCTTATGTTAATATTGAATTTGGTTATCTCTGGTCACTTTATGTTTATATTGGATTAAGTTATCTCTGGTCACTATATGTTTATATTGGATTTGGTTATCTTTTGTCACCATATGTTAATATTGGATTTGGTTATCTCTGGTCACCTCATGTTTATATTGGATTATGTTATCTCTTGTCACCTTATGTTAATATTGGATTTGGTTACCTCTGGTCACCTTATGTTTATATTTGATTTGGTTACCTCTGGGCACCTTATGTTAATATTAATTTTGGTTACCTCTGGTAACCTTATGTTAATATTGGATTTGTTTATCTCTGGTCACCTTATGTTACTATAAGATTAGGATACCTCTGGTCACCTTATGTTAATATTGGATTTGGTAACCTATGGTCACCTTATGCAGATTTCAGATTTGGTTATCCCTGGTAATTAACATTTACATACAACTAGTTGATGTTTTTCATCTCATTTGAAGAAAGTTTGAGACAATCAGAGAAAGAGAGAAAAGAAGAAGAACAGGTTTGATATACAGTATGGGTTCAAAAAATATAGAAAATTATTACATTAAGTTTGATATATCTATATCTATATATTACTATCCTCATCAGATAGAAAATGAAGATGAGAGTGGTATGTATGCATTTACTGTATTGTATTAAACCTTTAATATGATGGAAACATACACAATGTTTATATAATGCTGCATCTATTATTCTTTTTGAACTTAATAATTGTAAATATTTCTGGTAAAATGGCCACTTAGCCTTGATTGAACAATTCATTTTTGTTTATTGATTACCTTACACAAATATTTAATTCAATTACATGTGGTCATCTGAATCAGAAATGGAAATTGATAACCTCTAGTGGCCTTAGCATGCTAGAATGGGGTAACTTCTGGTCACCCTAATCATATATTGGATTTGGTAACCTCTGGTCACCTTTTGATAATATTGAATTTGGTGACCTCTGGTTACCTTATGTCAATATTGGATTTGGTTACCTCTGGTCACCTTATTCAAATATAAAATTTGATGACCTCTGGTCACCTTATGTAAATATTGAATTTGGTTATCTCTGGTCACCTCATGTTTATATTGGGTTATGTTATCTCTTGTCACCTTATGTTAATATTGGATTTGGTTACCTCTGGTCACCTTATTCGTATATTAGATTTGGTTATCTCTGGTCACCTTCTGGTTATATTTTTGATTTGGTTATCTCTGGTCACCTTATGCTTGTATTGGATTTGGTTACCTCTGATCACCTTATGGTAAGATTATATTTGGTTACCGCTGGTCACCTTATGTAAATATTAGATTTGGTGACCTCTGGTCACCTTATGTTAATATTGGATTTGATTATCTCTGGTCACCTTACGTTTATATTGGTTTGGTTACCTCTGGTCACTTTATGTTAATATTGGATTTGGTTACCTCTGGTCACCTTATGTTAATATTAGATTTGGTTACCTCTGGTCACCTTATGTTAAAATTAGATAAGAAGACCTCTGGTCACCTTATGTTAATATTGCATTTGGTTACCTCTGGTCACCTTATGCAGAACTCAGATTTGGTTGAGTCTGGTAATTAACATTTACATACAACTAGTTGATGTTTTTCATATCATTTGTAGTAAGTTTGAGACAATCAAAGAAAGAGAGAGAAAAAAGAAGAACAGGTTTAATATACATTATGGGTTCACCAAGAATATAGAATATTATTACATTAAGTTTGATATATCGATAAAACTTTACACAATGAACATTTATCTTTCACGATCATTTACAAACAAATCTAAGAAAAATCCTTGATCTTTCAAATATTGCCAAGAGCATGGACAGTTGATAATTTAGTCAATTTCTACTTATCCTCATCAGATACGTTTCGATAAATAAAATTGAATTTACTAATACAGTTATTATATGTTTATCTTCTTTTTTCAGAAGTTGTCAGAAAGTGTAGATAAGAGAGGTATGTATGCATTTACTTTATTGTATTAAATCTTTAATATGATGGGAACATACACAATGTTTATATAATACTGCAACAATTATTCTTTTTGAACTTAATAATTGCAATTACTTCTGGTAAAATGGCCACTTAGCCTTGATTGAACAATTCATTTTTGTTTATTGATTACCTTACAAAAATATTTAATTTAATTACATGTGGTCATATAACCTCTAGTGGCCTTAGCATGCTAGTAACTTCTGGTCACCCTAATCATATATTGGATTTGGTAATCTAAGGTCACCTTTTGATAATATTGGATTTGGTGACCTCTGGTTACCTTATGTCAATTTTTGATTTGGTTACCTCTGGTCACCTTATTCAAATATAAGATTTGATGACCTCTGGGCACCTTATGTTTATAATGAATTTGGTTATCTCTGGTCACCTTATGTTTATTTTTGATTTGGTTACCTCTGGTCACCTTATTCATATGTTAGATTTGGTTATCTCTGGTCACCTTATGTTTATATTGGATTTGGTTATCTCTGGTCATCTTATGTTTATATTGGATCTGGTTATCTCTGGTCACCTACTTGTTTATATTGGATTTGGTTACCTCTGGTCACCTTATGGTAATATTAGATTTGGTTACCTCTGGTCACCTTAGGTTAATATTAGATTTGGTGACGACTTATGGTCACTTTATGTTAATATTGGATTTGGTTATCTCTGGTCACCTTATGTTTATATTGGATTTGGTTATCTCTGTTCACCTTATGTTTATATTGGATTGGCTTCCTCTGTTCACCTTATGTTTATATTAGATTTGGTTATTTCTGGTCACCTAATATTTGTATTGGATTGGTTACCTCTGTTCATCTTATGTAATATTAGATTTGGTTATTTCTGGCCACCTTATGTTTATATTGTATTCGGTTATCTCTTGTCACCTTATGTTAATATTGAATTTGGTTACTTCTGGTCACGTTATGTTTATATTGGATTTGGTTACCTCTGGTTACCTTATGCTTATATTAGATTTGTTTACCTCTGGTCACCTAATATTATTTTTGGATTTGGTTACGTCTGGTCACCTTATGTTAATGTTAGATTTGTTAACCTCTGGTCACCTTATGTTAATATGAGATTAGGTAACCTCTGGTCACCTTATGTTAATATTGGATTAGGGTTACCTCTGGTCACCTTATGTTAATTTTAGATTAGGGTTACCTCTGATAACCTTATGCAGATTTCAGATTTGGTTATGTCTGGTAATTAACATTTACATACAACTAGTTGATGTTTTTATATCATTTGTAGAAAGTTTGAGACGATCAAAGAAAGAGAAAAAAAAAAGAAGAAGAACAGGTTTAATATACATTTTGGGTTCAACAAGAATACATAATATTATTACATTAAGTTTGATATGCCTAAAAAACTTTACACAATGAAAAATCCTTGACCTTGCAAACATTGTCAAGATCATTGACAGTTGATAATTAAGTAAAATAATACTGATCCTCATAAGATACTTCCGGATAAATAAAATGGAATTTACTAATACATTTATCATATATTTATTTTCTTTTTTCAGAAGTCCTCAGAAAATGTAGATGAGAGTGGTATGCATGCATTTAATTTATGGTGACAAACCTTTAATATGATGGAAAAATGCACTATGCTTATATAATGCTGCAAATATAATTCTTTTTGAACTTAAATCTTGCAATCGTTTCTGGTAAAATGGCCACTTAGGCTTGATATAACAAATCATTGTTTGTTTCTTGATTACCTTACATAAATATTTAATTTGATTACATCTAAATCAGAAATGGGATTTCTTAACCTGTGGTGGCCTCAACATGCCAGAATGGGGTAACTTCTGGTCACCTTATTCATATATTGGATTTGGTGACATCTGGTTACCTTATTTTATTAGATTTGGTGACCTCTGACCACATTATGTTAGTATTGGATTTGGTTACCTCTGGTCACGTTATGCTGATTTAAGATTTGCTTACCTCTGGTCATAAAAACATAAGTCATGTATTTTTTTTTATCATTTGTAGGAAATGTAAGACAATCGAAGAGCAGGAAAAAAGAACAAGAACAGGTTTGATATACATTACTGGTTCAGCAAGACTAAACTTTATTGTATATTAGTGAATACACTTGATTCTCAAAGAAAACAGTGTAAGTTGTTTAAAATACATAAATTGGTGATCTCGTGTTTTTTTTTAAATCATTCTTAGAGTAGTAGGTAAGGAATGGTGAATGGGTCGAAAGGAACAATCAAACTGAAATTTGGAGAACAAACTGACAAAGCTGGGCAAAAAAAATAAAAAAAAGATTGAAATTCAAATTGCAATCATTATAATTCAAAATAGAAAAATAAAACTGAGGAACATAAACCCCACCAAAAACCAGGGTGGTCTCATGTTACCTAGAATGGTTAGCAAATCCAGCTCATTATGCGGTGCCCATAATATTTTTCATGCTTGATTTTAGGATCCCTTGGTATATTACTGTATCATTAGAATTCATATGTCTACTGTGCATCATATACATGTCGCTTTGCCAATCTGTAAAACATATTTTTAAGTTGTAAGAACATTCATAACGATGCTTAATATGTCTTATTACATATATTTGTTTAGCTTGACTGCAAGAAAAGATCACAACTGTATCTCACTTCATTTTCAGGTGATGTTGACTATCAAGTTAAACATGTTAAATACTTTAACCGAGACTCTTGTCGATAAAGAATCAACCAAAAAGGCTGTATGCCGAAAAATGAAAGTGATATCTGCCCCAAAAAAGGGTGACATTGAAAAAACTAAGTAAGTGTTTGAAGGGATTACAATGGTTCAGATTTACGAACATTGGATCTATAATGGCTACAAAGGCAATCGTCTTCTTGGCATCTTTATTACATACTAAGAGTTTAGAATAAAATACACAATAGAAAATGCAAACAACTAGATTAACATGAAATATATAAAACATACATTTTCCAAATACCATGATCATTATATTCCAATAAAGGTTGATTAATCATGCATTGTGACCAGAGGTTACCAAAGCAAATATTTTTAAACGGTGACCGGAGGTTACTAAAATTAATATCTGTGTATGTTGACCAAAGGTAACCCCATTCCGAATCTGTAAAGGGTGACCAGAGGTAACTTAAAATAATATATGTATACGATGCCCGGAGGTAATCCCATTCAATAATATGAAAAGGTTACCAAATTCGAAATCTGTGTAAGGGGACCGGAGGGAAACATACAAACATATATAATATCTGTGTAGGGTGACCAGAGGTAACCACATTCAATATCGTTTAAGTTTACCAATGATATTTATTATTTATTAATTGTAACCATAAGTAACATAAGCCAATTTATTGTAGGGTAAACAAAAGTAACCATTTTCAATATATGTGTAGGATGACCAGAGGTAACCATAGCCAATTTCTGTGTGGGTGACCAGAGGTTATCATGTTTAAAATATATGTAGGGTGACCAGAGGTAACCATAGTCAATATCTGTTTAGGGTGACCAGAGGTAATCATATTCAATATCTTTAAAGGTGACCAAAGATAACAATATGCAATATCTTTGTAAGGTGACCAGAGATAGCCTTATTCAATATCTGTGTAAGGTGACCATAGATAACCTTATTCAATATCTGTGTAGGGTGACCAGAGGTAACCATATTCACAATTTTGGTAGGGTGGCCAGAGGACACCATGGTCAATATATGTGTAGGGTGACCAGAGGTAACAATATTCAATATCTTTGTAGGGTGACAAGAGCTAACCACATTCAACATCTTGATAGTGGGACTAGAGATTACCAAATTAAACATCTAAGTAGGGTAAATAAAGGTACCTAAATTCAATATTTATGCATGGTGTCTAAAGCAATTATTTTTTATCTGTGTATGGTGATCCAAGGTAACTACATTCCAAAAAAGCCAATTGCTATATATATTTGTTGACAATGGCAACATAATTAAATATATGTGTACAGCGACCAGAAGTTACTAGATAAATATATTTATTATAAAAGTAGCGCAAAAAGTGTGAATCGAGATAACTGATGCTAAACAAATTCAATTTGTGTAAATTGTAATCAAGGGTAACATAAGCCAATTTATTGAAGGTTGACCAAAGGTAACAATTTTCAATATCTTTGAAGGATGACGAGAGGTAACCATAGCCAATATATGTGTGGGTAACAAGAGGTAACCATTTTCAAACATGTGTAGGGTGACCAGCGGTAACCATTGTCAATATATGTGTAGGGTGACCAGAGGTAACCACATTCAATATCTTTTTAGGAGACCAAAGATAAACATATGCAATATCTTTGTAAGGTGACCAGAGGTAACCTCATTCAATATATTTGTAGGGTGACCAGAGGTAACCATATTCAAAATGTTGGTTGGGTGACCAGAGGTCACCATATTCAATATGATTGTAGGGTGACCATAGTCAATATATGTAAAGGATGACCAGAGGTAATCACATTCGATATATGTAATGGTTTACCAGAGCTTACCTTTTCCAATGTGTGTGAAGGTTGATCAGAGGTTACAACGTTCAATATATGAGAAGGGTGACCGAAGTTTACAAAATTAAATATTTAAGTAGGCTTAATATACGTAACCAAATTCAATATTGATGCACGGTGACTAGAGGTAACCAAATTTTATATTTGTGTATGAAAAGAGGTTATCACATTCAAAATATGTGAAGGGTGACCAGAGGTACTGTAACCCATTCAATATATGTGTATGGTCACTTGAGGTATTTAAAGTTCATATATGTATAAGGTGACCAAAGGTCACCAAATTCAATGTTTTAGTAAAACATGTATAATTAATTATATAAAAACTCCACAGTCATCAGTACATTTTCATTATTACGGGACTTACAAAAGAGCTCACACGATGGGAGCGTTCGAGGCATCTAACCTCACTCACATGATTAAGAAGATTCCTGTTGTTCCTTACTTTTTTAATGTTGTAAATGTCTTCTGGTATATCTGTTTACTCCTTGGTTTTTATTGTTTTTGTCTTAGAAGGGGGACCAGAGATTACCAAAATCAAGACCTATTTAGGGTGACAAACGGTAGTAAAAGCCAGTTTATACGTTTTTTTACCGAATGTAACTCAATTAAAAGTACTTTAATAGTATGTGAAAGGTGTCTAGGTATTTATAACCGTGATCATTATCTGTGAAGGATGGCAAGTTTATACCTAATTCCAAAATCTGTGTAGGGTGACCAGAGGTTTCCATATTCAATATATGTCACCAGAGTTCATTATGTAGAACGTGACAGGATGAAACAAAATTCAATATCTGTTTAGGGTGGCAAGGTTGACCAGTGGTTACCAAATGCAGTATCATACATTTTATGATGGTATGATACTAAACCCCTAACGGGAAGGATTGTGCCTGATGTTCATATGATGAAATCATAATCTTTCAGTCAGTTTAATTGAAGTCTGGAGCTGGCATGTCAGTTAACTGCTAGTAGTCTGTTGTTATTTATGTATTATTGTCATTTTGTTTATTTTCTTTGGTTACATCTTCTGACATCAGTCTCGGACTTCTCTTGAACTGAATTTTAGTGTGCGTATTGTTATGCGTTTACTTTTCTACATTGGTTAGAGGTATAGGGGGAGGGATGAGATCTCACAAACATGTTTTACCCCGCCGCATTTTTGCGCCTGTCCCAAGTCAGGAGCCTCTGGCCTTTGTTAGTCTTGTATTATTTTAATATAGTTTCTAGTGTACAATTTGGAAATTAGTATGGCGTTCATTACCGCTGAAATAGTATATATTTGTTTAGGGGCCAGCTGAAGGACGCCTCCGGGTGCTGGAATTTCTCGCTACATTGAAGACCTGTTGGTGACCTTCTCCTGTTTCTTTTTTATTTGGTCGGGTTTTTGTCTCTTTGACACATTCCCCATTTCCCATCCAAATTTTTTCTTATAATTTGTCGATAAATTCAATATATGTGAAGGGTGACTAGAGGTTATCAATTCAGTTTCTTATTATTTGTATGTAAATTCAATATAAGTAAAGAGTGATCAGAGGTTACCAAATTCAATATTTGTGTAGGGTGACTAGAGGTCATCACAATTAATAATAAAAAAGGTGACAAGATGTAACGAAAATCAATATCTGTGAAAGGTTGCCGGGGTGACCAGAGGTAACCTAATTCAATATCTTATAATTTTTAAGGGAATTCAATACATGTGTTGGGTGACCACAGTTAACCAAATTCAATATATGCGTAGGGTGACCAGAAGTCACCACATATAATTATCTAAAACGTGACAGGATGTAACAAAATTCAATATCTGTTTAGGGTGGCAAGCTTGACCAATGGCTACCAAATTCAGTATCTTATAATTTGTAGGTAAATTCAATATAAGTGAAGGGTGACCAGAGGTTACCAAATTCAATATATGTGTAGGGTGACCAGAGGTCACCACAATTAATTTTGTAAAAGGTGACAAGATGTAACGAAATTCAATATCTGTGTAGGGGGGCATTCAATATCTTTATTTGTGTCAGGTAATTGGAAGAACCACTGTAAATTTATCTGCAAAGAGAGTAAGGTTAATAAAGTAACTATGTATTTGTATCAAATGACCAGTGTAACTGTAAGCACAATTAGTTTCTGTGTAGGGTGACCAGAGGTAACCAATGGCAGTTTAAAGTAGCCTGAGTGCGAGGCATACCATCTTTTTAGTTATATGTCATGAGAGTGCAATATAGGCCATTAGGTTATTTTTTTTCTAAAAAATAAGCCATGTCACTCGCTTTAAGATATTAATAGAGTAAAGGGTGACTCTTCTATTCATTTTCAATTGTTTCGTTTGAGTGAATCATTATGATTATTGATTATTTGTGTATTTTCTTTACTTTCTGTATGTCTCTCAACAGTATCCTTTGAAATATGGTAATTCCGGAACTTTGCATTAAGCTAATATCCGTATTACATAGCAGCAATTATAAACTTTGTATCCCCTTAGTAACGTACTTTCACTTTAAACCGGAAATCATGTACTATTTTTTGTCGCGTATAGACTCAATTTTAACCGTTTCTGTTCAGGTGACCAGTGGGCACCGTTCAGCGTAACTATTATCCTTGTGCGATACCTGCAGAATGACAGATATCTATTGTATGAAGGAAAGGGGATACTTACCAAATAACAGGATAAGGGACGAATATCAACATTATGATAGGATAAGGAGTGTGATTTATCGGATAACAGAAAAAAGGGCGAGATATTAACTAATAGTATATAATGAAAGGGGAGAGACAGGGTAGGGGAGGGATACCTGTAGTATCACACGTATTTACTGTATGACAGGAAAGGGGATACTTACCGAATAACAGGATAAGGGACAAATATTAACATTATGATAGGACAAAGAGCGTGATTTATAGAATGACAGAAAAAAAGGCTGGATACTTATAGTATCTAAGGAACGGCCAGAGACAGGGAAGGGTAGGAATTCTTGCAGTATCTCAGGTATTTTTTGTATGACAGGAAAGGGAATACTTACCGAATAACAGGATAAGGGACGAATATCAACAGTATGACAGGACAAGGAACGTGATTGATAGAATGACAGGAAAAAGGGCGGGATACTTAAAGTATCGAAGGAAAGGGGATAGACAGGGAAGGGGATGGATACTTGCAGTATTACAGGTATTAACTGTATAACAGAACAGGGGATACTTACCAAATAACCGGATAAGGGACGAATATGAACAGTATGACAGAACAGGGAACGTGATTTATAGTATGACAGGGAAAAGGGCGGACAACTTATTGTATCTAAGGAAAGGAGAGAGACAGGGAAGGGGAGGGATACTTGCAGTATCACTGGTAATTTTTGTATAAAAGAAAAGTAGATACTTACTGAATATCAGGATAAGGGACGAATATTCACAGTACGACTTGACAAGGAGCGTAATTTATACATGGTATAGTATGACAAGAAAAAGGGCGGAAAATTATAGTATCTATGGAAAGGGGATAGATAGGGAAGGTGAGGTATTTATTGTATGACAGGAAAGGGGATACTTACTGAATAATAGAATGAAGAACGAATGTTAACAGTATGACAGAACAGGGCACGTGGTTTATAGTATGACAAGAAAAAGGCGAAAAACTTATAGTATCTATGGAAAGGAGAGAGACAGGGAAGGGGAGGGATACTTGCAGTATCACATGTATTTACTCTATGACAGGAAAGGGGATGTCCCAAGTCAGGAGCCTCTGGCCTTTGTTAGTCTTGTATTATTTTAGTTTTAGTTTCTTGTGTACAATTTGGAAATTAGTATGGCGTCCATCATCACTGAACTAGTATATATTTGTTTAGGGGCCAGCTGAAGGACGCCTCCGGGTTCGGGAATTTCTCGCTACATTGAAGACCTGTTGGTGACCTTCTGCTGTTGTTTTTTATTTGGTCGGGTTGTTGTCTCTTTGACACATTCCCCATTTCAATTCTCAATTTTATACTTACCGAATAACAGGATAAGAGACGAATATTAACAGTACGACACGACAAGGAGCGGGATTTATAGTATGACAAGAAAAAGGGCGGAAAACTAATAGCATCTATGGAAAGGGAGAGACAGGGAAGGGGAGATACTTGCAGTATCACAGGTATTTAAATTGTATGACAGGGAAGGAGATACTTACCGAATAACATGATTAGGGACGAATGTTAACAGTACGACATGACAAGGAGCGTGATTTAAAGTATGACAGGGAAAAGGGCAGAATACTTAGAGTATCTAAGGAAAGGAAAGAGACAGGAAAGGGGAGGGATACTTGCTGTATCACTGGTATTAATTGTACGACAGGAAAGGGGATACTTACCGAATAGCAGGATACGGGACGAATATTAACAGTAAGACTTGACAAGGAGCGTGATTTATACATGTTATAGTATGACAAGAAAAAATGCGGAAAAATTATAGTAACTTTTGAAAGGGGAGCGACAGGGAATGGGAGGGATACTTGCAGAATCACAGGTATTTAAATTGTATGACAGCAAAGGGAATACTTACCGAATGACAGGATAAGGGACGAATATCAACAGTATGACACAACAAGGAACGTGATTGATAGTATGACAAGGAAAAGGGCGGAAAAATTATAGTTACTATGGAAAGGGGAGCGACAGGGAATGGGAAGGATACTTACAGGATAAGGGACGAATATCAACAGTATGACAGAACAAGGAACGTGATTGATAGAATGACAGGAAAAAGGGTGGATTACTTGTAGTATCTAATGAAAGGGAAGAGACGGGAGAGACAGGGAGGGATACTTACGTATCACAGGTATTTACTGTATGACATAAAAAATGATACTTACTAAATTATAGAATGAGGAACGAACGTTAACAGTATGACAGAACAGGGAGCGTGGTTTATAGTATGACAGGGAAAAGGGCGGACAACTTATTGCATCTAAGGAAAGAGGATGGACAGGGAAGGGGAGGGATACTTACTGTATCACAGGTATTAACTGTATAACAGGAAAGTGGATACTTAATACCGAATAACAAAATACTGGACGAAAGAGAGGAGTCAGGAAAGGGGATACTTACCGAATGACGGCATAAGGGGCGAATATTAACAGTATGACAGGACAGGGAGCATGATTTAGGAAATTTTAAGGTTGAGATCAATCCGGATTCAGGAGAGGAAAGGGATACTAATAGTACCAGGCGGAAAGGGAGTGGTAACTATAGTATCACAAGGAAGGAACAGAATTATTACACTGACACACAATACTTACCGTACAAAACAAAAGAGTACCAGTTTAAAGCATTCAAAAACAAAAAGCGTTTTTTTTTAAGGTTTTTCATCGAAAAGCTCTTAGTAAGGCCATCAACAGGGATACAAATATGTCCACAAAGAAGGAGAGAAGTAATTACAGGAAAGAGGGTTTTACATTGTTTTACAGAAAAATTCATACTTAGAGGCTGAGCTGTCAAGCAAGTGATATCTACTTACTTACCATATCACAGGTAAGGAGAGGAATACAATTGACAGATTAACTATTGGTTGCTTTACGTACAGTGGCAAATATTTCATGCATATTCAAGACGTGAACAAATTAACTAAAGGTAGGTCCTATAATAGATAGAGGTTGTTAGCGATTAATATCTGGCAATATTTGGAATACCACTTGAAAATAAGGGTATTTACGATAGGAACAGGAATTTAACCCAGACACAGGCCTCCTACAGACCACTATCAGAGCTGTTTAGAAGGGATACTTACCACGTCACACGGAAAATGAGAACACATAGAATGACTGATAAATAAACAGTATGTACGAAAATGGGAGGGGTACCATAGGGGAGGGACAGTATAATTACAAATCATAACAAGAAACACTGTACCGTATAATACAAAAGAAAGGATATGAGGTATCCATCCGTGACGCATAATCAGTACATTCACAACAAAATACAAAATAACGCAACGTAACAGCGCTGGTGCTGCAATTCTTCATCGTAAACACTCACTGAACCAGTCAGCAGGGAGAAAGGGGTTGGGTATATGCTGAAGTATGTAATATTGGGAAAGGGTAGTGATACTAATAGTATCACAATGAAGGCGTGGGTACTCAACAGTATCAGAACAAAGGGGAGAGATACACAAAGGTATCACTATGAAGGGGACTGAGAGATACTGCACAGTATCATCGGGTGGTGAGTGGTAGCTAAGTGTTCCACAGGGAAGGAAGAGAATAATTAGAATTACAAGAAATACTTAGAGTACATTAGTAAAGAAAGGACACGTAAGATCCATGATACAAAATCAGTTTATGAAATGCAAAACACAAGCAAAACAATATCGAATTAAAGCTTAAACACAAACGCCACCTATATCTTAATTTTGAATAGTTATAGTTTCCGTTTTACTAAGAAATTTGAATAAAATATTTTTAAATACGTAGCCTTATACCGTTATAATTTATCTGTTGCCTATTGGTTGTATACGGCGGGGCAACATATAAGTATGCCATATTTTACCAAATAAGCATCTAGCTTTAATCCTTATAGTGAAACTTAGAAATATTTGTTTTCAACACATGTATCGTCGATCTATAGTTATCAAATAATACTTTTATACTTACATACATCAGCAGATACCATTCTGTTTATCTGGTATCTAGAATCTTTTAAAACCTTTGACTAACATTTGAACAGGCAAAAAATAGCAAGCGACTCACAAATAACGTAAATAATACAGGTACAATAGAAGTGAGTAGATTTTACAACACGTAAAACTTAGTTTTTTGACTCCTTTTTAAAAACCACATGAAAGGGATCTAGATGGGGTTTAAAGAATAGAAATGAATGATCAATGTGAAGAATAAGTGGTTAAAAATAAAGAAAAGAGAAAAACATAGAGGGGAAAAAATAACAAAAAGGGGGGAAATGGTCAAAATATAAAAGAAAAAAAAAAGCTTCAAATATTTGAAAAAAAATAAAATGGAGAACTCCCATGCTGACCCTCATAAATCAACTGTCAATAGTAATCATAGATTAATTAGTTGTAAATATGTGCTAAAAAGGATAGTAAACAAAAAGATCATACTTTGAAATTATGTATAAAAAAATGACTTATTCTGCCACATAATTATATATGTAAATACTGTACCAAGTCAGAAAACGCATCATTGATTGTCTGATGTTCCATCTTTGATGGTTTTTCTGTGTTTCTGTTTTAAGATTTTGGTGTTTATGGAAGATCGTTCATAACTTTAACTAATAAAACTGGCATCGAGTAGAGACGACTTAGAGACAGTGTTTGTTTTCTAGATTTTATTTGAACACTCAGACACAGATACATGTGTAACATGAGGTCATACATAATAGCATTATATAAACATGACGAAGTAATTATGTGGTATCAATGACATAGTATAAAGATATAACAATAACATACAACATTTTTTTTAAAACTTTTTCAGAACATATTTGCAATGTTTTTGATAAATACAGAAAGACGTTTATACAGTTGTACATTACATATTGAAAGAAGAACTTCCATTTTTTTATAATTAGGATTCACTGTGCAATAGCTTGGCAGAAACTTTTCCCTTCATAAAACAATATTTTGATAAGTACACTTAAATAGCAAATGAAGTTCATCACCAATATTACTCTTACACAAAATACATATTCTATCATGCCTCGGGATATTTTGCCATCTGCCTGTTTCTATAGGCAGACGCAGATTTGAACGCCTAAAGTGTGTGATCCATAGCCTGCAATATTCGGGAAGTTTTAGCAGATATGTTTCTAAAGTAAAATCTTTTTTAAATATTGAGTAGAATTGACCTCGTGATGAATTTTCAATATTACTAAACCACTGTTGTACAAATTGATCACAAAGTATCTGTTTTAAGTACATTTTATCACAGTAGTCTGTTTGATTGGCAAAATATATCCAATGCCAGTATCGTTTACTTTTGCTTCTATACAATTTACCCATTTAAAGGTGTATTTAGATTTAGGCCTTAAACCAAGCATCAGTCTATACAATAAACTGCATAGAATCAAAGAGTTTAAATTGTAGATCAATTGGTAAAGATTCATTCCGAATAATTTTGTAAATATAAAACAGTGCCTTTTGGAAAACCATGTACTATGAAAATTAGAGGGCAAAAAACTGACTTTTCATTGGACGAGAAGGGGTGAGTATGTTCTAAGTATTACTGTTTCATGTATGATTATGCGAATTGTTTAATGAATTGCTCGAGGGAAACGAAAATGAAAAATATAATCTATTGTGAACATCAGAAAACATAGGATTAAAATCAACAATACCGAAATCTGATGTTATATCAAACATACATGGAGACATAATTAAATAATCTACTAAACTTGCATCTTTACAAGTTGTACAACCAATATGTTTATCAGCAAATAATCTGCCATTACAAATATAAATACCACTTCTTTTACAAAGTTCTATTAACATATTACTATATTTATTTACTCTACCACGATCTTTACTACACCTCTCAAGAGGGATATCTTTATCTTTAAGATGAAGGTATGAAAAAATATTATCATCATTATCATAAAAATCATTGACATCTAAAATTTCTAATAAGTTTTCGTCAGGAATAATGTAATCTGAGACAGTAGAAGTTCTGGCGTTAAAATCACCAATTAACGCAATATTTTTTGTATCAGTTGAGTATTTAATTAATTCATCTTCAATTTCCAAAAACGACTCTTCAGAAGTATATCGTGTATTTTCGGGGGGTATATAAATACAACCTAGCAAAATGTTTTCTCGCAAGTTTGATATATTCTTTGAAATTTCTACCCACTGAACAAATTCAGATTCAGAATTTATAAAATTTAAAAATTTCGACAGGTGTTTTCTATAAACAACAACAATACCACCTGATTTCTTTTTACATTTTTTTCTATGTTTTGCATAAAAAGTATAATCGTGTGGTAATTTCAAGTCATCTAGATCATCAGTTGTAGTTTCAGTAAATATAAGAATGTCATAACTCTTTATTAATGTAGCAAAATCTGGATTCAGCAATTTAGAATTAATACCACAAACGTTAAGATAGGTAAATTTTAAGTTGTCAACTATCCAATTTAAAGGTCCATGATTGTCTGATATGTTGTCTTAACTGTAATTTCCTCTACCGTTGTGTATTGGATTAGGAGGCTCGTCACGGGATGGATTGTAAGGTTTTCCGTCTACCATTATTTGGTCGTAAATTAAGGAAGCTTTTGTACCTCGGCGCTGGAGTTCTTTAAGTTTATGGATCAACGCTTTACGGCGATTGCTAATTTCGGTTGGATACTGTTGGTTCACTGAGAATTGTGGTTTTGTTTTAAGTTTATTGGGCACAGATTTACGTACACGTTCGTGGTCACGGTAATTTGTAAATCTAGCGATAATATTGCGAGGTTTTCCATCACGACGTTTTCTTAGTCTGTGCAAGTTTTGAAATTGAATAGCATCTGCATTTGGGATTTCCAGTTCTTTTTCTATAAAGTTTTTAATCACTGCTTCTGTGTCTTCGTGATCATCATCAAGGGTCTGTTGAATTCCGCCAAAAATAAGGTTATACTTCATAGAGTGACTTTGAAGTTATAAGAAATCTTCCCTCACATTGTTTGAATCAACTTCTATATCTTGTGTATAGTTTTCTACCACTCGCATTCTATCAGAAATTTCGTGATGATGTTTTTCTTCAGTTTTTAAAATGTCATCATGCATTTTCTGTGTCTCCTTAATTTCATCTATCTCTTGCCTCATCCCTGTTAAATTTTGATCTATTGCTCCGAAACGTTCATCTAATTTTTTGTCAAGTTGAGAGAAGCGGTTAGTAAATTCCAAATCAAACCTTTCAAATCTTTGGTTCATCACATTTATTGACGAGAACAACATTTCCATAGTTATATGGGTACGTACACTGTCACTTGAGACAGGAAAAAGTTGGGATGCAAACGGAGGTTGTGGATTGTGATATGCAGGATATGTAATGTCTGTTGGTATACTTGTACATTCAAACGTCTGGTTCATAGGATTATGTTGATATTGTGGTGGAATGGGCACACTTCTGTTAGATAAATTATGAGGTGTGCTAGTGTGCAGAGTGTCATGAGCTTGGTTCAGTACTTGAGAAAAACTTTGTTGTTGTTGAAAGGGCGACGCCATATTTGATTTTGTTTTGTTTGGAGGTGTAAAACCTGTTTGGCTACCAGTGCTCCTTGTTCTCTTTTGCCCCATTTAGATCAAGATGCATATTAAATGTTCAGTATATATCACTTTCGAAAACAAAATTCGTTTCAAATTCATGTTTTTCAATCAATTCAGTCGAAATTTTGCGGGAGCTCTTGCATACCGACCTACTCACTCCGCCATGTTGGTTTTCTTTGTATAGACACCTGTATTTTGTGGAGTTCAAAATACGGAGATGTGGGAAAAATATCAAACACAGATTTAAGCAACAATACGAACAGACAAACGATTGTATACATGGCACAACATAGGGAAGGCAACAAGAACCCCACAATAAACCGGAGGTGATCTCATGTGCCTCAGAAGGGTAAACAGATCCTGATCCACACGTGGCACCCGTCGTGTTGCTCATGTTATTACAAAACCGGTAAATAGTTTTATTCTATATGCCACATTTGTGGTGAAAAGGGAAGTGGATTGTAGTTACGACATAAGTAACATACCCGATATCATCTGTGAAACGGTTATTCCAAAACGTTTAACATGCTCGTGATGGCGCCCTGAATGCTCCCGATACGTATATATATGCTACCAGTTACTTGATTCAAATGTCTGTTTATGAAATATGTTAGAAAACAACAATGTGAAACAACCTCATTTCGGATTTGCTGTAAGACATCTGGAATCCTATGACAGAGTTAAAATACCTTGTTGAATAAGAAACTGAGACAAAATGAATCAAGTAGTTAGTGATATCAACCTAAGAAGAGTGAAGTAAAAGTTTTAGCCATCTTTCTTCTTTGTTTAATCTTGCTTGCAATACTGTTTTTTTTTTAAAAGAACTTTTTTTGTTTTAAAATCAAATTGATAAGTTTTTGGGTATCAAAACCCATTTAAATGGAACAGTGAATAACATTTTAAGGCAAATAAATATTTTTTTTGAAAAATATAAGTACAGTTGAATATATATCGTGCCTTGAAATACTTCTAGACTTAAGGAACAACAATATGATTGAAAACAGGATTGCTTATGAAGAGATATATACAAACGAGCTAAAATGCAATGAACAGAACTGCAATTTTGTATGCAAATTGTAAAATAAAACGACAGAAATATCAAATTAAATATCAAAATAAAAGGCAGTTAAATACCAACCAAAAAAAAAGAAGTTTTTTTTTATTATGTTTTTTAATTTTTGAACAGTAATGTACGATATGAATGTACTCCACTTCTTAACCAACTGGATTCGCTGTAAAATAGTACAAGCAAGTACATTTTTACTAACTATCTATTATAAAATGTCATGACAACAAAAAATCTACAAGCAGACATTATTTTATGATAATGCACGAAAATGCTATATAAGACAAGACTGTGTTTGCATCTTTCATATTCGCTTTATCTTACCTCTTATACATTTCTAGGTATCTGATTGGTTGAAAGCGTCCGCGTGGAGATCGTGTATATTCCATATTAGGTTAGTAGGGATGCGGGGCTTCTTTCAATACATGGTTAGTAATGGAGTTACAACTTTGGCACTAAATCTATTGAAAGTTCTGTTAAACATGATTTTTATATCAAGGTTGTTGATATCAAGTTGTTATTATTGACTTTCGTTTTTTTGTGCAGACAAATGAACGTAGGTTCTAAAATTGAACACTTGATAAGGCTTTTCATATAAAATAAAGAAGATTGAAATGATTGAAAATCGGACAACTCTAGTCTAATTCAACAAATAAAAATAGTCAGTAAGATAAATTCGTTAGATAGTGTGCTAGTGACCTACTATGATATAAATGGGGGCAGTAAGTTTTTCTGTTTGTTTCTTTAATTTTTAGCCATGGCGTTGTCAGTTTGTTTTAGATTTACGAGTTTGACTGTCCCTTTGGTATCTTTCATCCCTCTTTTCTTCCACATAAGGTTCAAGCATAGCTCTCACCCCATGTTGATTTACTGACTCCGTATATATCATATTAGGTCGCGCGAATCCCACATGGAATTTGCTGACCCCGTATATTTCATATTAGGTCACTACCACACTCTGTAACTACTTTACATCTTGTTTAATCATCTGAAAATTGCCATTGATAAACTTTTAAAAGAAATCAATTCTTCATAGTTACATTTTGGATATATATACTTTGCATACATGTTCAACTTTTTAAACTTTACTGTCAAACAAGGATAATAACATTATCTTTTAAAATATTTGACCGAGCGAATGTTTTGTTTTTAATGTTCATACATTATTTGATAACTTTTATTACTTATTTTGGCATAAATACTATATACTGTATAGCTCAATTAAAATTTTTGAATATGATATCATTTAAAATCCGCTAAGATTTCTCAATGCATTACTTGTGAACAGAATTAAAATAAAAAGAATTTAAAAAAGAAAAGATAAAAATACTTTTTTTTTTTTATTAAATATATCATAAAAACATAAATTCTTTACCGATTCACCAATCAATTAATATAAAAGAGCAAATGGACTGTTCTTTTCTTATGTTGGCATGTTTTAACGAGCGAACAAGACAAAGACTAAGGCATACGAAAATATTTAAATGATAATTGTTTCAGAACAATTTTCTGTTTTTAATATACTTATGTTATAAATGCTTTTTTGATTTAAGAATGATTAAAAACTAAGGTTGCAACTACCATAGGTAAAGTAAAACTGCAATCCCTACCCCTTTTTCCCCAGAATTTGACCTACCCAATAAGATTTATTACCGGTTTGCTATAAACGTGTTATGCGACGGGTGCTACACGTGGAGCAGAATCTGCCTACCCTTGTGGAGAACCTGAGATTATCCCAATTTTTTGCGTGGATTAATTTGTGAAGCTCAGTCTTCAGTTTTCTATGTTGTGTACTATTGTGTTTTTGTTGGTCTTTTCTTTTTTTCAGCCATGGCATTATCTGGTTGACTTCGACATATAAATTTGAATGTTTCTCTTGAATCTTTTGTCCATCTTTTGAATTGAATTGCATTTGTTTGTTTTTTTATGACTTTCCGGTCATATATATTCTCACGTTTTTAAGTATTGCGATATCCTTTGCTTTACAATATTTTGGTTTGAGTGTTCCTCATAATGGAAATACAGAAAAGGATGCATCCATATTATTGTGTTATTTTCATTTGGTGACACCTTCAGGTAAGTCGACCTTGAACGGTTGACTGTTCTGTAAAACATTGTTGAGAAGTGTAAAAATGTAAAAAAAACTTACGGCTTTTTACAATAACTGACACGGACACGTGATCCTCTCCAAATTCATTTTTTGCGGAACATGTCAATAGACCAGATTCTTGTGTATTGATAGTGTACAAAGTAAGAACCGAATCATGCTCATGGAGTTGATGTGATGGCATATCTGTTGTGTGTTTGGTAAACTGTCATATGAATTGGAAAAACACAGGAAAAAGATAGGATATAAGTTTTGTCGTTATATACCTCATTGTTTTCTTTATGCAAAGCAATAGTTATATCTTTAATAACTATCTATGTTCCAATTTGTACACAACCAAGGGTGGAGCTTTTAAATGATTATTTAAAGTAGCAAAAATATTATATACAGATTTACATATCTTAATCTTAGGAATATTGTTCAACACTTATTTGTTTTGCTTTCAATATTATACTTAAGATATTTCTTAAATGTCCTCATCTAATCATAAGAATCAATTTGTGCATGGAAATATCGTTATTCTGGTTGTCGATAAATCCAACTAAAAGTGAAGGGGCGCCTTAAGATAAACAGTGTATTTCTTTGCATGGAAAATGTGCTTTTTGAATCTGGATAAACATAATGATGTTCAGGATACTTCCCTTTCTGTAACGCGTGTGAAACTTTATGTATGATTCAAGAGAAAACGACCGCGAAACAAATCATATTACTGGTATCAAGTCAAATCACATATAGGTATAGGATATGGCACGCCGTTTTTATATTTATTCAAATTTGAAGATATCTTATTTATTTAACAAGATATCTTATTAAGTATTAAGATATCTTTAATTTTAATAAGATATCTTATTTAATTTGAAGGTAAATAAGATATCTCTATTAGTTTATAAGATATCTCTATCAGTTAATAAGATATCTCTATTAGTTTATAAGATATCTCTATAAGTTAATAAGATATCTCTATTAATTAATATGATATCTCTATTAATTAATAAGATATCTCTATTAATTAATAAGATATCTCTATTAATTAATAAGATATCTTATAAAGTATATAAGATATCTTACTTCTTTATAAAGATATCTTTTAAATACATACTTTATAAGATATCTTATTAATTAATAGAGATATCTTATTAACTAATATAGATATCTTATTAACTTATGGAGATATCTTATATATTAAATAAGATATCTTTATAACCAATTAAATAAGATATCTCTATAAGTTAATAAGATATCTCTAAAAGTTTATAAGTTATCTCTATTAGTTTATAAGATATCTCTATAAGTAAATAAGATATCTCTATAAGTTAATAAGATATCTCTAAAAGTTTATAAGATATCTCTATTAGTTTATAAGATATCTCTATAGGTTATTAAGATATCTTACTTCTTTCAGAGATATCTTTTCAATACATACTTTATAAGATATCTTATTAATTAATAGAGATATCTTATAAACTATTAGAGATATCTTATTAATTAATAGATATATCTTATTAACTAATTGAGATATCTTATTAACTTATGAAGATATCTTATTAAGTAAATAAGATATTTCTATTATTAACTATATAAAAGATATCTAATATAGTTAATAAGATATCTTATAAATTAATAGAGATATCTTATATTTTAAATAAGATATCTTATATTTTAAATAAGATATCTTATATATTTAATAAGATATCTTTATAAACCTTTAATAAGATATTTTATTTAATATATAATATATCTTATTTAATATATAATCTTATTTAATAAATCAGATATCTCAATTGATATATAAGATATCTCAATTGATATATAAGATATCTCATTTTGTTATTAAGACATCTCAATTAGTTTATAAGATATCTCAATTAGTTTATAAGATATTTTATTTAACTAAATAAGATATCTCGAAATTTAATAAATATAATAACGGCGTGCCATAATAGGAAGATGTGATATGAGTGCCAATAAGACAGCTCTCCATCCAAATAACAATTTAACATCTCTATTCTCTTTTTTTTCGTGCGATATTTTAAAATCAACGGAACACTTAAACCAACCTCCCTTGAACCTTGATTCGCCCCTGAAAGCTACATATCCAAAGATCTAAATAAAAGCTTACCATGCTGTATGTCCATACAATTGTTGGTTCTGGATGTCCTGTTGCAATACATGTAAAGTTATGCGCATGTCCAGCCATTATCACAGACGTTAAAGGAGGTGAGACGATTTTAGGAACATCTAAATTGTGTTAAAGCAAAAATGACAATGTTCATTAACGTAGTTGAATAGGCAAAGGTACATTCATTATTGAAATATTCTTTGTGTTCACCCCATAAACGTCTTATGTCGACATGTGCAGCACGACATAAATGCTAATGCACTTAGTATAAGATGTATATTGGTATAAAGGTAGAGAAAAAGGCATATATATCTATAGTACTGGGTTTACTAATGAACATCATCTGAACGTCTAAACAATACATTATGTAGTCATATTTATGTGATACCACCATTAATTTCCCTTATTAGTTTTTGTTAAATTTACATTTTCCCCAAAAATGTGCAGAATTTATATTTGTATCAAATAAAACAATACTTGGCATGAGTAGTATCCTTCTGTCCAGTATTATTGACAACATTTAACATAGTTTTAACCTGTTTTTGTATGCATAGAGGTCAATTGTAAGCAAATTCCCTGCAGTTAATTCAGCTAATGTAGGACACTATATAGTTCCTGACCAAATATTCAGAAATAGTGATGAGCAGAGCCAAATACAATGAAAGTCCCAACTATGTATTGGCTTCCGAAGCTACACAAAACCCCTTACAAATATAGATTTATTTCGTCTTCAAGCCATTGTTCAACTACTAAATTGTCTATTCTTCTTACCAGCACACTTGGTACAAATAAAAACCTTATAATAAATTGTTCAAATAAGGCCTTCGAAAATAGTGGAATAAATTACTTTTGGAGTGTCAAGAACTCGTTGGAAGTACTTGATAAATTGCATGCTCATATTGGTGATTTTGAATCTGTTCAAAGTTTTGATTTTTCTACCCTGTATACCACATTGCCTCACATTCTCATTAAGAAAAAATTCACACACCTTATTAAATGGGCATTCAAAAAATCAGAATGTGAATATATATGTTCAAACTCTTTTAGGTCATTTTGTAGTAGCAATAAACAAAAAAAACTATGTTAATTGGACATGCTTTGATACTATATATGCCCTTGAATTTTTACTAGATAACATTTTTGTTCGCTTTGGGGATTCCGTATATCGTCAGATTATCGGAATTCCAATGGGGACTAACTGTGCACCACTTATTGCGGACCTCTTTTTGTATTGTTATGAGTTACAATTTATGACAAAAATAAGCAAAGACCCATCAAAACAACATCTGATAAACAAATTTAATAATACTTTTAGATATTTGGATGATATTTTGGCTCTCAATAATGACGACTTCAGTATGTCTATTAATGAAATTTATCCTGCTGAACTTACTTTAAATAAAGCTAATACTAATAATGACCACTGCCCTTTCCTCGATCTTGATATCTATATCACTAACGGAAAGCTGAATACTAAAATTTATGATAAAAGGGATGATTTTTCATTTCCTATCGTTAATTATCCGTTTTTAGATGGTGACGTTCCCTTGTCACCATCTTACGGTGTTTATATATCTCAACTTGTACGATTCGCTCGTGTTTGTAACAATGTTTTAGATTTTAACGAGAGAAATTTATGTATTACTGAAAAATTATTACACCAGGGTTTTCGATATTACAAACTAGTCAAAACTTTTACTAAATTTTATCATCGGTATAAAGACATCATTCGTAAATATAGCTCAACATGCAGACTTTTTATACGTTCAGGTATTTCACATCCAATTTTTTATGGAAATATTCTTTATAAAGCACAAAGGTGTCAGTATTCACCTCAGAAACTTACAAAACCTTTAAATAGACTGATTAAGAAGGGATATAATTACGATACTGTTGTCAAGTCATTAAAGATTGCATATTTTGGCGTTAATATTGAGTCACTGATAAGGTCTTTGCGTCGGAACTAAAGACATTTATTCTAAAAACAGTTGTTGGCATGACACGGGTTATGTTCTTCTCATATATGTTATGATGGTATGATACTAAACCCCTAACGGGAAGGATTGTGCCTGATGTTCATATGATGAAATCATAATCTTTCAGTCAGTTTAATTGAAGTCTGGAGCTGGCATGTCAGTTAACTGCTAGTAGTCTGTTGTTATTTATGTATTATTGTCATTTTGTTTATTTTCTTTGGTTACATCTTCTGACATCAGACTCGGACTTCTCTTGAACTGAATTTTAATGTGCGTATTGTTATGCGTTTATTTTTCTACATTGGTTAGAGGTATAGGGGAAGGGTTGAGATCTCACAAACATGTTTAACCCCGCCGCATTTTTGCGCCTGTCCCAAGTCAGGAGCCTCTGGCCTTTGTTAGTCTTGTATTATTTTTATATTAGTTTCTTGTGTACAATTTGGAAATTAGTATGGCGTTCATTATCACTGAACTAGTATATATTTGTTTAGGGGCCAGCTGAAGGACGCCTCCGGGTGCGGGAATTTCTCGCTACATTGAAGACCTGTTGGTGACCTTCTGCTGCTGTTTTTTATTTGGTCGGGTTGTTGTCTCTTTGACACATTCCCCATTTCCATTCTCAATTTTATGTGTGCAGTTAACAAGAACCACTGAACATGCAGTCTGATACGATTAATGTGACAAATGGAAAGTTATTTACTAGTGTGAGGAACAAACAAAACATTAACATTTAAAGGACATAAGTTACTTGTCATTATTATGTTTCCTTCGAAATATTTTTATTTGACACTTAAATCTATTTCCTTACCGTATGTAACTTTCAGTTGGATGTTCGCCTGACTTGTTCCTGCATCATTAGTTGCTATACACGTGTAAGTTCCAATAGTTGCATTTGTTACACTATGTATAACTAACGTATTAGCTGAAGACTGGACAGGTATCTGCGCAAGTTAAAAATCAAGATACTAGGAGAATCGTACAAAATGTGAAAGGAATCCAAGAATACAGTTCGAAGAGGGAAAGACAGACAAACGTTTACTTAATTTTATCAATGAAACTAAAGATTAAATAATACGAAAGCTATGATAACTTCTGGTTTCGACTACACAAGAAGCGTTACAGATAGGTTCCTAATCCAATAAACAAGTACAAATCCATACAGTGATAGGTCCCATTTGGAAATATGCAGTGATAAAAAAATGTATAGGAGATATGTTGCTTCGACAAATAGAACTTATGTGAGTTTCAAAAGTCATTGGTATCAAACTCACGATTTGTGAATATCTAATAGATTATAAAGTTATGTATTGGTTATACATACTAATAATTACATTAGATGTAAGTTTCATTATAATACGTTTTTCTGATTGGCTAACATGTTATTCCGTAAACAATTGCATCAGACAATAACATTTATCATGCATGATGACACGAGGTCCCACAAAAAAGTGCACAGGTGAATTAAATAAAACTGGATCAAAATCGTGTTTTCATGATTTTAGGTAAAAAAATGTAATTATAAGTATTGAATACTTCTTTTTGAAACTTTATAGGGTTGTAAAAGCGTTGACCGTGCGTACATTTTTAGAATGAAGCGCTTCCGCGCTTCATACAAAATGTACTTCGGTCAACGCTTTTACCACCCAATAAATTTACAAAAAGAAGCATTCAATTCTTAAATGTTTAACCAACAAACACTGTTATCAGAGGATAGCAACATTTAATAAAAAAAATAGCATTGTCAACTAAAATAACAATATTAAAAAAACATTTAAAAATATATAAATGATAATTCTACTTTAAAGTTCTTACATTATTGTGATTCCACTTAATCGTCGGTGTTGGGTCACCGGTCACGTTACAGGTGATTCTAGCATCTGTGTAGTATTTTGCTTGTACTGTTGAAGGTGCATGTATCAGAGGCGCAACATGAGGCTTTTGATACCTGCCTGCAATACCAAAAAATATGGTAAAATGTAACCGTTTTGGGGGAAAGACCAGACGCTATCAGATGCTGTAAGAAACTTGACATTTTTGACATTTCTATTAATTGCACTATATTTTATTAATTGCCTTAACAGTACTCATAATAGAATTCTTATGCTGTACTGTTATACCACTGTCCCAGGTAAGGGGGAGGGTTGGGATCCCGCTAACATGTTTAACCTCGCCACATTATTTATGTATGTGCCTGTCCCAAGCCAGGAGCCTGTAATTCAGTGGTTGTCGTTTGTTTATGTGTTACATATTTGTTTTTTTTCATTTTTTTTTAACATAAATAAGGCCGTTAGTTTTCTCGCTTGGATTGTTTTACATTGTCTTATCGGGCCTTTTATAGCTGACTATATGCGGTATGGGCTTTGCTCATTGATGAAAGCCGTACGGTAACCCATAAGTGTTAATGTTTGTGTCATTTTGGTCGTTTGTGGATAGTTGTCTCATTGGCAATCATACCACATCTTCTTTTTTATATTCACACATTTAACCATAAAAATATGACAAACTATGAAATAATGAAAGCAAGCAAAATATCTTTCCATAGATGCAATTTAGAGATATACATAACACCAAAGAGATAGTTTACTTCATAGATTGAAAAACAACTGACCATTCTATGCCATAAATCAAACAAACCACCAAAATACAATATATATCTACAAGTCAGCACACCGATAACTTAAAACACGACCCCCATCAAAACCAAAGTTGATGAAGGTAAAATAACAAATTTATAAGTCCAAGAAATATTTAAATCGAAATGCGCCTATCAAATGGTTTAATTAAAAGCTCAATGACTGTGTCCGAATGGAAAACATGTGTCATATTTTTGACTTGGCACAATTATTTCCTTATGTCTCAGCAATCAATGTTGTGATGTAATCTTAATTGATATATAATAAACAAATACATCAACACAGTGATTACATTAAACAGTTATTCCAGAGTTCACCACAGGCTTTTTTTACTTATTTGTGTGCCCATCTTCTGTTTTATCTTTAGTGTTTTTGTACCTGTTTGTCTTTTTATCATTTTTTTTGCCATGTTACCATTTTTTAATATCGTAAATTTTGTATATTTTTATTACGATAAAATGATATTGAATATAAGAATAGGGAAACAAATGTACTACTTTAACAATTTGTGAAACGCTATGTCAGAAGACGCCGAGTAGGCGTGCTAATATTTATTTTCAAAATAATCTATATTCAATATTAACTACTTATCAAATTGAACCACTCACTTTTTACAATAACTTGCACAACCTTTATGTCGATACCGACCCTGTTCTTGGCTGTACACACGTAGTGTCCCTCATCAATAGATGATACATTTTCAAAAACCAGAAAATGTACTAACTGTCTTGCGTTATGTGGTAACGATGATTTCTAAAAGAAAGGGAAAGATCAATGGTTATCATGTTAATTGTTTTAAACCGACCCATACAAATTTTCAAACAAATATATAACTCTTCTGATCATTTAATTCCTCTTTTTTGTACAGAAACAAGTACAAAATTCCAATAAGTTTTGGCAAATGTAGCGAAGGTAACATATTCCTGTGGTATTTCGATAAATTCAAATTATATTTTACAGTTTTATAATAATTACCATACAAATGATAATTTATGTCAACACAGAAGTGTAAATAGAGTTTCTTAAAAAGCATTTAAATGTGTGCAGACAGTCATAAACAAAGAAAGCCCTTTCCAATGCCCTTTCATCCAAACTTGATAACACATCACAGTTAATTCACGTATTTGTAATATTGCACTCCAGCTAATGCTAGTCTCTGTTTAAAAGACATAATCAAGGAATTTATTTTCATATCAGTTCGTCCTATGCTTCTTAAGTCTTACATTTGTTTTTTATTTTTTCAATAAGATAAAATTAGATTAATTTGAGGGATTATTTTGCCCACTTAAAAAAGAGGGACGAAAGATACCAAAGGGACAGTCAAACTCATAAATCTAAAACAAACTGACAACGCCATGGATACAAATGAAAACGAAAAACAGATAAACAATAGTACACATGACACAACATAGAAAACTAAAGAATAAACAACAAGAACCCCACCAAAACTAGGGGTGATCTCAGGTGCTCCGGAAGGGTAAGCAGAATCTGCTCCACATGTGGCACCCGTCGTGTTGCTGTTACAACAGCGTAACTAATTTTAGATGATCGACTTTTTACAATCATATTACATATAGGCAAGTAATGTTATTTTACAAAACAGACATTTATGACAACATTATAGCCATTATACTCTCAGTAACCGCAATAATTTAAATATCCACTTATAAATTCACTAGTCTGAATTTTATGCAATGACAAAAAAAAAACGACCAAAAGATTAACAACAAAATGCAAAATATAACATACAAAACAAAAAAATACAAACCCACCAAAAATGCGATTCTATCTGCCTTGGAGTGGTAGGCATATTCTGCCTTTCATATGTTGCATCCGAACTGTAAATTCTGCCAAATCAATGACATTACATTATGTTCGTTTTTGAAGCAAGTTATGTGACATCGATGATATACTAATTTTGGAAAGTTTACCTCAATATTACGGGGCGCCGAAAGGGACTCTTGTGTTTTTTTACTCAAAATTCAATTTTGTACGGATAAAAGTGACTTTTGTTCAACACAAATGAGTTCAATTTAACAAAATTTGTATCATACTACAAGTTTAAAATTTTGTCATACAAAATTATCTATCAGCGGACAAAAGTCACTTTTGTCATGACACAATTCATTTTTGTTACACAGACTTGACTTTTGTTACCTAATTTGAAAATTGGGCGACAAAAGTCAATTTTGTATTCAAATTAGTTTAGTTTGGTTCCTGTGAACTACTTTGCATACAAAATTAATTTTGTTACACAAAATTGACTTTTGTTACACAAAATTGACTTTTGTTACACAAAATTGGGAAAATTGACTTTTGTGAGACAAAATTGACAAAATTGACTTTGTCTCAACAAAATTGACTTTTGTGAGACAAAATTGACCAATGTGATCAACAAAATTGACAAAATTGACAAAATTGACTTTTGACTTAACAAAATTGACTTTTGTCTCAACAAAATTGACAAAATTGAATTTTGTCTCAACAAAATTGACAGAATTGACTTTTGTTTCAACAAAATTAGCAAAATTGACTTTTGTCTCAACAAAATTGATTTTTGTCTCAACAAAATTGATTTTTGTCTCAACAAAATTTATTTTTGTCTCAACAAAATTGACAAAATTGACTTTTGTCTCAACAAAATTGACTTTTGTCTCAACAAAATTGACAAAATTGAATTTTGTCTCACAAAAGTCAATTTCGTCTCACAAAAGTCAATTTCGTCTTACATAAGTTTATTTTGTCTCACAAAAGTCAATTTTGTCTCACAAAATTGAATCTTACCTCACACAATTGACTTTTGTGATTTAATTTCCATATCATGTAACAAAAGTCAATTTTGTATGCAAATATACAATATATTTTTATATTTGCAAATCTTTTAGACAAAATTGACTTTTGTCATGACAAATATGAATTTTGTCTACAAAAATGAATTTTGTCATGACAAAAATGAATTTTGTCTACACAAATGAATTTTGTCATCACAAAATTGAAGTTCTCACAAAACAAGTCTGTAGCACATAGTTTTGTAAGACAAAAATGATTTTGTTGTGACAGAATTGAATTTTGTACAAAACCACAAGAGTCCCATTCGGCGCCCCGTAAATATAGCAGAATTATCATACTTATTCTACCAAAAAATCAAAAGTTTAGTGAACCTACTATAAAGTGATAAAACACATGCATTTGTATGCGAAGTACCATTGTATGACACGGGTGACTGATTAAGAAAAAACACCAATCAATTTTGTGTAATTTTATTCTTTACTATTTTAATGATCAAGGCATTCTTGAGGTATAATTTGTACATTGAAACTGTTCCTTGCTTTCATAGTCTTTGTTAATGAAGAAATAAAACGTAATACAATTCAATTCAAATATCAATAGATATAGGAAGATGTGGTATGAGCACATATAATGCAGTTTAAGTACTCACACCGAGAGATTCCCACGTGACAGATGGTAATGGAATTCCTTCGGCAATGCACGGTATAGTCGATAAACTATCTCCCTCAGAAATTGTTTTTGTATTATCAAGATATACAGTAGGCTTCACCATGATGAAAGGTTCTGTTAAAATTGGAAGGAACGAAAAACAAGAAAAATATGTAGAATAAACTAAATTGAAATAGCTGTACCGTCACAGCAGACGCTATCCTCTGTTTATTTATTTGAAAAATACTAACAAAATCGTTGTATAATTTTATGCAGACCTGACCAAAGGGTTTATTTGAATTTGATTTCAATAAATGCAAGCATTGTAATTAAAATTTAGAGAAAGTTGGGTCAAAGTTGCTTCTTAAACAAGCAATCAGTAACGTCACACTGCAAACAAAGTCCATCAATACCAGAGACCAAGTCATAATGTTCCAGTCATATGCGATATGCAATCATAACGATTCTTAGTACTTCAAATTAAAAAAAACTAAAGCACCATGTTTGTCAAGATAAATTGTAATTTACGCACCCGTTCTTGCTCAATTGATATACCAGATTTGAACATTGGTACGTTGACATAAGCATAATTTAACAAATATCTTTTTGAAGATTAGATTGACACTAGTGAGGAATTTTGTATATATAGTCATGTGTATATTTATATATAATCTTAATAACAATTTAATCATAAATGAGCTCGAAAGAAAACCAGTCAAGTCAGTTTTATTAAATTTGAATAGTATACACATGGAAAAAAGTATTGCAACACCAAATTGAAATTGAAATTAAAAAAACACTCTTTATGTTTTTGTGATACAATTTACTAAAATAGAACTAGTTAAACATTATTTAAGTATCACCTGAGTTTAATCAATAAATATCGACTCGATAAGTTTATATCTGCACATGCAGCTACTGTACCCGTAAACAGCAAAACAAATGTTTTTATCCTCATTGGTTTCAACACTTTAAATAACCAAGTTTTTAAGGTTATGTGATTGACACCTTGTAATGGGTCCTTGACAACTCTTAACTGCAGCAAGATGGCAGATTGTCAGCATAAGAGAAGCAGGGATGTTGCTGTAACAACTGCACGTATTGTTGGTCATCACCATTCCACTATAAGTCGTTTTGAGAATAAAAATCAGGCAATAAACGCTGTTAAAGACCTTCCGAGATAATGAAGACCCCCTATACCATTTGCTAGAGAAAATCAAACATAATGAAGGTTGGTCAGAGAAAACCCATTGTATACAAGACAATCATAAAAAGAAAGTGGTGGCCATATAGGAGCCTTTTAACAAGAACTGTTTGAGATCAACTCATCCCTACTGGTTATCGTGCGATAAGACCATTTCGAAGACCTTTGCCAACAAACAGACACACAGTTTTCCGTATCCAATAGAGTGCAGAGCTCGCCAAAGTTGGAAATTAGCATCGTGGAGGAAGATTCAATGTTCAAATGGAATTTGGTTCATCTTCCTTGGCCCGATCGTAGCCCGGCTTTAAACCATATCGAGCATATATGGGACACTATTGGGCGGGAAGTGCGCAAAAGGACACCCCAGTTTAAACACATCATGAAATAAACAATGCCCTTCATCAGAAATGGTTGCTGCTACCTTAGCAACAAATTAGTCGATTTATTGCAGGAATCAGATGACGTTAAGATGCTGTTATCCGTTTGAATGGAGGCTGCGCACATTAATTCTTTGGCGTATAACGATCAACCAGGATTTGAACAGTCATCTGAATTCTGAAAACTAATTTTGAAATGTCTGACATTGTAAGGTTCGACTACATTAAAAGTTGTAAAATGCATTTTTTTGGTACAAAAAACACTTCATTTTATTATTAAAATTGTGGTTATATAAATTATTATTTTCAAACAATTTTTTTTCGTTTCAATGCCAATGTTATCATAAACTATGTTTCAATAATATTATACACATATTTTATCATATTTCATCCAAACAAAGAGGCTGATTTCTCAAGTTTTAAAAAATCAAGGTGTTGCAATACTTTTTTCCATGTGTATATAATGATTTACCATATTCACAATTATTTCCAGTAAATCCAGGAGGACAGTGACAGGTATGTCCTGTAAGTTGATCGTCTGTACATATACCTCCGTTTTGACATGGATTACTATGACACTCTATGTCTGAAAAAAAACCCCCAAAAATCTACTTGAATAGCTTCTGTGGAAAGCATTAGGAAACATTCGTTCAGCCGTTTGCTTTATACAGCTAATAAGCATTGAAGGATTTGATTCTTCGATCATATTACAATGACTACGATTAGAATAATGATTCTTTAACATTTAGATGTTGACCTGACTATTTATATCAACATATTTGTCTGTTACCATGGATGAAATGGAAATCGTCTTAACATTAGATGACATAACGAATAGCCAATAAAAAAGTTGTAATATCGTCTCATGGCGATGTTTAAGCCAATGAAATTAACGCATATTTTCGTATTTCATTTTTGATACCACACTCCGTGAAGTGTGGTACGAGATATTTATCCCGCAATTAGGTGTCCTACTATGCAGATACAGCCCTACAAATATCGCTATGCTGTATCTGTATACTATACAGATAGAACTTAAAAGCTTCACCTACTACCGGACTGAGTATTGTATGAACCTGCGTTACCGCAGAATGTGTATTCCAGGTGCATGCCAATGACGATGACAATTGTCGATTTCCAACTTGAATGTGTATGATTGTGTAACAAAACCAACCATGTCAATTTCAGCATGCATGTTTAGTGATTGTCAAGTTTGAAGCGTAGAACAACTAGTACACTTCTGTCAAATTTGACAATGTTTTGTTAGTTGTTTTTACTGTTGAAATTATTTGTTATTTTAAAATAGATAATTATTCACCTTGAGCGATCGATGTATTATTGTTGACCATTCGAGATTCTTTTTGCGAACCCGTCTTCAGCGTTAAGTGTGATTTTGATATTACTACGCGGGCCGCAAGGGATTACAAATCGAAAATAAATGTTAAATATGTTAGTCTTTGTGTCTTTCAAAACACAAACAATATACAGAATTAATTGCAGGATAAAGACATTAACTGTTTAGTGTCTTTAAATATCAGCTGTATTTGTACTCGGCGCGAAACAGGTGTAGTAGCTGGTTAAAAGCTCGCATACACCTTGTTACCTAGCCTCGTACAAATACAGCTGATATTTAAAGACACTAAACAGTTATTGTCTATATATCTTCGTGTAAGAAATATATAACTGTTACAGATCACAACCATAGGAGAACTAAATGTTTTTAACAAAAACGTATAATGTTGTTGAGTTGATGAGGCACTGATGTTCTTTTTTTTCCATCATATTGCATTTACTCTAGAAAGAAAAAAAGTACTTTTCGATTAAAAACCAAGAATCTTTGGCGTGTATCGGATTTTACAGAAGAAGTTTTAAAAGACAAAGTGTCATACAACCAATCCCTCGAAACCAATTTAGTACACATGTAAAAGTAGCCTGCAGGAATGAAACTTTGTTCCAAGACATATTGTTGATCATTTTGAGCCACGCTTACTAGTGCATTTGTATGCATATTAAAAAGGTTCTTAGTATATATTTCTTTTAGATTTCCAGAACAACTGGGGTTATTTTAGCAGCTCTCATCTTCCAAACGTTATATGTTCGATACAACACAAGTAGCTAGTTGAAACATGTACAATTCAGGATAAACCTGGTGTCTGGCAAGTTAAACTCAATGTTGAATATTTAGAAAACTGTGATAATTAAAAAATGTGACCGGGTAGAAAGAGATTGTTTTCGGGTGGTCTGACACATAAAACATTAAGCGACAATAATTTCTTTGTTAGCTGTAATTTTATCTTTATACAGCTTAAAACCAATACATGACTGGAAACACGTTGTATTTGTTACCGTAAGGCGTTCACTAATAAAATGTCTCAATTTGACATATATTCTGACATAAATGATTTACTTACTTATTTCGCAATATTTGCCTGTATATCCCGCAGTGCACGAACAGGTGTAACCATTATGATGGTCTATGCATTTTGATTGGTGTTGGCATAAATTGCTTATGCAGTCATTAATATCTTCAAATAGATATATGTAAAAAAATATATAGCGTGCAATTTTAGTACCTTAATTACAAAGCAAAAGTGGACATAGAAGTCCATCGTGCATCGATTTTTAAGAGAACAAATAACTTTCTTCATGAATTTAATGCAAGATTAAACAACCAGTTTTACTAGTATGTACTCAGATGAAACATTAGCTTTGTTCAATAATGCTTGATATGTAGCAAATAAAACCAGCATGATATATGCAACAAGACAAACCGAATAGACTACAACCTTCGTAAAAGTGTTATTAAAAGTCATAATTAACAAAAATAAGAAAATATGTAAGGAACTGTAGTATGTTAACTCAAAATAATATTTAATAAAAACAATGCAAAATAGTCAAGTATATATTAGAGAAATGAAAGTCCCTAAGCAAATAGAAAAAATAATACTCCTGACTTAGTACAGACATTTTCTTATGTATTGCTTTGGAATCTCCCCAAAAGTATGTTTCTGACTGGAAAGTATAAATAATTCAAATAAAATTCAAAAATTTGTAATCAAGTTAAAATTTTATGAAATATTTATACTTACCAGTCAATATTCCCACCACCACCCCATGCTTCAATTTCAGTGCGGGAGTTTTGTACACGCCGCTAAACTTAGCATGGCTACACGGACGATCTGATTCAGGGAATGTTTGAATCAAGATCATCTGTGTGTTTTGCGAGTTATGAACGTAGTAAAGAAAGATAAAATGTAGAAAATGGTGGATTAAACCTTGTTTAAAATATAAATAAACCTCTCACTTGTATGACACTCGCATAAAATTCTCTTATATGGACAACGATGTGTGAACAAAACAAACAAAATTAATAGGTAAAAATGTAAAAAAATAGGGGTACATTGGTCATTATTGTTTGATAATCTCTATCACTATAGAACAAGAAAATATGTCCACATAGTTAATCAAAAAGGCATATAGACAAACCACATTAGCAAATACGAAAGACGTGGAAACACAAATTTACAATGGCACATAAATCAATTGCATAGAGACTTTTCGAATCCACCTATTGGCTTTAAATTTTATTATAAAACTGACGTCTACAATAATATAAAAACAACCCACCTTACTAAATAACTAAAACATTGTAACAATGCATTAGATTAAGATATACCACATATATTAAAACTGCACCAGTGTGATATCCCGGTGTATTTTAATAATTTGCAGATATTGTATATTTGACAGTGCTGTTTTGCATATTATATCATATTTTTTGTATCTGGTTGATTCAACAAGTAAGAACTGTTTGCGAATAATTAGAACTAAATCGTCAATACTAGTTTGCTATTGAGATTCCTGCCATTTAAAAATGTTAAATCAAACTTTATGCTCAAAATCTATTACAATTTACTGAATGGTACAATCAAAATGTTTGTAATGTAGTGATATATTCAAATTACTGATGATTGTCTTATATTTTTACAGACTATGTAGAATCATTCATAATCAGAGTTACAGTTTGTGAACCGTATAACTGATATAATCTAGTTTCAGAAAAAAATATCAAAGACATATAAAAATTCATAAAGATGCTTACAAAAAACTAATGAATTACACAAAACGATAAGTTTTAAGCATCAGGTGATCAGCTAAATGAATCAATAGACATAGACAGCTCAGACAAATTAAAGAAGTAACTTCTAAGAAATAAAAGTCATTTGTTTGGTTTAGTTCCATTGATTTATTAGTCAGATAATATTTCCTAATCGCACAGATCAATTAATTGAAGGTGTTTATCTTTCAGAAGCATTTGATATCCCTGAGATCATACCTCTAATTATGATTGGATTCTTGTTACTTGTTTTGTTGCCATGACATTATCAGCTTGTTTTCGACTTATAGGTTTTACAATCTAAGTTGCTCTCCTCCTTACTAATTTGTATAATATACTGCATATATACTCTGTTAAATGGTGTAAACAATTGTTTTGACAATTTAAAAGCACCACAGCAGTCGAAACGCGCAAAGCTATTTTACTAAAAAAATCAGCACATTTATTTACCTAATTCACAATTAATTCCAGTATATCCAGTTGTACAAGAACATGTGTATTTGTTTTCGTAATTATGGCATACACCAGAGTGGTGACATGGACTGCTAGCACATTCGTTGATATCTGAAAAACATTGATATATTAATTATTCCCACTAGTTGTTGGCATACAATAACCTTTTATATGCAAGCATATACTAGTAAGCAATATATGAATGTTCCTTTTTCAGTCAAAAACGACTTGTTTGCAGTATAAAAAGCAAAAGATATGTAGTACTCAGATAATGATATAAACCTTTAACCGAAGAAAAGATAATATCACATTTTCCAGCGTTTCCACTAATAGCGGGAAACATTTGTATTAACGATGCGTATGAATTTTCTAATTTAGTCACGTGAATTTTTTCATGTGCGGAAACTTCCACTTTCTACCCAACAGTCTTCGTGTCAAGTTTAATTTTACATATTTCATTTGGAACATTTTTAGTTTTAATTCATGTTTCTGCTCATGATTAGTGGTGTTTTGTTCCGAATAATTATAATTCATTTTTTAAAATACTTTCCAAGTAAACCCCTGCAGACGGTCTTCCAAGCATAGGGTTTGGACACAGGTTTCCAACTGTTTTTCACTACAAATTTAGTATTTAATGTACTTTTCCCCGAGTTAATTCGTTTTAGTTGGTTGTTCCTGGGCGGCGAGATCGTCGATGAAAGAGCCTTTTTTATTATTTGGCATTTGACTAAATATACATCATATATGTCATAAATCAGCTAATTGTATTAATGTATTTATGCTTATGAATTGTATTTACAACTTATTAAAATCTGGTGTCCTCCAAGGGTTATCGGCAATATGAATATATTGGTTTTTATGTATTCCAGGGAAAAGGTTAAGGTAATACTTGTTAACTTAATGTTTATTCTATATTTTGATAATTAAATGAAATAAAAACAGTAGAAAACCCGCTGTTCTAAAGTCATTAATCGATTGAAAAAAAGACAAATCCGGGTCAGAAACATTAACCGAGGGAAACACATCAAATATAAGGGGAAAACGACTAAACAACAGAAACACTAAAGTGCATACAAAAAAACTCAAACCCAAATGATAATGACAAAAAAAAAACCCCAAAACATAACATACCTCATTTTCTGTGTATTAACACTTGTATCAATTTTAAAATTTTCGTCTTAAACAATAGTGTTATGCCAAATTGTCTTGCATTGACTTGATTTCTCCCGGTATCAACCGGTACACTTGTAATATCAATTCACTTGTTGTCGTCGGAATATCGTGACAGTTGTAGTCATACTTGTTTAAAAAATATGTGATAACATTTTATTTCTTTTAATTGATGGTCATCATTATTTATCGAGGTTGGATTGTTAAAACAGGTTAAATAAAAGAGGGTAATCTACATGTTCAGTATAAAAGATATAATTTATACTATTTCCAAGATAACATAGATGTAAAAACTTTTATAAGATACAGGGTTTATTATTGTTAACGCTTAACGCGCGTTTTGTTTGCTTAGCTTTACAAATGTTCATGAATTTGTTATTCGTAGCAGTGCCAAACTTCTGCTTTCCTTCATTAGCATTTGTTGTAGCTTCGGTTTTCCGGTCATTTGTATTACTATTGACAATTGCATTGTATTTTCAGTGTTAAAAAAATGATGCAAATTAACATTCGCAAGTTGGATGGAAATGGGATGCAGCATCACAGTTGTCGTATCTCTAATAAATTTTCTTGCATAACACTTTGTGTTTTTTTCAATGGAGGTGTTTCTATATTCATTTAAAATTATACCAGTTGAAGTCATCTTTGCATTAACCGCAAAGACCCGACAGAACATGCACCTAATTGCTTTTAAGTTGAAAAACAGTTCAAAAGTTATATTTCAGGTACAGTTCAACTTTAGTTCCTAGTTTTTGGTGGGGTTCGTGTTGTTTATTCTTTAGTTTTCTATGTTGTGTCATGTGTACTATTGTTTTTCTGTTTGTCTTTTTCATTTTTAGCCATGGCTTTGTCAGTTTGTTTTAGATTTATGAGTTTGACTGTTCCTTTGGTATCTTTCGTCCCTCCTTTAAATGTCTGGGTAGAATACTTAGTCTGTATCGTATTTCCAAAAGAGGTGAAATGTATCAAACTCACATTCAAACGCCTAAGTCGAAAACAAAAAATGACAGCGCATCTGATAAAACAAAAATATAAATAGACAAAGAACATGATACAAAACGCAACAACGAAAAGTAAAGACTGATCAACACGAACCCTGCTAAAATACCGGAGCATAATTATATGTGCTTTTGAATCTAGCAGATCCAGGTGGCATATGCCGTGTTGCTCGTGTATGAACAAATACAGTGATAAACCTTATTCGTTGAGTCGCATTCCAGAAAAAGAAAACTGAATTGCTGTGGCAGTTAAAACATATCCGTCTTTTTTCTGTGAAAAAGATATTCCGTAAGGGCCACCAAACGGGTAATTTGGTCCGTAATGTTCTTTAAAGACTGTTTGCAACTTCACCATTTGAACTCCCGATTTAATAGCTAACGTGTGAGCAGCATCCCTCATAGTATGATAGGAAATTCGAGCCAGTGAATATCGTATAAACTCGGAGATATGTACTTCATATGCAAGTACTGCTAGAATGTTGCTTCATAGAAATAGATAATTCACAACAAGAAGCTGTACTCATCACTTTTATCGTAAAATTTTGTTTTAAACAGATCGTTAATGGTGAATTCCGAGATGTAAGTCAAGATATAACGTTGACGCACTCAGCTAAACTTATTTATGTTGCATTTTTATTGATAACTTCCCTTGGAAAGATGAGAAGAACGTAATCATAAAAAAATAATAATGGAGAAGACCTTATTTAAATAACGAAAAATAAAGTTAAAGGATAATGCTACTTCTTGCATTTTGCCCAAAAAACATTATGAAATCAGCCTCATAAGAATGCAGGACTAAGTCGGGGATTGTTTCTTGCCAAAACGTCCTCCAAATGTTACAAATTTAAATGTTTTGTCAATCAAAAAATCAGGCATATGGATAATATCAGTTTCAGATGTTTTTGATGGAATTAGAGTGTTGCTTTACACAGTATGATGTATCCCACCGTCCAAACTTTTTCGGATTCGAGCGTCACTGATGAGTCTTTTGTAGACGAAACGCGCGTCTGGCGTATATTTCGCAATTTTTTGTTCTGCCCTCGCCGGGATTCAAACCCATGCTGCTGAGATATCGTGACACCAAATCGCCTGCACTGCAGCCGCTAGACTCAGACGATTTGGTGTCACGATATCTCAGTAGCATGGGTTCGAATCCTGGCGAGGGAAAAACAAAAAAATTGCGAAAGCAAATTTACAGATCTAACATTGTTGGGTTGATTTTTAGACGAGTTGTATATCTTAATTAATAGAAATTTATATACAGTGCAACGAGTTCGTTCTCGATTTACTCATAGTTTTCTGATTGTAGATTGTGGTTTGTCATTATGTCGTCTAATCTTTTAATTACCAAACGTGACTTATTCCCAATTGTAACTGTTTTGCTCAGTGTGAATTTGCATTACTATAAGACGTGATACGGTACTTGTCTATCCCAAATTCATGTATTTAGTTTATATGTTAAATGTTATATTTGTAATTCTCATCGGATTTTGTCAAATGTGTTGACGTCTTTCTTTTATACTTATGTGTTATGGTAAAGAAAATTAATCACCGCCTTCATCTATTAGATTTGATTTTGTTTAACGTAATCAGTACGATATTTTATGTTTGAAGTTAGATTCAAATCAAACCGGACATAGCTTTATAATATAGTTAATTGCTACCTTAGTTTGCTATTAATAAGTATTGAAATGTGCATTGTTTTTAAATGCAATATCATTATTTAGTTCAAATATATAATCTTAAATCAATCCTAATTCTATCTGATTCATTCTAAAGTGACGTCATTTTTAATTTTTTGATGATCTGTTTTACCAATTTCAAATCACGTCATTTTTTGTCATTTTTTACAGTTTCAAATATGACGTCACTTGGCGTTAAAGTTTAATCTATCGGATGTGCTTACTAGTGATGCAAATGTCTGGTTATGTAATGTATTTCAGTTGTTTCCTGTAATTGGTTAATACTTCAGTTTTATCAAGTACATCTTTTGTATAGTTATTTTATATTTACTGTTTGCAAAAGTATAAATTATTCTAAATAATAGGGATGTTCTGGTAACTAACAGAAAACCCTTGACGTTAACTTTTTTGATCTTTTGATCCTCGATGCTGTTCCACTTTGTACTTGTTTCGGCTTTCAAACTTTTGGTATCTGGGCGTCACTTGTAGGTCTTATGTGGACAAAATGCACTTCTGGCGTATTAAAATATTAACTGTTGCCTTTTGTTGGCTGTCGTTAATGTGATTCTTTGTCGATTGTGTTCTCCAAATTATTTATATTGTAGTCCTGTGGTGTTGTGTTGTCATTTTGATGCTATATTTCATATGGCCATAAAAGTGCGAGGTTTGGCATGCCACAAAACCATGTTCGTTTCTGTGTGTGTGTTACATTTTAACGTTGCGTCGTTTGTATTCTCTTATTTTTTAGTGTAAATTCACACTGCGATAAGACGTGTCACGGTACTTGTCTATCCCAAATTCATGTATTTGGTTTTCATGTTATATTTGTTATTCTCGTGGGATTTTATCTGATGCTCAGTCCGTTTCTGTGTGTGTTAAATTTAAGTGTTATGTCGTTGTTCTCCTCTTATATTTAATGCTTTTCCCTCGGTTTTAGTTTGTTACCCCGATTTAGTTTTTTGTCAATGGATTTATGAGTTTTGAACAGCGGTATACTACTGTTGCCTTAATTTCTGCAAATTACGTATGCATTGTCTTTAATAAGGTTTGGCTTGATTTCTAACGCAACCAGTATATTACCTGTGGTACAATATGATCCAGTGTATCCCGCGTAACAGTAACATTTCCCCGAAGAGCAATATCCATGGTGACAATTGATAGTCATGCAGGGGTCTAAAAGAATAAATAAGTAGATTCATTCCCTGCCTATTGCATAAATAGTAGTTATATAATTGAGAATGGAACGGGGAATTTGTCATTCATCAGAAGGTACCAACCCTTGTTAATAAGTATTCCGTATTAACTTTTCAAATAATACACGATGATCTTAAACTAAACAGTCTGGGTACTGTTGTTGTTTATCATCTTAAAAACGTGCTATTGTAATTTTTTATTTGTCTTTATGGATATTATTTTACTGTTTATTCTGTTTTGGTGATATTAATTTGACGTGTAATTGTACATGTGTTATTGTTCTATGCCTATTTCATGATGACGTGGCTCTGTACTCTCTACATACGGAAATGCATGTACTAAATTAGGAATATGACAGTTGTTATCCATTATTTGATGTGTTTGAACAATTGGTTTTGCTTTTTGATTAGGGAATTTCTCTTTAGAATTGTCCTCGGAGTTTGGTATTTTCGGTATTTTGTGACTTTTTTTTTCAAAGAGACGACAATCCGAACAAAAACAGAAAATTGTCAAATACCACCAATGCATTTGCAATTAATGTGCTACACTGGTAGTCTTAAACTTCTAAAAAAGAGTTGACAATGGTTACTTTAAAAGTATAACATATTAACAAATAAATGTTATCCTCTAAACGTTGCGTAAAACGACGTTATCTTATCTTATATTGCATGTATAAAAAACAGAAATTACACAAGTATTGGTATGTGGTAAAGTTCAATATTAAGGTGCTCCAATCACAAAGGAACAATTACGTGACAATGCGCAAGACCGGAAACCTCACTTCGATGATACAGTTCAATCAAACAAGACTTATCTTGGTACCTCGAAGACAACGAAGTGACTGACTATAAACAGATAGTTAAAGGTTTGTAGCCATGAGTTTTAACGCCCATAACTGAAACACAACAGTTATATAAATTGTAGCGTATTCGTGTAACAATCATGAGACATAATATCATTCCGTTGTCCCAACATTGTTTTTTAGCCGGATCTAACCAACATATTTTAAATATTGATCCATCCATGCATTGTACTTGCAATGAACAAAATGTACTTCATCACCTACAAAGTATATTTGCAAATGTCGAACGCACCTTTGATAAGCAATGACGTAATTTCAACAGGAAAACAAATCTCCACTATATGTAGGTATTCATGTTTTGGCAGCAGAGCTTAGTTTAAAGTAAGTGGTGTTTCTATATTGAAAACTGTGATGTCCCTCTTTCAAAAAGACATTTTAAGCCGTTTTTTTAATATTGTAACACCGACCTAGTTATTAACCTATAGAATTAATATTAATATGGACATATAAGCTGTTTATTTAATGAAGCCTATAGAAAATGCATTTAGTATATTTGACAATATAACATTTACAATACACGGGGATGAAAGTAAAGCACGAATATCAATAATGTTCGGACAAAGTGATAATTGACAAATTAAAAGAAATTCAAAATCTACGGAACACAGAAATAACAAAAGAATGACTGAATATAATTAAAAAGTTGCAAAAATAGATGCAAGTACAGATAGAAATAAAAGTATTTTACAAGAAACTGTCAATATCGATAATAATCAATTAATGGAAAATGAAACCGCAAATCTACGGAGCGCAGAACAAACGCTATAGTAGAGACTGGTAAGCTTAAATTACAGAGGAAAACAATGCACTTTTTTCAAACAAACATGTCGAAAAAGTTGAATTGGAAGATTTAAACATGGTTACAAAACAACCGAAAATTAGTGAGCATCAATTATTTGAAATATTAAAACAGATGATAACGATACCACAATATCAACTCGAAATCAAAATCCAGAGCAGATAGATGAATCTGATAAAAATGATGATGATGACGACGACGATGAGGATGATAATGATGATAATAATGATGATGATAATGATGATGATGATGATTAAGACAAAGACGATGATGACGATGACGATGGTGATAATGATGAAATAATATCATTTCAAAGCGATGATAAAGAAAAGTAGACTGTTCTCTGATCAATTTACCGCGAAATTTAAAGGAACCGGGAACATAATAAAATATGATCGTGGATCTGATGAAGTAGAGCAAGTGAATCTAAATGATGTTGATTATCAAATATATATGATAAACTTTTGTTGATGGCTAAATTTGCTTTTGACAAAAAACTGTTCGTTTGAATGAAATGATCGATGTTTAAATCAGATAGATTTTAAATTTTGAATATTGATTTCCATGAATTCGAATAACTTTCTTTTCTGTAATATTTTCAATTAAAAAGTCTTTTGGGAAACAGCTTACAATGTCAAAATAAAGTTGATATGTGACGGAATTGTAAAACCATCTGCACATATTAAATATTTGTTTCCATGCTATAATAACCATTGTGACTGAAAGCAATGTTGTGAACTATATATACGATTGATCGTTCTTGTTTTTAGATAGTTTCTATTAAATTTCTTTTAAATTTAAAGATTAGAAAATTAAAAAAACAAACATCTTTAATAATGATAATGATGTAATGTGTGAGAGTTTTGCCTGTGTGTAGTGTTGTATGGACTATCTACCTAATATTAAAAATATGAACTGTATAACGATTGTATAGTATGTATAGATGTGAAGTATGATGAACAAAAAAAAAATAATTTCTGAACGAAAAAAATCTAAAAAAACATTTCAATGGATAGAGACATTTTTGTTATATCTTTTCGACAATTTTCATTATGGATCGATAATCTTGTGGGAAATCAGTACGATTGTTAGTTGAAACATAGTGTAAAATATACAAATTATACATTCTGTGTTATCTTTTACAGTGAAGTAATGGTTTTCGTCATTTTAAAGCATATTCCAAAAATAATAACACACTACAGTGTTTGCTTACAATAAAACACAAAAAGGTTTTGGTACAACAAAAAATACTCCGCATACAACCCTAATTGAACAATCGGCAAGATTAATCTGAAAGTTATCATAATACCATACTGTACTAAACGTTGGCTCTAGATTTCAATATATAAAGTACAAGGGCTGCAATTCCGATGAATTTGGTTATGAAATAATTATTCATACCTCTTACACATCCTGGACAAACTGAAAAACAATAAAAAGGGTAATGTAACAAGCACTAAACTATTACACATAAACATGCAAATTAAATGCATTATCAATTATAATTGTATTCAAATAATAAATTTCATAGTATTGCTCATCATTCATTTAATAATCACACACTAATTTTTTTAAAGTTAGAATATTATTATTAATATTATTTTTTCTCAGATTTTTTTTTATATTTATATATAATTGAGATGACTTCGGATATACTTGTATGTACTTTTTATCTGCAAAGTAATACATATATACTTACAAATTGCATCAACTTTTTGGCTTAGCAGCATAAATAATCCTAAAAATATGGAAAAGCATATTGTTAGGTCTTACCACATTTCTGTTGAAAATTTGAGGTTTAAAAAGCTTATAAATCAAATTTATTCGATCAGTGTATGTTTATATGTCTTTGATTGAGTAAAGCCATTTCAATTGATTTTTTTGTTGCTGTTGTGTTATGTGACAATATGGTGCATATAAGTGTGAAGGTCGCATTTGTTTTCATCTGTCCGATTTCAGGAGAGTTGTCTGAGTACATATCTACATAAAGACATTTTATAAACAAACAGCATGGAACTATGAAAGGAAAACGTTACTAAGAGATTACCTTACCAGAGATCATTATAAATGTATTAATTAAAATATTAACTGGCACCAAAACATTTATCAATTCAAATTGTGCCTACAAATAGAAAACAATCATACAATACCAGACTTTCAGTACCAGATAATTTTATAGTCCCTAAATCAAATAAAGAATGGTACAAATTAAGTTTTTTCTTAATAGATGGAAAGTGTGGAATTCACTATCCAGTTAAATGAAAAAAAAATCAGAATCTGTACCTGCATTCAAATACTCTTACAGGTCATAATAGTTATCAGAATATTAGAAACAGTAGTTAACCAATGTTGAAATTCATAAATCAATGTAACGGTACAAATCAAGAAAAACAACAGGAACCTCGGAAATCGCAATAACAAAAACAAAAGACTTGCAGCATCGACTGGGTAAGTGTATCATGTCATGTATGCATCAACAGCAGTGCAAATCCTCACTCAACATATCACAATTCTTTGGAATGGGACACAACCCTACCCTCTGTCAATTTATTTCAGTAAAAAAGCCATGTTCATATAGGAACGTTTAAAAATGACTGCAGACGAAGTGTTTTTCTCTGAATAAAATGATATTATGAGAACGGATATTTATGATTAAGTAAAGAAAGGTGACAATTCCGTATCTACTGATAAAGAAATAATGAGATGATCTTATGTGTTTTGCATCCATTAACATCTTATGCACTATATGAAATGTGCTTCGTATTCATTTTCTGGTCTTAGATAAAATGTATCATCAGTTACATATCAATAGTATTGTATCAAATCATTTGATATAACACACTTATATTCTGATTCTGTTTGAATAACATAAATATATTTACCGCATAAAATTGCCAACGACATTTTTAGTTCGTATCACTAGCTGTCTTTCATTTATTACAGATAACAGAGTTTAACCAGTGTCTTGACGTGAGATAACACATGTTTACTTCACTGAAATTCTTAACTTTTCAAATGGTTAAAAGGAATATTAAATATGTTTAGCTTATAACATTAAAAAAAAAACCATCAAATATCCACTAATCAATATTTTATAATTTTTTAAGATTTTCTTCTTTCTTATAGATTACATCTAGCTTAAAAAGGACATTAAAGTCCCTGATAAAATGACAAAACCGAAAGCTCACACACCTTAAACAGATGGATAAAACTGTCTTCTTATTTGATTGTTATTCCAAACTTCAATTGATATATCAATGTCGATAAACAATCATAGTTATTTTTCTCACATTAGATGGAAGATATGAATTTTTAAAACAAAAGTAATTGAGTTTATGGTCCGAGGTATTTCTATATCTTAAAAAGTATGATTTGTTTCGTTCATTCTTAAACCTAAAACATTAACATATGTAAAAATGAAAACGTTTTTAGCATTAAAAATATCTACTCTTGACAATTTCTAGGAGGCAACTGCATGTGGTACTTTTTCAAATATAACCCCAACAAACATGTGACATATAACTTATGACAAAAAATACCATGTTCCTTTCTTATTTGTCTAAAAGAAAGAAAGAAAAACCCCACCAATTGTATTTCTTCATAACACTGAATCAGGTGCAATAGACTTTTTATATCGTAAGTTTCTCAAATACCGCCGTATTGCATATGGAACACACATTCACATTTTTGACAACAACACCTGCTATAATATCCCATAATGTAAAAGATCACATCTGTATGCATATACCTTTGTTAGAAGATATTATGGTACTTCACAACATTAGCCTTCAGGAAAACCGTCAATTTGAATAAAAAATTAATCCCCTGACGATTTGGTCAAACGAATGGGAGAATGAAAAAAAAACCAAAAAAAGACACTGTATGACTTACTTATATCATGAGACTACTAGATCATATATTTGTGTTTTTTCCCCTAGTTTAACCGGAAGAACACAAAATAACAGCAAAAGCCTGAATATAATGAAAGAAAATGTTGTACCTAGTAACCAATTCATTAGCCAAGAGGTATCTGCAAACACCCGAAACGTCCACCAGTAGTGGTTACACTGTGCTGTTTTGTGCTGGTCAATTATTGTATAAACTTTTATTAAATCACTTGTCCTTAGCTTTAATATTATTTATTTGTCCATATATTTGATTCCACCATTAATAATTCAAAGTTATCGGGTTGTCAAAAGTATTGGGTATTTCTCTATTACTTTAATCCAGTACCTGGTATCAAATTACTTTATGTTTAAGTAAACTATCATTCCTTTAGATACACAAACCTCAAATAGAATTCAACTTCTATACTAATAATACGTGTACGTTGATACAAAGCATCCTCGAAATCCAGTTCTCTCTGAATTTGTACGAACATGTTAATACCAACGGAAATATCACAAATCGACGTGTCTGCTCGTAATAATCCATTGTGTTCTAGCCTTTAAGTTATTCGACTAGTAATCATTATCTTTTACAGACGACATATAACTCGACTGCAAGGTCCCTTGTCAATCGTCCACATACTGTAGGGGATTAAAATATTTTATGTTTTTCAAAGAGTTAACAAGAGATGATTCCTAGTCTAGATATTATTTCGTAACAAAATTTGGGTGAGAATTTTACCTAGTTCAGTAATCCATTTGAAAAAAATGTCTTCTGTTTATTTTATGCTTTATGAGAAATGTCTTATCATTAGTTATATGACCAACACAAATAATTCGTTCTTTAACACAATGACTGAAATATAAATTTTTATCATGAAACTTTACATATTGATTTCCCAATTTAAGTTGGTTCCTTATATATCGATCATTATCAATTTAATTGTCTCTCAAATTATTTGTTATTCAACAATTCAAGAATTTGAAGTAACAAGATAACATTTATTCAAGTTTTTCGAATGATTTATGATAAAGATTTATTGATTGATATTTTAACCCTTCTCTTTTTAGTCGCCATTTTGTTTCTTCTTAAAAAAATCCCTTTCTTAACTCACTACCATATATCACATTAAGATTATATATATATGTAGGACTCAAATCCATGGTGGGTTCCAAATCTATGGCAGATTCCTAATCTGTGGTAAATGTGATGTCATGCCATTCCAAATCTATGGCAAGTTTGTAATTTCCCAATCTATGGCGGATTTATATTGTTTCCAAATCTATGGCAAGTTTTGTGCAAACGGAAAACAATGCAGTACATTTTCGACCAATGACTTGTCTTAAGCAAGTGGAAAATACGACAACGGGTGCATGTCTCAAACATTTGTGAAATAAACATTCCATAATGGTCAACAACAAAAAAATCATAAATCATAAATTCATATGCCTTAATACAGACTTCAAGATCAAATGTTGTGCTCTGTAAAAAAAAATACATTTTCACATCTGTGCATGGCACCTGTTTAACCAATTTATTAAACCAAATAAAGACCTCTAACAAACAAGAAGGCCGTTTTTTATTAAAAGAAATAAATAAAAAAGTAACAAATGAAAATGAACAGTTTGAATTTTTCAAATAATATTTATTTCAGCGATATCGTAAATACTTCTTTTTTATTTGATGACGATTTAAATCTATGTATCCGGTAATTTTATACTAGTATATCATTTTATAAACTTTGCCAGTCGAAGACAGTAAAATACTTAACTAGATATAGGAAGATGTGGAATGAGTGCAAATGAGAGATCTATCCATCCAAGTTACAATTTATAAATGTAAACCAGTGTAGGTAAAGGTACGGCCTTCAACACAGAGCCTTGACTCAGACCAAACAGCAAGCTATAAAGACCCCAAAAAATCCTTTTTCTTAAATATGTGGTTCTGAAAATAGCGGCGCCATAATTCATCATGAGATTCGGCCAGTACAACACATTTGGTCCATCTTCGGGATAATAGGTCACATCTTCCTTTTAACCACCCGCAAATTTTCTTTGGGAAATATTTTCATCTTGAATAGTGTTCAAATCTATGAATTCCGCCATTGTTAGCGGCGGCGAAGATATAATATGGCGTTATTTTCAACTGTGACGTTATACGGTACCCTCTCCCCAAGATCTGCCATAGATTTGGAGTAAACAAAAATCTGCCATAGATTTGAGTTGTTTGGCTTTTGTAACGTCACATTTGCCATAGATTAGGAATCTGCCATAGATTTGGAACCCGCCATAGATTTGGGTCCTACATATATAAAACATAAAATTGAAATAAAGTCTCTTTGCTTAGATTCATTAATAAATCAACATATATTAGAAATAACAACGTGATCTGATCAATGTTTTGGATGCTTAAACCTTTGACATATTCTGTAAGTTGACAAATTAATATACTAAAGACCTTTTTAGGGTTTTAACATTTACGGTTGACTGGCATATTTTATCTAGAATGTAAAACATGTTTCATTTTAAAAAAATGATGATTAAAAAAAAACAACGAAAATTAAGCATATGCTCTCTTAACTTTTCTTGAACAGGGCTCCAATTTAAAGAAAGAGTTCAGATGAACAAGTTCTTTATAGAAGGAGAACGGGGAAACCAATGGCACTGCTATATCATCTCAGAAATCATATAAATCATAACCATCAGTATTGCAAGGCTATGAAGGATACACTTACATTTCTTCTGTTATGGATACATTTGACAAATTATGCATATATAAACAACAAGTTCCTTTTGTGGCATAACTTTATTCATATAGATTATTTCTCCTACATATCTTTGTATATTGCTTTCTTTAGTTCAAATTTGAATCTCAGATAAACATCTGGTACTTAAGAACCTATCCTCTCAGTTCCAAGCGTCTGGTCGACATGTGTACTTCAGAATAATTCCTGACTATTAGATGTATTGCAGAACTTTCACATAACTTATTGATAAAACTGCTGTCTTTCTCCCTTTTCGACACTGCAAACTAAATATCAAACAGGCAATTAAAGGGGGGGGGGGTGCAACCACATGTTCCCCGTACAAACAGATCGGAACTAAGAGCTCTTTCCCAGATCTGGCAATGGATTTATACATTAGATCCCTCACAAAATATAAACATGTGATTAAATATACTAGAATATAAAAAAAAGAAAAATATAAATCGAAAATGTTGAGTTATCATTTATGTCTACAAAACCACAAGATCATACTTAATTGGCCATGTTTTCAAATCATATCAAATGTTTTCATTGGTCTTCACTTGTTAGAAAAATGCACTGAATTTATTGTTAGCTAAATTATCAATGTTAGATTATTGCATATTCTTCAGAGCTGTACCTTGAACTAATGAATTGAAAAAGAGGGGATTGGTATACGTACATTTGTCTGTATTTTCAACGTATCTAACACACATGCGAGAAAAATTAGTTTTAGAATACGAAATATCTCACTCATTCTGTAAACAGATATTAGTGTTCTCGTTTTAATTGTTTTCCATTGTCTTATCTGGGCCTTTTATAACTGACTATGCGGTATGGGCTTTGCTCATTGTTGAAGGCCGTACGGTGACCTATAGTTGTAAATGTCTGTGTCATTGTGGTCTTTTGTGGACAGTTGTCTCATACCACATCTTATTTTTCGATATTGTAGGATTGTTAAGGTATTAACGTGTTTTTAAAAGCTCCCCCCCGTTTTTTATGTAATAAACACCACAAAAAATATTTGGTTAGGATAAAGAACTAATAAACGATAGTCCAATATTTTAAGGCTTCAGAGTTTCATATCATTTACATTCAACATGTTTTCGATTTTTGTTTTCGTCAAAACGTTCAACATTGAAGGTAAACAAAAATTCAATAAAAAATGTTGAAGATCAATGATATGAACCTCCGGTCTTCAAAAAAAGACTTTTGAGGTTCATATCATTTACATTCAATGGTTTTATCGGATTTCTGTTTATACTACATTACTATGAACCGTTCAAAATCAATAGGAAAAAAAACCGATATAAAAATGAATATAAGTAATATGAACCTCCGAAGTCTTATATAATAGCACTACGGTAAATAGAATAATTAAAATTCTATAAATTGAGTGTGGGAGGCTATTTTAATCCACTTTATGAGTGTGTATTATATAATGTTACAATGTAACAACCTATAAAACACACCGTGAAAAGTAACATTATCTCCCCTGGAAATGCTTAACAACATGACACAAAAAAACTGCTTCCTTTTTTTTGCCCTATATCACATAATTATGAAAACACATTACATATATAGGGAAAACGGTGCTTGTGTACACGTTTGAATGTGTGGGTGGCACACACAGAACGATCGCCTCTAGATTTTTTTTAATTCGTCCCGGTCTTTCCGGGTTCACGTAGCAACACGTTTCTTTTCTTCCCAGCTATTCCTGATTATGAATTAATCCAAAACATGCATTTATCCCAATGCAACAACTATTAAACAACCTACATATACTAATGGCGATTGTTTAATTCCTAGATGGTTCCTTTAATCGTACCTTTCTTGTCGACACCCATCGTTGTAGCGTCTACCACTGGAGGTAGTGAAATTGCATGATTTGACAGAAGAGGTAAATAAATACTGGGAGCAATTTTATCGAACCGCATTCCGGACTGTTGACATGACTCATTTTATACAAAATTATGTATTGATTTATACATTGATTCAATTCTCGTCAGTCGAATGCTTTAGAAAAGTGTATTATAACTATTGCTAATATAATTTTATAGATTATAGCATAATTCATATAATTCTTATAACATGTCAGATAGCGTTTCTTTATCAAAACAATATTTATGACCAAAGTCGTCGATAGAACGTTATTTCGACAGTTAAACTATCTTTTCTGTGGTTTTGTTGGATATCAAAATAGATGTAAAAGATGATATCTTGTCTTTGGTAAATATATCATAAACTTGGTTACTTTAAGGCATTAATCATGTAAAGAGTGGTGAAATTGGTGTTATTTATTTGAGTCTTTACAAGTTTAGTTCGTGCAAAACATGGTCGTTTATGAGGAGATAGCTTCACTGTGGTTTTACAGTAATCGCTCAAAAATTTGTCGTTTATTAAAAGATATGTATTGAAGCTTGTCTGTACTTTCTGAAGTAAATAAATACTTAGAAGTAACACCATAACCCACCCATTTTATTCCCGATCTTTAGAACCGTCTTTATATTCTAAGAATTTCTAAGCTTTATGTTTTTTTTCTTATTTCTATTTATAATAATTAAATAATTATGGTAATCTTTAATTATTGTTTTAAAGTATGATAGTAACTTCTTGTATGTCAGTTTTGAAGTTCCGTTGGAAAATTATTTAATTCATTAAAATGTCACACCTCTGTTGTTAATTTCAAGCAAATAACATAAAGCGTTTATCTATGCTCAATATATTTGATAATAATTAAACTAATAGCCAATAATTGTTAACCTTTTACACGTCGTGACTTACATTGATAGCTGTTTAATTGACACTCATATCACATCTTCATGGTGTTCTTCTATAATATGAACATTTGTTGTTTTCATAATGACAGAGTATTTGTATCACTGTTTATTTTTATATTTTTGAACAATCCATTAAAATCAATCAATTTAAGAAAACCACTGGTTCTATCTATTTTGACATAAGTAGAACTGGTAAAGTTGTTTTTTTTTGTCTCATCACTCCATGTCTACAATTCATATCTTAAACTGTCAAAGAAAAAAGAGTCAAAGAAGGTAAACTGTACATGTATATGCACCTGTTGTTATGTGGTTGTTGTTTGTTCGTGTGGTTCATAATATACTATGTAAATGTTTCTAGTTTCTCTTAATTGCTGTTTGAGTGGTTTTAGAATAGCCATTCTTGAGTCCTTTAATTTGTATGAAAATGCTTGGTTTTATAATCCGTACTAAGACAAATAATGATTAACGTTTTATAAATTGTTACTTGGATGGGTAGTTGTCTCCTTAGCACGTATACCACATCTTCTAAACTAATGAGTAATTCGGCCATTCTGAGTTGGAAGTTAATGACTCCTTTTTGTATTATATTCCAATATCTCGATTTGGATTAGTAAATGATAAAAGAGATATTCCTTTGTCTAATGTTTGTGCTATTTTTTTATGTCTTTAGCTCTTAGAGAAACATATTTTCTATACTAGTGAACGAATAAATGATTGGTCGCAATCAAATTGCCATGTTTCATGAAGTCAAATATAAATACAAAAAAATCTATAACAAGGAAGGTAAGATGTCTTGAGAGATATATTGTAAAACATTTGTAGCATTAATGGAAACTATAAATCACTACATTACACTGTTTGTTCATGATATTATCAAATCGAAAATGATGCCGGGTAGTTGAACAATGATCACTCTCTGTCCGGAAGCTTAAAATAACATATGGTGTTCCAGAAGGCAAGTTTCATCAATACTTTAAAAAATATAAAACAAAAAAGTACAAACTGTAATATATTTGTTAACATTTCAATCTGCCACTTGGTTTCTTTTCATGTTAACCAACCACCGGATTAGCTGTAAAAAAATATCCTTTTATTCTGACTTTAAACTTTAAAATTATGACATGTTATGTTAAAAATCCGAATAATTCTTTGTGTAGAATCTGTTGGTTAGCCACCAACGGAAGACATTTGGTGAAAATGTTTTTGTGATTTCAAGTTTCCCTTCGAGGTTTTATCGCTTTTGATAGGTTTTGATGATTGCTTATATGAACATATTTGCATCATATCATTTGGAACATGATCTGCTTACCCTTCTTGGGCACATGAGATCTCCCTCAGTTTTTGGTGGGGTAAGTGTTGCTTAGTCTTGAGTTTTTTATGTTGTTTCTTGTGTTCTTTAATTTGTCTGTTTGTCTTTTTTATTTCTAGCCATGGTGTTGTCAGTTTATTCTCTATTAATTTATGAGTTTGACTGTTTCTCTTGTATCTTTTGCCCCTCTTTCATTAGGCACAATCTTGTGGCAAAACTGAATACTGATACTTACGGTTTTGTACAATGACGGAAACGGAAACATGATCCTCTCCAAATTCATTTTGTGCCGTACATGTCAGTAGACCAGACTCTTGTGTATCAATAGCGTACAAGGTTAGTACTGAGCCATGATTAAGCATTCGATGGGAAGGCATATCTGTTGTATGTTTGATGTACTGAAATTTTCAAAGTGACTCGGTTAAAGGAAAACAAGTCGGGTAACATTTTCAATATTCGTCTTCTATTAATTAGTGTGGAGAAAATCTACTGAGTAAATGTTTTAGATTAGATACTGATGTTATCTTTGAACTCAAATGTCTAATTTTCATACTAGACACACATTCGGTTTCTATTACAATAATCATCTACGAAGGGCATGCAAGCAGGAGACAAAATTAAAATTTAAAACAAAGCGCACTAGTATTAAAATTCAAAAGTTGTATTTTATTATAAAAAGTTTGTATTTATGAACATGATGAACACAATGTAAAGCTTGGTTGCACAAGATCTAAAACAAAACTACAACTAATTTTGCATTATAAGTTCCCTTTGTCCATTACTTATGAAATTAAATAAAGCAATTGAACGACTGTCTACCGGTGCTATCTAGCTTTGAACAGGTCCAGTGTAAAAATATAAACATTTTACAGTTAATAAGTAAATTCTCCCAGCTCAATGCATAGCATAAAAATAATAACTTATTTGATCGACAGCGCTTGCGTATAAATTTAGACCGCAAATAAACCTGATGTTATCACATCATGGATTTTACAGATAAAAGTTAAAATTCAAATCCATGTATTACCCAGTCAGCGCGTTGGGTTTAAAGAATTGTTTGGAAGAAATAGTAAATGATTTAGCTGCCTGCAGTCAACGTGTACTTTTCTTAAAATTTCATTTTTCAGTTTCAAATTTTTATCATATCTAGGTATAAAAAGTTTGTCATAATGTAAATAGACTTCCGTCAACACAAACAGATATACACAAATACAGAAAACAGCAACATACCATCTTGTATGTCCATTTGATGGTTGGTTTTGGATGTCCTGTGGCTATACATGTAAAGTTATGGGATTTGCCAGAGGGTATAACTGATGTAACAGGAAGAGTTATAATTTTTGGAACATCTAAAAATAATCGAATGCTTTAATTCAATTGTATGTAATAATGCAATTTCCAACAATCCTCAACTAAACATATATGATCCTTTAAAATCAAACTTTATTCATTTGTTCATTCAATTAAATTACAAAGTATGAGATCAATTATAGGAACAAAACACAGTATCAATATGTAAGCAAATCAATTAAAATGAGGTATTTTTCAAATGTAAATTTGCCTATTGTGTTAGTACATTGATCTACTATTCAAATGCTTTAAAAATAGTGACTTGCTTTTAGGCAGCAATCTAGATTATAATAGAAAAGGAAAATGCGTAGAAGTTGTATCTGTAAATAATAACAGAAACTTTTCAAAAGAACAAAGACTTAAAGTAAAAGAGAGTGAACTGTTAATTATAAATTGATTATCATGCATTTCGTTTTTTGTTAGCTGATTCGATATAAAAAGTGTCATACCTGAGTTCTTATTGATAGTTTATATTGCATTTTTATATAAGTATGTGTTTCCTGCTTACATTTGTGGCGTCAAATTCATCTTTCTATTTCTGAATTACGCGTAAAAGGTCAAAGCTAAAGTACCTTATCTTCTGGTATAAGCGTAACATTGTATTAATTTTATTGAGCAGATGTTATTAACGTTTAGTTGTCATTTTATGATGCTTGTAATGGTTTAAACTTAATCAATATCATTATTTCAAAACTTTTGTTTACCTTTACACATTTTGTGTTTTGTTTTATTTATCAGATTGTTAAGTGTAATCGTAATTTGATGATACTTGTAATTTTTGTATCTGAATTATTTCTGTCAGAAAATGCCGGTACCAAGTCTTGGATATGACACTTTTTATCCATTCGTGTGATGTGTTTGCACTTTTGATTTTGACATTTGATATGGGACTTCACGTTTTGAATATTTGGTACTTTTGTTTTCTTTGACTTTTGTTGTGTTTTAATAAAAATATTTTGAAAATAAAATTTAACATACCATACGTGACTTTTAGTTGTATATTGGCCTGACTAGTACCTGCAACAGTGGCTGCGATGCATGTATAAGTACCAGTTGTTGCATTGGTCACTCTTGGTATTATCAAAATGTTTCCAGAAGTCTGAAGGACATTCTAAGAGAAGTAAAATATAAATGATAACGGGGTTAATTTTGTCATTAACACACTATTCAGTTCGCCTTAGTTTTTATTCATACTTAAATTTACATAGGGAAAAAGATAATACAGGCGAAGATACCAAAAGGTCTTGGTTATTAAGAGTAAATATGCTGGTTTTACTATGAAGATTTCATGATTTAGGATCTTATATTAAAATGAAATACGTCATGATATTAATGTTATGTGAAAACATAGCTTTAGTTCCAGTTCTTTTTTTATACGCCCGTCAACATTTTGGTGACCAATACTCATCAGTAATGAATGAGCTGCTGTACTATTACGGAATTCTTACATTTTTGTGTTTCCATGTTATTGTTGGTGTAGGAAAACCAGTAACGTTGCAGTTAAGTCTTCCCTCCGAGTAGTATTGAACCTGCACAGAAGACTGAGCATGAATTAAGGGCGCAATTAGCTTTTCATCTTTTGCTGTAAAGAGAAACAGTACAGACCGAGGGAAAATTATTATTAATAATAATACTAATACTAATGATGAATAGGTGGAAGACAATGTGAAAATCTAGAACTTCACATTTAACGATAAACTTGACATCAATTTAAAGGTTTGAAATCAAGGACCTTAACTATAAAAAAAAATTGAGTTCTTTATTATAAATGAGTAATGAGTTAGATCACATACGCGTAACTTAAAAGACGAAGAAATCTCCCATATAATACCATCGTAGCTTTTCATTAAAAATGTATAAACAAGAAGATGTGGTATGATTGCCAATGAGACAACTATCCACAAAAGACCAAAATGACACAAACATTAACGATTACAGGTCACCGTACGGCCTTCAACAATGAACAAAGCCCATACCGCATATAGTCAGCTATAAAATGAGTATGTTACAATACGTCCCAACAAACAGTTTTTTAGTCAAACATTTTTTAAAAAGTAATGATAATAATTGTCTTTGAATGATACTACACTGTCAGTTATTTTTGGGATCCTGTATAGCTTTCTGCTTAATGTGAGCCAAGGCTCTGTGATGAAGACCGTACTTTGGTCTATAATGGATTACAAATAGTGACTTGGATGCAACGGAGACTTATCTCATTTGCACTAATATCACATTTTATTATGTCTACATGATAAGCTAAAATCAATAGATATTAGAAGTTCAAATGCTTCAATTAAAAAGTATGCATAATGATAAAGTTTGTTTAATTGACTTACACACGTAGTTAAGATAGAGCTTATACAATCGCAAATTTCAAGTAAATAAAAATGAGAAAGGAAATGGTGAATATGTCTAAGCGACAACCACCCGACCATAGAGCAAACAACAGCCGAAGGCAACCAATGGGTCTTCAATGTAGCGAGAATTCCCGCACCCGTAGGTGTCCTTCAGCTGGCCCCTAAAATATGCATAATAGTACAGTGATAATGGACGTCATACTAAACTCCGAATTATACACAAGAAACTAAAATTTAAAATCATACAAGACTAACAAAGGCCAGAGGCTCCTGACTTGGGACAGGCGCAAAATTGCGGCGGGGTTAAACATGTTTATAAGATCTCAACCCTCTCCCTATACCTCTAGCCAATGTAGAAAAGTAAAAGAATAACAATACGCACATTAAAATTCAGTTCAAGAGAAGTCCGAGTCCGATGTCAAAAGATGTAACAAAAGAAAATAAATAAAATGACAATAATACATAAATAACAACAGACTACTAGCAGTTAACTGACATGCCACCTCCAGACCTCAATTAAAACTCATCTACGAAGCCATGAATAACAAATATGTTCTCCATTATAAATACCTCTGACAATGACCTGCACGACTTTTATATCGGTGCCAACTTTATTACTAGCTGTACACATATAATGTCCACTATCATCCGTCGAAACATTTTGAAAGATCAAAAAATGTGCTAGTTGTCTGGCATTCTGTGGAATTGACTGTCTCTAAAAAATCGTTTTGTAATGGTTTAGTTTTCTTTGATTTTTGTTTATGATATACAGGGCTGCAACAATGCTTCCTCACTGAGATTTTTTTTCATTTGTTTTGAAGCGTAAATGACTCAATTCTTTGAATGTATCATGTTTCTGTTTTATTTTGTAATGTCAATGTTTGAACTGTTGTTTGGCGACATTAACAAGAGAGCAAATAAAATGCTGTAGTATGACCCAGATATAAATTGTTGATATTTCTGAATATAAAAAAATAATAAGCAGAAACATTTTAGTTGGCAACAAAATTCTAAAAAGATTTTGATTATCTTTATTTTCGACCCCCAACGATTAACTCACACACACAATCCGCCCCCCCCCCCCCTCCCAAAGAAGAAAAAATATAACAAATCAATAATTTGGTTCAATTCATCTTTAACAATAATGTATAACATTGACTGACATGTTGATACTATGGATAAGTACGAAACAGTAGAATTTATTTTTTTATAGAATGACTTTTTAAAATGATTCTTTGTTAGCCCGCTCGCACCTATTTTTTTCTTAACAATTTTTTTTGATTTTTTTTTATATTCCCGCTTCCCGCATACGGAAAAGTAATCATGTCCATTCCCCGCACCGTTTTTTTATAAATATTATAAAAAGATAATTTATTTTCAAATCACAGTCTACCCTGTATCTAACGATTTTGAATATAAAAGCACCGCACCACACTGTAAATATTTATGAGAATATTTGTATCAGCATGAAACCTATTTATCCAAAGTGGGGGTGTTCCGATGTAAATTTATAACAGCAGGAATACCTGTAAAGAACTAAAAATTGGTTTCTCTCCCCTTTACTTATATTCCCTATAACAAAATGTTCGTTATTAGAATAAAGTACAAAGAACTTCTGAAGGATTTGCCTTCAACTGCAATTATATTGTATGCTGGCGAAAGAAAACTATCCATAGCCGCTGCATGTTTATACACCTGTCCTGATTGATTCAGCAGTTATCGTTGACGTTTGTTGATGTTGTTCATTGGTATTTTCCGTTTGGATATAAATATTAGATCGTTGGTTTTCCTGTTCGAATTGTGCACGCTAATAATTTTGTGTCCTTCATAGCTTGCTGTTTGGTCTGAATCAAAGCCCTATGTAAAAGGTCGTACTTCGACTTGTGTTTGTTATTTTTAGGCTGAGAACAACCCGTCTGCCGACAAAGGGTCATTTTACTGATGCAGAAAAGAAAATCGAAATACCAAGGATTTGTATAGATCTTCTATACAAAACCTTTGAAATCTGCAAATTGTGTACTCAAAAAGAGGAGAGTTACATTATATTTTAAACAACTTTGATAAAAGAGGGGTCCACTTTTTTTTAATAATATTAAACTGTCAAAGTGAAAGTGTTAACATGGCTAAAGTCCAGGAATATTACAAAATTCTTGGACATGTTTTGACCATTTAATACCAGATAGATATATAGTTCTTTTAGAAAATATGAGCCCTTTTGTACAAAGAAATATATTATAACTTATATTGATCCCTAAAACATGAAAAAGGGTTATTTATAAAAAATTGCAAATTCATTTTTTTTTATTAACATTTTCAAATCGCTCGCTCGCCCCAAATTTTAGAGTCCAAAAATCCGTAGAACAAGCAATTAAATTGGTGTGGCCTAAGTATATTTTTAAAACCACCTTACATGACCTTGCGATTGATACACATGCACTGCGTTTAATTCGAAAAATATTCTGTTCTGACATAAAATTGTAATTTACTGTAAAGTCTCAGTACTCGAAATTAAAAATCATTCAAAACATTAATTATGGTTTTCTTCTCTAGCAAAAAAATAACCCAAGTCAGATTTTGCATCACCTTTTTGAAAGTTTAGTTTTGAGTTGTGTTTTTGATATGAGATTCCTAAATTGACGAGTATCATTTTTGTTGTAGCTCCATTAATAAGGCTTACATGAACAAAACACACTCATTACGTGTTAATTCTGATGTCTCTGGTTACCTTTAGCAATCACTTTGTTGTCGTTACAAAAAAATATCCACTAGTCAGTACTATATGTTCAAGCATTAAATGTCTAAAAAGCTTTTATTTCGGTAAATGATATGTTTATGAAATGAATTTTTGTTTAAAATACAATATTTGTTTATTTTTTCTATGATTAGCAAATAACCAGACTTTGTTTTAGAAGAAACCAATTCTTGTTTTTTTTAGGATTCATACTTACATCAAGAGATTTCCAGGTAATAGTTGGCACTGGAATTCCTTCAGCATAACATGGTATCGAAAATGAACTATATTCCTCTTGTACAGTTTTTGTGTCAAGAAGAATAATATGAGGCTTTATCAAAACAAGAGGGTCTGTTTGAAATAAATACAAAAACATCGAATTAATGATTATAAATAAACTATCCAATTTGTTAGGAATTTCGTTTACTCCCGGTTTGACATTTCACTTAATCTAAAGATAAATACGGTGATTTTGTTTTACGAAGGAAATAAGAGAATCAGCCACTTTCTGATTTCTAAGTGCCTCTTCCAGTGTCAAATTAAAGCTTGTTTTCCACTAAATGGTTTGTTTGAAACTATTGCAATCATTTCAAAGAAATAAACGTTCACAAGGTTTCACATTTTCAAAACTCTTTTACAATTAATCGTATCAATATGATGGTATGAAATGGCGTAGATAAGATAACGACCAAAAATCCTTCCAGATATACAACTGTTAAATGTATAAGACGGACGGATGGACATTTAAGGATTAAGTTAATCTAGGTTAAAAAAAACTAGAATCTTCAGTTTGGACAAAATTCAGTTAGTTCACATAATTTAAATAAAAACTTTTTCAAATCAATTAGGATTTTCACCAAACTATAAAGTTATCTCAGTTATATATTGTTCTTACTGAATCCCAGGTCGTTATGCTGTTTGGCATATTGCTGTCAAATTTAAAGGTTTAATATTCAAGAAAAAAAAGCTAGATATTTCAGTTGGGACGAAATTCAAGTTCACTCTTTTTTGTTTTATAACTTTTTAAATTTAGCAATCACTTTGTTGTCGTTTTTAAAATCAACTTGAATTTCCTCCCGATATTTAAACTCCCAACAATTACCAAAATATCAAGAAAGCGATGTGGCACAGTTTGCGGTCATTCATGACTAAGATGGAGCAGTACGTGCTTGATATTGTAATTGTTTAAATTGTTATAATAAAATGGTTATGCTATTATGAAATAGATAGAATAAACAACATATCAACATTTTCACCATTCCTTACATGGAAATGGAAGAACGAAATACTTTCAAACTCTCAACGACGAGAACGCCGGTATTTGTTTCCGTTTCAAATTTTCCTCGGAGTTGAGTATTTGTGTGATTTAACTTTTTTCTGTAAATAAAGACAATATAATTTCCAATAGAAAGTTCTTTAATCATGTTAATAGCAAAGATTATGCCACCTTGACTATGAAGTATCGTAAAAAAAATATATGAATGAAAAAGTCCTATGCACAACTACTGTATGCAATGATCAAAACATATGGTTGCGGCTTATTTTTAGTATTTTTTTGCATTCATAATGTCTATTACTCCTCCTATTTCTTTGAGTCCTCATGTGAATTCGATATACCCGTTATCCAGCAATTGTTAAAGTAGTTAAACTCAAAATGTGTTTCTTTATGGTATGACACAGTTGTAAATGTCTGTGTAACGAGTTTTATCGTGTTTTTTTTTTAAATTTAATTAACCTGTGCACTTTATTGTGAGACCTCGTGTTATCATGAATGATCAGTTTTGTTGTGTAATGCAATTGCTGAAGGAATAACACTTGATGTGCATATATCCAATCAGAATAACGTATTATAATGAAACATACATATAAGGTAATTAGTATTACATGAAAAATTATTTGTATGCATATTACTCAGATAAAAGAGGTAAATTCAAAGTATTGATCATTTATCATCTTAATGAATAAACGTCTTCATCTTATAGAATTGAAGGATAAGGATATGCGGAAATCTGATCATGCACAGAAAAAGAACAACGTTTTTATTCCTGTTCTAAAATTGTTACTATCTTCTAAAATTCCGAGTGAAGCCTTCAACTAAAAGAAAAACATTTTTTTTTATTATGATAACCACGGGGTGCTTTGGTATATAACATGACAATCCGTGAATAAAGGGCATATATCCAGGGTCGGTAAACCATAAACTTTACAAAAAGTAGAACTTTTCTAAAAACAAAGCATTTTTATGCATAAATGTAAAAAGTATCAAACTATATAGAACATATTTGTTATCTATTTAATATGTGATTTTAATTGAAATATTAGATATACTGCATATGAATAATTATTTTTTAATGCGTTCGTCGAAGCTTAAGGAATGTATACTGTTACCTATTTCACAGTTATATCCTGTTAATCCAAGGGGACAGTGACAAGTATATCCAATTTCCTGGTTATCAGTGCATATACCTCCATTTAAACATGGGTTGCTATGACACGCTCTATCTAAACCAAAATGTGTTTTCATATTATGGTATAATTTAACATTTTATAGCTATCCTTTCGAAAGTAAAATACCTCTGTTACATAAATATGGGCTGTTTTGGACAATATAAATCACATTTATCGGGTACTTGCATCATTTAGTCATGCTAAATTACTGTAATCTTCACAATTTTAGCATTTTAGTAAACAAAATGTTGTGTTCATTCTAAATATTCAACTGTAAGTTGTATTTGATGACAATACATAACATATATTAAGGTTGAGAGTGAACACGAATGCGACCACTTTCATTTTTGACAAAAATCATTTAAAATGTGACAAATTATGGCAGCTATCTTTCTAATAAATTAATTGAATCGACTGCAGAAGACTTTTCTTGAAAATTTAACGTGCGTATTGTTATGCGTTTACTTTTCTGCATTGGCTAGAGTTATAGGGGGAGGGTTGAGATATAATAAACATGTTTAACCCCGCCGCATTTTTGCGCCTGTCCCAAGTAAGGAGTCTCTGGCCTTTGTTAGTCTTGTATTATTTTTAATTTTAGTTTCATGTGTACAATTTGGAGTTTAGTATGGCGTTCATTATCACTGAACTAGTATATATATGTTTTTAGGGGCCAACTGAAGGACGCATCCGGATGCGAGAATTTCTCGCTGCATTGAAAACCTGCTTGTGACCTGCTGATGTTGTCTGCTCTATGGTCGGGTTGTTGTCTCTTTGATATATTCCCTTTTTCCATTCTCTATTTTACTTAAATGTTTTAAAACTCGGTAATTTAAAAGATCCCGTCAGTATTGTATTGGTCTATTATATGTCATTATGATATATTTCTATTATGAATTACTATATACGTTGAACCACAAACGTCAAAATCATTCAATCACGTAGTGGTGTTAACTTTTTTTGGATTCTCATAAATTCTAGCTATAACTTTTGGACTAGTTTGAATATCGGTCTATTTCTGTAATTTATTCTTACATACTTTTGACTTTTTAACCCTGTATGCTTACATTGCCTATGTAAATTTTAAAACTGTTTGTATGCACATTGAACGACAAATTTATGTGACGTATAAAAAAAATTCTGACGTCAGACACTCAAATCAATTAATGTGTTCGTAGATAAGATGTTTTTGTGTTCGGTTAAATTGTCCCCTTTTAAAATTGTTATACGATGATGACTGATGTACCCATATTTTTACTATTTTATTAATTGTGACTGTTTATTTAACGCATCATGTAAATATAACGGAATTTGATGAGACTGTTATTAAAGTGAGAGGGTAAGCGCTATAGAACCAGGTTTAATCCACCATTTTCTACATTTGAAAATGCCTGTACCAAGTCAGGAATATGACAGTTCTTGTCCATTCGTTTTTGATGCGTTTTGTTATTTGATTTTGCCATGTATTATGGACTTTCCTAATTGATTTTCCTCTGAGTTCAGTATTTTTGTGATTTTACTTTTTAAAAGTGTCCAAACTCTTTCTTCAGACGAACCTAAAATTGAAGGTCAAAATCGGCCCTTACCGGACCTACTCCTTTATTTGTTATCAGACAAATACCTACAACAGTTGTAGTTCACTAGATCTTATTTAATATTTGATGTATCAACATTCCAATATTGCAATCTAACAGCTTTAACGTAGGTAATAAGCATGTGTTCCAAAATGTATCCTTACTTTGACAATTAAACAAAGGTTAAACATCAATAATTGTCAAATAAAGTTTTGTTTAAAATTTAACATATGATGATGTGAATCTCGAAAGGTGACGTTATCGTCAGAATGTTGTGTTATATCAAGACCAAGTTCTACTTTACTCTAAACATTAACCATGTAATGCTTTTATTTACATTTGTACATCATCCACAGTTTACACGAAGCTGATGATCAACCTTTATCCGTTTGTTCTAATATATTATATTTCTTATCTATCGCACATAATTTGACAGGTGGATAAAATTTAAAAATCATCATATTATTTGTGTATTTATTGCTAGCAACTAGCCTGTAGTTCAATATTTATCGTTGATTACATTGTGCTAGTTTTTTAATTGTGTGTGGCTATCTTAAGGCATGTCGTTTGTTATCTAATTTAGAGTTGCTATATTTGCTGAGGTTTTCTCATGTTGAAGACTGTATGGTGATCTGTAGTTACATCATTAGCATTAAATAACATGATAGCATGTCCAATTATGCATATAACACACATAGACAATAACTGTTTAGTGTTTTTTAAAATATCAGCTGTATTTGTAAGAGGCTAGGACACAAGGTGTATGCGAGCTTTTATCGAGCTATTACACATATTCCATAACGGCCAACCAACACGTGATGGCGTCCTACAAATGTACTAGGGGACTCCACGACTTCGAACTCTTGATTCGATAGCTTTAAGTCAACCCATTATCAAGGAAATCATGATAAGCTACACATGCCCTGGAAAAACATATCAACTGGGAGATGTATACACCACATGAAGGTGCAGCTGCAATATTTCTACACGGAAATGGAAAGTGCGCAATACAGAAAGTGAAAGTATCTCGTCTGCCGTTTGGTATTCTTTTTTAACCGATCATTATTACAAATTTCAAGATGTTAGTCAATATACGAGGCAGACTAGGCTGGATCTGTTGTATCCGTTATCTCAAAATCGTTGGATAGAAGCGTTTAACTTACTCACCAAATTGTGATTTATTAAGCATGTTTAGTGAGAGAACATCATCTATATAGCGGAAATTGATATCAAAATATACTGCTAACTTATTGTTTTCTTTCCCCCTAAAAAGTTCCTGTATGAACTCTGTATAATATGACTACAGGAACAAGTTGGTAATAAGAGTAGAACAGTTTGTCCCCGTTGGAATGCAAATCGTTTTTTTGGAAAACAAGTCATGTAAACGTAGTAAATATGCTGTAAATCAAGAAATATCTAGATTGATAAAAAAAAAAAATTAAACATCCACTGTCATAATTTATTCCTACAATCAAACTCAAGGGGTACAATCAAAATCACGTGATGGATGTACACACACCGGAAGTAACAGCCGAGCTGACCGCTTGAAAGTTAAGTAGTTGTATTTACTTGTTTATATCAATAAAATTTAATAAATAAGGTAGTGCACCGAATGTCGGATACTATCTAGTTTTGGTATACACAATTATCCTTGATGGAAAGCGTGCAGTTAATGCAAACACTTCGACACATTTATCCGTCGAAAATTTGGAATTGTGTGGAAGTGTTTGCAATAACTGCAAGCTTTCTACCAAAAACAATTGTATATTTTAAAACTACATACTATCCGACATTCGATGTGCCAACTTAATAATCAAAATTTAATTGATATAAACAAGAAAATGCAACTACTAACCTTTCAAGCGGCGAGTTCGACTGTAACTTCCGGTGTGTGTATATCCATCACGTGATTTTGATTGTACCCCTTGAAACTGAAGCATGCGAAAACCCTACATACAAATAGAAATCAATAAGACACATCGATATAATAATAAGATGACTTGACAGGAAAATAACATTTTGTGCACACAATAGAAGATGTTGGTTATGGTAAGATTCAAATAACATAACATAAAACACATTCAAGAAACATAACTGCTGATGTATTTGGGTCACAGTTACCTGGAACAGAGTTGAAAGAAGATATTCAAATAAGCACTAAATTTATCAACGTCAATTGTTTATATTTAGCACAATCGCAAAATTGATCAGAAACATCAAAAACCTCTTGACTGTCGCTTGCTTAATGTCTAGTGAGAAGAATGTCATGCATATTTAGAGGGAACGTATACACATAGATTAGTTCAGGTAATTTAATGATTTGCCGAGTAAATTAGTTTGTACGTATACACTGTGGTGATGCCTCACTATATTAATCATTCCTAAAGAGGCGTCTTCCAATTTTATAAACTTAGGGTTTAGAGCATCACTTAAAGACACGCCAAAAAGAAAGTACTTCCAGTGGCAAATATTTCTTGTTTTATCAAAATGACAGCATATTAACAATACATATTAAAGTGAAGTTCTATAATGAAATGTGGAAGAATATTTTCCGGGACTCTGGGTTTGTATCTTTATTATTCTACGAATTTGAGATTGAACCTTACTTTGTTCGGTTATTAGGAATTTACACTGTACGGTTATTAGGAGTTTACACTGTACGGTTATTATGAATATTTTATAATCTGGACTCGGAATAGATAATAAATTTTGTGAACGAAGTAAGACGGAAACACGTTTGGGCTGTCAAAGAAAGGAACAATTTAGGCATCATACGGACACGTTTTTGAGATTGGACATTTTTAACGTTTTTTTTAAAGGCAAACGATTGGACGTTATTTGAAATGACAAGCTTTGATGCCCTTTTACAAGTAAACATGTTTTGGAGTTCAATGAAGATATATGAACACGTTTGGAGACATTTTTTACTTACCGACAATGTATGTGTGTTACATACTTTTTAAAACGATAGGAGAAAAGAGTCATTTGGGCATCACAAAAATTGCTTTTTCGGTTTCGCATTCTGATACAAAATAATATAAGTTGGATATAACTCAATTTAATTTTGTAATTAGATTCTACTTGATTTATATTGCACAAAGTGTATTACCTTTTTCACAGTACTTTCCAGTGTATCCAGCATAACAGTTACAACTGTAGCCCCCTATTCCATCAGAGCATGTTCCATGGTGACAATCTTTTCCTCTGCAATCGTCTATATCTTTAAATGACGTAAACATTTGTTCAGTAGTCAATTATTTATGCTAACATATACTGTTCTTATACTTCTACCAAACTTTATTGATTGGAATACTTTTGGTAACTATAAAGCAAAATACTGAACTACGAGTAAAATACAAAACGGAAAGTCCCTAATCAAATCGCAAAATCGAAAGCTCAAACACATCAAACGAATGGAAAACAACTGTCATATTCATGACTTGGTACGTGCATTACTTTAGACTTATAAAATGAATATATATATATATAGAATTAAATGTAATCTCCGATGCACTTAGTAAATACAAGTAATTCCTGAAACAGCCCAGTTATTACCAGTAATTACTAATTTTAAAATGAATTTTTACACCTATTTACTAACTGTTAAAACAATATTTTAATATGGTCAGTTGATCAAAAGTTATGGGAGTACCAACTATAGAAGATGTACCTTTTTGTTATAGGAGCATTAGCTAAAAGATATACAAAAAATTGAATATGATTTTTTTTTCTAAAATAAGCTGAGAAACCTGTTTGATGAGTTGTGCACTTGTAAGTGAATAATTGGACCTCACTGAATACGTATTCATGAGACTTTCAATTCGGCTTCAATTCGTCCCCTAGCTGGTGATAGGTTACCGATGTATTCAGATTTAAAATGGTAACGGTTTCGCTGAACCCAGTATCTCGCCTACTTTTGCTGTATGTCGCAGGCCCAACACATATGGGAAAAAAATATTCAAATTTTCCTCCAGATATTATCTTTCGACTAGTACTGTAAGGAGCGTTTGTCCAAATTTGGTTAAAATCCAGGATGGTTTATAAAATCTAATAAAGGTTATAAAAAAACTTTAACCACAGAGTGTATTTAGAGTTAACTGGAAAAGATAGTCCATTTACAAGGAATATACAAAAAAGGATATTTTGAGAAAGTTATTAAAATTTTAAAAACTTAGCCACAGTGTGAATGTAATGTTAACTGGCATACAAACTAAGTTCATTTATAAGTTTTAGTAAAATACGGAAAAACTTGATTTTATTTTTACGAAATTTACTTCTTGAAAATTATCTCATAATCATAAACAGCCAAGCTTCTGCTCAAGTTTGGTTGAAATCCAGGATAATTTAAGAAAGTTATCATAATTTAAAGAACTTTAACCAAATAGAGAATAGTTGTGGACGCTTCTGACGACATAATGGTTTGCTATGTCTCGCTTTTGCGACAAAAGTCGCAAGGTCAACAAAAAGAAACAGAATGACAACATTAAAAGTAAAACAAAAGGATGTTCCATTTCGCAAGTTTAATTGACTTATTCAATCGACAAAAAGATGATTCTTATACAAGTAAAAACGACGATAAAATTTGCTAATCCCGCTGCAAATGTTTGCACCTGTCCTAAGTAAGGAATCTGATGTACAGTAGTTGTCGTTTGTTTATGTAAAATATACGTGTTTCTCGTTTTGTTTATATAGACTAGACCGTTGGTTTTCCCGTTTGAATGGTTTTACACTAGAAATTTTGGGGCTCTTTATAGCTTGTTGTTCGGTGTGAGCCCAAGCTCTGTGTTGGAGGCCGTACTTTAACCTATAATGGTTTACTTTTTAAATTGTTACTTGAATGGAGAGTTGTTTCATTGGCACTCACACCACATCTTCCTATATCTATATAAGCGTAAGTTTGGAGGTCTTGAAAAAATCATAAATAGAGAAACACAAAATATGAAATGTGACTCTCAACACCATCAAAGTGTATAAATTTGTTTGTGAAGAATGTCAGCTTCATCGTAATAGTCTGACAAAAGAAATTTTAGATAAACCTTTATTGTAAAAGAAATTTAACTGATGTCATTGGGCAAGTTTATATGCCAAGTATGCCTGATGGAGATTTTAATTTAAAGAAAGTATGAGATTATAAGAATTATCAAGATTATTCAATCAAATTTGGCATTATCGAATATCTATCATCAAAAAGTTGTGGCGAAGTTGCCTATAAACTTCTCACAAATGTATTTCTCAATTTTGGATTGACATCATTGTCTTGCATGCGTAAATGATTTAAGGGAGTTTCAAAACTTTTAGAACAACCATTTTCCAGTTTCAATTCACAAACACTAAAGAGTATACACTTTGGATGTGCCTTAAGTTATATTCCTTAATCCTTAATAAAGTAAGCCCTAAAATACATACCCTTTAACTTTCTTGTTTGATATCTTGAATTATATCTTTAATTTTAAAACAAAAATATCAAGTTATTAAAAAGCTGTAGAAATGACCAAAAAAATCAGTGAATACCAGTAATCACTGAAACCACTAGCAAATACATGTAAATACTAAATTGGCTAGTATTTACAGGTATTTACTGAAATGTTTAGTAATTACGTTAAATTCCTAATTTCACATATTAACTGTAACATATACACATCATGTACATTGAACGACAAATATATGTGACGTAAATATTTTCTGACGTCAGACAGGCGAAATAATGAATGTGTCCGTCGATAGATATTTTTATGTTCTGTCAATTTGTTCCTTATTACAAGATGATGACTGATGCACCCGTATTTTGACTTTTATTTATTATGTCCTTTTAGTTCACGCATCATTGTAAATATAACGAAATGTGTTGCGACTGTCATCAAATAGAAGAGGTTTAGCGCTATTAAGCCAGGTGTAATCTACCATTTTCTACATTTGAAAATGCCTGTACCCAGTCATGAAAATGACAGTTCTTGAACATTCTTTTTTGATGTGTTCTCTCATTTGATTTTTAACAATGTTCTAGAAACTTCCGTCCTACAGTGTTCGCGAGTTTTCCATGACAACTATACAGACATAGACATTGATAAACATCAATATTCTCAGCAGTTGGATTGATACTTTTATTTTATAACATTATACTAAATTGTCACCTATTGTCACCTATTGGACGTAATATTCTGATTGGACTTCAAGAAGATTTCCGGATAAAGAAAAAAAAGTTAAGAAAAGATCGGACACACAGTTTGACTGTTAAGGGCATACGATACAGTTACAGGGAAGGTAATGACGTTGCTAACGTAAAATGTTATTTTCGCGACGTCAAACTGTGAAATATCGGGAAAAGATGCACTTTTTGACTGATTTTTATCATTCAAACTGATTTAATTTGAAAACGAGTTCATGCACCCCTATTTTTCAAAACGGCAATTTGTTTCATTTTGCAGGGAGATTATGTGACTTCAATTTTATAAAACTGTAAATAGAGGATTTTTTTTTATTTTGAGAATCATGCAGCAAAAAATGACGTACATGTACTTTCCTCAATTCATGACCATTTGATAAATATAAGTTAATTCTGAATAATTTTTTTTTTATGATACTTATAAAATACACAAATTACCGATTATTTAACAAAAATCAATTTGAGTTTATCTTTTATAACAAAAAAATTATGTCTTTCTTTCGAAAAAGAAATGACTGCCACAAATCGGAATTTTTAGCAAATATACAAAATTTCGAACTCATTTTACTCAGAAAGTAGCACATGAAGGTATATTTTTTATTACATATTTGATTTAATCAGGTAAAAAAATAGCCTATATGCAAATTTTCACGAACTTGTAAATACAGGATCAGAACTGTATCGTATGCCTTTAAGTTGACATTTCTTTTTGTGTAATACTTCTTGTAAGTTCGTGTATAATAAATCTTCTTAAATTTTATAATGTTTTTTTTTTGTTTTTGGCTACAATTTAAAGGTTATTCTTGCCGTAAAAATAATGAATCAGATAAATGTGTGCCCTGAATAATTTGGGGTCATGTTCTAGAGTTTGGGAGTTTTTCTTTCAAAAATAAATGAGCATATGTACAAATATTGTCCCAGAGACACTACTATAACAATATACAACATATACAATAGTTTTACTCAATGAAAACTAAAAAAAAGTGGGATGCCAAAATTTTTTGTTTGGCGTGTTTCCTATGGATGTTCCTATCCCAGTAATAGATTATCTTAGTCGTATTTGACACAACTTTTGGAGTTTTGGATCCTCAATGCTCTTTAACTGTGTACTTATTTGACTTTATATATATATTGATCTGAGCGTCACTGATGAATCTTAAGTAGACGAAACGTAGGTCTGGCGTATTAATTTATTATCCTGGTATGTTTTCTTGTTGATCGTGTCTTCCTTTAATCCAATACTTCAAAAATTTCGATCATCGCATCAGTTTAGTTTAAGGCAGCATTCGCATTTTTTACTACAATTAATAGAAGAAAATGAAAATGTTCACGTCTTGAATAAATATGAACTGTCTGCTTTTGGGTATATAGACAATATTTCCTACCTCGCATGAACAGTACTTTGATTTCTTTGCATTTTACAGAAATAATTTTACGATAGAAATACGACAATCAATCTAGACATGATGCATAGTAGTGGAAGGGATTAAGTATTACTGTTACACATTTTGTGTAGTTTCTTTTTCCTGAAAGAGTGTTGTTGTTACTATTTTATACTCAGCAAAATTGTGAATATATATTCTAAAGAAATGTTTTTAATCATACTAGTTCCACAACATGATCCTCCATATCCAGCGTCACAGAAGCACGAGTCATGATAAATCATCCCATGACCATTACAGACTATACAGGGATATGCATCTGTAATAAATGTTACAGTAATATTCAAGAAGCCATATCACTACTAAATGACATACAAACAGGGAGTAAAAAAAATGTCTTTTATATACATGACTGGTTGATGCTAAAATAAACATAAATGACAGGTCAAACATTACACACGATTTAAATCGAACAAGAACATCAAAATAAACAAGAACACATTGTATCAGCAGTGCAAACTTATTGTAGGAAATACACACAAACGTTTTATAGCTTAACACACAGGTCATAAACGTCTATTAAACTCACTTTTCTACATTATTTTTTACATTATGAGGGTCCAAATTACTCAAACTCTCTACAAAAATCGGAGTGATGTGGTAAGTACCGTTTTTTTGTAAATGTTTTTTCCCGCTTTTCGGAGCATAGCGGAAACAAATGTTGTCTTTAAGGAACGTTTTCTGAGAACGGTATGTTTTTGGCGGGTTTTGTTATGTGTAGTTGTACACGATGTTACGTGGAACAATCATTTCGTTTGTGTCAATAAGTATTCTTATGTTTATGAGGTGAAAGCGGGGTTTTAGTTTTCTTGTGTTTGAAAATTATTCTAGCCGCAGACGTTCAACACTAAACTTCAATATTTCATAATATTTGATATTGCATATTATTTTGCTGTTTTTTCTTGTGATGGCGTTTGGCATCAATGTCACGAGGCGTGCCTTGCACTTGCTCCGAACACAGGTTTACACATCAATTTTCTTAAGTAAAGTGTTTGGTGGTTTTTCCTGGGCGGCGAGGTTACGTTAAAGACGGATACATACATACATACATACATACATAGACATATGGGCTCTCATTGATTCAAAGTAAACTTGTTACAGATGTTTATTCTTTTTGTCACCTCATTTGGAATGTATTTGTATTTCATTTATGTCACGATTTATAATATAAAATATACATTAAACGCTGGCTCTGTTAGTCTGCACGGCTAAATGCATTGCTTTGTGTTTGTTATTATTGTAGTGTAGTTAAGACGTACCTTTATTTCGCCCACTTATTTAAATGATTGTCCTTGTAAACGATTTAAAAACTTGTTTATTGATTTTTTAGCTTGTTATACGTTAATAGCGTTTTAACATTTAGCAACTACGCTACACATAAAGAAAATTCCCAAATGTGTTTATAATGAGCTCAAATATTAAAATAATATTGATGTGTTAGACGATCTGATATCAATCAACAATCCAACTTCCATAAAATAATATATGAAAATAATTAAGTGACCATCGTTCGTATTTGAAAACTTGATAATATAGGTTATCATCGAAATATTTATACAAAAACTTAAAAGCGTTGGGACATTTACATTGATGTACCATGTGTGAGAACAATATTATTGTAATAGATGTGCCTTGATGTGCCTAGGTTAATTCCCCTTACTTTGGACAGATTAATTATGTTGTATTTAAATGTAAATTTTAAGTAAAATTTGGTTTAAACATTTACAGATATTGTAAGGATTGTTAATTCTACTGTTTTATCATTTATCTATGATGTTTTTGTAATGTTTTAAGAATATTCATTTATTTAACTTTTCCTCAGTACCTTTTATGTTAAAGTTCTCTTGATTGATGACAAGTTTATTATATCATTTGTTATTCAGTCGGAGTCGGCCTTGCACAGGCCTCCAAATACTCGCCGGACTGTATCAGTCCATTTCAGTTCAGAGTTAGCCACCACGTCGTTGCAGTTCGTCACCCCTTTTTGGTGCAATATCACTACTTTAAAACACAACGCGAAGCAAGTTTACTTTACTTAAAGACTACTTTTATGAACATTTTAATTTACATTTCATAATTAGATACAACTCTATTTTTGAACTCCGTTTAGGAAAGTTCTATGACTCTTGTTTATCCGACTTTGTTTAAATTCATGCAAGTGTTGTACATTTGTGAATAAAATTTAGTTTCATTTGATTAATCGTCTGTTGTTCAGCTATAATCTGATATCAGGTATCCCGATGGTCGAATAGGTGCGAAGTACTGGCCACTACACGTCCCGGGAGGTGTCGTCACCGACCCCCTCCGTTTCATTATTTTGATTGTTTCACATTGTGAACATAACACTGCTGTTACCAAATGGTGTGTAACAAATTAATTGCTTGCTCAGAATCAAGTAGGTGAAATAACAATTAACGAAGCTGTTTCGTAATTTTGTAATTGAATCTTTATATAATTGTGCGCTATAGTTGTTAACTTAGATTTATACATCATCCAATTGTAATGTCCCTAAACGAAGTCTTTTGATCTTACCAATTCCAACAACTCTCAATAGAAACTGGAAGATGATACCTACAATGATTTACACCAATATATAAACACAAAATACACATTTTATCAATAGCAAAATAAGATTATAAGTTTTGCACAGAGTTAAGAAATAAATAACCGTGTTATAAAAGAAATTAACAAATTGAAACAACGTTATTGTTATACTACAAATAGTCTCAAGATAAAAAGTTAAACTGTCAAAAGCTATTGAAATATTTCGATTATGAATGCACAATTCTTATTGAATGCTAATCCAGAAGAGATCGTTTCTAGGTGAAATTGAAAAATAATGAATGTCGAGAACTAATTCCGAATGAAAACAAAAATGCACAAACATTTAGAGTGATCATACTCATATACTAAAATCAACCATATTCTTACAAAATGAACTGATATTTCAAAAGAAAATTCTAGAAACAATCTTATTTACTTAAGACAAAATCTCAATACCTACTTAAAATTTTAAGCTCCATTTTAAGACACCTTACCTTTATCTATTATGACATTGAAATGTATTGATCAAAGTTCAAGAAGGTGTGTATAAGCTTAGATAAGATATTTTTATCTTCGCAATCCACATCATTTTGGTGGTATATCTATTAATGAAAAGCATATTAGCATCTGTTCGATAATCCCGTAATGATGTTTTAAAGTGACTGACACTACAACTCGATTATACAAAGATGGAGATAATTTGTAGATAACTATAAAATATAAAAAAGAATTTCAAGAAAAATACAATTTATAGTTATAAATTTACTGTTTACACAATTTTTTTTAAAAAATACTAAGGCTTTTCTACCTCAGGCATAGATTACCTAAGCTGTATTTGGCAACACTTTTAGGAATTTTGGTCCTCAAAGCTCTTCAACTTCGTAATTTATTTGTCCTTTTTAACTTTTTTTGGATTCGAGCGTCACTGATGAGTCTTTTGTAGACGAAACGCGCGTCTGGCGTTTATACAAATTTTAGTCCTGGTATCAATGAAGAGTTTATTTAGAAATAGAAAAGTGTTTTATCAAATGGAAAGATCGAAAGTTTAGACACATTAAACGGATGGAAAACAACAATCATATTCATGACTTAGAACATACAAAGAACTACAAATTATTTAGAAATTGGTGGATTAAACCTAGGTTTACAATGTTTCATAGCTAGCTAGATAAACCTCTCACTTGTTTTACAGTCGCATACAATTCCATCATTCACAACAATGTGTCAATTGAATGTAAACTCTAATAAAAGTAAAATCATAAAATACTGAACTCCGAGGAAATTCAAAACGGAAAGTCCCTAATCAAGTGGCAAATTTAAATAACAAAACACATCAAATTACATCTGTAATTTGGACAAAGCAAAACACTAAATCCATTTGTTTTTAAAACAACATTTGAAGTCATAAGTAAAAAGCAATTATTAAACACTTCAAGTGAGAAGATTTTATATAGTAACAATACTGTACTATTTAACAATTACACGTGGTCAAAGCGAACGTTAACCTCATTGTTCTTGGTCTTTGTGTGTATCCTTGGCTCTCAAATATACGGATTTCAGCGTTCCTGATGACGTTAAACCAGAAAAGTGGTTCTGACGCATGCAATTTATATTGTGTTTTTAAAAAAATAATTTCAACACTGATTCGATTCCTCTGCGGGTGGACTATCATCCCCCGGGTAGCATCTGCTCGGTAATCAGTACATCTGTCTTTAACAGATTTATAACCAAATTTTTAATAGTTTATAAATTCAGAAATTTCGGACGCATGAAATTTATATCGTGTTATATTCTTTAAAAATTTGTATAAAAAGTAAAATCACAAAAATACTGAACTGAGAGCAAAATCAATTCGGAAAGTCCATAATCACATGGCAAAATCAAGTAACAAAACGCATCAAAAACGAATGGACAAAAACTGTCAAATTTCCTGACTTGGTACAGGCACTTTCAAATGTAGAAAATGATGAATTAAACCTGGTTTTATAGCGCAAACCCTCTCACTTTGATGACTGTCTCATCAAATTCCGTGAAATTTACATTGATGAGTTAATTAAACAGACACAATAAATAAAATAGTCAATCAGGGTACATCAGTCATCATCGTGTAGCAATTTTAAAAGATACAAACGGAACACAAAAACATATATCTACAAACGCTTTCATTGATTTGCGTGTCTGACGTCAGAAAATTGTATACGTCACATGTATTTGTCGTTCATTGTACATACAACTAATTTTTAAATTTCACATAGGCAATGTTAGCATTCAGGGTTAAAAAAACAAAAGTATGTGAGAATAAATTTCAGAAATAGACAAGAATTCGAATAGTCCAAAAGTTATATATAATTTATAAGAATCCACAAATAGTTAATTCCACTACGCGATTGAATGATTTAGACGTTTACTAAATGGTCTTAAGTTGTAACTTCAGTATTACTTGAAGTTTGAAAACAAAACCAAAGTGAAAGATTGTTTTTATTGCTATTACATTAAATGTGTACACGTTTCTTCTTCTGTTAACCAACCGGATTAGCTGTAAAAAAAATCCAATTACTTGCAAATGTTGTAATTTATCTGATTGAAAAATATATGGTGTGTCTACGTATTGCATTTTTTAATCAGAGTGAGATTTATTTTACTTTTCCAATTAAAAAACCATTGAGTCAATCAATAACATTTATGTCTAAACTATTCAAAGTATGTTCAAATGCACATACTTCGAATAGTTTAGGCATTTTAGGCACATAATCTGCATTTAAGTGAGACTTCTTAGATTTCATGTCGTCATTTTCTAATCTATTGATCACATCGAAGAACGACATTTTATTATATCAACAACCGAAGCTGAATCTTAAACTAACAAAAGTTCTTATGTTGTTATATTGTTGCCAAAGAGTATTAGTTGAATTTTACACTAATATCAAGATATTTTTTTCTGAATAATGAAGCTTCTGGTTTATGGAAGAATTTCTTTTTTTAAAACGAAGGATGATAGACATTTGTATACTTTACTGTACATCTTAATAATCGTTTGATAGTTGAGTATTACAAAGATAAAATGATAAAAAAGTAACCTGTTTGATTATGCTGATGTATTGTTTTTGATTTATAATTCTTTGTTTTCTTCCACTTCCACGTATTGAAGCATTTTTTTTCTGATATCAAAAGGTAGGCAATGACTAACACAGATGATTTGAAATTGACGTCAATCTTTAAAATTAAACATAGTCTGTACTTACGACTTCGCACGATTACAGAAATTGAAGCGTGATCCTCTCCAAATTCATTTTGTGCAGTACATGTAAGTTGACCAGATTCTTGTGTGCTACTAGAATATATAGTAAGAACAGAACCATGGCTGTGCAGTTGATGTGACGGCATGTCATGTCATGTGCTTGATGTACTGTAAATGTAATAGATTTCTAGCTAAATGAATCAGTTAAAATATTCTCGAACGAAACCCAAATATATACAAGACACATAAATAATGCTCGACCAAAATAGTGTAAATTTCAAAAACGATACTAAGTTGAAGAGCACTGTCAACCAAATGTACTGATATAAATGTATGTCCTTGATAAATAAATTTTTATTCAACCTTCAGGTGTGAAAGCTTAATCATCTTTTTTTTTTGCCGAAAACAGAAGTAAATGAATGCATGAAGACGTTTCCTTAAAATTTGTTTCTTTTTTTTTGTGAAATAGAAAACGTCCTCGTTATGTGAAAGGACATTTTAAAAGAAGAATAACAAAAGAGTAACTCCAAGGAAAATAAAGAACGGGAAATAAATTGCAAATTCAAATAAACCGAACGATGCAAACACTGTCATATTCCTGACTTGTTACTGGAATTCCTTACACATAAAATATTGAAGCAAACATGTTGTTTGCAGTTTGACGTCATTTAGGAGCATTTAAGAGTCTAACCAGACCAGCAACAACTTCTAGTACATATATAATAACAAATTTCATTACCTGAAAGTTAATTATAAAGGAAGTATTTCGGTTATATAGGTATTAAAAACGCTTGAACATGCAGTTCTTTCTTTCGACTCGCTTTGTATCGTGGGTTTACTACTTATATATAACTTCTCAATGTTATCAGAGTAAGTGAAAAAGCTATTAAAAGTCTAAAAAATCTACCATTTTGTATGTCCACTTTATGGTTGGTGTTGGGTGTCCTTTTGCTAAACAGGTAAAATTATGAGAATGTCCAGCTATAATCACAGATGTAACAGGTGGGGTAATTATTCGAGGAACATCTAGTAAATAGAATATGCTATATGGTTACTTCCTACCTACCTACTACTCATAAACAAATTGCAAGCATATATGGAAATATAAAAAAGAAAGAAATAACCATTAATTGTAGGAATATCAATGTTAACATGAAAAGAGAAGTTAAACCACACGCAGTGTATAATTTGAATATATTGGGTAGATAAGAAGGGTATATTTGCTTTTTGACGTTACAAAGATGTCTTTCCTTTTTTGTTAATAATGAATAATTCGTTTTAAGAATATCAACAGTTGTTCCAGTTTGCTGTCTTGCATCTTAGCTTGTATAACTAGCATAATTAACAAATATAGTGTGATATTGCTTGTGTATATTTTGTTGTAGTATTTGGTTTTATCAACTATAATTAAACAGCATATGGATTTTCACATATATACATATATATCTATAATACTAAAATTACGAGGTCCAATTTGTCACCGTCATCACGTAAAAACGACGAATCACAGAATTCAACTTTATATATAACTAATATAGTACAAAGGTGTAGATTAAATTTACACCACTCCATGCCCTTTTGTTTTCCACGTAAATAGTATTGCCAATAATTAAGAAGTTCCGGGTCGAGTCCGATACCGATACCATTAGTATATTCACCTGTTACCTATTACCTTAAATGTACGTTCCGCATCTGACAGGCGCACCACCAAACGGTGTATTCAGGATTAATATGCTATATACACGGGTCATAACCACAGGGTTGACACTACTAAATTGTCAAATTGTTACCTATTGTAGTATTTTAATCAGTAAGAATTACTAAGATAACAATACGAATACTAAAAATCTGGACTAAAAATAAGGCGTATAGGTACAGTTTTCAATTTGTTAGTGGGCATGACGTAAAACAGCGAATCAAAGTATTCAATTTATTTTATAACTTATATAGGACAATGCTGTTGATAAAAAAATAATCCATTCGAGGACCATTTGTTTCCAAATACTTAATAATACCAATAATTGATAAGTTCCAGTTCGACGGATTCAAACAGAAAGACTTGAAAGCAGAGAAAAACTGTGTATCTTACAATACTAATACTAAAATAAGGTTTGCGCATAGTTATATACTTTAATTCATTCACGGACCCATGATATCACGGGTGTGTTCTAGTATATAATAACATTAACGGTACCAATTTTCTTGCACCAGATGCGCATTCGACAATACATGTCTCTTCAGTGATGCTCGTGGCCAACATATTTGAAATCCAAAGCTTATATAAAAGATGAAGAGCTATAATCCAAAAGGTCCAAAAAGTATAGCCAATTCCGTGAAGGAATCAGAGCTTTGCATGAGGGATATACATTCCTTAATTTATAATAATTTCTTATATTTTATAAGTCTCTAGATCTCCGAACAGACATTTATTGTAAAAGATGCGCATCTGGTGAAATTAGAACAGTTTATGTTATTTTCGAAAGAATTAACATGAATATTATATACGCTTTTAACTATAAACAATTAGGGTATTACATTTGCAACCTCGATATTTTCATACACAACCATCCTATTTTCTTTCTTTTACGTTACTTCCATTTTACTGATTCTAAATTTATTATTAATTATCATAACACAGGTTCGTAAGTTATACATAACAATTTAGAACACTAGGTAATCTTTAAAAATATGAAATTTCTTATAGAATTAAGACAAGTTAAACAAGACCTATATCTAAGTTGTATTTTTTTTATTAATACACAAGTATATTTAAAAATATTCCACTTACCATACTCTACTTTCAGTTGAATGTTTGCTTGACTGGTACCTGCATCATTTGTTGCAATACATGTATAAATACCGGATGTTGCATTTGTCACTCTGTGTACCACTAAGATATTTCCGGACGACTGAACCACATTCTGGTAAACATAAATGTAAAAATGCTACCATGAGTTTGAAAAAAAGTTTCTCTCAAGATCAAGCTTTACAGTTCTTATTATTTGTTTTAATCGGGTAACCGACTTGTCTAAGTAGTCCATCTACTGCAGTCCGAATCCTGTACGTTGGTAACTTATCTTAATTGAATATAGTAGTGTCAGTATTCCTACAGATAGAAGGTTCTCTGGTGGGTATTCTGACTCCCTATACCTATAAAAACTGACAAAAAGTGCTCAAAGAGGCGCTAAACACTTATAATACAATCAATCGACCAAATTTTTTTTCATTCACAATGAAAATAATAGTCTCAAAGCAATTAAGACATGCTTTCTTTACCAGAATATGGATGTTAAATGTCTGTTTATACAAGTATATACTGAACGGCAAAAGAAAAGTCGCAGGAATTTCAGGCAAATATAATGAAAGAATAAATGCTATATTTTTTTTTGAATAGGCGTATAAATACCAGTGTTATTTTTAAAAAAATCGCATCATTTCAGATAATTTACTGTTCATTGATAAACTTTTTCACTACCATATCATAGATTTATTTAATTCAGGTCCGCCATTAGCGTTGAGTACGTAAACAGTCATTTGTACTGTTTGTTGCAATGTGGCGTCCACGTAGACGTTGGGTGGTGCGTACAATGCAGTCTTAAAATGCGTTTGCAACGACTTGAAGTCGCTGTTTAGCATTCAAACTTTCTATTGCCTGTTCTCCTTATCATGGGTTAAGTCATGGCATCAGTACTGCATCAAACAGGTTATGATGACACAAAAAACTTCGTACCTCTAGTATACCCTTATGGAGGCACGGATTCAACGTGCATCTCATGCATCATTGTGAAATGTGACTGCGAAACGTGTCCCACGGACCACTATCAGTACGACCGAATTCATGAACGCAGTCAGCCATAACGGAGATTTTAACACAATTTAGCATCATTGGAAGGTAATTTACCTAAACCAAAAGAAACTATATATTGTTTAATGCATTTGGAAATTTAGGCTTTAGAAAAATACGACGTTTCTATTGCGGTTCAGTTTATAACAAGTACCGTTCAGCTGTATTTGTACGAAGCTAATAAACAGGTGTAATGCGCGCTATAGTTAACTATTACTACTTTTCGAGCCGAATACACATACAACTGTAATTTAAAGACAACCTTATCCTACAATAATTTGGACATGTTTTCTCATCTCAACCATTGGTTTCGTTTTTGAATGAAATCAACATGACTTCAATGCAGACTGCAAATAATATACCGGATTGAACTGTGATGTAACTTTAATGGGACATAATAGTTCGCTCGCAACTAAAGTAGGAGTACTATCTGTGCATATGTATTAGTACAGTAGAAAGGTCGATTGCAGAACAAAATGAGATAATAGTTATCAAAGGTACCAGGATTATAATTTAGTACGCCAGACGCGCGTTTCGTCTACATAAGACTCATCAGTGACGCTCAAATCAAAATATTTATAAAACCAAACAAGTACAAAGTTGAAGAGCATTGAGGATCCAAAATTCCAAAAAGTTGTGCCAAATACCGCTAAGGTAATCTATGCCTGGGATAAGAACATCCTTAGTTTTTTGAAAAATTCAAAGTTTTGTAAACAGGAAATTTATAAAAATGACCACAGTATTGATATTCATGTCAACACCGAAATGTTGACTACTGGGCTGGTAATACCCTCGGGGACGAAACGTCCACCAGCAGTAGTATCGACCCAGTGTTGTTAATAGTTATCAAAGGTACCAGGATTATAATTTAGTACGACAGAAGCGCGTTTCGTCTACATAAGACTCATTTAATTTAGTGACGCTCATTTTTGCATCATTACTTATTTTAAAATCTAATATTGTTCTGCAAACAAAATATTTTACTGTTTAATCATCAACAAACCCATATGGAACGAAATATTGCCAAAGAAATATCAGAAATAGAACAGCTGTCTGACTAGTAAAATATTCTTACGTTATTGTGCTTCCATATAACTGTTGGTGTGGGCAAACCAGTCACGTTACATGTTAGTCGGCCTTCTAAGTAGTACTTAACCTGAACAGATGACGGAGCATGAATAACAGGTGCAATTTCTTTTCATCGTTTGCTGTAAATATAATGTTGTCGTACTTGTACTCTGGCTTATGACTTTAACATTTATCTTTTATTGTGTTGCAAACACACGGTTTTAATAATAGTATGTTAAAAAACGATATAGGGATAAACAGTCTTGATATATTCTAACAATTCAAAAGTTAATTGTGGTTTAAGATTAGGTTAAATGCAGGAAAAAGGTTCTTAAATGAAAGTCTTGTACTTGTAAATGTAGGAAACGTATCATTAGGAAGATTGTCTAAGTCACTGTTATCTACACGTCAATTTGACATGTTACAGATGCTAATATCAGCACCAGTACTTTATAAATGTGTCTTTCTGAGAGCTCTGGAACCTTAATAGGATTTAAATCCAACCATTGATTGAATAAATATCCCATAAATGCGTTCTGTGTATAGGCAAATTCGTCTTACATTCATATTACACATACCTCTAACAATTACCTGCACAACTTTTATATCGGTACCAACTTTATTCTTGGCGGTACACATGTAATGTCCAACGTCAATTGATGAAACATTTTTGAAGACCAGATAATGTGCCAACTGTCGTGAATTGTTTGGAAGTGATGATTTCTAAAGAAAATTAAGAGAGAGAGAATAAAATCATGTGTATAACAACTTTTTTTACATGAAAATAATATAACATTTATAAACATTTTAATTGTGTTATAACGTTTTGTATAATAGTTACTTTTTTCACAAAAAAAAAATTATTAATGTGGCAGGGGTCTTAATCCAAAATCTTTATAATATCTAAATAATTTGTCAAAATTAAGTTTTTATCATGCTTTTTCTAAAAATGTTAGAAAAATAATGGGCCACAGATTGTGCAAAAATTGTCCTGTTTTGAATTGACTATGCATAGAAAATCCAATTTTATGTGATGAAAAGAAAACTACTGCATATAATTTTATAATAAAATGTGACAAGATAGCTCTCAAAACAAACTTTAAGATACTGTAATTTCAAAATTTATTGCGAGGTTTTTATTAATGCGAATAATGCGACTAAGCGAGGATCGCAAAAATAAAAACTCACATTCTTATATCTGATACACATATCTGTTTGCAAATTTTTCTTACATCGCAATAATTAATCTCAAATAGTTATCAATTTTACCAAAACCGCAATAATAAATGCATGCAAATATGTTTGAATTTACAGTAAGAAAAAGAAAAAATTAGGGTCACCAAAAATTAAATAGCTAAATTCTCAACACTTTCCATTATAAAATTACTTTATCTGAGTAATCTCCCCTTATTTGGCAATGTTTAAAAAAAATGAACCAAACACGACTTTTGTTTTATTGAAAACAGTCTTAAATATGACAAAACATAAAATTTGCAAAATTGAACAAGACCAATGATTATCTGCTACTTCAAAATCTAAGAAGGAGGAAACCACGTTAGAACGCACTGCAATTTACTGCAGTCATATGTCTTCAGTAATTATAATTAATAACTTATATTCATAAATACTTACTTCTAGAGATTCCCATGTAATAACTGGCACTGGAATTCCTTCAGCATAGCATGGAATGGTTAACAAACTGTATCCCTCCGACACTATTTTTGTTTCAGAAAGACTTACATTAGGCTTTATCAAGACTGGAGGGTCTGTTATGAATAGATATAAAAAAGTATATAGTTAACAAATTAAAGTAATGTAAAAATTTTTAAAAGATGGGAAAAAACACATGCACGATAAGTTGGAGGTAATCAAACCACATCTTCTTTTTATTTTATATTTATCAGTCTCAAGTTTCATAAAAACATCATTTGTACTTTGAGTAAATAGAAAACAAAAAAATGTGTAAATGGAGTTATATTCAAAAGGAAGCATATGTGTCTCCTGAAATGCATGCTTACATCCACTTAACTTGAACTGTGGTGGTCGGTTTGATCGAATTGTAAATAATCATTTGTTCAATTGATGCAATTGAGGTCATTGAACCATTTCAAGTTCATGCCATTCCCCTTATATATTTTTTTACAGATTTGAAAGGCTACGGTTAGGCATCCATTCACGACACAAATAACAATGAATAAAGAATACAAAAACCATAGATTGTTCTTCTTCTTAAAGTCATAGTGAGCACTTCGACACTTTTAATTGATTTGTGACAATTGAGCATAACAATTAAACAACTGATCTAATCTATTCTTAAAAGTAAAACCCACAAAAACATTACGATACTGCAATGTATCCATAAGGTTTCAAAAAGGTCGTTGGACAAATAAGCATATCATTAAATCAAGCACAATTAAATGGCCTTTAGTATGCGTTGAGTGTTGGCACTACATATCGTATGATTACGAGACCATAGAACTTAAAAAAAAAAGAACACCAACTGTTTAGTCCGATTTAATGTTATATTTGGTTCGTTCATACATAACTGATATATAGGGATCTGTTGTTTTTTGCCAAGGTGAATTTCTCTCTGTCCACGAATAGCAAAGGTTTTGGTTTATGTCAAAATCTAACATATCCCCAATTGTATAAACCTTCTATCGCTGAACATCAGAGATTGGGAATGGAAAAAAGGCAGACTATTTAACTTGAACACATAAGATTCAACCAGTTTAATTTGTAAAATACTAGTTTTAGCAAGTTATCTTTTTCGTAAAGAGATGGCACATTTACATATTTTTTAAATGTCTATGTGAATTGTAGGATCTTCAAGTGTGTTACCTTGTTCACAGTTATATCCTCTAAATCCAAGTGGACAGTGACAGGTATGTCCTGATGCCTGGTCATCTGTACATATACCTCTGTTCTGACATGGGCTGCTATGACACTCTAAATCTATTATTAAAATTAAAAATTTAATAACTAAACATTTAAAAGTAAGACATATGCATGTTATCATATGAGCTGTGTCGGATTGAAATTTACCGTATGCTTATGAATCTCTATACATGAAATACTTTATTACACATATTTCGTTTGTCATTTTACTTTTTGGTTAGACAAACGTCATCTCGTACCACATTGATTGGAATATGAAATGAAAACAACTGTTTCAATAAACTTTCCTTTTAACATTGTTATACAAACTATCCATAGGTAAATGATGATTGACAAAATTATGCCAAGGCAAAATGAAATGCTATTTACATTTATTTCATATTACAAATATATTAGGAGTTGGAATTACGTTTCGGTTGAGGATTAATGATGTTCTGGAACAGACTTCTTGCTAGATTACCACATGTCTTAATGTTAATAGCAGTTCTAGTTGACTAGACATTTGGCATACAGTCATATCGATTGAATTACAAGATTGAGATAGAAATTTGTTCAGTTTCAATGTATGTAGCAAGAGTTATAGTCATTGGATGTATACAATAACTTTATGCTATTAGTCAGGATGTTTGGTTGCTATGAAAAACATCCATATTTCATTGGTCAGGTTTTTTTTCGTTCCGTATGCGTCCTTAATGTGTGTTAAGTAAATACAAAAATAAATGTGAAACAGATTTAATTAGATAAATTGTCTTTAGATTTAATAATAAATAGAAAAAAAACATTCATTCAAGTAAAGTTTAAAATCATGGAGTTCTTAAAAGGTAGATGTAGGTTTCGTGATATCGCATATGGCAAAAACAAACCAGATCTGCGAGTTTCTTGATCAGTTGATATTGTAAGGACCATACATCTAGATAGCCAATTTTGTATGTTACGGTCATTAATAAAAAAAGCTTGCAGGTTAACAAAATGTGTAGATAACGTGCATATCAAGCAAAATGCATACTTACTAATTTCACAATTTTTACCAGTATATCCTGCAGCACATATACATGAGTAATCTAGTACATGATCTATGCACCTTGCTTTGTTCTTACAAGGATTGCTTGCACATTCATCGATATCTTAAAAATAAATAACTTTCTTGATCTATAAATATATTGAATTTGTCGAAAACCACTGTGGTTGAACTACAGGCTTTATCGTCAAGATGAAATAACAGTTTCATTGTAGGCAATTACATGCAAATTCAAATGGTTACCAGATAAAAATCGTTCTATTTAATATTTGTATGTTGAGTACTAACTTTAAAAAAATATGCCTAATATTATACACCATGTTATTTCCATATAGCACCAATGTTTCTAGATCGATGATCGATTATTTGTTGTTAACTAGTGTTCTCTTAATTTAAATCCATACTTGTTTCACATTGCTTTCCTGTATATCCAGGCTGACAGGTGCAAGAGTATCTATTGGTGTAGTCATGACAAACTCCCGAGTTGTGACATGGATTACTTGCACATTCGTATATATCTATTGTAAAGACAAAACTAAAATAATTAATATACTGCATGAACAAATATCTGCTGGAACGCAAGATGTCCTTAATAACATATGCTGTTTTCTACGGCGGACATACACGTAAATCTGAAATGACCATTTGTTGATAATGATGCAGGAACAATAGCTGTATTTTATTTTTTATAGATATAAAGATACAGTAATTGTGTATTCCACTAGACCAATAGGTTTGACACTTCTCATCATTTGTCTTTCTTATAAATTGAACCAATATGTGTATCTTCTATGACTATTAACTAATAAGGTAACTTATGAGTTAAAAAGATAAAAATTGCTCATACCAGTTTCACAGTGTGAACCTGTGTACCCAGCCTCACATGCACACGTATAAGTCGCTATACCATCAATACAAGTCCCATGGTTGCACGAAATTCCACGACAATCGTCTATATCTAATAAAAAACCAATCAGTATCAATATACAGGTAACGTGCTATTCGGAACATACCAATAAAATCAAGGATGATACTACTGTCACTATCCTAAATAACTGAAACATGAACCTTAATACTATTTATATTGATAAATAATATGCTGATATTAACAGTAACTTTTTGGAAAAATATGTGATATAGAATGTATGTTTAAAATATGATACTCGACGAATGATTTGTTGTTGATTCCTCTTGGAACGGGATTAAAAAAAACATTTAAAAGTAGGTATTGACAATCGTTAGAGCGACAATACATTTTAAATTGCTCATGTAAAAATAGTTGATAGCCTCAACTTGAATTTTGCCTTTACAAAAATCACCGATTATGTCCTTAAAGAGTTATAACCAGCAATCGTTAGTTTCAAAAACATGTAAATTTGTTTATTTATACATGTACCATGCAAAGCAAAGAGGACAAAATCTTTAAGAATCTGGCAACTGGACGTCAAGCATCGTTATGTGTTTGAAATTTTAATACTTCAGTAATCTGTCACATTAAATCGTAAATGTAATTGAGATAAGAAACAGGGAATGTGTAAAAGCGACAACAACCCGAACAAGGAACAGACAACAGCCGAAGGCCATCACTGGGTCTTCAATGTAGCAAGAAATTCCCGCACCCGGGAGCGTTCTTCAACTGGCTCCTTAACAAATATGTATACTAGTACAGTGATAATAGACGTCATACTAAATTCAGAATTATACACAAGAAACTGAAATCAAAAATTATACAAGACTAACAAAGGCCAGAGGCTGCTGACTTGGGAGAGGCGCAATACATTTTCCATAAATTTGTTCAGTTCCGATGCAAAGACCCTATAGGTTAATCAATATTAAAGCCAAACTATGCAATTTTTATTGACCTGACAAAGTATCATAACTATATTCCTTCTTATTACGTCTGTTGAAAGTTTTTGTAAGCTTTTGAGGTGAAAACTGACATTGTTGTGCTTTGTCAAGAATATTACCATAAAAACATAAACATGAAATACTTAAACATAGAAGATGTCTACATGTTGGTTTATATCTACTTAACGATAGGAAACGAAAAATCATCTCTTTTATCATTTTGTTGTTGTATTAAGCTTCCGGTGAATGATAAAGATATGAAGATCGAGGAAAGGACAGGGGTCATTGTTAGTATGAGCTTTATTTAAAGTAAGTTCAACAGGATAAATTTCTTTAGTATACATACTGAAGACGTCATTTTTTAGAGCCAATATCTCATCCAAATATCTAAAAGTATTGTTAAATTTTTGTATCAAATGCTGTTTCGATAGGTCTTTGCTAACTTAAGTCACAGATTGTAATTCATAGCAATATAAAAACATGTTCGTAATAAGTCGTGAAAGTAAGTCCCCGTTGAAATTCCGAAGACTTGACGATATACGGAATTTCAAAAGCGAACAAAGATGTTAACAAGTAAAAATTCAAGAGCATATATAGTATCATGGCATGTCCAATTGACATAGTTCTTTTGTTTATTGCTACTATAAAAATGACCTAAATTAGTTTGAACATATGTACTCGCATTTAACTTTTTAAATGGCCAGTGAATTAGTGATGTGTTTTTTACTGAATAAGAATTGAGGGAAAGTGATATATAGGATAGAAACATCAAAACCTTGAACAGATTCAAAATCACAAATATATGCATGCAATTTATCAAGAACTTCCAATGATCTTTTGACACGTTTTGAACAATTCATTATCAGTTTTTTTTTTATTGTACCAAATGTACTAGTAAGTAGAAGTAGAATAGACAATGTAGTAGTGGAACAATGGCTTGAAGATGAAATAAACCTATATTTGTAAGTTTTTTAGTGTAGTTTCGGAAGCCTGTACATATTTGGGACTTTGGTTCTGCTTGGAAAGAAGTAGCTAAAAGTTTGTGTTTGTTACAGATCGTCTGAAAAATGAAGTCAGTTGGCATGTTGGTGAATTCGTGATTTCCTTTTGCAGAAGAACCTCAATATAAAATTTACGTCAAACAATAATGATATAATTAGAAGCTTTTTCAGCCAGGACACAAAGTGGCTAGTTGTCATACTACAAAATTAGATGGAGTGAGAGAGATCTAAGATACGTACTATCTGAACAACAACCCCCTGTCCATCCTCTGTCGCATATGCAATCACAACTTGTGTGATAACAAGTTTGTATACTTCCATGGCCGCATGACGTCCCTTGATAGTATATTGTACAGCAATCTAGATTAAGAAATAAACACATGCATCTGACAAAAGACTTTTGTAGAGACATATTCTGAAACCAAATGAAACCAAACATGTGTCAAAGTACTGTAATACGATCTATGAATATTGCATTGATCAGTACAATCGTTGATTTTGTGATCAATATAGTAAACAATAACTACCAATTTTTGGATATACATCAATGAACATTTGATTTTGGACATTTCGAACTTATATTTTGGCATAACACTAGATCATATTTTTTTTCATAGAAACGTTGAAGTACTCTAAACCCTATTGAGATATCTTCCTTACGTATATCAATTTCCTCAATGTTACAAATAAACTCCTCAAAGATACCAGAATTATCATTTGTATTTACGCCAGACGCGCGTTTAGTCTACAAAGGACTCGCCAATACGCTAGAACCAAATAAAGTACGAAGTTGAAGAGCATTAATGACCAGCAAAGGTCAATGGTTATATGCAATTTGATACTTCAATAATGAGATAATATTTCTTGTTATTTTTTATTTTGTTTCTGAAAAAATAAGTTAAAAAATGGATTCTTTTTTTTGTTATTTAAATTTGTATATTTGTTTTAAATTATTTCCTAATTTTATGTAAGAATCATCCTTAAACTTGAATAAAATTTTATGAACCACCAAAAATATATTTATGTATTGATCTTACCATATTTATCAACCACCACTAACCAATGCAAAAGAATACCTACAACAAAATAAGTGTAAAAAATACATACTGTATAATTAATAAACTAGAAGCTATCAAGAGCCTGTGTCGCTAACCTTGGTCTATGTGCATATTAAAGATCGCCCCTAGTTTTTGGTGGGATTCGTGTTGTTTATTCTTTAGTTTTCTATGTTGTATCATGTGTACTATTGTTTGTCTGTTTGTCTTTTTCCTTTTTAGCCATGGCGTTGTCAGTTTGTTTTAGATTTATTAGTTTGACTGTCCCTTTGGTATCTTTCGTCCCTCTTTTAAACAAAGGACACAGATGATTAATGACAAAATTGTGTTTTGGTGAAAGTGATACTTTGTAGATCTTACTTAACTGAACATTTTTGCTGTTTACAATCATCTCTATTTAAAACGTACTTGGCCAATTAGTTACAGAGGAAAATATTTTGTTAAAATTTACCAAAAAAATCTAAATTTATGAAAATTATTTAAAAATTGACTATATAGGGCAATGACTCCTTAAAGGGTCATCTGACCGTTTTGGTCTTATTGACTTATTTGTGGATCTTACTTTGCTGAACATAATGGCTTTTTACAGTTTATCTCTATCTATAATAATATTCAATATAATGACCAAAAATAGCAAAAATTCCTTAAAAATTACCAATTCAGGGGCAGCAACCCAACAACTGGTTGTCGGATTCATCTGAAATTTCAGGGCAGATAGATCTTGAGTTTTAAGCTCTGTCTAAAATGCTCATAATGCTTTGGTTTCAGAGTTATAAGCCAAAATCTACATTTTACCCCTATGTTCTATTTTTAGCCATGGCGGCAATCTTGTTTGGTAGGCTTGTTCACCGCACACATTCTTTAAAAAAGATACCTCACTTATTATTTTGGCCAAGTATGGTTAAATTTGGCCTAGTAGTTTTAAAGGAGAAAATTTTTGTAAAAGATTACAAAAATGTTAAAAAAAATAAATGGACAAAAAATGACTATATAGGGCAATAACTCCATGGGTAATGTTGACTTATTTGTAGATCTTACTTTGTTGAACATAATTGCTGTTTACAGTTTATCTCTATCTATAATTATATTCAAGATTATAGGAAAAAAACGACAAAATTTTCTTGAAAATTGCCAATTCAGGGGCAGCAATCCAACAACCGGTTGTCTGATTCGTCTGGATATATCAGAATTGTTTTAAATGCTTTGGTTTCAGAGTTATAAGCAAACATCTACATATTACCCCTATGTTCTATTTTTGACCATGGCGGCCATCTTGGTTTGTTGACCGGGTCACGCCACACATTTTTTTAAATTAGATACCCGAATAATGGTTGTGGGCAAGTTTGGTTAAATGTGGCTCATAGGTGTCAGAGAAGAGGTTTTGTAAAAGTTAACGACGACGGACGACGAGGCCGACGACGACGGACGCAAAGTGATGAGAAAAGCTCACTTAACCCTTCGGGCCAGGTGAGCTAAAAAGAATTCGGAAAATTCCAAACTTTAAAGTATTTGAAAAAAGGTCAGTCAATAAAACCTGGATGAACGCTTGAATATATCAACAACAAATTAAATGGAAATAGCATTGATATATTCATGATTTTATATAGGTATAGTATAAAGAAAATTGCAGTTGAAAACTAGCGAAACCTTCCACTCATAGGAGGTAACCGAATATAAATCTTATTGTCCACAATACTTTTAAATGTATTGATTGTTATAAAGGCAAATACGCATAAGGCCACCATATCACAAATGGAAAACACTTCAAACAGGAAGACGGCAACCCCTAAATTACAGGCTCCTGATTTGGAGCATGCACAATATACAGAAAGAGGCGTATGTATAGTTGTATAGTGTTTGTTCTTTCATATCGTATAAAACTATACATGAGTTTTGACTCACCTCTTTTATTATTTGTATAAAGTGTTTTACATTCCTGTATCTTTAGACTATAACATATGACATTGCTTACGTTTCACAATATTGAAATAATAGCACTAGCATTATATTGCAAATCTTTAAATTTTGAAATATATCTACAATAAGTATTTTTTTACGAATTTATGTTAGTATTGTCTTCTTAGACTCATTATACTATACAAATTGGGACACTTGTTTTGTATTGACAATAAATAAAAAAAAAGTCTATCCATAATTACTGAAAACAGTAGCCGTAACATATTTGTCAAGAGAGCGAGTTGATAACAGTAGATTTTTTTGTGTGTCTATTACCATAAAATGAATAGGTTATTTGAACTGCTTGTTATGTCATTCTAAAACGTGACCTTTTATATCAAGCATAATTAACGTTTTTTTTACATTTATAATGCAAGCATGCTACGGTTATTACCACCATTCGGATCCTGTTAGATAGATGTTTAAAGTGGTACCCAACACTTTCACTATATTAATTTGGCTCGTTTAATTTTCATAAAATTTTGACAAAGTATTTACTTTGACCCTTTTACAAAAATATAAAAAATTCAAAAAATTTGAACCAAGCGTTTTGTCAGAAAAATTACACTGGTTATATAGCAGTTTGACAAACACTTATTTTGATCATTGAGAAGCTTTATATTGCCTTCACAACGCAACGTATTAAAACGTTTAGCTGATATTACAGAGTTATCTTCATGTAGTGTTAGGTACCACCTTAATTGGCAATCGTATTATATTTACTAGTCACTTTGGTCATGTTGGAGTTTATATGAATATCAATTATGTGGTCATTTCAATTAAATTTACTGTTTACAAATATATGAATTATTCGAATTTTTTATCCTAGGCATATACTACCTTAGCCATATTTGGCACAACGTTTGAAATTGTTGGTCCTCAATACTCTTCTACGTTATACTTATTACAATTTTGAGCATTGTATTGTACCGATGAATTCAAGAAACACGTTTTTTTTTATCTGATATTCACAAAGAATAAATCTACTGTTTGTTTAATTAATACGTACTTAAAAATTGTAGTTCCATGTTCTGGCTTATCTTTAACTTTTGTGACATTAGAATACACTGATAAAAGATTAAACGGACAATATTGAAACTGTTTCAATAAAGCGTAAATAATTTGGTTTGTAAGACTGGGCACTCCCGATAAGATAAGGATACATGAAATTAAGATCTACTTGAAACGACTTTTTATTTCACCAATTAACAAATGCGTGTAAACAAAACTGATATTATGTATCACTTGTTATTTAACTTCTCTTATTACTTCAACAATTCCAATAAAATATTGTTGAACTATTAGTATACGTATATGCTAAATTGCTGTTTGGATAACTTGTTTCGAAGTATTTCCCGAGGGTATCACCAGCCTAGTAGTCAGCACCTCTGTGTTGACTTGAGTTATCATTGCTATGTTTATAATTATAAATTAATTGATAACAAAACTTTGAATTTTTGAAATATAAAGGCTTATCCACCTCAGAAATAGATTATCTTAGCTGTATTTTGGAAAATCTTTTAGGAATTATTGGTCCTCAATGCTCTTTAACTTCGTACTTTTTTTGGCCTTTTACACATTGTTTTTCTTTCAAGCGTCACTGATGAATCTTTTTGTAGACGAAACGCGCGTCGTGCGTGAATATAAAATTTAAATCTTGTTATCTATGATGAGTTTAGTTGGTGTCTGGTTGTTATTTCTTGTTACATATGAATAATAATGTATAAGACACAATTCAACCCTCGTACGACATGAAATATTTCAAACGATTTAATACTTTTAACCATCACTTTTTTAGTAATAAGGTTTGCCGTCTAATTTGGTTATATGAAACTATTATGAGTGGATTAACATCTAACTATACGTCAGTGTAATAACAAAAGAAACGGTATCGTCACCTGTACTAAAAAAAATCAGATGTGACTGTATAGCCTTCATAATGTAATGACTTTTAAAATAAATTTCAACACGTCTTACTTTAAGCAAACACTAGATAAATAATTTCATCATAGACTCCAGGACTAAATTTTGTATATACGCCAGACGTGCATTTCGTCTACAAAAGACTCATCAGTGACGCTCGTATCCAAAAAAAGTTATAAAGGCCAAAACAAGTACGAAGTTGACGAGCATTGAGGATCAAAATTCCTAAAAGTTTTGCCAAATACAACTTAAAAAGTACCTATCCATTTTTAAATACCGAAATCACGTATTTGAAATGACATACTCATTGGATCATTAATTTTTAACAACTTTAAAAATATTCTTATAAGACTAGAAAAAAGGAGGTGTATTAAATCACTGCACGAATTGAAAACCCCTTAATACAAAGGAACGGAGATTGTCATCATCCACACAGCACAGTGATCTTCAACGTGAATCATACGCAAATCAAGAAGACTGCTAGTATCGTTTCTCTTATCTTGATACAAATATATAACTAAACGCAGGAGATTGTGAGACATAAGGAACTTAACAGTGAGAGTCTGACCAAATGTTGTCCTTACCTTTCTTTGAGCTACTCACGTGTGCTACATTTTTAAGTAAGTGACATAGATGTATTCCATTGAAAAAACCTACTGCAAAGACTATCTTTTAAAAAGTACACTTTACAAGTTTTCTGGGCCCCCTCTAACAAGCATTGTATAACTCAGTTTCATATACCTTCCTGAATAAATAATAAGATATGTCGTGAACGAATAAAAGTAACATTTAATAAATTTGTTATTTGAAACGTAAAGCCAACGATGTAAAGTACAAACATTGTCTGTTGTCTGTTGTCATTTTGCGTACCCTGCAGCTTATGTCAATAAGCTATGCTTTCTCTTATATAATTGGTTTTAAGAGGTAAGACCTAATCTAATGCAATGATTTTTTTAAATAATAATGCGTATTTGAACATTTTGAAATATTCATATAAAACAGAATCTAGCCTTAAATATTTTTAGTTAAGACACATATGGGATCAACAAAGACACATCATCTTATCATTAATACATCATATGTTCATAAAAACTAATATTGCTCTATGCACATGCATGTCTGCGTAGTGTATTCTTTTAGTTGTTAAAAAACCCCACATCAATACAACGTAATTAACAATTGTAATTTGTTTGTTTACAAACATTAACAGGCAAAGGGCATGGGTCATCTAAATTGGGATAAATTTACATGAGACTGGCATTACCTGTGAAATGGGGACGAAGTATGTATGTTTTTTTTCTTCTTCTCATAAATCAAACATGTTAAAAGAGAAACGGAAATACCGTAACGTTTTCGATTTTGGTTCTGTTGTTAGGGATTTAGTTGTGACGTTATGACGTCATATTCAATGTAAAAAAAGAAACGCTGTCATTAGGTAACGTCTTTTGGATAACAAACAATTTTTAAAAAATGAATTTTTAAAGAGTTCCTTTCTTAGGCTGATAAATATACATTTTATTCAAAGTCTCATGCAAACAAGACCGCAAACGGAAATAGATTTCTGCGCAGAAAATTAAAAAAACGCGACATTCCGGATCCGACATTTTTCAATACGATTTTGAGTTCATTAGTACAGGTAGCACATGCATGTAATCAGTATCTTTCATATATTTGATTTTAAAAAGTTAAAAGGTTGAAAAATAATTCCTAGTATGTGTATCCATGGCAATATTCTGCATTTATTTACCATAAAATATTGCAAAAGGTGGGGTGAACATGTCACATATCCCCCTAAAATTTGGATCAAACTAGACTTTCAATAGACGTATTTACACTTGTATGCAAATTTGTCCGCCATTACATAACATCACACAGGTTCCCGTAAACTTTGACTTCATAATTCAAAACATATGACGTCACAACTAAAAAGTGATTGTTGCTTGACGTCAAAAGGTTATTCGGAGGTGATATAAGGTCATTCGGAGGCAAAATACAGCTTAATACCAAAAGTGTAAATACGTTTATGCAATTAAGTGATACCTTTTTAGAAGCTGTTGACATGCATCTTCCAAATTATCAATTAAAAAATGGGTGTATTTCATTTTTTCGTAAAATCTAAATACAAAGTTCGTGCAAAAAAAAGTTTACAATAATTGCCGGACCACTGTATGGTATGGGCATACAAAAACAGCCTATATTACATAACCTTGATGTTGATATAAACTCAATTCAAAGTCTATGAATTTTATTGCACACTAGCTGTCATATTTGAAAATTACACAGGGGCCAAAATGCGAAACTACACAACTAACTGTGGAGTGCTATCACAATAAAAAAATTCCGGAAATTTTCCCGATTTTTTTTTTAGTTAATTTTCTTCTGTTATTGGGGATTATACGTAGTTTCTCAAAACAAAAGTAAACACGGACTCGATTTTAAATTATGTATTTCCTGAACGTCTATGAGGATATTATATCAATATAAAAAAAAATAAAAAAATAATCGATTAAGTCCTAGTTCAAACATGTGTCAAATGATTCCCAACAAATCTTATCTGTATGACCTAGACATGATTTAAAATCCCTCGATAGTTCTGTAGTACAAGACTATAATTGTGATAATAATTGTAGTGAAAGGTAAGCAGGCTTTCGTGTATTATAGGTTATTTTATTTATTGGTAAACGTTAAAGTTTCCTTTTAATGATAAAAAAACATTTTATGAATTTTGTTCATCTAACACCCAATTCCTAGTGCTTGTAGTGTTTGCTCGTATTTTTTTTACAGCTGTGTTTTCTTTTATATGTTTTTGGTTTTTCATTAGAATTGTTTAAATTGTTTAAAATTTTGTTACGTACTTCGTAATTATAATTTTTCTATATGTTAAATTTTGTAATCACAGCCGATTCACTAACCATCATTCTGATGAGATATTTGCTATCAATGATATGTTGATTTTTAAACTACTGGTTCCTCAAAATTATCCTAATATTTCATCTCATAAGCGAAACAACTTGGGATTTGTTTCTGTAAAAAAAACTGTTGGATACAGGGAATTTTACCACTATAAATACTGTTTGATAGCGGATAAATTGAGTCTCAGGAAGACTCAAAGTAAAGGAAAGGAAAGAACAGAATTTTGGCATACGTTATATAATCAAGGCATCTAAATGATGAAAATATACCGCACATTATGTAATAGTCTTAGCAAAAACCGTACTGTATTTACAAGATTTTTAAAACCCGTTTAACCTGTTAACAAATTTTTTCTAATCCTGTTTCAAATACTTTCCGTTCTAAATGAACGGATATGTCGGATACGCGATAACGAATAAAAAAACCATTTAGTTAATGTGAAGTGTTCCGTTTGAAAGTAAAAATTATTGTTTGTTGTCAGTTTGTGTACAGTGCAGCTACGTCGGAAGATATAATCTCTAACATAATTAAAAGAAATGACTATTTTAAATAATAATGCGTTTGAAATTGCTGTTTCATTATTGTATTTAAATTATTCATATAAAACATAATGATCTGTGTTACTTAGAAACATATTTATTTAAGTTTTGAATACAACCAAAAAAGCAAAGAGTTTTCATTATTCATCATTCTACTCTCATTGATAAAACATGTTTAGTTTAGCGATTTTTGCTTGATTCTAGATAAACTATGCAACGCGTTTTGGGGATGTAGAAGCAGGTGTTTCCACAAACATTGCTTCTCACACACTGTGGTCAAAATGAATTGTTATTTGTAACACAACTTGCCCTTATTTCCTATTTAGAAACTCAGAACTGGGGTGTGAGGAATAATATAAGACAAGCATATTATCTCTAATGAGTTAGTTTGAGTTTAAACCATATAAGTCTAAATGTAAACATGTATGTTTCGACATAAAGGTTAATGACACGAATGTATGTATGTATAGCATGTATATGTCTTTATATGTGTACATTTGGTAATAAAAAAAACCTAGTATAACTATAGGTTCTCTCTAGCCTCAAATACTTTTTAGTTAAGAAAGTAATGAGATAATAAAAATCATTATCATATAAATATATAACAAGATGTGGTATGAATGACAATTAGACAACAATCCATCCAGGTCACAATGTGTAAAAAATAAACAATTATAGTTCAAAGTACGGTTTTCAACATGGACGATGGCTCACACTGAACAGCAAGGAATACAGGGCACCACAATGACTAGTAAAAAACAATTCAAACAGAAAAACCAACGGTCTTATTTATATAAAAAATGAGGAACGGGAATCACACGAACGATCGACAACCACTTCGCTCTTGACTTACAATTGTAACATATAATATGCAGCGGGATTAAAGTTTTAACAAGAGACAACCTGCTCATCGATCAAAACAAATACACAACTAATATTGTTTTACGTACATGCAAGACTGTACAGTATCACCTATTTTGTTTTAATAAAAACATATTTGTACCTCATAATTGACGATTATAACTTGTTTGTATACAATCATTACCAGGCAAAGGACATGGGTCATCTAAATCGGGATAAATGTGCGTAAACAAACATTGTATAGTACACAGTATCACAAACAAAACAAATACATGACTAGATTTATATCTTCTGAACGTCTGTGAGGATATTATAAATATTAAATCAGTATTGAAAATTAATCAATCACACCTTGAGTTCAAACAAGACTTATCTGTTTGACCTCGACATGATTTAAAAGTCCTCTGTAGTTCTGTAGCGTTAGACTAGTGTGATAATTGTAGTGAAAGGTAAGCACGCTTTCGAGTGTTATAGGTCTTTCAAATAAATTTTTGAATATATTGTCTTTTGGAGAACTTTAAAGTTATCACAGAATTTTTAAATGATAACAAAAACTGTGTGCATTTAAAACGCAATTCCCAGTGCTTGTTTTGTCTACACATATTTGTTTTTACAATTGAATGTTTTCTTTTACAGACATTTTATTTTCTCGTTTGAATTGTTTGTTAAGTGTTGTCAGGTCCTACGTAAATTACCTATACGTTGCACTTTGTAAATACAGCTGATTCATAAACCACGTCTCTTTTGGGGAGATATTTAATATTTAAAGATGTTTTGTTTTCTTTACCTACTGGTTTCCAGAAATTATATCAATGTTTCATCTCATAGAGGAACACAGTACGAATCCAACTAGTATATATACTGTTGGATAGCGGACAAATTGAATTCTCATGAAGACTTAAAGTTAAAGAAAGGGCACAGTACAGAATTTTAGCATAAGTTTAAACTTTTAGAAGTTCAAGGCACATAAAAGGTAAAAATATGCCGCACAGTTATATATTTTGACATTTGCAAAAAAAGTATTGCATATGAACTTTCAGGTCCCGGGATATAACTTCAATAAAACTTTATACAGTAGTAGCACAATTTTAGCTGTAAAAGGAATATCTACATTTATGAGAAAGTGAATTGTCTATATTAACAGAAGTACATCGCATAGGTGCTTTATACGTCATTTTAAAATTTGCTGAAAATGGTCTCAATTGCAATCATACCGCATCTTCACATTTATATTTAAGTATAACTTGTAAAGTTTGCAGGCAGTTTCCGGACTTAACTGTTTTCTGGGAAAATGGGCAGACTTGGTCTCGTTATTTTTGTCATAAGTCTTTATTGTAAAGGACAAGGTAAGACATTTTTTTTTAATTTTCAATAACATTGCGATAGAACACAAACTTAAAAGTAATTTTCTCTGAATAAATATGAGCAACAAAAAATATTTCAGTCGAAGAAAAATATGTATACATTCACAGCCAATTTAAAACAAGAAAATTAGTTAAATTAGTGTACAACACACACACTTTTAGAAAATAAAAAATGACCAGTAAGGTCTACATCAAAAATTGTTGTGAACTCTGGAAGGCTACGCAATTCCTGTATCACTAGCTCCATCCGTGGTTATTGTTAATTGTAGATAACAATATATGATATAAACTGTATTAAGGTATTAGACAGGTCTTCGCAATTAGCGCATAACTTGCATATATCTACTTAACTAGACTAACTTCGTGTGCAGACTAATGAAAATATGTCAGTGCACTGCATATACATTTTCTTTTATTTAAAAATGCCATGATTTAAAAAGAAACACTTTAACATGTTAAAGTTCGAATTTAGAAAACATCCACCATTTCGAGGAAAGCATCAAATAGCATAATTGTTAGTACAACTATTATTTATAGTATGCATTCAATCTGTTATTAATTTAATAGCATTCCAGCATAGTTACATAGTAGCCATGTTCGATCCATCAATAGTTATATATATATGCACATGATGCAGTAGACGGGTCAATATTTGTCACCCTACACAAATAGTTTCTGGTTTATTAATTAAATAGCAATCATCATTGTAGTAATACATTTATGCCAATAGTACGATAATCTGTAGGAAAAACTAAATTTAACTTTTTGTATGTGTAAAAAAATAATTAGTTAAACTGATCTATAGTTCTATTATGTTTTTTATTTATCTAAGTCCATGGAGTAACAGAATTTTTTAGCTGGGATCATGCAGCACACTACGATTCTAACATCAAACAATATGTATTAGATAACTTCAATACAGACTCACACGCAGCTTTCGGATGGAAGTTACACAGTGATACGGATTCACTGAAACTTGTAAAGGATCCACATGGCTCAGGTTATGTTCTTCAAGTATTTTATCAGTCAGGTGAGACTTATATTACTTTTTTACAATCAAATTCAAACAAAACAATCTTTTAAAAATAAAGTCTTCTAAAATGAGAATAACGTTTCTTTGCTAATTTTGAGTACGTTTATCTGGCCAATAAACAAATAAGGAAAAGTGGTATGACTGCCAGAAAGCCACTTATTAACCGAATTCAATTTGAGTGGATGTAAGTGATTATAGACAACCCCGAGCATTGAGAACAAATCCGTACTGTATAGTCGGCTCTAAAAGACACCAACATGTTCAGTTCAGTTCAGTTCAGTTTCTTGTATATTCCTCCATTAAATGTGGAGCACTACCCAAAGGGTATAGTTTGAGCAACTATGTACACCTGAAAATATGTTATAATAGAATTGAGGGAAAAAAACAGTCATATGTATAACAAAACAATTACGAAAAACAAATATGACAGACAGGAACCAACGACAACCGCTAAACTAAATGCTCCTGACTTGGAACAGGCAGATGGAGAATGAAGCAGGGTTAAAATATCATTCATCAAACCCTCCTCTTTTAATGTCGTAAAATGTTAACTTTCTTTGAACCATTGATAAAATTAAGTGCAGAAAAAAAAATTGAAAAAAATATAATTTCTTAGCTAGCTTTTAGATCATTCCTAAAGTATTGTTTAATGGCACATGCAATTGATTTCAAACACTGATTATACAGAGCAAATCTATTTTTTTCATTTGTTTAAGGAACTCGTACTAACTACGACACTCATGGTCATTCTTGTCCAAACAGCGGCACAGCAGCATGCCACAGAGGAGCACAATTTTATGTGATGCCACCGAGTCTCTATCATAAAGGCAAAACTTTTGCTGCCCTTGAATACGAGGTTTGTTGATCTCTTCATTGTAAAGATAATATTTTTGGTGGTGCTCTATGGTTGTGGAAATGTAAGGACGAATTACTTATATCACAGGGAAAATATAATTAAAGAGATCATGGTTATTTATATCAAAGAGACTTTAATTCATTTGTTTTTTAAATCAATAGACGGTTTTTTTTCAGTTTTTTTATTTTATTTCAGAGAAGTACTCTTGCTTTCGAAGATCGCTACCTGACAAACTAAGAACGAGTTATTTTGTATATATACTCATCAACAAGACTAACGCTACACTTTCCCCAATATATAGTTGTTTCATAATTTCTATAATATTGTCAAATAGTTGAAAATGTCTAGAATATTTTAGGCATAACCTTATTTAATTCTACAGTGAGATATTGCATTCTTCACAACGAGAAAACCTTGTTTACAGACATAAAGTATAATATGCAGTAGATATTTTCATTACAAAGAAACGAACAGAGATTAGGAGTTTTTTTGTTGTTCTTAAGTAAATAATATAGGTGCTTATCAGGTTTGAAGTGCTATACTTTATTATTATTATATTGATATATTTTAAGGTATATTTCAAGAGTGGATTTAATTTCGCCATTGGTGGTAAATTACCCGGCCTATGGGGTGGCTCTAGAGAATCATGTAAGGGCTGTTCTGGCGAGGCACACGACTGTTTCTCAACAAGACTGATGTGGCGAGCTGATGGACATTATGAAGTATACGCTTACATACCATACAACCAGGACGGTGGCTTCCAACACTGGTGCGATCGTTATGAACATGATCATAAAAAAGTAATTTGTCCTTCCACCACTTGTGGGACCGAAATCGGAAAAACATCGACCGATTCATTTAAGTTCAAACCAGGCCAGTGGTATAAAATTCGACAAGAAGTGAACCTAGGACATCCCAATCAACATGGACGTGTCACACTCTGGGTTAATGATATACTGGTAGTTAATATGAACCTTGTGCTTCGTCAATCAAGCAGTGTTCATATTGATGGAATGTTTTTCTCTACCTTCTATGGAGGAAAATCGACTGATTATGGAAAACACGGAGACACATATTCCTATTTCAAAAATTTCCGAATCACCGACGAAACGAAGCCCATACATAGTGGCGAATATTTTGTAGGAAAATAAAAGCTACTTTAGATAAGCAATTCTCAAATTCATTCGTACTCCCTCTTTAATCCTCGGGAGCATCTTACCCTTCCTGAGCACCTGAGATCATTATCGTTCGTGTTGCGTAGTCTTTAGTTTTCTATGTTGTGTCATGTGTATTATTATTTGTCTGTGTGTCTAATCGTTTTAACCATAGCGTTTTGTATGGCCAATTTATGGACACGTCCGTCCGTCTGTTCGTCCGTCCGTCTGTCCCGCTTCAGGTTAAAGTTTTTGGTCGAAGTAGTTTTTGATGAAGTTGAAGTCCAATCAACAGGTTCCCTATGATATGACCCTTCTAATGTAAATGCCAAATTATAAATTTTACTACATTTTCACAGTCCACTGAACATAGAAAATAATAGTGCAGGTGAGGCATCCGTGTACTATTGACATATCATTTTTTTTTCTTTTTTTTTCAATTTTTCAATAATTTCACTTCGCATGTGCACATGACAGTTGTAAATTCTGAAGCAGTAATTACTAAAAAAAAATCCAGACAACAAAAACTAGCAAAAATTAAAATAGAAGTATACTCTTTATTAAATTAAATACATTTTTCTGTATTATTAAACTGATTAGAACATTACAGAGAAAGAATGTTTATATTAAAATAAGTATAGCAAATGAGACATTTTTCAACATCAAATGTGGATGACATCAATTAAAGGCAACATTTATGACCTTCAACAATGAGAAAGAATCATACCGTATAATCGGATGCAAAGATATTTAGTTTGAGTTTATACTTTTTAAAGTAAATCATGTCCTACATCTGAATACTAGCTATAATGATAAGGTAGAAATTGTACGTTTTAGTCCTGCTATATACTCTTGTCACAAAATAATATATTGTGTCCGATTTATGTTAGTTCGTTTTATTAGACGTTTACTGTTAGCTCTCTGTGAAGGACAACCCTTCATCTTTTTTTTTTTATAAAACATCTTTGTGATGCGACGTTAGTGAGGCCCCTCATGGTGGTATAAAAGTTATCACGTAATCACAAATCTCTTGCCAATAAAACCAAATAATCATTAGTTATCGTTTTAAACAAGGCTTTTCAATAATCATAAATACAGTGACTGTCTTAGATTATCAAATATTCATAAAATATTTTGTCTTGTAATCAAAAGCAAAATCACAAAAATACTGAACTCCGAGAAAAATTCAATGGAAAAGTCCCTATTCACATGGCAAACTCAAATTAAAAAACACACCAAAAACAAAAGGACAACAATTGTCACATTCCTGACTTAGTACAGACATTTTCAAATATAGAAAAAAATGTGGATTGAATCTGGTATTATAGCGCTAAGCCTCTCACGACATTCTCGTCAAATTCCGTTATAGTTACAACTATGCGATAAATAAACACCATAAAAACGGTCAAGGAATCACATAATCGAAAAATCCATGAGGAAGCTCGTTAGTTTGCAAACGGATACTACCGGTAATTTGAGCGAATATATTCTATGTCCGACCAAAATAATAAGAATTTGTTTTATACAATTACCAACGAGTCAACTATTTACCAGATACCAAAAAGAAGACAATGTAAACGGAAACATATCAACGATAATCACAACTGATACCTATACTAATTACAAATAATAAATGTAGCAAATTTATCCGGGAGACCATCAACAATCATCACACTACTAATACCGTAAATAATGAATTATGGAACGCCGTAGGTGCCTCCAAAGTTAAGATTGTTTATACTATAATTTCTCTCTTATTCCGAGTGATAGGACAACTACTTGAGCATATTTGGTATGTGCGTACCTTGTAAGGTCTTCATGCCCATCAGAAATTTTTCACTTGACCTCAACCTTATTTTATGGATCATTGCACAAGGTTAAGTTTTGGTGTTCAAGTCAATATTTCGGATATTATAAGCAATAGGTCTAGCATATTTTGTATATAGATGGATGGTAAGGTGTACATGTCCAACGGACAGGTGTCATCTGACCTTGACCTCATTTCATGGTTCAGTGGTTTAAGTTTGAGGTTTTGAGTTTTGGTCTTTTATTTAATACTTTATGCAATAGGTCCTTTACTTTAAGTGTACACAAATATGTTATGATGTACATGTCAGTCTGGCAGTTTTATTTTACCTTGACCCTTTTGCATGGTTCATTGCTCAATGTTCAGATTTTGTGTTTGGTCTGTTTCCTAGAAACTATAAGTAATAGATCAACTATATTTAGTGTATTGAATGATTGTAAGGTGTAAATTTATTTCTTCTTTGGTTAAAATGACTTTGACTTACTCTTCGTTAATCATGTAAAAGTTATGTGATAGTTGTAGTAATAAAATTGAGAAATGAAATTGTGAATATGTCAAAGCGACAACCACCCGACCATAGAGCAAACAACAGCCGAAGGCAACCAATGGGTCTTCAATGTAGCGAGAATTCCCGCACCCGTAGGTGTCCTTCAGCTGGCCCCTAAAATATGCATAATAGTACAGTAATGATGGACGTCATACTAAACTCCGAATTATAGACAAGAAACTAAAATTTAAGATCATACAAGACTTACAAAGGCCAGAGGCTCGTGACTTGGGACAGGCGCAAAATGCGAAGGGGTTAAACATGTTTATGAGATCTCAACCCTCCCCCTATACCTCGAGCTTTATATTTATGACTATATCAACTTAATATCAATGTAAAGAAGACGAGATTGTTCTGCGTGTTCACTCTTGTGATATTTCGTTATATTTAAGCAGAATCTATTGCGTCGACCCTTATGTACATGCACAGGGGTGGGTCCAGCCATTTTAAAAAGGGAGGTTCCTAAACCAGGACAAAAAAAGGGGGGGGGGGTTCCAATTACATGCATGTCCCCATTCAAATGCATTGATCGTCCAAAAAAACGGGGGATTCCAATGTATTGTTTTGTTATTGTTTAAGACTTTGTAGAATGTAGAAGACCCCGTACCATTGCAGTTTGATAAATAATGATTTTAGGTCAATATATAAACATTAATTTTCATAATGATTCTAAACATATCTTAACTATAACCTCGACTTGACTTAACATACATATATAAGATCTTCTATACTATAAGATTAAAGTATTGTAGTAAACAGCAGTTTAACGAGAAGGTAAATGTACCTTTATATTTTCTATTTATGAGTTTGACTGTCCCTCTTGTATCTTTCGTCTCTCTTTGACAAGGTTTGTTTATAAATACGTTATCACTTGGTTTTTGACTACATTTATAACTATTTTAGCATACACAGCTTATAAAATTTCATAGTGTCTTATTACTTTTAACATATTTATTTATATAGTGGATTGTTAAACAAGTTTTGCTTCGATATTCGTTCCTTTTCACCTTGCGGATGCGAGTGCTGCCTTGTAGCTGCATTAGGCTGCTCTTTTTCAAGATCTACAAGGGTGTCTTTAACGTGAAAGATATAGAACTCTCTTAAAACGGGTCAGCCATTTATCGCACCCCGTCTGTCGGACTATAATTGTTTCCTCCCAAGATCATACTCGCAAATGGTGTCAAGGTAGAGCCGAACCTTCAGCCCCTGAAATTTTCATCCCTTAATGGAAATCGAACCAGGAACCTTTGTGTTGGTAGTCCGATGCACTAACCACTACACTACGGCTCTCACTTAAAGTCTCACAATTGTTTTATTATGATGTACTATAACACTACTGTCTCAGGTAAGGGTGAAGGTTGGCGCTTGTTAAACCGTTTAAACTCTCTGCATGTCATGCACCATTCATAAGTCAGGAGCCTGTTTTTCATTGGTTATCATTTTGATGGTGTGTTTCTTGCTTTTTTATATAGGTTATACCACTGATTTTGCTGTTTGAATTAGTTTTTACTAGTAATTTTTTGGCCTTTTATGGCTTACTGTTTTGGTGTGAGCAAAGGCTCCGTGTTGAAGGCCGTACTTTGAACTATAATTGTCCACTTTGTATACATTGTGACTAAGATGGAGAGTGGTCTCATTGGCACTTATTCAATGTCTTCTTGTTAAAAAAACATTAAAAAGCGATATTGGTTTTACTTAGACTTATAGGATGTTTAATGTGACACATTCTTCGTTAAATACGGTCAAGTAAGCGAATTACTTACTGTGTGTGTCCGAAGATGCCTAAAAACTAGGACACCATAGGGCATTCAAAAATGTAAAAAAAACACGGTTTATATAGTAAGCTAAATGTATAAATGACCATGATATAAGACAATTCGAAAGAGAAAACCAATGGTTGATTTATAATAAAACAATTTCTAAAAGATATGACTGATATAAACAAGACAACCACAAATTAATAGAAAGAACACCAATAATTTATGGTGCTTTCTGATAAATTCCTCAGTTTGAATAAGGCACAGCATTTTTGTTTAAAGTTCGAATAAAGTGACAATCATTGCATGTCACATCAATACTTTATAAGGGTTAACTATTTAGCAGTGGTGTCTTGTCATGGCTTTGTTTTGACTTGTTTCTTTGCTTTTTAGCCTTGAATGTTTGTCCCTTATATTTTATTAACTGTGCATATATCGCAGATCAAATTTATTCGTTCATAGTGTATCAATATACGTTTTTTATTGAGTTAAGCCTGTCAATTGATATTTTACCGTGTGTTTTTCTATGTAGTGATGTTATGCTTCTGTTTCAGAAAAAAAGGAGAAGGTTTGGATCCATTAAAACGTTTAATCCCGCTGCAAATGTTTGCACTTGTCTTAAGTCAGGAATCTGATGTACAGTAGTTGTCGTTTGTTAATGTAATTTATACGTGTTTCTCGTTTCTCGTTTTTTTTATACAGATTAGACCGTTTTTCTGTTTGAATAGTTTTACGCTAGTAATGTTTGGGTCCTTTATAGCTTTTTGTTCGGTGTGAGCAAAGGCTCCGTGTTGAAGGCCGTACATTGACCTATAATGGTTTAAATTGTTATTTGGATAGAGAGTTGTCTCATTGGCACTCACACCACATCTTCCTATATCTATTCATGGTGTTTTGTACTGCAAAATTCAATTTACCTTTAAAGCCTAACAAGAAATTCAGATGTACCAAAGTACTCCAGATCCGACAAACATGCTCTTTTTAAAATTTCCTGTTTTTATCCCGATTAGTCGAATAAAAAGTACGTACAAAAAAGAAATTGCATTCAGCGCTGGAACAACATAGAACTGTAATCATTATCATTATTAAATAAATAAGATAAAACACAACAAAATTACAAAACCAACTTCCATGCCGACCAACATACCATAACCAGGGTCTTGACCTCGGACGATATGTCACATACACAGCTACTTTTGCATCGGTACTATTTCTGTACTAAAAATGTGTATCACTTGAAATTTACTTGTAATATTTAGTACTATTTCTGTACTGTAAAATTATTACAATATGTATGTACTTGTATTTTACAGTACTTTATTTGTACTAAATATTTTGGTACAGAAATAATACAATATTCCATGTTTGAAAATCATAATTTTAAGAGATTTGAAATAGAAAAACATTCAAAATGCTGAAAATGTAATGGTAGTAACAAATCAAGCACTGTAAAATACAGGTACCTAAATATTACAAAAATTTTAAAGTAACAAAATAGTACTGAATATTAAAAGTAGATTTCCAGTACTACATACTTTTAGTACAGGAATAGTACCTATGCAAAAGTAGCTGTGTATCAACGCGACCTACATACCAAAATCAGGGCTTTGACCTCGGACGATATTTCACATATCTGCGTGACTGTGATGTGAACTGCCACACATAGCGCAGGCATATGATCTTTTGTCATGCTCAGAATAAACTTGTACATAATTTTAGTTTGGGAGAATATTTTTAGAAATACTTATCTAAAGCACTGAAACCGGTGTCATATATGTTATACGAATAGGCACCGATTATATGTAGGCTAAACGTGAATCAAAGGATAAGGGAATACCGAATCAATGCGGTCAATTGAACTTGTTACGGACTAACGAACGTACAATGTAACCTAGGTTACCAAACGACCTTGCACAATGAGTCATCACCATTTATGCATAATCTATATAAGTATTGCAGTCATGTTCATGATCATAATGTTGACGTTTCAGGAGAATGTGTGCACTTGTCAATCTTATCTTCGTTATATCTGTCCATTTTGTCATACAAGGTAAGATATAACTATATTTTACCCATAACATGTTCTTGGATTAATTTGCACTTCTCATAAGTGCAAATTGGAACCACACTTTTTTTTGTCGTAGAGTCATCAAATTTGGCAATAATGTACCTCTGGGGATAAATAACACAATACAAAAAATAATTTGGTGTGGCTCGCCCGGTTCGGCAACTGGAGTGAAAATAGTGACAAAATCCTGTAGGATATTTTTTTCTCCCATAGGATTTTAAAAAATCCTACCGGATTTTGAGAAATCCTATAGGATAAAGTCATAATCCCATAGGATATTTTTTATATCCTACAGGATATTTAAATCCTAAGGGATTTGTAATCCCTTAGGAGAATAAAAATATCCTATGGGATATATTTTCTCCCTTAGGATTAAAAAAGTCCCTTAGGAAAAATAAAAGCATTTCCTATAGGATATTTTTTATCCTACAGGATATTAGTCTAATAAAATAATCCCATGGGATTAAAAATATCCGATAGGATTAAGTAATATCCTAAGGGTTTTCATTACAGAAAAAATATCCTGTGGGATAAAAAAGAATCCTAAGGGTAATAAATAAATCCTAAGGGAGATTAAAAATCCTAAGGGAGATTAAAAATCCTAAGGGAGATTAAAAATCCTATGGGAGATCAAAGCAACTCATAAGAGAGAAAAAAATCCTATGGGAGAAAGAAATATCCTATAGGAGAAATAAGTATCCTATAGGAGAATTAAATATCTTATTAGGGAAAAATCTATTTGTGAACAAAATCAAAGAACAAAGAATAGTTCTATATGTTTTTGTAGTAGGTAAGGATATTATTTTATTGGAGCAGACCAAATATTCCCAGATATTACTGTTTAAGAATTATTATTTGTCTACCAATAATACAAATTACCGATAAGTGTACTTCAAACATGGAGCTTGCATTGAGTTACTGCTACTGGTCCGTTTGTTATTTTGTGTTTATTATTGCCATTTGCGTAGTTTCTTCTGTTACCTATTTCTACATCTGACTCTGACTTCTTTTAAATCGAGTTTTCTCTTGTTTAATGCATTGTGGTTGTTTATTCCTCATTTGCTAAAGGAAAAGGGGCCGGTTGAAATATCAAAAGTCATGAGTATACATTCATCGCCTGACTCAAAGCAGAAACCTTTATCCTTTGGTAATCTCATGTGCTTTTTTTCAATTTAAGTTCAAAAGTGCATTTTAGTGTTTAGTGTAGCAACCATTTCACTGAACTATTATACATTATTGTTTAATGACCAAAAGAGGCCCGCCTCTATGTGCGGAATTTTCTTTCTGCATAGAGGACTCATCATTTTGAACTCATCAGGGTTCCTGTACTCAACCGACTTGTTAGGTACTGAGACATGACTGTGACACCATCTGAATAAAAACTGTGAATAAAATCAGAAGCAATTTTAAAACAACACATGGTGTTGGGGCTAAGAATACCACCAGCTTTTCATTGAAAGTAATGACAAGACAGAAACATGTGTCCAACGGGTATATCCAATACACTACAATTACTTAAACAACTTTGAGAAATCGTACATAAGTGTTTTTGATTTCTATTGAGTATAGCTTTCTTTCCGTGGAGATATTTTTATTGTGGAGATGCCTGAATAGATTTGCCAGAAACCATACTTCTTCGATTGTGTTCTCAATATGCATGTAGTATTTGCAACTGAACATTTACATCAACTTTCAACAATAAATTCTTCAACAAAATTTGACAATAACTGAAATTTTATGGAACTAAAAACTAGATGTAACTAAAGACAGTATTGTTCACCTAGGTCTTTGTGCATCCCTGACAACAGACACATCAACATGAAAGGCAAGAATATCATTCGTAACTAAAACTTTAAAAAAAAAATATTATTGCTGATAATTTCAGAGATTTAAAGGACAAATCATTGTGCTTTAATTTGTTTTATTATACTTCATGTCAAAATGCCAGATTTTGATTGGCTAAAACGAGGGTGTCAATTTACTCTATTACCCTTCATGGAGACGCTTGATCAAGTGTGCGCTTTATTAAATACGACTCTATCCTATGCCAAATACTCTATCAACCTTCACAGAGACGCTTGATCAAGTGCGCGCTTTATTCAATACGACACTATCCTATGGCAAATACTCTATTACCCTTCACGGAGACGTTTGATCAAATGTGCGCTTTATAAATACGGATTGTTATGTACAAGATGTCACAGTTTATTACTTTATATTTTAAAAAATCGACAGTAATAACAGAAAATTCAGTATAATAAATTAAATAACACATAGCTGAGAGGGTGATAGAGCAGATTGGAACCCCTGGAAAAAGCATTGTCAACCTTGGCTTCGCCGCGGTTGACAATGTTTTCTCGGGGTACCAATCTGCTCTATCACCCTCTCAGCTATATGTTATTTATATATTATTTCTCTTCCTATAAATATTTTCGTGTGCAGGGCTTTGATGGGCGCCAAATCTTAAATTAGAATATGGTCAGCTTGTTAAAATGTTTATTCATGTATTAAAAAGTTTTATCAAGAAAATGTAATAGAAATGTCGACAATAACAAACTGAAATATTCTATGCTGAAAATAGATATAAATATAATTAGTGGTATGAGTGCTAATACTACAGTTGATTTGGCAATGGAGAAAAAATGTTCCTATCCATCAACAATTTTAAAACTTTACACACTCTGTGTTCTCTTTGATTTTTTTTTTTTTATAACAACCTATCTCAATTTCCAAGTTGTGGTCCCTTACGCGGAATTTTGTTGAAATTTGAAAACTATTAAAAATTTAATAGGTCAAAGAATAGCCTTCAACATTTGAGGCTTTTTATAGCCAAGGCTCCGTTAAGTTGAAACATATTTTATTTAAAAATTGAATAGGTCAAAGAACAGCCTTCAACACGGATCCTTGGAAATTAGAAAATTTGCAATTAGAGGCCGCAAGAATAGTAACAGGTCTACTAATATTTACAAAATATGAAACTTTATATTCTGAGGTTGCCTGGGAATCTCTTTTTGAAAGAATAAGGATGTAGTCGTAATTGCGTGTCGATATCTTGTCAATCGTACTGTTGTTTTATCCGACTAACTAACTTTATACGGAAATTTTTTGCATTTTTTTAAATTACCATGGTCTGTTGTTTTTAAACTGTTAATATTGGAATTAGGTAGCAATACACAGTCCCTGTGGAATTTTTAAATATGAAAGTTTTTGTACAATAAAATTGATTTTTAGATAATTAAAGAAAAATATAGCCTTCTTAGTGGGTTTATATGAACATTTAGATTGATTTTAACATGTTTTATAGGCCATTTCTATGATTGACAGTCCGTATTTTCCTATCCGTACCGTTCATAGGTCCATAAATTATTGCAGTGTTTATCAACAAAGATTTTGCGCTCGATCTTTTTAATTCAAATTTATGGAAAAACGAGCAGGAAGGCATATGCTTTTTTTTGGACCACTTGATAGATATAAACCTATGGATTCAGGAAAGGTATCACTGTAATTCATTGAAATTTTCCTTTAGACCAAATTTTGGAGACTTTTGTGACATGTTCACCCCCCTTTTTTGCTATATTTTGTATCTAAGAAATGCAGATTGTTGCCATGGTTACACCCAAAAGGGATTATATTTCACCCTTATGACCATTAGAAATCAAATCTATGGAAGATTTTCTTTCTACAATTATATACATGCATAACACTCATATAAAGCCTTTTTTGTTAGACAGGAGGGGAAAGAGGGTGTTTAAAAATTATGAGTGTCAATTTTAAGTTTTTTTCCTAACTGTGTATTGCTACCTTAAGTAAAAAGTCAAAGTTGAAATCATGAATAAGTGTTCCGTGAAAATTGTTTTCGAAAATCTAATTTGTTCATAATTCTTTAAAGTAATAAACTTATTTCAAATAAATTCTGATCTTCCCTCATCTGATCACCAGCATGCCTAAAGTTATTACTTCCAAAGGTATTGTAAGGGGTGTGAGGTGACACGTCCAGGTATTCAAGCGATTTCCTGTCGGACTTGTAAGTTCATGCATCGTTTCACTTCTGCAGGTAATGATCAGTGTACACGGCCGATAACTTATAACTTTCCATTTTGAAATATCAGATGTATAATATACAACACTGTCTTACTTGTCATAACTAAACTCATACGCTTGTTTATAAATAACATTTCTGGTGTAAAGAATATAATTCATAAAAATATAAATAATACCGAAAAAATAAGATTTGATGAAATTACAATCTATTTAAATATTTTTTCCAAGGTTTAATTTGGGAAAATGTAATATATACTCGATGTCAATAGTGAAGGACAGATTGGAACATACCAGAAAAGTGAAGGACAGATTGTAACATACCAGAAATATTGATTTAAAAAAATGTACGCACTTGTCGACGATTCGTTTATACGACTGGGTAGAAAGTTACGGAACTATAGCGCAATTTAAAATATATACATGTATACATTAAACATAGGAAAAAAACATATATTTTGAATAAATTGGGGTAAAAGTTTTGTAAATAGACTAGTCCACGTATGCCAACAGTATGTAATCATCGAATGTCGATCGACTATTGTATACCAAAAGAAGAAGACGAAGAAGAAGAAGAGAACCAATTTGATTTAGATACAGCAGGAACATGTTCCAAGGATACAGGACGATGTTTAACTTGCTTTGGTTCATTGAAATTGTGGACATAGTAAAATCACAGATTTATATTGACGTTATGCACGGTATTGGTGCCACTTAGCGTTACACGACGTTCCTTATAAAACAACGATTTTGACGTTGTTCCACGGAAAGTTTCAAACGTTGACCTTATATTTTACTCATGTGAAAATGCCGCTTAAAGAACAGAGAATTTCGATGTTGCTTCTTTATATGGTTTTATTTTTTTCAAGTTGGTGCAAATGCAAAATTCCATAGAATTAAAATAGTTTTTAATATTTGAAAAGAATTGTCTGCAACAGTAACACACAATAAAATAACAGTTTTATGTCTTGTAAAATGATTTAAATATATATTAAAGATGTGGTATGATTGCCAATGAGACCACCGAACACAAGAGACCAAATTGACACAACAATAAACAACTATAGGTCACTGTACGGCCTTCAACAATGAGCAATGTCCATACCGCATAGTCTGTTATACAAGGCCCCGAAATGACAATGTAAAACAATTCAGTCGAGAAAACTTTACTGCCTTATTCCTGTTACAATATGAACGAAAAAGTCTGTTTTGTATATATATTTTTTTTTTTATCTTCGAAATGTTTTAAAACTTTCAAATGTGAGGCTCTTATTTTATCAACACTTTAATTCTGGGACTATTATACTAACGTTAATATAATAGTCCAAGAATTTTATCTTTTATTTTTCTTAAACAGTGACTTATATATTGTAGGCAAATAATTAAGAAAATTCAGGTTATCAAGGAATTTTCACATTTTGTACATAAATCAGGCCGTTAGTTTTCTCGTTTGAATTGTTTTTACATTTGTCATTTCGGGGTTTTATAGATGACTATAAGGTTAGGGTTTTGCTCATTGTTGATTGCATATAGAAATAAGATTGTTATATATGTCACTGGACGAACATTAATTGTGAATATTTTGATGGGAAACAAGTGAGTATCAAAGTTCCAAATTAATTTCGGGATTTATTTTCTTTCTCGGTATTCAATAACAGAAAAAAAGAATAAATTGCGTGTCCACTAAATATGGGTATTCTTGTTAAATATCGTTAAAACGATGTGTGTCTAAGGTGAACGCCACAAGAACCGTGTAATACTAGTACGAGAGTATAGCATGTAAACATTCCTTCTTAATGATATGGTTGTTTTGGAAATCTTTTCATACAACTCATGTCAGCGCTAACATGTCCTTTAGTAGTTATTTTTTTCTCCCAAAAATCCAACTTCACTTTTCCGCATTATCGTGCATTACTTTTCCGAAATTAGTAGCGGCGTTTTTACGTTTCCGCAAATTGGTATTACCAGAGACATATAATATTATATGTCTCTTACCAGAGACATACAATATTATATGTCTCTGGTATTATAATATTATATGTCTCTTACCAGAGACATATAATATTATATGTCTCTGGTATTACTTTTCCAGAGAAAAAAAAATGACGATTCCGGGAGAAAAAAAAATTACGTTTCCGCAAATAAATATCTTACTTTTCCGGGAAAACAAATTAATTAAGGTTTACCTGTTGATTGAAATAATAAAAAATATATATTAATTAAGTTAAAGGTCATCATAACAAAGTCTACAGTAGTACATATACATTCACCGTTTACTAGTTTTGTATTTTGTTCAAGAAGGAATTCCATCTTTTCCTTTTCATATTTCTGAACGTTTTTTTTTAAGTTAGAGTTATCATCTTTATGCAAAATTGAATGATTTCGTAAACTAGTAGTATTACGTTTTCTGTGTCTCTTAGATTTTTTTAAGAATACATTCTCGCATGCTTAAACATGATAAAGAAAGCACGTCAACTGTTTGACTCGTGAAAATATTTTTCAACTTTTTAAAGCTTCGTCTGTGTGATCGAAATTGTCGAAAGATTCTGATGAAAATTTTAATAAAAAGTGATGCAAGTACAAGGGACCAGACGATATGATATAATTGGCACTAAGGAATGAATTATAGAAGTAAACTATTTCAAAATAAATAATTCAATATTTTATATTAATAATTAATAAGAATTACAAAATTAATATTTTATCGACACGTGCCACGTTCAATATTGATTACAATCTGTGTAATCGATTGAAATTCATGATCATTCAATCATGGACCGTTACTCACGCACGTGCATGCACAAACAGTTTGACTATGAATACGTTTTTGGCGACCGTTTTTTTCGTCATGTGTTTGGTATTTCAATTGGTTTAATAACTTTATAAAACAAATTATTGATATCAATAGGTCAATCGAAAAAAAAAATCCATTTATCATAAAAAGCTTCACAAGTTCCAAGAAATGGTTTGACACGAAATAAATATATGTAATAATACTATCTGCTTTTAAGCTATTCTATAATATATATATATATATATATATTAATATAGTATTAATGTATGCATTTTTTTCATATTGGCCCTGTAACATGCCCGAGGTGTTAATAATGGCCAAGGATGGTTGTAATGGCCCTGAGGCAACGCCGAGGGCCATTACAACTGTTCGAGGCCATTATTAATATCAAGGGCATGTTACAGGGCCACTATGAAAAAGTCCATATATTGATACTTTTATTAACCATCTATAAAGGCAAATTCATTCAAGAACAGTCTTCGAGTCTCGGATCCAAAATAATACAGCTATCCACAAACCGATACGTCTAAACACCGCTTAGGACCTCCTGAGTGCACTCAGGACATACAAAGTGCACTCAGGACATGAAATCTATGTTTAAGTGGGTGGTGAAGGTATGCATTCGATAGATAATTTAATTCTTCATTTTATAGTTTTGGTTTCGATAAAATCAATTTTATATTTAAGAAGTTATTTGAGTTTTCATCGGCACGCGCCGTTTTTGTGAAATATGTCAGGCATGACCGATGATTATATTGAATACCAATTATCATGTTGATTAGGTCGTTTGATCTTTAATAATTAAAAGTGATTAGTGATGGATCTAACCTCATACATGTAAGCTTGGCACACAAACAAAACCAAGATGTCTTTTGAAAAATATAGAACAAAGAAGATATATTGTTTTGGAAAAAAATGTTAAATAAACTTTTAGTTTTGTTTGTAATAATTGAAGCCAGTTGAGAAATATGAGAAATCTACATAAAGTTGGGAAATTTTCATTCAAATCAAATTCTGACTACAATTATTTAGCAGATAATTTGAGCTCGAAATATTCTTCCTTTGCCAACTACTTCAACTCTCATCTCCGAGACCGTCTAGAAGATTATGTCCGTCAGCCGAAAGTGCAGCTTAAACATGACCGTTTATGGACAAACAACAATTGCGAGTCCATGAATCATGTATTTAAGAAAGCCGTTGAGTGGAAACCACAACCAATTCCAGACCTTGCAACCAAACTGATGGACATTGTACGTGTACAACTAATCGATTTGAAGCGTTCCCTATATGGAATGGGAAATTATGAACTTTTCGGTCCGTACAGAAGACATGTCGTATCGTACCAATGTTGGTTTTCGAAAACACAAGAACAGCGAGAAAGACTATTTCGGAGACTGTTGATCGACACAAAATCCATCCAAACCACGACTAGGTCTTCGTGCTCAGATTTTGAAGTGCCAAAACCCCAGAAGCTTGCTCGTAAGCCTTACCAAAGGAAAAGACCTAGGACAGCACGCACACAGCCAAGATATTAGACTTATTTTAAAATTGTAAATATTGTCATTGTAAATATTGTACATACATGTAATTGTCTTCTCTATAACTATGTGTATTGTTTATTGAGAATAAAATTTGATATTAAGTAAACATTGTTTTTGTTTATTAAGTTGATATGTAGAGCGAGATAAAGAAAAATAGAACTTGTTACAGACTTTTTTATTTTCTTTATTCATAAACTGCAGAATACAAAATATAAATTTAGCCGACAAAATGAAAAATAAACTGAAAAAGAACATCGAATGGGTTATCTTATTTTTTTCCATAAACATACAATTCAATATATTCACAACTCATTAATTTAAATTTAACTACAGTAAACAATCTCAACTATTTTAAACGCAACATTGTACAAACAACACAATTCATAAACATCGATAAAGATAATCCAATTAATTTTGTTGATTGGATAATTCACGGCTCAGTAGTTGTGTAATCAGTGACACGTGCCCTCATTATTTTACAAAAATTAACATATCTATTTAAGTTCGATTCCAAATTCTACCAAAATTTAATTCTTATATAAGCAGCAAGTAACGAATATATACATACATCCTGTGTGCAAATGCGATGACTATAAAGGGTCCTGAGTGCACTTTGTATGTCCTGAGTGCACTCAGGAGGTCCTGGGCGGTGTTTAGACGTACCCTCCACAAACTACAGGACCAATACAGAAAAGCCCAATTCATAACATTTTTATTAAATGATTTTAATTCTTCGATTAAACAAAGAGTAAGAAACTTACGGTGAAGAAGATACAGGAATTTCATAGCTGAACTTCAAATTGTCTTTTCGTATTCAATTTCGCATGGAATTTTAGTCAACATTGTGACTGTCCGATGTAATTTCTGATTTCTCATCCAAGTACTTAATTTTATGCTATTAAAATTCATTTCATCTAGCAAATAAAAAGTAGCTGGGAAGAATAAATCAGACAGTTTAACTATTCTAAAGTCTGCATTCTGAGGAATGAACAACGGGAATGAAACAGTGATAATAATCGAAAAAGGCTGTGAAATATTTTCGTTTCAAGTCGTTACAAATAAATTTCAATGAACATCATTTAAACTTTTTTACGATATTAACTTTAAACTGAGACTACTATAACACATAGTAGTCTCAGCTTTAAAAAAGAATTAAAAAAATGTCACACTTTTTTAAAGAAATAAACGACATTTTGATTTAATCGATGTCCCGTTTGGAACTTTCATCTGTTCATAATGCATGACTGTGATTTCGTAATGCATGGCTGAGATTTCGTAATGACTGGCTGAAGCAATTTCTCCGTTCATAATGACCAGATGTCGAAATTTTCCTTTATAAAGCATGGGCATTTCTATACATATTGTAGTAAGTTGGTTAATAATATATTATAACGTTACTTAAAACTGCGGAAAAACCCTGAACCATTTGTCGATAAAAAACGGACGAACGAAATTGTAAAAAATATATATTATCTTTAAAATTTATTAGTATATTTATTCTAGTTTATTAATCAAAGGTTGTGCCTTACTAGTTTATAATGTCGTGGACTGTGATGTATGCTGCCACATTCGAGACGTATTTTCTAACGGTTCATTAAAAAAGAGGGTCAGGATGGGGTCGATGAATAGAGAATAATGGGTTAAAAGTGCCGAATAAAGGAAAATAAATAATGACTACAGAAACATAGAGAAAAAATAAGGAAAAGAGAATGACGAAGTGCTTATATATAAAGAAAACAGAAAAAGACTGATCAATTATAGAATCAGAGACATATATACACATGTCTCTGATAGAATTAAGGACCCCCGTACAGGTCCTCATAAAATTGACTCATCTTATTTTCACACCTAGCAGTTTCTTGGTATATACACATAGTGGTCAGCGTACATCTTCAATGTTCAATTAGGTGTGAAATTTTAATCTGGTAATTGAGATTAAATATAAAAGATGAATATAATGATTATTTCATTATAGTGTCGCACATTGGTCTTACAGTTAAAACAAAGATCGATAGCCAGCCTTCATAAAATTATGAGACACTAAATTTACAATAAAATTAATTAAAATATATACAATTATGAATTAGTTACAACACACATCTTTATCAATGAAATCCAGGATTTTTTTAGTAAATCTTTGATGAAATTAAAATAATATCCACATTTAATATAAGCAGAGACATATATAATACATATGTATTATATGTCTCTGATATAAGTAACAAAATTTACGAATAAAATCTTTATTAAAATGCTAATATTCTGATGATAGATATTATAATAAAATTATCTTTGCAAAAGAAAATAAAGGTATATAAACTTGGGATTTTATTTGAAACACATCACAGTAACCTTTATGTAAGAAACAAATATGCACAAAGAAAGACAAAAATAATACTGAAGATATATTGTTTGTAAATCATAATTTCATGAACACTTTTTTCTTCTAATAAAAAAACTATTTATTGTACGAGCTTAAAACTTTTGTATGTATTTACAGTTCATATGAGCACTGCGTCTTTTCTCTGTGTTCATTCCGTCAAAGTTAATATGTTCACGTGATGTTTGAAAAAGTTCATATCGGAAGTCTGTATATAAACGGGACAGACCATTAAAACATGTTTTTTGTTTTCCACACAGTTCGAACTAAAAAATTTACAAAGTCTATCATTAAATGGTATCTGCGGTATGGAATATCGTTCCGTCTTAACGGCTAGCGAAATTATGATTTCGCAGATAAAAATATGAAGATGTTAAATAAAAATATTTAAACCTTTCTCACAGACTTTTTCCCAACGTGTACAATTGGATTACATTTTTGTGACTTTCGTCCTACTAATAAAAACATGTGCGACTTTTAAATTCCCTCAGCATACATGTAAATCATGTGATTCGTAGAAATACTGCAAAGGACCTCCATAGTTCACTAAGAACAAAAATGTGCACTAAGGACCTGATGGAATGATACTATCACAACGGATATGGCATCCGGAAAAAGACTTTGTAAAAAATCATAAATCAAATTTTATAATTATGTCATTTTTAGGGTGCGTCGATCTAAACACTGCTAAGGAGTCCTTAGTGCACTAAGGACTTGTAACATGCCACTAAGGACTAGATGGGGTGCTGTTACATGCAATTTCTTTTCATATTATGGTAGAGAATGATATTTAATGCATAAATTTCAATTTTTGTAGAAAAATAATCATAGATGAAGATATTCAACATTATTTAGACACGTGCCCGTATTTCTTTGATGTGCCGAAAGTCAATGAACCGTTTGACACGTGTCATATTACATAACTGATTACACGGGAATCATAGTATTTGTTGTGTTTAATGGACAACATTGGTAAAAAAAAGAATTGTTGTTGAAATACTTATAATGTGTTTTTTTCAGAATGAAGAAGTATTTTTTTCTCAAGTGTATTGAAGGTTTTTTAATTTGATGTTCATATATTAATAAATGACAGAATACGGGCGACGACGGACATGCGTTCGAACAGGTTTGGAGCCGAAACACATTATTTTGTTTCTTGTGGTGCACTTTTCAAAATTTATCTTCTTTTATGGAGACGTTAAGCAATGTATTACTGGACAACACGTAATCAATAAGATAATAAACTTTTTACTACATGCAACCACCCTTGTGCGTTTGCTATGGTACTTTTTCAAAATGTTATCCTTTTTTAATTTACATATGAAGACGTTTGAGCAATGTATTTGGGGACCAAAAAAATCCATCTGATAAAAAATATTTACTACATGTAACCAAACTTATTTAATGCAAGCTACAAGAAAACAGACGGATTTAGACAGAAATCATGTTTTTGTGCGTATGCTATGATTCATTTTTAAATTTTATTATCATATGAAGAACACGTTTGAGCAATATATTTCTGGACAAAAACGAGTTCAATACGATAATAAATTTTTGCAACCAATATAAAAAATGATGTGGTAGGGTTGGTGATGAGACAACTATTCACAAGAGACAAAATGACACAGAAATTAATAACTTTAAGTTACCCATACGGCCTTCAACAGTGAGTAATTTTTACAAAGCACTCTCAACATTATATCTTTAACTTTAAATTAACAAATGCAGGAAATTATTCGTAAATAATATACTAAACACTGTGGAACATTTTGAAAAACATTTCTCTTTCATATATTAGAAATAAAACCTAATCTGACTAAAATTCGTTAGATGATTATTTTAAACTTCTTTTACTTTTAGAAGAAAAACAAGACAAATGTCAAACAATTTCAAATTAATAAGTACCGCCTTTGTAAACTGATATCAAACTGGTTGAAAACTAGTGGTTTTGATAAATCACAAGGACGCCACATGATTTTTTATCAATTCAATCGTTTTTCGTACTAGTACAATGTACAACAAATGTTATGGTTTATTTTGAATTGGGTAGATATCCTTTGATATATCTTAGAATGTACAACATAGTGAAGTACTGGTTCAAATTATTATCCACAAGCAATTGTATTCTTAAAAACTGCTACAGGGAACAACTGTATAATTTCTGTAATATTAGAAGCAGTTGGATTTATCAACTACAACAATTATTATTTAACTTGGGTTTAAATGAGATCTGGTATAACCAAGACAATTTGATTATTGATACAAATTTATTATTATTTGTAAAAACAAGGATATATGATCAAGCAAAACAGACTTTGAATGATCAACTGAACGTTTCATCTAAGTGTTATTTATATAAATATATTGTCAATAATGTATGTTTACAGAATTATCTAACTAAACATATGAATTTTAGAGTGTATTTAACCTGGGAACAGTATATCTAACTATATATGTTCCTGATTTAACTCGCCTTAGATTGTCATCTCATAATTTGTTTGTTGAAGTAGGCCGTTATCATGGATTAAATAGGTTAGATAGAAAGTGTACTCTTTGTAATTTGAATATCACTGAAGATGAATTCCATTTTGTTTTACAATGTGAAAGCTATAGAGACTTAAGGAGACAGTTTATTAAACATTATTATTATAGACGTCCATCGTCGTTCAAATTAGTTCAACTTCTCAGCACTGAAAATGTAAAAGATTTGCGTAATTTGTGTAAATTCTTGTTTAATGCACATAATCATAGGACCAAACTGTTATTGGTCAATACTTGATATTTATTTGCTTCTCTGATGTATTATGTTATGTTGTGTTATAGAAATGTATTTGTATTTATTGCACTGATAAGCATAATGTGCTTAAAGTAATAAAGAATTGAATTAGTACGTAAAAAGCAGTAATAGAAAGTGGACAAATAAAAATCATGATTTATTTTTTTTTTCGGAATTTACTCATGTTTTAGTGAAGCCACTCGTAACGCATCTTTGTCGGAATTAAAATAAAAACAAAAAAGTTATCAATATATATATTCATTTTCTCTTCATGTCTCTTACATAAATATTTTACCAAGCTGACCACACTCTTACTTATTAGTTGGCGCACATCAACATTAAAACCTATGGCAAATAACTATGTGGGGAAATAAATGAAACAAAAGCAAAATTATTTGTCCTTTTAATCATTTTAACTTTTAGATAAGAACAACACATTTTATTTTGATAATCAAGTATTAATCTTTTCGATACAATTGTCAATTTCTTAAATTAAAGAATATATGATTGTTTAATCAGTTGTTATATTATTTGGCACGTGTCAATCGGTTCATTGGTTTTCGGTATATCAAAGAAAAATGGGCACGTGCCTAGAAAATGTTGAATATCTTTTTTATTTATGATTATTTTTCTATAAAATTTGAAATTTATGCATTAAATATCAATCTTTAACAGAATATGCAAAAATAACACATATAACAGTAGTCCTTCTAGTCCTTAGTGGCATTGTATAGTCCTTAGTGCACTAAGGAGTCCTTAGCAGTATTTAGAAGTACCGCATTTTTAGTTAGAAAGTTATCAAATATTTTCTCGACACGTGCTTCAATCAGTTGATTGACACCTTTAGTGTAATTAGTAGAAATTCATGTTCGCTCAACCCTGCCCCGTTTATAATCCGCTTGTATATATCGATTTGAACATGTATATGGTATTTCAAATTTTTCTCTTGGTTTTTTTTTCGTTTCTTTGTTTCTGCCGTGTTATTTTTTTTGTTAAGTAATTTTTTTTACTTCTAAGGTAATAGCGTCTTTTCAAATATTTTCAGTTTTTGGAAATGTTTATCCTTTTTTTTTAATTTTAAAAATACAAATAATTGAACACACTTCACGGAAAGTTGAGGTTTAATACTTGGTGCTTATCGTCCAGTGGCCTTTACTTCATTTATTTTTCTGATGTCAGAAACCATGCCTCACCGCAAGGTTTTTAAAAGGATAGAACACAGGCAAATGCAAAATGAGTGGCGGTGCATTACGTTTGCGCGCATTACCATTACATTTGCGCGCAAAAATCATTACGTTTGCGCGCAGCTTTCCATTACATTTGCGCGCATTTTTTTGGCAGGTAAACTCAGGTAAAATACAGGTAATAATACTTATTTATCTATTAATATGTTCAAATATTTATAAGTATCAGTACCCCTTCCGTTAGTCTTAGTATGTTGTCTCTTTGACACATTCCCCATTTCCATTCTTATAAGGCACATATTTTGAAAGTATTCAATCAGTATTTTTTTCGGGAAAATACAGGTAATTATGCTGATTTATCTATTAATTTGTTCAATTATTTACAAGTATCAGTACCCCTTCCTTTAGTATAAGTCTCATAAGACAGGGAAATAAGAGATAAAACCGCAGATTTTTTTTCGATTTTCAAACACAATTCAATTAGTCAAAGGTGTATGCAAAATTTTAAGAAAATTCGTGGCATAGCCCAATCATATATTGTAACTTGACCCTAAGCTATAACGGAGTTTTTACTTGCTTTTATAATTCAATATATTATATAACAGTATATAATTTGACTGATAAACAAACTATTTTTAAAATTAATAATTGATTAATATGAAAATACCAAAAAAAAGTATAGTTATTTATAACTTAATATAACTTTTATTTATATGTTTACCTGAGATTACCTGTAAAATAAATGCGCGCAAATGTAATCAAAAGCTGCGCGCAAACGTAAAATAGTTTAATCCCCAAATGCGCGCAAACGTAGTCCGCCCATGAGTGGAATAAACCTGATACAAAACATTGCAGTGTCAACTCTATATCTAAATTTGAGTAAGAATTGAAAACAAAAACCAATATCTATTGGTAGGAAATTAGATATAAATTTATCTTAACGCAATTGCGATGCTCCGCTTTATTCTAAAACTATGACATTTTTCCAGCTTATATTACAAATGACCTGGGGCCGGTTTCACGAAGCTATCCTAAGACATGTCATAAGATATATCTTAGGACATGTCTTATGATCCTCTTAGGACTATCCTAGGACATATCTCAGACCTCGTCTCGAAGCTGTCTTAGGATGATCTTAGCTAAGACATCCTAACCATGTCGCAAGTTCTTAAAATTTTCAAATATAAACATTGATTTACGGAAAATTCATGTAAATGTAGTTTGTCTTTACAATAAATTATACTAAATGTATTGTTTAATATTATGACATGATTAGCAAAATTAATATAAAAAATAAATGTTATTTATATAAAATTATCTATAAATACACCAATAATCATATGAAATTTTTAATACAAAATTAAGAAAAAAAGAATATGAAATGATGACATTTTTTTGGTACAAGTGAGTTGATTTCAAGTTCCACTGTATTGGTTATAAAACTTTTAAGGTTAAAGGATAAAATCATGCATTCTTGATATCAATACATCGATTTTTCATTGTTTACAAATCATGATAATCCGTCAATCTGTAAAGATTACGTTATAAACAGGAAAAGGAGAATAGATAATAAGATAATATTAAGATAAATAAGCAAAATTAATATAAAAAATTACTTCAATTTATATAAATGAACGTTTGACTATCCTAAGACCATCATAAGACACCTCTCCTGTTGTCCTAACTTTATGACCAACTTTAAGAGATGTCCTAATTTAGGACCACTTTGTGAAACCCACTTAGGACTAAGATATGTCGTAATACCATCCTAAGACATGTCTTAGTCCTAAGACAGCTTCGTGAAACTGGGCCCAGTTTTTGTAAATGTGTGTCAGATATTGTGGATCGGTACGTCTAAATAACAACACAGGACTTCCTGTACGAATAGGGACATAAAAAGTATACCCAAGGCAAGTTAAAGATATGCATCCGGCACTTTATTTATTTCAAAAAATATTCGTGTATTGAAAAATGTGTGTAAATTAATTAGAATTATCAAAATGGATGTATGTTCTCCAAGTTGATCCCCAATCTCTAATTCTTGTTGCTCGTTTTGTGCAAACTTGTCATGCGCAAAATCTGTATGTTATTATATGTAAAAATATCTTTCCTTGTACCATTAACTTGGTTTTATAAGAAATAAAGAATCTTGATAGAAAATTTAATTTTTGATCTTATACTTTTTGTTTTGATAAAATCAATTCAATATTTGAGAAGCTATTTACAAAAACGTTAAATACACTTTTCGTTTTGTTTCAACTTTATAATGAAACTCGTCCTCAATTTCACCTAATTTTACATAAAGTATATTATATAATAAATAAAACGTTCTCTTTAACTATTTTGCCATCTACCAATTTCAATAGACATTTTTTTAATTGTGTTCCAAGTTCTAAATCTACAAAAGAATAACTATTTTTGAACATTGAATACCAAAGAAAGCTTCGCAAGTTAAACTGTTTTTTTTGGCATAATTGTTTCTATTCCCCCTTTTCTGAAACTCCTGATAGAATAGAACATCACAAAACAGCTTACACATGCACATTTGTTTTAAAAAAAAAATTCGCCATTAAAACTCATCCTTGTCCCGTATGACATTTCCTGAAAGAGTGGAAATCTGAAATAATTATTTTATTAAGCTTATATCTTTATTGCGGTAGCCTATTATTGAAAAAGGGTATAATTTTAAATTTCATGAAGTAAGATTCATACCACCAGAGACATTCAATATACTAGTAAACAAAAGAAACGACACAAGGCAATACATTAATCATATTACATAAAATAAGATACAAAAGCTTTGCTCATTGTGGAAAGCCGTAAGGTGAACTACATGTATAGTTGTTAATTTATATGTCATTCGTCTCTTTGGCAATCATACCACATCTTCTTTTTTTATATAAATTTGCGTTCATCAGCTTCATGTGAACCTTGGTGGAAAGCATTTGTTTGAAGTTGTCTCATTCACAATCGAACCACATCTACTTTTTATTCTATCCAAAACCGGGAACTATATCTGCAATAGGCAGTGATTAAAAAGCAACAGCATAAAGCATCGTAGTGGCCATTTTAGCCTGTTAACTAATTTTCACGTTGGTAGGAATAGGGGGGGGCTTTACTTTTTCAGCAAGGTTAAGTCGAAAGCCGAGCTGATGAAGTCAAGAGTGGACAATATTTATGTGCTCAAGTCTATCCTTTGGGTTCGAAAAAAGGGAACAAGAGTAAATATTGATGAGACAACAACCCAACAACACAGACAATCAAGATATTGAAAGTTTTTTTTACAGTCATTTGGGTTTTTTTTTATAGAGAGATCCCTATACACCTTATCAAGCCAAAAAAAAACGTTCCATGTATAAATGAAGTAAGGAGCTAATTTCATACTATCGCCATTAAAAATATCACAAAAGGCACATACATATTTTGTGAAAAGTTTAACCTTACCATTTTTATAATATCAATTCGTGGAAATCAAACCAAGTACATGAAATAAAAATCAGTACAAGGAAAATACTTCTCTATTTATTAACGATTTAGTAGATACATAATGAACGTTGAATATGCCTTATATCCATACCTGCCCAGAGACAAATTCAAGTTCCAAATGTTATACTAAATATGAACCCTGTTCTAGACTGATAGTGTCGAGAAAGATTTTTAACGCGCTAGTTCACAAGGTAACACTCCGCATTAAGACATCATATAGCCACTCGAGCATACCAGTCTTTTTTTTACAGATATATCATGTAATGGAGGAGAGGTGTAATTAAATTATTAATTCCACTTGCTTAGCGGAGGAACAGCAATTTAAAATGTTGACATATTTGGATTGACCAGGCCGGGATTTGAACCCACGATTTCCCGCACTAAGTGCAAAAACATAACCAAGAGAAATCTGAAGCTGTCAGAAAAATATAGTATCATACCAAAAAAACTAAAGTGCAATAAATAATCCAATTTAAAAGAACTCTCCCTTTTATTTAAGCCATCAAAATGCATTTAACCAATTGATATTATTGAAAACTGTACTTGAAAAACGATGGTCGATTTAAGCATAGATTTCATGCACAGAAAACTTCTGCGCATTTGGTACTCTTGCACAATTAATTGAGGCAATTCTGTTTTTTATTCAATATATCCTCATTTTGCATTACCATTCCAAGTTCCATGTCCATTCTCTCAGTCGACCTTTTATATTTGCTATGAAAAGCCTACCTATTGTATGTATAATTAATGTGTTCTCGTTATGAACATACATGAAATATTTGCCACAGGACGTAAAACAAACAACATTTATTAATCAGACCCATTAATTATTAATATCATGAAAACCATATACGAAGGCAAGATTTGCAGAATCCTATAAAGTAATATTTCCATGTATCCGTTTCGATAATTATGGAAACTATAACGACCCTTTTCAGGGTTGCGTTCAATATCGTAGCAGCTACGTAGTGCGACGTATTTATGACTATTGAACGAGTATCTAGCTTAGCTGCTATTAATATCTATGTAGCAGGTAGGCTAGCCACCCGTTTAATAGTCATAAATCTACATAGCCCTATATAGCCGATAAGATATTGAACACAACCCAAGGTCGTGTTCAATATCGTAGCGGCTACGTAGATGGGTCGAGTTCAATATCGTAGCAGCTACGAAGTGCTACGTATATTTTGACTATTGAATGTGTAGCTATAGACTAGTTGTAACATAAATATTGATAGCAGCTACGTAGCCGCTACGATATTGAACCCAACCCTGGTATCAATATCTATTTAGCAGCTAGGCTAAATACAAAGGTTGAGTTCAATATCGTAGCAGCTACGTAGTTATCAATATCTATGTAGCAACAATTGTTAACGTTTGTAAAATACCAACAAAACTGACGAATCCATCTTAGATGACAAAACATATCAAAATTTAATCCTATGGGAGAAAAAATAATCCTATAGGACAAAGTTAATCCTAAGGGAAAACAAAATATCCTACAGGACAAAATTTATCCTAAGGGAGAGAAAAAAATCCGGTAGGAGAACAAAATATCCGATGGGAGAAAAAACATCCCACAGGACAAAATAAATCCCGTAGGAGAAAAGAATATCCTAAGGGACATTAGTTTCTGACAAAAAGTCTTTCATGAAAATCCTATAGGATAAAAAAAATCCTATCGGATTTAACACTTTTTTGTGAAATCCTACAGGATTTTAAATCCCATAGGATATTAATTTTATCCCATAGGAAATAAATTTTCCTATAGGATAAATAAATCCGATAGGATTTATATATCCCATAGGATATTTAAAATATCCTACGGGATTATGACTTTATCCTATAGGATTTCTCAAAATCCTGTAGGATTTTTAAAAATCCTATGGGAGAAACAAATATCCTACAGGATTTTGTCACTGTTTTCGCTCCAGTTGCCGAACCGGGCGAGCCATACCAAATTTATTTTTGTATTGTGTTATTTATCCCCAGAGGTACATTATTGCCAAATTTGATGATTCTACGACAAAAAAAAGTGTGGTTCCAATTTGCACTTATGAGAAGTGCAAATTAATCCAAGAACATGTTCCATGTTAAATGCTTTTTCCGGCAGAAGTACATTATAGTATTTCTTTTAAAAATTACAATTAAACAAAAGTAGAAAGAACAACAAAAAAACAAACGAACAAACAAACAAACAAACAATGAAAAGAAAATTGTATATTGTACATGTAAAATGAGTCTCTAAGGTTAAATTGGATTAAGAGGAGAAACATCAAAGAAATGATTAAAACGATTGCAAATTACGGAGTACGTTCCCTTAATTGTTAATTTCTAAAGCATTGCAACCAAACTATATCTTGAATTACTTGACACGAAAGGAAACGAATGTTATATTATACAATTTGAACATTAATTTAGGTCTACTTGATTGGCTTTTTGATTGTCAGATTTTCATCACTACCTGTTTCTTAGGCAGATTGGCTTTTTAAATAATAATAGCAATAATTATGATAATGATATTTCTCATAATAATGTATATCCTAATGAAATTGTTAATTTCTGTATTATTTGGTCTCGATCGCGAGTGGTTAGTTGTCCCATTGGCAGTCATACCACATCTTCTTTTTTATATACAGATGTCTACTAGTGTGGACACATAATTGGCCGTTTCAGAATCTAGAGCATCATGGGTAATTTCATTGTTCGTACCCCAAAGTGAAAACAACATTACGTCATTGGTTGAATTTCCATTGTTTATAACGTTTTAAACCAATCAAAACGCTTTGGTGAACGCTTTTGAAAATATTACCCAGGATGCATTAGATTCTGAAACGGCCAATTACCACAACAACAACAATGTATACATGTGGATGCTGCAGCTGTTAATACTGATAATGGTGACGTTTTTTTTCGCAAGCATGATAAAAAAATACATGTTTAAAGCTAATGTTTTCATATATTTACACGATTTTAAATTATTTTTTGCATTGTCTTTTAGCATGTGGAATAACAGATTTTTTTAGCTGGACTCATGCACAACATTCCGATTCTAACATCAAACAATATGTATTAGATAACTTCAATACAGATACGCATGCAGCTTTTGGATGGAAGTTGGACAGTGATACAGATTCATTAAAGCTTGCAGCTGATCCTGATCATCATTCATCCGGTTATGTTCTCCAGGTATTTTATCAACAAGGTAAGAAAAGTAGTCATACTGTTGTCCCAGGTAAGGTAGAGGGTTGTGATCCCTCTTTTATGTCTTACCCCGCCACATTATGTGTGTATGTGCCTGTCCTAAGTCAGGAGCCTGTACTTAAGAGGTTGTCGTTTGTTTATATGTTACATATTTGTTTTTCGCTCATTTTTTGTTACATAAATTAGGACGTTAAATTTCTCGTTTGAATTGTTTTACATTTTCATTTCGGGCCTTCTACAGCTGACTATGCGATATGGGCTTTGCTCATTGTTGAAGGCCGTACGGAGATCTATAGTTGTTAAATTCCGTGTCATGTTGGTCTCTTGTGGGTAGTTGTCTCATTTGCAATCATACCACATCTTCTTTTATATATATATATATATATGCACGAGAGTTAAGTCTACAAAGCAATATCAGACAAGTTATGCCAAAAAAAAAAGAGAAAGATTTATTGCGTAATTACTTGAAAATACGACAAAGTAATTTTATTGATGGTCTTTAGTTCAAAGCCAACGCGTCTAGCGTACAATTTTTTTATCCTGATATTTATGATGGGTTTATTTACTACCTCTGGGTCGATGCCACTTCTATGTTGACGTAAATTATGATTGATATGGTCATAATATTAAACTAACTATTACAAAACTTTGAATTTAAACAAAAATTAAGGATTTTCTATCATGGGAAAAGATTATCTGTATTTGGTAAAACCGTTAGAAATTTTAAATTGGGTGATAAGGTTCTTTTCAACCTTTATTTATTTGAGCGTTTAATAAACGTCTCATAGAAAAAATGATCAAAGGTATTTACTAACTGAATAATTAACGTCATGCATTGCTTGAATTTCCATTGTTTAGAATGTCGTTGGTAAAGTTTGTCAATTTAAGGCAGAATATTTTAGATTTTAAAACAGCATATTGCAATAAAGACTAACTCTGTTACATTTACTAGAGTATTCAAAGAAGTAATCAGAATTCAAGAAAACGTTGCATGTGATTTCTTTGGAACTGCTATTTAATCAGAAATAACAAATTTGAAAGATGGCGTCTTTTAGTAAGAAAATAAAATACTGCATTTGTTTTTACACTAGGAACCCGTACTAGCTACGACAGTCATGGTCATTCTTGTCCTGACAGTGGAAAGGCACCATGTAACAGGGGAGCACAGTTCTATGTGATGCCGCCAAGTCTTTATCATAAAGGACGGACCTTTGCAGCCCTTGAATATGAGGTCGGTAGAACTCTGCATTACTTGTACATATATACCGCCTTATTGTTCGCTAGCTTCAGCCTGGGTTACTAGTATTAAATAAATGTTTATTTACAGTGCTTTATATTTACAATATAAAGCAGTAAAACTAGTTTTATTATATTGCAGAGAAATGCTTGAAATAACTCTTTGTGTATAACAAAACGTTTAGGAATTATATGAACCTATTCTTTCTATCGTTTATATTTTTAAACATGTATTGCACAATCGGGAAATATTGTATGTTGTCTTTTGGTTTCATTTTTAAGGAATATAACTGTACATTGCTTTATTGTACATGCAATGTATATTATTTAA